>NC_092378.1:25459214-26674214 GCF_030028105.1 Mobula birostris | reverse complement strand
TCATACAGTTTGAGTTAAATGGTTATGTTTCTAATTAATCCTGACAGTCTAATTTCCTTTATATATAATAAACCATATGTTTTCCAATGTCTTGTTTCTGTGTGAAAACATTAGTATCAATATTTTCTTTATTTGTAAGGCATTGTATAATTTCTCTTCTATTTTTGAGCAATTGAGATCCCAAAATTCTCTGGTGCATGGTGAGGCAGGTAAACCAACCAGTATTTTATGTGAGCCTGTGCTGCCTTGAAATCATAATCACCTGGGAATGATGGGTGGGTCGACTATAGTTTTGAATGGTTTGAGATTGTGATCCAGAGTGGGGTCTTCATGGAGTATGGAAGAAGCACCAGTGCTCACACAAATCCCCTTCACATTTCATTGAAAGAGGCCTCACGTTCATTGTGAAGGCTTGCTACTCTGAGTACTTGCACTGTTTTTCAGCTGCATTTGCATGAATGACATTTGGGCTGTAGTTGTTTGAGTGGCACTTTACATGTCCGCATGTCTCAGTGCATTGGTGAGTCGTGATTGGCAGATTTGGTAGGAAAACTGTGGCTCCTTCGGTCCACCTGCCAGGTCTCTTGTCTTTTATCTCAGATTGGTTATCCAAAGAAATCAGTCATGCAGAAATAGCTGTAAGTCATTATAAAAGGATAGTGATGATTTTATTTTCCTCAAGCTGTGTTTGCTTATGACTCAGCTGCTCCCAGAAACATCAGAATAATAATATCATTTCCATGGCCTGTGCTTTTGTGTTTGGTTTTCAACTGTCATGTGCTCTGCTTGTCTAATGGGTAACTTGCCTGTTAAGCCTCACATTTCCGGGAGGTTGGCTGCTGTTTAAATACTAACCTGTACATCTTTGGAATGTGGGAGGAAACGGGATCACCTGGAGAAAACCACGGGGAGAATATATAAATTCCTTACAGAGGGCAGCGGGAAATAAACCTGGGTCGCTGGCATCCTAACACGTTACACTAACCACTACCCTGCCGCGCTGCTCCAAACAAATTTCATGACATACGACAGTGACAATAAACCTAATTCGGATTCCTCAATTAACCTACCCAGCCGGCCTGTGGGAGGAAAATGAACCACCCCGAGGAAACCCACGTGGTTACGGGGGAAACTCCCCATGGACAGCACGCAAAGTCACTGCCCCCCCCCCCCCCAGCTGTACCACTGTGTAATGATAGCAGTGGGCAAGATGTCAAGTTAAAACCCGAAAGTATATATACCTTGCATCTCTTGGCATTGCTCATTCTCGGGCACTTTATCACTAGAAAACTTGAGAAAAGGCTACTTAAGTGGATTTCTGTGGCCTGTGTAAATTGCAGTTCACCAAACAGTGCCAGGTGACCAATTCTACCAGCATTCGTATCACTGAGGTTTCATTTTAGAGCTAGTTAGACAGCTTTCCACCATCCTTCTGCCATTGACAGGGTGGTAAATCAAACTGATAGAGGCTTCAGTCAGATAATACATGTTCCGTAGTATGCCATTACATAGATCAGTGGGAATGCTAAGCAGTAGCCTGATAGCAGAGGTAATCATAAAATTGGCTAAGAATATCTTTGCATGATCGCATAGCTGGTTCCTGACTGATAGTGAGCTTTTGCAATACTGGCTTTCATACAATTAGTGCAATGGGAATGGAATGTCAAGTGGGATAAAGGTGACCTCATATTGAAGTTATAAAATAACAATTTATAACTCGAGTGAAGATGACGTTTGTGGTGTCTGAGCACCTTTTTTAATTTTTGTTACTTGTTTATGCATCATTTCACTGCTAAATCTAAAGTGTGTCTAAGTTACTGAAATGATCACACGGAGTAGTACACTGCAAGTTGTTGTTGTCTTTTGTACTACTGAGACGTTGGCTTTTTGGGCTTGAATAAGTTTAGGAAACATAATTCTTGAATTAGTATTAGTCAATGATGTGTAGTTTTTGGACTAACAAGGCATTCAATAAGGGTGAATGGGAGTGATTTGGTATGCTGACATTTTAAATGAAGTTCAAAGTTAGCTTGAAATATATGTTTATTTATTTGATAACAGTATATGTATTTTAAAGAACAATTTTACATTTCTGGTTCAAAAATACAACATGTATCTAACAAACACTTAATTTTAGAAAAAAAAGGAATATTTTTGGAACTGTTTTAAAAACTACATTATAAATTGTTTGCAGTTTGGATCAGGCATGGCTTCTTTAAATAATTGTGCCAAGAACATTCCATGCCCAATAAAAAAAAACCTTAAATGTGATATGCCATTTAAGTATGTTTGCTTTGGGGAAAGAGCAGGTCCCTAACTAAACAATAAACTGATGCTTGATTGGTGAAAACCTTCATGAGCTTCATCATACCATATTTTATTCAGTTACAGGCAACTGTATTCAGTGGCAACTTTTAGCTCCACCCATTTATTGTCATGAGTTAGGAATGCCCATAAATTAGCTGGAATTTTGGCTAAAACTAACTAGTTTAAATGCTAATTAGTAATTAAATATGAATGGTATTTAGAAACATTGAGAGATTGCACCAATAATATTTAACTCATTACAACTGAACCTTATTTGTCTTTAAATTCTGAGTTGTGTAAATCTCCGAAGGTAAAGTACTCATCGTTGTTGTAATGTTTCAAAGATATGCATTGCATGAATTTTAATTCACCTTCAGGGACTTGGGTAAAGTTATAATGTGGGTGAGAGTTAATATTCAATGTCACAAGTTTACTGCAAATTTTGTATCAACTCAACCTAACCTTCTGTTTTATTATCAGAATTTGTTTTGCCGCTGCTTTATGTCAAGTAATATTGAGGTGGTTAGCTTTAATGAAATTGACCCAAGAAAACAAAATTCAGAGATGGTCCATACCGGGACAGGATAAGCTGCCTCAACAACTTCACTCAGTAGCACTCACATCTTCTGTGATCAAGTACTTTGAGAGGTTTTAGTCATGGCTAGAATTAACTTCTGCCTGGGCCCACTTCAGTTTGCCTACCACTGTGACAGATCTACAGTGGACAAAATTTCACAGACTCTCCACCCAGCCATGAGCCACCTGGACGACAGCAATACCCATGTCAGGCTGCTGTTGGTCAATTTACAGCTCAGTGTGCAAAACCTACCAGACGGCCAGACCTACTATTAATTCAGCACCACTGATTTTCACCTTCCAATGTCCACTGTACGCAAGCACCAGGCATCCAACATTGGTGCAATAGGAGCCTACACTGCTACTACTATAGCTCAGGATTCCTGTCTTCTGAAGGACTTTGTTGGATTATGGAGAGTCTTGAGGCTGCCTCAGTGGTTCCACAGACTACAGAAGTCCAGTCTCTGAATGACTGTGTTCATATTTCCATCAAAGATACTCTGCCAGGTCCCTTCCTGTTTACTTCCAGCCAGCTGCAGTTGCTGTTTCCACTCTAAGATGATGCAGTCTGAAGGTAGACTGACTAGGATTTAAGGTCATCCTCCAAGGCCATCTGCTGTCCTCTATTTGAATCCTGCAGCTTCCCACCAGCTCTGCTGCAAACTTGAGTGCAGCTTTTAAGTTGGAGCGCTGGGACAGGAAAAGGAACACTGAACAGGGGCCAAGAAAGGCAGGAGCCTGATTAGCTAAATTTCCCATCAATTTGGCAGTATTTAATTTATAATTAAATAGTTTTGAAATGTTTATTTTCAAGTGTTTTCTATACTTGATTTGTAGCAAGATGATGTGATGGTCATTGACAGAGGAAATGAAAGAAATTTATTTTTCTGTGAAGGATTCCAGTAATTTCCCTTAAGCACCAATTCAGTGCAACAGCTAGAAAATGGCGATCAGAGCACAGCCACTCTGATAAAGCGATTGTGCATTGGAGATGGAATTTAATTTACAGTAATTGTCACACATCAATAGTAGTGAAATCGTAGTGAGCTGAAGTCATCTCAAATATTAGTCATTACTCCAGTTCAGGTTTGGAAAGTTACTCCTTGATCACATTAGGCCTATAATGGCTTCTCCTCTCCTTTGTTCTGTACATACTTTCTACTTTCTTCTCTTGATCATGCATTAGCCCCAGCGGAATATCAATGACTGGGAGCAACTGATTTGTACAGAGGTCTTGAAATTAAGTAAAATCTACTATCACAACACTTAAAACATAGAGTTGAAGCAAGTGCGAGAAGAAATAAATTATGAACAAACCCACATTTGTTGATTTCTTCAACAGTGTTGGTTGTGTTTTTTCATGCTGTTTGAATTTCATCTTTGATTCTCAGGGACTATGTAAGAAGAAGGAATATATGAGCTGTCTGAGGTAAAAACAAATCATTGCCTGAAGCATGGAACATGAAAATGGAAGCAAATCATAAAATCAGCATTGCACACTGACAGCATGATGTGTTAGCTGAGTATACTCTCATATGTGCAAACGAACTACCAACATGACTCCCGTTGCTCTGCATCTGCAGTACGTGCATAAAGAAAACAAGCCAGTACTTTCAATCTGCTTTGAGATTTATCAATATGCGATTCATCATGGTGGCGTGTTGGTTAGCAATACACTTTACGGTACTGGCGACCAAGGTTCAATTCTTGCCTGCCTGTAAGGAGTTTGAACGTTCTTCCTGTCTCCATGTGGGTTTTCTCCAGGGGCTCCGGTTTCCCCCCACAGTCCAAAGAAGTATCAGTTAGTAGGTTGATTGGTCACTGTAACACTATTCCCTGATTAGGCTAGTGTTAAATCAGGGTTTGCCAGGCGGCATGACTCAAAGGGCCACAAGGTCCTATTCTGCATTGTTTTTCAATTTGTTTCCTTGTGGGCATACTCAGTAAACCCAATAACCATAATAAGATCAATGACAGACCACACCCAACAGGGCAGACACCCAATGTGCCAAAGACAATAAATTATGCAAATACAAAAGAAAAAAGAAATAATAATAAATCAATAAATATTGAGAACATGAGATGAAGAGTCTTTGAAATTGAGTCCATAGGTTGTGGGAACATTTCAGTGGTGGAGCAAATTAAGTTGAGTGAAGTTATCCTGTCTGGTCCAACAGCCTGATAGCTCAGGGGTAATAACTGATCCTGAACCTGGTGGCGTGAATCATGAGGCCCCTGTACCTTCTTCCTAATGGCATCAGTGAGAAGAGAGCACTCCACCTCTGATCTCCCAATGTAAAGTGTTTCTAAGTGAGTTAATTCTCTATCAAGAACATTCTGAATCAAAATTCTTGCCAATTTTGGCAGGTGGCAAAACCAATCTACATGGCTTTGTGGGCTGTCAACGTTTATTTTCAATAGTTTTATTCTGGGCTAGCCACATGATGACATTATGAGATGCAAAGCTCTGCCACTATGAAGTTTATCCTCATTTAGGATTGCAGCTGCACCAGCAAACCAACCAGGGTTTGATGCTGGCATGAAATTTTGTCCAGTGTTACGAGAACAAAGGAACTTTTGTAGCTAACACCTAACAGTTGTTGGAGCTGGACTTGCCTTGGGTTAGAACTTACTTCTCAGTTGTGTGTGTTAGATGCAGAGTATGGTAATTGGCTTCCAAAATTCAGTTCCATTGACTTTAATGGAATGACATTTCAGCAGCGGACTACTTGACAGTTAGTGCAAATAACAAAGAATGTTGCAGCTTGACTGGAGGACCACAATGAGTAGAAAGCCATGTTGAGTTAAGGAAAAAGGAGCTACCCTTAACTTCTTGTGCCTGATCACTTAACTACATAGAGGTGGCAGAATAAACAGTACAGGAACAGGGCTACATAGCCTCTATGCTCAACTTGAGATGTGTATAAGTGTTCCTCCTCTAACTCTAACCTCCCATTTTAACTTCCTGCTTATTTCTTCCTCATACTGTATGTCCATTTTGTTTCCCCTTTCCCTATCCACACTATTCATCTTGGGCCGGCTGCTGGTGTAGAGGCATCAGCACTGGATTTCAAGGCAGATGGTCCTGAGTTCAAACCCAGCCAGGTCCCAACCTGGGCAGCAGCAGCAACTGCGTGGAAGAAAGGCCTGGCAGTCTACTTCCATATCTTGCCATGAAAACCCTATGGTCCATGAGGTCACAAAGAGTCGGACTTGACTAAACAACAACAAAGTAGAAATGAGCTCCCCTTTTTTTTATTACATGCAATCGTGAACAATAGCCAGATCAGAAATGCTGATCAAGTCAACTAGTTCCCAAAGAGAACTCTGATAGTCCAATCAGATGGTTCACTGCTGCTCAGCGATAGTACACAAAAAAAAATCATATGTACTTAAAAAATAGTAGAAGTACTGGAGTCATGATGATCATGATGAAGTCTGCTGGACAGGGACATTTATACACATGCTGCCCTCCATAATTCAAAGAGATTGAAGGATAAGGTTGCAGGGTGACAAAACGTGGCAGGAGCACTTGGAACTAAAAACTAATCCCTACCGGGAGAAAACAGCACCTGTTCTTTCCGCACTGTTCTCCAGCAGTTTAAGGACTAAGTCCAGCCGGAACACAACCCACAAATGCTCTTGAAAGTCAGGCATTAACCCTACCTACCAAAAACCAAGCATTGCCATCCATTTCTCACCACTATGAATGCTTCTGCTAAATGCTGATTTGATTTCTTGGTACTATTGTATATTAATTGCCATTACTTAAGTTACTTCTGTGTAAGTGGAAGTACGATCTCATAATGTTATTATTGCCGCAGTTCTACCTTTCTGGTACTAGTTTTCGCACTGGCCTTGTAAATGATTTTTGCACACTCTTCAGTGCCTCTACACCCTCTCTGCAGTATAGAGCCTTGGAAATTTATGGATTCAGAATAAGGCCTTTTGCCACATTATTTTGATACTAGTTGAAATTCAGGTATGAGATTAATATCTCTTCCCAGTTCCCTTATAAAGTGAGGGCATCAAGTTCACGCAAGCACATATTAAATGAGATGAAAATCAAAAACTTCTCACTGTATCAGTAAAGCAATCAGCATAATCACCCACCCTAGACATTTTCTCTTTTCCCCTCTTCCATTGGGCAGAGGATACAAAAACTTGAAAGCACATTCCACCAGGCTCAAGGGCAGCTTCTACCCTGCCGTAATAATCTATTAAATAGTTCCCTAGTACAATCATTTGCACTCTTGACTTCACAATCTGCCTTTTTACTGATCTTGTACCTTATTGTTTACTGGCACTGCACTTTCTGTGTAATTGTTACACTTTATTCTGCATTATCATCTTTATTCTACATTCCTCCTTAGAACACCTGGAGAATAAAGACGCATACGTAAGGCTCCTTTTCATTGACTACAGCTCTGCCTTTAATACCATCATTCCAAATAAACTGATTCCTAAGCTCCGGAACCTGGGCCTCAGCACTCAGATCTGCAGCTGGATCTTCAACTTCCTCACAGACAGGACCCAGGCTGCAAAAATAGGGGACAAGCTCTCCTCTACAATCACTCTGAGCACCGGTGCCCCACAAGGCTGTGGACTGAGCCCTCTGTTGTACTCACTGTACACCCATGATTGTGCAGCCAAGTTTCCATCGAACTCAATATATAAGTTTGCTGATGACACAACAATTGTAGGCCGTATCTCGGGTAATGATGAGTTTGAGTACAGAGAGGAAATTAAGAACCTGGTGGCATGGTGATCCAGGGAGCGGGAAGCGCAGAATCAAATATTGCTATGATGATTGTACGTTCTAGTATCAATTATTTGGCGATTGATAAAGTATAAATTTATAAATTTTAAGTATAAATTTTGGCGACAATAAAGTATAAAGTATTATTGTTTTACTGTCACAACCATGATTCGGCAGCGCAGTAGATATGGCAATTGCGCTTGTGAATTTGCACGTGTCAGGTAATTATTATTGGATCGTGATGGTATTTAACAACATACTTGTCGTCATAGTGCTTGTCGAGACTTGGAAGGAGCATAGCAACGTTTTGCCTTCTGCCTTCCCTGAGATATTGGACTTTCAAGTCAACTGACTCTGAAGACTAGTGGTATTCGTTTAATGTTTAGATGTTCTTTTCAGCCACAGTGTAGGCTTCGCATTCCTTTTGAGAGTTTTAGTTAACGGCCCTGTTTTGACCTAGTGTTTATTGTTTTATTTTCCCTTTAACACTGTTCGTATTAAAGTCTGTGGACTATCAACCTGCTTCAGTGTCTCTCACTCCACACTCAGGCCATATCCGAACCTGGCCACATTTACCTTGTACTACCTCAATGAAATGTGTGATAATTTGGTCTGTATGAACAGTATGCAAGGGAAGCTTTTCACACTGTCTCAGTAAACATAACAATAATAAACCAATTCTGAGATGGTGGAAATCTGAGATAAAACCAGAAAATGTTGATAACACTGAACAGATCAGGCAGCATCTGTCAAAAGAGAAACAGTGAATGTGTTGGGTATGTAACACTTTGACAGCAGGTGAGGGCTTCTCCCTCCATCACCCATTAAGAAAGTGAGTTCCAGATTCCTATCACACTCTGAGTAATACATTCTTAAGTCTACGCTCACTATGGTGACCACACCATTGCACAACATTTTAAATGTGTGTTCTACGGGCCATAATCATGTTGACTGGTGGGGCAGGCTTGAAGGGCTGAGTAGTCTACTCCTCCTCCTACTTACCTGTCTGTTCTCTATTTTCTTATCACTGGAATTTTGTTTTTTGTTGCGACCTTATTGACTTGCATTTATTCCTGGATTTGCCCTCCCCAATATCTCTGCCTCTCTACCTTAGTTTAATCTTATTTTGCTTACTAAAGGCTAATGGCTCACACCAAGTGAAGGAGGTTGTGCAGTGATTAAGCTTTTGTTTTTTTTATGTATGCTGGGCAGAGTAAAATATTTTGTAATTAGTCATAGTCATAGTCATACTTTATTGATCCCGGGGGAAATTGGTTTTCGTTACAGTTCCACCATAAATAATTAAATAGTAATAAAACCATAAATAGTTAAATAGTAATATGTAAAAAATGCTGGGAAATAAGTCCAGGACCAGCTTATTGACTCAGGGTGTCTGACCCTCCAAGGGAGGAGTTGTAAAGTTTGATGGCCACAGGCAGGAATGACTTCCTATGATGCTCTGTGTTGCATCTCAGTGGAATGAGTCTCTGGCTGAATGTACTCCTGTGCCCAACCAGTACATTATGTAGTGGATGGGAGACATTGTCCAAGATGGCATGCAACTTGGATAACATCCTCTTTTCAGATACCACTGTCACAGAGTCCAGTTCCATCCCTACAACATCACTGGCCTTACGAATGAGTTTGTTGATTTTGTTGGTGTCTGCAACCCTCAGCCTGCTGCCCCAGCACACAACAGCAAACATGATCGCACTGGCCACCACAGACTCGTAGAACATCCTCAGCATCATCTGGCAGATGTTAAAGGACCTCAGTCTCCTCAGGAAATAGAGACGGCTCTGACCCTTCTTGTAGACAGCCTCAGTGTTCTTTGACCAGTCCAGTTTATTGTCAATTTGTATCCCCAGGTATTTGTAATCCTCCACCATGTCCACACTGACCCCCTGGATGGAAACAGGGGTCACCGGTACCTTAGCTCTCCTCAGATCTACCACCAGCTCCTTAGTCTTTTTCACATTAAGCTGCAGATAATAAGAAGATCTGGCTTTTGTCAAATAATTAGGCCTTTGCTCATTGGAAAGCTTGAAATGCTGAAGGTTTGAGGTCTTGGTGGCAATTACAGGAAACTCATTTATTTAAATAGGACTGATGTGAAGTGAAATGCATGTAAGGTCCTAACAAAAAGTTAAATTATAGAAGTTGAGGTCCATTGGATTAAAGAATTATCACCTTGATCATGATGTATTGAAATGTATTAAGTATGCCATAAGGGCATTTTTAGGGTTTTATTTCTGGTCCCATTTACACATGACAAGCATATGTTCAAAGGCTTCTGACTGCAGAAAAGCAGTGCTGCCAGTTCGTGAACAGAGCAAGCTTCTAACATCACTTGTGTGCAAAACTGGTCTGTGCATGTGAGGCCCTGAAAATGGATCTAGCCTCACACACCGAAGGAAGTCTTCTCTGCCACCTGTCCCACACCCCTCCCATGGCGCTCCACCCTTGCCATTCCCAACATCCTTTGCTCCTGCCAGGTTGATAAACTTGCTCTCCGTTCCACGTTGACAAATACAGTACAGACTGTGCAAAGTCTTAGGTGCCCTAGCTGTATATATGTGTGCTGAGGATGTTTGTACATACAGTGTAGTACTGTATATCTTCTATGGTCTTATTCCAGGCAGGTGCTCTCTTAAGTGATTGGTTTGCTCACGTCACCCTCCCACATCCTCTTAAGACACTCCAGTTCCCACTAACTCCTCTCCAACTGACACCTTTTTGACCCTGTCCCAATAATCTTTCTGACAGACCCTCCCCCACCAACCTCATTCTCACCGTATCCCTCTGGCCTTTCCCAACCCCAGCCTAGCATTTCTTTTGACTAACCTCCTCCCTATCCTGGGCTGATCAACTTTGTGAATGATTCCCTCTCCCATGCCCAACAACGTAATAGCTTTATCAACTGATCCTGTTAAATGCCAGGCCCAGTCACTACTCTGACTGCCCCTGCCCCAATTTTTCACCCTAAGAACGCTGCCTGATCACCTACAAGTGACTCGCTGCTTCACACCCCCACACCCCTCATGAGCTCAGCCCAATTCCTTCCCTAACTGACCCAATCCTGTCCGATCTTATCTCTTTCCCACCACTTCCCACACCGCAAATTCTGTAATCCACAATCTATCCATTGAACTGAAAATCTTTCATCATGCAGGTGAAGCAAGCAGATGGGAGAGCAAATGGTACAAGGCCTTTTATTGTGGCAGTAGTAAAAAGGATTTACTGTGATTATACAGGGTCTGTTGAGACAACATCTAAAAGTGTTGTGTTTGTTCTAGATCACCTTATGAGGAAAAAAATTATATACTTAACCTGCAGGGGTGCAGCGAAGATTCACAAGACTTGTTCCTGGGATTGCCGTACATGGACAGGCCCCTTATTCAAATATATTGAGAGAAGAGCTTATTGGAACTTGTGAAATTTTACTTGGTAACAGGATGAAGTCTAAAACCAGGGATCACAATCTCAGAATAAGTGTTCTGCAATTTAGGACAGAGATGGAGAAACTTTTTCACTCCAGGGTTGGTAAATTAGCCAGCCGGTGGTGTAATGGCATCAGCACTGGACTTTGATGCAGTTATCCTCGGTTCAAATCCGTCCAGCTGCTTGCATCTGTGCTTGGTTGAGTGTCGAGCTAGCAACTCAGCCTTGATAAAGACAGGCAAATGCTATGGAAATTGCAAGGTTGCTGTCTAATGCTAATTATCTATCTGGATGAGTTCATTCAAAATGGAGAACAAAATGGAGTTCATCCAAAATGGAGAACAGTGGATTTATAGATATTAAAGATTACAAGGGATATGGGGATAGTGGCACTGAAGTGCAAAACCAGTCATAAATCAATAGTGGAGCAGACTCACAGGGCCAGATGGCCTGCTCCTGCTGCTAATTCTCATTTTGTGTCGTGCTTTGTTCTCAATAGAATTTTACTGCTGAGGCAAATCTATTACCAAACAACTTTTAGACATTTATGTGTATTTGGCACAGCAAATAATTGTTTATGACTTGTGTGCAGGATTTAACTTATCTAAAAATAGAAGTGAGATGCTGATAAAAATAGATTCACCAGGGATATCCCTGAAACTAGCATTGAATATCTGGAAGTAGGCAATCTCATTCATTTTGATCCTCCTTAAAATTAGGCCATATGGGTTCTGGAGACATTGCAAATGATTTTGCAACCATTACCAAGCTCTATCAATTAAACTTTGGTGAATCAGTAACGCTGGTTATCCAAAACTTGATTTTAGCTATGTGAATAAAGTATTTTAAACTATTTGTGCCATCCATGTCAATTATGGACATTGAGGCTTCTGATATGTTGTAGTATATGGTGCTCAGCTATATTAGCTTAAGGTTGTTATGGTCAGGGGTGGTGGAGCTTAAGGATGCTCCCAAAGGTGTGCGTCTTAAATAGCCTCTGATGACCAAGTCCAGCTCCTAGCCTTCATGTGTGGCTTAGCTACTAAGCCCAGCAGAACCATTTCTACTGACAGAAGAAAGGGCAAAGGCGGGTTACTGGTGCCTTCAAACCAGTCGCTTCAGGCAGATGGGCTTTGTCAACCGTGGTTTGCAGCACATCGAGGAGGAGGAAAACTCTGATCTCAAATTTGCACTGTCTTGTGGCTATACCCACTCATGGGGAAGGCTTCAGGAATAAGCCCAAGTGACCAAGCTAGACCTGGAGGCCCTAAGGCAGCCCTACATTAAGTTCAACGCTGACTGGCAACTCCTGCAACGCCGCTGGTGCCAAACTGTATTGGTCTCTGCCATTCCTTTGGATTTATCAGTGACTTGGAGATGGTTACCCTGCTACGTGGGCAACAGCTTGCTCTCTATATCGTACTGCCCTGGCTTGCGTATCACATACACAGCTGGGAGGCAACATCCGTGGTTCACCTCGACCAAGGGAAGGCCTCATATAAACTCTCACATATTTTTAAATAATTTTTGCCTTTGTACTTTGCACTCTATTATTATTTGCTATTGTGATGCTGCTACTTATATGTGAGTAAAGAAAATTTACTTCATAATTTCAACGTTTGACTTTCTCTGTATTCTTAACAAGAATCACTTAACTCGTTCATTCAATTACAGGCCCAAGGCAAATCAAATGTATGTTGGTATTTTCCTCTAAAGAAGCCACCAAGTCAAATCATACTCCTGCTTGCTACTTAGTCTCTTTAATATATTTAATTTTTTAAATAGCTAAATATCTGTCACAAAAATAGCCTGTGGACAGTCATTAACATTAGGTAGTTCCAAAATTCCGATTTCTGTTTGTGGAGTTTTCTAAACTTGTCTTGATTTCCTTACATAATTATTTCAAAACATCCTGTTTATAACATCTCACCAGCCTGTGGAGCTATTGATATTTGCCTTTTCCACTACTTTACCTATGAATGCTACCAGCTGATACAAACCAAAGTCTATATTGAAGATCTTGTATTTTGAAGTTTATTATTAGTACCTAGTTTTTATATTATTTTCATTTGTCTATAGAGGTTGGGTGTCACCAGCAAGGGCATAACAATTACTCTTCTAATGCCCTTCAGGAGGTGGTGGTGAGCTGGTCCAGTCAGAGTGCCACAACATCAGTGAATTTAGTATTAGGAAAACTTAGTTAGGTTGCATTGGAAAATTTGAGGCCTTGGTAAATACTTAGCTAACCAGACTAGCAAAATTCTTTATTTTGTCCCAATGATTATATTGTTCATAGTATTCTTTACATGAAATTTCTGAATGTACCATTTAAAAAATTCTAATGGAATTGGTCTATGAGAAATATGATGCTGCCATTTTATCACACATCCAGATTTACTATTTAAATAGCTTCATCCTTCATCATAAATGCACATCATAAGAACTTTTTTTTATGATTACCGCCTCCTATGATTAATTTTACATGATTTTTATAGATATTTTACATATTCTGATCTGCCCGACAGAACGGGTCTTTTTAAAAAATTGATTGGAACATTGATTTCACCACTTTATCAATTTGATTTAATCCTTGTATGATGCAACAAATTAATAACATGGTTTTAGCATCTGATTTTATTTTGTGTGACTTTGCTAGGAATTGACATTTTAGCAAATCATATTTCTGCTTTTGGATCTTCAGTGCTACAATTAACCTGAACAATGTGCTGTATTATATTGAGTTTTATCCATATTGCATTTTGAAACATTGACTGAACAGTATCTGTTACTTTATCATGAGAAATTAATTTTCTTGCTGTTAATGATTCATTGAAAAATGGGATTCCTTTGTGTTTTTTTACAATTGATTTTAATAACTGTCCAAAAGAAAAGTTGGGGAAAATTTACATTTATTCCCCCCAGGATAAGCTTTTACTTTGTTGTATCAATTAGATATTTAGAAGAACAATTTGCATTTACTTCCATAATATAATATTTAAAAGCACTGGAATAATTTTTTAATTAAGAAAATAGTTCAGATAGTATGTGCACAGAGTCTTGCACAGTAAATTTCTGTCATTAAGGTCAAGGAACATCAGCTGGTTAAGATCACAGTTTCATCCGCTACTACTTGTGGTCTGACTAATAAACTGAAAACCAGAAATACATTTTAGTCTTTGTGTTTTATGGCAATAATTACCCCATTAACATAAACTGGATGTGGTGGGAGTCAGTCTGTATCCACTTTATGCTAACTAGGTTTTTTTTGTTACTGTGAATTACAGTGTGTTTACATAAAACATGCATTCACAGTTGGAAAAAAAATGGGAAAAATCACAGCCTGTGTGTACAGTGGAAAGGAAATTCACTGGTTTTTGTAAGGCTTTATAATTTGCAATCTTTCATATAACAAAAGAGCAAGGAGTAGTTTTACATCGTGTGCACATTTTTGCAAACTATATCATGCTAACTTAAAATCTGTTTATCCATTGTTAAAAAACCAACAGTAATGGAAGACAGTGAGGTGTAAACCCCAAAGAGGTGCTCCAGAAATAAATTAACATAATACTCTAAGAAAATAGGAGAAGGAAACACAAGGTGTCACCCGTACACTTGCAAATTTCTTTAGCGGTACAGTGGAGAGCATTCCGACTGGTTGCATTACAGGCTAATACGAAGGCTCCAATGCACAGGATTGTAAAAATGCCACAGAAAGCTGCAGGCTCAGCTACCTCAGCCATGGGCACAACCCACCCCACCATCGAGGACATCTTCAGACAGCTGGAGCCTCAAGAAGACGGCGTCCATCACTAAGGACCCGCACACTACTGTCAGAGAGGAGGTACAGGAACCTGAAGACCCACACTCAACAATTCACGTACTGCCTGTTCCTCTCTATCATCAGATTTCTGAACAGCTCATGAATGCATGAACATGACCTCATTATTCCCGTTTTTTTGTATTATTTATTTATTTTGTAATTTACAGGTTTTTTTGTCTTTGCACTGTACTGATGCTGCAAAACAATGAGTTTCATATCAATGATAATAAACCTGATTCTGATTCAGATTCTAAAGAGAGTACAGAGAAGGTTTTACATTTTTAAATATCATAACTTCATATGACCTGGCATTAGGAATTAAAAGGGAGGAAATTTAAGACCATAAGACATAGGAGCTGAATTAGGCCATTCAGCCCATCGAGTCTGCTCTGCCATTCTATCGTGGCTGATCTCAGATCCTACTCAACCCCATACACCTGCCTTCTCGCTGTATTTTTGACGCCGACCAATCAGGAAACAATTAACTTCTGCTTTAAATATACACACGGACTTGGCCTCTGCCACAATCTGTGGCGGAGCATTCCACAGATTCACTACATTCTGGCTAAAAAAATTCCTCCTTACCTCTGTTTTAAAGGGTTGCCCCTCAAAGGGATACCCCCACCATAGGAAACATTCTCTCCACATCCACCCTATCTAGTCCTATCAACATTCAGTAGGTTTCAGTGAGATTCCCCCACATTCTTCTAAATTCCAGTGAGTACAGGCCCAAAGCTCTCTCAGGACTCTGGGATGTAGTCCACCTGGTACAGGTAATTTATCCACCTTAAGACCTTTCAGTTTGCCTAGCCCTTTTTCCTTTGTAATAGCAATAACATTCACTCCTGCTCCTTGACACTCACAGACCTCTGGCATACTGCTAGTGTCCTCCACACAGTGAGGACTGATGCAAAGTACCCATTAGGTTCATTCGCCATTTCTTTTCCAGTGATTCAATATCAACTCTCACCTCCCTTTTACTCTTTATATAATGGAAAAAACTTTGGTACCCTGCTTTATACTATTGGCTAGTTTGCCCTCATGTTTCATATTTTACCTTATAGCTTTTTTTAGTTGCCTTTTGTTCCCAGTCATACTACTTCCCACTCGCTTTTGCTACCTTATATGCCCTTTTCTTGTCTTTTATGCAGTCCTTAACTTGCTCTGTCAGTCATGGTTGCCTACCCCAGCCATTTGAGAACTTCTTCCTCTGTGGGACATATCTCTCCTGTGAGCTATTCCCAGAAACTTCAGCCATCTCTGCTCTGCCGTCATCCTCGCTAGTATCCTTCCTCAATCCACCTAGGCAAGCTCCTCCCTCATGCCTCTGTCGTCGCCTTTATTCTATTGTGATACTGATACATGTGAGTTATGTTTCTCTCTCTCAAATTGAATTCAATCATATTTGGCCCTGTAGCAGCAGTTTTTGGGCACTAAATGATCTAAAAATTCTGAAAATGATATCTACACTCTTCTAATCAGAATGCACTACTATTTGACGCCCTGTCATTAGAGAACACACTGTTATCAACATCAAGCAATGCTACTATTACCGGGATCACTCTCGCTCTCTGTTATATCCTGCCCTAAAGATATTAGTTGAGAGAACGTGATGGACTATGTAGGATTTTGAGCTATTTTTTCAGGATATGGCAATTACTGTCAAAACCAACATTTCTTGCCCATCCTTGAAAAGGAAGCAGTGACCAACCTCTTGAAGCACTGCAGTATGGTTAAGGTGGTCCTGTAATGCAGTTGGACAGATATTTTCAGGATTTAGATCCAATCATAATGAAGGAACATAATGTATTTCCAAATCAGGAACGTGGGGAGGAATCAGCAGGTGGTAGTGTTCCCAGGCCATCCTTCTCCTCCTTGGTGCCAGAGGTCCTGGGTTCTGTGCACTCCTTTGCAATGGGGATAGGGCTTCTAGTACCCTTTCCAGCATATCAAGCACAAAAGCTGGTTGTGGCTGTCACACTAAGAAATAATTTCTCCTGATCTTCACTTCCTTCTTTTTCCTTTTCTGAATGGCAGACATATAGTACTGTACCTATGAATCGAAGATGAAAAAGGGAGCGTGGTTGGATTATTATGAGGGGAGAGGAGAAAGTATAAAATGCAAACTTCCACCACCTGAAACTTTGAAGTTAAAATAGATTTAGAAATGAGCAATGTGTGAATTGGATATGGAAATATCCATGTTATTGCTTCAGCTCATGAGTGGCACGGTCTCAGACACCCCTCTTCCTATAGCATTGGATAAGGTGATGGTGAATTTGTGAGGGTACTGCATTTGAAAAATAATTGACTCGCCTTACAAACTGGTATTGGATTGTTAAATTCCTTCCTCTAGCAGTCGAATAAGTCCTTGGAACGATGTTTTTAAAACTGACCATTGTGCTTCTTGTTTTCACTGCATAGTGGATATCTATATGGAGTATTTACAGCTGCCCTCCGAATACAGAAAGGCTTTTTTTCCTTTTTATCTCTTTGTGCAAAGACCTCTGGTGCTACCAGAAAATCTTGCTGCAGGTATGCTCTTATGTATTCAGCTGTTTCTCAATTTCACAGCAAAGATTCAGCTAGCAATTATGTGCTGAACAGAAAAGGGTAAAGAATTGGTAAAAAAAAAAAATTCTGTCCAGATTTACAAGTGCTATTTTGGCATCTTCCTAACGACCACACCAGTAACAAAGTTGTCCTCAGTAATTCAATTCACTTCCCATGATATCAAGAATTGGCTGATTGTACTGTGTAGCACTGTATGTTGTCAAGGCTGTAGGCCTTGAGTCAGAGAGCAAGACAGGATTCACTCCCCTCTTCAGCCCAACCAGTCCATGCTGACCACAGTGACCACCCAGCTAGTCCCAATTTCTTGCATTCAGACCATATCCCTCTAAGCCCCACCCTTCTATGTAAATATTTCTTAAGTGATACTGTTGTAACTGCCTCAGGCAGCTTGTTTCAAATACTTACTGTTCTAGTCCCTTTTAAATCTTTCCCCTCTCACCCTAAATCTTTGCGCCCTAGTTTTGAACACCCCCCCCACCTTCCTTGCAGTAAAGACTGTTATCGTCCACCTTTCATAATTTCAAACCTTTTTATACGGTTCCGCCTCATTCCCTTACATTCCAAGGAATAAAGACCTAGACAGGTCAACCTCTCCCTATAACCCAGTCCCTCTAGTCCTGGAGACAGCCTCTTACATCTTTTCTGCGTTCTTTCTAATTTAACCACATCTTTTCTGTAAAAGTGTAACCAAAACTTCCAAGTGTGGCCTCACCAGTGACTTGCAAAACTGCAACATAATGTCCCGGCTCAATGCCCTTACTGATGAAGGCCAACATGCTAAGTGCCTTTTTCACCCACCTGTCCGGCTGTAACACTACTTTCAAAGAACTCTACTTGTGTACCGCTAGGTCTCTTTGTTCCATTACACTCCCTGGTGTCCTACCATTCAGAGTACAAGTCCTATGCCGATTTGATTTTCCAAAATGCATTCTCTCATACTTATCTGTAATGAAATCAATTTGACACTTCTCACTCCCCTAACTGATTAAGAAGCCCCTGTAATCTATAACAACCTTCTTCACTATCAACAACACATCCAAATTCATGTCATCCACAACCTAAATAATAATGCAAGGCTCCCAAAACCAATCCCTGCAGCATACCACCAGTAACCAGTCTCCAATCCGAGAAATAATCTTCAACCACGGCACTCTGCTTCCTACCTCCGAGCCAATTTTGAATCCACCTAAGTAGCTCAAGATTCCATGGATTTCAAGGGAGTTAACCTTCTAGACCTACCATGCATTTTCTTGTTGAAGGCATTGCTAAAGTCCATATAGACACCATACACTCTCCTACCATCACTGCCTTTTGGTTAATTCTTCAATAAACACTAAAATGTTCATCAAACACAACTTCACATGAAGAAAGCCATGCTGATTCCTCCTATACAGACTCTATCTATCCAAATGCTAGAAGATCCAGTCCCTCAGAATTCCCTCCAGTAATTTCCCCACTGCTAATATCAGGCTGACCGGCCTGCAGTTCCCCAGCTACACATTTTAAACAGAACAGCAGTAGCAACCTTCTGATCTTTGGGAACTTTACTAATGGCTAAAAATGAAGCATATTTCTCTGCAAAGGCCTCCACAATTCTTTCTCTGGCCTCCCACAAAGTTTGAGGATGCACTTGGTCAGGCCCTGCAGATTTATCTAACTTCATGCACTGTAAGGCTGAAAATAATTCCTCCCTGGTAATATGAATTTCTTCCAGAACATCTCCACTAGCTTCCCTTGTCTCTTGAATATCCATGATTTTCTCCTCAGTAAACACTGAGAAGAAATATTCATTAAAATTCCCACCATTCTTCTGCTGTTTTGAGACATGTGTAGTCCTGCTGGATCCTAAGGGGATCTCTCCTTAGCCATCCTTATACTCTAAACATAGTTATAGACTCTCCTGGGACTTTCCTTGACCTTACCTGCTAGATCCATCTCATACCCTCACTTTGCCCTCTTGATTTCCCTCTTAAGAGTATTTTTAGTTTTTTATAGTCATCAAGAGATTTACTGGGCCCCGAAGCCCTAAACGCTTCCTTCTTTTTCTTGACCAGAGCCTCAGTATACTTAATTATCAAGGGTTCCTAAACTTGCCAGGTTTACCTTTCAGTTTAGCACTGCACACTTGATATCACTCCCTTGAAAGCCTCCCACTTGTTCATTCTTGCTATTCCCTTCAAACAGGCTCACCCAATCAACTTCTGCTAGGTTCTGTCTAATTCCCACCAAATACGTCCTGATCCAGTTTGGGATTCCAACCCCTGGACTTGTCCATTCCTTTTCTATCACTATCTAAAATTAATAGAATTATAGTTATTAGGTCTTAAGAGTTCTCTGGCTGCCACTTTAGTTACTTGCCTACATCATTCCATAAGAGGAGGTCCAGTATTGCACCTTCCTGAGTAGAGTTCACTACATACTGACTAAGGAAACACTCCAGGACACATTTCACAGATTCCATCCCATCAAGGCCCTTAACTCCTTGGGTAATCCAGTCAAAGCTGTGGAAATTAAAATCTCCCACTTATATAACCCTGTTAATCTTACAACTATAAGCAATTTCTCTATGCACTGGGTCCTCAAGATCCTGCTGACAATTGGTTGTAATACAGGTGCACTAGAGTGACCCTCCTCCTCTTGTTTCTAAGTTCTACCTATACATCATCTCAAAGTACTGCTATTATGTGCTCCCTTGTCAAAAAGGCAACACCTTCCTCCTCACTTACCCGTACTCTGTCACCCCTGTAGCATCTATATCCTAAAATACTGAGCTGCCAGTCCTGCTCTTCTCTCAGCCATGATTCTATGATGCCGACAATATCCCAGTCCTCAGAGCCAATCCATGCTCTCAGTTCATCCATCTTGCTACTTGTTTTGACGCTATCATAGCTGTGATTCTGAAGATGTGTGCTCCTGTACCAGTCATATATCTAGCCAAGCAGCTCCTGTACAGTTACTAAGCAAACAAAGCAGCAAATTGTTCTAATCATAAAAAGCAAGATACATTTTATCCCCTTAAATATTGACAACTCACAAGTTTTGCAAAGTCATGACGGATGTCAAGCAAAACTTACTCACTTATACTTGGTTTGTCTTGATCTAAATAAGAAATTAATTCTGAAAAGTAAAGTTAGAATTAATGCTGTTGATATGATGACAGCAGCTGAATCATAATGAAACTGGTCAATTTAAATCAAACAGAATTTTCTCACCTTTTTTTTCTCTCTGGTACAAAGGAAGGCAATTGCAGTCGATGGGGAAAATCATCTCAATTTCTGATATTGCTCCAAGAGGTTCTCAGGACCCAACAACCCTCTGGTGCTTTATCAGTGGCCTTTTTCCTTTCCTAATATCAGGAGTGGGGATGAGAGCAGATAAATGAACTAAGTTTGATTTTAAACTTCTTGGGATAATAGAGCATTTCATGTCTGCAGGCAGCAATGCCTGGAAAACATTAATGCTGCTAAATTACAAGAAATTATTTACAGCTTGCAATTGCCAGGCAGGTACTTGCATAGAGCAGGGGTCCCCAACCTTTTTTATGCCATGGACCCCTACCATTAAATAAGGGGTCCATAGATCCTAGGTTGGGAAACCCTGGCATAGAATGATACCGGATGGTAATATAAGGAGAGATTGTGTTATCTAACCTATTTAACTGTGAAGTCTAGCATGATTGACCATTATCTAATACTTAACCTGGACCACTGGTGTGTATCTATGAGTAAGGTAAATTGATCCAAATCAAGAGGAGGAACCTAAGATAGTTTTAGTCTTCCCTGTCTGGAAATGTTAAGTACTGCATCCAAAGGCTGTTCTGGCTAGAATATTTGGGCCTTTATGACTTCCTGTTTCACTGAGAGCTGCTTATATCCAGTGTACTGGTGTTATCTAATTGCAAGATTAAAAACTCCCATCTAACATTCTGTAAAGAAGTTTTTCAATAATGCCCAGTAAGTTTTACAATATCAAATTCACATCAGCCCTGTATTAAGTTAAATCCTGACTCGAGCAGAGGAAAATTAGTTTGAAATATGACTGCAGAAATGAGATGATAGAAACATTAATAGAACTATTAAGGACCAGCACAATTGAGATTTACTGTGTTGTAAAGTGAATCTAAATGGCCTTCCACGGAGAAACGGGGCAATTAGATAATTGTTCCGGCTAAGTGTTTGATATTGCTTCATTCTCCCATTCCAATCCCGGTCCGGTGGGAAGAGTTTGAAAGGAATTTATTTAAATCAGTGAAACAAACTTAATAATACTTTTGAAAATTAAATGGTCTGCGATGCTAAGGCAGAAACTATTACAGTTTTTAAAAGAATACTTATCAATGGTATAGACATTTATACTGGAATAAGGCTGGGAAAAGCGCTTGTCATTGCGCATTAGAAAACAGCCAAGGATTATAACTGTTTCCCCTAATAAGTTAGATGAGAAGTTAAAATACATTTACATTCATTGCAAGAGCCTTGGAAAAAAATGTAGCCCTACAAAACCAAGGTTATTTACACTGTGTCTGTCTTGTAACGTTACGCTACAAATTATGCGATAATGTTATCAAGTAATCATTCCTCGCAGATAGATCAGTCAGAAGTGTTTTTTTTAAAAAAGAGCTACAAAAGGCTTGCCTCTAAATCACATCAGTCAAAAAGCACATTTTAATTACTCATAGAATAGTTTCTGTATTTATTATTTTCTAGGTTTTAGTTTCCTGTCTGCCCACGACATATATATTTCGTTCTTTCCCGATTTTGAGTAACCACTGGTCTATTAACGTGGAAACATTGCAGTTCATCCACATTTCGTTTTGTTTTGTATAATACAAATATACAGCACGTTGAAATCAGGGGATTTCATGCGCACAGTACGGGAGTTTTAAAAGGATGGGGATTAAAACTAAGGCACGAAATGCAATTCCAGTTTCGAATACTAATCTTAAATGCCTACTACAGCGTACAGAAATCTTCACATCGACTGCTGAAACCCCCAGTGCAAACCATTTGCACAGATTTAGTTTCGTCATAAAAACGACGCGATACGGCTGCAAGGATGATCAGGTCACCTGCTGGTTCTATTGATGCGACACAAGAACTGCCAGTCAAAATGTTTACAATAAACACCTGTGTTAAAATCACGCAAGTTGATTTTAAAATGAACGTTTAAAATCACATCTTCGCGTACACTATCTCTGCTTAACAGCTTTTATTCCGTGCATCCAATCATTCACATTCGGTTGAACAATCTACCATAATAATAGGATAAGTGAAACTGACCCTTTTCGGCAAAAAAGTTCGTGTTTCAAGTATAAAAGATCCTGTAAAAAATAGAAGTTCACACTGCGTGAAAAGGAAGCGCGTTCGCGCGTTTAAAAATATAACCGCAGTGCTATTAACCCCTTGAGCACCTTTTGTTTTGCAAAAAAAAAGCCAAAACAGCCAGCACGGAAATAATCCAATTCGCCGAGAAATGTCAAATGTTGAGAGATGTTTGCCAGGAATCAGTTGATGCAAGAAATTATTATTACTTTAAAACACTTTGGATTATTGATCGGGTCTTACTGCCGCAATGGTCGATCACTGGAATAGTAGCCCGTCCTTCTCTGAGGAATATTCATGATGAAATCTTGTCAGTTAATCTAAGTGATGCAACATGTAGCAGCATTTTGTCAGGTTAGTTTAAGTGGGAGATCACTAAAGGGCTGTGTTTTCTCTGGTTGTCTGGACGATGGCGCTGTGAGTCGATTCCACTTTCGTAGGTTTCACGCTTCGCTGGGACTACTCCACGGGCGCCTGCCTCTCACTCTCGCCTCGCTGACGGGGGAAGGGTTGTGGGGGAGTTGCGAAGATCGAGCGAGAGAGGGGTTGCTTGTCAATAAACAAAACGCTTTTAGATCATAGCAAGGTCGCCCCGAGCTCCGAAGCGAGCTCGTTCTCTCCAGTCCCAGCCCTGAACACGAGGGCGGGACCTGGGAGGAGCCCCGTCACTTTGGCCAATCGCATCAAGCTCTCTTTTTAAAATTCCCTGTCCATCACTCAGTTTCCTCTTCGTCAGCCTCCTTCGCCATATTGGGTAACTGAAAAAAAGCCAGTTTTTTTCCGCCTTACTAGAGTCAGTTTTGACGAGATACGTTGTAAACGGTTGTTGTTGGCGTTTTTGTTTTGGTACTGTGCTTTGCAGCATTCGAAAGAATTGCACGACATAGCTGAATCGTGCAGTTTTGCATTTTTACTGCTTGCTGGGCTCTGGACGGTTTGCAACGAGCGGGGGTACGAAGGAAAAAAAATGTCAAACGTACGCATTTCTAACAGTAGTCCTTCGCTGGAGATAATGGCAGCTCAACTAACAGGGCACCCGAAATCTTCTGCCTGCAGAAACCTCTTCGGTCCCGTAGACCACGACTTGTTAAACCGGGATTTACAGAAGCAGCGGAGGGAGATTCATAACCAGGATAGAGAGAGGTGGAATTACGACTTCGAGAGGGACAAACCGCTGGATGGCAATTACAAATGGGAAGCCGTGGATAGTGAGGATGTGCCTGATTTTTACAGGCGTCCTCTCAGGGAGCAAGTGTCATCAGCGGATTGTAATGTTGATATGAACGGGAACCCTACGATAGTTTACATAGGAACTCTGGTTCAGGGAAATTCAGGGGACACACACTTAGCGAACCCAGAGCAAAAGGACCCGGTTAAAGAGACAACTGAACACCTAACAGACTCAAAAGAGCAGTGCAGTAGTCCCCGAAAACGAGCTGCGTCAGTCGGTAAGTGACAAAGATGTATTCTGTTAGAAGCCACAGGATCCATTTTCAAACGGATCTTTTCTGACCTTTTAATAGACGTACAAAAATCATCCAACCAGTGATTTTCTTGTATTTCTCGAAGACCTGCTTTGAAATCCTGTAGATCTTGGTTTGTCCAAGGTTAATCTCGAATTCCTCTACTTTTTTTGGGGGGGGGTGGGGTGGGGGAGATGCTGCAATTTCAGGGCCTTTTTTGAAGAAAGGCGAAGCAAATGCTTTTTTATTTGCTCCAATAATTGTTTGTGGTTGACTAATGCCAACAATCATGGGCAAGTCAGAACAGAAATGACCTCGAAATTTATTGACATCCTGACTTCAGGTTTTCAATTTTTAACATTCTTTTTTAAAAATAATTGTAGATGGTATTCCAGACGCAAAAAGGTTCAATACGAATACGAAGACAGAGACAGACTGGTCAGCAAATACTCCCAGTGTGGGTGCATTAGAGAAGACGCCGAAAAAGACGATTTCTCGTGGACATCAAACATAAAAGTCACAAGGTAGTTTTTATTCACTGCCTTTTATTTTACCAGCGACTTCTCGCATACCTTTAAAAGTATTAAGTTTACGGTGTAGTGTAGGGAGAAGTTGTAAGAGCATCTTGTATTGACCAATCCTAATTGACGCGGGGTTGGGGATTTGAAATTACACTGCATTGCAATGTCACTGGTGTTTCTTTAGTTCGAAAACGACACGTATGCACAGGTGATTATTTCCAGCTGGTTTTCAAAAAAAAAAACAATGCACACCCGCCTGTTACATGTGTATGGGAAAGTCGAGGTGATATAAATTGCTTTCCTGCCTATTAATGTTCAGTTTGTTGCCCAATTGTTGTCATAACAGAGAGGTACTGAGGGTTGACACAAAATCTAGTGTACTGATTTTAGTGTACTGATAGGGGCATGGCACCTCGGGGAAATTTGTAAGCCCAACTTCCACTTTGAGAACAAACACCTTTAAATCTTGTCCAGAAGAGCGTGATATTCCTTATCTCATCAGCCATAAAATAACACTTTGGGCAAGCTACCAGAAAAAGTATAATAACCGAAATAACTTAAATGTGTTACTTAATACCCTTTTGCATTCCTTTCTGAGATTTCTGCTTTGGGTACCACGTTATAATGCTGCACTTTAGACAATACAAAAAAGTGGTGGATGGGGTAGATGTGGGTAGAGGGATGTGTGATTTGAGGCAAGGGAGTAAGTGCTAGCCACAACAAACTGACTTGATGCTAGTTTTACCGGACAAAAAAGTACCCGCATTCAGTGTTCATCTGCAACTATTGTTAAACTGGCGTTGAAAATGTAATCCACATTGTCGTCAAATGTTGCAGACCCTTTTTTGTTTCCAATCCGTTCCAGATAGTAGTAAACAACATTTCATTCACTTGATATGTAAACGCGTTTAAACAATTGTCTTAAACAGTTACAGATGCTGACATATTCGCAATTACTTTCGAGTCAAATACTGTTGGGTATTTTAACTGATTGATTGAAGATCCAAATTCTTAAATAGCAGTCATTGTCGCAGGTAGATTCTACCAAACGCTGCACCTTTCCTCTCCCAACGGTTCTACAATAAGTCAGCAAATCAATTTGTTTGTAAAATACCTCAGATCGTTATAATGCCTACTATTTTTACTAATTCAATAATACTTATTAATCTATTGAGATGTTACAACTCCCCATTTTAACGTGATTTCGTGTGTTTTACATAAACGTTTGTGTTGCTGCCCGAACTAAAACAATTGAAAGCAGGGCAACATGTAACAAAGACAAAGATATATTAAATCTGAAGGGGAAACGCATCGTTAGGGATTATTACAGTATCCTGATGATTAGTGAGAGTACAGTGGTTTAATACTGCTGGCGATATTGCTCGCTTCGGTCACCAGTTGCTTTTTTTTTGCCAGCTGCACCCGATGTGACTGGCTTGAAGTGAACAGCGTGGCTGTGCCAAATAGGATCTAAGTAATTAAAACGATTTAAAATGCGGCGTTTTAATCTATATCTGTATTTTCTTTTCAGATACCAAGGTCCTCTTTTTCTTGTTCATCTATGGCAGTGCTTGCTGAAGGGAGGATAACCTCCGCGAGAGACACATATCGTTCCTTCTCCCGGTGAGGAGAGCCCGAGCACTGAACTCAAGTGAACACTAAACCGCCCATTTTAGAGTGGATATAGCGCTGTGCAATTAGGTTCTTCCTTATCACTTGGCTGATTTTACTACCTGTGTATATAGGGTTGTTTTTTGTAGCACATAAACCAGTTTGGTGGGGGGAAGGGGAGGAGGATGGAAACTTGTTCAGAGTTTAGAAAATATGACTTGAATAGCAGAAATGTAGTTTTCCAGTACAGTTTTGAAACTGCCAAGTTACAATACCTGTGTATTGTATGTTTAAAAAAATAAAAAAATCTAATGTACCTGTGTACATAACTTTGTAAAGACACTGAGAAATTATACTAACTTATTTATGTTATAAAGAATTGATGTTTTTTTGATTCTAGAAGATAATTTTCCGTTAAGCCAAAGTGGCATTTTCCCGTGTGCATTTGTAAATGCTTTAATGTAGATTTTCCTTTTCCATTTTTGCCTGTCATAATATAAGGCTATGCTTGAACAGAGAAAGCGTCCTGAGCCAGACTTGTACTCTGCCGTAATATTGGTTATATTTCTCATTTTTGTTTTGTAACGTGTGAAGAGATGCTGACTTTTGTTTAGCATCATGAAATGAAAATAAAGATAAATGTACAAAATGTTTACGTGCATAATTCACTAATGGAGCGGGTGCTGCTGTTTCATATATTGCAAGTTTGTAGAGTCTTGATTACTGCCTCAACTTTGATCAGGAAAGTCGCTTGGGCTGTAGAATGATTTAACTATTTAATTCATTCAATAATTAAATAAAGTCCCAGCTTTTTGTCAACGTGAACTCTGCTGGGTGATAGACTATAAACACCTCGACCCTTTCATATAATGATTATCCTACCTCTTTCCACCCTGAAGCGATTACTTCTGACGCTTAAAAGTTTTTGGGAAGGAAAACGTATGTCTATCATGAGTGTGTTTTTGTAGAAAGTAGGTGGGGTGGTGTTGACAACACTTTGCCTGACAGTAGTTAATCCCCCCTCACCCCGCATAACAAGCTTCATGTTTTTGAACCGTTTAAAGAATGATCAATAAAGGAATCTTCAAAAACGTAGGATTTTAATAATATAAAAAGCATCATAAACTGGGAAACAAAAGCAAAAAGGACCCGCAAAAGTGGCGATAATCAGTGTTAAAGTGGGTTCGAGCAGTGGGCGCGCGTCCATGATTGACAGCTCAGCAGCTCGAGAAGAAAAAGCACGCCACGGTAATGGACCAATGAAAGAGCGAGCTGGACGGACGTCAGCGCGCGCCGCAGCAGCGCCATCCGCGCTTTCATTTCAACCTGGAGCTCTGCCCCTAACCGACCGTCTCATTGGTCAATGTCCCGAAAGACGAGCGGAACGGTTGGAAAAGGCCGAGGTCTATTGGAGGAAAATATGTCAATCTCACGTATGCCGCTCTTAAGCGCGCGCGCGCGCACGCAAGCTTGCCCAAGTTTTTGAATTCATATTTAAAACGACAATAACCGTTTTCCAAAGTCCTTTCTTTTAAAACTGCGCCAAAAATTTAGGAAGCTATATTTTCCAATGTTTTTTTTCGCAACGGTTAGACCGAAATGGTACATTGTATTAGTCGACAGCTCGATGTTAGAAACTGATGAACGCACAATTACTCCTGTCAGTGTAGTCGGATGGATTCGGTTGCAAATGTTTTAAAAGTGAAGCGTTTTAAAGAGAAGTGTTTCAAATGACGAAGTGGGAATAAAATACATTTTTCGCGAGTGCAGTGTGGACCGAATCTTTTAGTGATGTTGCAGTGCGACAGGTTACACCAGCTCTGCACCCATTAAACTCCTTCATACTTCTCCTGCTGCCATTGACTTTAAGCGAATTGCTAATATTTAAACAATCTGACGACCGGTCACTTCTCCTCGATGTCACTTAGAAACAGGGACGCTGGTAAGTAGTTTGCTGTCATTTTAGAAGGTAGAAAAGCAAAGGAAAAACAATGTGAAAAAGGTCGGTTGAACTTAACAAATCAGAGGGGGGAAATTGTAATATCTACCAAGGTAACTTAAAGGAGCTGTGTTCAACTGGCGACAAGCACGGTACCTCGAACTGATGATGACCTTATGTTATATGTCATCTATTTAAAACCTCCAACGTAGGCCTCAGCAATTAAGTTTTTGAAAAAAGATTATAGTGTACATATTTTAAGAGGGCTGATTTCCCCATAAACAACATAATTTTGAAATATGGAAAATGTTGTATAAGCCGTGTTGGGGTACTTTTAACTTCACCCCTTTTAAGCAGTTTTAATCAACCTGACTCGCGTGATTATTTTCATAAGGTCTCGTTACACGATAGTGTGTTGCATTTTGCGCACATTAAAATGACATTCTTTCCAACACATATGTATGTCTTTTTACTGCGAGTGCTCTCTCTTCCTATCAGCAAGCAACACAGATCTGACAATTCATAGAAAAAAAGGTTTGTAAAAGATCTGTCTAATTATTTGGAAAAGTGTAAGCATGTCATTACAGCATATTTTTACAGATTTCTAAATCAATCTAATTCCAGGTAAATATCTAGTGATGACCATTCTGAATGTTGTTGAAAGGCACGTCTTAGGGGAAAAAAGTATAGTGTCTTTTTCATAAAGGTAGCTTGCGACAATAAAGCAGATTGTGTCTTAATCATTAAATTATGTCGATTCTGATCTAATTTTTACCTGTCGCTGTTAATTTATTACAAAATAGCACATTGACTCAATTGGATAATATACCATTTGGATTGGCATCAGATCATCAGCCCCCAGTAAAATACTCAATACTATTTCTCCCCATCTGCTACTAATATGCTTTAAAACTATGGACAGAGCGTATATAAAAGCTGCCTCTCATCATATTTTGTTATTAAGAAGTCAAGTGAGGAATCTACTATTTTTCAGTAGATGCTTAAAATCCGATTTTAGTTTACATATCCTTCGATGGAAATTTTCCTGCGAAGGTTAGTCTGCACACAATAGAAGAGATATTTTATCAAAATCCACTGCCGTTCTTCAACGACGTAGAAGAATTGAATGTAATTTAGAAGGTAGTTGAACTATTGAGTAAATTATTGGCAAGATGTGAATTATAGAATCTAAACGGATACACGGTCGTTAAGGAAGACATTTCAGGAAATCTTCGTGAGTAGTGAAGAGTGCGAGGGCAGGGTGGGTATAACGAGGTTGCATATGAAGTGTAAAAACAATGGTGATTTTGTTAGTCAAGGGATGAACACTATAATCTACACGAAAGACAAAAATAGGGGGAATTGATAACTGTTGGAGCTGGTTGCACATGATGGATAATAAATGTTGAAAATGAATGTCAGGTCTTCGTGGAGTAAGGAAAAATAGTAAGGTACTATGATGCCTGTAAAATTATTGAATAGTGAGTTGGAAAGACGAATAATGAAGCACATAAACTTTTCCAGTTAAATTAAGATTTAAAACATGACGTTGCGAGATTAGAAATCGTTTCCTGTGCATAATATTTTCGTGGTCTTTTATATATTCCCATGAGTAAACAATATGTTTTAACAATGACCCACAGTTTGTGCCTACATAAAATGACTGCGTCAATATTTGTTAACATTTCTAAACAAGTAATTCTACGTTTTAATATCAAGTGACAAAGACAACGTTTTTTTAAAAAATTGGAATGATGTACAAATAATAGAAGTCAGGTTTACGCACATAATACAGTTCTCATCTTTCTGGTACTACACCTTCAATCTGAACATTCGTGCGTTGTTGAGTGAGGAGGTAGGTTCACTTTTTAAATAACTACTGAAGCATAGCAAACCGAATAAAGAGCGGGGCTGGGAGAAATTTCTTCAAGTAACGAAACGATTCAGGTAGAGACTAATCTATTCTGAGAGCTCAGTCAACAAGCCTCACACACTTCAAAATTGTTTTGTACCATGTCTTTCCAAATTTATATAATTAATTAGTTGAACAGGGTAAAAATATTTTTTAATCCATGTAGAGGTAAAAGTGAGCCATTTTTACTACAGTTTCTCCATATGTAAGATGCATAACTACTTTTTATAAATTGTATTCTTCCTGTAGTTTTAGTGACTGAGTAATAATCCATGCAAAATCATATCATCACCATAAGATTGGTATTAGATTAATTACTGACTTTGTCAAATTTTTATTTCAATGCCAAAACAATTCTTTTACTTGGGGAAAACTTTGGCGTTTTGAAAAATGTTTTAGATTAAGAATATGATGAATATAATAATTTTCGTCCCCACTGTATAATAATACAAGAATAATTTTGAATATTATAATTGCATCCTCTATCTGATGGGACATATTGTATTGGTTTTAGAATTGCATTATTAGCAGGATTTACTTGTTCATTGGCGAGTTAGTCTTAATCATTATTCATGTTACTGAATCCAGCAGAATCCTCTTTTATATTATATACGCAGAAATACTTCATGTTAGTAAAGTCACGGTAATCGCACAAATTCTTTAAAAATGTTATCAGACTGAACATTCTTCTTTAAATAAATCACATCTGAATCCCACACCGGATGCCACGTCTATTTTAAATATTTACGAAATTATAATACCGGGATTATTATATTATTAATTGACAGTTACAGATTACAGTGTTTCACAAAACAGTACATTTTGGGAAACAACAATTATTTCACGAAAATATTTTGCTAAATTTTCACTTTTTTAATCGATAAGACAATTTTTGTTTTTAAATAATCCAGTACTCTATTCATAAAAGTTATTGAGCCTTTCGGCATCTCTTGTTGTTATAACGCGCCGATGGATAAATATTTGGCTATTGGAAACAAATTTAATCAGTTTCACATTGTCAAGTGGCAAATGAGAAATCATCAGAGCTTTGCACTTCACCAACGCCAGCGGCAGAAACTGTTGATGAATAAGCAATCTGATTGCCGTTTTTCAGTGGATTATTATTTCGATGACTAGTGCCATCAGGTACTTCCCTGACGAATAGTTCCAGATGAACAGGATTTCATTTCATGAACGGGGGTTTGAAAGAATACCTTGGAAAGAAAACGGTAACTTTAAGTCTCGAATCGAGAACTTATGATTGCGCTTCTAGTTACTGTGACTTTCGCGTTTTTCTCCGAAATTGAACGACTTTCTGTTCCACAATTATTTCCCAAATACTTGCACGTTAATGTTCAACGATTGAAGAAGCGTTTCGACGGATTTTCTACAAATAAAAATCATATTAGCCCTTTCCCTCAAAAGATGTAACAATAAGTGACAATGAACCAGCTTCAGGAACCCGAAATGCTATATTTCCGACCAATCTTTTCCTACAATAAATATTTGTGGATGGATTTTCTGTGCCCTTTTCCCGTTAGTTCACGAGGAAATATGTTTTCCCTTTTGTCTGGGAAGTAATTGCGCAACAGAATTGCGTCAAAAATACTGGGCAGAATTGAGACATATGAAGAAGGAAAGTGGTCTAATTGAAAATAACTTTGTCGTTCCAAGAGTGTATTAGAGGTACTCTGATAGTAGATGGTTTGTTCATTGCAGATAACTATTCCACTCGGAGCTAGCTGCTTGATTATAAGGAAATGATTATTAAATTTCACTCAGGAATGATGGCAAGGACACCATCCCTGGACTCCGGACCTTCTATCTGTTGTACGAAACTGTGGACGGTTGCGCATTAATATATTTAGAATTAAAAATGGGTTCCTTGCGTTATTTGTCATTTCTGGTTCACTAATTTCTGGGGGAAAATGTTACATAACAGGGCACTCGATTTTTTTTAATCGAAAGACAAAAATGCTTGTTTTACAGTTGATACGAAACTAAAGCGGCAGTCGGAATGTGCAAATTTACAACGCACTCTTCTGGCAATGAAGTAGGAATTGTTGAAGCTTCTTAAACAGTTAACTTGTGTTGATATTAAGAACAGTGAATACGGCTGCAGAGGGCGTATTTGAAAAGTTCTCAGTAGCGATCTGAGTAAACAGTCTAGCTCACGTAATTTGCTCCATCGTTTTAACTTTGACCAGTACAACTATTTGACACTGCTTTTGATTTTTCAGTATATCTTATACTTATATGCACGATAGCTTATATAAAAACACTGTATTGGTACGAATGGAAGATCAGAAGTCTATGAATTTCTAACCCAGATTTTCATGCGGGACCAAAAACATTAAGGAAATGCAGACAAAAGTAAAGATTACTCCTCACCAATCATTGCCGTTTGTTTAGGCACGGGCGTTCCCAACCTCCTTTATGCCATGGAGCCCTACCATTAACCAAGGGTTTGTGGACCCCAGGCTGGGAACCTCTAGTTTTGGACAAAGACTGTTCCTTTATACATCTTGCTCTCCCTATCTTATAGAGATATGTAGGTGCAATCACTCAGTTGGCCTCCACCACTGAAAAGCACTATTCTTTAGGCTGGCAGCATCAATAACCAGAAGGGGGAGAGAGAGGACCTCAGGAATAGGAGGTCCCCTTCTGAAGGTCCTGCCCAAGGCCATCACCAGCTGGGTGAAGTCTACTCTAGAACAGGTGATCCTCTCCGACCAAGCATGATCTGTATCTGGCAGGAAATTCTGTAATTGCCTTGCACTGCTCAGGAATATCATTGCCCACATTCAGGGCAGAGGGCCTAATGGATGCCTAGTCAACTTCATTTAAGTGAAGGCCTTTCGCATGATGGGCACATTTTCCAAAATGAGTTTTGGGGAAGGATTCAGGAACTGGATGCAACTGCTCTGCACAGGTTTCTGTAGTGCAGTTTAAATCGATGGGGAGTGGGTGGAATAGATAATTTCACCATCAAGTTCTGTAGTCAGGCAGGGTAGACCAATCCCTGTCTTATCTGTGTGTTGCACAGAACCCTTTGCTGAATCCATCATGAAAGATCAGAACATAAGAATATATTGCTGTCTTCTTGAATCCACGGTCTGTTTAGAGATTAATCAGGACCTGTGACCTGAGGGTCAGAATCACCTGCTGTAAGAGAGAGGCAACATTCTCCATCAACAGTAAGAATTACATCAAAAGTCTCCAACCATTCAGCATGAATATAAGCAATTTGGCTTGTTGGAAGTCCAAAGACCAAATTTCCAAGTTTGCTGATGATACAAAACCAGGTGAACATGTGCATAAAACCTTAGGATGTAAGGAGGCTTCCAGGGAATATAGACAACCATGAGTGGGTAAGAATATGACATTGAAATATGGTGTGGGAAAACGTAACGCCATTCATTTTGATGCATAAAGCAGAAAAAAGGAATACTTTTCATATGGTGTCAGAGACCTAGGTGTGCTTGTACAGAAGTCACTGAAAGCTAACATACAGATATACAAAGCAATTAGAAAGAATAGTGGTTTTGACCTTTGTTAGAAGAGAATTTGAGTATAGGAGTGAACATGCCTGACTGCAAAGATATGTCCTTGGTGAGTTCACACCTGAAATATTCTATATAGTGTAGTTCTCTGTAGCTGAGAGAGTATATGTTTGCCATAGATAGAGGACAATAAAGATTCCAGGGATAGTGGTTTGCTTTATAAAGAAAAGTTGAGTAAATCTAGCTTGTATCTCTGAGGTTGAAAAATAAATGAAAGGTGATTGCACTGAAGTAGAAAATTACTGCAGCACTTAACAAGGATGCTGCTGCTCTTGGCTGAGGAATTGGAAGCCAAGTCATAGTCTCCAAAAAAGAGGTATTCCATATGAGATTCAGATAAAGAGAAATTTATTATGTTTGTGAGTAATTGGTGTTTGCTATCATTATTGGAATATTGGAGGACTGCTGAAGTTCAGTCATTGAGTCCATTAAGAACAGTGATTGATAGATTTCTAGATATTGAGAAATCAAAGAGTATGACAATACGCTGGAAAATGGAATTGAGGTAGAATTTTTGCCATGATCCTAAGGAATGCTAAAAAAGGTTTAAAAGGACAAATGGTCTATTTCTGCTCTTCATTTGTATGATTTTATTGCAGGAATAATGAAGGTAAAACTCATCCAAGAAGGCAAACAAGTAAAATATACATTTTTAACACATACTCCACAGAGACACAGCAAATTCCCATTGCTTAAATGGAATGGCTGATGATAACTTTCACTGACACTTGTAATGCCAGTAGAATTCCCCTGCTGTTTCACAATGTCACTAAACTGGAAGTGGTGGTATTTGGCTTGATGCACTATGGAGTTTAAATCTGGCTCACTTTCAGACCTGGTTCCTTTGGACCCTCCACTGTAAACTTATCTGCCATTAATTTAAGTGTGAGACAGACATTCATTGGCCTACCCTTTCTCAACATTTACATTTTGAGCTATTTAAATGCAAAATTGTTATTTCTAATATTTGGGAGACAGCACTGTGCCTATGTGCATTAAGGCATTTGCAGAACTTTTGGCTAAACAGGATGGTTAAAGTTTCAGCCAGGCAGGAGCCAAGCAGTGTAAACAGGCTTGCTTGGCTGAAGCCCAAAATGCAGCTCTTTAGACCAGAAGCTACAGTGTAAATGTACCTAAACTATCAATTAAATGATACAAATACTTATTGAAATAATATGGAGTAACAAATAGTTATGTCTTACCTTATTATTTTGTGATTATATTTCACATCATTGTGATCAATGTAATATTAACTAAAAATTATCTCTTCCCCAGTGAGAAAACATGAGTTTACCCAAAAATTTTTTTATTCAGTATTTATCTGTAGTAAATCATTCATATCTTAGTGATTCTATCATAAAGGTTAACTTTTGAAAGCACATAATTCACTTCCTCTAACATTAACAGACTTTGGATAATAGCATTTAAGTACTGAAGAGGGAGAATTGTAGAATATGGGAAATCATCTTGTGAGATAACTAAGTGACTAGCTCTTTTGACGATCTGTTGTGGGCGTATTTTGTATGAGTCCATGATTACCTATGAAGCATTTTCAAAATGTGTAGATTGTGTTTTATGACATAAGGATGTAGGTACTACACAGGTAATTACATTGTTTGTCATTATTTTTCAAATAAAGGCTACATAGAATCATACTTGGGGAACTGAATGATTTGACACAAATTACACCATGTTTATGCATCGTTCATACTTAGTATTCTGTGGTTTAGAAAAGCAAATTTTAAAGGAACAAGATATAATTTGTAAGCAGTTAATTGGAATGTAATTGTTTCAAGATTTATAATAGGTAGATAGGAAATGGTCAAGGAAATATTGTTGAACATCCATAATGCAAAAGTGAGACATATTAAAGTAAAACGAAGGGCAATAAACGCAAGGAGGGGTGAACAGAGACTTTAAAGCATATAAGACCTCTGGTAAATAGGATAATTAAATACCAATGAAATCAGATATAAGAATAAAAGACACACTCAAAATGCTGGAGAAACTCAGCAGGTCAGGCAGCTTCTATGGAAAAGAGTAAACAGTCACTGTTTCAGGCTGTGACCTTTCAGCAGGATTTCCAGCATCTGCAAACTTTCTTGTGTTTGTAAAAGTAAGAGAGGTAGGTAATGAAAAGATTACCAAAATAATTTCAAGTAAAATGGCAGAAATATAAAAGAAATAAATACACTGATTTCCATTTACAAAGCAGAAAGCTTTCTCAAACAATTGAATAGAGCAGTCCTACTACCCTATCTTCCCAAACAAAATGCATTAACACTTGCAAAATATGTTTTGGGGTATGTCTGGTTGGGATTACCACTTTACATCATGCAACAATTAATGACTCCAACTGTCGTCAATAGTTCAGTAGCAGATTAGCAATAGATTTGATTTCTCTCTTTTAACTGGGCATGCAGAGAAAACAACCTAGTGTATAATCTCTTACTATCTCTTCTTTCAGTTAGTCCTGACGAAGGGTCTCGGCCCGAAACGTTGACTGTACCTCTTCCTATAGATGCTGCCTGGCCTGCTGTGTTCACCAGCAATTTTTATGTGTGTTGCTTGAAATTCCAGCATCTGCAGATTTCCTTGTGTAGTGGATACATTTACTACCAAATATATGTTACATGTATCTGCAAAGTGATAGCAAAAATAAGTCTTGAAATAAAATATTTATGAATTCCTCTCAAGGATATTTCTAAACAGTTTTCTGGGAAAAATATATTAAAATTCAAAGTAAATTTATTATCAAAGTACATACTGTATGTCACCATATACAACCCTGAGATTCATTTACTAAAACATTTTCAGGGATTCAATTGAAAAGTTGATACCATGTCATAATACAGTAAATATATAGTTATGGTCAGTTACTCTTAAAATAGAAGGATACTTGGGTCAGCAGACCTTATAACAATCTTAAAACAGATATATTTAAAAATAATAACATTTAAATTTACACATATTTTAAAGATTGCTATATTCTGGAGCAGGGGTTCTCAACCTGAAGTCCATGGACCACTTGGTTGATGGTAGTGGTTCATTGCATAAAAAAGGCTGAGAACCCCTGTTCTGGTATGATCCTTCAAGTTCTAGATGCAATTCAACACAGTTTCATCACTTGGTATGGTAGGATACAGCAAAGTTTCTTGTATTGTACTGAACTATACCTCATAGTTCATAAATCGGAAAATTCAATTTTGTCTGAAGCAGGTACAAATTTGACAGCATCCTTCACCTGAAACATATGCTGCCAAATTCATATTTCATTTGAATGCAGTGAGCAAGTTACAGCTGCCAAAAATCATGGTCCATGTAGTTATGGAGCCATAGAATTTATAGAACACTACAGTACGGAAACAGGTTATTTCATCCATCTAGTCCATACTATTAATCTGCCGTCCCATTGACCTGTATCCAGACTATAGCCCTCCGTATACCTCCCATTCTTGTACCTATCCCAATTTCTTGTAAGTGTTGAAATCAAACCCTTATCCACCAGTCCCACAGGCATTTCCTTCCACACTGTCACCACCCACTGACTGATGAAGCTCCCCATAAACACTTCACCTTTCATCCTTAACCCATGACCTATGGTTCTAGTCTCACCGAACCTCAGTGGAAAAAGCCTGCTTGCATTTATCCTATCTATATCCCTCTTAATTCTGTATACCTCTATCAAATCTCCCTTCATTCTTCAATGCTCTAGGGAATAGCATCCTAACCTAGTCAAACTTTCCCTATAACTCAGAACTTAAAGTCTTGGAGATATCCTTGTAAATTTTCTCTGCACTCTTTCAATTTTATTGTTACCTTTCCTGTATGGAAAACTGCACAGAATACTTCAAATTAGGCCTCACAAATGTACAAGTTCAACATGACATCCCAACTCCTTATTCAATACTTTGATTTATGAAGGTCAATGTGCCAGAGCTTTCTTTATGGCCCTATTTATCTATGATGCTACTTTCAAGGAATTATGGATCTGTATTGCCAGATCCCTCTTTTCTTCTGCAATCCTCAGTGCCCCACTGCTCACCGTGTAAGTCCTACTCTGATTTTTCCTCACAAAGTGAAACAAAGTGCAAAATTGTAAGAGAGATGTGAATTATTAGGTTACATTTGACCACAAGACCATAAGAGTATAAGACATAGGAGCAGAATTAGCCCTTTTGGCCCATCAAATCTACTCCACCATTTGATCATAGCTGATTTATTATCTCTCTCAAACCCATTCTCTTGCCTTCTCCCCATAACCTTTGACATCCTTTCTAATCTAGAACCTATCAACTTTTGCACTAAATATACCCAATGACTTGGCCTCCGTAACATTTGTCACAATGACTTTCTCAGATTCAGTGTTCTCTGGTTGAAGAAATTTCCTCCTCATCTGTGTTCTAAAGGGATGTTCTTTTATTCTGAGGCTGTTCCCTCTGGCCCCAGACTCCCCCATTTTTGGAAACATCCTCTCTATGTGCACTCTATCTAAGTCTTACAATCTGTTGTGGATTTCAAATACAGGTCCAGAGCCATCGTACATTTGGCTGACGGTTAGTTTGGGGAATGGCCACAGAGGATGATTCTAAATGGGATTGTGGATGAGCAATTGGTGGTCCGCAGTAGTTGTAGCTGAACACATTTAAATATTTTAATATTCAAAGTAGGCTAATGTGTTCCTCATATATTTTACAGTACGCTGGATGAACTGAGCAGGTCGGGCAGCATCAGTGGAAACAATGAGTCAACGTTTCGGGCCGGAACCCTTCGTCAGGACTGAAGAATGAAGGAGGTGGAAGGATTTGAAGAATGCTTGTAGGTTCAGTTGAAAGACCAGTAATTTGAAAGACAAAGGGCTGGGGGAGTGGAAGCATTGACATCATAGGAAGGAAAACAATGGGTAGTAGAAGAAGGAGGCGGAACCATGAGGGAGGTGATAGGCAGCTGGGGGAGGGGGCAGAGTGAAATAGGGATAGAGGAATGGAGGGGGAGGGAATTACTGGAAGTTGGAGAATTCTATGTTCATAGTGTTGCTTTGATCATCCAGCTTACTATAAGTGTTGCTTTGATCATCCAGTGTACTGTAAGTGTTGCTTTGATCACAGCATCTGCAGATTATTTTGTGTTTATTATTCCTCATAAATCTATAGGTTATGTGAAAAATTAAGATGATTGCTGTTGCCAGGTCAAGTATTTTATATTTTTATTTTTACTTTATTGAGATACAGTGTGAAATAGGTCCTTCTGGCCCTTCGAACTGCATCACCCAGTAATCCCCTGATTTAATACTAGCCTAATCATGTGACAATTTACAATGACTAATTAACCTATCAACTGGTATGTCTTTGAACTGTGGGACGAAGCCTATGTGTTCATGGGGGGAACGTACAAACTCCTTAAGGACAGTGGCAGGAAATGAATCTGGATCACTGGTACTGTAAAGCATTGTGCTAACCATTATGCTACTGTGCTGCCCCATATGGTTGTTCTTAAATGGACTGCTTTATTTATTTTAACCGAAAACTAGATAAAAATGAGGGGATACGAAGAAACAATCATTGTAGCTTTTGCTGGTCTCAACACTGATAGTTGCCAGAGAAAACATTGCTATTCTCTTTGTATACAACTTAAAAAATATATTCAAACAGAAGCTGGAAAAACTTGTCTCTATATTGTACATGACAACTTTAAGATAGAGAATTTATACGTGCCAATGAATACTCACAAGAAGCTCAAAATAGTTTTATGTTGAACTAAATGTCATATCAAGGTTTCTAATCTAGGCCTTTATGACAAATGAACCACTGTGTGACATCAGGACTATTATCACTTGCTGTTTTTATAATCTTTGGTTACAATTAAGTAAAAAAGAGGAGCTGATTTGATTCCATCCTAACGATTGATGAGGGCAAGATCTACTCACTGCTGACAGAATACATACAGTTTTCTGACAGGGCAGGAAGGATATGATAAAAAGATGTTGAGTCGATCTTAAGCCTGTTTCTGATCCATTTCTCCACAATAAGCAATGACCTATCCAGACTCAAGGCTATATACACTTTTCTCAGTAGATATGCAGTGCCTATACAAAGTATTCACCCCCTCCTTGGAAGTTTTCATGTTTTATTGTTTTACAATATTGAATCACAGTGGATTTAATTTGGCTTTTTTGACACTGATCAACAGAAAAAGACTCTTTTATGTCAAAGTGAAAACAGATCTCTACAGTGATCTAAATTAATTACACATATAAAACACACAATAATTGATTGCATAAGTATTCACTCCCCTTTATTATGACACACCAAATCATCACTGGTGCAGCCAATTGGTTTTAGAAGTCACATAATTAGTTAAAAAGAGATCTATTTTTTGAGACCTGTGTGCAGTCAAGGTGTTTCAATTGATTGTAGTAAAAATACACCTGTACAGTATCTGGAAGGTCCAACTGCTGTTGAGTCAGTATCCTGGTAAAAACTACAGCACGAAGAAAAAAGAACACTCCAAGTAATTCCGCAAAAAGGTTATTCCAAAGCACAAGTCAGGAGATGGATACAAGAAAATTTCCAAGTCACTGAATATCCCTTGGAGTATAGTTAATTCTATCACCAAAAAATGGAAAGAATATGGCACAGCTGTAAATCTGCCTAGAACAGGCCACCCTCAAAAACTGAGTGACGGTACAATAAAGGACTAGTGAGGGAGGCCACCAAGAGATCGATGGCATCTCTGGATGGGTTACAAGCTTTAGTGGCTGATTTGGGAGAGAATGCACCTACAACAGCTGTTGCCTGGGTGCTTTATGGGAGAATGGCAAAGAGAAAGCCACTGTTGAAAAAAGCTCACATGAAATCTCAGCTAGAATTTGCCAGAAGACATGGGAGACTCTGAAGTCAGCTGGAAGAAGGAAAGCAAAATTGAGTTTTTTGGCCAGCAGACTAAACGTTGTGTTTAGTGTAAGTCAAACACCACATGTCATCAAAAACACACTGTCCCTCTTGTGAAGCACAGTTTGCGAAGGTAGAGGGTAAAATGAATGCAGCAAAATACACAGAAATCCTGGAGGAAAACCTGATGCAGTCTGCAAGAGAATTGCAGCTTGGGAGAAGATTAGTTTTCCAGCAAGACAATGACCCCAAGCATAAAGCCAAAGCTACAGAGGAATGGCTTAAAAACAATAAAGTTAATGTCCTGGAGTGGCCAAGTCAGATCTAGACCTCAATTCAATTACGAATTTGTGGCATGACTTGAAAAGGGTTGTTCAGTCATGATCTCCATGCAAACTGACAGAGCTCGAGCAGTTTTGTGAAGGAGAATGGGGATAAATTGCAGTGTCTAGATGTGTAAAGCTGATAGAGCTCTATCCAGACTCAAGGCTGTAACTGCTGCCAAAGGTACATCTACTAAATACTGACTTGAAGGGGTGAGTAATTATACAATCAATTGTTCCGTGTTTAATAATTGTAATAAATTTAGACCAATTTGTAGAAATATGTTTTCATTTTCACTTTGTCACAATTGAGTCTTTTATGTTGATCTGTGTCAAAAAAACCCAAATTAAATCCACCGTGATTCAATGTTGTAAAACAATAAAGTATGAAAACTGGTCCTCATGGGATGCATCCCAGGGTGCTGAGGGAATTGGTGGAGGTTATAGTAGATGCATTGGTAATCATTTACCAAAACTCTCTAGACTCTGGGCAGGTCCCGGTGGATTGGAAGACAGCAACTATCACGCCACTTTTTAAAAAAAGATGTAGGCAAAAGACGGGCAACTATAGGCCAGTTAGCTTAACATCTGTAGTTGGGAAAATGCTTGAAGCTGTCATTAAGGAAGAAATAGCGAAACATTTAGAAAAGAGTGGTTCCATTAGACCGACGCAGCATGGGTTCATAAAGGGCAGGTCCTGTTTGACAAACTTACTGGAGTTCTTTGAGGACATAATGAGTGCAGTGGATAGAGGGGAACAGGTGGATGTCATATACTTGGATTTCCAGAAGGCGTTCGATAAGGTGCTGCACAAGGGACTTATAAATAAGATACGGATGCATGGAGTTGGAGGAAGTGTATTGGCATAGATAGTGGATTGGTTAACCAATAGAAGACAGAGAGTTGGTATAAATGGGTGTTTCTCTGGTTGGCAGTCAGTGGTGAGTGGGGTGCTGCAGGGGTCAGTGCTGGGCCCGCAGCTGTTTACCGTTTACATTGTCGATTTGGAAGAGGGGACTGAGTGTGGCTTAGCAAAATTTGCTGATGACACTAAACTGAGTGGAAAAGCAAATTGTACAGAAGATGTGGAGAGTCTGCAGAGGGTTATAGATAGGTTAAGTGAGAGGGCCAAGGTCCGGCATATGGAATACAACATTGGTAAATGTGAGATCATCCACTTTGGAAGGAATAATAGAAGAGCAGATTATTATTTAAATGGTGAAAGATTGCAGCATGCTGTTGGGCAGAAGGACTTGGGAGTACTGTACTTGCTCATGAATTCCAAAAGTTGGCTAAAAGTTGGCTTGCAGGTACAACAGGTTATGAAGAAGGCAAACAGAATGTCGGCCTTCATTGCTAGAGGGATTGAATTCAAGAGCAGGGAGGTCATGCTGCAACTATACAGGATACTGGTGAGGCTACACCTGGAGTACTGTGTGCAGTTCTAGTGTCTATACTTGAAGAAGGATATGCTGGCTTTGGAGGCAGTGCAGAAGAGGTTCACCAGGTTGATTCCAGAGAGGAAGGGGTTAACCTTTGAGGAGAGATTGAGTCACTTGGGACGATACTCTTTGGAATTCAGAAGAATGAGAGGGGATGTTATAGAAACATACAACATTTTGTAAGGGATAGATAAGATAGAAGTAGGAAAGTTGTTTCCATTGGTAGGTGAGACTAGAACTAGGGGACATTGCCTCAAGATTCAGGGGAGAAGATTTAGGACGGAGATGAGGAGAAACTGTTTTTCCCAGAGAGTGGTGAATCTGTGGAATTTTCTGCCCAGGGAAGCATTTGAGGCTTCTTCACTATATATATTTAAGAAACAGTTATATAGATTTTTACATAGTAAGGGAATTAAGGGTTATGGGGAAAAGGCAGGTAGATGGAGCTGAGTTTACGGACAGATCAGCCATGATCTTATTGAATGGTGGGGCAGGCTCGATGGCCCGGATGGCCTATTCCTCCTCCTATTTCTTATGTTCTTATGTTCCAAAGGGGGGTGGTGAATACTTTTTATATGCACTATATATATTGCCCAAGACTTTTGAACAGTACTTTAATAATTTCGTGTATTGCACTGCACTGCACTGCTACTTCAAAGGAAAACAAATTTCATGATATATGAGAGTGATAATAAACCTGATTCTGATATAGGTTTCTATTGTGGATTGACTGTGGGAAGGGGGCAGAGAGTGGGGAATCATGGCTGGGAGAAGGGGAAAGGGAGAGGGGAGGGAACAGGAAGCACCAGAGAGAAATTCTGTAATAATCAATAAACCAATTGTTTGGAATCAATTGACCTTGCCTAGTGTCTCAGGGCTGGGTGTGTCTGCAACTGTGCCATCCCCTGACCCTGTTCTACACCCCTGCCATGGCACTCTACCCTCACTTTTACCCAACATTCTTTGCTCCCACCAGATTTACAAACTAGCTTTCTGCTCTACATTGATAAATACAGGACTGTGGAAAAGTCTTCGGCACCCTAGTTCTATATATGTGCCGAAGACCTTTGCACAGTACTGTATAAAGAGTAAAAGAGAGGTAAGAGTAGATATTGTACTGCTGGAAAATGATGCAGGAGAGGTTTTAATGGAGGACAAGGAAATGCTGGATGAACTAAATAAGTATTTTGATTCCACTAGCATAGCAGAACACCAGAAGTTTGAGAGTGTCATGGGGCAAAAGTAAGTGTACAGTAATTGCTATTACTAGGTCTGAAGGTGAAAAAAGTCACCTGGACAAGATGGACTACAACACTGCATTCTGAAAGAGATAGCTGGGGAGATTGTGGAGACATTGATAATGATCTTTCAAGAAACACTAGAGTCTGGCATGGTTCTGGAGGACTGGAAAATTGCAAATGTCCCTCCACTTTTCAAGAAGGAAGGAAGGCAGAAGAAAGGACCTCTTGTGGTTGGAAAGATGTTGAAGTTGATTGTGAAGGATAAGGTCTCTGTACTTGGAGGCACATGACAAAATAGGCCAAAGTCAGTATGGGTTCCTTAAGGGAAAATCTTGCCTGACAAATCTGTTGGCATTCTTTAATGAAATAAGAAGCAGGGTAGACAAAGGAGAATCAGTGGATGTTGTGTCTTTGGATTTTCAGAAGACCTTTGAAAAGGTGTTGCACATGAGGCTACTGAAGAAGGTAAGAGCCCTTGGTATTACAGTAAAGATACCAGAATGAATAGATTATTGGCTGATATGCATGAGGCAAAGAGTGAGAATAAAGGGAGCCTTTTTGGTTGGCTGCCAATGACTAGTAGTGTTCTGTAGAGGTCAGTGTTGGGACCTCGTCTTTTTATGTTGTATGTCAATGATTTGGATCACTGGTGGATTTGTGGCCAAGATTTTAGACAATATGGCCATAGGTGGAGGGGCAAGTAGTGTTAAAGAAGCAAGGAGGCTGTAGAAAGACATTAGACAGATTAGGAGAATGGGCAAAGAAGTGGCAAATGGAATCCAGTGTTGGGAAGTGAATGGTCATGCTCTTTGGTAGAAGGAACAACAGCTTAGACTATCTTATAAACAGGCAGAACATTTTAAAAATCCAAGGTGCAATGAGACTTGGGAGTCCTCAAGCAGGATTCCTTAAAGACTAACTTACAGGTCGAGTTGGTGGTGGGGAAGGCAAATGCAATGTTAACGTTTATTTCGAGAGGACTAGAATATAAACGTTTGGATGTAATGCTGATGCTTTGTAAGGCATCGGTGAAGCCTCACTTGGAGTATTGTGACTAGGTTTGGGCCCCTTATCTAAAAAAGGATCTACTGACACTGGAGAGGGTTCAGAGAAGTTTCACAAGGATTATTATGGGAATGTAAGGGCTATTGTATCATTTGATGGTTTTGGGCCTGTATTTGCTGGCACTTAGAAGAATGAGGAGGGATCTCATTGAAACCTATCGAATGTTGAAAGGCTTAGACAGTGGGTGTGGACAGAATGTTTCCTAAAGTGGGGGAGTCTGAGACCAGAGGGCACACCTTCAGAATAACAGAATAGAAGGACATACATTTAGAATGAAGAGGGATTTCTTTAGCTAGAGTTTGATGAATCTGTGGAATTCATTGCCACAGGTGGCTGTGGAGGTAATGTCATTGGGTTTTCTTAAGGCAGAGGTTGATAGGTTCTTGAATTTTCAGGGTGTGAAAGGTTACAAGGAGCAGGCAGGAGGATGAGGTTTGAGAGGGAAAATGGATCAGCCATGATGAAATGGCAGAGCAGACATGGGCTGAATGTCCTAATTCTGCTCCTATCTCTTGTGTCTTATGGTTTAAGTTTCTTCTCGAGATGGTGATGAATTTCTGGGATTCTTTGCCCCTGTATATGGTGGAAGCTGGATTATCAGAAGTATTTCAGATCAAAGTGAATAAATATTTGACAAATTGAGGAATAGAGGGGTATTGGGAAATGGAACAGAAGAAAAATTGGAGCCAGTATTGATCAGCTGTGATCAGATTAAACGGTCAGCAATTTTAAAGAGCCTGATCGCCTATTTGTATTCTCATTTTCTTGTGTACTTCTATAACAGTTTCAACAAAAAATATGATGTAGTTATTAGTCTTTCTAGGCCTTTTCTGAATCAACCACATGAGCAAGGATGGCAACTCTCTCATCCAAAGAGTCAGATTTTACAGCATCATGTTTCATGGTCATGAATAGAATGTATGCATAGTGAGATATGAACTCAATTTCCTGGATTATTAGTCAGGGTCTCAGATTACTACTCTGGTGATTTAAGCATTCACCAGTTTGTATTCATTTTTATCTTTTGTTTACATTTCATATTACAATCGGATTTTATACTGTTTCAGTTTTGGAATTTATATTTGATATTTTATTTGGCTTCAGTAAGGTCAATCATTATCATTGGGCCTTGTTTTTCACAACTCACATTGTAACTTTCTTGCATGTCATCTAGCAAAATTGATGTTCAGAACTAAAACTACGAAAACACAAGATGCAGAAAAATCAACAATAATGTTTAAAACTTGGATATTCAATTAATAAATTTTGTTATTTCATGAATTTATCCAAAAAATGTAAATCTCCTATTCCTGTGCTATCATGTAATATATAGTATACAAACCATTGAAACTGATTTGCAATTCTTATGAAGTGAAAAAGCATCCAAGAATAAATAGTTCTGCTATTTATACATTGATACACTGATGTTTGAAGCAAAATATCTACTGAGCTACTATTATCCCACATTTGAGTGCAACTTTCTGCTCACAACTATTTCATACTATTCATCTGTATTAATAAGGATGCAGTGCTGACTGTGAATGCCATTGTTTTGTTCAGTGAGGCCTTTGTAATGCTAGGGCTATATGCAAGTTAATCTAGTCGATCAAGATTCAGCTAAAATGTCTGAGAAAACTCTCAGTTGGCAATGTTTTCCTTCCTGCTTTCCATCTATCAAACTGACTAATTTATTTTAGTGTTAATTTTATCCAAATAGTTGTAAAACACAAACCGCAAAATACTTAAATTTATTACAGTAAACAAATTATGTTAAAATGTAACATTTTTTCCCTTGCAACAACATCATCATTCAAATGAATGGGCTCAAGGATCCTGTACCTGGAACTGATCTTGCTTCTCAGGAGGTTCCTGCTTAGTATATATTTTTAAAATGCGGTCTCTTCTGGTTAATTAGGACCCATCAGGACAAGTATGTTTTGGTCCAATTAAGCCACTGCTCTAATTAGCTGGTTTCTTGAAAATTGTTAAAAAGTTGTTAATATTCAAACTACCTTTTAATTGAGTAACCAATTATGTATTTAAATAAAAAACAGAACAAATTAGAACACTATCAATACTACTACAGTATTATAAAACTATTAGTTCCTAATAGTTATCAACAGAGGAATTAATCCTGTGTATACTGCCATGTTCTTTTGAAGAACTGTAAATTAACAAAATTAGCACAGATTTATATTAGACTATCTTCATACAATCCTTTCAATGATTACATCCTCCAAATCTTTATTTTCATTGCAACATTCAAGATGATTGTCAACACCTTCAAATTTTTTATAGTTCCATTTTCACTCATGGATATTTCGAGCATCTCCAAGTTTGAATGCTTGAAACCACAGTGAGCAGAATGGTTCTGAATTGTCTTGCTGCTTATTTCTTGCCAGCTATCAGTGACAAAAATCACTGCTTTTTGAATGCAAACACATGCAACTGATGCTATTTAAAAACTGTTCACTCTAAGCACAGTGTAGCGTCTAATGGCCATGAAAGTGCATGCATCTGACACGAGTTAGAAACTGTTTGGTATTGGTCTGCTGTCCCAATTAAGTGGTATAGTGTCCCAAATAAATGAAGGGAATCCTGTTATTTTCTCGATTAGTTTTTGTTCTTGAAGATTTTTCCCCAAAGTGTGGTGGCCTCGATTAATTAATGGCCCAATTAACTGGAATACATTGTACGCATTAACATATACTACCTTGCATTTCCTCTCAGGCACTTTCAGGAAAAAATACAATATAATTTAATGAAAACTATATATAAACAGAAGACCTAAATAAGTGGCTGCCCTGATTTACCAATGGTCCACTGTATATACTAAAGAAAGCTCATTCACAAAGAAGTACATTTTCCAAAATAAATTAGTTAGTGACTAATAAAAAACAAAAGGTGTTTTAGACCAAAATAATGGGTAATTCAAAATACTAATAAAGATTTTATACATTGATTTGTACAGACTAGAAACTGATCAGGTACAATAGTACAAAATGTGCAATAATTGTACATGAAAGCAATCAAAGTTAATATAGTTTTTATAAATTGGGATTTTCTATCATTGTTTGCACTACTGTTCAATGATAACTTCACCACATTATAGCAAAATACATTTCAACAATAACCTCTACTTGTTCAGACCCGTAACACAGAAAGAAGCATCTTAAGATGTTCCACAAGAGCAACTGCAGACAAGAACCAAAATTGATGCTGTGCTGGAGAAAAAAGAAATTAGTTCAGGCAACCAGAAGTTTGATCAAAGAGGAAGTTTTAATAATCCGCAACAATTTTTCCTTCAGCTCATACACTCTCTCCGGACTCTAGGGATAGCCATCGGCACTAGCATGAGCCCCAGCTATGACTGCATCTTCAATGGCAATGTTGAATAACCCATGTTCCAAGCCTTCTCCCTTAATGCTCCCCAACTCTTTCTCTGCTACATTGGTAACTGCACTGGTGCAGCTTCATACAGCCACGCTGTGCTTGTCAATTTCATCAACTTTGTCCCTAACATCCACCCTGCCTTTGAATTAACTTGGTCCATGTCTGATACCTTCCTCCTCTTTCTTGATCTCCCTGCCTCCATCTCTGGAGACAAACTGTTGATTGACATCTTGAATAAACGTACTGATTCTCATGGTCATCTTGACTATATCTCTTTCCAGCCTGTCTCCTGGATTGCTTTTCTCAGTTCCTTTGTCTCTGCTGCATCTGTTCCCAAGATGCAGTTTTCCTTTCCAGAACATCAAAGATGTCCCTTCTTCAAAGAATGGGGTTTCCCTTCTTCCACCATTGATGCTGCCCTCACCCACATCTCCTCCATTTCCTGAACATCCGCACTCACCCTTCTTCTCACCACCTTAACAGTGGTAGATTTCTTCTTGTCTTGCCTACCACCACATGAACCTCTGCATCCAACAGATCACCCTACGCAAATTCCGCCATCTGCAAAGGGATCCTACCTCCAAACTTATCTTTACCTCCCTTTCCCCTTCACTTTCTGCAGGGATCGCTGCTTTCATGATTCCCTTGTCCGATGATCCCTCCCCACTAATCCCCCTCCCGGCACTTACCCCTGCAAGCGGCCAAAGGGATTCACCTCCTCCCTCACCTCCGTTCATGGCCCCAAACAGTCCTTCCAGGTGAGGCAATACTTCACCTGTGAATCTACTTGGATCGTCTAGTGATGGTGAAACATTCCAATTCCCATTCCTATTCTGACCTGTCGGCCCATGGCTGTCTGTTATGCCAGGTGAGGCCATCCTCAGGGTGGAGAAGCAACATCTTATGTTCTGTGTGGGTAGCCTCCAACCTGATGGTATGAATATTGATTTCACCTCTGGTTTAAAAAAATCCCTCTCCTTCCCTCTTCTATTCCTCACTCTGGACTCTTACCTCTTCTGACCTGCCTATCAGCTCCCCCTGGGGCCCCCCGCCCTTCCCTTTTCCCGATGGTCCACTTTCCTCTCACATCAGGGTTCTTCCTCTCCAGGCTTTTTAGTTTTTCTAACCATCTGGCTTCAGCTATCACCTTTGAGCTATCCTCCTTCTGCTCCACCCCCTTTTTTATTCTTGCATCTTCCCCCTTTCTTTCCAGACCTGAAGAAGGGTCTCAGCCTGATATATCAGCTGTTCATTCATTTCTGTGGATGCTGCTTGACCTGCTGAGTTCCTCCAGCATTTCGTGTGTGAAGTTTTATTAAGAGTCCTAAAAGAGAAAAGTGAGGTAGCAAGGCAAAGTGTTTAAGAAGGAAATTCTGGAATGCAAACTCATGTCACCTAAAAATATGCCATCTAATAGTGGAGCAATTGCATGCGGAGATGAATAATGGCTAGTGTGGCAGAAATATGGACTTCCAGAAGGGATTTAAAGCAAAGATGTGAGAATGAACATTTTAAAATTGGCCATTGTTTGATAGCGAGTCAATATAAATCTGTGAGCTCAAGGGTAATAAGTGACAAAGACATAGAGTATGTTTCAACACAGAAAGTGGAGTTTTGGATGACCTAGAGCTTACCTAGAGAATAGAACAGAGGAAAACAGCTAGGTGATATTCAAACCTGGCGGTAATCAAGGCATGGTTTTCTTTTTATCCATTTTACTCCTGGATTTGCTGTCAATTCACTATCAAAACAATATTTGTTAGGTCATAAGTGAAAAATATTTTACATCAGTTCATTTCTGGGCAACATACTTGAAGCTGATCATGAATATGCATCAAGATGATTGCTTAATGTCCTTCAGATCTTATCTTACCACAGTTTTATTAAGACCCGTACTTTAAGATTTTCATACTTTTATATAAAATATGTGAGAAGATTCCAAGAAGAAACCGTTTTATTAAATCAATATATGATCATAGTCTGAGAGCCCTACATTACTTTAATATGCTAATATTTTGAATGAAAGTTGTTGCACTGAATGATGCTAACAAGAAATTCACTGGCACCCCTGAAAACTCATGGTGCACTCTTTGTGCTGTGATACGCTAAAGGAAAATCATGCAAGTCCAGGACTGAGGCGGGTCCAAATTGGAGGACAGGATCAGTAGTGAGGAGCCATATTTTTGCCAAGGTTAGGTGTGGTTAAAGATTTGGGTCCAATGGTGAGAGGACTGTCTCGCTATTGTGACCATGGTGATAAAAATGGGAGGTTGTTAAAGTGTAGGTTCTGACACACTGGAGGGAAATGTGTGGAGCCTGAACAAAAATTATAATTTAAAGAAATTATCGAGTTCTAAATAGTTTCCTGCTTCAGAAGATTACCTTAATGCAGTGGTCCCCAACCACCAGGCCACGGACCGGTACCAGGCCACAAAGAATGTGCTACTGGGCCGTGAGGAAACGATATGATTTGGCGATATGAGTCAGCTGCACCTTTCCTCATTCCCTGTCACGCCCACTGTTGAACTTGAACACACGCGAAGTCATTACCCACGCATCAGCTATGTCAGCGCAGGGAGAAGATCAACTCCTCGAGCTTGCAAATGATGGTGGGCTGAAAAGTATGTTTGACATAACATCTCTGCCAGCATTCTGGATCAAAGTCAAGGCTAAATATCCTGAGATAGCCACGAAAGCACGGAAAACGCTGCTTTCATTTCCAACGTAACTCTGCGAAGCGGGGTCTTCTGCAATGAATGCAACGAAAACTAAATTGCGGAATAGACTGGACATAAGGAACCCCCCTTAAGTATCGCTGTCTCCCATCACCCCTTGATGGGACCGTCTTGTTGCCCGAAAACAAGCCCAGGGCTCCCACTGATTCAGCGATATTGGTGTGTTGCAATGATTTTATATGTTCATACAAAGAAAATATGTGCTGTGTGTTTAATATCCAAACGTTACTTAAAATGTTATGATGCTATTGACTTATAAATGATTTATAATTGACTTATCACTATATTCATGCGAGGAAAATATGCGCTGTGTGTTTAATATTAAATTCGTTAGATAAACCCTTTTAGAAACGAAATTGAGTGTATTAGCCACTTATAAGTGACTTATAGTTGACTTATCATCTATATTCCGGTCGTGATTAACATCCCCCGCCCCCATCAAGAATATTGTCAATATTAAACCAGTCCACGGTGCAATAAAGGTTGGGGACCACTGCCTTAATGGTATTGCTGCAGAAGCAGCAAGGCTATGAAAGCATCAGTAGTCTGCAAGTGAGCGACAGCAACTGTTTCTTAGAACAATATGAACTGATTTCCTGTGTGATGTGTCGTCCTATGCACAACTCGTGGATATTTGATTATTGATACAAGAATGAATTACAGCTGGAAATGTTAAATTGAATTTCCAGTGCTTGGAGTATAAACAGGAAACCTTTTCTGGAATGGGAAAAACTGTTTGGGTTCATTTAGTTGCATTGATAGATTGTGCTACTTGCAGTATAATGAAGGTGACTTTTTGCTTAATGGATTAGATTTGGAGTGTAGGTCACTCTTGGTTAAGTTGTAGCACTGATAACCATCTAGAATGTTCTGAATGTTGTCAGTATAGTGCTTTCTGCTGAAATATAACCAATCACTTTTCTTCAGAACTAGATCATTCCAGTGATTAACTGGAGTTGAGACTTTTGAGCAACGTGTTTACCACAACCAGACTGCACAGTGCCTCCAAAGGTGATGGTGAAACTGCCAGCTCACAGTAGAATACGTAGGATGCAATAGTACTAATCATTGAAATGTGACTTGATTGAAGACCCATAAAACCACCATAAGAGGTGCTTGATATGTAATAATATTCCTGTAAAGTTAGCCTTGATTTTTCTTAAGATATGCCAAGGTCAAAGACAAAAATAGTTATTTTCTATAATTCACTTTTCTTGATATGGTCTTTGTACTCAGTGAAAGAAAACCTATTAATATCTTAGGTCTATATCTCTTTGCCAGAGCGCAATAGGACTGAGAGATCCTCAAATGTCATTTGCTTTTGTTTTTTTTTTGCAGTACTGTAGTGCTGTTCCTGACTTCCAATAGCAGATGCTTTCTCTGTGGTCTTCTGATTTCAGTGTTCCAGAGCTAAATTAAGAATAGACATTAAGTTCAAAGTAAATTCATTATCAAAGTATATATCACAATGTACAACTCTGAAGTTTGTTTTCTTGCAGGTATACTAAGTAAACCCAATAGCCATAATGGAATCAATGAAAGACCACACCCAATAGGGCAGACAACCAGTGTGCAAAAATAACACTGTGCAAATACAAAAGAAAAAAATAAGTAAGCAATAAATATAAGAGCATGCAATAAAGAGTCCATAAAAGCAAAATCATAAGTTGTGGGAATAGTCAGTGATGGGGTAAGTGAAGTTGAGTGAAGTTATTCCCTCTAGTTCAAGAGCCTGATGGCTGAGGGGTAATAACTGTTCCTAAACCTGATGGTGTGAGTCCTGAGGCTCCTGTACCACCTTCCTGATGGCAGCAGCAAGAAGAAAGCATGACCTGGGTCATGCACTGGGATATTACACTTGACCTTAACCAAAAAATTGCGAACAACTATGTTGGAGATGTGTTGGTTAGTAGAAACGTAGCAAGGTAATAAAGTTAACCAAATTTTCGTTACTACTCTTACATTAACCCAATACGTGATAGATGTCATTGCGAGATAGCTTCTTTAACTCACATGTTTTGGTCATGTCCTTTGTTGAAAAAATATTGGAAAGATATTTTTCTCATTATTTCGATGGTTTTGAATATAGACTTATTACCTCACCCAATTACTGCTATCTTTGGATTACCAATGATAGATTCAAGTTATCTAACCTCTTCAGCACCTAGGATGATTGCATTTCTTACTCTAATGGCTAGAAGATCTATTTTGCTGAATTGGAAAGAGATTAACCCTCCTACTGTACTCCATTGGTTTTCACAAGCTATGGTGTGTTTGAATTTGGAAAAAATTAGAAGTGCTGTTTATGACCTTTCCAATAAATTTGAAAAAACTTGGAGGCCATTTATTCAGCATTTTCATTTGATGTAAGTTGGCCATTTCCGAACTTGTTTTATCTCTCTGTACTGCTGGTTGAGAGGAGTGGAGTCGTCCACACTAAGGTTTTTTTCTTTCCCATTTTTAAGTTGTTAGTACTGCCCAAGTCTTTAGTTTAGTTGACTAATTCTGTTTAGTTTAGTTTTTTTTGGGATAGGGTTTTTTTCTTTTTTTTTCTTTTTCATGCTTTTTTTCAGTTTTTTTTGCTTTGCATTATTCATTCCTATTCTACACGATTGGGAGTTTTGTCAATTTATACTATTTGGTCTTATAATTATTTATTTTAACTGTAACAATGTATCTCCTACTATTTGTAATATTGTTATGTTATGTTTTCATTCTATGAAATTAATAAAAAGATTGAAAAAGAAAAGAAAAAGAAGTTAACCAAATTTTAAATTCCTTAGAGATTGCTGTCAACAGCTCTTTGACGTAGAATGCACATTTAAAAATAAAATCTTTAAAGTACATTAATTTCACGCTAATTTAGAAAATGTCAACTCTTTGCAGCTGTCACAATGTAATTAGCGCAATATCAAACATAGAACTTAACTGCACAGTACAGGCCTTTCAGCCCTTGATATCATGCCAACCTTTTAATCTGCTCTAAGATTACCTATCCATTCCCTCCTACATAGCCCTTCATTTTTCTATCATCCATGTGCCTACCTAAGAGTTTCCTAAATTTCCCTAATATATATGTCTCAAGCACCACCCCTGGCAGTGTGTTCCATGCATCCACTACTCTTTGTGTACCTCTGACATTTCCCTCCCCTATACTTTCTTCCAATCATTCCCCCTCGTATTAGCCATTTCCATCCTGGATAAAAGTCTGGTTGTACACTCCATCATCTGATGCTCCTTATCATCCTGTACACCTGTATCAAGTTACCTCTCATTGTCATTAACAAATCCATTTAGTTGTTAACAGTACTTAGTAACAAATCTATTTCAATAACAGTTTAGTAAATATCTCTATCAATGTCTTATCTAATATTATTGTGAAAGACAAATATATAAAAAATACAAGCTCTCTAATAAGGCAGTGAGAAATTATAAATTGAATAAAGAAAGAATCTTCTACATATGGAAAAGGAAGTAGAATTTAAATTTATTAAAAGTATGTAAAGAGATATCTAAAATTTAAATGGTGTTGAATATTTGAAAATATTCAAGAATGAATGGATGAAGGATCTTCATGAAAAAACAATATAGTTTAACTTTATAAATTGGTTTATTATTGTCACATGTACAGTCAAAATCTTTTGCATACTGTTCATGTAGATTAATTCATTCCAACAGTGCATTAAGGTAGTATAAGGTAAAACAATAACAGAGTGCAGAATAAAATGTTACACAGAAGATGCACTACAGGTAGACAATAAGTTACAAGGTCAATGTGAGGTAGAATGAAGTTAAAAATCCATCTTATCATAAAGGAACTATTCCATTAGACCATAAGACATAGGAGCAGAGGTAAGCCATTTGGTCCATTGATTCTGCTCTGCCATTCAATCATGGCTGATCCCTTTTCCCCTCTTCTCAGCCCCACTCCGCAGCCTTCTCCCTGTAACCTTTGATGCTAGGGCTAATCAAGAACCTATCAAGCTCTGCCTTAAATACACCCAACTACCTGGCCTCCACTGCTGCCTGTGGTAACATATTCCTCATATTCACCACCATCTGGCTAAAGAAATTTCTCCACATCTCTGTTTTAAACGGATGCCCCTCTATCCTGAGGCTGTGCCCTCTTGTCCTAGAATTCTCCACCATGGGAAACATCCTTTCCACATCTACTCTGTCTAGGCCTTTCAACATTTGAAAGGTTTCAATGAGATCACCCCTCATCCTTCTAAATTCCAGCAAGTACAGGCCCAGAGACATCAAACATTCTTCATATGATAACCCTTTCATTGTCAGAATCATCCTTGTGAACATCCTCTGAACCCTCTCCAAAGCCAGCAGATGAGGAGCCCAAAACTGTTCATAGTACTCAAGGTGAGGCCTCACCAGTGCCTTAGCATCACATCCCTGCTCTTGTATTACATCCCTCAACATTGACTCAACCTACGAGTTCTGCCCAAGGACCTCCAAGTCCCATTACATCTCCGATTTATGTATCTTTTCCCCATTTAGAAAATAGTCGGCACATTTATTTCTACTACCAAAGTATATGACCAAGCATTTTCCCACATTGTATTTAATTTGCCAGTCTCTTGCTTATTCTCTTAATCTGACTAAGTCCTTCTGCAGCCTACCTGTTTCCTCAACTCTACCTGCCCCTCCACCAATCTTCATGTCATCCGTAAACTTGACAACAAAGCCATCTATTCCATCATCTAAGTCATTGATGTACAGCATAAAAAGAAGCGGTCCCAACACTGACCGCTGTGGAACGCCACTAGTCTCTGGCAGACAACCAGAAAAGGATCCTTCTATTCCCATTCACTGCCTCCTACCAATCAGTCAATGCTCTAACCATGCTAGTGACTTTCCTGTAATACCATGGGCTCCTAACTTGGTAAGCAGCCTCACAAGTGGCACCTTGTCAAAGGCATTCTGAAAATCCAAATATACAACATCTACCGCATTTCCTTTATCTGTCTTACTTGTAATCTTCTCAAAGAATTCCAACAGCTTCATCAGGCAAGAATTTCCCATAAAGAAACCATGCTAACTTTGTCCTATCTTGTTCTGTGTCACCAAGTGTTCCATAACCTCATCCTTAACAACTGACTCTAACATCTTCCCAACCACTGAAATCAGGCTAACTGACCTATAATTTCCTTTCTGCTGTCTTCCTCCTTTTTTAAAGAGTGGAGTGACATTTGCAATTTTCCAGTCCTCCAGAACCATGCCAGAGTCCAATGAGTTTTGAAAGGTCATTACTAATGCCTCCACAATCTCTACCGCTACCTCTTTCAGCACCCCAGGGTGCAGTTCATAAGGTCCAGGTGCACCCTTAGATCTTTCAGCTTTCCCTTGTAATAGTAACTGCACTCACTTGTCTTCCCTCACCCTTCAACATCTGACACACTGCTGGTGTCTTCCACGGTGAAGGCTGATGTAAGATACTCACTTAGTTGATCTGCCATCTCCTTGTTCCCTGTTATTATTATTTTCTAGTGGTCCTATATCCACTTTCATCTTTTACTTTTTATATACTTGAAAAAGCCTTTTCTATCCACCTTGATATTGTTTGCTAGCTTGTTTTCATAGTTCATCTTTTTCCTCCTAATGATTCTTTTAGTTGCTCCCTGCAGGTTTTTAAAAGCTTCCCAATCTTCTATCTTGCTGCTAATATTTGCTTTGTTGTATGCCCTCTCTTTTGCTTTCACCTTAGTGTTAACGTACTGTACCTTGTGAGCCATGCTTGTACTATTTTGCCATTTAAATATTGTTTTATTTTTGGAATACATCTGTCCTGCACCTCCCTCAGTTTTCCCAGAAACTCAAGCCATTACTGCTCTGTTGTCATACCTACCGGCATCTTCTTCCAATTTACTTAGGCCAACTCCTCTTTCATACCACTGTCATTTCCTTTACTCAACTGAAATACTCCAATGTCAGACTTTACTTTCTCCTCATCAGATTTCAATTTGAACTCAATCATATTGTGATCACTGCCTTCTAACAGTTCCATTACCTCAAGCTCCATAATCACCTCCAGTTCATTACATAATACCCAATCCAGTGTGACTGATCACCCTAGTAAGGCTCAATGACAGACTGCTCTAAAAAGCCATCTCACAGGCACTCAACAAATTCACTCTCTTGTGACCCATTACCTGATTTTTCCCAGCCTACTTGCATGTTAAAATCTTTCATGACTTTTATAACATTGCCCTTTTGATATGCCTTTTCTATTTCCCGTTGTAATCTGTAGTCCACATCCCAGCTACTATTTGGAGGCCTATATATAACTACCATCAGAGTCCTTTAACCCTTGCAGTTTCTTTACTCAACCCACAAGGATTCAATGTCTTCCGATCCTATATCACACCTTTCTAATGATTTGATGCCCATTCTTTACCAGCAGAGCCATACTTACTAACCTATCCCTCTGATACAATGTGTAGCCTTGGACATACAGCTCCCAACTACAACCATTCTTCAGCCATGATTCAGTGATGGCCACAATATCATACATGACAATCTGTAAAAGTACAACAAGATCATCCACCTTATTTCTTATATTCCATGCATTGAAACATAACACTCATATCAATGGCCTCATTATCATTTTGTGCTGTGTCATATGACCTGGACGATCATAGTCTTTGATTGTTCTTGGCAAACCACAAAAGTTACCAATACTCTTCAGTGATTGTCTGCCTGACATCAGTGGTTGCATAACCAGGACATGTGATATGCACCTACTGTTCATACGACCAACCATCACCTGCTTATCCTCCCTATCATGTGAATGTTATTGGGGAGGGAGGTGCTAAGGTGATGCAACACCTTACCCAAGGATGAGCTGCAAGCTAGTGGAGGGAAGGAGCGTCTTACACCTTTTTTGGCAGAGACATATCTTCACCCCACCATTCCAATAATAGCCTCATAAGAGAGGGATAGAAGCAGCCTCGTGGTACTTGTTTTCAGGTTTTGTATCTTCTGCCCAATGGGAGGGGGAAAAATAGAGAATGACTGAGGTGTGTAGAGTGTTTTGATTGCACTGGCTGCTTAATTGAGGCAGTGAGGTAGAGACAGTGTCCAGAGGTGGTAGGCTGGTTTTTGTGATAAGCTGAACTTTGCCTGTGACTGCAAAACAAGTGCATGGAGCAGTGAACAGAGCAGCTGTCATATCAAACTGTGATGCACCTGGATAGGTTTCTTTCTGTGGTGCTTCAATTAAAAATTGGTTAGGGTCAATTGCTGAATTTTCTTCTCCTCCTGATGATGTAGATGCATTGGTGACTTTTCTTGGCCAATGTGTCAACATGGTTGGACCAGGATAGGCTATTGGTGATGTTTGGTGCTCGGAATTTTGAAGCTCTCAACCCTCTTGACATCAGCACCGTTAAATCAATGATTACCCTTCCTTAAATCAATGATTACTACTTTTGCTTTGCTGACATTGAGGGAAAGGTTATTGCCATGACCCCATGTCCATAAGCTATCTATCTCCTTCCTGTACTTCGACTCATTGTTATTTAAGTTACTGTAATGCTTTGTAACTCCAAAACATTAAACTAATCAAAAGAAAAACACAGAGCTGGGATAACTTGCGCACGTTAGTTTCATTTTTAGTTAGTTTCATGCATATGATGTGGTGGTGTGATGATGTATGCCATTTACCTACCTTTACATATAACCCATAATGAATTATTTAAGCAAGTAAACAAGATTATTTGTATAGCACTCTTCAAACACAAGGCAGTTCCAAATGGTTTTCATAGAACAAGATATAAAAATCAAACATCAAATTTCAGACAATATGTAAGAAAATAAAATCACACAGGAATGGATGTGATAAATAAAAGTCACAGTGTAGGAGATTCTAATTAAAAGCTACAATGAAAAGAAAAATTTTAAGCCTTTAAAGGAGTTTAAAAGTGGGGGCAGACTTCACATCCTATGGAATGTTATTCCATATATGTGGAGCATTATAACTAAAAGCTGCTTCACCATGTTTAGTTTTGACTCGGGGATGGTAAGAAGACCTGCCCCAGATGACCTGAGAGCTTGGGAAGGTTCACAATGCAGCAAGAGATCAGAGATGTATTTTGACCTGAGACCATTCGGTGCTTTACAAACCAGTAGTAATATTTTAAAGTCAATCCTCTGAAAGACAGGAAACCAGTGTAGCAATCTAAGAATGGGAGTAATATGTTCTACTTTCTTCGTGATTGTGAGGACTCTAGCAGCAGCATTCTGAATGCTCTGCAGCTGTGTGAGCAAACAAAGAATATATTTACAATATTACTCAAATTTTACTGAAATATTAAATTCACACAGATATAGCATCATATGATGGTGTCATCTGCAAACTTAGAGATGGAGTTAGAGCAGAATCTGGCCATGTAGTCATAAGAGTATAGGGAGTAGAGTAGGGGAATAAGGATGCATTTTTGTCAGGCCTTAGTGAGCATAATTGTGCTGGAAATGTTTCTGCCTATCCCTACTGATTGTGGTCCATTGGTCATGAAGTAAAGGATCCAATCCAGGAAAAGTTGCACTCATGGAATATTGCTTTGTCCTCTAGCAGCCAAAAACAAGATGTGGCGAGGAGTTAAACAAAATGTAACAAATAATTGGAGTTTTGTTTGGAACAACTGTAGGCTGGCATAACAAAAGTAGACAAGTTAAAATGCACATACAAGGGGAGCAGAGTTGCTTTTCCCAACATTATCAAACACATTCAACTCCTGTACTGCATCTTATTCCCTATTGTAACTTCAGCAACATTCATTGACTCTACCATTCTCATTGCTGTTACACTGTTGTGATTGCACTTCCTCAACTGTACCAAATGAAACATATTTGGTACAAAAATGTAACAACTGATGCTTTTTCCAGCATTTATCTTCTGAGATGCTCAGTCAATGGCTGTTTCAGTAGTGCAGTTACTGATCCTTATAACTCATTATCACATTCAATTTAATTTAAATAAATGTGAGGAGTAGATTGACTTATGTACTTTCCATTATTTTCCCCTGTATAAAGCAGACAATTTCAGACTATATCAAATTTCTTGCTTGCTATATACTAATAAATAGTGGAACTGAAGTTGATTTGCATGAATCATTATTGTGTCCATTCAGTCTAACTACTTTGGAAATCCAAAACATTGTCAAATATAAGTGAGTATCTGTACTAAATAAATGAGTTTCTAAACATTTTGAGTCTTTTGCCCACGGTGAAGCATTTTGTTCTTTTGTTCCTAATGTACTGGCCCCGTTTATCTCAGCTTAGTCCCAGAATTTTAGCTACAAATTTTTTTTAAAACCAAAGCGTTTCCCACTTATTAGAAATGACCCTAACTTGAAAAACTTGGAAAATATAGATGTCAGAGTATTTGGGTTCAAGTTTCATTCCTGGACTAGAACACAATTACTTCTGTACCGCTTACAGGAGCATTGCATTGTTAGATGTGCAATACTTCATGCCAAACTAAGTAATTGTCTGTTCAAGTGCAGGTCAAAGATGTTGTGCTTCGTATAACTATTCTGTAGGTATGTACATGCAATGCATTTTAGCCCATTTTATTCGTGGCATAGAATTTTGTATTTAAAGGTTCTACTTTGATTAAAATGCTTGAAATACTCAGCAGGTCAGGCCACGTCTGAGAAACAGAGTTGACATTTCAGGTCACAGACTACTTGTGAGAACTGGAAAGATGACAAAAGAAGCTAGTTAGGCTGGACGAAGGATGAGGAAGGAAGGATCTCTGACAGGATAAAATGGAGGTGATCATTGGGGATAATCTGTAAACAAGGTTATCTAGTTAATGAGTGAATGGGAGCTGTTAGAGTGTGTGAATATAGACAAAAAAGAATGTAGGTATTGCAAAATGCAGAACAAGAAGACATGTTTAGCAGGTGAATCTGGACGTGGTCCTCTACTCTCAGAGGAATAAAAGAGGGAATAAAATTACTTCACAGACAAACAAGTGATACAGAAAGAGATATCAAGTTATTCCAGAAGGCTACATGCTCATACAGAAGATGAGTTCAACGTTCAAAAATTCAAAGTATATTTTTTATCAAAGTATGTATACATTATACAGCCTTGAGATTTGTCTTTTACAGGGAGCCACAAAACGAACAAATCTCTCAAAAGAACTCATTTAAAAAAAAGACTGTCGAATGCCCAATGTGCAGAGAGAAAGAGGGAATAAAACAAACCATGTTAACAATAAAAGTAAGCAAGTAGCTTTAGAACTGAGGCTTATGAAAGACATGAAGCCAAGCATCAGTGCAGCTGAAACAGTCCTAGTTCATCGCAAAGCTGATTAAACGTTGTGAGAGCAAAGACAGGAAGCTAGGAATCACTGCACCCAGAGTAGGCCACAACCTCAGTTCAGCATGGAGCTGAGTAAACATTGCATGAAACTGGCCCTTGCCTCATCTCCACTCATGACACACTGACCTTTTAAAATTTGGCCCTGTGCTTAAATCATCCAAACATTGGGTCGTTCCTTGCTTTCAGACCACTCTGGAGTCTGAACCCTGCCACCACGATTTGGCCCATACCTGACCTTTTCAATTCAGCCCGGTGCTTAAATCGATCAAACATCGGGACTTTCTTCGCTCTCGAGGATGCCATGACCCTGTCTTGTCTTTAATTCAACCTCATCCCTGCCTTTGCTTGCCTGAACCAGGCCTTTCCTGCACCTCCGCTTCTGCTACTGCTTGCCTCCACTTCCCTTGACCATTTCTTGCCTCCACCATTGCTCAGCATTGTTAACATTGATCGTTATTAATAAGATATCTATTAGTTTTCTTTGTTTTGCTTTTTGCCACCAATAAATAGTTGCAGGGTATCAGCTGAACCATCTTAAACCAGAATATATTTCTGCAATATTCCTCAACGTGTATAGTGCCTCTTTGAAATGGTATAGGAGGCTACAGACCTCCTTTGACACAGGTCAAAGTGGAATTGGGATGGGGAACTTAAGTGAAAAGTATTTCAAAACTAACGGTCATCCCTACAAACAGTTTTTTAATACTGTCAATTCAGTTTGAATAAAATAGATAAAACCAAAAACTTAGTCAGTCGTAAAGGCATTGATAAAGAAGTGGATGTGAATGTAAAATGAAAAGGCAAGAACCCATCCGATAGCCAGCAAATGCAGCATGAGTAGAAAATTTAAGTTTATTCATGATCTGTGTTGGTACAAATGATTAAATGATATTTTATAGAAATGCATATTTTTATTTTGATGCTGCTAGTTTTCCAGTTTAGTGTAGGAACCAAGGCAAACGGTAGAGAAAATCAGTGCTAAAAGATAAGCCTCTTCTTCCTCTCTCTAAACTATTTATTTATTTTTCTAACTAGCTGACTTTACAATTTTGCCAGGAAACAGAGATTTTAAATTTTGCTGAGTCATGCTGGACCCAACTGAACAAGGAACCCAAGATACTTCTGCAAAATAGTGTCTCTAGCTATCTTGCTAAAAGCATTTTATAACGGCAAAGCTCCTTCCATATCTCTGCAACAAACTATCCCACAAGAACTTTAGATAACTTTTGTCAAATAGAATAATTTTATCAGTCTTACTGTTCCATTGTATACAAACATGTTAGAGTTCATTTCCTACTTTATGGTGTAGGATCATTGGATTTTAAGAAATTACCAAGAAGAAAACAAAACAATTTAAAGTAAACTATATTTAGAAATGTTAGGAAAATTGAGTGTAGAATTGCTGTAGACTGGGTCAAAAATATTTGTTTCAAAACTTGTACAGTATAGTTTCAGCAAAGTACAGTACTCGGATTGTGGCAGTACTCTTGCCTCTGAAACAGAAACAGATTTAACCTGCATTTCAGAGAATTTAAATTCTAGATTAATGCATCAGTGCTGTCTGGCTGGATGTACTCTTGAAAGTGTAATTGCCCATCTCCAAATGTAGTACCCAGTAAAAGAATCTTTTCTAAAATATATATCTTTTCATAAGCAATATGAAAACTGAATACGGCCCGAGATTATTGATTGGGGATTTCATGTCAGCAATATTGATGGACTTAGAGGTCAGTGGGGCGGCGGGGGGGGGCGCGCTCAGTTTAATGAAATAGTAACTGATGGAATCAAAATCAAATTAAGTTGAACCAACCATCAAATGCTGAAGAGCTGCTGTTAATAATTTTCAGAACCTCCATTCTCAAAGCTAACTAGGACTTGCTCTGTAAAATCGTCAGGCATAATGACAACCAACTTCTGCACGAATTCACTGCAGATGATGGGGTTGTGTCTTTTATGCTATGTGCATGTTATGCTCTTGCAATGTGCAACTAAGTTTTTAATTTACCTGTGCATGCATGTATGTTGAATATAACAATAAACTTGACTTTAACCATTCCAATGGGAATGGAAATGTAATAAATGATGTCTCAACATACATGTATATCATTGAATGCCACTATGTGTATTCGGGGACCTCTGCTCATTATGCACCAGATGTTATAAAACATGGAACAGTACACCACAGTATGGGCCCTTCAGCCAACTTTTTAAACTATTCCAAAATCAATCTAACCCTTCCCTTCTATATAGACCATAACCCTCCATTTTTCTTTTATCCATTTGCTTAATTATTGATTCTCTTTAATGTCCCAATATATGAATAAACTCTTCTTAGGCTTCCAGTAGGGTACAAACCACAGCTTATGTGGGTCAAAGATGACCTGGGACTCAGGACTGCTGGCGTTTACAAGATTGCCTGTGAATGCGGAGCAGCATAAATCGGCCATATGGGATGCACTGTGGAAACCTACATCAAGGAGCACAGGAGGTATATCCATTTAGTTACCCACAGAAATTGGCAGTAGTAGAACATTGCATTTGCAATAGCCGTAGGATTGTCTTTGATGGCACAAACTACTGTGCTGTGCCAATGGCTTTTGGGATCACCGGCTGAAGGAAACCGCTGAAATAAAACTAGAAAAAATGTTTTTTAACAAAGACGAAGGTCTCACTCTAAGTAGGAACTGAAATTCGATTGTAAACAAGGTGGGATAGTGGAAATCTGATTGGATGAGGACTAACCGATCAGGAGAGGTGAATGACGGAGGTATAAATATCACTGGACTAGACACGCCTAAGCATCATCCCTGATGAAGATGGCAGCATTTGTCATTGAAACGTCTGCTAAAATCAATACCTGTACCTAGTTGGAAGCCCAAGAAGGGTTTATTCATCATGTATGCTGGGAAAGCACTAGATCCTTTTTCCCTAATGTATCAGCTAATGAGAAATGCCTTAGCTCATTTAACCTTTCCTCATAAGACATATTCTATAATCCAGGTAGCATGCTGGTAAATCACTTCTGCACCCTCTCTAAAGCTTCCACTTTCTTTCTACAAAGAGGTGACCAGAGAAGAATACAGTATTCCAAGAGTTTTATAGTCTTACGTTACTTCTTGTCTCTTGAACTCAGTCACCCAGCTAATGAAGGCCATTACATGCTATGCCTTCTTCATCACCATTTTAAACATTTTGCATGGCAATTTTGTTATGAATAATCTGGAACAAAACTCTCTCAGTGTGTAATTCAAAATTTTTACTGTTCCATCAATGGTGGATCCAAATTCTTGAACTAATATTAGATTAGATTAGATTATGAGGACACTCAGTCCTCGTTTATTGTCATTTAGAAATGCATGCATTAAAAATGATACAACGTTCCTCCAGAATGATATCACAAGAAAACACAGGACAAAGCAAGACTAAAACTGACAAAACCACATAATTATGACATATAGTTTAAACAGTGCAAAACAATACCATAATTTGATAAAGAGCAGACCATGGGCACGGTAAAAAAAAGTCTCAAAGTCCCGATAGACTCATCATCTCACGCAGGTGCCAGAAGGGAGGAACTCTTCCTGCCATGAACCTCCAAGCGCCGCCAACTTGCTGAAGCAGCACCACTAGAAGCACCCGACCGCAGCGGACTCTGAGTCCGTCTGAAAACTTCGAGCCTCCGACCAGCCCCCCACCCCCAACACAGCCTCTCTGAGCACCATCCTCTGCCAAGTGCTTCGACCCCGCCCCAGCCACCGAGCAACAAGCAAAGCCAAGGCCTCAGGGCCTTCTCCTCCGGAGATTCTGGACCACACAGTAGCAGCAGCAGTGAAGCAGGCATTTCAGAAGTTTCACCAGATGTTCCTCTGTGCTCTCACGTCTGTCTCCATTAAATCAGGATTGTGCACGGTACTCTACTTGACAAATAACAGACATCACCACTGGAGTGGCCACTGTGAAGTGTGTCACGCTGCCATCTTCTCTTCTCTTCTAATATTGCATGTGACATTGAAGAAAGTAAGCCAGGGGTATTTACGGTCCTGAGGAAGGGTCTCGGCCTGAAACGTCGACTGCACCTCTTCCTATGGATGCTGCTTGGCCTGCTGCGTTCACCAGCAACTTTGATGTGTGTTACTTGAATTTCCAGCATCTGCAGAATTCCTGTTGTTTGTATTTACAAAGGGCTTTGTTTTGTTCACAACTTGCAAATAAATAGCTAAATACATAGAAAATCTAATTCATTACCTCTGGCCAATTGTTTGTATTTCGATATGTTTCAGTTAACAGGATTTTTTAGTGCTTAAATTTGTTAGGTGATATTTCATAATTAGGCAATAAAATTCTTCAGATAATTTTATATTTCCCTTTGGTGCAAAAAAAAAATCCAGAGATTCACAACCGCTTGAGAAAAGAAATTTCTCTGCACCTCAATTTTAAGTGATCAACTCCTTGTTTGGAACTCTGGTACTAGTGAAAGCACCTCAACATCTATCCTATTATGTCCCCTTAGGATCTTAAATGTTTGGAAAAAATCACCCCTCATCCTTCTACACTCCAAGTTGACTACCCTCAGTTTGATGTAACAACCTTCTCAATTTGGGAATTATTCTGGCAAATTTTGTTTGTACTGGCTCCAATGTTCTGTATCTTTTTAAAAAAAGATTATTTCCTGCAATTTCAGTTTTTATTTTAGATTTCTGGCATTGGCAGTTTTATTAATTTTCATTTATTTCAGTGACCAGCTCATTTCTCGGAACTTCACTCATTTTCAGTCTCTCTCTAGTTAGGTAATAATCTACGTTTTGATTCCTCTTACATAAGCACACAACCACAGATTTTCAAAATTGCCTTTGGACTGAATGTTTTGGTACATTTTTGCAAAGGGCATTTAGGAATAAAGTATATTGCTATGAATCTAGAATTATGTAGAGTCCAGATGGGTCCAAGTAATGACTCCCTAAAAGGAGTTTGTAAAACAGATCTCTTTTCAGAACAATATGGTAGTTTCATTATTCTCATTGTTGATATTACATTTTTTATTCCAAATGTCATTAAATTACTTGCCTTTAATTTCTCCAGACAGGGAATTACATGATATGATTTGAATTTACTTGTCTAGATTGTTAGTCCAAGTTTCTGGATTACTAGTGCCGTGATAAAACCAGTATGCTTGTTTACTTCCTGTGCAGTAGATTGAGGCCTGACCCCTTTGTAGACAAAGCTGCTGACTTTTGAGTAAAAATAACTTTCCTGAAGAATTTTTGGACACTTTACGCTAATATCATGTGAATGGTCTCTCTAATATTTATGCATTCATTTCTTAGTCTATTTATATATAGTGGCATGCAAAAGTTTGGGTACCCCGGTCAAAATTTCTGTTACTGTGAATAGTTAAGTGAGTAAAAGATGAACTGATCTCCAAAAGTCATAAAGTTAAAGATGAAACATTCTTTTCAACATTTTAAGCAAGATTAGTGTATTATTTTTGTTTTGTACAATTTTAGAGTGAAAAAAAGGAAAGGAGCACCATGCAAAAGTTTGGGCACCTCAAGAGATTTGAACTCTCAGATAACTTTTACCAAGGTCTCAGACCTTAATTCACTTGTTAGGGCTATGGCTTGTTCACAATCATTGTTAGGAAAGGCCAGGTGATGCAAACTTCAAAGCTGTATAAATACCCTGACTCCTCAAACCTGTCCCAACAATCGGCAGCCATGGGCTCCTCTAAGAAGCTGCCTAGCACTCTGAAAATTAAAATAAATGATGCCCACAAAGCAGGAGAAGGCTATAAGAAGATAGCAAAGCATTTTCAGGTAGCCGTTTCCTAAGTTCGTGATGTAATTAAGAAATGGCAGTTAACAAGAATGGTGGAGGTCAAGTTGAGGTCTGGAAGACCAAGAAAATTTCCGAGAGAACTGCTCGTAGGATCGCTAGAAAGGCAAATCAAAACCCCCGTTTGACTGCAAAAGACCTTCAGGAAGATTTAGCAGACATTGGAGTGGTGGTGTACTGTTCTACTGTGCCGCGACACCTGCACAAATATGACCTTCATGGAAGAGTCATCAGAAGAAAACCTTTCCTGAGTCCTCAGCGCAAAATTCAGCGTCAGAAGTTTGCAAAGGAACATCTAAACAAGCTTGATGCATTTTGGAAACAAGCCCTGTGGACGGATGAAGTTAAAATAGACTTTTTGGCCACAATGAGCAAAGGTATGTTTGGAGAAAAAAGGGTGCAGAATTTCATGAAAAGAACACCTCTCCAACTGTTAAGCATGGGGGTGGATCAATCACGCTTTGAGTTTGTGTTGCAGCCAGTGGCATGGGGAACGTTTACTGGTAGAGGGAAGAATGAATTCAATTAAATACCAGCAAATTCTGGAAGCAAACTTCGCACTGTCTGTAAAAAAGCCAAAGAGGAAAAGGGGATGGCTTCTACAACAGGATAATGAACCTAAACGCACCTCAAAATCCACAATGGACTACCTCAAGAGGCGCAAGCTGAAGGTTTTGCCATGGCCCTCACAGCCTCCTGACCTAAACATCATCGAGAATCTGTGGATAGACCTCAAAAGAGCAGCGCATGCAAGACTGCCCAAGAATCTCACAGAACTAGAAGCCTTTTGCAAGGAAGAATGGGTGAAAATCCCCCAAACAAGAATTGAAAGACTCTTAGCTGGCTACAGAAAGCGCTTACAAGCTGTGATACTTGCCAAAAGGGGGTGTTACTAAGTACTGACCATGTAGGGTGCCCAAACTTTTGCTTTGGGCCTTTTTCCTTTTTTGTTATTTTAAAACTGTAAAAGATGGAAATAAAAAAGTAATCTTGCTTAAAATATTAAAGAAATGTGTCATCTTTAACGTTATGCCTTTTGGAAATCAGGTCATCATTTACTCGCTTAGCTATTCACAGTAACAGAAATTTTGACCGGGGTGCCCAAACTTCTGCATGCCACTGTATTTACCCTTCAGTTTTGATATATGAATATGTAAAATCACTGCAGCAGTGTGTGTACCAATGGAAGTTACAATCAAAGTAGTAAAATATTCCAAAGAAACAAAATCACAAAACTTAGCAAAAAATTACATTAGGTCATTATGAGAGATATGTACTGATTACAAATAGTAAGATTTTTTTCTGGACAGAACCATATCAGTTACATAAGTTCCTAAACTGCTCTGCAATCAATAATATTTAGAAGTACAATTACTGTTTGTTTGACAAATGAGGGGAAATGGATTGTAATCCTTGATTTTCTGCAAGAAGCATTTTTTGGTTTAATCTGATAGACATTTATAACCTATTTCACCTCAAAGTATCTTTGCTGTGGATTTGGAAGTAGAAGCTGGTAGAAGTGTAATGGGGCAATCATGATCTAATGCAATGAATTCGTTTTTGGAGTATTGATACAGTAGAGCAGTCTTTATGCAATCTTACAGATTCAACATTTCATAGTTGTCTAGCCAATGAGATGTGAGATGGAGGAAGGAAGAACTGAGAATGAAATAGAGTCACTTTGAATCACACCAGATATGTGATACAAGAAGAGATAAAAATTGAAATAGGAGAAAGGATGGAAAGGAAAAGCAGAAAGAAAATTAAAACTAACATTTTTAAGTTTCTAAGAATTTACTACTTGCAAGAATGGAACTTAATTGTAGGATCTGTTCTGTTTATTGGACAAAGATGTTGAGAGGCACTACAGCAGCATGCATATGATCAGTAAAATATTGTGTGTATGTTATGTATTGCATTGAACTGCTGCTGCTAAGTTAACAAATTTCACGAGACATGCCGTTGATAATAAATTTGATTCTGATTCTGATTCTAAAATCCCAGACCTAGTTTTTTTTGCAGCGAGTGTATTTGGTAACTAATGTGGAAGTACATCAATTTCATGAAACTCACAATGACTTTGACTGTGAGCTGTTGTTTTCATTAGGCAGAGTGCTGGAAATCATCCAGTAATTTGAAGTGATCTAAAAGTCACGTGTATCTCTTACTTGCCACAAGTTGCTGGATGATTTATTCACTGAAACAGCACATTAAACTCTACATTATACTGTCAGCAATTTCTGGCCCAGTAACTCTCCTGCTGAATTCATTAATTTAAATATCTTACAGCAGCATTGTGGAATTGATGACAAAAAAAAACAAATACTTTCTAAAAATAATGAGAAGACTAAATTACAGACATTAGAAGTAATCTGGAGTGGAAACTAAAATTGTGCTTGTTGCACTTCAGTAATAGTGTTTAGCCCATTATGTGTGTCAAAAACTATTGAATAGATATTATTTATCAAACTCAAACTCCACTAAAATAATACATTCAAACCAAAAAAAAATATAGTTTCATATTTTTTCCCTCTGTGTCCCTCAGAACAAAGGTTGACATTAGTTCTTTCCCTCTGTGATTGTTTTTCAATCCACCTCTGCAGGTTCTGTAAGATCATAATGAATTTGGGTTAAATATAGGGAAGCTCTTCTCGATATTAGATGGTCAAAGAGACACAAGTATAATTTTTTTTTACAAAAGTTGCAAGGAACAATGTGTTTTCTCAAAGAGTAGTTAGGATCCAGAATATAATTCCTGTAATGATGATGGAAACAGAATGAGCCAGTGCTTTCAAATTAGAAGTGGATGGGACTTTGAGAGAGATAACCTGCAGGGTTATAGTGCATAATCAAGGTTCAATCATTCAATAGGTCCACTTACTATCAGATAATGTATACAAGATACCATCTGAAATTCTTACTCTCTGCAGACATCCTTGAAACAAGAAAAAATCCCAAACAATGAATGACAGAAAAAAGACGGAAGAACCCCAAAGCTCCTTGCCCTCTTCCCACACACAAGCAGTAGCAAGCAGCATCAACCCTCCCCCTCCCTCCACTTACTCTAGCATGAAGCATCAACATTCGCACCACCTATCATGCAAGCAGCAGAAAAGCCCCCCAAAACCCCCAAAAACTAACTGATCACTCCAACATCATTGACATCTCACAGGCACTCTCTCTCACTAACAAGGGAGAGACATATATCACTCCTTCCCCAGTGACAGGGGAGACAAAGACAACAGTCACTATTTCGATGTTACAGTCAGTCTGAAGCATTGCTTACTTTGAGCTCTCCAACTCAAGAATTGGCAAATCAATTACTGAGTGCAGAGCCCTTTGACAGCCACTCTCACTGTTTTCGATGTTCCAGTTCCCACTATGCTTCAAGATGTGCTCTGGCAAGAATCCATGTCCACAGGCCCGTGCCAGCCCCGAAGTCACCCAACTTCAGGCTGAACCTGGACATACCAAAACGCAGCTGATCAGTCAGCTCCAAGAATGAGAATATGCCATCGTGCAGAGCTGCAGTTTTTTGACTGTTGCTGTGGATAGATCAAAGATGCTGATAGGACCCCAACCACCCTAAAAAGGAAAATAAAGACATTGGGATAGAAAGAATTTAAATGTTTCACTGATGAGTTGCGAGAAGTCATCCACTGGTGCCATCATTAGTAATGGCATTGATGGTATTGTTCCATAAAAAGGACTGATGGTCTACATCTGTACCATAACAGATCTATGACACTTTAACTGAGAATTTTTGTTTGTGAATCACATGCTCCTTTTCCTTCCACAGTAGAACAAAAAACAGGGAAAATTATAAAGCACAAAAATATAAATTCAAAAACTGAAGTGTCAGCAGTTTAAAAATATTCATCTGTCTTTGGTCAGTACCTAGTTGAAACACCTCTGGCAGATAAGTCTCTATTAGCTTTGTACAATGTGATAGAGCAAGATTTGCCCATTCCTCCTTGCAAAATTGCTCAAGTTATGCCAGGTTAGTTGAGGAGTGACAATGGACAGCAATCTTGAGGTATTGCTAGAGATGTTCAATTGGGTTAAGGTAAGGACTTTGACTGGGCCACTCAAGAATATCAACTTCCTTCATTTGAAGCCACTCCATGATTGCTCTGGTAATGTGTTTTGGGTTGTTGTCCTGTTTAAAGGTGAACTTCCTCCCCAGTTTAAGGTTTCTGGCAGAGGATAGCAAGTTTTTATCCAAAACCTCTCTGTATTTGGCAGCATTCATCTTCCCATCAATCCTGACCAGATTTCCAGTCTTTGCTGCCGAAAAGCATCCCCTTAGCCTGATGCTATCCCCACCATACTTTACAGTAGGGATGGTGTTACCTAGCTGATGCACAGTATCAGACTTATGCCACATGTACTGCTTGGTATTGAGGCCAAAAAATTTTACTTTAGTCTCATCTGACCACAAGACCTTCTTCCACATCTTTACAGTATCTTCTAAGTGATATTTTGCAAAATCTTTACAGGCAAGAATGTGCTTTTTCTTTGTAGCCAGGGCTTCTTCCTTGCCATTCTTCCATAAATACTCTTTTTGTGTAAGGCCTTAGAGATTGTGGAGCCATGAACTTCATCTCCAGTTGTAGCTCACTCAGAGTGACTGTTGGCTCCTCAGTAGCCTCTCTTACAAGTGCCATTCTTCTCTAGCGACTAAGTTTAGAGGGGTGGCCTGACCTAGGCAGATTGGCTGTGGTTTTCATATTTTTTCCACCCTTTCACGATGGACTGCACTGAGCTCAGAGGTATGTTCAGTACCTCTGAGGTGATTTTGCACTCTTCCCCAGATTATCATTTCCTTGACTTGTCTTTTTTTCTTCATTTTGGTCTCTTGAAAATCTACCATACCATTGAACTTCACGGAGAGAGGGGGGTACTTATTTTTATGAATTCATTGAAAACAGGTGATCCTCCAATTTTCTACATCAACAAATTGGGTGAATTGGTAAGGTAATATATTAAACCTGAGGAAAGTTAGCCATAGTAATTACAAAGGGGATGAATACTTTTTCAGCTTCACAGTATTGGTTTTTATTTTTTAATAAATTGTTTTGGAATTTTTCTTTTGATTGAACATACACAATGTTTTGTTGAATAGCTCCTAAATCCTACTTCAATATCTTTTAAATTTAGAAAATGAGACAGCAAGTTGTGAAGATAGTTGTGGGGCTGAATACTTTTTCAAGGCTCTGTATGCACATGATCCTGCCTTTGTAAGTTTCTTATGTTGCCTGTAAAAAGTGGAAAGCAATAGTGCAAGTGATTCTTAGGTGCATGCAGTGGAATATTATAGTGTCACTGGCACTTTTAAAGCAGTATCACTGTAATGCACTGAGTTCATTTAAGGAGGGCAGAAATGAAGAAAAGCAAAGATGGGGCTGAAATAGTTTAGCGATGTGGAAATAAAAACTAAAGAGCCAAAATGGTTCTGGGTAGTAAAGAAAAACTTAGAATCATAATCAAAACCGAAGCAGCAGAGGCACACATTTTTAAATACTTTAATTATTGCTTTTTCTTGGCCGTGCAGAAACATTTTTGCATTGATTTTCTTTAAGTAAAATCCTCCTAAGGATATTTGAGATGGCAGCAATACATTTGAAGTCTGAATTAGATTTCCTCTTGGATTCAATATTGTTGGTCATTCATCTGTGTGCAGTCCATACATGTACAACATGTAGTCTTCTGTAAATCAACTTGGAACTGAAAATTAAAATCTTATATTTTGTCCATTAGAAGATGTAATCCTGAAAATGGATCACAATTTTATCTTCTGTAAAAGGACTAACACTAATATATTTGACACATCTTATGGTCTTATAATATTTAACAGATAAAATGCAATTTTCAGTGAAATTCAATTTGCCTTTTGCTTGCATTTCAACAGAAGTAATAAATAAATTAAAAATTCAATAATAGGCTAAATTTATTTTACATGCCAGCAAAGCACTGAACTGAGTTACCAAGAGTTCTTTCCCTCTGTGGCTGTTTATCACTCTACACCTCTCCAGATTCTGTTTGTTTCAGTTTAAGAGAAAGCCAAAGAGTTAACCTTTGGCTCTCACCAACCCTCTGTGCTGGGAACAGGGGAGATGAGCTGCCAATCAAATCTATTATTGCTCTCATGGGCTTCTGTTGGGCTCAGTGAAAGGGCCATTCCAATCAAGTGGATGTGAATGGATTAATGAACTGCACTGTTTTAAACAGATATGGTAAATTAAGAATTTTGTAAGTCACTTTATGTAGTTCTGGCTACTGGGTTGAATGCATGTTCCCCAATTGTTTTAAAATTCTGTGGTTTTTAACTTCCAGTGTACTGCATTTAATTTAATCAAAATAGATGGGAACCTGAATATCCTAATAAAATCAAATAGTCAATCTCGTTGATGATGATCAATTACAGTTTAAAGCACCACCATTTAAAAGACCATTTATTACCCAACACACCCTTTGGGTCTACTGCTCAGGTAGTCTTTAATCTCTTGGTCTTATGATTCTTTGATACCACAAGGTGCCTTATATTAGTGTTACTTTTTAAGGTTTGTTGCTACAAATTCTAAAGTGCATGAAATCCAAGGGAATTGATATGATGTGCAAAGGCTGCAGGAAAGAATGGGCTTGTGTTTGGGTAAGTGGTTGTTTTGGAGTTGGCAAATGAGCTGGCAGAAGGTCAGGATTTGTGGAGGGATTGGAAATGTGAATGAAGGTGATGAACAAAAGTGCCATATTTATTTTGAGAGGTCTTGAATATTAAAGCAAGGATGTACTGCTGAGGCTTTAGACATTGGTTAGACCACATTTGGAATACTGTAAGCAATTTTGGGCCTTGTACCTAAGAAAAGATGTGCTGGCCCTAAAGAGGTTCTGGAGCAGGTTCACAAGAATGATCCCAGGAATATGAGGTGCATTTGATATTCTGGGCCTCACTGAAACTGACCCAATACTGAAAGGCCTAGATAGAATGAATGTGGTGACGATATTCCCATTAGATGGCGAGTCCAGGACTGCACTGACTCAGCATAAAAAGATATTGTTTTAAAACTGAAATGAGGAATTTCTTCAGCTAGAGGGTAGTGATTCATTGCCACAGAGGGCAGGGGAAGCCAAGCTGTTAGGTGCATTTAAGGTAAGGATTCTTAGGTTCAGAGGTAATCTCCAACAGGATCCCACCACCAAGCACATCTGTCCCTCTCCCCCCACTTTCTGCTTTCCACAGGGATCACTCTCCATGTGACTCCTTTATCCATTCATCCCTCCCCACCGACCTCCCTTCTGGTACTTATCCCTGCAAATGGAACAAATGCTATATCTGCCCCTACACCACCTCCCTCACTACCATTCAGAGCCCCAAGCTGTCCTTCCAGGTGAGGTGACACTTCACCCGTGAGTCAGTTGGGGTCATCTACTGTATTCGGTGCTCCCAGTGTGGCCTCCCATATATCGGCGAGACCAAATGTAGATTGGACTGAGCACCTCTGCCCTGTCCGCCAGAAAAAGTGGGATCTCCTGGTGACCAACCATTTCAATTCTACTTCCCATTCCCATTCTGACATATCAGTCCATGGCCTCCTCTATTGCAGCCATGAGACCACACTCAGTTTGGAGGAACAACACTTTACATTCTGTCTAGTTAGCCTCCAACCTGATGGCATGAACATCAATTTCTTAAACTTCTGTTAATTGCCTCCTCCCTTCTCCATTCCCATTTCCCTCTCTTACCTTATCTCCTTACCTGCACAACACTTTCCTCTAGTGCTTCTTTCCCCTTCTCTTTCTTCCATAGTCTTCTACCCTCTCCTATTAGATTCCCCTTTATCCAGCCCTTTATCTCTTTCACCTATCAACTTCCCAGCTCTTTACTTCACCCCATCCCCTCTCCCAGTTTCTCCTATCACCTACCACCTTGTATTTCTTTCTCCCCTCCCCTCCACCTTCTTGTACAACTTCTCATTTTTTTTTTCAGTCCTGAAACATAGACTGTTTACTCTTTTCCACCGATGCTGCATGACTTGCTGAGTTCCAGCAACATTTTGTGAGTGTTGATTTCATAGATCCTTGATTGGTAAGAGGGTTAAGTTTTCAGAGCAGAAGATGGGACAATGGGGTTGTAAAGATTGTATCAGCCATGATTGAATAGTGGAGCAGACTCAATGGGCTGAATGGTCTAATTCTGATACTCTATCTTATTGTCTTATGGTCTTACTGTAGGAGTCTTAGGGAGAGCCATCATGAAAACTTTAAAACCTATCTGAAGTTCCAAGTGTCAAGCTCCACTTCAGTTCCCCTTTAGTGACTCTGGCAGGCTTCATTTGTGGTGAATGCATATTTCTGAACTCTATTGGGCACTACTGCATGTGCCCAGATGCCTTTGTGTATTAACCCTTCAGTTACAAGAAGAACACAGAAAAAATATTTGAAGTATTTTTGAGTCATTCAATAAGTTCAGTTATTTTTAACCAACTGTTTTTGACAGAAATGTTATGCACATGCATGATACATTCAGTCCTGTTTAGAAATTCCGGGCTCACAGCTTCTACTTTACCAGCATAGGATGCTACACTTTACTAGTTAAGAATGCCTTCCTTCTAGCTGACTTGTATGATCTTCAAATGTCTGAAGAGTCTTTATCAGGATCCATAGAGTCAGACAAAGGTGCATGGGGTGATTTCCATTGCTCCCTCATGGCTTCCATGCAGTTCTTTTATAAAGGTTCAAGATGCTTAGTAGCTTCATTAATGTTTCTGCTCCATTCAAGGTGTCAGAATATCTGGATTTTTATGATTATGGTAATTTTCTTTCCAGGAAGACTTTTAGAATATCCCTTTTCTTTTTTCTTATGCAAATATCTTGTTGTGATGAAACTCAGAGTGGAGTTATGGTTCAGTGAATTCTGTTTCTCTAAAATGCTATGATCAGCCCATTCAATGGAGCTTACTGAGACTGATCAGAACTTCAATGCTGGGAATGTTTGTTTGGCTGGCGTTGAACTATCTATGGTACTGTGGAATTTTTTAATAGGGATTTTGGAGAGATAGCATTAGTGATATTTTGAGGTGCCTCTTTGATCTCTAAGGTTTGTAGGAGGTTGGAGTCAGGTTTGAGATCTTAATTATTATCCCTCCCTTTCACCCTTGCCCACCCCTCACCTTTCCACTCCTCAACCTTACCAATCCCAGCCCCCCCTCACTCTTCCTCCCCCTCACTGTCATCACTAAGTGTAGGTTCCATTGAGAATAAAAGCAGCCTAAATAACCTTACAACTATAGCCCTTAATTCTAAACATTGTATGGGGAATCCCTCCAGCACTCTATTGCTACCACACCTTTCCTGTAAATGGTGACCAGAACTGTGCGCAGTACTCCAATGTGCCCTAACCAATGTTCTGTACATGACAAGCAACACGCATCAAAGTTGCTGGTGAACACAGCAGGCCAGGCAGCATCTCTAGGAAGAGGTACAGACAACGTTGTACATGACATCCCATTTTTTTTAATCCTCAATACCTTTTACTATCTTATCTACCTGAGTCAGCATTTTCTGACAACTGGACTTGCACTCCAAGATCTTTCTACACATCAACGCTTCTAAGCTCCCAATCCCACCAGAATTTTACTTCCCAAGTGCAATACCTTACAATTGTCTGGGTTAAATTCCATATGTCTCTGCCCCACCATGTTTCCAGCTGATTTACTATATGTTCTGCTGTATCATTTTATGATCTTTGCTATCTATAACTTCATCAATTTTTATGTCATCTGCAAAATTGCTAATCATCCCACCTACATCCTTAATGAGTATCTAGCTAAGTATTTGAACCTCAAACACAACAGATTCTGCAGGTGCTGGAAATCCAGAACCTTAAATATAAAATGCTGTAGAAATTCAGCCAGTCAGACAGCATTGTTGGAGGGAAATAAACAGCAGACATTTTGGGCCAAGACCCTTCATTAGGTTTGGAAAGGAAAGGGCAGAAGATAGAATAAAAAGGTGGGGATAAGTATAAGCTGGCAGGTGATGGGTGAGTCCAGTTGAAGGGGAAGGTAGTAGAGTGGAGGAGAGGGGATAAAAGGGAATGATGTGGGAAGCTAGGAGGTGATATGTGGAAGAGGTAAATGGTGACCTCCACGTTGTTATTCTGCCTTCTTCTCCCCTTCCTGTTGAATCCATTTAAAAGATCTTGGCTTGAAAGGTTGACCATTTATTCCCCTCCACAGATACTGCTTGCTCTGCTGAGTTCCTCCAGTATTTTGTGTTTGTTATTAAGTATTTGTATCTGCAAGGCATAAGATGCCTATTGACCAAGTGCTGTTGAATGCTGTTGGTATAGAGAGATGCTTGATGATTGAAGGGCTTGTTCTTTAGTTAAAGATGACAATTTTGAATGGCAGTTTATAGGTTAAATCATCATCTGGTGAATTGTTTATTTTACAGTCTTAAGTGGTGGAACATCATTTGGAGGCAAATGAAATGATCCATGTAGTTAAAAATACAGTACAATTTGAACTGTGCCATACATAGGGCAACACAATAGTGCAGTAGATCCAGTGACTGGGATTCAATTCTGACTTCTGGTGATGTCTGTGTGGTTATTGCATTTTTTTCCCTCTATCCATGTGGCTATTAGGCTAGTTACTGTACATTTGTCCTAGTGCAAGTAACTGGCTTCTGCAGGTGGAGTAGATTGCCGTGTGAGAAAGAGTAGAGTATAGCGAAGTAAGTAGAGGAACGTGAGTGATGGGAATCCTCCGAAAGCCAGCTTGTGGCACAAGGTCATTCTGCCAATGGAAATATGAATTTACGAATATCAGCTTCCACTGTATGCAGGAACATGGCCTAATGTCACTTCAGCCATCCATTGCATTGATTTGTTTATGGCTGTATGTCAGGCAAGGGAGATATCAATTATAAGATCAAATTTGTGAGTTCAAAGGGCCACCATCAAAGTGACACCCAATGGCTCCTAATAAAAATAGAAAATGAGATCAATATATAACATCAGCTGACCCACTACTGGTCACTTTGCATTCTAGCCTGGAATTAAACTTGTCACTATGCCTAATGAGTCAAGTGAAGATACTTGAGGTTCATGCACATTGGCTTTGCACAGCATTTCCACTATGGAATGAGGAAAGTGAAGAATGTAAAGGGCAGCTTTTGTGATGGGAACTGAGGAAGAAATGGTAGGAGTAGCTATTCATTGTGTCATAGGTAGTTTTAAGAAGTGAATAGTTCTAGTGTGTGGGTACAAAAAGGAAAGGAAGAGGTGTGTTTGGAATGTGTTGCAACATTCCATTACAGAGACTCATCTGGCTTTAATACACATATTCAATGCCTGCAGCTGTTCCTTTATACTTTAACCTGTGAATTGTACTTTATTTTGAAATGCAACACTTAAACATAGCCAATTCCCAAATTCTGACAGAAGCTTAAAAATTTATCAAGGATCCTAAACATAAGGATTATTCTGTTTTTTTTAATTAAAAATTGTTTTTCTTATAGGAAGTTGGGATAGAACTATGTGTACTGTCCAGTGTTAGTAAACAATGAAATTTTACAACTACTGTTATTGTCTGGAATTCATCCAAAATAATTTCATCATGTAAGAGTTTTGCCTTTAGTTTATGAAATGAATTAGTTTCATTACACATGAATCTAAATCCACAATTTCAACCGTAACAACTTTAAGAAATGAAGTTCTTTAATTGATCAAAATTATGAGTATTGATTTATTTTTTTGTTTCTGCCTGAAATTCACTGAGTTGTGTGTTAACTCCAAAGCTGGCTGGATCACAATGCACTTTCCATAAAGAAGTTGGTGCCATTAAGTTCAGCTAAGGGTCTGGTGACATAATATTGATCCCATTCCCATTTTAACCAGGTGGGTCAGAAGTCTTGCCTAGCGGTCATTCTATTGGATAAATCTAAGTGACGTTCATCTCACAATCTGACCAACATGATTGAAAGTAGAATTTCAAATGACATTCACTTTGAATCACACAGCTCATTAGAATCTGTCCTATTTTGTGTAATGGATCTGTTTCATTCTGATTTCCTTTTTCCCCTTTACCCTTGTTAAACTTTATTGCGAGGTGGGCACGTGGCCAAGTGGTTAAGGCATTTGACTAGCAACCTCAAGGTCGTGAGTTTGAGCCCCAGCCGAGGCAGTGTGTTGTGTCCTTGAGCAAGGCACTTAACCACACATTGCTCTGCGACGACACTGGTGCCAAGCTGTATCGGCCCTTGCCCTTCCCTTGGACAACATCGGTGTCGTGGAGAGGGGAGACTTGCAGCATGGGCAACTGCCGGGTTTCCATACAACCTTGCCCAGGCCTGTGCCCTGGAGAGTGAAGACTTTCCAGGCGCAGATCCATGGTCTCGCAAGACTAACGGATGCCAAAAAAAAATGTGTATGTGGTGATTTTGCCTCATAACTTTACACCAACAAACAAGCAGTTACTAGTTCTAATGGTCACTGTATTTAAAGGCCCATTGTCTCAAATTAGTTCATGAGCTACTATACCTTGGAAGAGCAGTACAAGAAGAGGCTATTTCTTATTTTGCAATTGGATTCTGGAGTCAGAGTCTGACCTAGCATTGGAATGGGCTGTTGAAAAGTTAGTTTGGATCCAACAGCTGGTTTATGTTACACACTTCAGCACTTTACATTGAGTATACATGTAATATAAATGCATCCAGAAAGAGCTGCTTGTCATAATGTACATATCACCATTTAAAACAACATGTTCATCAATAAAAGCTCCCTTTTTCTATTTTGAAGGGAATTTAGCAGAAGTCAAATTAATTCTCAGGTGCCTAATTCAAATTATTTCATGTGGAACCTCATTGGTGACACCAATTGACCTTTTTTATACTGACAAACATATGCTGCCAGTAGGAAGCTACATGAAATACCAGCACAAGAAACTCCCCATTGTCATGTCTTTGACCTCAGCACAAAAAGTGGCACACAACTAACGTGCCTTTAATGGTTCCATCATCAATCTGCCCCCTTATTGCTCAGTGTACAACTGTTCATTGGTTCCAAATGTCAGGCTGGATTCTCTCCCTGAGGAACCAATTTTTATATCAGTTTTTATGACCCAATATATATTGTAGTATTTAACTCAATCAAAATATTTACATTTACTTCAACTTTTTATTGTCTAGTTACAATGATGAGCAGGTAATTGTCATAATATCAACCAACAAGGATCAAGGTTATGACAGTATTACATTGTACTTCTGAAACAGCCCATAAGAATATAGGACTTGATGAAGGAATGGCAGTGGATGTTGTTTATAGGGACTTTAGCAAGACCTTTTACAAAATCTCACACGGGAGGCTGGCTGAGAAGGTTTAGTCGCTTGGCATTCAGAATGAGGTATTAAATTGGATTTGACATTGGCTTCACAGTAGAAGCCGAAGAGTGGTAGTAGATGGTTGCCTCTCTGACTGGAGGCCTGTGACTAGTGGTGTTCTGCAGTGGTGCAGGGTCCATTGTTGTTTGTCATCTATATCAACAATCTGGATAAAAATGTGGTAAACTGAATCAGCCCATTTGCAGATGACACCAAGAGTGGGGGCATATTAGACAGATGATGGTTATCAAAGCTTGCAGTACGATATAGAAAAATCCAGGTGGAAAAATGTGCTGAAAAATGGCAGATAGAATTTAATGCAGTCAAGTGCGAGGTGCTACATTTTGGAAGGACCATACAGGGTAGGACTTGCACAGTGAATGGTAGAGCACTGAAGAGTGCAGTAGGCCAGAGGGATCTGGGAATGTAGATCCATAATTCCTTGGAGGTGCTGTCACTGGTAGAGAGGGTTGTAAAGAGAGCTTTTAGCACATCAGCCTTCATTAATCAGAGTACTGAATAAAGGAGTTGAGTAGTGAATACTTACAACTGAAGTTGTATATGGCATTGATAAAGCTAAATTTGGAGTATTGTGAATATAATTGGGATTTACATAGATAAAGTTGGGATTTGAGGACCCGAGTTATAGGGAAAAGTTGAATAGGTTAGGACTTTATTCTTAGATAATGAGGGGAGATTTGATCGAGGTATACAAAATTGAGGGGTATGGATAGGGTAAATGCAAGCAGGCTTTTTCCCACTGAGGTTAGCTGAGATGAGAACTAGAGGTCATATGTTAAAGGTGAAAAGAGAAATATTTAAGGGGAACCTGAAGGGGAACTTCTTCACTCAGTGGTGTGAGTGTGGAACGAGCTGCCAGTGGAAGTGGTGCATGCGGGTTCTATTGCAACATTTAAGAAAAATTTGGATAAGTATATGGGTGGGAGTGGTGTGGAAGGCTATGATCCGGTTGTGGGTCAATGGGACCAGGTAGAATAACAGTTTGGTATGGACTAGATAGGCTGAAGGGTATGTTTCTGTGTTGTGCTCTATGACTCTAACAGCTGAATGTTTTCCTAAAGAGCTGGTATGAGGATGGGGAAGGAAAGGCTTCAGGTATTTGGATCATTGGGGTCTTTTCTGGGTCACAGATAACCTGTAAAATGGAAGGGAACAAACAGCTTTGCAGAGAGGTTTGTTAGTGCCTCCTAGCTGGGGGGAGGGGTATGATTTTAAACAAGTGAGTCAGGAGGGTGTGCTTGAATGACAGTAGTGCAGGTGGGGAGACTGAATCAGATTTAGGGAATAGACAGGCAAGTACAGTGGGTTGAGAAGATAGACTTGCAGGGAAGCATGAGAGGGCTTAACTGTATTTACTTTAATGTAAGGGGCCTTGCAGGAAAGATGGATGAGCTGCAGGTATGTATCAGCGGAAAGGATTATAATATTGTTACAATCATGGAAATTCGGTTAAGGGTCAGTCAGACTGGCAGCTCTCTATTCTAGTTTAAAGAAGTTTCAGGCTTTTGAGACTGGTACAAAAGGGGGTGGAGGAGTTGCACTGCTGATTAGGGAGAGCACTATGAGGCTACTGTATATGGGTAGAACTTGGAAGTAAGGAAAATGTGATCACTTTAGATTTCTACGATAAGTCTCCCAATAGTTGACGGGAATTAGAAGAATAGATATGTAGGTCACAGAAGGTTACTAAAAGAAAATGGGTCGTAGCAGAGAAGGATTTTAATTTTCCCAATATTGACTGGGATTCCTTTAGCATAAGTGGTTTAGATGGGCCACAATTCATAAAGTGTATCTATGAAGCATTTTTAAAGCAGTGTATGAAAATACTACTACTAGAGAAAGGGCTTACTTCACCTTGGGCAATGAATATGGGCAGCTGGTCGAAGTATCTCTGGAGGAACCCTTTGGAAACATTGACCATAATTAGATAAGTATCAAGATAATTGTAGAAAATGGTCTGTCCTGGAGTTAGTGTCTTAAATTAGGAGAGGACTGATTTCAATAGTGTGAGTCAGAACCTGGTGAAAGTAGATGGGGTGAGCAAATGAGTCCTATAAAGTTTATAGTGGATATTAGGTAAAACTTAAAAATGAATTAAGAAGACAAAAAAAAAGGCTTAAAATAGCATTAGCAAGCAAAATTAAGGTGAATTCCAAAACCTCTTATAAGAATATTAGAAGCAAGTGGGTAGTTAAGTCTCCATGTGTGGCGCCAGGAGATGTGAACACAACTCTCAGCAGTGCCTTGTGGTCTCGGGCAGAACAGTTGTTATACCAAGACACAATTTGAGATTCAAGATAATTTCTAATGTGTACATTAAAACATACAGTGAAATGCATCATTTGCATTAACAACACATCCAAGTGTGTGCTGGGGCAGCCTGCAAGTGTTGCACACATTCCGACTCCAACATTGCATGCCCATGATGCTCATCAGAAGAACACAAAACACAACAAGCAACAAAATAATAACAGTAAAACAAGCCTTGTACCTTCCTCCCATCCATGCACATACACAGGACTTTAACCCCAGAACAGGCCTCCAGCCTCCAGCTACCAAAGTACTTGGACTCAGGCCTGCGGACATTAGGTTTTGATTTCCCCAGTAGACTCAGAGATTTGCAGTCAGCTCTGGCAAACAGGCCTTGACTTTTGGACTTCCAATTCGACCTTTGGGCCTCGATCCTCGCATTGATCCCAGGATGTGTTGATCACTGAACATTAGGCCTCAAACTCCAGACTTGCTGATAATGGGACACCAAACACTAGGCCTCAAATCCTGGTCTCACTGTTTTTCAAACTGAGTGGCTGATTGGAATTCATTTCTTCTGTCTGCACAGAACTCCGACTCTGGAACCCACCGACAACTGGCTGAACTGGGGTGGGGTTGGGGGTGGGGTTGGGGAGGCTCTCATCCAGTTTCTGCTGGCCTGACATTTGACCACAGATGTCCAATGCCTTTTGAATAGCTTCATCACTGGCTTTTGAATGTGGAATGGAGACAGACTTCGGCTTGACCTCTAATTGCCCCACATTTCTGTTCATAAACGCTAACCTGACCCCTGACTCCCCTGTCTGTCCCTAAAACCATTCTTATGAACCCAAAAACAACTAAATCAGAGTGATGAAGCAAAGGAGGTTGCAGCACAGAACCATTTTATATTATTGGTGCCAGATAGGATGCTTCCTATAGAGCATCAATAAAAATTGGCAAGGTTAAAGGGGACATGCTAAATGTCTTTAGCCTCGTGAGGAAGAAGAGGTGCTGATGTGTTATCTTGGCCATGGAATCTCTGTGGTTAGAGCAGGACAGGCTCTCAACTCGCTTCACTTCAACACTGTTGATGTAAACAGGAACATGTGCACTGCTATCCTTACTGAAGTCAATGACCAGCTCTTCTGATTTGCTGAAATTGAGGGAAAGATTGTTTTTTATGACATAATACCACTCTGCTCTGTAGCTCTTTCCTGTACTCCAACCCATTGTTATTTGAAATTTGGCCCACTACAGTGATGGCATCTACAAATTTGTAGGTGGAGTTAGAGCAGAACCTGGCCATGCAGTTGTGAGTGTATAGGGAATATAGTAGGGGGCTGAGGACGCAGCCTAGTGGAGTACCATGTATGAGGATACTCATAGTAGGGGTCTTACTGCCTATCCTATAAATGTGATGTTGGTCAGGGAGTCGAGAATCTAGCTGTGAAAGGAGGTGTTGAAAGTCCTACCAAACTTCTAAGTCTAGGAGTTTGGTAGGACTTTCATAGTGAATGGTAAAGTTCAAAGTAAAATTTATTATCAGAGTACATACATCTCACTACATACAACCCTGAAGTTCTTTTAAACTGCAGGTATACTTAGCAAATCTATAGAACAGTAATTGTAAACAGAATCAATGAACAACAGTCTGTGCAAATGCAAATTTAAATAAATAGCAATAAATAATGGGAGCATGAAATAACAAGATAAAGGAGACCATTGGTTGTGGGATCACCAGAAATAGAATACGTGTGGGGGTTATTCCCTTTTGTTCAGGAGCCTAATAGTTGAGGGGTAGTAATTGTTCTTGAACCTGGTGGTGTGAGTCCTAAGGCACTTGTACCTTCTACCTGATGGCAGCAGTGAGAAAAGAGCATAACCTGGGTGGTGAGGCTCTTTGATGAGGGGTGCTGCTTTTGTACTCCAATGTTTCATGGAGGTGTGCTCAATGGTTGAGAAGGCATTACCCGTGATGTACTGAGGCCGAATCCGCTACCTTTTTGTAGGATTTTCTGCTCAAAGGCTTTGGTGTTTCCATACCAGGCCATAATGCATCCAGATTACACTTTACACCACACATCTATAGAGGATGATATGCTGAATCTCTGTCGACTCCTGAGGAAGTAGAGGCACTGTCATTCTTTCTTTTCAATTATATTTATATGATAGGTCTAGTTCAGGTCCTCTGAGATTGGAGACAAACAGGAACTTTGAAGTTACTGACCCTTTCCACCTCTGATCCTCCAATGATTGCTGGCTCATGGACTTCTGGTTTCCCTCTCCTAAAGGCTACAATCAGATCCTTGGTCTTACTGACAGTGAATGTGAGGTTGTTGTTACACCACTCAGCCAAATTTTCAGTCTTCCTCCTGTATGCTGATTCATCAACACCTTTGATACGGCCACAACAGTGGTGTCATCAGCAAACGTGTATATGGTGTTGGATCTGTACTTAGCCACACAGTCATAGGTGTAAAGCGGTCTAAGCACACATCCCTGTGGTGTTCCTGTGCTGATGGAGATTGTGGAGGAGATGTTTTTGCCAATCTGAACTTACTGGTGTCTACAAATGAGGAAATCCAGGACCCAGTTGCACAAGGGGGTACTGAGGCCCAGGTCTTGGAGTTTACTGATAGGCTTTGAAGGTATTGTTGGCCAGAAAGAATGACAGTCTACAGATCAGTGAATTCAAATGAATCAAGGACAGTGGAAGCAGAAAGACTGATTATCTTTGCTCTTGCTGCGTGCTTGAGGTTGGAGGCTGCCATTTTATGAAGACACTCTGTTCTCCATGTTGTGAGCTCAACATGCTTGGCTTGATCAATGTTGTAAAGAAGACGCAATGATACTTCAGGTAATCTGCTGGACTGGAGATCATTTCCGAATAAGAAGGCATTTGTGAGATGTTCTTTGGTTGGATATAACATGCAGGTTTGTGAATGTTGGGGTTGCTGCCTGTCTGGAGTGATTTCAGCTTGTTGCTGATTGAGAACAAAGAGCCATAAATTATCCACTGTCGCTTGATGGGAAGAGGGCAATAAATGGATGCTAGCTTGCAGCAGAGCAGAGCCAATAACAAGATGTTAAAGGTCAGATGCATGACTTGTGGCCAATGACACTGGAATGCAATATTTGAATTGATAAGGCATGGATATTAAAGTGGATGCTTCATGTGTGCTGGCTGCAGTAACTTCAAAGAATAGCCATCGCAGATACAAGCATGAGCGACCCTGCGTGGAACACGTGGTGAGTGAATCGGGACTACAAGGAACACCTGGCCAGCATAAACTCCTTTGCCTGGGTAATACCTTTGTTATTCTTTGACTATTCAGGAGAATTGGGGATATTTAGCGAGTGTGCACACAAGGTGTTTAGTGTATGAATTTACGTACTTGTTAGTTTAAACAATAAAGGTACACTCTGTGTCTCATTGATCATTGTTATAAGAGGTAATTCTTACAACAGTATTAAATGTTGAGCTCAAATCAATAAAGAGCATCCTGATATATGCATCTTTGCTGTCCAGATGCTCCAGAGTTGTGTGAATGGTAGGGCCTTGGGGAGTGTTGTGGAACACAGTGATTTAGAAGTGCAAGCACATTGTCATTGAAAGTAGTGGCACAGGCAGACAGGGTGATGAAGAACGTATTTGGCTGGTTTTCATTAGTTTGGGCACTGAGTATAGGAGTTGGGATGTTATGTTGCAATTGTAAAAGATGTGTTGATGAGGCTGCAGCTGTAGTACTATGTTATACGATTAGTGTGTTATATTCACCTGTTATAGGAAAGATGTCATTAAGCTGGAAAGAGTGCAAAGAGGATTTATGTGAATATTGCCAGACTCATGAATGTTTCCTTAATCAGTACATAGAGTTTGATACCAGATCTCCTATTAGGGAATGAGACAGGGCATGTGACAGAAGTTTGTGTAGGGGAAAACTTTGCATCTAGTGATCATAATGCTATTAGTTTCAAAATAATTATGGAGAAGGTTTAGTCCTTGGGTTGAGATTCTAAATAGGAGAAAAGCCAATTTTGATGGTATCAGAAAGGACCTGGCTTCTGAGAATTGGGCAGGTTGCTTCCTGGCAAAGGTGTATTTGGTAAGTAGGAGGCCTTCAAAAGGGAAATATTGAGAGTACAGGAATTGTACGTTCCTGTCAAAATAAAAGGCAAGGATAATAGGTTTAATGAACCTTGGTTTTAAAGACATATTGATGCCCTGGTTAAGAAAAAGAAGGAGGTGCATAGCAGCTATAGGCAGGAAGGAGCAAATGAGGTACTTGAGTTTACTGTATATAAATAGAGTGTATATAAATTGAAAAGCAAGAGAACACTTAAGGAAATCAACAGGGCTAAAAGAAGATGAGGTTACTCTAGTAGACAAGGTGAAAGAGAATCATAAGGGCTTTTACAAAAATATTAAGAGCAAAAGGATAGCAAGGAATAAAAATGCTCCTCTGTAAGATCAGAGTAGTCATCTTTGCATGGACTGAAAGAGATGCGGGGGGTGCAGAGATCCTAAATGGGTTTTTGCATCTGTGTTTACTTGGGAGATGGACATACAATAGAGACTACAGAAATCAGGCAAAACAGCAATAAGGTCATAGACCATATACAAGTTACAGAGGAAATGTTTGTTTTGTTGAGGTAAATTAGGGTGAATAAATCCCCAAGGCCTGACAAGGTGTTCCCTTGGAGCCTGTGGGAGGCTAGCAGGAACACTAGCAGAGATATTTAAAAAGTCCTTAGCCATGAGTGACGATTGGAGGATAGTTAATATTGTTCTGTTGCTTAAGAAAGGCTTGAAGAATATTGGAAGGTATTTAAATAGATTCAGTCATTCAGCATTCAAGATGAGGTAGTAAATTGGATTACACATTGGCTTCATGGGAGAAGCCAGAGAGTGGTTGCTCCTCTGACTGGAGGCCTGTGACTAGAGGCGTACTGCAGGGATCAGTGCTGGGTCCATTGTTGCTTGTCATCTATAACAATGATCTGGATGATAATGTGGTGAACAGGAATAGAAAATTTGCAGATGACACCAAGATTGGGACTGTAGTTGACTGCAAGGAAGATTACCAAAGCTTGCAGTAAGATCTGGACCAGCTGGAAAAATGGGCTGAAAAATAGTAGGTGGAGGTGTGAGGTTTGCACTTTGGAGAACAAACCAGGGTCGGACTTATGGTGAGCGATAGGGCACTGAGGAATGTGGTAGAACAGAGGGATCTGGGATTACGGATCTGTAATCCCTTGAAAGTGGCATCACAGCTGGCTGGGTTATAAAGAAAGCTTTTGGCACATTGGCTTTCATAAATCAATGCATTGTATACAGGAGTTGGGATGTTATGCTGAAGTTGTATAGGATGTTGGCAAGGCCTAACTTGGAGTATTGTGTGCAGTCACCTACTTACAGGAAAGCTGTAAATAAGATTGAAAGAGTACAGAGAAAATCGACAAAGATGTTGACAGGACCTGAATACCTGAGTTATGGAGAGACGCTGAATAGGTTTGGACCTTGTTCCCTAGAGGGGAGATTTGATAGAGGTACCGAAAACCATTCAAGGTATAGATGGGTAAATGCAAGCAGGCTTTTTCCACTGAGGTTGGGCAAGACTAGAAGTAGAGGAAATGGGTGAAGGGTGAAAAGTAAAATGTTTAAGGGGAACATGAGAGGGAATTTCTTCACTCAGAGGGTCTTGAGAGTATGTAACAAACTACAAGCAGGAGTGGTGGATATGGGTTCACCTTCAAAGTTTAAGAGAAACTTGGATAGGTACATGGATGGGAAGGATATGGAAGGCTCTGGTCCGTGGGCATGTCGATGGGACTAGTCAGATAAATAGTTCGGCATGAACTAGATCGGCTAAAGGGCCTGTTTCTGTGCTATAGTGTTCTGTAACTCTGACTTCACACCCTATAGGGAAAGACTGGACGTAGATAGGGTGAATTTACACAGACTATTTCCCCAAAGCAAGTGAATCAAACTTAAGGTGAGAGGGGCAAGAATTAAAAGGGGCACTGAGCTTTGTCAGAAGGTACGAAATCAGCTGGAAAGTTGGGTGAAGTGGTAGTAGGTGGAATTTAATTCAACAAGTGTGAGCTAAATGCATTTTGGGATGTCAGATACTGGCAGGACATATAGAAGAAATGGGAGAGATCTTACTGCACAGAGATCTTGTTGCACAGAGAATCCTTGATGCAAGTCCCTTACCTCCTTGAAGATAGCAACACAGGTGCACAGGGTAGCGAAAAAGGCTTTTAGCATTTTGTCTTTACAAGCTGAGGGAGTAAATAAAATAGTTGAGACATCATGTTGCAGTTATAGAAGACACTGGATAGACTGCACTTGGAGTATCATGTAAAATTCTGGTTACCATACTGCAGGAAGGATGGGGTAGCATTAGAAAGAGTGCACAAGAGACTTTCCAAGATATTACCTGGAATAGAGGGTTTTAGCTGCATGGGAAAAATTGGATAAGATAGGTTTATTCTCACAAGAAAATAAAGGGTAACCTTCTAGAGGTTTAAAAGATTGAGAGATGTAGATTGGGCAGATAGTCATAGATTAAGTGGAGAAATTTAAAGGAGATCTGAGGAGCAAGATTTTCATATAGAGGGTGGTGGAATGAGCTAAAGCAGGAGATGGTAGAGGCAGATACAGCTGTAATGTTTAAAAGGCATTTAAACAGGCAATTTAATAAGTGAAAAGCGGTGAAATCATCGGACAAAGTCAGCATGGATTTGTGAAAGGAAAATCATGTCTGACGAATCTCATAGAATTTTTTGAGGATGTAACTAGTAGAGTGGATGGGGAGAACCAGTGGATGTGGTATATTTGGATTTTCAAAAGGCTTTTGACAAGGTCCCACACAGGACATTAGCATGCAAACTTAAAGCACACGGTATTGGGGGGATAAGATATTGATGTGGATAGAGAATTGGTTGGCAGACAGGAAGCAAAGAGTGGGAATAAACGGGACCTTTTCAGAATGGCAGGCAGTGACTAGTGGGGTACCGCAAGGCTCAGTGCTGGGACCCCAGTTGTTTACAATATATATTAATGACTTAGATGAGGGAATTAAATGCAGCATCTCCAAGTTTGCGGATGACATGAAGCTGGGCGGCAGTGTTAGCTGTGAGGAGGATGCTAAGAGGATGCAGGGTGACTTGGATAGGTTAGGTGAGTGGGCAAATTCATGGCAGATGCAATTTAATGTGGATAAATGTGAGGTTATCCACTTTGGTGGCAAAAACAGGAAAACAGGTTATTATTTGAATGGTGGCCGATTAGGAAAAGGGGAGGTGCGACGAGACCTGGGTGTCATTATACACCAGTCATTGAAAGTGGGCATGCAGGTACAGCAGGCGGTGAAAAAGGCAAATGGTATGCTGGCATTTATAGCAAGAGGATTTGAGTACAGGAGCAGGGAGGTACTACTGCAGTCGTACAAGGCCTTGGTGAGACCACATCTGGAGTATTGTGTGCAGTTTTGGTCTCCTAATCTGAGGAAAGACATCCTTGCCATTGAGTGAGTACAAAGAAGTTTCACCAGATTGATTCCTGGGATGGCAGGACTTTCATATGATGAAAGACTGGATCGACTAGGCTTATATTCGTTGGAATTTAGAAGATTGAGGGGGGATCTTATTGAAACGTATAAAATCCTAAAAGGATTGGACAGGCTAGATGCAGGAAGATTGTTCCCGATGTTGGGGAAGTCCAGAACGAGGGGTCACAGTTTGAGGATAAAGGGGAAGCCTTTTAGGACCGAGATTAGGAAAAACTTCTTCACACAGAGAGTGGTGAATCTGTGGAATTCTCTGCCACAGGAAACAGTTGAGGCCAGTTCCTTGGCTATATTTAAGAGGGAGTTAGATATGGCCTGTGTGGCTAAAGGGATCGGGGTTATGGAGGGAAGGCTGGTTCAGGGTTCTGAGTTGGATGATCAGCCATGATCATACTGAATGGTGATGCAGGCTCGAAGGGCCAATTGGCCTACTCCTTCATCTATTTTCTATGTTTCTATGTTTAATAGAATCTAATGTAGAAAAATAGGATTAGCATGGTTGGGGGTGATTGTTGGTATAGACAAGTTAGGCAGATGGGCTAGTTTCTATGCTTTACGGTTCAATGACTCTGCCAGTGACACTCAAATCACGTTGAAGAAGAATGAATGGCACTCCTCATTATGGATCTCCATAATCAATAGTCAAAAACTGTGAGCAGATGCAATTGATGCAGATATTTTGGAGTCTTGACACTTCAAAGTTGAATGATTGGCCCAGACACAGTGGAGGCATATGTAATGAGCTGCCTTGCCTGAAAATGGAGCACCCTCATCCCTCCCACCTTGTTAGATGGAAATCACAAAACTGATACTTGTGGTTCAACCTGCACTCTGGCACAGGCTTGATAATCTATCTCAATATCAGGTATCCTTTTAACTTGGTGAGACAAGGTCTAATGTTATTGCAGAAGTATATACTAGCATTTGTGTTGTATGTATAATAAAATGCAATTACTAAATGAGTACATATGATTTAAACAGCTCACAATATTGATACTCCTTGGGACAGAACACCACAGTGCTTTGAAAATTGCTCAGCTTGAAATTAGTGTGATTCAGCCTAATGAGGGTGCTGGAAATCTGAAATGAGAATATATTGGAGATATTCAGCAACTCAGATGATATCTGTGGATAAAAAGGTTAAATGTTTTTAGGAGATGACATTTCTTTGTTTTCTTTCCTACAGAGCATCTGACTGCTGAGTTATTTTAGCATTTTTCATTTTGAACTTGTCAATATTTTTGTAAGTTTAAATGGTATGGATAAGAGCCTCCAGCCTGGATCAATGGTACACCGATGAGAAAAAGTTTAAAAAAAAAAGTATCTTAGGATAATGTTTTGTTAGAACAACTACGTAATAGGTGTTTCAAGTTTGAGTACAGACCAGCCAATGACACTGAGTTGTTGGGATGGAGGTACCTTAAGGTGGTATGCAAATATTCATTCCCTGTTAAAGTATTTTGGGAATTTGCTTGTGAGTAAAGATAGTGTGTGGAGCTTGGGTGATAAAGATAAGTCTACCGACGTGAAAGGATAAATATGTATTTTGTCCATTAGTATTGTTTAGAGGATGGTTGGAGTGGAGTTTGGAAGGGAAGATTAAATAATGTCTGTGAGTTTAATTGTTCATTTACTCCAGACAAAATGTAGCGATGCAGATGCCATGCTGAACCTTGGGTTTACGTGGTGCGTATAAAATCCACAATAGGATTCTTGAGAGAGAGAGAGAGAGAGAGAGAGAAAGAAAGATAGTGTACAAATCTGTGTAAGGAACAGTACACAAAAGTGTCCCCGTGTCATAAATAGAAATTGCAAGAATAAATAAACACAATATGTTTAGATTTACTCAGTCTAAAAAGGTTCAAATCTATATTTACTTTCAAAGTTCCAGTATTGGTTTCCTGACTTTGTAGTGCCAGGCCTTCTCTAACATTGGCAAGAGAAATTGAAGGGAAGGGTGGATTTACAAACACAACTCCCAGACATAGTTTGAATAGCCACACTTGCTGAAAATCATGAAAAAAAATTTGGAGATTTAACGGTCCATGCTGGAGATCAGTGAAACCGTGAACCGTTTGTATGGAAAGCAGATTGAACACGTACTCACATCTACTATGATGAAGTGATTTGGCGGGGTTCGTTATGTCTAGAATTAACTTCTGCCTGAACAAGTACATTTTGCCTACTGCCACATTCAAGTCTACAACAAACTTAATCTCACTGGCTCTGCACTCAACTTTGGAGCACCGAGATAGCAGTGAAACATACGTCAGGCTGTTTATTGATTACAGCTCGGTGTTCAACACCATCACCCCCTCATTACTGATCAACAAGCTTCAAACTCTAAGCCTTTGTACCTCCCTCTGCAACTGGATCCTTGCCTTTCTTTTCAGGGGACCCCATTCAGTATGGATTGGTACAATGTTGATTCTCGCTGATAATCAATACAGATACACCTCAAGGATGTGTGCTTAGCCCACTGCTCTACTCTCTACACTCATGACTACAGACGTTCATCCTTATAAATTCGCCAATGACACCACTGTTGTTAGCAGAATCTCGTGGTGATGAGGAGGTGTACAGGAGTGAGATAGATGGGTTGGTTGAGTGGTGTTGCAATAACAACCTTGTACTCAATATCAGTAAGACCAAAGAATTAATTGTGAACTTCAGGAAGAAGTAGTTTGGAGAACACATACAAGTCATCATTAGACAATAAAACCATAAGATATAGGAACAGAGTTAGGTCATTTGGCCCATTGAATCTGCTCTGTCATTTCATCATGACTGATCCAAGAATCTATCAACCTCTGCCTTAAATATACATAAAGACTTGGCCTCCACAGTTGCCTGTGGCAAAGAATTCCACAGATTCACCATCTTCTGGTTAAAGAAATGCTCCCACATCTCCATTCTAAAAGGATGTTCCTCTATACTGAGGGTGTGTCCTCTGGTCTTAGACACCATAGGAAACATCCTCTCCACATTCACTCTATCAAGGCCTTTTACCATTCAATAGGTTTCAATGAAGTCATCTCTCATTCTTCTGAATTCTAGTGAGTACAGGCCATCAGATGTTCTTCATATGACATGCCATTCAATCCTGGAATCATTTTCGTGAACCTCCTTTGAACCCTCTTCAGTTTCAGTACATCCTGCCTAAGATAAGGGGCGCAAACCAGTTCACAATACTCCAAGTGAGGCCTCACCAGTGCTTTATAAAATTTCAACATTACACCTTTGCTTTTATATTCTAGGCCTCTTGAAAGGAATAATAACATTGCATTTGCCTTTCTCCCCACAGATTCAACCTGCAAATTAACCTTTAGGGAATCTTGCACAAGGGCTCCCAAGTCCCCTTGCATCTCAGTTTTTTTGTATTTTCTCTCCATTTTAGAAAATAGTCAACTCTTTCACTTCTTGTAGAAAAGTGCATGACCGTACCCATCCTGACACTGTATTCCATCTACCATTTCTTTGCTCATTCTCCTAATCTGTCTAAATCCTTCTGTAGCCCCTCTACTTCCTCAACTCTACCTGCCCGTCCAACTATCTTCATATCGTCTGCAAAGTTTGCAACAAGGCCATCAATTCCATCATGCAAATCATTGACATATAATGTAAAAAGAATCGGTCCCAACACAGACCCCTGTGGACCACCACTGATCACCAGGAGCCAGTCAGGTAAGGCTCCGTTTATTCCCACTCTTTGCCTCCTGCCAATCAACCTCTGCTTTATCCATGCTAGACTCTTTCCTGTAATACCCTAGGCTCATGTGTGGCACCTTGACAAAGGCCTTCTGAAAATCCAAGTACACAATATCAACTGATTCTCCTTTGTCTATCCTGCTTGATACTTAAAAAAAATTCCGACAGATTTGTCAGGCAAGATTTTCCCTTAAGGAAATCATGCTGACTACAGCTAATTTTATCATGTGCCTCCACATACTCTGAGACTTCATCCTTAATAATTGACTCCAACATCTTCCCCAACTACTGAGATCAGACTAGCTAGCTTACAGTTTCCTTTCTTCTGCCTCTCTCCCTTTTTGAAGAGTGCATTTGTAATTTTCCGGTCTTGTGGAACCATTGGTGGGTCAGGAGTGGAAAGTATGAGCCGCTTCAGGTTCCTGGATATTAACATCTCTGGGTATCTAGATTGGGCTGAACATGTTGATGTAATCATAAGAAAGGTACTCCAGCAGCTCTATTTCATTAGGAATTTGAGGAGTTTTGGTATATTGCCAAAGATTTTTGCAAATTTCTACAGATGTATGGTGGAAAACATTCTGAGTAGTTGCATCACAGCCTAGTATGCAGCCTTGAATGCACAGGATTGCAAGTGGCTGCAGAAAGTTGTACTCTCAGCCAATTCCATCACAGGCTGTCCCCAGTATAAAGAACATTTTCAAGACGCAATGCCTGAAGAAGGCAGTATCCATCATTAAAGACTAGGAACACAACCTCATTATTCGTTCTTAGTACTATTTAACTAACTTGTAATTTGTAGTAATTTTTGTCTTGCACTGTACTGTTCTGCTACTGCAGAACAACGAATTTCATGATATCAGAAACCATGATTCTGATTCTATAGGATTCTAAAAAAAATGCTTTAATGTATTTTAAATATCAAGATTCAGACTCTTAGTCAAGACAAGTAACTATTTTAAAATTTTCTGTACTATAAACAATAATATCAGCACTAAATTTCTCACTATCTCACTTTATTTATAACATGGAGACATATTTGTCTACTGTTCCCTACACAGATTTGTACATTCCCTGACATTCTCTCAAGAATCACTTTCTGGATTTTATATACAATGTATTTTTTGCATAGGAGTATATGGAGATGATCAATTTGCATTCAAAATAGTGAGAATAAGGTAAAATGTTATAGTTTATTGATTCAGGCAGCATCTATGGAGGGAAATAAACAGTTAATGCTTCAGCCCAAAATGTTGACTGTTTATTCCCCTTGATTTTTTTAAACCTACAAGAGAGAGCCGTTTGTTTCCATTTTGAGCTTTATCTGTGTTCATTCATTACTGCTAATATTGCCCTCTCTCTGTATCACTGTGCATTGCATGGAAATATTAAGAAAGCAAAATTCATAAACATTGTAAGGATAAATATGAACTGTCCAAGCACCATAAGTACAGATATGAACACACTATGTGGTATTTTAGATGATCGGAAACGGCTGCTGTGTGAAACAAAATATCAGTCGTATGGCTGGATCTAGCCAGGCTGAAAAACAGACTTTAAATCACAACAGCTGCTACTTGGTGTCAAAATGTTTAAATGGACCTGCAGCAAGCAAACAAATGGTGAGCGTGTGTCAGCACTGGCAAACGTGCATTTGGTGTGTTGCTAATATTACACCGAACAACTGCCAGGAGTGCCTTTCATTAAAGTGCTACATCTCTATTGTGTTGGCTGCTGTTCACTCAGCACAGCAAATCCTATCACATCTATGAGGAGGATCCTACAGACCATGTTTGATTCCATTTAGTTTGTTCTGACTTTTTGTTGTACAACGTATAAAGAACAGTAGAAAAGCAGGATTCTCTCAGTTTTGTGAAGCACCAAAGACCCATTACAGATAGTGCTAAATTTCTAACACCCATTATATTACTGCATTGAACGTTCTTAAAATCAATACCATTATTTCATTTTATCTGGGATAATGTTGCTCATTATGGAACCATGAGCTTCAGGCTTATGATAAAATACTGCAAATGATAACCCAAGACCATTCAGTATAAATTGTATTAGGCATTTTGGTCATTTCCAATGTCCTTACAATAGTCAGTTTTAGGATCAGGCTATCGGTGTAAACAATGGCAATGTGATTTTAATTTGGGCTAATTTTTGATTTGTAGGTTTATTGATACTGTATGTGGATCATTTAAAAAAGAGCCATATCCAGGATGCTCAGTTGATGTATAAATAACAACTATGCATTTTTAAAAATTATATTAAATAGAATGTCAAAGAAATGAGAATAATGGTTATTTTGTTATGTACATAGTATGCAAACTTTTTTTGTCGTGAAAGTGACCAAATATCTGACAAATCGTATTTTTATTTCCAATTGCTTTTTAAAGTTGCAAAGACCATAATGATTAAGTCACTTTAATGACTTAATTTTTACCTAACATCAGGGCGCATTTCCATTGTCTTCATGCTAATAGTTTAAGTCCTTGCCCAAATCTGAAAGACCATTTTTCCTAAAGGTTTTGTGTGTTTTGTTAAATGTTTCCTAATAAAGGATTTTCTGTTTCTCCTAGCTTTTGCAATCCATGCTAATGACTATGTGTGTTAATTTTTGGAATTTGATTTTAAGCTATTTCAACTCAGCTTTTGGCAACTGAAAATTAAATCACAAACACCATAAACTTGAAATAAAATCAGAAATCTGTCTGTTTGCCATTGTAAAGAGAAAAGCTAGGAGAAGGGTATCGAGCTAATTGCCCATGTACATGTTGAAAGCATTTAAACATATACATTAGCTGTTACTGATGGGTACAAAACTACAGAAACTGCTCTTCCCCATTGTTTGACAAGACTTTGTAGCAGTATTTTTTAAATAGAATTGTTGCAGAATCTATTGCATTCCTAAACAAAGGCAGACATTTCAGCTGTTTATAGAATTTAGATATTTAAGGAACACATACTTTGAGCATTCAGCTGTTGTTAATCACGTGATTGGTCACAACCATCTGTTTATAGACATTGATATTAATATGTCAGAATTTAAGCTTAAAACAAATTATGATACATTGCATATAAATGCTACCAAGAGAAAAGTAACAGGAAGCCAATATACAGAACATTTCAGTGTAAGTTTTCTTTGTTTTAAATGGGCTTTCAAACCTTTGACCCAAATGACATCATTGATTATTACAGCTGTGAGAGTGACACCTGCTGGAAATAACTCTTTAGTGTGTTCAATGGAAATGAGTATAATTGATCATACTAAAACTTTGGACAAATTATAATAGCTTCATATCCTCAAGATGACTGATCTTTTCTTGAAAGACGACTGAAGCTGGACTCATTTGAACCTGTTTTATGGCTGAGATTGGGGCGCATGTTGCACAATTTCAGGGATCCATATCCTGTGTGACTGCCATATAATGGGTACAGGTATATTGGCATAAGCAGCTGCGCAGCCATAAATAGGGTCAGTCAGAATCCGGCACCATGTCTCCTGAAAGTGTAAATGACAGACTTCATTTTTTTCAGGACCTCTGAACTAAATAGCTCCTCAAGTGATTCTGGAACTTACATCAGCCTGAAAAACCACTGCTGTTGAGTTTTTTTTTAGAAACAGGAATATATGTTCCACATAAATATATACTCCTGTAGAGTCAGAAAAAAACAACGGTCTCTGATCCTTGGCTGTAGGTTTGATTTTTAGTCTTTTTTAAAAATCTTGTCTCCAATCTGTCTAGGACTTTAACATAGATGCCAAGAACACAGGCAATCAAAAACACAATCATGTTACCAAATTTATTACAGTGAGGCATGGGGCTTAATTTTGAAAAAGCTTTAGGCATGTGATGTCTGCATATAATTACTTAAGTGCTTGTAAAGTAACTATTATATCTTTTTTTAAAAACCCCAAATCTATATTATTAAAATTATAAGTGTCACCAGCAAGTTCAGTATGTTTATCTCCTGAACTTAAAAAATAGAGCAGGAGTAAATTGTGACCTCCTCAGGATTGGTTCACTTTTCAACAAGAGCATGGTGATCTGACGTTTGGTTTCCAATCTACTTTCCTGCTTCTTCCTCAGTCCAAAACTCCACCTATTTCAACCTTAACATTGTCAATGACCTGTTTCCATTGCTTTCTAAATGCAGAATTCCACAATTTCTCTTCATTCCTATCCTAAATAGTGACTTCTTATTCTGAGACTGTTCCTGTGGTTCTTGATTGCATCACTAGATCTAGACTATTAACTGACCTTTGAAGTGTCCTGCCAAGAAATCTGCTGCTTTCTTGGTCAGCAGCCCCAAAGTCTAGGTCAGACATTCTCCTAGGTAAGGATGGATTCTTCTCTTCGTGGCAGGCTCAGACAAGGCCATGTACATGGCTCAGATATAGTTTACTCTTGCCACAGCTGCAAACTTTCTAATTGCTGTGCCATTTCAAAGATCAAGTAAGAGTTAAGTTCAAGGTCGTTTATTGTTATTCAACCATACACATGTATACCGCTAAACAAAACAACATTCCTCTGGGACCAAGGTGAAAAACATAGTACATATATCACATACGGCACAAAAAATAATATTAACAGATAATTAAAGAATTCTATAGATGTACAAGTTGACATAAAGTGCATATAGAAACATAGACAATAGGTGCAGGAGTAGGCCATTCGGCCCTTCAAACCTGCACCACCATTCAGTATGATCATAGCTGATCATCCAACTCAGAACCCTGTACCAGCCTTCCCCCCCATCCCCCCATACCCCCTGATCCCTTTAGCCACAAGGGCCATATCTAACTCCCTCTTAAATATAGCCAAGGAACTGGCCTCAACTGTTTCCTGTGGCAGAGAATTCCACAGATTCACCACTCTCTGTGTGAAGAAGTTTTTCCTAATCTCGGTCCTAAAAGGCTTCCCCTTTATCCTCAAACTGTGACCCCTCATTCTGGACTTCCCCAACATCGGGAACAATCTTCCTGCATCTAGCTGTCCAATCCCTTTAGGATTTTGTATGTTTCAAAAAGATCCCTCCTCAATCTTCTAAATTCCAACGAGTATAAGCCTAATCGATCCAGTCTTTCACCATATTAAAGTCCTGCCATCCCAGGAATCAAGCTGGTGAACCTTCTTTCTACTCCCTCCACGGCAAGGATGTCTTTCCTCAGATTAGGGGACCAAAACTGCACACAATACTCCAGGTGTGGTCTCACCAAGGCCTTGTACGACTGCAGTAGTACCTCCCTGCTCCTGTACTCAAATCCTCTTGCTATAAATGCCAGCATACTATTTGCCTTTTTCACCGCCTGCTGTACCTGCATGCCCACTTTCAACGATTGGTGTATAATGACACCCAGGTCTCGCTGCACCTCCCCTTTTCCTAATCGGCTGTCATTTAGATGATAACCTGTTTTCCTGTTTTTGCCACCAAAGTGGATAACCTCACATTTATCCACATTAAATTGCATCTGCCATGAAATTGCCCACTCACCTAACCTATCCAAGTCACCCTGCATCCTCTTAGCATCCTCCTCACAGCTAACACTGCCGACCAGCTTCATGTCATCCGCAAACTTGGAGATGCTGCATTTAATTCCCTCATCTAAGTCATTAATATATATTGTAAACAACTGGGGTCCCAGTACTGAGCCTTGCGGTACCCCACTAGTCACTGCCTGCCATTCTGAAAAGGTCCCGTTTATTCCCAGTCTTTGCTTCCTGTCTGCCAACTAATTCTCTATCCACATCAATACCTTACCCCCAATACTGTGTGCTTTAAGTTAGCACACAATCTCCTGTGTGGGACCTTGTCAAAAGCCTTCTGAAAATCCAAATATACCACATCCACTGATTCTCCCCTATCCACTCTACTAGTTACATCCTCAAAAAATTCTATGAGATTCGTCAGACATGATTTTCCTTTCACAAATCCATGCTGACTTTGTCGATGATTTCACTGCTTTCCAAATGTGCTGTTAACACATCTTTGATAACTGACTAGCATTTTCCCCACCACTGACGTAGGCTAGCCGGTCTATAATTCCCCGGTTTCTCTCTCCCTCCTTTTTTTAAAAAGTGGGGTTACATTAGCCACCCTCCAATCCTCAGGAACTAGGCCAGAATCTAAAGAGTTTTGAAAAATTATCACTAATGCATCCACTATTTCTTGGGCTACTTCCTTGAGCACTCTGGGATGCAGACCATCTGGCCCTGGGGATTTATCTGCCTTTAATCCCTTCAATTTACCTAACACCACTTCCCTACTAACATGTATTTCCCTCAGTTTCTCCATCTCACTGGACCCTCTGTCCCCTACTATTTCCGGAAGATTATTTATGTCCTCCTTAGTGAAGACGGAACCAAAGTAGTTATTCAATTGTTCTGCCATGTCCTTGCTCCCCATAATCAATTCACCTGTTTCTGTCTATAGGGGACCTACATTTGTCTTAACCAATCTTTTTCTTTTCACATAACTATGAAAGCTTTTACAGTCAGTTTTTATGTTCCCCGCCAGTTTTCTCTCATAATCTTTTTTTCCCTTCCTAATTAAGCCCTTTGTCCTCCTCTGCTGGACTCTGAATTTCTCCCAGTCCTCAGGTGAGCCACTTTTTCTGGCTAATTTGTATGCTTCTTCTTTGGAATTGATACTATCCCTAATTTCCCTTGTCAGCCATGGGTGCACTACCTTCCTTGATTTATTCTTTTGTCAAACTGGGATGAACAATTGTTGTATTTCATCCATGCAATCTTTAAATGCTTTCTGTTTTTGCACTTTAAAAAAAATCTATTCAATATATGTACACTGTAATTGATTTATTTGTTTATTTTTTTTTGCTAGCTTATGTATTGCATTGGACTGCTGCTGCTAAGTTGACAAATTTCATGTCACATACTGGTGATAAAAAAACCTGATTATGATTCTGAACAGTAGTCTGTCAGGGAGATTGTGGGACAGATGGGAGGGTTCCTTGAGAATACTGAACACAGCACTTTTGGTATATGTCCTGGTTTGAGGTAAAGGATGAGATGCTTCTTGCGGCAGTCCTCATAATCTATTGCAGGGTCATGTGGTCATGTAGCCTTGCAATTTCCATCCCAGACATTAATTCAGGTCAGGATTATGTGAATAGTTTAGCTTTTGTTAATTATGTTGATAGGTTATTTTTTCTCATCTTTTGAAAAACTGTTTAAAGAGCAAGATCTCTAACTATGCACAGTGTCTGCTTGGTAGCAGGCACCTTTGCCTTCTTGTACATTTCTAAGATAAAGACTATACCACAGGCATCTCAAAACATTAGGGAGAGCTCACCAAAACTCCACAATATCCACAAGTATAGAATCAGGTTATGAGAATTAACATTAGTGCCCTCTCCAAAGTGAATATTCCTAGCTTTAAGGCACTAATTAGATTTGGTCAGCGTTGATAGGCAAGCAAAGTTGTTTGTGTGTCTGGAACCAGACTTCAGAGGAGTGCCCATGTTCTGAGAAGGTAGCCGATAAACAAAGTAAAAGATTCAAGGATGTTCTCAAAGCTGCCTTGACAATGTATAATGTCGCCAGTAACATATCAGGAATCTCTAGCCCATGACTGTTCAAGATGAGGCTGTACTATTAACAAGCTTAAATCCACTTTCTGGAAAAAACAGACAATGTGGCTGTTCTATGTTCTATTAAAGGAGATTTTGGGATAGCAGTAAGAAGCTCAAGTCCATTTGCTGAGAGTGCACAGAAGCTCAATATAAATAGTATAAGGCATACTGTATGTCTCAGGCCATCCATGTGTTTATTTCACCATAAACCTTCCCCATCTGGATGTTGATCCCACATTGATCTTGACACCCACCAAAAATGTCACAGAACTGTAGTGGAAGCATGCCATCCTCCAAGATGTGGAATTGAGTAATGATAGACGATGGGATCCTGGAATTACTGCATAAATCAGATTTCTTGTCCTTCGTGGCATTAGTGAACCAGATGAAGTCTTACAAGCATCTGGTAAATTTATTGTCTTCATTACAGATGATTTTCTTTATCTCCAGAATTAGAAATTTCAACTTGTTCTGAACATGAATTCCAGAGCAGTGGTCCTGTATATCTCTGTACATTCTAGATACTAATCCAGTAACTCAGCCATAATTCCATTTCCCTATCTTAGAACTAGGTTGTTCCAGTGGGTAACTTTGGAGTTGTAGTAGCCCTTATTTACACCTTGTGTGTCTTCCCAGAAAATGGATTTAAGCTTTTTGGTGCCATTCCAAATGGTCCTTTACTATTTTGAGTTTTTGTGGGCCAGGGATTCCTGTATGCTGTGAGTTGAATTATGTTTATCATGCCTGTTCTCTGAGCTGCTTGGTTTTATTTCTGAGTGTCTAATGAACTGTTCAGGCTTTAGAAGTGTCTTCAGTCATTGTAGTTTTTCTTGTTTCAGTTTTGGTCCCTATCTGTACAAATATACAAAATATTTTCCTAAGGTTTCCTTACAAAAGATAGTGAAAATTTAAACTGTAGATGATAGAAATTTGAAATAAAAATGGAAAATACAAAAAAGCTGTTCCTAGCATTTTCCATTTTTAATTGATAGAAAGTAACAGTTAACATTCCGAGTTAAAGAGCCTTTGTCAGAAATCTAGAAGAGAATTTCTTCAAAGATGGCATTTTTGGAAATTACAGTGGATTCAACAGTAAATGAAAATCAAAAGAAAATTGCAGATGCTGCTTATCTAAAATAAAAACATATTTCTGGAAACACTTGGCCAATTAGAGACAAAGGACCTTAAACCTGAAATTTTAGCTCTATTTCTTTTTCCACAGATTATGTCTAAACTGCTGTGTTTTCAGCATTTTCTCCTTTAGAAGGCAAATCCAATTTAGCATAGAGCTCTATTGAAGTATTCACTTTTTAAAATTATGTTTTGGCATTAGAATAATTTGAACTCAATTCCTTGTATGTACTTTGATATAACAACTGTGTCTCAACTATTAGCCCATAACCCAGTGCCTAAAAATCAATAGTAAAGAAGCTCTCAGCTTCTTTTTGGATTCCAGACCTAACCAGTTCCCCTCTACCACCACTCTCCTCCGTCTAGCGGAATTAGTCCTTACTCTTAATAATTTCTCCTTTGGCTCCTCCCACTTTCTCCAAACTATAGGTGTAGCCATGGGCACCTGTATGGGTTCCAGCTATGCCTGCTTTTTTATTGGCTTTGTGGAACAATCCATGTTCCAAGCCTATACCGGTATCTGTCCCCCACTTTTCCTTTGCTACATCGATGACCGCATTGGCACTGCTTCTTGCACGCATGCTGAGCTTGTTGACTTCATTAACTTTGCCTCCAACTTTCACCCTGCCCTCAAGTTTACCTGGTCCATTTCTGACAACTCCCTGCCCTTTCTTGATCTTTCTGTCTCTATCTCTGGAGACAGCTTATCTACTGATGTCTACTATAAGCCTATGGACTCTCACAGCTACCTGGACTATTCCTCTTCTCACCCTGTCTCTTGCAAAAATGCCATCCCCTTCTTGCAATTCCTCCATCTCCGCCGCATCTACTCTCAGGACTAGGCTTTGCTTTTCATTCCAGGACGAAGAAGGTGTCCTCCTTTTTTAAAGAAAGGGGCTTCCCTTCCTCCACCATCAACTCTGCTCTCAAATGCATCTCTCCCATTTCACGCACATCTGCTCTCACCCCATCCTCCCACCACCCCACTAGGAATAGAGTTCCCCTTGTCCTCACCTACCACCTCACCAGCCTCCGGGTCCAACATATAATTCTCTGTATCTTCCGCCATCTCCAACGGGATCCCACCACTAAACACATCTTTCCTTCCCCCACTCTTTCTGCTTTCCACAGCGATCGCTCCCGACGTGACTCCCTTGTCCATTCGTCCCTCCCATCCCTTCCCACCTATCTCCCTCCCGGCACTTATCCTTGTAAGCGGAACAAGTGCTACACATGCCCTTACACTTCCTCCCTCACCACTATTCAGGGCCCCAGACAGTCCTTCGAGGTGAGGCGACACTTCACCTGTGAGTCGGCTGGGGTGATTGATATACTGCGTCCGGTGCTCCCGATGCGGCCTTCTATATATTGGCGAGACCCGACGCAAGCTGGGAGACCATTTCGCTGAACACCTATGCTCTGTCTGCCAGAGAAAACAGGATCTCTCAGTGGCCACACATTTTAATTCCACGTCCCATTCCCATTCTGATATGTCTATCCACAGCCTCCTCTACTGTCAAGATGAAGCCACACTCAGGTTGGAGGAACAACACCTTATATTCTGTCTGGGTAGCCTCCAACCTGATGGCATGAACATTGACTTCTCTAACTTCTGTTAATGCCCCACCTCATCTTCGTACCCCATACCTTATTTGTTTATTATTATTATTTTTTTTCTTTTCCTTTTTTTTCCTTTTTTTTCCCTCCCTCTGTCCCTCTCACTATAACTCCTTGCCTGTCCTCTGGGCTTCCCTTCCCCTTTCTTTCTTCCTAGACCTCCTGTCCCATGATCCTCTCCCTTCTCCAGCCTCGTATCCCTTTTGCCAATCAACTTTCCAGCTCTTAGCTCTATCCCTCCCCCTCCCCCTCTCACTTTCAAATCTCTTACTATCTCTTTCAGTTAGTCCTGACGAAGGGTCTGGGCCCAAAACATCAACTGTACCTCTTCCTATAGATGCTGCCTGGCCTGCTACGTTCACCAGCAGTTTTTGTGTGTGTCGTTTGAATTTCCAGCATCTGCAGATTTCCTCGTGTTTGTAATAGTATATTTGAATTTCTTATGTATTTATGTGAACTCCACATTGAAGTCAGTTTTTACATCTTCTCTGTTAAACAGGGACATGTGTAAACAGGAGCATTATAACAAATGCAAGAAAAATAAATCATAAACACAAGTGAGTCTGCAGATGCTGGAAATCCAGAGTAACACACACAAAATGATGGAAAAAGTCAGCAGGTTAAGTAACATCTACAGAAAGGAATAAAGATTTGATGTTTCATGTCAAGACCCTTCATCAGGTCTGGGAAGGAAAGAAGAAGAAACCAGAATAAGAAGGTGGGTGGGGAGAGGGGAAGACGTACATTGATGGATGATGGGTGAAATGAAGTAAGGGGGAAGGAGGGATGAAGTGAGAAGCTGGGAGGTGATAGGTGGAAAACGTAAAGGGTTGAAGAAGATAGGTGAGAGTGGACCATGGAAGAAAGGGAAGGAGGAAGGGCACTAGAGGGTGGTGATAAGCAGTTGAGGAGAAGAGAAGGTGTAAGAGGGGAGCTAGAATAGGGAATGGAAAAAAAGATGGATGGGAGGAAGAAATTACCAGGTTAGAGAAATTGATGCTCAGGCCATTAGGTTGGAGGCTACCTGGAATGAATGTGAAGTGTTGCACTTCCAACCTCATAGCAGTAAAAATAAACCATGTGCTGACGGTTCTGACTTTCTAGTACTAGACTGATTTTCTCTATCATCAATAACTAAACTCATTTTCTGATCTAAGATATATTTCAAGAATTTTCCCAATTCATTTTAACAACTATTATTGTTTATGTTATAAAAGAACACAAATATAAGGAGTGATGTGGGATAATGCACTGACTGAATGAATTAAATTGTTTGATTTATGTTTTCATGTATCACAATCAAACATGATTGAGCACAAAGTAGTGATATCACTTAACAAAATTATTTATTTACAAGATATGATCAGTAAGATATTTACATCTGCACTATAGGCAGACTCCAAAACTTCAATATAACTGTCAAAGTTTATAAGACATAAGTAACATTTGATGGTATTACAGACATGTATAGAGTAATCATCCTCAGCACTTTCTTCATTTGTGTTAAGTGGCAATAGCTATACAGCTAGAAAATCTATTGAATAAAGATGCAAGAGTAGTGTTTTATCATGAATAAATGCAATGCAGAGAAGGAAACCCAATTGTAACCAAAGTGAACAGGATCTTTCTAGAGTAGAAACTGATTTTAAGCAGTTTTGAGAATGATGGTTTTCATAATGCAGCTGTGGTAAGGGAAACATATGATTAATCATTCACCTTGCATTAATTGACTGAGTGCTAATGTTGAAGTTTGTCTAAAACAGGGTTTCCCAACCTTTTTTATGCCATGGGGCCTTACTCAAGGGGTCCATGGACCCAAGGTTGGGAAATCCTAGTCCAAACTATCCAAATGTTGGTGTGGTATTTGATTATTATTCTTTATTGTGCAAGATGGTTGCTGTCACTCATTCTGACAATCTGCAGCTCCTTTTTTGAGGTTTACCTACAAACTGAAGGTAGCGATTTAGACATTTGTCTGTGCACATCCAAAGCAGTAATCTACGCTTATGGCAGTAAAACTAATTGTTGTCAGAAAAGTCTCAACTATCAGAAAGTAATGCACATAAGACATGAAGAAGCTCTACCATTTGGTACTATGTTGTTAGTTTAAGATCCTCTAAGTAGCATTAAAAATTTTTTAAAACTTTTATCGTATAGGTGAAATGTTTTCAAGTTTATTGTCATTAAATTGTACACATGTATACCACCAAACAAGATAACATTCCTCCAGACCGTGGTACACAACACGATATAATTAATACACATAAGACCATAAAAACATAGAAGCAGAATTAAGCCATTCAGCCCATCGAATCTACTCTACCATTTCATCATGGCTGATCCATTACATCTCAACCCCATTCTCCTGCCTTATCTCCACAATCTTTCACGCCCTGAACAAAACACATAATTTATTTGTGATAATATTACTTTAACAAAGAAGGTGCATCTACTGTACAATACAAGTTAAAAAATAAACAGTATTACGCTACTGGGTGCTTCAGATGTGATGAGCCCTGAATGGAGGTAGTAAGTTCAGTAGTCTTGTGGCATGGGGGAGAAAGCTGTTTCCCATCCTAACAGCTCTTGTCCTCATGCTGCAGTATCTCCTGGCTGATGGAAGGGGATCAAAGAGATTGCTGGATGGATGGGAGGGATCATTAACAATGTTAAAGGCTTGCGTATGCAGTGCTCCTGATAAATATCTATCATGAGTGGAAGAGAGTCCCCAATGATCATCTCAGCAGTCCTCGCAATCTTTTTTTAAGATCTTGCGGTCAGATGCCTTGCAGATGCATAGCAGATGGTGATGCAGGTGGTCAGGACACTCTTTGTGGTGCTCCTGTAAACTTTGGTTAAAATAGTTGGGGGTGGGTGGGGAAGGGGGATGTGAAAGACTCGCTCACCTCAATCTCCTCAGAAAGTAGAGATGCTTCTGTGCTTTTTTGACCAAAGAAGTGGTATTGAGGAGCCAGGTGAGATCGTCAGTTACATACCCTCCCAGAAGCTTGGTGCTCTTAACTTTCTCCATTGAAGAGCCAATATATGTGCAGTGAGGAGTGGTCAACTTGCACCTTCCTAAAGTCCACAATCATCTCTTTGGTCTTGTTCATATTGAGACTCAAGTTTTTGTGCTTGCACCATTCTACCAGTCGCTTTACCTCTCCGTACACCATCTCCCGCCATTTCACCATCAGTGATGAGGCCAGCCACTGTTGTGTTATCAGTAAACTTGATGATTTGGTTTGAACTGGATCTAGTATTGCAGTCATGTGCCAGCAACGTGAACAGCACCGGGCTAAGCGCACAGCCCTGGGGAGCGGTGGTGCTCAATATGATGGAGCTAGAGATGTCACTGCCTACATGGACTGACTGTGGCCTTTCTGTCAAGAAGTCCAGGATCTAATAACAGAGAGAGATGTTGATACTCAGTGAGGATAGTTTACCCACGAGCTTCTGAATATGATCATATTGAATGCTAAACTAAAGTCAATAAACAGCATACTGGCATTTTCCAGGTGGGACAGGATGGAGTGGAGTGCAGAGACAATGGCATCATCAGTGGACCGATTTGAGTAATAAGCGAACTGGAAAGAGTCCAATCTAGCAGGAAGATGAGATTTAATGTGATTCACAACCAGCCACTCAAAGCACTTCATTATTGCTGAGGTCACTGCCATTGGGTAATAGTTGTTTCCGTAGGTTACAGTCACCCTCTTAAGTGCCAGAATGATAGTGGCCTCCTTGAAGCCTGAGGGGACAGGATACTGTTCCAGAGAGATGTTGAAGATGTTTGTTAGAACCTCAGTTAACTATTTCACAGTTACTGCAATCTTCTTTAAAGATTACGATAATTGCAATGCAAACAAAGTTATCAGTAATATTTATTTTAAATTAAAGCAAACTCAAAGCAATGTTCAAGGTGACATCACATTTCCAGAATGATGGTTCCAAATTTCCATTCTTTATGTTGCTAGCATATAAATATGTTGAAAACAAACCATGTATTTGGAAATGCTTGATGTTATGAAGATCAAGATTATAGGTTATGAATTTTTGATTTAAATTGTAATGTTACAAAACACTTTTCAATTGTAAATGTTTGTGCAGATTTGGAATTTTCTATCTCCAATGGCTAAATAATGCTGAGTTAACTGCTGGTTTAAAATCTGATGGATTTTTGATAAACAATAGTACAGGTATTGAGAGATTATGGACAAAGAGCTGCACATGTGCAAATAGGTGATAAATCAGCTATGATGCTAGTGAATATTGGTACTGGCTTGGTTAAATAGCTTTTTAATGTTCATATACTGTATCAAAATACCCATTTCGTTGAATTGTAAGAATTTACAGCAGTGAGGAGGACAATTTGGATCCTTTTGTTGCTACTAACTTTATTTAGATACACTTTGCTAATTTTATTCATAAAAATCAGCCTAAATAACAACAGGCACAATGTTAACCTTTGACACTCTATTCATAAATAACAGCCATACATATATGTGATTTACTTTTATGTTATTGACACTTTTATTTGTTTACAGGATGGGAACATAATTTGTAAACACTCATAGTCCAGTTCAAACTGTTCTTTGAACTGATTGATTAGATTGTTTAAGAGTCAAAGTTCAAAGTAAATTTATTAGCAAAGTACATATATATCACTATATACAACCCTGAGATTAATTTTCTTGTGGCCATACTCAGTGAATCCAATAACCATGATGGAATCAATGAATGACTGCCCCAACTTGGGTGTTCAACCAGTGTGCAAGAGACAACAAATTGTGCAAATACAAAAAGAAATAAATAATAATAAATAAATAAGCAATAAATATCGAGAGCATGAGATGAAGAGCCCTTGAAAGTGAGTCCGTAGGTTCTAGGAACATTTTAATAATGGGCTAAGTGAAGTTATCCCCTTTGGTTCAAGAGCCTGATGGCTGACAGGTAATAACTGTTTCTGAACTTGGCGGTGTGAGTCCTGAGGCTCCCGTACCTTCTTCCTGACAGCAGTAGCGAAAAGAGAACATGTCCTGGGTGATGGGGATACTTGGTGATGGATGCTGCTTCCTACAACAATGTTTTGTGTAGATGTGCTCAGTGGTGGGGAAGGCTTTAGCAGTGATGGACTGGGCCTTATCCATTACATTTTCTACGATTTTCTGTTCAAGGTGTTTCCGTACCAGGTTGTGATGCAGCCAGTCAATATACTCTCCACTACACATCTATAGAATTTTATGGAAGTTTTAGATATCATGTTGAATCTTTGCAAACTCCTAAGGATGTAGAGGCACTGTTGTGCTTTCTTTGTATTTGTACTTATGTGCTGGGCCTAGGGCAGTTTCTCTGAAATAATAACACTGTGGAATTTAAAGCGCTGACCCTCTCCAACTCTGATCCTCCAATGAGGACTGACTCATGGACGGGACTTATGGGTTCTTCTCCTGAAGTCAATAATCAGCTCCTTGATCTTGCTGACATTGAGTAAGAAGTTGTTGTTTTAGCACCACTTAGCTAGATTTTCAATCTCTCTCCTATATGCTGATTCATCACCAAATTTGATTTCGCCTACGAGAGCGGTGTCATCAAAAACTTGAATATGGCATTGGAGCTGCACTTAGCCACACAGTTTATGTGTAAAGCAAATCAGGCAGGGAGCTAAGCACACATTTTTGTGGTGCTCCTGTGCCAATGGAGATCATAGAAGAGATGTTGTTGCCAATCCGAACTGACTGGGAAATCGAGGACTCAATTGTATAAGGAGCTATTGAGGCCCAGGTCTTGGAGTTTATTGATTAGTTTAGAGGGGATGATGGTATTGAATACTGAGCTGTAGTATTCTGAATACTTCCTGATATATGCACCTTTTGATGTCCAGATGTTCTAGGGTTGAGTGAGGAGCCAATGATATGGCATCTGCTGTGGACCTATTGCTCCGGTAGGCAAATTGGAGTGGATCCAAGTCGCTTCCCAGGCAGAAGTTGATATGTTTCATCACCAACCTCTCAAAACACTTCATCACTGTGGACGTAAGTGCTATTGGACAATAGTCATTGAAGCAGGTTACCATGTTCTTGGCCACTGATATAATTGAAGCAAGGTTAATGATCTCAGTGAACACACAAGCTAGTTAATCACCACAGTGTTTTAGTACTTTGCTAGGACTCTGTCTGGGCTGAATGCTTTTCGTGGGTTCACCCTCCTCAAGGCTTCTTGCATTTTGGCCTCAGAGAATGAAACCACAGGATCATCAGGGGCTGTGAGAGATCGTGGTGGTCCCTCCATGTATTGATGGTCAAGGGGCTGTGAGAGATCGTGGTGGTCCCTCCATGTATTGATGGTCAAAGCGAGCATAGAAGACATTGAGCTCGTCTAGAAGTGAAGCCCTATTGTCACATGTGTTGCTTGATTTAACTTTATAAGAGGTGATAGCATTCAAGCCCTGCCACAACTTCTGAACATCCTTTGATGATTCAAATTTAGTCCGAAATTGCCACTTCACCCATCTTTCTGGAGATCGTACCTCGACCCCATGTAACCTTCTTGGTCACTAGACTTGAAAGCCTCTGATCTAGCCCACAGTTGGTTGTAGATCACATGGTCCATTCAGGGCTTCAGGTTGGAGAAGACTCTGAATGATTTTTTAGGGACACATTCATCTACAACGTTTTAATAAAGTCTTTGACAACTACGGTGCATTCATTCAGATCCACAGATGAGTCCTTGAACATGGTCCAGTCCACCGACTCGAAGCAATCCCATAACCGCTCCTCTGCCTCCTGTGACCATTTCTTTGTTGTCCTAATCTTTGGAGCTTTGATCTTTAGCCTCTGCCTGTATGCAGGTAGAAGGACCGCCAAGTGATCTACTTACTGAAATGCGGTAAAACAAGTCAGTCACATGAGTGGATTTGTTATCACATACAGGCCAGTCTGGGTTAAGGTGGCATTCATTACATCAATCTAATGTGACGTCACAATCCTGCACTGCCTTATTCTTTCCTATCAGGAAAGTTACTTTTGGAAAGGACAGCTGTCCATTTTTGGATCACATTCTTCCACCAGATGGTAATGAGAGTTTAAAAAAAAACAAGGATTTGAGGTAACAATTGTCCAAATCTGTCAGCTAATTGCAACAGATCCACTGAATAATAGATTTTGAGAGATTAACAACATTAGTAAATTAGATAAACATACACACTTTTTAGTGTAAATTTCACCGATGCTTTATTTTCATATTTGCAGTTCACTGGTTGTGATATCCTAAGTCCCAGTATTATTCTAATGTTACTATTTCCTACATTTTCATTACTGTTTTGTAAGTTAAAATCTTTATTAGATTAATATGATATACATAACTAATATGCTACATTGTAATGTTGATACTATAAGCTTCTTGATATTGTAGTAGCTTTGTAATATACAGTCAACTCCTGATACTGACAAAACTTCTGTAACAGTGCAACTAATTGTTAATCTCTTTTCCCCATATTAGGAAGAGGTAATTCTGGTGACGCTATTAATTACAATAATGAATTCTGAATCATTCCACAAGGGAATTTTGCAAACAAAAAAATTCTATATTTACATAATTAACATTTCTCATTCATAAACCAAAGATAAAATACTATAGAACTGTAATATTTCAAAATATGCTTTTATTTCACCACATTTTGTTCATTTTGTGTTTGACTATATTACACTGGTTCTCTGTGTTCTATGCTCAGAGGTTCCGTTTTTTTCTTGTATTTTCCTTTTTCTTTTATTCCTCCACCTATACTGTGATTTTCTCTAATTCTGTGAGTTGAACTAGGACCAAGAATAAAAATATAAAGACAGTACAACATTGTTTCCATTGAATATTGTGGAATAATCATTTTTTAATGGAATGCAAGTCTATTAATAGTTTACTGGCAAGTCCTAATAACAGGTCTTGCATATTTGAAAAGTTGGTGGTGATTGTCTTCTTAAACTGCTGCTATTGTAAAGCTACCGAAGTGCCATTAGTTAGGCAACGCTTGCACTTTGACCTGTGTCATTGAAGCAGTATTTCTGAGGATAATGTATGACTAGGAGGAGATGGCATTCCATGTGTCCACTACGCTTCCTAGGTGTTAAAGCTCCTTGGATTTGAAGTGTTCTGCTAAAGTGGCAACAGTAGTTGCAGTGGATTTTGAACATGGTTCACAGAGCACTGGCAATAGAATGGTTAATTTGTTTTCCAAAATGGTGAATGTGATGCCACTTCCTAAGCTGCACTTGAATCAGTTTAGCGCCTGTTAAGCAGGTGGCACAAATATATAGATGTTGCCTCACAGATCTGGTAATTCTTGTTGAATCTTGACCTTCAGTGTACTCTGTGTTGAATTTGTATGTTCACTCTGATTGTGTGAGATTTTCCCAGGTGCTTCGGTTTCTTCTCATCTTCCGAAGATGCATTGTTTAGTCGGTAAATTGACTACTGTAAATTGCTTCCTATGTAGGTGAGAGGAAGGAGAATCTAGGAAGTTAATGGACAAGAAAAAGAGCATGTTTACAGAGAAATGTGAGAGTGATGAGATAGCTGTGAGATCCATTACAGAAGGAGGCCAATACATGGAAAATGCTGAAGAAACTCAGCAGGTCAGGCACCCTCTGTGGAGGGAAACAAATAGGTATCATTTTGGACCCTTCATCAGGACTGAAAAAGAAAGGGGCAGAAGCCAGAACAAAAAAGGTGGCTGGAGGGGGAGGAAGAAGTTGGGAGGTGGGAGGTGATATGTGGCAGAGTTAATGGGCAGAAAAAGGAGGAATCTGATATAAGAAGACAGTAGGCCATGGAATAAAAGAAAGGAGGTGGTGAACTAAACGGAGGTGATGAGTAGATCACGAGGGTGGGAAAGGGGAAGAGAAGGGGTGAGGGAGCCATCAGAATGAGGAAAGCAAAGTGTGGAGGGAAAGATAGGGGAGTGGTTACCAAAAGTTAGGGGAATTATTGTTTATGCTAAGTGTTAGAGAAATTAATGCTTATGCAAACTACCAAGATGGAATATGAGGTGTTGCCTTGGTAGTCTGCAACCTGATAGCATGAACATCAATTTGGATAACTTCTGGTAAGCTCTCTTATTTGTTTCCTCCACTCCATTCCCCTCCAATTTGTTCCCCTTTGTTTTCCCTCATTCCAGTGGCCCTCTCACCTTTTCTCTTCCCCTCCTCCCCCCATGACCTGCCTATAACCTTCCACTGGTTCCTCACCTACACTCTTTATTCCATGGTCTACTGTCTTCTCCTGTAAGATTCTTCTTTCTTCAGTCCTTTACCTTTTCCACCTCCCATCTTCTTACATCATTCCCCCTTCTCCCGCCTACATACCTTCCCATTCACCTGGACTCACCTATCACCTGTCAACTTATATTCCACCTTTTTATTCTGGCCTCTATTCCTTTCATTCCAGTCCCGATGAGGGGTCTCGGCTTAAATCATTGAATGCTTATTCCTCTCCATAGATGCAGCATGACTGTCTATTTCCCACCATGCTCTTTAAATGCTTGGTTCCTTAAGGTTATTATAGCAGGGAATGGTAATGGGAACAAGCTCCCACTACATATTAGGCAGTGCTGCCAATGATGTGCACCTCTGACAACCATCTCCAGCTCCTGGCCTTCATGTGTGTCTTAGCTACTAAGCTTGGCAGAAGTGTTTCTACTGATAGGAAAAGGGGCAAAGACAGATTACTGGCGCCTTAAAATTAGTTGCTTTGGGCAGATGGAGTTTTTCAGCCGCAGTTTACAGCTCTTCAAGGAGAAGGAAAATTCTGATCTCAAACCTCTGCCACCTTACAGCTATATCCACCCATGGGGAAATCTTCAGGAGTAAACCCCAAGGGAAAAAAATGGATCTGGAGTCCCTAAGGCAGTACTACGTTGAGTTGGCAACTCCTGTGATGCTGCTGGTGCCAAAAGGTCTCTGCTATTCCTTTGGGATCATCAGATGCATGGAGAGCATGAGCTTGATACATGGGCAACAGCTTGCTCTTCATATTGTACTGTCCTGGCTTGCATATCTAGATAGCCAGGACACAACATCCATGGTTGGCCCTGATCGATGGAGCCCCGGATGCTGCTTGACCTGCTGAGTCCTCCAGCATTTTGAGTATGTTACTCAAGATTTCAAGCATCTGTAGAATCTCTTGTGTCACAGAAGGAGGCCATCTGGCACATTGTCTATGCAATAAGGATAAATATGAAATGTCAATAACTAGGGCTGTAGATAGGACTTTAAACTAAAAACAACTTGGGGAAAGAGGTCAAATTTTGGTCAGGGGAAGATAAGGAGTAAGGATAATACAACAGAACAGGGTAGAAAAAATGAATCGGGGAAATGACAAGGTGTAAAATCAAAAAATAAAATGCACTTCTATCTACAGTCAGAGTGAAGGGAGCAGTAGTACAAAGATAGATTTGAAGGTTCTTTATTTGAATGCAGGCAGCATTTGTAATAAGGTAGGTGAATTAAAGGCACAATTAGAAATAAATGAGTATGATCTAATACTACTACATAGATGGCTACAAACCCCCAAGGTTGTGAATTAAATAATCCAGGATACATAATTTTTTTTTTGAAAAGACAGACTATGTGGAAAAGGAGCTGGATAGTCCTGAATTTTTTTTTAAAGGATGAAAGCAGTAGAAAGAGAAAAAACCTTGGTTACAAAATGAAGAACTATTCAGGATTTGCTATGAAACAACAAGCATAATACATTGATGAATTTTCTTTATAGGCCACCAAACAGTCGTTATAACGGAGCACAAAGTTTGTCAGAAAATCAGAGGCATATGTAATAGGTGCGGTACAATAATAATAGGGCCATAAAACTACACTTACCCTTAGAAAACCAGATTATCACTAATATTGTGGAGAATGAGTTTTTTATTGAATGTAGGAGAAATGGTTTTCTAGATCTGTATGTTGAGGAAGCAATCAGTGAACAAGATATTTTAGGCCTAGTATTGTGTAATGGCGACCTGGCTGGTGGCGTAGTGGCATCAGCGCCGGACTTTGGGATGAAAGGTCCTGGGTTTGAACGCAGCCAGCTCCCTGCACGCTTTCCATCCGTGCTGGGTTACGAGCTGGTGATCTCCTTGGAAACTCACCCGGCAAACCACCGCTGTAACTTGCCTCGTACACGGTTCCCCACTACGTCAGAGGGGCGTGGAGGGAAATCGTCTGCTAACCGGAGAAGCTCCGGATGCGACGTACCTTTCCTTTCCTTTCCTATTGTATAATGAGAAAGGGTTAAGTACTTATTTAGTAAAGTGATCAGTGATCCTAATATAATACAGCATTTAAAAAATATTAAAGTCAATTTGTTCAATCTAAAACCAGGGTTTCAAATTTGAATGCAGCAAATCTATGAAAGCTTGAGGCAATGTTAGACTGGGTGAATGTCATTTGAAGATATGAACGTTAGGAGCAATAGCTAACATTGAAAAATCTTCTACCAGTTTACAACTCAAGTGCAGCATTCAAAAGAAAACAGGAAAGTGATCCAGCCATGGTAATTGATAAAAATAAAAGCACATTGAATAAAATGAAAAGGCTTATAATGTTGCCAAAAAAGGCCAGTGAGTCTGAGGTTCAGGATTGTTTCAGACTTGGTTGGCTGCCAGTGGTGACCAGTGGTGCTTCCCAAGGGTTAGTGTTGGGACCACTGCTTTTCACATTCTATGTCAGAGATCTGGATAATGGAATTGATGACTTTGTGGCCAAGTTTGCAGATAATACAAAGATAGGTGGAGGGAGAGGTAGTGTTGAGGATGCTCGGAGTCTGCAGAAGGACTTGGGCAGATTAGGAGAATGGGCTAAGAAGTGGCAGATGGAATACAGAGTAGAGAAGTGTATGGTCATGCACTTTGGTAGAAGGAATAAAGGCGTAAACTATTTTCTAAACGGGGAACAAATTCAGAAATCAGAGGTGTAAGGGGACTTGGGAATCCTAGTGCAGAATTCCCTAAAGGTTAACTTGCAGATTGAGTTAACATTAATTTAGAGAGGACTAGAATGCAAATGCTGAGGCTTTATTAGGCATTGGCCAGACTGCACTTGCGTTATGGTGAGCAGTTTTGGGCCCCTTATCTAAGAAAGGATGTGCTGACATTAGAGAGGGCCCAGAGGACGTTCATGAGAATGATTCGTGGAATGAATGAAAAGGTTAATGTATGAAAGGGTTAACATATGTGGAGCATTTGATGGCGATAGACCTGTACTTGCTAAGTTTAGAAGAATGATGAGGCTGGGGGATCTCATTGAAATCTTTCAAACTTTGAAAGGCTGAGATAGAGTGGATGTGACCTGTACTTCCTATAGTGGGGGAGTCTCAAAACAGAGGGCACAGCCTCTGAATACAAAGACGTCCTTTTAGATCTGAAATGAGGAGGAATTTCTTCAGCTAGATGGTCTTCAGCGAATCTGTGTAACTTATTGCCACATATGGCTGTGGACACCAAGTCATGGGGTGTATTTAAAGTGGAGGTAGATAAGTTCTTCATTGGTAAGGTTGTCAAAGGTTACGGGAAGAATGGGGTTAAGGGGATAATAAATCAGCCATGATGGGCTGAATGACCTAATTCTGCTCCTAATTCTTATGGTCTTTAGCAAATAAGCATCAAAACAAATAGTGAGAAACATAACAGGACATAAAAATATGATATGTAAAAAGGGGAATGGATTAGCAAAAATTAATGCAGGTCTCTTACTGATATAGGGCAAATTACAATGGGGACTAATGAAATGGCAGAGAAATTAAACCATTATCAAAAGATGATGAACCCCCAGCACCTAATGACAGGCACCACAGATTTTGATGAAAGTAACTGTGGAAATAGTGAATACACTGGTTGTCATCTTCCAAAATTCCATACTCTTGAATGGCTATCACAGAAAATTTCCCACAATATTTAAGTTAGGAGAGAAAACATGATGCTAGAGACCAATTATCCTGACATCAATAGAAGGAAAATATAACAAAAATCTATTAAATAAGTAGTAACAGCAGAAAATAGTAAGATTAGGCAGAGTCCACTTGAATTTATGAAAGAGAAATGAAGTTTGACAAACTTGATTTGTGTTCTGAGGTTGTACCTCGAGTATCACATGGATGTAATTTAATTGGCTGCATTCTGTTTTTTTTTATATAATGATCCCAGGAAGAGATCTAGATGTCCCTCTTGGCACTCCTGGCAGAATGTTATAAATATTTTAATCTCAACTTTCCCATTGCGTACTGATCTCTGGCAGCTTACGAAAGATGCTTTCTCCCCTTTTTGTTGTTTTTGTTCAAATATCCATCAGTTTCACAAATGGATGTGGCAGGGCTGTAGATCCATTCTCTATGGATCACATCTAGTCTATAAGATGCTGCTGCTTCTATGCAGCAGTCTTGGAGTTCTGACTTGTAGCTTTAGCAGCTCAACATCTTACCATTAGGTATCCTTGGTGTTATTCCTGATATATTTTTTTCCATTCTTCCAGCAGAGTGAACCTTGCCACTTGATGGGAATGGTAGAGTGAGATTTATCTCAGAGCAAAAGGTAAAAATGTGAAGTATAATCTTCTGTTCAAGAAGGCTCACATTACCTCATATGTCCAATTTTTGAGTCACTGGGTATATTTCATGTTTTCTATTTACTTCAGCTATTGGTCATCCTCCACATGAATACTACTCCCACAGAAGTCACTTCCATTAAATAGATGTGAATAGATACATCGTTGACAGTCAGACTAATGAGAAGATGAGTCAGTATTTTGACTTCTCTGATATTGGTTCTTTCAGAATGTACGAAAGGTTCAGTCTGGTAGCAAAATCCTTAGAGCATGCTAGCAGTGATTGACTTTTGACAGTGAACCATCTTTGGAAATAGATTGTGAAGTCTTCTACCCAAGCACTTTGGTGCTTCTTCCTGGTGGTCTTCAACATGGAGGAAGACAGATTCATGAAGTAGGACAGTGTGTTAGGTGGTAATTCAGTAACTTCATTTGCAAAGCATTAACAAAGTTTAAATTCTCATTATAAAACATTTAGAATTAGTTAGCTAAAGTACAGATAGATGTAGACAATTTTACAGAATAAACAAGTTTTAGGAAGAAAGCATATTTTTAAAGCAATAAATTATATCTATTACCCAAAGAAACAGACCATCCTTCATTAGTTTATATTGTTTTCCACTCATACTCTGAGAATGTTCACCAATAGGGATGCTTACATTGCAAACACTGCTTATGCAGCCTCAAGCTTCGGAATTCATTGCACATGTCTCTGAAGTGGAGAGAGTGTATTTGATAGTTGACGATGTAGAACCTGAGGAATATGGCAGGTGTTGTATGGCAAGCTGGTCTTTTAGCATAATCAGGATGTCATCTAATTTCTGGTCTATCTTTGTGATCTGTTAACAAAACAGAGCAGTAAGTCCATCAGCTTCAAAATCAGCTTTCCATCATATCAGTAACATGGCAGCTGCCATTTTCTATCACCTGATGATCTACTTCCCTTTCCTGTCAGCATTTTGAAGGGACTATTCCCTTCAACTTCAGGTTTGTTCTTCCATCTTCACCAACCATTCTCTTTTGGCAATTTCCCATGCAACTGGTAGTGATGTAAACCTGTTCTTACACCCTTTCCTTCCTCTGGGGAACCGAATAGTCCTTCCAGATGAACCAGTAATTCATTTGCACTTCTTCCATTCTGTGGAGTGCATTTGGAATTTACAATATTGTCTCCTGTGCCATGGAAAAGCCAAACCTAGAATGGGTAACTACTTTGTGGAATGTCTGCGGTAGCAGCTCTAAAGCTTCCTGGTACCTACTAATGTACTTTCCCATCCCACGCGCACTCTGATCCATTTATGGTCTTTGGAACTATTACAACAATGCCCAGCATAAGCTTGGGGAACAGTGTTCTGGACTTTATCAAAATGTACAACTTTGGGTAATTTGATTTCTTGGTCTTTGTCAGAACTGGCTCCTCCATCTATGATTTGGCTCAGTTTTCCTTTCAATCAGCACTGCCCATCCTTCTGGGCATTTCCTATGGCTCTGCATTTCATAGTATTTATATGCCTTTGTGTTCTCACCTCTAACTGCACTCATTTCACAGCAAGTGTGTTCAGATTCATATTCTCTCATTCATTCTCTCTCTCTCTCTCTCTCTCCCTCCCTCCCTCCTCCCCCCCAGCCCTTTAGCCAGATGACCTTGTTTACAGTTTATCCCCTCAGCAGCTATGACCTCAGTTTATCAGAAATATTGTCTTCATAAACATTGCCTAATCCTCCCCACTACATCTCTACAACTTAAAACTATCTTGGTTTATTTCTTTCCCATCCAACCTAATATGCAAACTCTGTTTCTTTTTTCCACAGATGTGGTCCCATTTACTAAGTGGTTCTGGCATTTTCTGTTTTTATTTCAAACTTCCAGCATTTGGAGCTTTTAGATTGATGCTTTATCTCCTCAGAATCAGGTTTAATATCATTGGCATATGTCATGAAATTCATTTACTTTGCAGCAGCACTACAATGGAATACATGATAAATAGAGAAAAATGTTTATTACTGTGTGTGTGTGTGTGTGTGTGTGTATGAAATAAAATAGTTAAATAAGCAGGGCAAAAACAGAAATGAAAAAGTAGTGAGGGGTAGTGTTCATAAGTTCAATGTCCATTCACAAATCGGATGGCAGAGAGGAAGAACCTGTACCTGGGGGTCCTTAACGATGGATGCTTTTTAAGGTACCACTCCTTGAAGTTGTCTTGGATACCATGGAGGCTAGTACCTAATTTTACAACCCTCTGCAGCTTACTTTGATCCTGTGCAGTAGCCTCCCCCATACCAGATGGTGATGCAGCCAGTTAAAATGATCTTCATGGTACATCGGAAGATCCATTGATTTTTTTTTGTCAATTTGTTTTCCATATATTTTGTTATATTTAACATATTACCATATAGGAATATAAGTTGACAACTTGAATATTTCCAAATGTAGACAGGATCAGTTTATTCAAACCACTAAGCAACATACAGTGTTTATAGCACACAAAAAGCGCTAAGTTGAAAGACAGGACCTTCAGGATTGTGATCTCAGGATTGCTACCTATGCCACATGTGAGTGAAGCCAGAAATAGGAAGATCATACAGCTTAACATGATATTGTGCAATGAATGTTTGATGGCCCTGGGTCTGTACTCGCTGGAATTCAGAAGGATGAGGGGGGATCTCATTGAAATCTTTTGAATGTTGAAAGGCCTAGACAGAGTAGATGTGCAAAGGATGTTTCCCATGGTGGGAGATCCTAGGACAAGAGGGCACAGCCTCAGAATAGAGGGGCACCCCTTCAAACAGAGATGTGAAGAAATTTCTTTAGCCAAAGGGTGGTGAATTGGTGGAATTTTTTGCCACATGCAGCTGTGGAGGCCAGGTCACTGGGCGTATTTAAGGCAGAGATTGATAGGTTCTTGATTGGACATGGCATCAAAGGTTATGGGGAGAAGGCTGGGAACTGGGGTTGAGGAGGAGATAGAAAAAAAGGATCAGCCATGATTGAATAGCAGAGCAGACTCGATGGGCCAGATGGCTTAATTCTGCTCCTATGTGTTATGGTCTTAACATGTGGCTAAGAAGATGGTGCAGGGGGGAGGAGTTCACAGTTTTGGATCATTGGACTTTCTTCTAGGAAAGGTGGGACCTGTACAGAAGGGATGGTTTGCACCTGAACTGGAGGGGAACTAATATCCTTGCTGGAAAGTTTTCTAGTGCTGCATGGGGTGGGGAGGTGGGAGGGGGATTAAACTAGAGTTGTAGGGGGAGGGGAACCAGAGCAGATAGCACAATATTTGTGTGGAAAGATGTTGTTAAGGCTACACACAAAGTCAGGAATGAAAAGGTTGAGCGTGGTGGGACTGATGTTCTGGGTTGTGTATATTTCAGTGCAAGGGGTATTGCATTTTGGCATGGACTAGATCGGCCAAAAGACCTGTTTCTTTGCTGTGGTGTTCTATGACTTTAAAACTGTTCATTTGATGCACAAAAATGCTGCAAATTCTAGCTATAAAACACTTTGTTTTCTTTTTGCTTCTCTGAATTGTCTATTATCTTTGCTGAATAGTGAATTACTAGATAATTTTGAAGGTTATCCAGTATTTTGTGAAAGTATTCATTTAGTAAAACAAGGAAAATGAAACATTTAAAAAAAAAAAATTAAATAAATTAAAGTTAAATATGGATGAACCAGGAGGTTCATAGTCTGCTGAGGGCTAGATTTGAGGCATTCAAGTCTGGCGACTCAGATCTGTACAAGAAAACCAGGTATGACTTATGGAGGGCTATCTGAAGACCAAATAAACAATTCCAAATGTGGTTAGTGGTGGATTCGGATGCATGTCAGGTTAGCAGGCCATTACTTACAAAGTGAAACCTAATATCATGAATTGAAGTGATGCTTCACTCACAGGTGAGCTCAATGAATTTTATGCTCACTTTGGAAGAGAGAATAAAACTACAGCTTATGTGGATCCCCGCAGCACCCAGTAACTCTGTGAGCTCTGTCTTGGAGGCTGACATTAGGCTGTCTTTCAAGAGGGGGAATCCCCGCAAGGTGACAGGCCATGATGGAATACCTGTGGGGCTTTGAAAACCTGTGCCAACCAACTGGCGGGGGTATTCAAAGACATTTTCAATGTCTCATTGCTACAGTTGAAAGTTCGCACCTGCTTCAAAAGGGTAACAATCATAACAGTGGCCAGGAAGAGCAGCGTGAGCTGCCGTAATGACTATCGTCCAGTAGTACTCGTATCTATGGTGATGAGGTGCTTTGAGAGGTTGGTGATGGCTAGAATTAACTCCCTGCTCAGCAAGGATCTGGACTCGCCACAACAGGTCTACAATGGATGCAATCTCACTGGCTCTTGGATCATCTGGACAATACAAATACCTATGTCAGGATGCTATTTATTGACTTCAGCTCAGTGTTTAACATACCATTCCTGAAGTTCTGATCAAAAAAGATCCAGAACCTGTGCCTCTGTATCTCCTTTGTAACTGGATCCTCAATTTCCTAATCGGAAGACCACAAACTGCACATATCAGAAATAATATCTTCACTTTGCTGACAATCAACACTGCTGCACCTCAGGGGTGTGTGCTTATACCACTGTTCTACTCTCTCTACACCCATGACTGTGTGACTAGGCACAGCCAAATGCCATCTATAAATTTGCTGATGATACAACTATTGCTGGCAGAATTTCAGAAGGTGATGAGAGGGTGTACAGGAGTGAGATATATCAGCTAGTTGAGTGGTGTCGCAGCAACAACCGTGCACTCAGTGTCAGTAAAATCATAGAACTGATTGTGGACTTCAAAATGTGTAAGACAAGGAAGCACACACCAGTCCTCATAGAGGGATCAGAAGTGGAAAGAGTGAGCTATTTCAAGTTCCTGAGTATCAATATCTCTGAGGATCTATCCTGGACCCAATATATTGATGCAGCTACAAAGAAAACATGACAGTGGCTATATTTCATTAAGAGTTTGAGGAAATTTGGTACATCACCAAAGACGCTCACAAATTTCTACAGATGTACTGTGTAGAGCATTCTTACTGACTGCATCAATGTCAGGTATGGGGGGTGGGAGGGGGCTACTGCACAGGATCTCAATAAGCTGCAGAGAGTTGTAAACTTAGTCACCTCCTTCATGGGCACTAGCCTCAGTAGTATCCAGGACATCTTCAAGGAGAGATGTCTTGAAAAGGTGGCATCCATCATTAAGGACACCTGCCGCACCCCTTCACCCAGGTCATGCCTTGTTCTCATTGCTACCATCAGGAAGGAGGTACAGGAGCCTGAGGCACACACTCAACGATTCAGGTACAGCTTCTTCCCCTCTGCCATCTGATTTCTGAATGGTCACTACCTCACTGCTTTTATTTATGTGTTTGCTCTACTTATTTAACTATTTATATATAAACTTTTAAAATATATATATATATATATATATATATACTTACTGTAATTCACAGTTCTTCTATTATTATGTATTGTAAATTTCACAACATAAACCTGATTCTGGTTCTTCAAGTTGCCCAAAACTTTGCAGTTTGCATTTGCAGATTTGAGAGGTGCTCTTGGGGTTGTTTCTGTGGGAATGACTTGCTTCCACTCCAATTTTGTGGTGTCTGAGGTGTCTAATGAGGCCAATGTGGAAACTACATTATTTCACAGATGAGCAATATAATTACAATTTTAAAAATTCTAACTTCATATAACTTGAAACCTTCCTTCATACCTATACTTCATCCATCAACCCAATAAACAGAGTCAATCTCTGACCTTTCCATTATGGGTTTTAACCTTTGACATTTATTATTCCCTCATTAAGATAAATATTTAAAACATCTGGCCAAGTTTATATTCCTAATCAATGTAAGCCATCTGATGTTGCTAATAATGTGATAACATCATATGAAGGGTATTGCTTTGAGCTGCAATTTGTAGATCAGGATTAGTCATGATGCTCTAAAATATTGACCATTCAAAGTTAATTACTAATCAGCTACTTGAATTTCCATTTGTGTGATTTTAAGGAAATTTCTATCTCTATTTTCTACGATGTACTTATTTAGATCTTGGGATTTCTCCCATTTGTGATGAATGTGTATTGAATATAAATTAGGTACCTAGTTGGATCACCTGCCAGAAGTTTTGAAATTGGCCATACCTACATTAATAAACAGTGCTATGGTGACTTACACACAGAAGTTTGTGTTTAAATTAGGATATATAAGGTTCTCTTTGAAAGCTGTGAGAAAAGTTCCCAACTGCCATGTATTTGTGAGGGTGATTATTGACAATGGCTCAGATTGAGGAACTCACTCCAGAGCAACCACAGAACAGCTGCATTAAAAACCGTCTTGCAGGAGATGAAAAAATATAGCGAAAGAGGCACATGGCTATCCTATGAGTGGTGCCTTTCTCCATGTGATCACCTGCTCTAACAGAGTCCTATGCTGTGATTGACCTTGTGCCACTGGGAGGTGTGGGATGATTAATGTTACAGAGTGGTTCTCAGCAGGTAGTTGTCTGTGCTTATGAAAAAGGTGGCGCACCCAGGGCTAAGGTTTTAAATATCCCGAGCATTGAAACCTGTGGCTGCCAGACGCTAGGTGTAAAACATTATTAGAGTGGAGACTCCTTTGAACTAAAGTTGTTAGCCACCTTGATGTACTATGGTCCAGTTAATTTGCAAATGTTGGTAAAAAGATTGTAAGTCGCATTCAAAATGTTCACTTCATATCTACAATGAGTGACTTGTGGTGTCATTAGTTATGTGACTGACACTAAGGTAAAAGGCAAACAGAAGTGCTCAGGCTAATCTCCCAAAGGGTTTGATTTCACTTGAAAGGGATCATTTGCATGATCCAACCTGGTTATGTTTCTAGTATGTGTAATTTGAATATGAAAGATGAGCACTAATGGATCTAATTTTGAAGCTATTTTGATTATCCAAGAACTCAAGTCACACATTTTATGCCTCCTGTTAATGTGCTGTGAGAAAGAGGTCATGCGAGATTGGTCTTAGTCACGCAAACACGAGGAATTCTGCAGATGCTGGAAATTCAAGCAAATCACATCAAAGTTGTTGGTGAACGCAGCAGGCCAGGCAGCATCTCTAGGAAGAGGTACAGTCGGTGTTTCAGGCCGAGACCCTTCTTCAGGACTCAGATCAAGTGTAGTATCTGTTCTTATCAGACCAGAAGGCGGAGGAGAAGAGTTTGCGCTGACGCAGGGGTGGATCCTAATGCTGATTGGCCTCCAATCTAACACCCCATACCAGCGACGACAGCAGTGAGGAAGAAGAAGGCAGCAGCGAGCAGTGCATCGGCTCGAGGCCCGGGTATCAAGAACACTGTCAGGCTGACAGTGCGAGACCTGAACAGGGGCACCGGCTTCACCCGAGAGACCTTCATCCGGAAGGTCTTGATGGTGTGCTGTGGATTTACACCCGACGACATCTACTGCGTCCAGGACTTCGCAGGTTTCTTCGATGTCACTTTCCGGCAGGCTGCAGGGTGGCAGAAGCTGTACCAGCAGCTTCAGCTGAAGGGGACAGAGGCGCCGCTGTCGCTGCTGAAAGCACAGGCCCTCTTTGCAACGGCTGCCCAACAGGAACGGACAATCACGGTACGTATGTTCAACCCGCACATGCCAGTGGTAGATGTCCTTACATTCCTCGCTCGGTATGTGGAGAGCGTAGGAACACCAGCGGACGTGAAGGACGGACTGGGAATCTGGACCAGCAAAAGACAGGTCAAGGTGAAGCTGAGGTTGGATTCCAACGGCGGCGTCATCCACCCCCCCTCCCCCCCGTCTTTGCCATCGGAGGGAACCGAGGGCACATGGTGTACGCGGAGCAACCCAGGGTGTGCCGAAACTGCGGCAAGGCAGGGCACATCGCAGCCCAAGTCCTGCAACCTTTGCGGACAGGCTGGCCACCTGTACAGAGCCTGCCCGAGGCGTGAGGCACCTACGCACAGGCGACCAGGGGAGGTGCTGGCCCTGAAGGGGCCCAGGCAGATTCGGATGTACCCGCCAGCGCTGCAGATGAGGCACCCGACAGGACGGACAACGAAACCAGGGAGGAAGGTGCAAGCACCCCAAGTCCTGCCACCCCCCTGCAGACCCTCCAGGACCAGGCAAACGATGAGCAGGAGTCCATGGAGGAGGGGAGAGCTGAGGTAGAAACGGAATGGAAGGTCGTGAAACACAAAAAGACCCAAAAGGCAGCGGCCAAGCGACAGAAGGCGGAGCAACACAAGAAAAGAGCAGGGAACCACACAGCCTCTGGTACCCTGTCCTCTTCAGAAGGGGAAGGAGTTGGGGGAGGCCAGCAGCCCCGACAGAAGAAGCGGCTGGCAGAACAGGTGGAGAGGAGGAGAGAGGAGGGAGAAAGTCTGCTGGCCACCCCCCAAGTACAGGAGGCGGAGAGCAGCAGACACACACAGCTCCGGGAATCCGGGAGCAGAGCCAGGGCTGGCACCCAGCAGCCAGAAGGGGAAGCAGCCCAGGAAGTCAACAAACCCCCCCCCCCTCGCCCAGAACCAGAACGGCCACACCCGGGGGAGTACTACCTGAGCCCACAGGAGGTGGAAAACTTCACAAAGGCGGTGGGAATGAAGGCTCAGGATGGCAAGGGTGAGGACGGAGAGCAGCCAAAATAAAGGACTTACAATGATGGCGGACCTTAAATTGGCGTGCCTGAACGTGCGAAGTTTGAAGAGTACTGGGCGGTGCGTCAGCACGCTCCAGTACCTGGATACTGTAAAGACCGACGTGACCTTCCTCCAGGAGTGTGGACTACCACACCTCCGGAACTACCGGACGTGGTCACGGTGGTGGAAAAAAGGTTTGTCTGTCTGGTCGGGGGGCAACGATTGTCGCGCTTCCGGCCTAGGGATTCTGCTGCGGGGAGGCAACTTCTCAATTACCCAAGTTAAAGAGGTGGTTGCGGGGCGCCTCCTGCTAGTAGACGTCAAATACCAGGGCACTCCGCTCCGGCTGATCAACGTGTACGCCTCCCCCGTGCGGAGCGAGCGGCTGGCCGTCTTCGAGCAGCTCCCACAGCTGCTGGTGACGTCCCAGCCGGTCGTTCTGGCCGGAGACTTCAACTGCATCATTGATGCGGCTGGAAGACCTGGCAGTGCCGACGGCAGGCTGGACAGTACCTCTAGACTCCTGGGGGAAATGGTGAAGACAGCCAAGCTGCGCGACGCCTTTGGCACACCCACAGGTGGAGCACAGCCGCAAGCCACCTGGACACGATCGGACGGCTCAGCCCGCTCCCGGATCGACTTCCTCTTCCTGTCTGAGTCCCTCACGGTCAGGTCCACCGACGTCACGCCGGTGTTCTTCTCTGACCACTGCCTTCTGAGAGCCACCTGTCTCTTACGGGAGACCAGAAGGCAGGCAGGGGGACTTGGAAGCTGCACGTAAAGCTGCTGACCCCAGAGAACATCGAGGAACTAGAGAGGGAGTACACAGGTTGGAGAACCTTGAAAGCCTTCTTTGATTCCCCGGTTCACTGGTGGGAAGCCACCAAGGAGAACATTAAGAGGTTCTTCATCCGCAAGGGTATCCAGAAGGCAAGGCAGGAGCAGAGGGAACTGCGTAAACTCCAGACAGAGTTGCAGCAACTTCTCCTCCTGCAGTCGAAGGGGGTGGATGTCAGGGAGGAATTGGGAGAGGTGAAGGGCCGGCAAGCCCAGCACCTTGCCGCCGAATCCTCCAAGATCATCTTCCGATCAAGGGTCCAAACCGTGGAGCAGGACGAGACATGCTCACGCTTCTTCTTCCAAAAGGTGCACAGGGGGAGCTCTGTGATCCACAACCTTAAGGAAGAGGACGGCTCAGTCGCGTCCTCGCAGACCGACATACTGAGGATCTTGAAGTCCTTCTATGCCGGTCTGTACGACGAAAAGGCCACAGAATCCACAGCCTCCCGCAACTTCCTGTCGTCTATCACGCCGGTCTTAGACGATGGCAAGCGGGAGAGCCTGGATCAGCCACTGACCCTGGACGAGCTGACAGGCTCCATCCGTTCCTTTGGGTCGGGTAAGACTCCCGGAAGCGACGGCTTACCGGCTGAGTTGTACTCGGCTCTGTGGAACTGGATGGGCCCAGACCTGCTGGAAGTGTACAACGCTATGCTTCTGGCCGGCAGTATGTCTGAGTCCATGAGGAAGGGCATCATCACCCTCATCTACAAGCAGAAGGGGGAAAGGGAGGACATTAGAAATTGGAGACCCATCTCTCTCCTGAATGTGGATTACAAGATCCTGTCCAAGGCTATCGCCAACAGGGTCAAGTCTGCTCTAGGACAGGTGATCCACCCAGACCAAACCTGTGCTGTACCGGGCAGGAAGATCAAAGACAGCCTCGCGCTGTTGAGGGACACCATCGCCTACGTGCAGGACAGGGGGGTGGACGCCTGCCTGGTCAGCTTGGACCAGGAGAAAGCCTTCGACAGGATATCGCACACGTACATGGCGGACGGGCTCTCCAAAATGGGATTTGGGGAGGGATTCCGGAATTGGATTAGACTGCTCTACACAGACATCCGTAGTGCAGTCCAGGTCAACGGGTGGGAAACAGACAGCTTCCCCATCAGGTCTGGAGTCAGGCAGGGCTGTCCCCTCTCCCCTGTCTTGTTTGTCTGCTGCATAGAACCCTTTGCGGAAGCCATCAGGAGGGATGAGGGCATAAGAGGGGTGACGCTGCCAGGCAGTGGAGGGACCCAAGTGAAAACCTCCCTGTACATGGACGACGTCACCGTCTTCTGCGCTGATCCGAGGTCGCAGGTTGATTGGCACCTGCGAACAGTTCGAGCTAGCGTTGGGGACCAGGGTCAACCGCACGAAGAGCGAAGCCATGCTCTTCGGCAACTGGCCCGACTGATCCAGCGTCCCCTTCACCATCAGGTCTGACCACGTGAAGGTGTTGGGGATCTGGTTCGGAGGGGCTGAGGCGTGCAACAAGAACTGGCAGGAGCGGACTGCCAAGGTGAAACAGAAACTGGGACTGTGGGGAGGGCGCTCCCTGTCGATAACGGGCAAGAACCTGGTCATCAGGTGTGAGGTGCTCTCAGGGCTGCTGTACTTGGCGCAGGTCTGGCCCGACCCCGCTCCTACAGCTCGGAAATCACCCGGGCTGTCTTCAGATTCGTCTGGGGATCCAAGATGGAGCGGGTGAGACGGACCGTCATGCACAAGTCCCTGGACAACGGGGGCAAGAACGTCCCCAATGTCGCCCTCACCCTGATGGCCAGCTTCGTATGTGGCTGCATCAGGTTGTGTGTAGAACCCAGGTATGTGGGCATCAAGTACCACTATGTGCCCAGGTTCTACCTGTCGCCCTGGCAACGAAGGATGGGTCTGGCCCCACTCCCGCGCAACGCCCCAGTCAGCTGGTCGTTGCCGGCATACCTGTCCTACGTAGCAAAGTTCTTCCAGGAGAACGCCTTTGACCACAGGGCCGTCAGGCAGTGGTCGGCACGTAGTGTCCTGCAGGCACTGCAGGAGAAGGACGTGATGGACACAGTGGGGTGGTTCCCTGAGCAGACTGTCCAGTTCATCTGGCAAAATGCCTCATCGCCATACCTCACCAACAGGCACCAAGGCCTCGCCAGGCTGGCGGTGAGAGGGACCCTCCCAGTCAGAGCCCTCCTGTACACCCGGAACGTTGTCTCCGCACCCCACTGCTCACGGGAGGACTGCAGTGAGGAGGAGTCTGTGACCCACCTCTTTGCACACTGCCAGTTCGCAAAGAGGGTGTGGAGGAGGATGGACGGGCTAGTGTCACGTTTTATCCCCAGCAGCTGCGTAACAGAGGACTCTCTGATCTACGGGCTGTTCCCGGGGACGCACACGGAGACCAACATCTAGTGCTGCTGGCAGATCATCAACTCGGTGAAAGACGCTCTTTGGTCGGCCCGAAACTTGATGATCTTCCAGCACATGGAGATGTCCGTGGGAGAATGCTGCCGACTGGCACATTCTCGGCTGCAGGAGTACGTGCTGAGGGACGCACTGAAACTCGGTGCAGCCACCGCAAGGGCCCGGTGGGGAAGGACCACGGTATAGGTTTCCCCACCCGTGGGAATGAGAGGGGTCGGTGGGCGGGGAGTATACCCCTCAACAATGATATGGTAAGCTGAACTACTGGAGTGCCACGTGGGTGGCTATAAATATGGATATGTACTGACTGTAATGGAAACGTATGTACAGGATGAAAAGTTATTGAATGGTTTATTGTATATATTTATTTTTGAATAAAGTATATTTTGAAATTTAAAAACCTGAAAGAAGAGCTTGTAAGAGATTTGAAAGTGGGAGGGGGAGAGCACTTCCCACTTCTCCCCCTCCCACTTTCAAATCTCTTACTAGCTCTTCTTTCAGTTAGTCCTGATGAAGGGTCTCGGCCCGAAACGTCAACTGTACCTTTTCCTAGAGATGCTGCCTGGCCTGCTGCATTCACCAGCAACTTTGATGTGTGTTGCTTGGTCTTAGTCATTTAATTTTCTGATATATGATATATATACAGCTGATTGAGTCAGCTAGTCTCCCACTTAGTATAGCAAAAGTCATCATAGTTAGGGTTAATCGATCACTGATATTGTATATGACACGATACACAGAACAAACAAAAAGAAGTTCAAGCTAAACTAGACTCAAAGTTCAAAGTAAATTTACTATCAACATACATATATGTCATCGTATACAACCCTGAGACGTCCTTGTATTCTGAAGCTGTGCCCTCTTGTCCTAGACCCTCCCACCATTTGAAATATCATCTCTATGTCCACTCTATCTACACCTTTAATATTGAGAACTTTTCAATGAGATCCTCCCCCATTCTTCTAAACTCCAACGAGCACAGGCACAGTGTAATTAAAAATGCACTTCATTCTTGGGATCATTCTTGTAAACCTCACCAGGGCCCTCTCCAATGCAAGTGCATTTTCTTAGATAACTATTCACAATACTTAAAATTATATTCCATCTGCCACTTCTTTGCCTATTCTCCTAATCTTCTGCAGGCTTCCTGCTTCCTTAAAACAACCCGCCTCTCCATCAATCTTCCACAAACTTGGCCACAAAGCCATTAATTCCGTCATCCAGATCATTAATACAGAGCAACATTAATCTTTATGTGTTAATGATCTGTGTGAAGAACCAATAAGATAGCATCTGCTGTGGACCTGTTGCTCTGATAGGTAACTGGAGCAGATTCAAGCTGCTGTTCAGTCAGGACCTGATGTGCTCCATCACCAGCCTCTCAAAACACTTCATCACTGTGGATGTAAGTGTAACTGATGATAGTCATTGAGGAAGGTCACCATACTCTTCTTGGGTATCATTGAAGCTTGCTTGAAGCAGGTGGGTATCACAAACGGCCAAAGCTAGAGGGTGAAGGTATCTATGAACACACCAGGCAGTCTGTCAGCATAGGTCTTCAGTACTCGGACAGGTACTTCTTCCAGACTGGATGCTTTCCTTAGATTCACTCTTCTGAATGCAGCTTGCTCATTATCTTCAGATACTGAGACCAAAGGATCATCAGGAGTTGTGAAGATTTGCGATGGTGTAATTGTGGTCAAGTTTGGAGATGATACCAAGGCAGGTGGAGGGGCAGGTAGAGTCACAGAGGCAGGAAGTAGGCAGAAGGATTTGGCAAAATTCAGAGTCGGTAAAGAAATGACGGATGGAATACATTATAGTGAAGTGCAGGGTAATGCACTTTGTTATAAGATGTAGGTTATTATATAGAGGAGAGGAAATTCAGAAATCAGAGTTGTTCAGGGATTTGGGAGTTCTAATTCGGGATTTCCTCAAGGTTAACTTGCAGGTTGAGTTGGTAGCAAAGAAAGCATATTTAATGTTAGCATTCATTTTATTTTGAGAGGACAAAAATATAAAAAAGCTTTATAAGACACTAGTTAGACTACATTGGAATATTGTGAGCAGTTCTGGGCCTCATATCTAAGGATGTACTGGCCCTGGAGAGGAACAGAGGAGGTTCAGAAGAATGTTCCTAGGAATGAAAAGCTTAACATATGAGGAGCATTTGATGTCTCTGGGCCTGTTCTTGATGGAGTTTAGAAGACGAGGTGACTTTCACTGAAATCATATGGACCCTGAATAGTCTGAATAGAGTGGATGTGGAGAGGATCTTACCATCAGTAGGAGAATCTATAGTTCAAGGGCACAGCCACAGAATAAAAAAACAAGAAAGGAAGATTTGCTTTTCTTGTCATGTGTACATCAAAGCATAGTGAAATGTGTTGTTTGTATCAACGGTCCATATGGTCAAAGATGTGCTGGGGGCAGCCCTCAAGTGTTGCCATGCTTGCAGTGCCAAGAGAAATGCCCACAACTCACTAACCCTAACCTGTATGTCTCTGGAATGTAGGAGGAAACCACAGCACCCGGGGTCACTGGGAGAACGTACAATTGAACCCTGATCACTGGTGCTGTAAAGCATTACACTAACTGCTATGCCAGCATGCATCCCTTAAAAGTGAGATGAAGAGGAACTTCATCAGCCAGATGGTGGTGAATTTGTGGCCACAAATGGTTAAGGGCCAAGTTAGACAAAAATTGATAGGTTCTTAACTGATTAGGGAGTTAAGGGTTATAGGTAGAAGGCAGGAGAATGGTGTTGAAAAAAATCAGCCATAATTGAAATGTGGAGCAGACTTGATGGGCCTATGGCCTAATTCTGCTATAACATTTGGTCTTATTATGTGCTAAAGCATGGTGTACAGAGAAATTGCAAGATTAATGACAATCCAAATACAACATTTTATTAAATGTTCCCTGTATATATATTTGCACATACACAATCCTGAACATGAAAAGTTTCCTAGCTGCAGAGTATAATACCAGCATTGCTACATTGGGAGTCTCCCAGCATCCAGTGCCTGATTGATGTTATTTCCTAGGCACAAGAGGTACAGCAGATGCTAGAAATCTAGAGCAATGCACACAAGGTGTTGGAGGAGCTCAACAGGTCAGGCAGCATCTGTGGATGAGAATAAACAGTCAATGTTTTAGGCCAAGACCCTTCATCAGGGAGCACCAGTGAGTAGATATTGATACTGTCTCCTTAGTGGGAGATTCTTAACTGAGAGAAAGCAGCTGCACAAGAAGACACATTCCTTTTCTGCAGAAGGTGATAAATTGAAATTCTCACCCCTGAAAGGCTATGGAGGCAAGATCACTATGTGGGTATTTAAAGTGGAGGTTGATAAGTTATTGAATATCAGGAAGATGACATTGTAGACGAGTTGGAAGTGATAAGTCATGGGCATATCAAATGGTGATGTAGGTTTGAGTAACCATGTGGCCTGTTTCTGCTCTTATTTTTTTTCAGTGCATGAAAATGCTCGTGTTAAGATGCTCATGAACGGCAATGTGTAGGCATTCAAAGGCACTTGACATCACAAAACTATCTGTAATCTATTTAACTCCTTGTACTCACTCTGCCTGCTTGGCTGTGAAAAGAAGAAAGATAATGAAACCATCTTTTTGTACAGAAACCACTGTGTTGTCTCCTATTCATCTGTATTGTAAACTGAGATTTTAGTTATAATTGTAGGAGCAGCACTGAAGAAATTAAGCATGTCAAAGATTCGGAATGTAATAAACTTGAGAGTCATAGGCATTCTAGTAACACAAACTTTGAAGTTGAATTTATGAGTTGCAGCAGTTAGAATGTGTAAACCACAATCAGAATCAGATTTAATATCACTGGCATACTTTATGTCATGAAATTTGTTGTTATTGTGAGGTTGTGTTCATGGGTTCAATGTCCATTCAGAAATCTGATGTCAGAGGGGAAGAAGCTGTCCCTGAATCACTGATTGTGTGCCTTCAGGTTTCTGTACCTCCACTGTGATGGTAGCAATGAGAAGAGGGCATATCTTGGGTGGCAGGGGCCATTAATGATGGATGTCGCCCTTTTGAGGCATCACTTCTTGAAGATGTCCTGGATGCTGGGGAGGCCTGTGCCTATGAAGGAGCTGAGTTTACAACTTTCTGCACCCATGAACACTACCAAACTATTTTTTAAATTTTCTGTTGTTTTATGCACAACTCATTTAAACTTAACTATTTAAAAGACATATACTTAATGCAATTCAGTTTTTATCGATATCATTTATCACGTATTTCATTGTACTTCTGCTCTAAAGTTAACAAATTTCACAACGTATGTCAGTGATATTAAACCAGGTTCTGATTCTGATTTATTTGAACTGTGCCTAGCCACACAGTCGTGGATATAGAGAGAGAGTAGACCAGTGGGCTAACCATGCATACTTGAGGTGCACCAGTGTTGATTACCAGTGAAGTGGAGATGGTATTTCTGATCTGCATAGACTGTGGTCTTCCGGTGAGGAAGTCAAGGGTCCATTTGCAGAGGGAGGCACAGGGCCCAGATTTTGGAGCTTTTTGATCAGATCTGTGGGAGTGATTGGATTAAGCACTAATTTGTATTCAATAAACAGCAGCCTGACATAAGTATTAGTATTGTCCAGGTAATCCAAGGCTGCATTAAGAGCCAATGAGATCACATCTGTAGAGTTATTGTGGTGATACACACATTGTGGTGGATCCAAGCTCTTGCTGAGGCAGGAGCTCATTCTAGCCATAACCAACCTCTCAAAGGACTTCATCACAATAGATGTGAGTGCCACTGGATGATGGTCATTAAGGCAGCTCACCCTGACATTCTAGGGCGTTTATATGACTGTTGCTGTTTTGAAGCAAGAGGAAAAGTCTGACTATAGCAATTAGACTGAAAATGTCTTTGAACACACCTGTCAGTTAGTTGGAAGAGGTTTTCAGAACTCTACCAGGTACACATCGGAGTCTGTTGCCTTGCGAGGGTTCACTCTCTTGAAAGATGTTCTGACATCGTCCTCCAAGACAGAGATCACAGAATCACTGAGTGCTGCATGGACTCATAGCTGTAGCATTATTCTCCCTTTCAAAGTGTGCGTAAAAGACATTAAGCTAATCTGTGAGTGAAGCATCACTGCTGTTCATAATGTTAAGTTTCACCTTGTAGAAAGTAATGGCCTGCAAACCCTGCCAGAGCTGACGTGTATCCGATTCCACCTCTAACCTCAATTGGAATTGTTCTTTTGCTCCTGAGATAGCCTTCTGTACATCACACCTGGCCTTCTTGTATAGTCTTGAGTCACCGGTCTTGAATGCCACAGATCTAGCCATCAGCAGACTATAAAATTCCTGGTTCATCCACTGCTTTTGATTTGGGTGTACACAGAAGGCACACACTCATCCACATAGGTTTTACTGGAGTGAGTGACAACTGTGTCATATTCATTTTGGAACAGCTTGGAAGTAAAGACATTTTATAAATGTTGTCTTTGCTTTGGCTGGGGTGAAGAAATATATTGTTGGTGGATATAGTATGCTGGTGGGAGCTTCTGTTTCACCTGCTTATTCCTCTGGAACTCTTGCTCTGCTACTTGGATTCTCTACTTTCTGCAAGTAGTGCTCAGTTCCTTGAGGAGAGTGTCAAGTTGCCTATCACCAGAAACATTTTGTTCATGTTGGTCTTTTAAAATGACAATAATATCTTTTGCACTAGCCAATCCACTGCTGTAGAATATTTAAACTTTTGTTAAAAATAATAAATTGCCAAAATATTTATAATTGCACCAGCAGCCATAATAAATTATCTAGCAATAAACTATAAGCAACTAATGATACCTTTAGCAGAAATGCTGTGAGGTTCTTTGTTCAATTTAACTGTTGAACTACTTAATTAGAACCTTGGTGTTCACTCTGTGTTACTCCTGTGCTGAGTTTGCATGTCTGGCTGGGAATATTCAGATCATGCAAAAAAGTTAACAGCTGAATGACAGCTGCAGAATCATTACTGGCTGCATTAAGCTAACAAGCATTAGCAGCTTGTATATTCTAGCTGGAATAACACTACCAAACATTCAGAGAGCCAAAGAAAAGGAAAAAGCAAATGGATGATGTCTGGCATCCACTAGGTGGTCCCTTCTGTGGAAAAAAAAGTGTGCAGTAATTTCCTCAGGAAGATACAGGTAGTTGGCATCACCTATGTTTCTGCAAGGCAAAATTCACAGACCATTCTAATGCATAAGCATTGGAATGCTTTTCCTGCAGGACAGGAGGAAATATTAACCACTAAATTGCCTCCATATCCATATTGATTAGCCAAGTACCAGTGTAATGAATTGGCATCAAACCTGTGCTTGCTGTGTGAAGCTAACATGCAACGTCTTTTGGACTCCAATTGTTCAATATATCTTGCTGAGGCCAATTCTTACTTGCCACCATTTCCAGCCACTTTGGTGGATGGACATGAGAAGACAAAGCTGTATAAACTTAAGATCATGCATTTGCTGGAATGTAGAGATTAAAAATGGTAGTGCTGTTATGAAATCAGCATTGCCTATTAAAAAATGCTATTTTACATGATGCAAGACAGCAGAGCCCGAGAAAATTGGCATTGCAACGGTATGATTACATATAGCATCTTCAATCATCAAGCCTAATTTACACGAGTTGTTCGTAATTCAGTCCTAAGAATTTTTATTTACAGATAAGGATGAATGTCCATTCATTTTTCTTTGTTTTTCATGTGGAAAATTTCTTTGAACAGTTCATTATTGGCATTAGTGGTTGTCTTCAAGATACCAAAAAGGATTAAATAAACAACTCTGCTGATCTTTTTAGATTATGAATTTGTTTAGGAATCTACTAGTAATTTTTTTCTCTAGCAGATTTTTAAACTCCCTGTATTTGTTTAAATATTGATCTTTTCACTCTTCACCAACATATACAGAAAGACTGGAATTATATTATCAAAAGTAGAGCTACAAATTTAATGGCAGTGTAACTTTCTCTGGCACAAATTTGGGCTAAGCTTCCAGTTTAATAATCAGAAGAACATTCTCAATATCAATTGGAAATATGATGTCACTATATTAGCATGGCAAAATATAGGCAACTAAATGCATTGAAGTAAAATACCAGACGCTTGATGGTCTGAACTGTTGGTTTGCTTAAATTTCCTATTTCTAGTACAGGAAAACCAGATCCACATGTAGTCTTACACGTAATCCATAAGAGCATCTCTGCTGACTGAAACCACAAGGGTGTTTGTTAATTTTATTAATTGAGTTTGCTGCAGAGAGGAGTGGAGGTACATTACTTCCCTGATTGTGATTATGCTACCCCATAATCATCATCATCTCTGATTTTGGTCACTCCTGCACTACTGTTAACAAGCAGGGAAAGAATATTCATTTTTCTTGCTATATTCTCATTTGCATTATGTGACAATATTATGTATAGTGGAGATGACTAGGTACATTCTCCTATCATTTAAACTTATTAATCCTACTGCTGTATTTGATTATAACTGATGGGGTGTGCTGATTCAGCTTCTCATTGAGTAAACTTTTTTTTTTAGCAGTGTGGAGTTTAACTCTACCATTCATATTGACCATTTAGATTTGAAGTGATTGATGCCTGTCCCTTATATGTATCTTAGTTATGAAAAATAGCATAAAGCGTGCTGAGGTTGGTGAACGATGACTATCCTATTGTTGAATCTTTTCCTTCATTGTTTCTATTCACATTGAGTTTTGGAAGTTTTATGCCATAGCACATGTTTTACAGCATGTTTTTATCTTATACTAAAATGGCTTGAAGTTATTATTTTGTTTTCCAGTTTTAGCAGATGAAGCACAGTTCCCTTGGAGATGTTATAGTATTTGTTCTGCTTTCTCTGGGGGGAAAAAAAAAATTGGAGGGCAGGGTGAGGTTTGGGATCAAACTGGATGGGTTTGATGAAACTAAGCTATATCATTCTTTAATCATCATGATATGCCTAGCTTTGTTATTGAACATTAGTTAATAGGTATGCCTGCATGTTATGGAACATTAATGATGAACAATGATTATATTTGAAAAATAAAAAGTACATTTTTTGATAAGTATGCTCTTCATTTAATTGTTAAGTAGCCTTAAAATTCTTAGCTGGCAAATAACCTTGCAACATGTTTAACAAAGCATGTTTATTTGCATATTTTAACCAGATTCTTCATGATGAAATTGAACAGATGTGAAGAGACATGAATGTAGGTAAGTTTTTAACATTTATTCTTTATATTGGTCAAGATGTGATGCATTTATTGACGTAAAGATTTGTAGAAATTAGATTGCATGGGAGCAACACACTCAAAATGCTGGAGGAATTCAGCAAGGCAGGCAGCATCTATGGGAAAAAAAGTACAGTCGACGTTTCGGGCTGAAACCTTTGGCAGGACTAGGGGAAAAAAAAAAACCTGAGGAGTAGATTTAAAAGGTGGGGGGAGAGGAGAGAGAACCACCAGGTGATAGGTGAAATCTGGAAGGGAAGGGATGAAGTAAAGAGCTGGGAAATTGATTGGTGAGAGAGATAGAAGGCCATGGAAGAAATAAAAAGGGGGAAGGTGCACCAGATGGAGGCGATGAATGGGCAAGGAAATGAGGTGAGAGAGGGAAAAGGGGATGGGAAATGGAGAAAGGGGTGGGGTTGGGGGGCATTACCAGAAGCTGGAGAAATTGATGTTCATGCTATCAGGCTGGAGGCTATCCAAACAGAATACAATGTGTTGTTCCACCAACCTAAGTGTGGCCTCATCATGATGGTGGAGAAGGCCATGGATGGACATATCGGAATGGGAAGTGGAATTAAAATGGGTGACCACTGGGAGATCCTGCTTTTTCTGGTGGACAGAGCATAGGTGCTTAGCAAAGCAATCTCCCAATGTACATCGGGCCTCACCGATATACAGGGTTCACACTGGGAGCAACGAACACAGTAAATGATTCCAACAGACTCACAGGTGAAGTGTCACCTCACCTGGAAGGACTGTTTAGGGCCCTGGATGGTAATGAGGGAGGAGGTGTAGGGGCAGGTGTAAAACTTGTTCTGCTTGCAAGGATAAGTGCCAGGAGGGAGATCAGTGGGGAGCGACGAATGGACAAGGGAGTTGTGTAGGAAACGATCCCTGTGGAAAGCAGAAAGTGGAGGGGAAGGGAAAGGGAAAGATGTGTTTGGTGGTGGGATCCCGTTGGAGGTGGCTAAAGTTTCGGAGAATTATGTGCTGGATGTGGAAGCTGGTGGGGTGATAGGTGAGGACAAAAGCAATCCTATCCCTGGTAGGGTGGCGGGGGAATGCAGTAAGAGAGAGACATGCATGAAATGGAAGAGATGCGGTTGAGGGCAGCGTTGATGGTGGAGGAAGGGAAGCCCCTTTCTTTGAAAAGGAGGTTCTAGAATGAAAAGCCTCGTCCTGAGATTAGATGCGGCAGAGATGGAGGAATTGAGAAAAGTGGATGGCATCTTTACAATAGTAGAGTGGGATGAGGTATAGTCTAGGTAGCTGTGAGAGTCTGTGGGTTTGTAATAGGCAACAGTGGATAAGCTTTCTCCAGAGATAGAGACAGTGAAATCGAAAAAGAGAAGGAAGTTGCTGGAAATGGACCAGGTGAATTTGAGGGCAGGGTGGAAGTTGGAGGCAAAGTGGATGAAATCGACGAATTTACTTCATCTCTCCCCCTCCAGGTTTCACCTATCACCAGGCGCAGGAAGCAGCACCAATGCAGTCATTGATGTAGTGTCGGAAAAGCGGGGTCGGTCACCAGTGTAGGCTTGGAACACAAACTGTTCCACGTAGCTGGCAAACAAGCAGGTGTAGCTGGGACCTATGGATCCCACCACCAACAAATGGCTTCCCCTTTTGTTTGAAAGAAGTGGGAGGAACCAAAGGAGAAATTATTGGGAGTAAGGACAAGTTCCACTATGCGGAGGAGAGTGGTGGTGAAGGGCAACTGGTTAGGTCAGGTGTCCAGAAAAAAACGGGGAGCTTTGTGGCCTTCCTGGTGGGTGATGGAGGTGTATAGGGATTGGGCATCCATAGTAAACATAAGATGATGGGGGGCCAGGGAACTTGAATTCCTTGAAAAGATCAAGAACGTGTGAGGTGTCATGAACATAGGTAGGAAGGACTGAACTAGGGAGGGATAAATCAGTTGAGATTTGGTGATATGAGTTCAGTGAGGCAAGAACAAGCTGAAACAATGTGTCTACCTGGACAAGCGGGTTTGTGGATCTTGGGTGGGAGGTAGAAATGGGAGGTGCGGGTGACACTGTGAATATGTTGGGGTCATTTACAGTGTTCGGTGCTCCTGGTGTGGCCTCCTGTACATCGGTGAGACCCGATGTAGATTGGAAGACCGCTTCGCCAAGCTTCTACGGCCCATCTGCTAAAACAAATGGGATCTCCCAGTGGCCACCCATTTTAATTCCACTTCCCATTCCCATTCAGAATGGTGGTTCTCTCTCCCCTCCCCCCACCTTTTTAAATCTGCTCCTCAGCTTTTTTTTCTCCAGCCCTGCTGAAATGTTTCACCTCGAAATGTCGACTATGCTTTTTTCCACAAATGCTGCCTGGCTGGCTGAGTACCTCCAGCATTTTGGGTGTGTTGCTCAGATTTCCAGCATCTGCAGATCATCTCTTGTTTAAGATTAGATTGCATGGTTCCATTTTGCACATGTATAGCAATTACAATTAGATGAGAATAGCAAATATTTGTGCTTGTTATTGCCTCTGGAAAAGATAGACGTTACTTGTAGCAAAACTAAATTCATGTGCTGATTTTTTTTTCAAAAAGTGGCCTAAGAATTTTAAATAGGTTGGTGATTGGGTTCCATTGAGAATCTTCAGTGATCACTGGCTAGTTGGAAAATCAGAGAGTCATCAACTCAACAGAAATTTTTGGAAGTGATCTGAGGGACAAGGGATCAGAGTGATGTAGGGAAAATTAAGATTTAGGAAGGGGATTGATGCATCACGGTTGGTTTGGTTTCTAAGAAGGAGAACTTCTAAGGTTATTAATTGTAAATATTGTAGGATTCTAAACCACTGCAGCACCTTGAAGAACTAGCTAATAGAAAAGCTATCATGGCCAATTCTTATAATGCAAAATAATCCTATAATGGTTGTCATTGCATTTGATTGAAAATATTGTAAACAATACTGTGCAATCTTGTAGGCCCTTTCACGTTGTAATGAATTTGGTTTTCAAATTTCAAACCAATGCAAATTTGAAATGGTAGTAGTTTTCAGAAAAAACAACTCTGAAAACTCCACCATAAAAAGGATAAAGTTGTTTCAAGCTTAATTTTCAGGTATGACTTGCTGTTAGAGAATTTGTTCAAAGGATTATTGCTTTTCTGCGTAGTGAAAGGGACATCAAAGGTAAATTCCCAACTTTCAAAAAATATTTATAAAATCCATTAGCATCTTGGGGATCATTTCAGTCATAATTGGTGCAGTTTTTACAAGTTGCCAAGAGAAAAAATTTCAAAGTAAATTTATCATCAAATTACATTTATGCCACCATCCTGAGATTCATTTTTGGGAAAAGGTGACTTTAATAAATGGGTAGGTGCTGAGACAAATGCCTTTCTTGGAATTCCTTTAACATTACAAATATCCACTTGCACATCATATAACAAGATTGGAACTGATAATTGTTTCATTTTGAAGTATGATCTCTAGGGCCTCATTTATTCTCACTCTGCTATGCAAAGATGAAATTGCAAATCATGAGGGAATAAAATATATAGTTATGTCACAGTTGCTACGATGGAGTATGCAGTGTAGCTTGAATATAGAGTGTCTGTGTTATGTACAATAATAGAACTTCATAGAATTCCAAAGACAGTAAGTATTTATAAGGCTATTCAAATTGTTCTGTCTTTCTGGTATATGTGTGTTTTAATATTAGAGTTGTATATACAGTGGCATGCAAAAGTTTGGTCACCCCTGGTCAAAATTTCTGTTACTGTGAATAGCAAAGCGAGTAAAAGATGAACTGATTTCCAAAAGGCATAAAGTTAAAGATGATACATTTCTTTAATATTTTAAGCAAGAAAACTTTTTTATTTCCATCTTTTACAGTTTCAAAATACCAAAAAAAAGGAAAAGGGCCTGAAGCAAAAGTTTGGGCACCCTGCATGTCAGTACTTAGTAACACCCCCTTTGGCAAGTATCACAGCTTGTAAACACTTTTTGTAGACAGCTAAGAGTCTTTCAATTCTTGTTTGGGGGATTTTCGCCCATTCTTCCTTGCAAAAGCCTTCTAGTTCTGTGAGATTCTTGGACAGTCTTGCATGCACTGCTCTTTTGAGGTCTATCCATAGATTCTCGATGATGTTTAGGTCAGGGGACTGTGAGGGCCATGGCAAAACCTTCAGCTTGCGCCTCTTGAGGTAGTCCATTGTGGATTTTGAGGTGTGTTTAGGTTCATTATCCTGTTGTAGAAGCCATCCTCTTTTCCTCTTCAGCTTTTTTACTGACGGTGTGATGTTTGCTTCTAGAATTTGCTGGTATTTAATTGAATTCATTCTTCCCTCTACCAGTAAATGTTCCCCGTGCCACTGGCTGCAACACAAGCCCAAAACATGATTGATCCACCCCCGTGCTTAACAGTTGGAGAGGTGTTCTTTTCATGAAATTCTGCACCCTTTTTTCTCCAAACATACCTTTGCTCATTGTGGCCAAAAAGTTCTATTTTAACTTCATCAGTCCACAGGACTTGTTTCCAAAATGCATCAGGCTTGTTTAGATGTTCCTTTGAACCTTTTGAATAGAGCTTTTTGGCTGATAAGCTTGGAAGCACAATAAACAAACTCTCTGAACTAGAAATACATTTTTCAGGTAAACGCACAGGTAACATAATTGCTATATTGAGTAATGTGGTTATAAATGAAGTAGATATGCACAGAACTAGTCATTTAAACTTGCTTCCATGAATCTGAACCAAAATTAATCTTTGTTGGTTTGAAAGTTGATGGAGCTGTACCCAATCTAAAAGTTGCCAGCCAGGTCTGGCTGGGTAAGCAAGGGTTATTTGCATCTGAAAATAAGGGTTTAAGACCTACTTGAAGACCCATCTGCAATATTGAGGAATCCCTCAAATGCCATTCATGCACTCAAAAACCAGGTTTACCTGCAGTGTAACAGGATGTTCTTAAAGGGACTGCTTTGACTCAAAAGTAATAGTTTAAAACAAAGTTATCATTACTTTGGAATTGGATAGAGCTTGTGTGTTTTTGTCAATCCCAAATTAAAGCAATGTTGGCTGCTACCAGCCACTGCCTCCTTCCTGGTCCAGAGGTGCCTCACTCAAATTGAAGCTTCCACCCTCACATATCCCAGACTCTGTTCAATTCAGTCCTGGTTTATGTAATCCCACTAACTCCCCGACCACATTGTTTGTCCACATTTACCTAAATCTCTGCCTGCCTGAACATAAGTGACCATAAAAGAATACTATGATTTCTAGTTAATTGGGCTATCAGTTAATTAGGGAAGCTGCTTATTAGGGGCTTCCCACTCTAACACTGATCCACCTCCACAATGGCCGCTCTACTTAAACCTAGCTTCTTTTTAATTAGCCCTTAGTCCTACTTATGCACAATCCAACATCTCTTTGGGAACTATGGTGCACAGAATCTCCCAAATAACCCTGCTTGCATCTTTTGAACTCTCTCTCCCCTGCTACACAATCCAACATCTCCTCAGGAACTGTAGCACACAGAATGACTTGTATCTTCTTATTAAATGAATAGTTTTGGAGAGCCAGAAGGTGTAACATGATACCCAGCCTCTAATCTGTCCTTGTAGACATAGTATTTATTTGGCAAGTACAGTTAAATTTCTGGTCAATGTTGAGGTTCGGGTTTTTAAATGGGAAATGACTCATCAATTGTAATGCTATCAATGAGAGGAGTTAGTTGCTCTTTTTGAAGATCGTCATTGCCTGGCATTTGTATTAGTCTCCTTCACTTCAAATCAGCAGGCATCCATCAGATGTATTGCAGTCAGTGGTATAGGAGCACAACAGACAAGAATCAAGGAAAAGCACAATGATAATTACTAACTGTCTGCATGTTTTTTTGATGGTACATTTAATGTATTTTGAGTAGTTGAATTGATGTGGTCTTCTATTTATAAATTGTGGAAAAAAGAACAATTTTTTGAATGGTCAAAGGCAGTGATTGTGAATGAAATCTATGTGTGTCATTGGTCTGCATGTCGGAATTGGTGGTGATTTTTCTGATAGTAAAAAGAAGTAGAATATAGAATTTAGAGGGACTAAGCGTAAGTCTATGAGGGACATCAGATGTAATAGTTTTGCTGTGGCTGAATAGATGAGCAATGAACAAAGTGACAACCACATGGGAGAGATTATGAAGAAGGCAGAGTCAATTATCAAAACCTTTAGAAGGATAATTGCCCTATTACAATCAGGTAACATGTCCCTAATTATGTTGATTAGAGCTATTTTAATAGCAGTGAGGAGATTGTAAACTTGATTCTAATGGCTCAACAAAAAGTATAGGTAAGGTGGGCATTAATTTGGATGACTATAATGCATTCTGGGACATTGAAAAAAATAAGTTTTGAGCTAGTAGTCAGCTTGGAAGGAAATGTTAGTTTTATTTGCTAAAAGATGATAGCAGTAGAACTGAGAATATTTATTCCTTTCAGGGATATCCTCTGTAGTCTAAATTGAGTTCTTTTTTTATGATTAAATGGTTATTTCTCTCCATCAGTTTACTCTGGATGGCAGTAATTTATATGCTTTTTTAATCTAAATTTCCTTGTTCTGCGTCCACATTGTACCATGCATTATTTCATTAGTCAAGGATTGAGGTATACAAAATTCTCCAAATCATTTACTTAATATGTTCTTTATGTAAAGGCTAAGAATTTCAGCACCATATTCATAAGTTACTTGACCTTCTTCCTTGGTCTTTAATGGAATGAAAATTCTATTTATGACAATTCCTTTTATCCCCCCCCCCCATTAGACTCTGTTCAGCACAGCAAAAGACGTGACGGATACCAATAACTTCAGGGTAAGAGACTGTAAGCACAAGCATGCATTTCTGCATGTAGTTGACCACATAATCAGGCTGTAACCTACCATCAATAGATCTAATAAGTAATTGTGGAAAGTATTGCAATATTGTATTCCTTCAAATTACAAATAACTTTAAACTGCACCACTGCATATTTTCAACAAAGCTGAAATCTAGACACAGCTGTTTCCCACAGACAATTGGTGTGACCTGACCTTGCACCTGCTTAAATACTTCAAGCACCATTAGTTTCAGTTGTTCCCCCACAATCAAGCTACTAGTATTGTTTATCAACAAAATGACCTGTGAGAGGCAGATGCACTTCAAATCAAACAAAATCTAATGGATAGTGGATTTCACATAATATGTAATTGAGTCACCACTGAAAAATGACGGTATATAAAACCTATCTGATCTGTGGTAATTTTTTAGTAAAATACAGTGGTACACTTTCTCAATTTGAATTGAAGGAAGTGCAAAAAAAATCCTAAACTCCAATGATTAATTCAGATATTTTTGATATTCCAAATCCTATTTATATAGGAGCAGAATTAGCCTATTTGGTCCTTTGAATCTGCTCTGCCATTCCATGATGGCTGATTTATTATCGCTGTCAACATCATTCTCCTGCCTTTTCCCCATAGCGTTTGATATCTTTATTAATCAAGAACCTAACACCTCCACTTTAAATATGCCCATTGAATTCCACAGATTCACCACGCTCTGGCTAAAGAAATTTCTCCTTATCTCTGTTCTAAAGGGACGTCCTTCTACTTTGAGGATATGCCTTCTGGTTATGGACTCCGCCACTATAGGGAACATCCACTCTATCTTGACCTTCCAGTATTCGAATGGTTTCAATGAGATCCCCTCTCATTCTTTTAATATGAGTACAGGCTCAGAGGCTTTAAATGCTCCGCATATGTTAACCCTTTCATTCCTGTGATCATTCTCATAATGGTTGAACATCTGGTTGCTTCTCCTGGCACTGGATTAGAAGTTAAAATATTGGCCATTTGATCCCACTTGCTACTGGATTCAGCCAAGTGTTGAAATAAAATCACTGCAATTTCCATGGCAAATGGTTTATTTCCAGGCAGCATGCAGTAGTGTGCTGGGGATCCTCACAGATCCTTGATAATGCATGCAGATTTTCCCAAGGTCTTGTCGCTAAAGCAGGCATTTCATTGCTTCTACCAAGTGATCAATGACCTTTTATTTGCAGTGTTTTTCTCTCATAGATGCTACCTCACCTGATCAACATTTTGTTTCCCACTTACAGCATGTATAGTTCAAAGTTCAAGTAAACTTGTTATCACAGAACATATATGTCACCATATATAACCCCACGATTCATTTTGTTGTGGGCATTCACAGTAAATACAAAGAAACGTAATAAAATCAGTGAAAAATCTCACACAACAAAACAAACAACCAATGTGCAAAAGATAACAAACTGTGTAAATACAAAAATTGAAAAAACCCCAAAATAATAATAAATAAATAATAAATATCAAGAACATAAGATGAACAGTCCTCGAAAGTGAGTCCATAGGTTGTGGGAACAGCTCAGTGTTGGGGTGAGTGAAGTTATCCCCTCTTGCTCAATAGCCTGATGGTTGAGGGATAATAAATGTTTCTGAATCTGGTGATATGGGACCTGCGTTTCTTGTGCCTCCTTCCTGCTGGCAGCAGTGAGACGGGAGCATGGTTAGATTGTGGCAGTCCTTAATGATGGATACTGCTTTCCAGCAACAATGCTCCTTGTAGATATGCTCAATGGTTGGGGGGGTGGGAGGGGACATCTTTACCCGTGATGGTCTGGGCTGTATCCACTACTTTTTGTAGGCTTTTCCGTTCATTGGTGTTTCCATACCAGGCTGTGATGCACTAAGCATACTCTTCACATGCATCAATAGAAGTTTGTCAAATTTTTAGAAAACATGCCGAATCTTCATAAACTTTTAAGAAAGTAGAAGCGCTGCTGTGCTTTCTTTGTAATGGCACTTATGTACTGGACTCAGGGTAAATTCTCTGAAAGGATAACGCCGAGGAATTTAACGTTGCTGACCCTCTCCTATTCTGATCCCCTGATGAGGACTAACTCATGGACCTCTGGTTTCCTCCTCTTGTAGTCAATAATCAGCTCTTTGGTCTTACTGACATTGATTGAGAAGTTGTTATGGAACCACTCAGCCTGATTTTCAATCTCCCTCCTATAGGTGTATAAGATGATGAGAGGCATTGATCATGGAGATAGTCAGAGGCTTTTTTCCCAGGGCTGAAATGGCTAACATGAGGGGACACAGTTTTAAGGTGCTTAGAAGTAGGTACAGACGAGATGTCAGGGCTAAGTTGTTTACCCAGAGTGGTGAGTGCGTGGAATGGGCTGCTGGCAACGGTGGTGGAGGCGGATACGATAGGGTCTTTTAAGAGACTCCTGGATAGGTACATGGAGCTTAGAAAAATAGAGGGCTATGGGTAACCTTAGGTAATTTCTAAAGTAAGTACATGTTCAGCACAGCATTGTGGGCCAAAGGGCCTGTATTGTGCTGTAGGTTTTCTGTTTCTATATGCTGATTTGTCACAACCTTTGATTCGACCAATGATAGTGGTGTCATCAGCAAACTTAAATATGGTATTGGAGCCGTGCTTAGCCTCACAGTCATACATATAAAGTGAGTCAAGCAGGGGGCTAAGCACATAGCCTTATTAATGCTTGGCCTGTTTCTTTTCCAATTGGCCACTGCATCAAACCCTCAAAGTACATTGAACTTTTATACCCTTCTCTTACCACTTGAGCTCCATAGCTACCCTTTAAAGAACTGAAAAGCACATATCTGAGCTGTCGATGGCAAGTGTCAAACAGAGTTTGACACTTCAGTCATTGACCCTTTCCTCTTTTATTGCCTGTTCTGTTTACAGTTTTAACCTACTGAGAAGGAAATGTCTATAAAAAGGAAAGGACTATGGTTGTGCTGAAGAGGTGGAGGAGAACGCAAGAAGTGCACGCCATTTGAAGACACCGTCAACTGAAGAAGTGCATGCCGTTTGAAGACACCATCAGCTGAAGAAGTGCATGCTGTTTGAAGACACTATCAGCTGAAGAAGTGCATGCCGTTTGAAGACACCATCAGCTGAAGGAGAAGTGGCCTTAAAGAAGCATGACAACACCATAATGGTTTCAGCCCCACTATTAATTATGGTAACCCCCTACTCTTCCACAGGAATAAAATGTCACTGTGCTGTCTGTCCTCAGTACTTGTTATTGCTGCCAGCAGTTATGCCAAGCAATTTACATTGCAATAGTTTAGCTTGTAGTGTGTTTGATCACGAGCCAACACTGCTTAAGATGTTAAATGTGGTTGCAATGTTCTGCGGAGTATGTAATTATGTATACTGTATGGATATAAGATCAAAGTCTGAATGAGACAGTGATGACAGCTGATTAGCAGGATTGTTATTCAAATGCGCAAGCTGCAGCTTTGCTGCAATCAACTTTGCACTGACCCATCCATACTAGTCCAACTGAACTGTAGTCTTCTATCCTTCAGAGACCTAGGTGCTCACCTAGATATACCTTAAATGTTTAAGTAGTATTTACCTCTCTGCCAAGTGTGTTCCAGATTCCAGCCATCCCCTGCACGAAAAAAAAGTCCAGAGCTACCCACCAAACCCTCTGCCTTCTATCCTAAACCTGTGGAGGGGGTTAGACTCTGCCCAACCGGCAAAGCTCGTCTAGCACCCAGTGTGTGTTACCGCATGAGAGGTCACCCATACTGAAGGGGACCCAGCTCTTGCTTTACATGATGGAGTTTAACCTGTTACATTTTCCTGCCAGGTTAATTTACGTAAAACTAAAGAAGTGCAATAATAGACAGACACCATTCATCCTACTGTGTGTTTTAGGTGGAAATGCAAGTGGACCCTGAGTTACATAAGGGTTCTGTTCCTGCGAACTGCCTATAAGCTGATTTCGCCATATCATAGTGCTCTATGTACAATTGCTATAATTTTATTTTACTGAATAATCATCCTGATACTACCCATAATTAAACCAATGGAATATGTACTATGTACAGTCATCAACGAATAACAAGAAACATCATTATTATTCTTACTAGCTTGAAAATTGCTTTTAAATGTATGAAGTTGTTTTTTCTTGTGTAAAAGTCATTTTCTTAAAGTTCAGTAACCTGTGAAGGACTGATTGACATCTTCCAAAACTGTAACTATTCTACCATTCTATGAAATAACATGGCCATTCAATGTCAGATCCGGCTAGACCATTTAAAGCATCATTGAATCCTGATCATATCTGCCAAAATTGTTCATCAATTCAGAATTAATCTGGACTACTAAGGTAACCCTCAGCTTCTTTCCTGAAAACAGTCATGTTCCCTGTTCTTTCACCCTCTTCTACAATTACATGTACAGTAAACGGATCACATTGACTTCAATGTCAATAACACTAATGATCTCAACTGCAGTCTTTTCTTCTTCCCCTCAGTCTCATAGCATAATGGACAAATGTTCTAATATTTCCCCATGTATTAAGAGCAAACTTGCACTAGTTTCTCTTCTTTCTCTTCCATCTCTCCTCAAGCTTTCTGTCCTTGATCCAAAGCCATTTACTGATAAAGGGTATCGGACTGGAAATATGTTGGATCTTGTTCACAGATGCTGTTTGACCTGCTACCTTTCCAGTATTTTTTTTTTCATTTCTAGCATCTACAGCACTTCAATTTTCTGGTAACACTAATCATTTGTGAGGCACTCATAGCCATCAATAGAATTACTGTATATTCCACCATATTCTCTAAATCAGTAATCGAATAGCTTGGTATATCCTTCACTCTACCATTATTTTGAAGCCAGGGGATTACATAGAACATAGAATAGTACAGCACAGTACAGGCCCTTCGGCCCACAATGTTGTGCCGAACCTCAAACCCTGCCTCCCATATAAGCCCCCACCTTAGATTCTTCCATATACCTGTCTAGTAGTCTCTTAAACTTCACTAGTGTATCTGCCTCCACCACTGACTCAGGCAGTGCATTCCACGCACTAACCACTCTCTGAGTAAAAAAACTTTCCTCTAATATCTCCCTTGAACTTCCCACCCCTTAGCTTAAAGCCATGTATTGAGCAGTGGTGCCATGGGGAAGAGGCGCTGGCTATCCACTCTATCTATTCCTCTTATTATCTTGTACACCTCTATCATGTCTCCTCTCGTCCTCCTTCCCTCCAAAGAGTAAAGCCCTAGCTCCCTTAATCTCTGATCATAATCCATACTCTCTAAACCAGACAGCATCCTGGTAAATCTCCTCTGTACCCTTTCCAATGCTTCCACATCCTTCCTATAGTGAGGTGACCAGAACTGGACAATACTCCAAGTGTGGCCTAACCAGAGTTTTATAGAGCTGCATCATTACATCACAACTCTTAAACTCTATCCCTCGATTTATGAAAGCTAACACCCCATAAGCTTTCTTAACTACCCTATCCAGCTGTGAGGCAACTTTCAGGGATCTGTGGACATGTACCCAGAGATCCCTCTGCTCCTCCACACTACCAAGTATCCTGCCATTTACTTTGTACTCTGCCTTGGAGTTTGTCCTTCCAAAGTGTACCACCTCACACTTCTCTGGGTTGAACTCCATCTGCCACTTCTCAGCCCACTCCTGCATCCTATCAATGCCTCTCTGCAATCTTTGACAATCCTCTACACTATCTACAACACCACCAACCTTTGTGTTGTCTGCAAACTTGCCAACCCACCCTTCTACCCCCATATCCAGGTCGTTAATAAAAATCATGAAAAGTAGAGGTCCCAGAACAGATTCTTGTGGGACACCACTAGTCACAATCCTCCAATCTGAATGTACTCCCTCCACCACCACCCTCTGCCTTCTGCAGGCAAGACAATTCTGAATCCACCTGGCCAAACTCCCCTGGATCCCATGCCTTCTAACTTTCTGAATAAGCCTGCCGTGTGGAACCTTGTCAAATGCCTTACTAAAATCCATATAGATCACATCCACTGCACTACCCTCATCTATATGCCTGGTCACCACCTCAAAGAACTCTATCAGGCTTCCTTTACCCTACTTGCCAAGGCCTTCTCATGCCCCCTTCTTGCTCTTTTCAGCCCCTTCTTAAGCTCCTTTCTTGCTTTCCTATATTCCTCAATAGACCCATCTGATCCTTGCTTCCTAAACCTCATGTATGCTGCCTTCTTCCTCCTGACTAGATTTTCCACTTCACTTGTCACCCATGGTTCCTTCACCCTACCATTCTTTATCTTTCTCACCAGGACAAATTTATCCCTTACATCCCACAAGAGATCTCTAAACATCGACCACATGTCCATAGTACCTTTCCCTGCAAAAACATCATCCCAATTCACATTCGCAAGTTCTCGCCTTATAGCCTCATAATTTTCCTTTCTCCAATTAAAAATTTTCCTGTCCTCTTTGATTCTATCCTTTTCCATGATAATTATAAAGGCTAGGGAGCAGTGGTCACTGTCCCCCAGATGCTCACCCACTGAGCGATCTGTGACCTGACTTGGTTCATTACCTAGTACTAGATCTAGTATGGCATTTCCCCTGGTCGGCCTGTCCACATATTGTGACAGGATTCCATCCTGGACACACTTAACAAATTCTGCCCCATCTAAAATCTTGGAACTAATCAGGTGCCAATCAATATTAGGAAAGTTAAAGTCACCCATGATAACAACCCTGTTATTTTTGCACCTTTCCAAAATCTGCCTCCCAATCTGCTCCTCTGTATCTCTGCTGCTACCAGGGGGTCTATAGAATACCCCCAGTAGAGTAACTGCTCCCTTCCTGTTCCTGACTTCCACCCATATTGACTCAAAAGAGGATCCTGCTACATTACCCACCCTTTCTGTAGCTGTAATAGTATCCCTGACCAGTAATGCCACCCCTCCTCCCCTTTTTCCGCCCTCTCTATCCCTTTTAAAGCACTGAAATCCAGGAATATTGAGAATCCATTCCTGCCCTGGTGCCAGCCAAGTCTCTGTAATGGCCACTACATCATAATTCCATGTATGTATCCAAGCTCTCAGTTCATCACCTTTGTTCCTGATGCTTCTTGCATTGAGGTACACACATTTCAGCCCTTCTACCTTACTGTCTTTACACCGTTTATTCTGCTTCTCTTTCCTCAAAGCCTCTCTGTATGTTAGATCTGGCTTTACTCCATGCACTTCTTTCACTGCTCTATCGCTCTGGGTCCCATCCCCCTCGCAAATTAGTTTAAACCCTCCCGAACCATGCTAGCAAACCTACCTGCAAGGATATTGCTCCCCCTCGAGTTCAGGTGCAACCCATCCAATCTGTACAGGTCCCACCTTCCCCAGAAGAGATCCCAATGATCTAAAAATCTAAAACCCTGCTCCCTGCACCAACTCCTCAGCCATGCATTCAACTGCCATTTCTGGTTAGGAGACAAACATAGAAGGAAAAGCTACGAGCAGCACCGGTAGCAGCCAAAAATGAGCAAACTTAAGAGGCTGCAAACGTAGCAAGTCAGCATGCACATTCAGAGCTGAGTAATCCCATGACCAACAAATAAGAACACATGACTGGTGACAGTCAATTAATAAAAGAGGAAGGTTTCATTATCAACATCCTCACTGATGGTCAAGATGCATTCTGTGGCAAAGACTTTTTTGAGCAGTTGCAACCATGTTCAGCCATAAGAAACATCCTTCAGACAAATTGATTTTGTGATTATAAAGAAAAGTGCATTGAATGCCATTAGGTTGTACAACTCCAATAACATCTCAGCTAATAGAATTGAAGACTTGCATTGCAAAGCCCGCTGCACAGATAACCGCAGTACACCAACACAACTGCAACAAAGGCAGTTATTTGAGACTGTGGAAAATTGTTAGGCATATCAACAAAATAATTGAAAGTTCAAGTCAGCTGATCAGCATGTTCCTCCAGCTAATCCACTGCTGTTGGAAACAGACATCAACAGAGCTACAGTACCAAGTGGCACTTAATTGCCATTAACTTGCTCACTAAAGAGCTTGTTAGGATCATTCAGTTCCACACCTCATCAAACTTTCATCCAGGGGTGGTGAACCTTTCTGAGAGCGTGTGTCATGTCTAAATTGGCAATAATTTTCTAAAAGGTTCTCTTACATGCCATGGTAATTTTGAGCAGAGATGATAATTTATTAACAATAATTATAGCCTTTTTTTAAAAAAGAAGGCGGCTGAGTCCTATTGCTCATTTATGTGTATTCATTATTTTACTATTAAATAATAAGGTATAACAGAGTGATTGAAATAAATGAAGAACTTCAGATATCCCATTCAAAATATATTAATATAACGTATGCAACAATGGTCTAATGACCATGAATGTTCTTGGCAAATTTTTCTACAGCAGTGATTTGCCATTGCCACCTTCTGGTCAGTGTCTTTACAAGACGGGTGACCCCAGCCATTATTAAGTCAGTGATCACAAAAGTAGAACTTGAGATATGCACCACCTACTCATACGACTATCCACCACCCGCTCCCATGGCTTCACATAGCCCTGATTAGGTGGGGTGGGGAGGGGCTGAGCAAATGCTGCACCTTGCCCAAGGATGACTTGCAGGGTAGTGGAGGGAAGGAGCATCTTACACTTCCTTTGGTAGAGACATATATCAAAGCCACCATGCTTATATTGTATCTTTATATACAACATAAGAAATGAAAGTGTGTAATTATAAGCTTTGGTGCAAGGAAAGGAAAATAAGTATACTTTCAGTGACAGTTTTGTTGCTGCGCTATCAGTGACGAATATTTTATATTTAGTATGTATATAGGGTGTTTTGAGAGCTATGCATGTAGCACTAGTTTCATCAGTAAGTCTACTCTTATAATCAGACCTGTACAAGTTCATCATTGAAAAATCACTTACATGAACATGTCGATGAAAATGCTTTTAATATTGCTATTGCAAGGTTTTTCAGACAGTTAAAAGTTTCAGGACTGAAATTCCAGAGTTACAGGTCCTGATTTTCTGGATTTTTTTTGCTTTGATTGCGTCACTAAACAATGTCTTTCAACAATTACTAGTTCAGCTCCTAAACTGACAAATTTTTGCTTCCAAATTGAGCTGCTCAGTATAATCCAAATCAATCCAAACACCAATTGTCTATTAGTACATTGTCTGGTTACTTTATGAATTTTGCAGTTTTTTCAAATGAACTGAAATTAAACCAATGATGCTCAAAAATGATGTGTCCACCAAGTTTTCAAGGATTTCAAAACGTATCATCTAACTTCACATGTTCTTCCAACTGTCTAGCTGGTGCCAAGCCAGTATGAAACATTTTGTGTGAAAACATCTCACAGCTTTTGGTTATAAAATTTCTTTTGCTGCTTTATTTGGCAGTAACGATAATCATTATGCATCTTATTTTTGTATGTGCCATAGGTTCACTACCATCCAAACATCGACTAAAAAGGTGAATTCCAGAGATGAGGTAACATACTGATATCGCTGTAGTATTCAATTACATTAAGGGCCCTTGGTAACGTCAATAGATAGCAAGTGACACACACTTAACTGTTCAGGAATGTTCTTCCCAGGAAGGAAAATGGTTGTGGATGCAGCAATTTAATCATCCTAACCTTCATATATTACTCCATAATATCCCTAGCTCTGTTGAAGCAACTGCTTCAACAATGACATTCCTTCCATAATATGATTAAAAGTGGAAGTCTCTGCTGCTGATGCACAATGTACCATTCTATACCCAGTTTCTTTGACTATGCCTGCATGTGCAAGATCGAATTAACAGTTGACCATGAGTCATAAATGGTAGCCAGTGACCATCATCGAGCACCTATCCTTGGCATTCAAAGATGCTACTGCTATCCAGTCCAACACAAGCAAAATCATGGATGTTGGGGAGGTCAGAGGTGTCCTGCTGAACAGAAATTAATTTGGACTACCCATATAAATACTGTGGTTACAAGAGTAGGTTAGAGACTGGTATTTGTTAGTTTGTGACTCCCTGACATCACAAAGCCTTTCTGCAATCCAGAAGGAACAAATCACAAATATGATCACACAGATGAGTGCAGCTCCAACAACACTGAAGAAATTCGACATTGGTCAGCGATTCAGGAAAAAGCAGCCTACTTGGTTAATACTTTATCACCTTCAAATGCATTTGAGTTATTTTGGCAATCACACCCAAACTCATGATGTATATCATTGCAAGCACATGAGAATACCAACAGCTCCAATAATAACAGAAGGACATAAAAAAAAAGGAGCAAGAGTAGGCCATCTGGCCCATCATGCCTGCTCTATCATTCATTAATAACATGGCTGATCTGACCATGGACTCAACTCCACCCGTCTGACTTTTACCCAGAATCCTTCATCCCCCTACATTGTGTCTTAAATATCTAGCTGTGGCAGATAAGTCCACAGATTTACCACTCACTGGGAAAACCAAGTCCTCCTCATCTCTGTCCTAAATCTGCTCCTCCAAATCTTGATGCTACTCCTTAGTTTTATTCTCACTTACCAATGGAAAGAACTTTCCTGCCTCTATCTTACCTATCTTTTCATAATTTTATATGTTCCTATCGGGTCCTGTCTCATTCTTCTGAATTCCAACGAGTATAATCCTGGGTAACTCAATATCTCCTCATAGGCTAAACCCTTCATCTCCAGAATCAACTTACACTGTGTTCAAAACCAGTATAGTGGATTTCGGTTAATCAGGACAGTCACATATTTGAGACAACTCTTAAAGAATAAAAACTAAATCAAGTAAATAGCTGGGATTCCCCTCATTTATTTGGGACACCACGTCACTTAATTGGGATAGAAGACTGTTGCCAAACAGTTTCTAACTAGTGTCAGTTGTGTGCACCTGGTGGCTGTTAGACACCACACATTGCTTAGAGTGAACAGTTTTTAAATAGCGCAGTTGCATGTGTTTGTGTTTGAAAAAGCAGTGATATTTGTCACATTACATCGGCCACATAGTAGTTTCAATCTCCTCGGAGTGTGTATCACGCACAGTCTCTCATGGTCCCAGAACACATCCTACATGGTCAGGAAAGCTGACCAATTCCTCTTCTTTCTGAGGAGGCTGAATAGGGCTGGACTTTGCACACCCATACTCAAGTCATTCTACAGATATGCAGTAGGGAGCATCCTAACAAGTTGCATCACTGCTTGGTACAGAAACTGCACTGCAGTAGACAATAAGTATTTTCCTTACATTTGCATACAGGAAATGGCATTAAACAATCTTGAGTCTTGAATAGTTGCGGGCCTTGCAACAACCCCTGCAGCACCCCATTCACTACTTATTACCATCCAGAGAAGTAACCCATTTTTCCCAACTTTCTGCCTTCTTTTGGTTAACCAATCCTCTGTCCATGCTAATACATTTCCAACCCCCACTTCATCCATCCTTATTGTTAAGCCTTTTATGCTACACTTTATCAACAACCTTCTGAAAATCCATCATCCACCTGTTCCCCTCTATCCTCAGTCCATGTTATATCCTCAAATAACTCAAGTAAATTTGTCAAACAGGATGCGCCCTTCCTGTATCCCATGTCTGCCTAATCGAATCATTTCTATCCAGGTGTCTCACTAGTTCTTCCTTGATGATAGCTTCAAGCATTTTCCCAACCTCATACATTAAAATAATTGATCTACAGTAAATTACCTACATCCCTTTCTAAACAGTGGTGTGACATTCACTGACTTACAATCTGGCGGGACCAGACCAGGATCCAGAGAATTTTACTGAATTTTCACAAGCTCCTCTACTATCACTTCTGCCATTTCTTTCAGTACTCTGGAAAGCATTCCATCAGGATCAGGGTAATTACTGATCTTTAGGCCCACTAGTTTTCCTACAGATACTAGTCACTCTACAGATACGCAGTAGAGAGCATCCTAATAAGTCGCATCACTGCTTGGCATAGAACCTGCACTGTGGCAGACAGGAAGTGTTCTCCTTACACTTGTGTACAGGAAATATCTCTCTATTGTATGTTAGTCTTCTATTATGAAGACCAACACAAAATAGTCATTAAACGTCTCAGCCATTTCTGTATAATCTATTATTAATTCTTCCTTCTCGCCTTCCAAGAAGGCTTCACTTTAGCCATACTTTTCTGCTTTATATAATTATGAATACTTCTACAGTCTATTTTAATATTTTGTGCTAGTTTCCTTTGATAATCTATCTTCCCTTTCTTTATTGCTTGCTCAGTACAGTAGTTCTTTTTTGTGTTTTAATCTTCCAGCTTCCCACTATTTTGGCAACATTGTATGCATAAGATTTTATTTTGATACTTTCTTTATTTCCTTAGTTATCCAAAACTGGGGTTTTCCTATCCTTACTGTCCTAGCTTTTAACAAGAGTATACTCTTGTTGAGAATTGTGAAAAATCTCTTTGAAAGTCTTCCACTGTTCCTCAACTATCCTACCACATCTTGTAGCATGTGTTCTTATTCTGCCCGAACTACTACTGCTACCTCATCCCTTTGAAGACTCCCTTATTTAGGCATAATACACGGGTTTCATACTGAATGACGGTACCCTCCATTTGTATGAGAAATTCAATCATACTGTGATTACTCTTTCGAAGAGGATGCCTAATTATGGGGTCATTCATTTTACCTGTCTCTTTGCACAGGTCCAGAGCTAATATATCACCTTCCCTTGTAGGTCCATTAACATGCTGTTCAAGGAAGCTATAGCAGATGCATTCTATGAAACTTTCCTCAGGACTACGTTGACTTACTTGATTTGCCCAATCTATGTGAAAGTTAAAGTCCCTCATGACAACTGCCATTCTATTCTTACATACATAGATATTTCTTGATTTGTTGCTTGTGTATTTGTAATGCTATTATCTGATGGTCTATGGACTACTCCCACCAATGATTTCTCTTTTTCCCTTTCGTATTTCAGAGCTGTACCCAGATGGATTCAACATTTTGCTCCTTAGATCTTGTATCATCTCTCATTATTGCTCTGATCTCATCCTTAATTAAGTATGCTACTCCACCTCCCTTACTTTACTGCCTATCCTTCCATAATAGCTAATCCTCTTGGATATTAATTCTGAATCATCTCTACCTTGCAACCATGCTTCTGTAATGGCCATTAAATCATGCCACCTTTTGCCACAGTATAGGAATATATCATTATTGCTCTGTCTAATTTCTTAAACCTGTTATCTAACAATACTTAGGGAATAGCTCCTCCAGAAGGACAGCTGCAGTTCAGGAATGTGATTCCACATTGCCCTCTTACAGCAATTAGGAAATGCTCATGTTCTGGTTAAAAAAGCATATCCTGTCCAGTAAAAGACACTGGAATGCTATACAGTACCTCAAGGTGGTTTTATCATGCAGGCAAATTCAAATTAAGTAATAAGCAGGTAATCCCAAAAAATCTACTGAAACCAAATTTTTAAATTTGCGTATTTTGTTTGCATCATTCGTATTGTGGCTTGTTCACCTATTCATTAAAATAGCAACCTGCCCAAACCTACAGGTGTTTCTTCCTTATGCAAATAATGTAAGATTAATTAAAACTCATTTATGGTTCCTTTTAATGTATCAAATTTTAAACTATGAGTAGTGATTAGAACTTGTTGGATTTGTTTTCAAAGATTTTTTAAAAATTTATTCATTTATGGATGTGGGTGTCGCCAGCTAAGCCAGCGTTTTTTGCCCATCCCTAGTTGCCCTTGAGAAGGTGGTGATAAGCTGTCTTCGAACTGCTGCAGTCCCTGAGGTGTAGGTACACCCATGGTGCTGTTAGGGAGGGAATTCCATTATTTTGACCCATGATTTTGAAGGAATGGCGATATGTTTCAAGTCAGGATGGTGAGTGACTTAGAGGGAGGTTTCCAAGTGGTGGTGTTCCCAGGTATCTGCTGTTATCATCCTTCTAGATGGTAGTGGTCATGGGGTGAGAAGGTGCTGCCTTAAAACATGAATATTAAGTTCAATTTGGAGACCTAAGCACTGCCCCCCAAGGAAGCATAAGAGCAGAAAGCAAATGTTAGCATCTTTAAAGGGATATTAATGGAAATCTATCAATACAATAAGAGAAAGTTTGTTATGTGTCTCCCTGATATTGTGAAATAAATCTGTAATTATCAGCTAGAAATCAATCAATGAAATGAGCAACAGCTGAACACAGAAGAATCTACAGTAGGCTTAATAAGAATGAACAGATTACAGTATCAGAATAGATAAATACTTTATGAATTTATAAATATTTTGTCTATATTGGGGTGCTATGGGGTAGCATAGTGATGAGTGTGATGCTATTACAGCTTGGGGCGTCAGAGTTTGGAGTTCAATTCTAGCATCCTCTGCAATTCGTTCCTTCCTGTGTGCACATGGTTTCCTCCAGTTACACACATCAAAGTTGCTGGTGAACGCAGCAGACCAGGCAGCATCTGTAGGAAGAGGTGCAGTCGACGTTTCAGGCTGAGACCCTTCGTCAGGACTAACTGAAGGAAGAGTGAGTAAGGGATTTGAAAGTTGGAGGGGGAGGGGGAGATCCAAAATGATAGGACAAGACAGGAGGGGGAGGGATAGAGCCAAGAGCTGGACAGGTGATAGGCAAAAGGGGATACGGGAGGATCATGGGACAGGAGGTCCGGGAAGAAAGACAAGCGGGGGGGGACCCAGAGGATGGGCAAGAGGTATATTCAGTGGGACAGAGGGAGAAAAAGGAGAGTGAGAGAAAGAATGTGTGCATAAAAATAAGTAACAGTTGGGGTACGAGGGGGAGGTGGGGCCTTAGTGGAAGTTAGAGAAGTCGATGTTCATACCATCAGGTTGGAGGCTACCCAGACGGAATATAAGGTGTTGTTCCTCCAACCTGAGTGTGGCTTCATCTTTACAGTAGAGGAGGCCGTGGATAGACATGTCAGAATGGGAATGGGATGTGGAATTAAAATGTGTGGCCACTGGGAGATCCTGCTTTCTCTGGCGGACAGATCGTAGATGTTCAGCAAAGCGGTCTCCCAGTCTGCGTCGGGTCTCGCCAATGTATAAAAGGCCACATCGGGAGCACCGGACGCAGTATATCACCCCAGTCGACTCACAGGTGAAGTGTTGCCTCACCTGGGAGGACTGTTTGGGGCCCTGAATGGTGGTAAGGGAGGAAGTGTAAGGGCATGTGTAGCACTTGTTCCGCTTACACGGTTAAGTGCCAGGAGGGAGATCAGTGGGGAGGGATGGGGGGGACAAATGGACAAGGGAGTTGCGTAGGGAGCGATCCCTGCGGAATGCGGGGGGGGAGGGAAAGATGTGCTTAGTGGTGGGATCCCGTTGGAGGCTGGTGGGGTGGTAGGTGAGGACCAGGGGAACCCTATTCCTAGTGGGGTGGCGGGAGGATGGAGTGAGAGCAGATGTACGTGAAATGGGGGAGATGCGTTTAAGAGCAGAGTTGATAGTGGAGGAAGGGAAGCCCCTTTCTTTAAAAAAGGAAGACATCTCCCTCGTCCTAGAATGAAAAGCCGACGGAGGAATTGCGAGAAGGAGATGGCGTTTTTGCAAGAGACAGGGTGAGAAGAGGAATAGTCCAGATAGCTGTGAGAGTCAGTAGGCTTATAGTAGACATCAGTGGATAAGCTGTCTCCAGAGACAGAGACAGAAAGATCTAGAAAGGGGAGGGAGGTGTCGGAAATGGACCAGGTAAACTTGAGGGCAGGGTGAAAGTTGGAGGCAAAGTTAATAAAGTCAACGAGTTCTGCATGCGTGCAGGAAGCAGCGCCAATGCAGTCGTCAATGTAGCGAAGGAAAAGTGGGGGACAGATACCAGAATAGGCACGGAACATAGATTGTTCCACAAACCCAACAAAAAGGCAGGCATAGCTAGGACCCATACGGGTGCCCATAGCTACACCTTTAGTTTGGAGGAAGTGGGAGGAGCCGAAGGAGAAATTATTAAGAGTAAGGACTAATTCCGCTAGACGGAGCAGAGTGGTGGTAGAGGGGAACTGATTAGGTCTGGAATCCAAAAAGAAGCGTAGAGCTTTGAGACCTTCCTGATGGGGAATGGAAGTATATAAGGACTGGACATCCATGGTGAAAATAAAGCGGTGGGGGCCAGGGAACTTAAAATCATCGAAAAGTTTAAGAGCGTGAGAAGTGTCACGAACATAGCTAGGAAGGGATTGAACAAGGGGTGATAAAACTGTGTCGAGGTATGCAGAAACGAGTTCGGTGGGGCAGGAGCAAGCTGAGACAATAGGTCGGCCAGGACAGGCAGGTTTGTGGTTTCCTCCAGTTCTCTGGTTTCATCCCACAGTCCAAAGACGTACCAGTTGGTAGGTTAATTGGTCATTGTAAATTATCCCGTGATTAGACTGAGGTTAAATTGCTAGGTTGCTGGTTGGTGCGGCGCAAGGGGCTGGATGGGCCTGTTCCATGCTATAGCTCAAAAAATAAAATAAAATAAAATAAAAATTTTGCCTTATTGTGCTGTGCATAGTCACTTTCATGCACACCACAAAATGAAGCTATTGTTCTATTTAACTACTCAGTTCATGCAGAAGTGGCAATAGTTTTAGTCACCTTGATGATAGTTGCATTATTCTTGCTACAGACAATGGATGCACCTAACTGTGAGCAGGCCACGAGGGCATTTGTGTGTTCCAGGGATTGCAGCATTGTGTAACCTTTTTACCCTCTAATCACAATTCCTAAACACTTTTAAATAACATCAAAATTGCTGGTGAAGCCGTCACAACCTGTTACTCTATTCTAGTAACTTTTTTCCCTTCAATTTTCTTTCTCCCATTTTCCCCCAATCGAATATCTAAATTTGGTCTTCATCAGAATGATGAATTGTTTTGTCCACAGATCATGAAAATATTAGCTTAAACGAGCTTTCAGGAAACGTTTTAAACTGTTTATTAGAAAGATGGATATACTTATCAAGATGTTGTGATTAGTTAACATAAAATTTGAGTTCTAAATGATTGAATTACATAAAACTATGTAGAGTATATAATATTTAAAAGGTCATTTGGCCTAACTAGGCTCTGACTAGTTTAAGCTTTCAACCTTTTTCTTTCTCTGTTATCTAGCTTTCTCTCAAATAAATCAATATTACTTGTGTTTCAGTGAGATCACCTCTTGTTCTTCCAAACTCTATGTAAAAGACCCATTATGCACAATCACTTCTCATAGGATAACCCAAGTAATTACATTCCAGTAATTAATCTAGAGTTATACATTCAGCAGAGAAGCAGGTATTTTGCCATCACCAACTCTCCCAATATCCATAATGACCACACACTCAGTACCCACTTTACTAGGTACCTCCTGTGCCTAAGAAACTGGCTTGTGGTCTTCCTTGGCTATAGTCCATCCACTTCAAGGTTCAACATGTTGTGCATTTACAGATACTCTTCTGCACACCACTGTTCTAATGCATGGTTATTTGAGTTACTGTTGCCTTCCTGTAAGCATGAATCAGTCTGGCCATTTTCTTCTGACCTCTCTCATTAACGAAGTGCTTTTGCTCACAGAATTGCCACTCACTTTTTAAAAAAAAATTTGCACCATTATTTGTAAACTACAGAGACTGTTTGCATGAAAATCCCAGGAAATCACCGGTTTCTGAGATACTCAAACACTCCGTCTGGCACCAGCAATCATTCCACAGTCAAAGTCTTCCCCATTCTGATGTGTGGTCTGAATAACAGCTGAACCTCTTGACCATGTCTGCATTATAGGTATAATAAATATGGTGTCAATCAAGCATACTGCTTTGCTCTGGATAATGCTGAGTTTTTTTTGTTTGAATGCTGTAGTATGTTTGATCTTCCTACACATGCATTGTAGAGCTGCAAGCATGGAAGACACAGCATTTGACTTGCTTTTGTCCACAGTTAACCAGTATTGTACATTCTTCAGGATATTGCTTTGGTTACTAATGCAAATGCAATAAGTATAGACACAATTTACAGTGCCCTGAAAAAGTATTCATCCCCACAAATATATTCACATTGTACCGTCTCATTTTCTAAATTTAAAATATAATGAAGTAGGATTTTTTGAGCTAATCTACAAAACATTGTGCACCATGTCAAATCAAAAGAAAAATTCCAAAAGCTGTCAACAACTTACTAAAAATTAAGCAACAAAATTGTGAGGCAGAAAGAATATTCATTGCCTTTGTAATTACAATGCTAACCTTCCATGGGTGTAATACATTACCTTACCAGTTCACCCAATTTGTTGATGTAGAAAACTGGAGGTTCACCTGCTTTCAATGAATTCAGAAAAAAAAATCCCTCCTCTCTATAAGGTCCAACAGTATGGTAGATTTTCAACAGACTAAACCAAAATAAAGGCAAAAGAGCATTCAAGACAAGTCAGGGAAATAATAATAGAGAAACACAATTTTGGGGAAGGGTACAAGACCACCTCAAAGGCACTGTACATACCTCAGAGCTCAGTGCTGTCCATCGTGACACCACAGCCACACTGCTGAAATCAGGCTGTCCTTCTAAACCCAGTCGCTGGAGAAAAATGGCACTTGTAAGTGGGGCTACTGTGGTGCCAACAGTCACTCTAAACGAACTGCAGAAGTCAGGGCTGCAACTGGAGATGAAGTTCACGGCTCCACAATCTCTAAGTCCTTGTGCAAAAAGGGTATTTATGGAAGAATGGCAAGGAAGAATCTCTGGCTAAAAAATGGCATATCCTTGCCCATAAAGACTTTGCAAAGCGTCACTTAGAACAGTGGTCCCCAACCTCCAGGCCGCGGACCAATACCGGGCTGCGAAGCATGCAGCGGTGCAGCGGTAGCCGGAGTGCACCCAGCACATCTTTAAGAAAAAAGCCAAAATAAACAAGCTAATTAATTAGGTGCCGCCCAGAAACCAGTCTTCATTAGAGGAACTGAGGTGGAGAGGGTCAGTAACCTTAAATTCTTCTGCATTAAGGATTGACGTTTCTCTCTCTGAAAAGTGTCAGAGGATCTGTCCTGGGACCAGCACGTAACTGTCATTACAAAGAAAGCACGGCAGCGCCTATACTTTATTAGAAGTTTGTGTAGATTCAACTGTCACTTTGATCCTGACAGCCCTGTCTTTTCAGCCTGTCTGGGCTGGCGTTTAAATTGACCAAACAATGGAACAGCTGAAGGCTCCAGCACCCTGGAAAGAGGAGTGAACATCGCGTAGAGCGAGTGAAATTGGCAACCGCCTCTGATCTGGGCTGACATTTACGTGCCGGGTGGCAACTAATTAATTAGCTTGTTTATTTCGGCTTTTTTCTTAAAGATGTGCTGGGTGTGCTCCAGCTACCGGTATCGGTCCACAGCTCAATACTAAGCAGTACATGTGGTGAAAAGTTAATACTATGTATCGGCCAAGTAACACCATCTCTACTGAAAAGTATGGCGGAGATAGCATCGTACTGTGGGGTTGCTTTTCATCAGCAGGGACTGAAAATCTGGTTGATGGGAAGATGAATGCAGTTAAGTATAGAGAGATCCTAGATAAAAACCTGCTAGACTCCGCCAGAAACCTTAAACTAGGGAAGAAGTTCATCTTTCAGCAGGACAATGACCCAAAATACGCTGCCAGAGCAACCATGGAGTGGCTTCAAATGAAGGAAATTGATATTCTTGAGTGGCCCAGTCAGAGTCCTGACCTTAACCCAATTGAACATCCCCGGCAATACCTCAAGATTGCTGTCCACTGCTGGTTCCCAACTAAGCTGGCAAAACTTGAGGAATTTTGCAAGGAAGAATGGGCAAATCTTGCTCCATTATGGTGTGCAAAGCTAATAGAGACTTATCCAAAAAGACTGCTGGCTGTAATAGCCGTGAGAGGTAGGTCAACTAAGTACTGAGAAAAAGGGGATGATTCTTGTGAACTGCTGACATTTCAGTTTTTCATGCTTTACAATTTTCCCTGTTTTTAGGCTCTACTATGAAAAAAGGAGCATGTGATTTACAATTAAATTCTGAGTTAAATTGATCAAAATTCATGGTTGTAATACACATGTATGTGAACAAAGGACTGGGGGCTGAATACTTTGACAAGGCACTGTAATATCACCCAGTTTAGCTGAAAAGGGGCCACACCTCGAAGTAAACATAGGAACATTCATATGCATCATGTACCTGATTTTCAAAACTCTTCCTACCCATTTCAGTGTTCTTGCTTTTAATAAACTTAAAAGCACTAATTAAAATGGTTGGCCACCGGGGAATTCTGCTTTTAGTTAATGGAATTTCCCCGTGGCCAACCATTTTAATTTCTATTACCATTTCTGTTCCAACATGTTAGTCCATGGTCTCCTCTTTGCCACAATAATACCACTCTCAGTGTGGAGGTCCAACACCCTATATTCTGTCTATGTAGTCTCCAACCTGATGATGTGAACATCAATTTCTCCTTCTGGTAAAAAAAAATTCCCTCACCCTTCTCTCTTCTTCTATTTCCCACTCTGGCCTCTTACCTCTTCTTGTCACCTGACCATCACCTCACCCTAATGCCATCCCTCTTCCCTTTCTCCCGTGGTCCATGGTCCACTCTACTCTTCTATCAGATTCCTTCTTCTCCAGCCCTTTGCCTTTCCTATCTACCTGCCTTCACCAATCACCTTCTAGCTGGTCCTCTTCCCCTCCCCCCATCTTTTTCTTCTGGCATCTTCCCTCTTCCTTTCCAGTCCTGAAGAAGGGTCTTGGCCTGAAACATCAACTGTGTATTCATTTGCATAAATGCTGCCTGATATACTGAGTTCTTCACGCATTTTGTGTGTGTGTTGCTCTGGATTTGCTCAACAGCTGCAGAATCTCTTGTGTTTATACACGAATCTTTTTCTCTGATCATGGTAACCTCTTCACATGACAGAGCTTGGAAACAGAATGTCTGTTTTAGGAGTCTGGACTAACACGGCCAGTATAAAGGAGCCCAATGAATGCAATTAGGTCTTCAGTGTTAGGGACATGGGTCTAGGAAAGCCTACTTATGTTGCTGTTGATTGGGAAACTTTTGCGTAGATAGCATTGCTGCTATCTCTCCAGATTGATACAGAATGCACTCTCTGAATCTATCAGAAACATTTGTAGCTTTCAGACATCCAGTTACATTCAACTGGAACTGGAGAGACCACTACACAGGATCAGAAAAAGTTGCAGAGGGTTGCAAGTTCATCCAGCTCCATCACGGGCATGAGCCTCCCAAGCACCGGGGACTCTTCAAAAGGTGATTCCTCTAAAAGGCAGCATCCTTTTAAGGACGCTCATCACACAGGCCCTGCACTTTTCTTACTGCTACTGTTAGGGAGGAGGTACAGGAGCTTGAAGACACACACTCAATGTTTTAGGAACATTCTCCTCCTCCGTCATCAAATCTCTGAACAGAAAATGAACCAACCCATGAATATTATTTCACTATTTTTGCCCTCTTTTGCACTACTTATTTAATTATATATAATTAAATTAAACAAGTATTGCAAACGAGAGCAAAATAGTAGGGTAATGTTCATGGGTTGGTCATTGTCTGCCACAGACACAGGGATATATATCTTATTGTAATATATGCATCAGTACTTCCAGAAGGTTTCTCTTAAATCCCACAAAAAAAAAAGAATACATGCCATGCATGGTTAAACAATTCCCTTCATCTATACCTGGGGTTCCCAACCTGGGGCCCATGGACCTCTTGGTTAATGGTAGGGGCCCATGGCATTAAAAAAAAGGTTGGGAACTCCTGGTCTATACTGACTTGAACATATCATTATTGTCCATTGTGAGCAAGAATTGATTCTACATCTTTCCAGCTGTGCTCACTCAGAGAACAGCTCAATGCTACCTTCTCAAATGGAGATATGCTTTGTTTAAAGATTACTGAAGGAGTTTTCTGTGGGAATCCCCATACAACCTGAGGGCTGAGTCCTCACCAACATGACAGACCGAACAGCTACAGAGCATAAGAAGAAAGTTGGGTAGAAGTAGAGTGAAGAGTGGGATAAAGAAAATAATGAGAAAAAATAAGAGTGACTTCACATAAACAGAGCTCTGATTCTGCATTTACAAACAGCCCACGTCCTATCCTCACTTTAGTGCTGACCATCACAGCATCTGCTTTCTTACATTGGAACATAAGCTAACACAATGTAAGCAGTCAAACCAAGGCTAAGAGCCTACTAACATGAACAACAAATTGTTGTGTTTTCCCTTAATGCCTGCTTTCAATGTACTTTTGACTTTACTAATGTTTCTATGCAAAGCTATCCCTGTGGCTGAAGCATGGTTGATGGAAAGCTGTTGACTTTAAGTGGAGGATGCTGCACAGAGCAGAATCATCATTGACAGCTATAAGCCTATATGCTCTAATTTCAGAGCCTCCGTTTCAGCACAAGTGATCACGATATGGGCTAGCTGGATGATAGATAACTGTAAGGGCTATGGTAAATTGGAAGTAATGGGATCATAAATACTGTCATTCTATGATTCAAGATTCAAGATTGTTTAATGTTACTTCCAGTACATAAGTGTAAAGGACAATGAAATAGTTGTTACTCTGGATCCAATGCAGTGCAAAAAAAACCCAGAAAAAGATAAAGAACACAACAAATATAAATACATAAGTTAGTTTATATACATAGAATGATGGTATGTCCATAAAGTGACACTAGGCACAGTAGTGTCTGTACATAAGATGACTCTGACAGGAAATGATAGAGGTGGTGGGGTGGTTTAGTAAGTGGAGGTGTTGATCAATCTTACTGCATGGAGAAAGGAACTGTTTTTGAGGCTGGTGGTTCAGGAGTGGATGCTACATAGCCTGTTCCCTAACAGGAGTAGGACAAGCAGTCTATGAGCATGGTGAGTGTGATCATTGATGATATTGCTGGCCTTTGGAAACATATAAACCTAGAAAACCTACAGCACAACACAAGCCCTTCGGCCCACAATGCTGTGCCGAACATGTACTTACTTTAGAAATTACCTAGAGTTAACCATAGCCCTCTATTTTTCTCAGCTCCATTTACCTATCCAAGAGTCTCTTAAAAGACCCTATTGTATCTGCCTCCACCACCATTGCTGGCAGCCCATTCCACGCACTCACCACTCTCTGCATAAAAGCTTACCCCTGACGTCTCCTCTGTACCTACTTCCAAGCACCTTAAAACTGTGCCAACTCGTGTTAGCCATTTCAGCCCTGGGAAAAAGCCTCTGACTATCCACATGATCAATGCCTCTCATCATCTTATACACCTCTATCAGGTCACCTCTCATCCTCCGTCGCTCCAGGGAGAAAAGGCCAAGTTCACTCAACCTTTTCTCATAAGGCATGCTCCCCAATCCAGGCAACATCTTTGTAAATCTCCTCTGCACCCTTTCTATAGTTTCCACATCCTTCCTGTAGTGAGGTGACCAGAAATGAGTGCAATACTCCAAGTGGGGTCTGACCAGGGTCCTATATAGCTGCAACATTACCTCTCGGCTCTTGAACTCAATCCCACGGTTGAAGAAAGCTGATACATCGTACACCTTCTTAACCACAGAGTCAACCTGCACAGCAGCTTTGAGTGTCCTATGGACTCGGACCCCAAGATCCCTCTGATCCTCCACACCGCCAAGTGCCCTACCATTAATACTATAGTCTGCCATCATATTTGACCTACCAAAATGAACCACCTCACACTTATCTGGGTTGAACTCCACTTGCCACTTCTCAGCCCAGTTTTGCATCCTATCAATTTCCCGCTGTAACCTCTGACAGCCCTCCACAATATCCCCAACAGCCCGAACCTTTGTGTCATTAGCAAATTTACTAACCCATTCCTCCACTTCCTCATCCAGGTTATTTATAAAAATCACCAAGAGAAGGGATCCCAGGACAGATCCCTGAGGCACACCACTGGTCACCAACCTTCATGCAAAATATGACCAATCTACAACCACTCTTTGCCTTCTGTGGCAAGCCAATTTTGAACCCACAAAGCAATGTCCCCTTGGATCCTGTGCCTCCTTACTTTCTCAATAAGTCTTGCACGCGGTACCTTATCAAATGTCTTGCTGAAATCCATGTACACTACATCTACTGCTCTACCTTCATCAATGTGTTTAGTCACATCCTCAAAAAATTCAATCAGGCTCATAAGGCATGACCTGCCCTTGACAAAGCCATGCTGATTATTTCTAATCGTATTATGCCTCTCCAAATGTTCATCAATCCTGCTTCTCAGGATCTTCTCCATCAACTTACCAACCACTGAAGTAATAGTCACTTGCCTATAATTTCCTGGGCTATCTCTGCTTCTTCTGTGGCAACTTGTTGAAAGTTTTTTTCTGAGTACCCTGTAGCGTATGCCTGCTCTCCGCTGAGCCTGCCCCTTTGCTATCCTTTATCCTTCCCTTGCCGCAGGCTCCTTGTGCCTAATGCCTCACCACTTGCAGATCCTACTCCACTCTGAACTGCATGCATGAATGACATTGTGTCTTCATATTTACTACTTTGTTACTATTCTACCATTGCCTAGTCAGTCTGTAGATTAAAGAGAACTGTAAAAAAATAGATTTATGGTGCGGGATAAATAGAATGGAAGTAAACGATGTATGTACCGCCTGTAGATTATTAACCAGAAAGCTGGTGAGATGGAAATGAAATGTGTAAAAGAAGGATACGCTTTAAAGTTATCTTCAATGATTTCTACACAGATATCAGAATCAGGTTTATTATCACTGGCATGTGCTGTGAAATTTGTTAACTTAGCAGCAGCAGCACAATGCAATACATGATAATATAGAAAGAAGAAAGAAAAATAAATAAACCAATTACAGTAAGTATATATATATTGAATAGATTAAAAATAGTGTAAAACCAGAAATAATATATATAAAAAAATGTGACTTAGTGTTCTTGGGTTCAGTGTCCATTTAGGAATCTTACAGCAGAGGGGAAGAAGCTGTTTCTGAATCGCTAAGAATATGCTTCAGGCTTCTGTACCTCCTTCCTGACAGTAACAATGAGAAGAGGGCATGCCCTGGGTGATGGGGGCCTTTAATAATGGTCGTTACTGTCCTGAGGCACTGCTCCTTGAAGATGTCTTGGGTATTACAGAGGCTAGTACCCAAGATGGAGCTGACTAATTTTACGACCTTCTTTAGCTTCCAATCCTGTGCAATAGCCCCCGCTCCCGCCCCCCGCCCCCCGCCCCCAGCTTCCGTACCAGACAGTGATGTGGCCTGTCAGAATGCACTCCACAGTACATCTATAGACATTTTCAAGTGGTTTAGTTGACAAACCAAATCTCTTCAAACTCCTAATGAAATATAGCTGCTGTCTTGCCTTCTTTGTAGCTGCATCGATATGTTGGGACCAGGTTAGGTCCTCAGAGATCTTGATGCCCAGGAACTTGAAATTGCTCACTCTTTGCACTTCAGGTACTATCAACATGTGCAGTAATGGCTGCTACAATAATGTCTCCCACAATAACAATCACTGCCCAATGCACCCAGTTAGCCTTGCTTTTAGTTGTCTACCACCTGATTCCACAAGGGAGAAGGTAAAGCAATTTTTGAGTTTCATAAATATATTTAATTAATTTGTTTAATATTGTTGAATATGTAAATGTGTGCACATAGAAAGACATGAATGTGAAGCCTGCAACAGTGCTAACTGCGTGTGGATACGTTGGAACATATGAATTTAGTGATCAGTACTGATTAACAGATTGGTGAGTAGGTGAGTGATCAGGCGTGCTGCAATGACCAGTGTGCAAGCCTGGTAGAAAAATTAGTGACATATGGCACTTAACCATCCATCGGAAGTCATGGAACACCTCGGACAACATCCAGTCTCTCAAACTTGGTTGCTGACAGGACTATTACAGTTATCTCCTCCCACTGCCTACTGAGTGTGTGCTTGGTCAGCTGCCTGATTCCTGTGGATTCTTGATCACCTTTCCTCCTCTTCAACCGTACCAAAGTCTTTACTATAGAGTTGGTGAAAAAGTAAAATTTGTTCAATCCTGGAAAGCCCATCAGCATCTGCTGTAGCCACAAACCATTACTTTTATTTAAAAAATGCAGGCTACTTTTAAGTTGTGTTAACTGTCCCTAACTGCCCTCAGCCATTCATGAAACTGGGCCTCCTGGCGAGGTGATAAACCCATAAACAACACAGTTAATGCTGGCAACACACTAAAACCATTATAATAAGCAGGCAGGGCAAATTTAGTACGTTCTCTATAATGAAAGCAACGTGGCCAGGTTAATTGCTTCTTTGGATCCTGTGTCTGTTTTCAGAGATTATTTCAATTTGTCTACTCCTATTTGAAGAGTGAAGTTATGATGACAGGTTACATGAATTTATTTTGTACTAGCTCAAGCTTAAAAGGTTGATGAGTAATTTAATTGACTAGTTTAGAATAATAATAAAAAAATAATAGATTGGATATGGGCAAGCAGTGTACAGAGGTGCAGGTATATTAAATTAGGAGGGAAGTTAGGAAATACTTTCTTAGCCACATGAAATCTGGAACCATCTGCCCGAAAGAGCCATGGATGTGAATGAATTTTAATAACCAAAACTAAAACTAAAGGAATATAAGACTATGAGACATAGGAGCAGAAGTAAGCTATTCAGCCCATTGAACGTGCTCTGCCATTTCAACATAGCTGATCCATTTCCCTCTCAACCCCAATCTCCTTTCTTCTCCCCGTAACCTTTCACACTCTGACTAATCAAGAACCTCCACCTTAAATACACCCAATGACCTGGCCTCCACAGCCATCTGTGGCAACAAATTCCACAGATTCATCTCCCTCTGGTTAAAGTAATTCCTCCATATCTCAGTTCTAAATGGCCATCCCTCTATTATGAGGCTGTGCCCTCTAGTCCTAGATTCCCTGACCAGAGGAAACAACCTCTCCACATCCATTCTATGTGGACTTTCAATATTCGATAGTTTTCAATGAGATCCCACCTCATCTCATTCTTCTAAATTCCAGCAAGTAAAGGTCCCAGAGACATCCATCACTTCTCATATGATAAGCCTTTCATCCCCAGAATCATTCTCATGAAACTCTTCTGAACCGTCCCCAGTGTCAGCACATCCTTCCTTAAATAAGGAGCTCAAAACTACACATAATACACCAAGTGAGGCATCACCAGTGCCTTATAAAGCTTCAACATTACATCCTTGTTTTTATATTCTAATCCACTTGAAATGAATGCTAACATTGCACATGCCTTCCTCACCATTGATTCAACCTGCAAGATAATCTTCAGGGAATTTTCTACCTGTTTAGAAAATAATCTTTGCTTTTATTCCATCTAACAAAGTGTAGGATAAGATGCTTGCTGACACCATATTGCATCTGCCACTTCTTTGCCCATTCTCCTAATCTGTCTAAGTCCTTCTGCAGCCTCCCTGCTTCCTCAGCACTACCTGTCCTGCTACCTATCTTCATATCATCCATAAACATGGCCACAAAGCCATCAATTCCGTCATCCAAATCATTGACATACAACATAAACAGACCCTTGAGGAACACCAGTAGACAGCAACAACCAATAAGAAAAAGCTTCCTCTTTTCCCACTCTTTGCCTCCTGCCGATCAGCCAGTGCTCTCTGCATGGTAGTATCTTTTCTATAATATCATGGGCTCGTGACTTGTTAAACAGCCTCTTCTGTGGCACTTAGTCAAAGGCTTTCTGAAAATCAAAGTAAACAACATCTACCAATTCTCCTTTTTCTATCCTGTTTGTTATTTCCTCAAAGAATTCCAACAGATTTGTCAGGCAAGATTTGCCCTTAAGGAAATCATGCTGACATTGCCTATTTTATCATGTGGCTCCTAGTACCCCAAGATCACCTGCTCTCTTTCTTGGGATCCAGCATCAACCTGATTTTCTAATCTACCTGTATATTAAATCCCCCATGACTATCATAACATTGCCCTTCTGACTTGCCTTTTCTATCTCTCATTGTAGTTTGTAGCCCACATCCTGGCAACTATTCAGAGACCTGTATATAGCTACCATCAGGATCTTTTTACCCTTGCAGTTTCTTAACTCTTCCCACAAGGATTCTACAACAATGGGCATTATTGCACATTGAAAGAATATTGTTGTGTATATCATTATTCTGTACTTTATTACTAGTTAAGTCTGCACACTGCTAAGTTTATTTTTAAATTTTGCTGCCGTAACGAAAGAATTTCTCACGGGATCAATAAAGTATTTATTGTTATTATTATCATTACATCTTCTGATCCTACATATGTCACCTCTTTCTAAGGATTTTATTTCATTTTTTATCAACAGAGCCATGCCAACTCCTCTGCCTACCTGCCTGTCTTCTCGATACAATGTGAATCCTTATATATTAAGTGTCCAACTTTAATGTTCTTTCAGCTACGACTCAGTGATGCCCACAACATCAATCCTGCCAATCCCTAACTGTGCTACAAGATCACCTGTCTTATCTCGTATACTGTGTGCATTCAAATATCTTCAGTCCTCTATCCATCACCAGTTTCAATTTTTGTTCGCTTTTATCCTGCCAACTCATTCCACTAACTGCAATTTTGCCCTGTCACCTGTCTGTCCTCCTTGACAGTCTCACTACACGCACCCTCTGCTCGTAAACCAACAACCCTATCCTCAGTCCAATCACTCTGGTTCCCATCTCCCCCTGCCAAATTTGTTTAAACCCTCCCCAACAGCACTGGCAAACCTGCCCGCAAAGATATTGGTCCTTTCTCGGATTCAGGTGAAACTCATCCCTTTAGAACAGGTCATACTTTTCCCAGAAGAGATACTAATGATCCAGAAATCTGAAACCCCAACCCTCTGCATCAGTTTCTCAGCCACACATTCATCTGCCAAATCATTCTATTCTTACCCTCACTGACACATGGCAGATACGCTGCAATCCAGACTTTCTTTCTAGCTCCCTAAATTCTCTCTTCAGAACCTCTTCCCATTTCCTACCTATGACATTCATGACAACATGCACCAAGACTTCTGGCTGCTCACCCTCCCCTTTTAGAACGTTGTGGACTCAAACTGAGACATCCCTGACCCTGGCTGGCACCTGGGAGGCAATGCAACATCTGGGTGTCTCTGTCACGTCCACAGAATCCCCTATCAGTGCTGCAGTCCTCTTCTCCCCCCTTGCCTTCTGAGCCACAGTGCCAGATTCAATGCCACAGACATGGTTGCTGCGGCCCCTCCCCGCCCCGAATAGTATCCAAACAACCACAGGGGTACGCTGTAATGGTTTTATCTGCTCTCCCCGTGACCACATCAGTTTCCTCCTAAGTTCCAAAGATGTACGATTAGGGCTAGTGAGTTGTGGGCATGCTAAGATGCAGATTTGATTTAACACATATAATGCATTTTACTGTATGGTCCAATGTACATGTGATAAATATAGCTAATCTTTAAAAATCTTTAATGTACCAAGAGAGAATCATAGAATCATAGAAATCTACAGCACATAACAAGCTGTTTGGCCCACAATATTGTGCTGACCATGTAACCTACTCTAGAAGCTGACTAGAATTATCCTACCGCACAGCCTTCTATTTTTCTAAGCTCCATTTACCTATCTAAGAGTATACAACATCTAAGAAGACCCTGTTGTATCCGCCTCTACCACCATTGCTGGCAGTGCAACCCACGCACCCACCACTCTCTGTCTGAAAAACTTACCCCTGACATCCCCTCTGTACCTACTTCCAAGCACACTCGTGTTAGCCATTTCAGCCCTGGGAAAAAGCATCTGGCTATTCACATGATCAATACCTCTCATCATCTCATACACAGAGGAAATGTGAAGCACATAAATATCATTAATGATTTAGAATATACATTAATGATTTAGATGAAGGGATTAAAAGTAACATTATCAAATTTGCAGATGACACAAAGCTGGGTGGCAGTGTGAAATGTGCGGAGGATGTTATGAGAATGCAGGGTGACTTGGACAGGTTGGGTGAGTGGTCAAATCCATGGTAGATGCAGTTTAATGTGGATAAATGTGAGGTTATCCACTTTGCTGGCAAGAACAGGAAGGCAGATTACTATTTGAATGGTGTCAAGTTAGGAAAAGGGGAAGTACAGCGAGATCTTGGTGTCCTTGTTCATCAGTCACTGAAAGTAAGCATGCAGGTACAGCAGGCAGTGAAGAAAGCTAATGGCATGTTGGCCTTCATAACAAGGGGAGTTGAGTATAGAAGCAAAGAGGTCCTTCTGCTGTTGTACAGGGCCCTGGTGAGACCACACCTGGAGTATTGTGTACAGTTTTGGTCTCCAAGTTTGAGGGGGGACATTCTTGCTATTGAGGGAGTGCAGCGGAGGTTCACGTGGTTAATTCCCAGGATGGCGGGACTGTCATATGTTGAAAGATTGGAGCGACTGGGCTTGTATACACTGGAATTTAGAAGGATGAGAGGGCATCTGATTGAAACATATAAGATTATTAAGGATTGGACATGCTAGAGGCAGGAAACATGTTCCAGATGTCGGGGGAGTCCAGAACCAGAGGCCACAATTGGAGAATAAGGGGTAGGCCATTTAGAACGGAGTTGAGGAAAAACTTTTTCACCTAGAGAGCTGTGGATCTGAGGAATGCTCTGCCTCAGAAGACAGTGGTGGCCAATTCTCTGGATGCTTTCAAGAAAGAGTTAGATAGAGCTCTGAATGATAGCAGAGACAAGGGATATGGGGAGAAGGCAGGAACAGGGTACTGATTGTGGATGATCAGCCATGGTCACAGTGAATGGCGGTGCTGGCTCAAAGGGCCAAATGGCCTACCCCTGCACCTATTGTCCTTCAGATTTCCAGCCTTCTTTCCCTCATTTTATGTGATCCACCTCTTTTTGTTCTGTTCCTTTTTCAACATCCCTTTCATCATCTCCAAGACTGATATCTGTTCTAATTTCAGTAGGTCTTGTAATAATCCCAACTCTATTTCTATTCAATTTACTTCCTTTAAGGACTGTTCAATTGTCCTAGATTCTCAATCTTTGTCACCTTCTTTCTGTTCCACTTTTAAAATCAGAGCTCTTGAAATTACCTTTTAACTTAGATGATAAATCTACATAATCATGGTGAATAAGGCTTTCAACTAAGTATGTCTCCCTCCCAGAAATATGGCAGGATTCTCTTCAATTAAACTTACAATTCTCTCACCTCTAAAATCAAGTAGGATGATTTCCATCATGGTACATGGAGCTTAGAAAAATAGAGGGCTGTGGGTAACCTGAGGTAATTTCTAAAGTAAGTGCATGTTTGGCACAGCATTGTGGGGCAAAGGGCCTGTATTGTGCTGTAGGTTTTCTTTGCTTCTATGTTTCTATGAATATATGTTAACCACTCCCCTTCTTGTATTCAATAAGGACAATTTTCTCAGTAATAGTCTACCCACTCTTCAATCACCTTAGTAACTGTTCCCTTCTTGAGAACATTTTATATTTTTTGGGAACCTGTCAGATTTCTACTAATGCCTCCTTTGCTCTATAATGGTTTTACTTCTGTCAATTAATTATCTCATTTTCCATCAAATCGTTTCACATTATCCTTTTATTTCCTTATGACCTTTCCCTTTTTACAGCTACCAGATTAACATTGTAAAGATGTTAAAACCTGAAAAGTAGGAGTATGCCTTTATTTGGGGCCTTGATCTCTGATTGCATGGCTAAGCATGGCTTCTCGGGGTTCACCCTTCTCTTTCACCTACTTTTCTGTCTTTTAGAAACTCGACCTTGTGGGTCCTATGCTCATTCTCCCACTCATTGTGCATTCAAAGGCAAGTGTATGCAGGTAGGAGTGTAACTGGATTGTGCAGAAACTTGAAATCAATACTTGTCACATTACTGTGTGAAGACAGTAGCAACTTTAAAGACCTTTTGTTAATATCAAATACCTCTGCAAATATTTCAATAGTCAAATTGTTTCAGTAGAAATCAATTTGTAAACAGTTTGCAAATCCCTTTAAATAGCAATTTTGTACACTGCTTTCTGGCATTCTATATACAGTATGTTCATTTGGGCATTGTTACAACTGGATGCCATCTGCCCTGTCAAGCTCCAACCAGGCAGCCCTGATTGACTTAATGATGTGCCTGCCATGTGCAATAGGTAGGTGGTAGTACTGCTGCAAATGTTAATACATTTTCCAATATCACTATACAATAAGTGTCCAGATGTGCTTCCAGTTTCTTCATGAAACACTTCCACACCCATGACATGGGCACTATACATCAAATTTCATGTCTCAGAGCTGTACATGGTAGTGCAGGTGTGGTCCACTAAAGTTCTTGAAACTGCAATTCTTTTTGGCTCTGGTCTTTCTTTCTAATAATTTGCCCATTGCAAATTCCTCAGACTGTTCAAGAAGGTCCAGAAAATATAATATATCCAGTTTATTTTTCTGCGCAAATGCTTCCTGGCTCAATATTCACATCACTTTATATTTTTTTTGTTTCAATTTTGCAGTATCTGCAACATTTTGTCAGTTCACATTGCTTTGTTAATAATTTGATTTACTGTACTTTAGAATTCAGTAAATTATTCCAAAATATTTATGTCTTTTACAATTCAGTTTTTAAGTAAAACTTTTGGGCATATTCAGGAATTTAAATGTGACCTTAATGAATGAGTGAATATCTGAGCTGTAGGCTGTGTCCCTGCCTGCTCACCCTTGAATACAACCTAGCGCATCTTAGAACATGGAACAGTTCAGCACAGGAAAAGACCTTTCGTCCCATGATGTCTGTGCTGGTCAGAATTGGAATCAGGTTTAATATCACTGGCATGCGTTGTGAAATTTGCAGCAGTACAATGCAATACATGATAATATAGAAAATAATAAATCAATTACAGTATATATATATATATATAATAGCTACATTAAAATAGTGCAAAAACAGAAATAATAACAAAAAAATAGTGAAGTGGTGCTCATAGGTTCAATGTCTATTTATAACTTGGATGGCAGAGGGGAAGAAGCTGTTCCTGAATTGCTGAGTGTGTGCCTTCAGTCTTCTGTACCTCCTTCCCGATGATAACAATGAGAAGAGGGCATGTCCTGGTGATGTGGGTCCTTAATAATGGACACCACTTTTCTGAGGCACTTCTTCTTGGATGCTATGGAGGGTAGTACCCATGATGGAGCTGACTAATTTTACAACTTTCTGCAACTTCTTTTGATCCTGTGCAGTAGCTCCACCGCCCCCCCCCATACCAGATAGTGATGCAGCCTGTCAGAATGCTCCTCAAGGTACATCTATAGAAGTTTGAGTGTTTTAGGTGACAAACCAAATCTCTTCAAACTCATAAAGAAATATATCACGATATATTGGGACCAGGTTAGATCCTCAGACTTATTGACACCCAGGAACCTGAAATTGCTTACTCTCTCTACTTTTGATCCCTCTGAGGATTGGTTTCTGTTCCCTCGTCTTACCTTTTCTGAAGTCCACAATCGGCTCTTTAGTCTTACTGACATTGAGTGCAAGGTTGTGGCTGCGAAACCACTCAACTAGCTGGTACATCTCGCTCCTGTACACCCTCTCGTCTCCATCTGAGATTCTGCCAACAATGTTGTATCATCAGCAAATTTATAGATGGCATCTGAGCTATGCCTAGCCACACAGTCATGGATATAGATAGAGTATGGCAGTGGGCTAAGCACACATTGCTGAGGTGTGCAGTGTTGATCGTCAACGAGGAGGAGATATTGTAAACAATCCGCACAGATTGTGGTCTTCTGGTTAAGAAGTCGAGGATCCAATTGCTGAGGAAGGTATAGAGTTTCAGGTCTGTAGCTTTTTGATCAAGGTGGAATTGGTTAAGATGCCAAATTAAAATAATTCATCTGCCTGCACAAGATCTACGCTCCTCTATTCCTGCATGTTCACATCCCTGTCCAAGTGTCTCTTAAAAATCACTGTCATATCTAAGTCCTCTTCTGAACCACAACCCCCAACCCCTCACCACTCTGTCTACAAATACTTGCCCTCAACACCTTCTGTAAATTTCCTCCTCTCACTTTACAGGTATGCCCTAAAGAACTAGACATTTCCATCCTGGGAAAAATGACTCTATCTGCTTTATTCTATGCTTCTCATAATTTTATAAACTCCTATCAGAACTCCCTTTAGCCTTTGAAGCTCCAGAGAAAATAGTCCACATTTGTCCAACCTCTGCTTAATACTCTCTAATCCAGGCAATGTTATGGTGAACATTTTCTGCATTCTCTCCAAAGCTTCCACAACCTACCTGTAATATTGTGACCAGAATAGAACACAATACTCAAAATGGTTCCTAGCTAAAGTTTTATGCAGCTGCAACACGACTTCCAGACATTTATATTCAGTGCCCCAAGTGATAAAGCTAAGTATGCTCTTAGACTGTCTAATTGTGTTGCCACTTTTGGAGAGATCTGGACTTAGATCCCAAGATCCTTCTATATTTCAATTTTCCCAAGGATCCTGCCACCTATTGTACTCTTTCCCCCAACATTTGATCTCCCAAAGAGCAACACCTCACAATGGTCTGGATTAAACACCAAAGTCTTCATTAGGTAAACATAACATCTGTTTATTTCACATAACTTTTATGCTTTTATTGGCATCCCATGTCTAAAAAATAAACTCCAAATAATCCAAACATTATTGTTTATATCCTGTTCCATTTTAAATTCCAGTGAGAAATTATTCCTTTGCCAAACTCCATTATTATTGCCTTAACCGCCTGTAGCCAACTTTTTCCTGCTATTTCTCGCCAAGCTAAAAATCAGTCAATGTTGCATCACGTTCAATTCAACTGACCAAGTTCAAAGTAAATTTATTATCAAAGTACATGTATGTCACCATATATAACCCTAAGATTCATTTTCCTGAGGGCATACTCAATAAATCTATAGAATAATAACCCTATAACAGAATCAATGAAAGGCCGCATCAATGTGGGCATTCAACCACTGTGCAAAAGACAACAAACTTAGCAAATACAAAAAGAAAGAAATAATAATAATAAATGAGCAATAAATATCAAAAACAGTAGATTAAGCAAACTTACTGAGCAGACGAGCAGACTGTATGACTGTGGCCTGTTATTTTGTTTATGGAGCCAGAAGTAGTAATTCCCATTAGTGAATTTGATTCAGGACCAAATATTACATTGAAGGCTGATAAAAAGTATGAGGAAAAATCTGAATCAAACTCATTCTGGGCAAATATGGCCTTCCTGTACAGGCAAATAGATTTGACTCCAGAAGAGTTTTGAAAGGAAAATAAAACCACAGATGTACTTTGCAGTTCAGTTACAATTTATCACAATAAACTGGCTGGCTTGTGTAATTCCTCTTCTCCACAGGTAAGACAGTTTGAGTAATGTACATTCTAATCATCGTTATCACCTGGAAGCCAGTTTTGATCTCAAATGACCAGTCAGAGGAAGGAGGAAGGAGGTAGAGGTTTTAGTAACATGGTGTCATGACAACAATATCAACAAATGAGCTAGTGATTATCTTCAGGAAGGGGATCAGTGCACATATTCCTGATACATCAGCAGTGTTGAGGTTGAGAAGGATCAGAGTTCAAATAACTGGTAGTGAAGACCATAAGACAAAGGATGGAATAAGGTCATTTAGCCCATTGCATCTGCTTCACCATTCCATTACGGCTGATGTATTATCCCTCTTAATCACACTCTTTGATACCTGTACTATTCAAGAATATATCAACCTCCGCTTTAAGTATGATCAATAGGTTGGCCTCCACAGCCATCTGTGGCAATGAATTCCACAGATCCACTGCCTTCTGAGTAATAAAAAATCCTCCTCATCTGTGTTTCAAAGGGATATCCTTACACTCTGAAGCTGTGCCCTCTGGTCCTGGACATCCCTACTAGAGGAAGCACGCTCTCTACATTCACTCTATCTAAGCCTTTCAATACACAATATGTTTCAAAGAGATTACCCCTCATTCTTCTAAACTCTTTCTAAAATAAGAGCCCCAGAACTGCTCACAATACACCAAGTGTGGTCTGACCAATGCCTTATAAACCCTCAGCATTACATCCTTGCTTTTAAATTCTAGTCTCGAAATGAATGCTAGTATTGTATTTGCCTTCCTCACCACCGACTTAACATGTAAATTAACTTTTAGGGGACCCTGCACGAGGACTCCAAAATCCCTTTGCACCTTTGATTTCTGAATTTGATTGCCATTCCGAAAATAATCCGTGCCATTATTCCTTCTACCAAAGTGCATGGCCATACACTTCCCTACATTGTAACTCCCGTCAGGATGTTTTTACATCTGCAGTTTCTCAGTTCTACTGACAAGGATTCTACATCTTCTGATCCTATGCCGCCTCTTTGTAAATGTAAAGATTTGGTTTCATTTTTCACTAATAGAGCCATCCATACCTGCCTGTCCTTTCAATACAATGTGTATGTATCCTTGAACGTTAACCTCACATCTGTGATCTTCTTTCAGCCATGACTCAGTGATGCTCATAATGTCGTACCTGCCAATTTCTAACTGCACACAAGATAATCTACTTATTCTATATACTGCGTGCATTCAAAATTAACACCTTCAGCCGTATATTCATCACTCTTTTCAATTTTGCCTCCATGTTACTGGAAGTTAAACTCTCATCCCTTTCTAAACTTTTTGTCTTTTTATTTATTCTGGAGAATTTTGTAAACACTCCTGCACTCTCCTTCTCAGTTATTTTATCCTAATTTTTCCCATCTGTTGAACCCATCCCTTTACTATTTAGTGTAAAGACACACTTCAATCCATCCCACTGACTGTAATTTTGCCCTATCAACTGCCTATTCTTCATCACAGTCTCATTAACCACTGTGTCTTAGAAACATAGGAACATAGAAAACCTACAGCACATTACAGGCCCTTCAGCCCACAATGCTGTGCCAAACATGCACTTATTTTAGAAATTACCTAGGGTTACCCATTGCCCTCTATTTTTCTAAGCTCCATGTACCTATCCAGGTGTCTCTTAAAAGACCCCTCTTTTAAGAGTCATCTTGTATACCATCTCCCCCATCTTCTGCCTTTACATGCTGTTCACATTCTCCAGCCAAATTACTTTAAACGCTCTCCAACAGCCCTAGCTCACCTGCCCACAAGGATTTTGGTCCCCCTCAAGTTCACACGTAAACATTTTTTTATACAGGTCATCTCTTCCCCAGAGGAGATCCCAATGCTCCAGAGAATTGAGACTCTGTTCCTGCACCAATTACTTAGCAACACATTCTGCCAAACCATCCTATTCATAGCCTCGCTAACACATGGTACGGGCAGCAATCCAGAGATTATTACTCTTGAGGTCTTGCTTTTCAGCTGCTTACCTAGCTCCATGTATTCTCCCTTCAGGACCTTATCCTTCTTCCGAGCCATATCATTGGTACTAATATGTACTGCGACTTCTGGCTGCTCATCATCACCCTGACCCTAGCACCTGGGAGGCAATATACTATATGGGTGTCTCTCTCACATCCACAGAATCTGCTGTCTGCTCCTCTAACTAGTGAATCCCCTATCACCACTGCACTCCTCCTCTCTCCCATTCCCTTCTGAGCCACAGAGCCAGATGCAACGCCAGAGATGTTGTCACAGTGGCTTTCCCCGGTAGGTTATACCTCTTTCAACAGTACTCAGAATAGTATAATTATTATTGAAGGGAACAGCCACAGGGATATGTTGCAGTGTCTACTTATTCCCCCTCTCTCTCCCGATAGTAACCCCCTACCTGCCTCCTGCAACTGTGGGTTGACTACCATATCTGTCACCTCCACATTCTTCCATATGAGCCTTAGGTCATCCAGCTGCAGCTCCTATTCTCTTACAGGTTTATAAGGAGCTGCAGCTGGATGCACCTCATGCAGATCAGGGAGAGTCTCCCTGAGTTCCCACACGAAGAATGCACCACACTGACTCTATGACTGACACCAGCTATGCACTCAATCACAAAGAAATAAAGAAACGTACCAGAAACGTTTCTTTTCTTCTTCTCGCCTAAGTCTCTTGAGCCAAAGTCTCAAATTAACTAGTTTAACACTGGTCCACTCACACTAGGCCGCTCCTACAGTGGTCGCTCTGCTTCAACCTAACTTCCTGTTATGGGACTTTGCCAATGCCCAATAAATTGTGATGATTGAACCCTGCTGAAAAGTCCCAAAAGAACCCCAAACTCTTTTGAACATTATCAATACTGTAGCCTGTCCTGGTCCAACTACAGAGACTCCATGGCCAAGAAAGCTCACCAATGCCTGTACCTCCTCAGGAAGCTAAAGAAATTGACCCTTAGCAACTTTTATTGATTCTCCATAGAAAACATCCTATCTGGTTTAGTATTGTAACTGCTCTGTACACGACTGTAAGAGAGTTGTGAATACAACTCAGCACATCACGGAACCAGCCTTCCCTGTACAGACTCTGTCTATGTTTCTTGCTGCTATGGTAAAGCAGGCAGCATAATCAAAGACCCCACACACCCCTGACTTTCTCTCTTCCCCCCTCTTCCATTGGGTAGAAGTTACAAAAGTGGAAAGCAGTACTGCCATGCTCGAGCAGTTTCTACCCCACTGTTAGAAGACTAAGTATGATAAGATGGTCTCTTGACCTCACAATTTACCTCATTATGATCTTGCACCTTCTTGTTCACCTGCGCTACACTTTCTCTGTAGCTGTCGCAGTTCATTCTACATTGTTTTTAAACCTTGTTCTACCTCAATGCACTGTATACTGATTTGATCTGTATGATCAGTATGCAAGACAAGCTTTTCACTGTATCCCAGTAGACATGACATTACTGCCTGTGGAAAATGAAGATCCAGAATTATTTTTCCTCTGAATCAGCCTGCCATCTTCATTTCCGAGTCAGATAATTGTGGATTCAAGTCCCACCCTAGAATTGACAGCATCAGTTGGGAGCATAAATTTAATATGCTGGCAGCAATATAATGAACAAACATGGCTATTTTTGTACAATGATATGCCTTCATGGGGCTAGCCACTTTAACCACCATAATTTACAATTATCTTTAAATAATAAAGAATGCAAGTTTTTTGCATGGCTCTTTTGACTTCCAAGCGGAGATTGCAATTTTATTAAATCAGTGTATGCCTGACTTATGTCGGCAAATGCGGTACATGTTTTAGATCAGAAGTATTTTTGCAACAATTAATAATCAACATTTTTCAGCCAACCTGTCTCCTCCAGATTAAAATGTAGGAGTTTTGTGTAGTAAAACAAAGAGAAGATGTGCCTGGAGAAGCAGAATACTGATTGTCAGGTTGGGGACAGCCAGTCTTGACAAACAGCCATACTCTAAAATGGATAATTTAAAGGCACACCTTAAATCTGTCTCAGTCTTAATCTCTACTATATCATAAAGCCACAAGCAATCTAATTCCTAAACAAATCAGTTCATCCTGAAGAACATGAACTTGGTAGAAATGCGCACTTTCTCCTTTGAATCTTTGACTCTGAGCAGACTATGAATCGGTTTATGATCTTACAGGCCTCTTTAGGAATTTGTTTGTTTGCTTTCTACTTTGTAAGCAACGACATCCCTCTTTTCAACTGAGCAACTACAATTAGCTGAGATCTTTTCTTAAATCCTAAATTTAAAGGCTGACTCAGTATCCTGAAACTTTCAGTCAGTACTTTGCTTTAACAAAAAGCCCAAATCAAATTAATTTTCCTATAAAGCAGGATACACATTGCTTCATAAAACCAAAGACACCATGTATTTAATGTGATAGTGAATCACAATAGCATTGCAGATAAGGATTTTTAAGTCTATTATGTCATTTTAAGGAGCTGTGTAATGTTTTTAACAATAAAACGTGATATTATCAAAAGAATTTGTAAATCAAAATTGTCAAACCGAATTTATGACAATGGTGGTGTTTCATACTTCATACAAAACAAATACTTATCAAGGATTCAGATAAACTGCAGTTGTGTGATTGCCTTTGCATAATATTCACTGTAGATATAAGTACTGAGCATGAAGTAAGAAAATAAAAACAGGAAGAATTTTGCCAAAGGCAAGACTTCCATATCAGGGATTAAATAAATTTTGCGAGTAACAAGCTGCTCAAGACTATTTTTTAAACATTTGTAATATCCGTGATGAAATTAGATGTACCCTAACTGAACAATGTCTTCTCCCCAATCTTCATTACAGGTTGCAGACCATCTCTTCTGTTTATCAATGTACAGTACACACACACACACACACACACACACACACACACACAGACCCTCAGTGGCCACTTTGTTATGTACAGGTGTGGAGCCTGGTGTGGTCTTCTGCTGCCATAGCCCATCCACTTCAAAGTTTGACATGTCGTGTTCAGCGATGCCCTTATGCACACAGTTGTTGTAACGCCTGGTCATCTGAGTTGCTGTATTTGGGGAGTATCTTGGAGTTATGTGAATGGAGCAGATAATATTTGAAACAAGAACCAGGGTTCAGTTCTTTTTGTAAATCTAAATAAGTTCATGAAGCTTGCAATTAGCCTTTGTTTTTTTTTAAAATAGCAAGAAGTAAATTAAAGTGACTTCACAGGCTGCTCCACAGACCAAGCAACACCCAATCATTAAGACAATGGGTTTGTGTTAATTGGCTTGTATCAAACCAGGCAACATGGCTTAGTTATTTGCACCATTGTAACTGAGTTCAAGCTGGCAGACCAGATGGATGTTATTAATTAGCATATCAAACATGATCACAGGAATAGGCAGTCAACAGTTTTTGTGTATTTATGATATTTGTGTACTCAGAGGCAGCACTGACAACTTTAATTTTGTGTGTCTAGGATTTCTGCCCCTAGAAGCTTTTAGACTATTTGTGTGAATGACTTTGTGACAAAGGTACGTGAATATTCAGCGCTGTCTGTCACTGTAGATATGTAATTCAAAGGAAACATTGTCAACCCAAAATATTGAAGGAAATGGAATCACTGTAACTATCAAAATTGTATTGGATCATCTACTAACACACTGCTGGTGAATGCAGCAGGCCAGGCAGCAACTCCAGGAAGAGGTACAGTCGATGTTTCGGGCCGAGACCCTTCGTCAGGACTAACTGAAACAAGAGCTAGTAAGAGATTTGAAAGTGGGAGGGGGAGGGAGAGATCTGAAATGATAGGAGAAGACAGGAGGGGGAGGGATGGAGCCAAGAGCTGGACAGGTGATTGGCAAAAGGGACATGAGAGGATCATGGGACAGGAGGCCTATGGAGAAAGAAAAGGGGGCTCCCTATGCGACTCCCTTGTTCATTCGTCCCCCCCATCCCTCCCCACTGATCTCCCTCCTGGCACTTATCCTTGTAAGCGGAACAAGTGCTACACATGCCGTTACACTTCCTCCCTTACCACCATTCAGGGCCCCAGACAGTCCTTCCAGGTGAGGCAACACTTCACCTGTGAGTCGACTGGGGTGATATACTGCGTCCGGTGCTCCCGATGTGGCCTTCTATATACTGGCAAGACCCGACGCAGACTGGGAGATCGTTCCACTGAACACCTACGCTCTGTCCGCTAGAGAAAGCAGGATCTCCCAGTGGCCACACATTTTGATTCTACGTCCCATTCCCATTCTCATATGTCAATCCACGGCCTCCTCTACTGTAAAGATGAAGCCACACTCAGGTTGGAGGAACAACACCTTATATTCTGTCTGGGTAGCCTCCAACCTGATGGCATGATTATTGACTTCTCAAACTCCCGCTAATGTCCCACCTCCCCCTCGTACCCCATCCGTTATTTATTTATATACACACATTCTTTTTCTCTCTGTCCTTTTTCTCCCTCTGTCCCTCCGACTAAACCCCTTGCCCATCCTCTGAGTTTTCCCCCCCCCCTTTTCTTTCTCCCTAGGCCTCCCGTCCCATGACCCTCTCATATTCCTTTTGCCAATCAATTATCCAGCTCTTGGCTCCATCCCTCCCCCTCCTGTCTTCTCCTATCATTTTGGATCTCCCCCTCCCCCTCCAACTTTCAAATCCCTTACTCACTCTTCCTTCAGTTAGTCCTGACGAAGGGTCTCGGCCTGAAACGTCGACCGTACCTCTTCCTAGAGATGCTGCCTGGCATGCTGTGTTCACCAGCAACTTTTATGTGTGTTGCTTGAAATTCCAGCACCTGCAGATTTGCTCATATTTGGATCATCTACTGTTACCTTTGATCTTAAGAGTATAAAAATGTGATGTACCCTTGGGTTTGTGAGCCTTTACTGAAAGTGTCTCCAGAATGATGCTTGCTTCTTGTTATGAAAAAAGACTTCTATATCACCAGCTTCAGTATCTTTGGTGGCTTCGATAATGGGCACAATATTTGGGGGCTCGCCTGAGATATACTCATAACCACTGTGTGACCAGCGACTTAAGCACTCTAAGAGGATGAATGTTTTTAAGAGTAGTACCCATGCTTAGATCCATTCAGGTCAATGAGTAAGTGGGAGGAGCTAGAAAAGATGGTAGCAGAGTTTTTTTTACAGACAGGCAACTTCTTCCAGTTCGTCTGTGAAACAGCTTGTTCTTCTCTTCTCATGTCTCTCTTTTCTTTGCAAGGTGGCTGGGGTCCTGTTAGAGTCTGTGATCTACAGCTGTAGCTCAAACTACGGTTCTCCACAGGCAGTGGGTTCTCATTCTCTGACTTGCCGAGCGGCCTGGTGTTTCAATATCTCCTGGTGAGGCCTGGAAGACGTGTGCCTTCGGGGTGCGGCCCCATGGATGATCCAGTTCCTCGCCGATGTCACTGAAGCATTGGGGGATATTGAAACTTAGAGACAGCAGGCAGAAGGCCCCTGCACTCACTCTTTCTCTCTCTCCCTCTCGATGGTGAGTGAGTCTGTTGGTCCTTGAGTCGGGGGACTCAGAGAAGTGACACGGCAGATTGTAATATCAAAGCAGCGAGCTGCTGGTCTCCTGCTCTCATTTGCTGCTGGAGTGATATATCTCTCCCCCTTGCTAGTGAGAGAGAGCCTGTCTGAGATATTGAAGTGTTGGGATGGAGAGTAGTGTTTTGATGATCTTGATCATGGTCTCTTTGGGGGCTTTGCTGTTGCTTGCATGGTATGGGGAGGGATCGGTGCTTTTGCTGGAGCAAATGGGGGGGAGGAAGAGAGGCAGGGTTAACATTTTTGCTGCGGCTTGTGCGTGGAAGGGGGTCTTTGGGGTTCTGACGTTTCTGTCATTCATTGGGTTTTCTTCTATTTTGTGGATGTCTGCAAAGAATAGGAATTTCAGGTTGTATACTGTATACATTTTCTGATATTAAATTGAACCATTCAACTCTTAGGGCGTATTCTTAGATTAGTGTATATAACGAATAATTAAGTTCAGCAACAGCTATTCTTCAGACATGAATGTGGACTGTAGATTAAATTTGAAATGCTTCCCTGAACAATAGTTAACTATTGTTTTTCTGGGCTGTGGACACCAGTTGATTGAAAACCAGACAATGCTGATTAACATTCATTTTGGGTGTCTTGAGTGTGAGTGCAAAGAAGTTAGTATGTGAAAATTATATGTAATTCAAAGGAAGTATTGTATATATATCGTGACTATAGAAATGTCCTGCTGTCGTCCTGCTGATCTTTGGCATATAAAATGTCATGTAATATTGGGTCAAATAGGTCTCTTCCTCCAAGAGAGTCTCACTTTGTAGAATAAAACACTTCTGTATCCACTAGCTTCAAGTGTCTCTCCGGCAACATTGTTCATATTACAACAGAACAATTGAACCATTGACCACAGGATCACAAAGTATCAAAGAATACAGTGGAGAGCTGAAATGATAGATATAAAAGTCTGGTGCATGTGTGTTGTGTAAAGGACCAGCTCTAAGACAGTTTTGCGCAGCTTGGTAAAGCAGGGCCACTAGTTGTAAAAGATGGTTACTGACCGTTCAGAATGCTAGAGGGTGCGTGTGTACTCATTTGGGGAAATTATATTGCAGTATACTTGTTTCTTAATGTGTTTGAGTGTTTTAGAAGAAGGTTGAAACTTTTGTAACAAGAATTTTAAGTGCAAGCGAATACAACAGGCATCATGAGTTTACTGGCACAGAAGGTGAAGATTGCAGAGTATATACTCTGTGGTTTTAAGTAAGTACTGTTTAACTTTTATCCATCCTTTATATTTTGCTTAGTATGTGAATTATTGTGGAAATATTTGAGGGAGAGGTTATCCCCAAATAAATCTTTTGGGATGGTATCTGATGAGGTCAGACAATGTCCTGTCGAGTATATTCATATACTGATTAAACACACACATACACACACACACGCTCTCACACTCACACTCAATTTCACTCCTCCTGGCCATTTCTGGCATCACCAAGCCTGAATCCTGGAAACCACAGTGAGCAAAAGAGTTCTGAATTGACTCACTGCTTATTTCTCACCAACTATCATTTACAAATATCGCAGCTTTTGAACACAAATACATGCAGTATCATTTCATAATTACTAATGCCAGTAATAGTTTAATCATTATTGCAGTGTATGAAATACCAACAACAGATCCTAATAAAAGCATTTTTTGAGTACAGTAGAAGGAAAGGTATGCTGCATCTGGAGTTTCTCCAGTTAGCGGACAATTTCCCTCCACGCCCCTCTGACGTAGTGGGGAACCGTGTACGAGGCAAGTTACAGCAGTGGTTTGCCATTACCTTCTGCTGGGTGAGTTTCCAAGGAGATCACCAGCTCGTAACCCAGCACAGATGGAAAGCGTGCAGGGAGCTGGCTGAATTTGAACTCGGGACCTTTCGTCCCAAAGTCCGGCGCTGATGCCACTACGCCACCAGCCGGGTCTGAGTACAGTATACATTCAGAAAAATCAAAGGCATATCTGAAAGTGATGCTTTTAAATATCATAAACACCAGAGATTCTACAGATGCTGGAACTCTTGAGCAACAAATAAAATGCTGGTGGAACAACTCATCAATTCAGGCAGCATCAGCAGAGCAAAATAAACAGTTAATGTTTGGAAACAAGAGAAATTTTGCAGATGCTGGAAATCCAAACAACACACACACAAAATGCTGAAGGAACTCAGCAGGTCAGGCAGCATCTATGGAAAAAAGTACAGTCAAAGTTTCGGGCCTGGCAGGACTAGAGAGAAAAGGCTGAGGAGTAGATTTAAAAGGTGGGGGGAGGGAAGAGAGAAACGCCAGGTGATAGGTGGAACTTGGAGGGGGAGGGATGAAGCAAAGAGTTAGGAAGTTGATTGGTGAGAGACAGAAGGCCATAGAAAAAAAAGGGGTGTGTGTGTGGAGAATGGAGCACCAGAGGGAGGTGATGGGCAGGCAAGTAGATAACATGAAAGAGGGACAAAGGGATGGGAAATGGTGAGGGGGGGGCGCGGTTGCATTGCTGGAAGTTTGAGAAATCAATTTTCATGCCATCAGGTTGGAGGCTACCCAATGGAATATAAGGTGTTGTTCCTCTAACCCAAGTGTGACCTTATCCTGACAGTGGAGCAGGCAATGGATGGACATATCAGAATGGGAATGGGAAGTGGAATTAAAATGGGTGGCCACTGGGAGATCCCACTTGTTCTGGTGGATGGAGCATAGATGCTTGGCGAAGCAGTCTCCCAATCTATGTCTGGTCTTACTGATATACAAGAGGCCACACTGGGAGCACTGTACACAGTATATGACCCAAATAGACTTACAGGTGAAGTGTCACCTCTCCTGGAAGGACCGTTTGGGGACCTGAATGGTAGTGAGGGAGGAGGTGTAGGGCCAAGTGAAGCACTTGTTCCGCTTGCAAGGATAAGTGCCAGGAGGGAGATCTGTGCGGAGGGATGAATGGACAAGGGAGTCGTGTAGGGAGCGATCCCTGCAGAAAGCAGAAAGTGGTGGGGGGGGGGGAGGGAAAGATGTGTTTTGTGGTGGGATCCAGTTGGAGTTGGTGGGAGTTTCGGAGAATTATGTGCTGAATGCGGAGGCTGGTGGGGTGCGCATTTACGCTCCATCCGACAGAACAAGTGGGATCTCCCAGTGGCCACCCATTTTAATTCCACTTCCCACTCCCATTCTGATATGTCCATCCATGGCCTCCTCCACTGTCGGGATAAGGCCACACTTAGGTTGGAGGAACAACACCTTGTATTCCGTTTGGGTAGCCTCCAACCTGACAGCATGAATGTCAATTTCTCAAAATTCCAGTAGTGCCTCCATCCCACCACCTATCACCTGGTACTTCTCTCTCCCTTGACCCCACCTTTCAAATCTACTCAAACAACAGGAATTCTGCAGATGCTGGAAATTCAAGCAACACACATCAAAGTTGCTGGTGAACGCAGCAGGCCAGGCAGCATCTCTAGGAATGTTTTGAGACCCAAGGGTCTCGGCCTGAAATGTCAACTGTACCTCTTCCTAGAGATGCTGCCTGGCCTGCTGCGTTCACCAGCAACTTTGATGTGTGTTGCTTTCAAATCTACTCCTCAGCTTTTTCTCTCCAGTCCTGCCGAAGGGTTTCGGCCCAAAACGTCAACTGCACTTTTTTCCATAGATGCTGTTTAGAGCCGAGACCATTCATCTTGACCCAATGCCAGTTACTAATTAATTTATTTTATTATCTTCAGTGCTTCAGATCCTGTTTCCACATGAATTAATAGCTTACCAAACTTGCACTATTATGACATAGCAGTATTTTTATTTCACTATCTTATCCCTCCATATTCCTGTATTTTCCTCCAATCTTAAAATCGTTATGGGTATTTTTTCTCTTTGATCTATTTCTTATTAATTATCATTGAATGTAATTGTTGTACCATTAGTGGTGTGTCTATATACATAAATGTTCTCAATTCCAAAACTGCCCACTTTTCTATTTTTTTCCCTCTTTAAAATTAAACCAAATATACTTTATTATTTTAGCTTGGCATCAAATTAGGCTTGATAGAACTGTGAGGGATCTTGGGACATTTTTGCTGCATTGTTGTAGTTCGCATGGTGTAGCTCTGCATCCATGACTATCATCCAAACTGTTTTACCTCAGAATTCTCATTGAGGACGGCTAGAATCCTTCCCAGAAGAAATGAAAGTGAGAAATAGGATGATGAAGAAGAAAACAGAATTAAAGAATGGGTGGGATTAGCAAGATTTCACAGCTCCTAGTTATTCAGGAGCAATCTATTCAACTAGGATTAGGAACAATATTGGAGTAAAATTACTCAGAAGATAATAAAGAGGGAGCCGAAGGGATAAAATGTCAAGAAATAAACAAAAATCTCTGCTCTCTGAATTTTCAGATTGGATGTAATTAACTACATTCTTATGATTGGTACTATAACATCAACATTCTACATATCCAGGAGATATACATCCTCTGGAAGTCCAAATGCCAATACTTGAATAGTTTCTGAAGGACAGTAGTTTATTTCCTCTAGGGTTGGCAACTCATTCCAGTTCAGGGTAGAGAGCTGAAATGTACTTTTTAATATGCTATTTTCTACAAACCTGCTATATTGTGGTCCTTTTGGACTGCAAAATTATGTGGAATGCCTGCTTTTGAAACAGCTCCACAGACACTCTCCAGGGAGAAGGCAAGGGAATGAGGATGACTGGAAGAATTGGATCAGCCCATGATTGAATGGCGAGCAGACTTGATGGGTCGAGTGGCCTATTTCTGCTCCAGTATCTTATGGTCTTAGTCAGTTTGAAGCAAGTCTTATTCTCAGCATGTATACAGTGACATAGTTAGTGTGTTGTCTTATAAATAAACATCTACTTCTTGGAGTATATGTTTGCTGTGTCTTTGTGCAATCAGAAAATATGATAAATCCATGATGAGCATAATTACAAAAAGACAGCGTTGACTCCTCGTGATGAAAGACCTGGGTGAATTTAGACTTCAAAAACTGATGTTTTGTAACATTTTCCAGTGATCAGTGACTCAGAATCTTGTTTGCCTCAGGTGGCTGTGCAACCTGACAAGAGTGCAGCATGTTAAAGTCGCAAGACCTAGCAGTATTGATCTATCATTGGATTATCATATGCCCCAGGTTTAGCCATGTCACCACTGGATAGGAAAGGCCAATATGGCTGCCCCACTGAAAAACTTGAGAACCACACAACTCATGTCAAATGAATGGGCATTATTTTTGAAGCACATGATATTCTGGGGACTGATGGAGAAGATAACCCAAGAGTATCTATGCACAATATGCATATGTAAAATGAACAATAATCATGGCAATGATTGGGCCAGAAATAAATGGCACAATGACATACCTTTTTGTACCAAACAAAATAATCTTTAGAGATGCAAGGAACTAGATTAGTTTGAAGTGGTTAGAAATAGCTGAAACCTGTTTGTTTAGGACAGGGAGACAGAAGCAGGTTGAAAAAAATTAGGAAGTACATTATTTTATTAAAGAACTTAATACTGCATTGTACTTTTGCTTTTGTTTTAGATACTGCCTTATGACATGAGCTTGTGTGTGGACTAGCAAATGAACAAATTTAGGTAAAACTACTAAATATGCAAAACCTGCCATTTAAAATTGTGCAAAGTAATTGTGTCGATGGAAATGACACCCAGGAATGCTAAATGAGTTGTACCCGAGTCAAATCCTGTAAAACTGATTCTGAAGTATACTGGAGAGGCGAGTTCAAACAATTGTTTTCTTTGCAAAGGTCATCTCTTAATTTAGGCCTGTCAGTTTAGAACAGCCAAGAGTTTCATTTGCCAAAAGAAAGGTCATCTGTCAACAGGCAATAGATCCAGAGCTAAGACAAACAACAAAATCAATTTCAGTGGCAATCTGAAAGTACAAAAGAAAGGAAAACTTAGTTCCATGGTCATTCATACAATCAGGAACTGGAATTGCGCAGTATATATTATATGTCACAAGCAGTATTGTCAGCCAATAGAAAGACTTTCAAGTAAAGGTTATAATTCAAAACTAGTGAATCAACTTGCAAACTGATATTGTTGGGTAATAAGTCAAGACACTTCAGCTAGTTCTGCCATATACCCTACACAGAACAGACAGTGAATATATAAAAAAAGGAAATCCAGTCTGGTAAAATTTTCAAGACTTCAGGGCAGATGGAATCTGCACTGTAGGGTGAGTGATATCAGCTAGAGGTGAACGAAGTCTAAGTTGAAACACCTTACCATAAAGTTTGGGTGCCACGGTAACTTAGCAGTTAGCGCGATGCTATTACAGCTTGGGGCATTACAGTTCAGAGTTCAATTCCGACATCATCTGTAAGGAGTCTGTCCATCCTCCCTGTGGAATGCGTGGGTTTTCTCCCACAGTAAGTTAATTGTAAATTGTCCTGTGATTAGATTGGGGGTTGTTGGCCGTTGTGGCCTGAGGGGCCGGGAAGGCCAACTCCGCACAGTTTCTCTAAGTAAGTAAGTTGCCTCTGACTGGAACTACTGCAGACTTCAGGAATTGATCTACCAATGCCAAGCCAGTTGGGCAGAATAACAGAACATTCTTTGAGTTCAAATCCAGTCCAGATATTTCAAAATTACTTAAAACAACAAAACCTGTAAGGAGATCAGGAAGACTCCAAATTAATGTCTGCAGCAAAGATTTACAAAGATGCTACCAGGATAAGAGAGCTGAGTTATAGGGAGAGGTTGGCCAGGCTAGATCTTTATTCTTTGGAACGTAAGAGAACGAGGGGGTGACCTTATGGAAATGTTTACAACTATGAGAAGCATTGATAATGTGGATGCTGACAGTCTTTTTCTCCAGGGTAGGGGAGTCCAACTCTAATTCAGTTTTTGGTCTTACATTGATTCTATCATGGATTTATTGAGAACGCCTGCAAGCACATGAATCTCATGTTTGTATATGGCGACATATATGTACTTTGATAATAAATTTACTTTTAACTTTTGAAATTTGAACTTTGGAAAGGGAAAGATTTGAAAGGAAGCTGAGGAGAAACTTCTTCATGCACAGGTGGTGAGTGTATGGAATGAGATGTGCGTGCCCCTTTCAATTAGTCGAGGCAGGTGCAATAGAGTTTTTTAAGAATCACTTGTGTAGGTACATGGAGGGGAAAGGCCTAGAGAGATATGGATTGTCTGCAGGAAATTGGAACTAGCTGGGTGGCACCTGGTTGGCATAGACTCCTTGGGGCAATGTGCCTGTACAAGTGCCGAGTTACTCTATGACTCTATATTGACACGTTACTTGTACTTCAGCCCTGTTTACACATTGGAAGAAGAGTTTAATATATCTTAAGCATGGAACATACTGCTTTCTCTATATTTGTGGTTGTTTGTTTATACTCTGATCCAAGCAGGATTATGGTGCTTTGCATAGATCACGAACAATATAATGGCTTCACAAACAGTCCAGGACATTCTGTTCACAAAATATCCTAAAGTCTCAGCATATAAATAGTGAGTGCACTGCCTTGTAAATAAACCTCTACCCATTTGGATACATATTTGTTATGTCTCAGTGAATTCTCAGGATTTTACAAGAGCAATTGTAATCACAAAAAGGAGACCACTGGGAGTTAGAACCCTTTAAAAATGCTTCTTAGTCCTTAACTTGCAACGTCAGAGGTCACCACAGGGGAACAGGGAAGGTGTTGTTAAATGTATAGCATTGGTAACAGCAGGCTGCACTGGAATCTGGCAGCACGTTAAGTTGGGGAGGTTGTTGGGACGGATTGAAGGGTGGATTGTTCAACAGAGAGAAGTGGGACACAGCAGATTAGTAGGGAAGGGAAGTCAGAAAATCAAGGCCATGAGGAGATGCAAACGCCCAAAGGTTTGGGTATGTACTTGACTTATCTATATGTCTTACAAGTCAGCATTGTGGTTCTAAGTCCATTTTGTCCTGGGAATATCCGAAGAATAACACTACCAGAAAAAAGGGGTCTGTGGTTTAGGCTTTCCTGTAAATACTCCAAAATGTGCATTACATGGGGAATCATTTTATCTTGCGCATCCCTGATGTGAAATTGTACTGTGCTTCAAAGGTTACTCATGAAATATCTTGTCACCATTAGGCCAATCTGACTTGGAAATTGTTGCAAACATGCTTTGCTCTGGGTTAAATTGATTTTTAGTCAAGTAGTACTGGAAAAATGAATGCCATGCAGTTAAATATCCAGACAATTTCTTCCATGTCATCTTCCCTCTGTTACTGGGGTATTCTGCAAAACGTCTAAGCATACCAGACATTTTTATTTTTTCAAACAAAAGCAGAACAATGTAGCTGTAAATAAATAGTGTTTATGCATTTCCTTAGTGCCGGACATCTAAGCCTTAGCCTATCCTATTACTTCAGTGCAGTACTCTCCCGTAACCCCTTGATTAAGGCCAAGAAGATAGATGGGATATTGGAGGCTCCATGTCTTTCAAAGGTTGCACTTTGGTTCGTGGTGGAAGGTCAAGGCGGTTGGAAAGGAGTCACGGATGAGAAAGCCGAGGAAGGTGGCAGCAGTTGCCAACAGTTGAGTATTGCAGTGGAATGTCAGAATACTACCTTGGCAGCTCAGATTATTGCCATCAATTTGTCCATTGTACAAAGGGACTCACAGCAGTCCAGCCATCTACCCTCCAAAAGTTTACTGGCATTGCTTTGTTCCAGGGAAGGGACAAAGACTCCGTAGGTCACAAATTTCTTAACCTCTTTCAGGAAGACAGCATTCTGATTATACATTCGTATATAACTATAACTCAGTCATCAGTCAAGCAGGTCCAAGTGCTAAGGGCATTTTTAACTGTCCTCTATTTGAATTTGCCCTAATCTTCCAGCAGCCATGCTCTCCCTCCTAGGTTAGTACTGACCTCCCTCCTGGGTTAGTACTGCTCTCCCTCCTAGGTTAGTACTGCTCTCCCTCCTAGGTTAGTACCTCCAGGATAGACAAATGCAAACAAAAGTCAGTCATTATAGGAATGCTTAGTGTTGATTAGTTACGATAATTTCAGCACTTGAGTGTAAAACATAAAGCAGAACTGATTTCAATCATAAGCATGAGATAATCTGAAGATGCTGTAAATCAAAGTACCACACACGAAATGCTACAGGAACTCAGCAAGCCAGGCAGCGTCTATGGAAGTAAATAAACTGTTGATGATTTGGGTCAAGACCTTTATCAGGACTGGAAAAAAGAGATTAGCAGTCAGAGTAAGAGGGCTGGGGGGAGGAGAGGAAGATGTCCATAGATGTCATAGGATATAGGTAAAACTGAGAGGGGGAAGGGTGAGTAAAGAGCTGGGAAGTTGATTGGCGAAAGAGATAAAGGGCTAGAGAAGGGGAATCTGACAGGAGAGGACAGAAGGCTATGGAAGAAAGGGAAGGGGGAGGAGAACCAGAGGGAGGTGATGGGCAGGTAAGGAGATAAGGTGAGAGAGGGAAACGGGAATGGGGAATAGTGAAGGAGAAAGGGGGGCAATTACTGGAAATTTATTCATTCCATCAGGTTGGAGGCCACCCAGTCGAAATATAAGGTGTTGCTCAATCCTCAGTCAGGCCGCTGTATTGATCATTCTGACCTCCACCATTACAATGCCAGGCTTCACTGAAGCTTGATATAGCCACATCTCAATGATGAAGTTACCGAACTGCTAAATGCAGATGACACCTGGACTAGTAAACAGGAGACTCAGGTTCAAAGTAATATCCAGGAATGTGGATGGAAAAATGCAGAGTGGCTAGCTTTTAGAAAAGATGACCATGAGAAGTAATGAATGGTTGTGACAACCAACGTAACACTAATGTCCTTAATGGGAGAAAAACTACTATACATGCCTAGGCTGGCCCACAGATGAGTCCACGTTCAACCGTGAGGTTGATTTTTAAATGTCACATGAACTGGCTTGGAAATGTCAAGATGGCACCAGTGAACAACAATTCCTTGGGCAACATCTTCCAGATAGCAAATCTCTTCAATTATTTCCCATTTTCAACACATCCTCTTTGTTCTTTTAGTCTCGTTTGTGTTATGGAAACTGTTGGAGCCTGTGACGTGCAGTTTGGAACTCGAAGGGATGACCCACTGCTCTATTGTGTCTGGAAAGCTGTTTCGCGGAGAAGATCAGAGACGAGGACCCTAAAGGGACCAAGAACACAAGCTGACTTGTGGGCGAGACCTGAGATGGGGCTCAGAGTCAAGAACAACTCCATCTTGAAGTGACGAGGAAGACTGAAGCATCGAGGTGTATGCGAAGAGGGTCAGCTACCGCTCCCGATGGACGCTTACGGGGCAACATTGGTCAGCAGCTGGGTCGGCAGCATTTGGACCTGACATGTCGGTCACTCTTCACAGAAGGACCAAGTTCAAGTAGCTGCTCTCCTCATATGCTGACGGAAGGATGTTTTTGATATTCTGAGATTTATATGATGATTGGACTGCACTTTATATTGGTCTCCTTCAATTTTTCAATGTTTTTTTTCTTGTGGGCAATTGGTGGGTGGGTGATCTGTTAATTTTTTTTATATCTGTGGGGGTTAGGGATCGGGGTTTTGATGCTATTGTTGCTGTTTTTACTGCGAATGGGGGGGTTGAGGATTGTTATTGTTCTTCTGTTTTTCTGCAGGGGAGGGTTTGGGGAATTGTTGCTATTGCTGCCTTTGTTTTCTGCAGAGGGGGTGGATTTTGGGGTTTGTGCGTCTTTTTTCTTTTTTGCGCTGGGGTGTCTTTTCTTTCAACAACTCTCATGGTCTTTCTGTATTTCATGGCTATCTGGAAAAGATGCATATCAGAGCTATATTGTATATGCATACTTTGACAATAAAATGAACATTTGAACTTTTGAGCCATTATATCATTACAGTTACAAAGAGAGAATAAACTTTTAGTCCTGATGAAGGGTCTCAGCCTGAAATTTCAACTGTTTATTTCCCTTCATAGATGCTGCCTGCCATGTCCCCAGCATTTTGTGTGTGTTGGTCTGGATTTCCAGCATCCGCAGAGTCTTGTGTTAATGAATTAAGTTGGATGGGTTACCTGGTATCAACTTCAGTGTCAAGTTCAGAATTGCAAAGTTATTCCCAATTTAGTCAAATTTACAAAGCGATCCTCACTGATGTCAAAATTGAGAGATGTTCCACAGGCATGTCAAACAACAGTGATGAAAGTTGTATTTACAGGATTATATTTTGCAAGCCTCGTGCCAGACTCCTCCATCACCATTCTTGGGGGTGACTTGTCCAACTGATAAGCCAGACCAACCAGAAGGGGCCACATAGTGGTATACAGGTGGTAGGGACAAGCCTTGATAGTGATTCCACACCCTGTGAAGTCGCATGGCACCAGGTCAATCATAGATAAGGAAAGCTCCTTCTGATTATCACTCAGTATCCTCCCTCAACTGGTATATCAGTATTCCTTTATACAGAGCAATATTTAGAAGAAACATGGAAGAAATATGGCTTCAAAATGAACCCTTCAATGTCCACCACCAAGTTTCACTTGGGAGCACTACCACAGATTGAGCTGGACCATTCCAAAAGGACACAGCTATACAGCAAGTGAACCAACAAGAGGAATAAATTTGCTTGACTTTGTCCTAACCAAATCCACCTGTGGCAGATGCATCTGTCCATTATAGCATTGGTAATTATGAACAGCAGGCAACCGTGATGGAGACAAAGTCCTATCTTCACAATGGGAACGGACTCCATTACATTGTGCGGCACAATTAAAGTATTCTATTGGATAGGCTCAGATGAGATGAGTCAGCTCAAGCTGTGAATTGATAAGGCACTGTGGACCATTAGCAGCACCTACCTGTAACCTCATAGCCTAGCATTCTCCTCACTCTACCACTGGTATCAAGCCAGGTGATCAACCCTGTTTCAATGGACAAATTTGTGGTGCAATTAGAGATTGGTCGATACGATGTTGTGGGCATCACTGACTCAGGGCTGAAAGAAGGCCATGGATGGGAGCTTAACGTCAATGTACAGGCAGGAAGGTATAGGTGGTGGTATGGCTCTGTTGGTAAGAGATAGAATTACATCTTTAGAAAGAGCTGACATTGGGTCAGAGAATATGGAATCTTTGTGGATAGAGTTAAGAAACTGCAAGGGTAAAAAAAACCATTATGGGAATCATATATAGGCCTCCATATTGAGCCAAGATGTGGGGCTGAGATTGCAAAGGGAGCTGGAAAAGGCACGTAATAAGGACAATGTCACAATTGTAATGGGGGACTTCAATATGCAAGGGGATTGGGAAAACCAGGTTGGTGTTGGATCGCAAGGGAGGGTATTTGTTGAATGCTTATGAGATGGCTTTTTAGAGCAGCTTGTGCTTGAGCCTAGGGGAAAGGTGATCTTAGACTGGGTGTTGTGTAATAACCCAGATCTTATTAGGAAGCTTAATGTAAAGGAACCTTTAGGAGGCAGTGATCATAATATGGTTGAATTGATACTGCAATTTAAGAGGGAGAAGCATAAGTCACAGGCTACAGTATTGCAAAGGAATAGAGGGAATAGAGGCATGACAGAGGAGCTTGCCCATGTGGATTGGAGGAGGATACTGGTGAGCATGATGGCAGAGCAGAGATGGCTGAAGTTTCTGGAAATAGTTCACAAGGCACAGGATAGATATGTCCCATAGAAGAAGTTTTCAAATGGTAGGGATAGGCAACTGTAGCTGACAACGGAAGTTAAGGGCTGCATAAAAGCCAAGGAAAGGGCATATAAGGTAGCAAAAGTGAGTGGGAAGTTGGATGATTGGTAAGCTTTTAAAATCCAACAAAACCATACAACCATATAACAATTATAGCACGGAAACAGGCCTTCTCGGCCCTTCTAGTCCATGCCGAATGCTTACTCCCACCTAGTCCCACCGGCCTGCACTCAGCCCATAACCCTTCATTCCTTTCCTGTCCATGTAGCTATCCAATTTTACTTTAAATGACAATATCGAACCTGCTTCTACCACTTCTGCTGGAAGCTCGTTCCACACAGCTACCACTCTCTGAGTAAAGAAGTTCCCCCTCATGTTACCCCTAAATTTTTGCCCCCTAACTCTCAACTCATATCCTCCTGTTTGAATCTCCCCTACTCTCAATGGAAAAAGCCTATCCACGTCAACTCTATCTATCCCCCTCATAATTTTAAATACCTCTATTAAGTCCCCCCTCAACCTTCTACGCTCCAAAGAATAAAGACCCAATTTGTTCAACCTTTCTCTGTAACTTAGGTGCTGAAATCCAGGTAACATTCCAGTAAATCTTCTCTGTACTCTCTCTATTTTGTTGACATCTTTCGTATAATTCAGTGACCAGAACTGTACACAATACTCCAAATTTGGCCTTACCAATGCCTTGTACAATTTTAACATTACATCCCAACTCCTATACTCAATGCTCTGATTTATAAAGGCAACTAAAACGGCTATAAGAAGGGAAAAGATGAAATACAAGGTCAAACTAGCTAATAATATAAAGCAGGATACTAAAAGTTTTTTTCCAGTTATATAGAGAGTAAGTGGGTGGTGAGAGTTGATATTGGACCACTGGAAAATTATGCTGGTGAGGTAGTAAAGGGGGACAAAGAAATAACAGATGAACTTAATGAGTACTTTGCATCAGCCTTCACTGTGGAAGACACTAGCAGTGTGCCAGAAGTCTGTGAGTGTAGGCAAGCAGGAGTGAGGCCATTGCTATTACAAAGGGAAAAGTGCTAGGCAGATTTAAAGGTCTTAAGGTGGATAAGTCACCTGGACCAGATGAACTACATCCCACAGTTCCAAAAGAAGTTGGTGAAGAGATAATGGATGCATTGGTCATGATCTTTCAAGAATCACTTGATTCTGGCATGATCCCGGAGGACTGGGAAATTGCAAAAGTCATTCCACTCTTTAAGAAGGGAGGAAGGTAAAAGAAAGGAAATTATAGGCCAGATAGCCTAACCTCAGTGGTTGGGAAAGTGTTAGAGTCTATTATTAAGGATGAGGTTTCGGGGTACTTGGAGACTAATGATAAAATAAGTCAAAGTCAGCATAGTTTCTGTAAAGGGAAATCTTGCCTGACAAATCTGTTAGAGTTCTTTGATGAAGTAACAAGCAGGGTGAACAAAGGAGAGGCACTGGATGTCATTTACTTGGATTTCCAGAAGCTGTTTGATAAGGTGCCACACATGAGGCTGCTTAACAAGATCAAATCCTGTGGTGTTACAGGGAAAGATACTGGCATGGATAGCGGAATGGCTGACAGGCAGGAGGCAGTGAGTGGGAATAAAAGGGGCCTTTTCTGGTTGGCTGCCGGTGATAGTGGTGTTCCTTCAGGGTTAGTATTGGGACTGCTGCTTTTCACATTGTTATAATTTAGATAATGGGGTTGATGGCTTTGTGGCAAGGTTTGCGGATGATACGAAGATAGGTGGAGGGGTAGGTAGTCCTGAGGAAGCAATGTGATTGCAGCAGGACTCAGACAAATTGGAAGAATGGGCAAAAAAGTGGCAGATCAAATACAGTGTTGGGAAATAGATGATAATGCATTTTGGTAAAAGGAACAATAGTGTGGGCTATTATTTAAATGGAGAAAAGGTTCAAACATCAGAGGTGCAGAGGGACTTAGGAGTCCTCAAGCAAGACTCCCAGAAGGTTAATTTACAGGTTGAGTCTGTGGTAAAGAAGGCAAATGTAAAGTTGACATTTATTTCAAGGGGAATAGAATATAAAAGCAAGGAGACAATGCTGAGCCTTTATAAGACACTAGTCAGGTCTCACTTGGAGTATTGTCAACAGGTTTGGACCCCATATCTCAGAAAGGATGTGTTGTTCACAAAGATGAGGAGGTTCACAAAGACGATTCCAGGAATGAAGGAGTTAACACACAAGGATCATTTGGCAGCTTTGGGCCTGTATTCACTGGAATTTAGAAGGATGGGAGGGGGGAATCTCATTGAAACCTACCAAGTGTTGAAAGGACTAGATAGGGTGGATGTGGAGAGGATGTTTCCTGTGGTAGGGGTATCCAGATCTAGAGGCACAGCCTCAAAATTGAGGGGTGACCCTTTAGAACAGAAGTAAGGAGGAATTTTTTTTAGCCAGAAAGTAATAGATCTGTGGAAATCTCTGCCACAGACTGTGGTGGAGACCAAGTCCTTGGGTATATTTAAGGCAGAAGTTGACAGTTTCCTGATCAGTCAGGGCATCAAAGGATATGGCGAGAAGGCAGGTGTATGGGGTTGAGTGGGATCTGTGATCAGCCATGGTGGAATGGTGGAGCAGACTCAATGGGCTGAATGGCCTAATTCTGCTCCTATGTCTTATGGTTTCATGGTCTTAAGTTCTAACAATGTTGATGTATAGTGAGATCTTAGGGTTAAAGCTCTTAGTTCCCTGGAAGTTGCTTACTGGTTGATAGGGTAAGAAAAGAAGTATATGGCATGCTTGTTTTATTAGTCAAGACACCAGGTTCACTAATCAAGAAGTTATGATGCAGCTTTATAAAACTCTGGTTAGACCACATCTGGACTATTGCATTCAATTCTGGTTGCCCCATTATATGAAGGATGTGTAGGTATCGGAGAGATGCAGATGAAGTTTACCATGTTGCTGGCTGGATTAGAGGGCACGTAATAGGTAGAGACTGGATAAACTTGAATTGTTTTCTCTGGAATAGTAAAGGCTGAGATGGAACTTGATAGAAGCCATAAAATGATGAGAGGTATTGATAGAAAACTGGTATCTTATTGCCAGGGTAGAAATGCATAATATTAGTAGGCATGCATTTAAGGTGAGAGGGGGCAAGATCAGTGAAAATGTGGAGGATAAGTTATTTTTTTACATAATGGTGACTGCCTGGAATGCGGTGCCTTGGATGGTAGTGGAAGCAGCACAAAAGAAATGTTCCAGTACATCAACATGCAGAGATTGGAGTGATAAGGACATTGTGTATACAGAAGGGTTTAGTTTAGTTAGGCACTCATTTGTGAATTTAATTAGCTTGGCACATCGTGAGCCAAACAGACTGCTCTGTGCTGTATAGTTCTACGATTTGTGTACTTTCCCTTTGATGCTTCTTTTAGTTTTATAAGGATATTTCAATGCTGAATGCTACCTGATGTCAATGAAGTCACTCAGCAGATCTTTGGAAGTCAGCCCATGTTTGAACTAAGAGGTGTATAGCTGAGCAGTCCCAGCAAAACCCACAATAGGCTTCCGTGAGCAGGTTATTGAGGAATAATGCCACTCTGCTGATAACTGAAGGTGGACTGTTTGATTGGAAACAGCCAGAATGAATTGCCTTGGTTTTAGTGATCAGGATGTACCTGGTAATTTTCTCAGAACACATTTCAGCTGAGGTCTGGCACAAAAGGAGCTAAACTAACCATTGTAGATTGGAGAGAAGTCTTCACTGTGAGAATGCAGCATTTTGTCATCACTTTGGCTGGCACCTAATCCATTACCTGATGTATCCTTCCATTCATTTGCTACTTGTAATCCTATTCCACAATTTATCAACGCAAACACGAGGAATTCTGCAGATGCTGGAAATTCAAGCAACACACACCAAAGTTGCTGGTGAACGCAGCAGGCCAGGCAGCATCTCTAGGAAGAAGTACAGTCGACGTTTCGGGCCAAGACCCTTCGTCAGGACTAACTGAAGGAAGAGCTAGTAAGAGATTTGAAAGTGGGAGGGGGAGGGGGAGATCCAAAATGATAGGAGAAGACAGGAGGGGGAGGGATGGAGTCAAGAGCTGGACAGGTGATTGGCAAAAGGGATATGAGAGGATCATGGGACAGGAGGCCCAGGGAGAAGGAAAAGGTGGGGGGAACCCAGCGGATGGGCAAGGGGTAAAGTCAGAGGGACAGAGAGAGAAAAAGGTGAGTGAGAGAAAGAATGTGTGTATATAAATAAATAATGGATGGGGTATGAGGGGGAGGTGGGGCATTAGCGGAAGTTAGAGAAGTCAATATTCATGCCATCACCTTATATTCTGTCTGGGTAGCCTCCAACCTGATGGCATGCTCCTCTACTGTAAAGATGAAGCCACACTGACTATACCCCTTACCCTCCCACTTTCAAATCTCTTACTCACTCTTCCTTCAGTTAGTCCTGACGAAGGGTCTCGGCCTGAAACGTCGACTGCACCTCTTCCTAGAGATGCTGCCTGGCCTGCTGCGTTCACCAGCAACTTTGATATGTGTTGCCACAATTTATCAATGGCATTTCCTAAAGCTGCACCTTGAGAGCATGTACTTTATGGAATATCACTACCTACAAGACCACATCCAAGTCACTCACAGTTCCAACTTGAACACAATTTGTTTTAGATTTATTATTGCTAAGCCAATGCACTGCAGATGTTCAATATGATGTTTTATCATGAAAATTAATTTTAAAAGATGTATAATTCTTTATATTTCTGGTAACAGTATATTGGTCACAGTTATCGAGCCAGCAATATTTGGCAACAGTGAAATCTTCCAGGTAAATAACTACTGTCAGAAATAATTATGTTAAAGCACATGGTTACTAGGCAATTACAATCAAAGCAGGTTTCACCTCAAGCAATGACACAACAAAGAACAAGGAGGAATATAGGTTACACCCATGCCACATTATAACAATAAACATATCAAATGTATAGGATTACCAGCTATACAGACTGTGGCACATACCATAATCAATAATGTTGTTCTCCAACGAAGTTAGCAATGAGTAACACAGATCACATCCAAAACCATAATTTGACTGAATACTTGAATAGTAGAGTTGATAGATCATAACATTTTTCACTTTGTAGTTGAAAGAACACAGCACCCATTAATGTCAACAATACAAATTACAACAAAGATGAATGTCAGACCTGTTAGGCAACATTTAACGTGTTTATAGTTGTCATAGATAAGTTATGTCACGAAACTGATGGACTGGCATGGTGATATATCTACAAGATCTTGATAATTAAATTAATTATCCAAATCTACATAACTGTTGAAAATTTAACAGAGATTCTTAACATGCTGAATCCTGCAAAATGAGGAACTCCAAAAAGTATTAGCAAGATGTTGTGTTTGATTGACCCTTACGATATCAACTTTTTTTGTAGTGGGTGCAATGAAATTACATAGAAAGGTAGAATTTTATACAGTACATAAAATATCCATTAAAGTGATAAGTGCTTCAATTTTTCTGCAGGGATTTGTTCTGGGACCCCTGCTCTTTGTGATTTTTACAAATAACTTGGATGAGGAAGTGGAAGGATGGGTTAGTACATTTGCAAATGAAATGAAGGTTGGTAGTGTAGGCGACAGTGTGGACGGTTATTACAATGGGACATTGACAGGATGTAGAGCAGGGCTGAAAAGTGGCAAATAGAGTTCAATCCAGAAAAGTGTGAAACGATACATTGTGGTAGGTCGAACATGAAGGTAGAATACACAATGGCAAGATTCTTAGCAGTGTGGAGGAGCAGCGGGATCCTGAGGTCCACATCCACAGATCCCTCAAGTTGTTCTGCAAGTTGACAGGGTAGTTAAGAGGGCATTTCATGTGTTAGCCTTCGTTAGTTGGGGGACTAAGTTCAGGAGTCACGAGGTAATATTGCACCTCCATAAAGCTTTACATAGACCACACTTGGAGTATTGGATTCAGTCCAGGTTGCCTTATTAGAGGAAGTATATGGATGCTTTAGAGAGGGTGCAGAGGAGATTTATCAAGATGCTGCCTGGATTAGAGAGTATGTTTGACAGTGAAGGTTGAGCAAGCTAGGGCTTTTCCCTTTGGAGCGAGGAACAATGAGAGGAGACTTGATAGATTTGTATAAGATGATAAGAGGCATGGATAGAGTGCACAGCCAGAACTTTCTGTTTTTGCCACAGCAGCAGTGGCAAATACGAGAGAGCATACTTCTAAGGTAATTGGAGGAAAGTATAGGGGGTTTGTCAGAGTTAGGCTTTTAAACAGGAAGTGGCAAGTGCAAGGAATGTACTGCCAGGTGTACTGATAGAGGCAGATACATAACAGACTCTTAGATAAGTACATGGATGAAAGAACAATGGAAGAGTATGTGTGAGAAAAAGGTTAGATTGATCTAGGAGTAGATTAAAAGGTCCGCACAACATCGTGGGCCGAAGGGCCCCTACTGTGCTGTATTGCTCAATCTCTTACGCTGCCTCCTTAGATTGCTAAGTAACAAAGGTTGTTTGTTAAATTATATTTAGCATACATTTAACAACACAAATGGAATGGTTTGTCTAACATGAAACAGTAGTATCTGTGTTCATTCCTCACAGATCCTCTGGTGAATTTTCTGCCGAAATTGTTGAAACAGTGCTCCATAGATGTTAGGATGCTGGGAAACACATACTTATAATGAAAATAAAGCTCACAAGATGCATTGCCCGACAGAAGGAGATTGAAGATCTGGTTGAATGGTGCCACAATAATAACCTCTTACTCAGCATATGCAAAACAAAAGGGTTGATTATTGACTACAGGAGGAAGAAGCTGGAGATCCATGAACCTGTCCTCATTAGGGGATCGGAGGTGGAGAGGGTCAGTAACCTTAAATTTCTGGATGATTCAGAGGATCTATCCTGGGACTCACATAAGTGCCATCACAAAGAAGGCAGGACAGTCACTCTGCCTACTTAGAAGTTTAATTAGATTCAGCACGTCACCAAAAACTTTGACGAACTTCTGTTGGTGCACAGTGGAGCATATCCTAACCGGTTGCATCACTGCCTGGTATGGAAATACCAATGCCCAGGAACGGAAAAGTCAGCAGAAAGTGGCCCATCACAGGTAAGTCCCTCCCCACCACTGAGCACATTTACGAGAAGCACTGCCACAACAAAGCAGCACCCATCATGAAGGACCTCCACCATCCCAGGCCATGCACACTTCTTGCATTGGGCAGGAGGCACAGCAGCCTTAGGTCCCACACCACCAAGTTCAGGAACAGTTATTACCCTATAACCTTTGAGCTGCTGAACCAGCTTTGATAACTTCACTCACCTCAGCTCTGAATTGATTCCACAACATATAGACTCAATTTCATGAGCTCTACAACTTACAGCCTCAGTATTATTTATTTATTTTTCAGTTCCACAATTTATCTTCTTCTGCAGAGTGGTTGTTTGTCACTTTGTTTATGTATAGTTTTAATAAATTCTAGTATTTCTTTCTTTTTCTGTAAATGTCTGCAAGAAAATTAATCTCTAGGTAGTGTATAGCTCCAGACCACTGACAGAGAGATAGGGGTTCCAGTCTCATGACGGCCGACGGTAGTAAATCAAAGAATTTAAACTAAATCTAGAATATTAAAAAGGTAGTTTCAGTAAAGTTAATCATAAACTGCCAGGTCTTCAGAAAACCTATCTGATTCATTAACGTTTTTCAGTAAAAGACATTGGATGTCCTCACCTAGTTTGGTGTATGTGAGTGATGCCAGACTGACCATTCTGGCTGATGATTAACAACTTCCTTAGTTCAAGGCAATTACCAAAGATAATAGGCTATAAATGCCGGCATTACCAGTAATATCCTCTGGCTAATGACTAAAGTAGTAAATACAACTCTATGAATTTAATGTTAGTAAAGGGAAAACTACCAGTATCAATCTCCATGGAGACACTACCTAATCATTTGTCAAAGTATATAATAAAAACAGAAAGCTGCCCATCAGGTAGCATCTGAGAAAAGAATAGAAGGATTAATGTTTTATAAGAACTGTTAATTATTTACAGCATATTCTATTTTTATTTTAGATTTCCAGCAATTTTTGATTTGTAAAAAAGGAAAAAGTACATGCTTTGAAGTAGAAAACTCGTGAAGATCTTTTGTTCTCTGGAGCCTGTAACGCCGTTTACGCCGTACTGTATGAATGCTGCTAGTCTGCTTGACCTGTTATTGACTCCATAAGATTTCTAGTGTCAAGATTTTGTACGTTATTTTCATAAGGTTTGCAGAAAGAGATTGTTTATTGAAATTGAAGCTCAGTGAATGAAGATGAAACCCTATTCTGGGAAGCTGAGACTGGAAAGTTTGGCATGTTGTATGACCAGGCTGAATTGCTGAGTGCAAATGGATTTTTCGTCCAAGTCTGGAATTCAGGTGCAAATCAGTTGGGAATACAAATTCAAAGATGCTGCCAATGCTGGAAATCTTGAGTAACGCTCATAAAATGCTGGAGCAACTCTGTAAGTCAGGCAGCATCTACAGAGGGGGAAAAAAAGTCAATGTTTTCGTTGGAGGAACAACACCTTATATTCCGTCTGGGTAGCCTTCAACCTGATGGCATGAACATTGACTTCTCTAACTTCCGTTAATGCCCCACCTCCCTTTGTACCCCATCCCTTATTTATTTATTATTAATTTTTTTCCTCTTTTTTTCTCCCTCTGTCCCTCTCACTACAACTCCTTGCCCATCCTCTGGGCTCCCCTCCTCCTTCTTTCTCCCTAGGCCTCCCATCCCATGATCCTCTCCCTTCTCCAGCCTCGTATCCCTTTTGCCAATCAACTTTCCAGCTCTTGGCTCCATCCCTCCCCCTCCTGCCTCCTCCTATCATTTCGGATCCCCCCCCTACCCCTCCCACTTTCAAATCTCTTTCTTTCTCTTCTTTCAGTTAGTCCTGACGAAGGGTCTCAGCCCGAAATGTCGACTGTACCTCTTCCTATAGATGCTGCCTGACCTGCTGCATTCACCAGTATTTTTTATGTGTGTTGCAATGTTTTGGGCTAACTGTTTTGTTATCAAAATCTCATCTTTCTCCAGTTTTGTTTGGGTATTTAAAAGACTGCCAAAATGTTGTAAAACACTTGCCTGTGGATCAAGGCTTTGTTTGTTAGCCTGCTTCAAAGCAAGTACACAGGTAAGGTCCAGTTCAAGCTAAAAAGATGAAAAAAAATATCATAGATGATATTGTTACTGTATTGCTATCTGCTCCAATTTTCAGGTAAACCTATATTTAAGTAGCCAAACTATGTTTAATACAGTTGTAGTATTACGCAAACTTTTCAGATTGGGGTCAAGTGATGTCACACCAGACTTGCATCTACGTGTACAACTGCTGCCAATTTGGGCTCTTAGCACCAGCTATCAACTAAAATAGCCATTTGAAACAAAAGTGAAAGTGATATGCTTCAGTTATGAGATGAAGTTGAAGCTGCTTGAAAGCTTCCAAAATTAATGGTGCTGAAGTTACATGTAGTTCCCTTCTGCTCATGATTTGGACTATAGCATTAATGGATTTGTGGCTAAATTTGCTGATGATACAAAGCTATATAGAGGAGCAGGTAGTATTGAGGAAACAGACAGCTTACAGAGAGACTTAGATAGTTTAGGGGAATGGGCAAAGAAGTGGCAAATGAAACACAATGTTGGAAAGTGTATGGTCACGCACTTTGGTGGAAGAAATAAACTGGCAGACTATTATTTAGATGGGGAGAGAATTCAAAATGCGGAGATGCAAAGGGACTTGGGAGTCCTTGTGCAGGATACTCTAAAGGTTAACCTCCAGGTTGAGTCGGTAGTGAAGAATGATAATGCAATGTTGGCATTCATTTCTAGAGGTATAGAATATAAGAGCAGAGATGTGATGTTGAGGCTCTATAAAGCATTCGTGAGACCACACTTGAGGTATTGTGTGCAGTTTTAGGTTCCTTATTCTAGAAAGGATATACTGACACTGGAGAGGGTTCAGGGAAGATTCACGAGAATGATTGCAGGAATGAAAGGGTTACTGATGAGGAAAGTCTGGCAGCTCTTGGGCTGTATTCCCTGGAGTTCAGGAAAAGAGGAGGGATCTCATAGAAAGATACCAAATGTTAAAAGGCCTGAACAGATTAGATATGGCAAAGTTATTTCCTATGGTAGGGGATTCTAGGACAAGAGGGAACGACTTCAGGATTGAAGGATGTCCCTTAGAACAGAGATGTGGAGAAATTACTTTAGTCAGAGGGTGGTAAACCTGTGGAATTTGTTGCCACAAGCGGTTGTGGAGGCCAAGTCATTGGGTGCATTTAAGGCAGAGATAGATAGGTTCTTGATTAGCCAGGGCATCAAAGGGTATGGGGAGAAGGCAGGGGAGTAGGGATGACTGGAAGAATTGGATCAGCCCATGATGGAATGGCTCAATGGGTCGAATGGCCTACTTCTGCTCCTATCTCTTATGGTCTTATAGATTGTTCTGGTTTCTGTAGGTTCTTAACAAGTCATTGCACTGCTAGGTTTCTGTCTATAAATTGGTGAATTTGTGTTGGCAGTTTAGCAACAACAGAAAGATGACCATGAAAAATGTCTTGGGTCCCATGCCAACTTCTCCTGTGGCTATCACATAAACGGCATTCACCATACACATGTCTCATGCATTTTATAGTTGACATAACTAATTGAAATACACAGCACAGATTTCATTACAGTTAAAACAGAAAATATCCCATCACAAAGCCCTGTAGAATATTCCACAATATCCATGACATATATGCTCTCCATCAGAAGAGAACATATATTATTCTCTAGATTATTTTAGAAACTTCAAGAGTACTGTCAGTGATAAAAGCAATTCATGCTAATATGCTAGGAAGCTTTGAGGCATGAGCTTGCAGTTTCTACTTGGTTGAATTGTTTTTACATTCAGTTTGGTTAAAAATTGGCATTATCAGTGCAAAATGTCAGAGACTTGCAAGTATGCTTTCAACGTGTCTGGAGTTTCTGCAAATTTGGAAGCTAGGTTAAAGAACATGATGTTAGGATATCATGTAATTCTGTCTACCGAGAGAGGATAAATGGATGTGCCGACAGCTGGGTCATCTTGAAATTCAAAGTGGTTTTTTTGCAGCTGAGAGTCCAAACTCTTCATGCAAGATCTTTTTCTGGCTCCACAAGCTTCTTAAAGTTTCCCAATGTATTGTAGGTACCTGAGATAATTTGTTGGTAGGTCATTAGTCTGAAACAATGCACTAGATGGCAGTGATGAAGGACAAAACTTCACAGTCACTGCCCATTGGATCTCCATAGCCACATTAACCTTTTGCTGCCAGGACTGGGTTTCTTCCCTGGTCATTCTACCAGGCACAGCAGACTGCATGCAGCACATAGGCGAAAGGAGGTGGGAATAAAGGCCCTGCCTGTGCAACATCCTTTCAGAGCAGTTGGTCAAAGAATTTGGAAAACATTGGAATCTAATTAAAAATGTTGCTAATCACAAATATATAATGTGAATAACTGCATTCCAAGCACAGAAACCTGAAGCATTCCACTGGTCACTGAATGCGACTCCGAAAAGAAATGGTCTTTTCCCACACAAACACGAGAAAATCTGCAGATGCTGGAAATTCAAGTAACACACACAATATGCTGGTGAATGCAGCAGGCCAGGCAGCATCTATAGGAAGAAGTACAGTCAACATTTTGGGTCGAGACCCTTCGTCAGGACTAATGGAAAAAAGAGACAGTAAGAGATTTGAAAGTGGAAGGGGGAGGGGGAGACATGAAATGATAGGAGAAGACGGGGGGGGAGGGATGGAGCTAAGAGCTGGGAAGTTGATTGGCAAAAGGGATACAAGGCTGGAGAAGGGGAGTATCATAGGACTGAAGGCCTTGGAAGAAACAAAGCGGGAGGGGAACACCAGAGGAAGATGGAGAACGGGCAAGGAGTTATAGTGGTGGGAAAGAGAGAAAAAAATATAAAATAAAAATTAAGGTTGGGGTACGAAGGGGAGGAGGTCTTTTCCCATATGTTATTCCTTGTCAACCATTCAGATCTTTGTCCATGTCAGTACATTATCCCTAATACCACGTGCTTTAGCTTTGCAGGTCCTTGCCAAAAGATTTCTGAAACTCCTAATTCACTGTTCTCCCACCACCACCCCCCCCAACCATTCTACTAGGCACATCTTCAACAAAACAGTTAATTTGTCATGCATAATTTATCTTTGACAAGTCTATGCTGACTTTAATCGATCCTATTATTATTTTCCATGTGCTTTATTATTACATATATAACAATGGATGATGGCATTTTTTTCATTACTGGTGTCAGTCTAACCAGAATATAACTCTGTTTGCTTGCCCTCTTTTTTAAATAGCGGAGTTATATTAGAAACTCTCCAATCTATGGTTCAAAGATTATTGAAATTTTACAGCTTTCAATTCCATCAGTATTTTTAACATAATTTTCCTGCTAATATCAATAGCTTTCAGCTCCTCTGTACCATTGGACCCTCAGTTCCTGAACATTTCTAAAATGTTATTTGTGTGCTCCTGTGTGAACACAGAAGTGAGGTCAATTAGCCTGCTATTCCTTTGATCTTTATTATACATTTCTATTTCTTTGTGTAAGACATCTCCATTTGGCTTCACAAATCTTTTTCTCTTCACAGATCTGTAGTAGTTTTTTACAGACAGCTTTTATGTTCCCTGTAAGCTTCCTCCCTATCTCTATTTCCCCCCTATTAATTAATCTATTGGTCCTCCTTTGCTGAGTTTTAAGACAATACCTTATCCTTAGGTTTGTTGCTTTTTTGGATCAAATTATAGGTCTCTTTCTTAGATCTAATTTTATTCATAGCTTTTCTTGTTATCCACTGTTGAGCAATTCTTCATCTTTAGTTTCTGTGCCAAACAATAATGAGCTACTGTAGCAGTTCCAAAATCTTTCTTAGCCATCTGTTTCCTCATTCCTTCATTATTTTCTTTATTTAGAATCACGATTCTAAATTAATTAGATTCTACAAGATGGCGCCAGCAAACATTGGCGACTTTCTGTGGGCTACAGAAAATGTTTCCAAAATTCCTCTTACTTCTTTTGAATTACTTTTGCTGCAATCTACAGCATGTAACTTTCCTCCAATAAACAGACATTTAAATCACCTCAATGTTCTTCTGATCTCACGACTGACTGAAGAACCCAGACCAGTCTGGCATGGAGCCCCCAAGGCTCATTGCCATGGCCAAAAGTGCGGCAAGAGAGGGGGGATCCAAGCCAAGATGAAATGCAAAGAGACAAGGCCTCCTTCACCCAGCATCTTGTTGGCAAATGTGTAGTCACTGCACAATAAAATTGAGGATCTGAGGGCAAGACTGCTGTATTGAAGCATGGCTTTCTCCAGATACGCCGGATGCAGCAGTCAGACCAGAAGGATTCACGATTCACAGAATGGACTATATTGTAGACTTAGGGAAGTCAAATGTAGGAGGTGTGTGTTTTATAGGTAGCTCTCATTGGTGCTCCGACATGGTGATTTTGTCGAACTGTTTGGTGTTCCCATGACTTGGAACACCTAACAGTAAAATGCTGCCCATTCTATTTGCCCCAGTAGTTCTCTTGTGTAATCCTGTCTGCAGTTTATATACCACCAGCCGCCAAGTATAATCAAATATTTGTGACATTGCACGATGTCGTCTGCAAGCAAGAAACAGCCCATCTTGACACGCTTCAAATTATAGTTGGAGACTTCAACCAGGCTTGTTTGAAGAAAACCCTGCCCAATTATCACTAACACATAACCTGTAGCATCAGGTCCCAACACACTAGGCCACTACTATACTAAGATAAGGAATGCCTATTGCTCCTTGCCAAAACCGCATTTTTGTAAATCGTTACACTTGGCTGTCCTTCTCCTACCAGCATACAGGCAGAGGCTAAAAATCAAAGCTTCAGAGATTAGGACAACAAAGAGGTGGATGTGGGAGGCAGAGGAGTGATTACAAGATTGCTTTGAGTCAGTGGACTGGAGTGTGTTCAAGCATTCATCTGGAGATCTGAATGAATACACCATGGTTGTAATGGACTTAATTAAAACAGCTGTAGATGAGTGTGCCCTCCCTAAATCAGTCAGTCTTCCTCAATCATGATCCCTGGATCCACCATGAGATCTGAAATCTGCTGAGGGACAGATCAGAGGCAGTCTGGAGACCTAGAGCAAAAAGAGATGCAGGTATGATGTCCAAAAAGCAATCTCACGGGTGAAGTGGAAATTTCGGACCAAAGGTGAATCAACGAAGGGTGCTTGACAGCAGGGCTTGAATACTATCACATTTATAAAGTTGAATCAAGTGGCATGGGAGACAGCAGGCCTTTGCTTCCAGGTGAGCTCAATGCCTTCTATGCTCACTTAGACCATTGGAACATGGAGGAACCATCATGGACTCCCTCAGCCGCCGATGATCCTAAGATCTCAGTCTCTAAAGCTAACGTGCGGGCTGCCTTCAGGAGGGTGAATCCAAGGAAAGCATCCGGACTGGATGGGGTAACCTGGCCACATACTAAAGACCGATGTTGACTAACTGGCGGGTGTGTTCACAGGGATATTTAACCTCTCACTTTGTCAGTGTGTGGTACCCACCTGCTTCAAGCAGGCTTCAACTGTACTGGTGTCCACGAAGAGCGTGGTGACCTGCCTGAATGACTATCGCTGTTGCACTTACATCCACAGTGATGAAATGTTCTGAAAGATTGGTGATGAAGCATAGCAGCTCCTGCCTGAGAATCAACTTGGATCCACTCCAATTTGCCTACTGGAGCAACAGGTCCACAGCAGATACCATCTCACTGGCTCTTCACTCAATCCAGGAATATCTGGACAGCAAAGATGCATACATCAGGATGCTCTTTATTGACTACAACTCAGCAGTTAATCCCTTCAAAAGTAATCAATAAGCTTCAAGATCTTGGCCTCAGTACCTCCTTGAGCGGTTGAATCCTGGATTTCCTCACTTGTAGAGCACAGTCAGTTCAGATTGGAACAATATCTCCTCCACAATCTCCATCAGCACAGTTGCACCACAGGGCTTAGCTCCCTGCTCTATCTGCTTTACACTAATGACCATGTGGCTAAGCATCGCTCCAATGCCATAATCAAATCTGCTGATGACACTTTTATGGATGTGTGGTGGGAAGTGTGCTGACTGGCTGAATTATGAATTGCTATGGGAACACCAATGCCTTTGAGTGGAAAATCTGACAAAAGGTAGTGGATTCAGCCCAGTATGTCACTGGCAAAGCCCTCCCAACCATTAAGCATACCTACATGAAACGTTGCTGTAGAAAAGCACTCAATCCATCCATTATCAAAGTTCCTCACCACCCAGGCCAAGCTCTTTTTTTCACTGCTACCATCAGGTAGAAGGTACTCACCCTCAGGACTCACACCACTGGGTTCAAGAGCAATTACTACCCCTCAACTTCTTGAACAAAAAGGAACGACTACACTCATTCACTACAACCAATGGTCTCACCTTAAGTACACTTTATCTTGTTATTTCATGCTCTTGTTATTTATTGCCATTTATTTATATTTGCATTTGCACAGTCTGTTGTTTATTGATCTGTTTATAGTCACTGTTCTATAGATTTACTCAGTATGCCTGCAGGAAAAAGAATCTCAGGGTTGTATGTAGTGACACGTATGTATTCTGATAATAAGTTTTACCTTGAAATTTGGACACCACTGTTGTGGGCCAAATCACAGGTGATGATGAATCAGCATACAGGAAGGAAATTGAAAATCTGCCTGAATGGTGACACAAACTCTCACTCAGTGGCAGCAAAACCAAGGAGCTGATTGGAGACTTCAGGAGAGAGAAACCAGAGGCCTATGACCCAGTCCTCATTGGGGGATCAGAGATGGACAGGGTTAGCAACTTTAAATTTCTGGGTGTGACTAATTCAGAGGACCTTTTCTGCACATAAGTACAACTGTAAAGAAAGCACAGCAGCGCCTCTACTCCTCAGGAGTTTGCGGAGATTTGGCATGACATCTAAAACTTTGACAAACTTTTTCAGGTGTGTAGTGGAGAGTATATTGACTGGCTGCATTACAGCCTGGTATGGAAACACCAATGCCTTTGAATGGAAAATCCTACAAAAAGTAATGGATGCGGCCCAGTACATCATGGTAAAGCCCTCTCTACCATTGAGCACATCTACACAGAGCATTGTCACAGGAAAGAAGCATCCTTCATTGAGGTCCCTCACCATCCAGGCCATGCTCTCTCCTCATTGCTGCCATCAGGAAGAAGGTACAGGAGCCCCAGGACCAAAAACACCAGGTTCAGGGACGGTTATTACCCCTCAAACATCAGGCTCTTGAACCAGTGGGGATAACTTCACTTGGCCTGTCACAGAGCTGTTCCCATAACCTATGGACTCAATTCAAGGATTCTTCATCTCATTTTCGTGATATGTATTGCTTATTTATTCATTATTATTATTTTTTTTCATTTTTTATTTTTGTATTTGCACTGTTTGTTGTCTTTTGCACGTTAATTCTTTGTCTATCTTGTTGGGTGTAGTCTTTCTTTGACTTTATTGTGTTTCTTGTATTTACTGTGAATGCCCGTAAGAAAATGAATCCTAGGACTATATATTGCTACATATATGTACTTCAATAATAAATTTACTTTGAACCTTGATAAAGTAGGTCTAAGTCAGCATAGTTTCCTTAAAGGGAAATCTTGCCTGACAAATTTGTTGGAACTCTTTGAGGAAATATCAGGCAGGATAGACAAAGGAGAGTCAGTGGATGTTTACTTGGATTTCAGAAGCCCTTTGACAAGGTGCTGCACATGAAGCTGCTTAACAAGATAAGAGTACGTGATATTAAAGGAAAGATACTAGTATGGATAGAACACAAGAGATTTTGCAGATGCTGGAAATCCAGAGCAACACACACAAGTGTTGGAGGAACTCTCAGATAGGGCAGCATCTATGGAACTGAACAAACAGTTGATTTTTTGGGCTGAGGCCCTTTTTCGGGACTGGAAGGGAAGGTGGAAGATGTTAGAATAAAAAAGTGGGTGCAGGGGAAGGAGGTCTGGATTTGATTGGAAAGGAATACTGGTAGGGATGATGGCAGAGCAGCAATGGCTGGTATTTCTGGGAGCAATTTGGAAGGTGCAGGATAAAAACATCTCAAAGAGGAAGAAGTATTCTAAAGACATGTGAGTTTTCAAAGGCATATTCTAAATTTCCTTTCAACTGTGGCTTACAAAAGAAATCAAAGCCAACATAAAAGCGAAAAAGAGGGCATATAATAGAGCAAAGATTAGTGGGAAGACAGAGGATTGGGAACTTTTAAAAACCAACAGAAGGCAACTCACAAAGTCATAAAGAAGGAAAATATTGAATACGAAGGTAAACTAGACAATAATATTAAAGAGGATACCAAAAGTTTCTTCAGATACATAAAGTGTAAAAGAGAGGTGAGGGTAGATATCGGACCACTGAAAGATAATGCTGGAGAGGGAGTACTGAGGGACAACGGAATAGCAGGTGAACTGAATAAGTATTTTGCATCAGTCTTCACTGTGGAAGACACTAGCAGTACGCTGGAAGTTCGAGAGTGTCACGGGGCAGAAGTGAGTGAAGTTGCTATTACTAGGGAGAAGGTTCTTGGGAAACTAAAAGCTCTGAAGGTAGATAAGTTACCTGGACCAGATAATATACACCCAGGGTTCTGAAAGAGGTAGGTGAAGAGATTGTGGAGGCATTAGTATTGATCTTTCAAGAGTCACTGATTCTGGATTGGTTCCGGAAGACTGGAAAATTGCAAATGTCACTCCACTCTCCAAGAAAGACAGAGGAAAATAAATTGTAGGCCAGTTAGTCTGACCTCAGTGGTTGGGAAGATGTTGGAGTCAATTGTTAAGGACGTGGGTTCAGGCTACTTAGAGGCACGTGATAAAATAGGCTGAAGTTAGAATGGTTTCCTTAAGGGGAAATCTTGCTTGACAAATTTTGTTGGAATTCCTTGCAGAAATTACAAACATGATAGACAAAGGCGGATTGGTGAATGTTGTGTACTTGGATTTTCAGAAGGCTTTTGACAAGATACCGCACATGAGACTGCTTAACAGGCTATGAGCCCATGGTTTTACAGCAAAGATATGAGCATGAATAGAGCATTGGCTGATTGGCAGGAGGCAAAGAGTGGGAATAAAGGGAGCCTTTTTCTGGTTGGCTCAGTGACTAGTGGTGTTCCACAGGGGTCTGTGTTGGGACCAATTCTTTTTACATTATATGTCAATGATTTTGATGACAGAATTAATGGCTTTGTGGCTAAGTTTGCTGATGATACAAAGATAGGTGGAGGGGCAGGTAGTTTTGATGAAACAGAGAGGCTACAGAAGGATGTAGACAGATTAGGAGAATGTGAAAAGAAGTGGGAGATGGAGTACAGTGGCAGGAAGTGTATGGTTATGCACTTCCTATGGTGAGGGAGTCTAGAACCAGAGGACACAGCATCAGAATAGGGAGTCATCCTTTTGGAATGGAGATTAGGAGAAATTTCTTTAGGCTGAGAGAGGTGAGTCTGTGGAATTCATTGCACAGGTGACTGTGGAGACCAAGTCATTGGGTATATTTAAGGCAGAGGTTGATAGATTCTTGATTAGTCAGGGCATGAGGGGATAGAGAGAGAAGGCAAGAGATTTGGGCTGAGAGGGAAAATGGATCAGCCATGATGAAATGGTGGATCAGACCCAATGGCCAGATGGCCTAGTTCTTCTCTTATGTCTTATGGTCTTTGGTGATGCACTTAATTTGGCTATACTACTTTTTCTGATAAGCCAATGAACACCATTTATCTATCAAGGGAATCCTGTACTCTTTGCCTCCTTCCTCTATGCCTAGCAGACTCCCATTCCATTCCTACTTTAGACTTTACATCTTTTTAAACTCTCTGAGCTACAGGTCGTATTTCCTTTAAACCACCCAGCTCTCTTTTCCTGCTGTTTCTTTTCACCTTCCACAGCTGTTCCTTTTAAACTCTGGGCTTAAGGGGTCTTTCTGGGCCCATGGTTCACTTCCAATGCATTCTGGTCCATTAACTCTTGCCTCATAAATGCTAGCTCTATGATTTTATTCCAGATAAAACATGAAGTATATAATTTTTATTTCAGATTTCCAGCATTCACAGTATTTAGGTTTTGTATTAAGTGGTTTGGTTTGCTCATCTTTGCTGTCTGGTCAGTAAAGCTGATGAACAGCTAATCTGTTCAGCTCTCAGTGACCTCAAGATGTGTAAAATACAGTTGATGCTTTCTGTCTACTCACCAAATTTTCTCTTATTTCAAACAGATTATTTTTCATTTGGCGTTTGTGTGGCTGAGCTGAAATAACCTTGTTCTTAGAGCTGATGCTAGGCCAAAAAAAAACTGTTGCATCAGAGTCAGAAGAAAATTATTTTAAATCAGAAGTTCCCTTGATATATCTTCTCTTCATTCTTTTTTTAACCTTCAATTCTTATGCCTCTTCAAAAATAACACATCTCAAAATCTTTTCACCATAAATAGTTTCTGCTACAACTAATTATTGTGCCTGAATTAGAAAAAAATGTATTTGATTGATATATGAACTATGTTGAGGCCACTTTTCCTTTCTTTCTTTTCAAATCTTTTTATTATTATTATCCAAAATTAACAAGAGTACATCGAAGTAGGCAACACTTACAATGTCTCAAGAAAAAAAAACTTTGTTTTAAAGATTGAAAAAATTTTGGTGACAAAAAAAGAGAAAAAAAAACCTACTAAGCAAGGAAAAGTGAGGAAAAAAAACCCATTAGGTGCTCAACTCCGGAGCCATGCGTCATACAAAAAGCTTCTAAAGATAAACATCAAACCGCTAGCAAGAAAAAAAAGTACCAAAAATTTACAATTAGATCGTGGAGGAAATCTATCAATTAACTCAAATGATAGTAACGAGCAAATGGACCCCATCTTTTCTCAAAATCAAAGACAGGTTCAAAAGTTCAACTTCTAATTTTCTCCAAACTAAGTTATAACATCACTTGACAGAACCACTGTGACAAAATGGGAGCCTATGTATCCTTCCACTTCAACAAAATGGCTCTCCTAGCTATCAATGTAACAAATGCAATAATGTTGGTCAGACACAGAGATACCGCGGATATCTTGAGGAATTATTCCAAAAAGCACAGTTAATTTGTTAGGTTGTAAATTAATTTTAAGTGCTTTAGAAATTGTAGAAAAAACTGACTTCCAGAACTGTTCCAGTATAGAACAAGACCAAAACATGTGTGTCAGTGTAACTGTCTCAGTTTTACATTTGTTGAGACCATTTTTCCATAAACGGCTTCACGCAACCACACACCTGATATGCCATTTCATGCACTGAGCATATATTGTACACAACTTCCAAAACTTGGTTCTGTTGAACCACATTCAGTGCATGTGATTGGGGGTGGAAATTCTGACCAAATGTGCTTTTCTCAAATTGTCTAAATTACTGGGAAACAGTTGAAGTTGTTTCAGAGTTAATTGATCATCCACCAGAAAAAGAACTATTAGAACATAGATAATGTGTGAAGCTGCAATTAAGTAACATGCTGAAAGAAGGAAGTGCAATTTATAATAACTTTCAGAAACTCTAGAGGAATCCAACTAGAATCACATAAGGAAAATAAGCAAGTTATAAAGAGGGAATGTATATTCAACAGTAAGTCTACAATAAAGAAAGTAGCCACTTAGCCAGTCCAAACGCTTGCTGGTTTATGCTCCATGCAAGTTTTCCCTGCCGCTATATATCAGCTAGCTCTAAACATCCTTTTCTTTCAAGGAAGACAGACATTGCAATTAAGTGGATTTCCTTCAGTTTACTGAAAAAGGCCTTCCAATTCCAAAGGACTATCTTCAATTTGAAAGTTAGTGTATTCACACAGCAGTTGCACTCTTGGCTGCTATTAACTAAATGATGTAATGAAAGAAAGCAGCCATATTGCTTATAACATAACAAAGTTGTTAAATTGATATTTTAAACTAGATATGAAAACAATAACATTGGTTGTTAATGAAGTTTGATTAATTCAATGAAAATTGAAAATTGTGACATTGAACTCTCAGAAACTGATGGAGAGACAAATACGTTAATTTTTTTAATATTATGAATTCAAAGACACTAAGTGCATTATATCATAAAATGGCAAATTGATGGTAGACCACGCTGCTGGATTTTCATCTCAGTTTTGTCACAAGTAGTTAGTGCAAAAATACATTCTGGAGAAAAGTGGCATGCAGAGAAAACTAATTGTGAAAGGCAAATGATTCATGTTTACAGCATATTGGATTAAGGGTATATGCTTATCTCATGCAGACTCTGGTAACTTCCTTCATATGAACTATTAAATGTATTTGTTGAACAAACTTCATATTGATGCTGCCAATAAAATCGATATTTTTTGTATTTAAAATACATTTCGTCTGTGCTTCATTTGATTTCATGACTGTTTCCAAATCTACAAATACACAGTGCTTCTGAAAACATTTATCTTGCTCATTTTACCTTGTCAGTACTTCCCCTTGTGCTGAAAAGCAAGTTTGGCTCCATGACTTATTTTACAAGAAAAGTTCTTCCTTTGCCTAATTTTAGTACCAGATTTTATATGCAAATTTAGTCAAACCTAACAAATATTTTGGAAGTCTATGTGTCACAGAACTACGATCAGCACTTTTAAAGATTTAGAGGCTGTGTTACATTGCTAGGATGTTAAGATGGTGCAGATAAGTGGCAACTCTTTGCATGCAGCTCTGCTGGGAATCACCAAACATTCTTGTTTAGGACCACTACAGCTGAAATCCATAGTCACAGCCATGGATACTGCAGTAAGTGACATCATTTTAAGGCATTGAAAAAACCTATTGATAATCAAAATCAATGGATCCTGGACTGCAGATTCGGGCCACAGGTGCAGGTTCTCTTTAAGAAAACATAAGCAATGACGGTGTACTAGTTTACAGGTACGATTAAAACTCAGAGGCTTTAGACCTCCATTCCTGACTATCCTGCTGGCAAATATACAGTCTCTAGAAAATAAAACTGAAAACCTCAAAGCAAGATTGCAGTACCAGAGGGACACCAGGGACAGCTGTGTACTTTGCTTCATGGAAACATGCTATCTCCTGCCTTTTTGGACACAGCACTGCAGCTCAGTGGCTTCACTATTCTCCGCAAAGCCAGAACGGTTCAGTTTTTTTAAAGGTAGAAGAGATGGAATATGCTTTATGATTCACTCACCATAGTGCACAGATACAATGGTTCTGTCTCAACCCTGCTCACCTGACCCGGAACATTTAGCAATCAAATGTCATCCTTTTTATCTGTTAAGGGAGTTTTCTGCCATCATCCCAGTAGTGGTGCCATTCCACCTCATGCCTAAGTTAGGCAAGCACTGGAAGAACTGAGTACCATGATCAGCAATCACAAAACGGCACACCCTGATGCCTTCCCTATCATTGTGGGGAGTTTCAATCAGGCCAGCTTGGAGAAGTCTCTGAACAACTACCATCAATATTTCACCTGTGGAACCAGAGAAGCCAACACACTTGACCACTGTTATACCACAATCAAGGACATTTACTGTGCCATCCCACACCCACGCTTTGAAAAGTCCAATCATCTAGCTGTACTTCTGCTCCCACCATATAGGCAGAGACCAAAGACCACATCACCAGTGCTGAGGGTCAGGAAGCCTTGGTCAAGGGAGGCAGAGGAGTGCTTACAGGACTGCTTTGAGTTGGTGGACTGGACAATATTCAGGGCTTCATCTTCAAAACTGAATGAATATTCCACAGTTGTCACCGACCTCATCAAGACCTGTGTGGATGCCTTTGAGAACATAACGGACAATCCTAACCAAAAACCATGGCTGAACCAGGATATTCGTAGTCTGCTGAGGGCTAGATCTGTAGCATTCAAGACCGGTGATCCAGAACTAAACAAGAAGTCCAGGTACAGCCTATGGAAAGCCATTTTAAGAGCAAAAACGCAATTCTGATTGAAGTTAGAGACTGAATCGGATACACGTCAGCTCTGGCAGGGTTTATTGGCCATTACTTCCTAGAAAGTGAAACCTAACATCATGAATGGCAGTGATGCTTCACTCCCAGGTGAGCTCAATGACTTATGAACACTTTGAAAGGGAGAGTAAAACTATACTTAAGTGAATCCCTGCAGCCTTTGGTGACCCTGTGATCTCTGTCTTGGAGACCGATGTCAGAACATCTTTCAAGAGAGTGAACCCTAGCAAAGTACCAGGCCCTGATAGTGTACCTGGTACGGCTATGAAAACCTTTGCCAACCAACTGGCTGGAGTGCTCAAGGACATCTTTACTCTCTCACTACTGCAGTCACAAGTTCCACCTGCTTCAGAAAGGTGAAACCAAGAAGAGGAGTGTGTGTTGCCTCAATGATTATCACCCAGTGGCACTCACATTTATTGTGATGAAATGGTTTGAAAGGTTGGTCATGACCAGAGTCAACTCCTGCCTAAGCAAGGACCTGGACCCACTGCGATTTGCCTATTGCCACAATAGGTATACAGTGGATGCAATCTTACTAGCTCTCCATTTGGCCTCAGGTCACCTGGATGATAGTATTACCTACATCAGACTGCTGTTTATTGATTACAGCTCAGCGTTCAACACAATGATGCCCTCAGTTCTAATCAACAAGCTCCAAAACTTGGGCCTCTATAGCTCCCTCTGCATCTGGATCTTTGACTTCCATACCAGGAGATCACAGTCTGTGCAGATCAGAAATATCATCTCCCCTTTGCTGACAATTATCACTGTTGCATCTGATGGATGCATGTTTAGCCCACTGCTCTACTCTCTCTACAACCACAAATGCGTGATTAGGCACTGCTCAAATACCCTCGCTACATCTGCCACTACTATTGTTGGCAGAATTTCTGGTGGTGACAAGGAGACGTACAGAAGCGAGATAGATCAGCTAGTTGATTGGTATTGCAACAACAATCTTGCTCTCAACATTCCAAGGAATGTGGACTTCAGGAAGGGGAAGTCCTCACTGAGGGATCAGCAGTGGAAAAGGTAAACAGTTTCAAATTCCTCGGTGTCAACATCTCTGAAGATTTATCCTGGGCTCAACATATTGATGCAATTACAAAGAAGGCATGACAGAGGCTGTATTTCATTAGGAGATGAAGGAGACTTGGTATGTTACCAAAGGCATTCCCAAATGTCAACTGATGCACCCTGGAGAACGTTCTAACTGGTTGCATCACCATCTGGTATGGAGAGGCCATTGCACAAGATTGGAGAAAAGCTGCAGAAAGTTGTAAACAGCCAGCTCCATTATGGGCCCTTGCCTCCAGCAGAGGACACCTTCCAAAGGTGGTGCCTCAAAAAGGCAGCATCTGTCATTAAGGATCCCCATTACCCAGGACATGCTTTTCCCATTCCTACCACCAACATTTCAGGAAGAGCTTCTTCCCCTCCGCATCAGATTTCTTAATCAACAATGAATCCATGAACACTTCTCACTGTTTTTCCCTCACTTTTGCACTGCTTAGTTTATATATGTATATGTATATATATGTATATGTGTGTGTATGTATATATATATATATATATACACACACACACATACATACAACCTATTGTAAGTTATTGCTTTTTTATTACTATGTATTTCAATGTATTGCTGCTGCAGAACAACAAATTTCACAGCATATGCCAGTGATATTAAACCTGATTTTGATTCTTTACATTTGAAACGTGCCTGCTCCTCTTGCTCGCTCAAATTCCCATATAACCATATAACAATTACTGCACAGAAACAGGCCATCTCGGCCCTTCTAGTCCGTGCCGAACTCTTACTCTCTCCTAGTCTCACCGACCTGCACTCAGCCCATAACCCTCCATTCCTTTCCTGTCCATATATCTATCCAATTTAACTCTAAACGACAACATCGAACCTGCCTCAACCACTTCTGCTGGAAGCTCGTTCCACACAGCTACCACTCTCTGAGTAAAGAAGTTCCCCCTCATGTTACCCCTAAACTTTTGTCCTCTAACTCTCAACTCATGTCCTCTTGTTTGAATCTTCCCCACTCTCAGTGGAAAAAGCCTAACTACATCAACTCTATCAATCCCCCTCATAATTTTAAACACCTCTATCAAGTCCCCCCCTCAACCTTCTACGCTCCAAAGAATAAAGACCTAACTTTCTCTGTAACTTAGGAGATAAAACCCAGGCAACATTTTAGTAAACCTCCTCTGTACTCTCAATTTTATTGACATCTTTCCTATAATTCGGTGACCAGAACTGTACACAATACTCCAGATTTGGCCTTACCAATGCCTTATACAATTTCAACATTACATCCCAACTCCTGTACTCAATGCTCTGATTAATAAAGGCCAGCAAACCGAAAGCTTTCTTCACCACCCTATCCACATGAGATTCCATCTTCAGGGAACTATGCACCATTATTCCTAGATCCCTGTGTTCTACTGCATTCTTTAATGCCCTACCATTTACCAAGTATGTCCTATTTTGATTAGTCCTACCAAAATGTAGCACCTCACATTTTTCAGCATTAAACTCCATCTGCCATCTTTCAGCCCACTCTTCTAACTGTCCTAAATCTCTCTGCAAGCTTTGAAAACCTACCTCATCATCCACAACACCACCTATCTTAGTATCATCTGCATACTTACTAATCCAATTTACCACCCCATCATCCAGATCATTAATATATATGACAAACAACATTGGACCCAGTACAGATCCCTGAGGCACACCGCCACACACCGTCCTTTTTGACTCCTCTGGTGCGTTCAACACCATCCGCCTTGCTCTGCTGGGGGAGAAGCTGACAGCGATGCAGGTGGATACTTCCCTGGTGTCATGGATTCTTGATTACCTGACTGGCAGACCACAGTACGTGTGCTTGCAACACTGTGTGTCCGACAGAGTGATCAGCAGCACTGGGGCTCCACAGGGGACTGTCTTGTCTCCCTTTCTCTTCACCTTTACACCTCGGACTTCAACTACTGCACAGTCTTGTCATCTTCAGAAGTTTTCTGATGACTCTGCCATAGTTGGATGCATCAGCAAGGGAGATGAGGCTGAGTACAGGGCTACGGTAGGAAACTTTGTCACATGGTGTGAGCAGAATTATCTGCAGCTTAATGTGGAAAAGACTAAGGAGCTGGTGGTAGACCTGAAGAGAGCTAAGGCACCGGTGACCCCTGTTTCCATCCAGGGGGTCAGTGTGGACATGGTGGAGGATTACAAATACCTGGGGATACAAATTGACAATAAACTGGACTGGTCAAAGAACATTGAGGCTGTCTACAAGAAGGGTCAGAGCCGTCTCTATTTCCTGAGGAGATTGAGGTTCTTTAACATCTGTCGGACGATGCTGAGGATGTTCTACGAGTCTGTGGTGGCCAGTGCGATCACATTTGCTGTTGTGTGCTGGGGCAGCAGGCTGAGGGTAGCAGACACCAACAGAATCAACAAACTCATTTGTAAGGCCGGTGAAGTTGTGGGGATGGAACTGAACTCTCTGATGGTGGTGTCTGAAAAGAGGATGCTGTCCAAGTTGCATGCCATCTTGGACAATGTCTCCCATCCACTACATAATGTACTGGTTGGGCACAGGAGTACATTCAGCCAGAGATTCATTTCACCGAGATGCAACACTGAGCGTCATAGGAAGTCCTTCCTGCCTGTGGGCATCAAACTTTACAACTCCTCCCTTGGAGGGTCAGACACACTGAGCCAATAGGCTGGTCCTAGACTTATTTCCGGCATAACTTACATATTACTATTTAATTATTTATGGTTTTATTACTACTTAATTATTTATGGTGCAACTGTAACGAAAACCAATTTCCCCTGGGATCAATAAAGTATGACTATGACTATGACTATGACAATCTGACACACAGTTATCCACCACTACTCTCTGGCGTCTTCCATCTAGCCACTGCTGAATCCATTTTACTACATCCATATTAATGCCTAACGATTGAACCTTCCTAACTAACCTTTCATGTGGAACCTTGTCAAGGGCCTTACTGAAGTCCATATAGACAACATCCACCGCTTTACTCTCGTCAACTTTCTTAGTAACCTCATCAAAAAATTCAATAAGATTTGTCAAACATGACCTTCCACGCACAAATCCATGTTGACTGTTCCTGATCAGACCCTGTCTATCCAGATAATTATATATACCATCTCTAAGAATACTTTCCATCAATTCACCCACCACTGACGTCAAACTCACAGGCCGACAGTTGCCAGGTTTATTCTTAGAACCCTTTTTAAACAATGTAACCACATGAGTAATACGCCAATCCTCCGGCACCATCCCCATTTCTAATGACATTTGAAATATTTCTGTCAACGCCCCTGCTATTTCTACACTAACTTCCCTCAAGGTCCTAGGGAATATGTTGTCTGGACCCAGAGACGTATCCACTTTTATATTCCTTAAAAGTGCCAGTACTTCCTCTTCTTTAGTTGTCATACTTTCCATAACTACCCTTCTTGTTTCCTTTACCTTACACAATTCAATATACTTCCCCTTAGTGAATACCGAAGAAAATAAATTGTTCAAAATCTCCCCATCTCTTTTGGCTCCGCACATAGCCGTCCACTCTGATTCTCCAAGGGACCAATTTTATCCCTCACTATCCTTTTGCCACTAACATAACTGTAGAAACCCTTTGGATTTATTTTCACCTTACTTGCCAAAGCAGCCTCGTATCTTCTTTTAGCTTTTCTAATTTCTTTCTTAAGATTTTTTTTACATCCTTTATATTCCGAGTACCTCATTAACTCCAAGCTACCTATATTTATTGAAAATCCCTCTCTTTTTCCGAAACAAGTTTCTAATATCTCTTGAAAACCATGGCTCTCTCGAACTTTTAACCAGTAATCTTTCCATCGCACTTTCAACTGTGTCTTATTATTATTTTCCCTGTTTTTGTTATGTAATAATCCACTCCTCTGGGATCCACTTTCCAACTTTTTTTCAGCTTTATTTACTTACATTTTCCTTCATTTCTGAGCATTTCACTTTTTATTTGAATCTATTTCTTTTTATTTGAATCCATTTATTAATGTGGATTATATTTCTCAAATTTGGCAGAATATGTGTATGTTATGACATATTACGTTATATTCAGGGGACAGGCTGAACAATTTCCAGTTATCAAAAGGCACGTCCATTATTCTACCTGAGTTTATGGTTGCTTTATAGTAGGTCTGGCAGAAACTTACTCAATTATCTCAAGCTAGCAAGGTCGATCAACTCATGCTGAAAAGTATTTCTGATTGGATATTAACCATGATTTTCTTCAAACTGGTACCAAGCTAAAATTGATGCAAAGTACAATATCAAGATTACATTATAATTATAGGCTTGAAACATGATTTGCATCTATTTTCATTTGTTGTTTGGGTCCATGTCATGATTTTTAGAGAATACTACAGAATTGAAGCATGTAGACATTTCTACTGAGAGTTGGCTGTGGTAATTGTGAATGAATTAAAATGACACCCATTGCAATAATGTCAGTAAATATCTTTCAACCTGTCTCACTGAAATGTAGCTGAACTCTCAGCAATGGCATCAGAATTCTATTAAAAATGGAAGGATTGATGGAGTAAATACATATGAGATATGAGTCCTGACTGTTAGCAATTGTTGTTAGTTGAGTGACAGGATTACTTTGTGTGGTATAGCTTTATAGAGAGCCCTGGGTTGCTGTCATCAATGATGAATTCTGCAAGCATTTTACCTGTATTTTTTGGATCCAAGGGCATAGGCTCAAGAATCTGTGGCATTCATTGCTGCAGAGGGCTATGGAGGTCAAATCATAGGATGTATTTCAGACAGAGGTTGTTAGTTTCTTGATTGGTAAAGGGGTTAAACATCATGGAGAAAAGGCAGAAGAATGAGATTACACAAATTAACCATGATAGGACGGCAGAGAAGACTATTTGTATGGACTATTTCGGCTCTTATATCTTATGGTTTTATGTTCTAAATGAAAATTTAAATAATGCAGATGATGGAATTTTGAAGTAAAAACAGCAAATGCTGGAATTACTCAGTAGATCATGGTAATATCTCTTGAACATGATACAGAGTTACCATTTCAGATTAGAGACCCTTGTTCTTGTTTACACCTGACTTTGAATGCGAGATTATTAAACATTCTGAAGCACTGCACCCATATCTTGTACTTCTCTGTCTTCAGGCTGATCTCAAGTGTGGTCTCTTCTCACAGTGGCTTCATTACTGACCTAGGTGGCATCTTGAGCCATGAAGAACTTTTTTCCTTCCCTCTACCTTATTCAGTGAGGCATCTAATACCATGTCAGAAAGCCAGGGATTTGGTGGGAAAGCAGGGACCTTCTCTATCTGTTTTTCAGCAAGCTACCCAAAGCTTTTTAATGACTTTTATTGCCAGTCAGAAGCAATGCACATTTTGTCTTTAAAATGCACAGTCACGGCCTCAATCAGTGCTGGCAGCTCCAACTGGCGCTAGTCACTTACAATAAGCTTAAGAGTTCCCAGGTGTAGACAGTCTGCAGAGCAGAAAACAGCAGAACAACCTTGCCATGCAAGAGGCTAAGTGGGAGCATAAATAGCCCAATGTTACCATGCTTGGAATACTGAAGAGGGTAAAATGTTTATACCACTTTTGGATACCAAGTGTGGTATCCCCATGTGCGATTACAGTTTTAGCCTGATGCAATGCATGAGGAGCTCAAATGTTGTTGAGATTCTCAACCTTCTTAATTCAAAAACAATGGAGTCAATACCATCAGCCCAATGTAATCCAATATCAATGAAAGTACCTGCAAGAGATTGAAGTAACTAAGTACGTGAAATAAAACCTTAATCCACTGTGTGTAGAAGGGAGAAAAAAGGAGAAAAAGATTTGAAAGCTGGAGCAGTTTGAGAATATACTGCTGCTTCATTTTGAAATGTCGACTGATCCTAAATCCAAGAGAATCAACAACCAATGCTTTCTTTGGCAGTAGATAACATTCCACCAAAATAGCAATCAAATAGCTCCTCACCTAGTTACTACCTGATTACTTTAAGTACTTTCACATGTGCAAAGCAGTGTTCAGCAGTATTTAACCCTTCACAATAAATGGTAAGAAATTGATTAATTCCATTGATTTTGGATTGCTGACATCTTTCCTAGTTCTTTGACTCAATTTTTTTAAGAATCCCATATTACTTGGATAAACTGTTGATTTCTCTGCAATAAGCAGCTATTGTGAAATTCCCAAATCTACATTAAGGTTCATGGCCGTTAGTATCTCATGATCCCTCTTTTCAATTGGTTCACTTTCCCTTAGCGATTTACTTGTTCTTGTTTGGTGGCCCAGCTGGGCAATTTTGCTGCTTCCCCTGACTGAAAAGAGCTGTCTGTAAAAACAGCTGGCACCACACTTCGCAGCTCAGATACAATCAGGTTTGGAAGCATTTTCCATTTCGAATGCGCACTGTTTTGAGAGTGTGAAATACAGAAATATAGGTTTATCAGATGTTCTTCAGATAGTATTTGTAACTTTTCTCAATCCCTCCCACCCTGATTGACAGGTTGCAGGCTTGTTCTCAGCTCAGCCTCCTGAGTTTCCCACTGCAAAGCAGCACCATCTGCTGCGGTACGCTCTTTAAACCCTAAATACATTGCAAATAATGCTGATAGACATCGATTAATTACACACTGTGATTTCCTTTTACTACTGTCAGGGACTATCTAAGTTTGTCCCTACTGGCTGTAATCTTAACTTCTATCAATACTAAAATTATGATATACACTCCACTACACTGGAGAAAACAAATGTAAATTAGTTGACTGCAATGCAGATCATTCAGTTTACCAGGGTGATCCAGAGGATCACGTCCCCGTTCTGCATTCCACTTCCACCCTGAGATCTTTGGTCTCCTGCACTGTTCCAATGGAGCCCTGTATAAACTTGAGAAACAGCAGCTCATTATCAGTCCAGGTACTTTGTAGCCCTAAGGATTTATTAAAGAATTCAACAATTTCATGCACCCAGCATTCCCTGTTTGAGTGATAACTGGCCACCTCTGAAGTAAATTCATCCACCAGTGAACTTGCCTTTTCTTTCTCCGCAAGTATCACCTGAACTGCAGGGTATTTCTTGCATTCTGCTCTATTTCAGATTTCCATCAACCACTGTACTCTTCCTCTTTTGGCTCCAGCAGTTTCCATTGTTTTCCCTTCATCTTTGAGTGCTTTTATCGATCAGCACCAACAGTATTACACCACCTGAGCAAGCTGGGTCTCTGCCTTTTCAAAGTTCAAAGTAAAGTTTATTATTAGAGTACATACTTTCATGGACATTCCTGATGTTCAATTCTTTCTTTCCTATAGTTTAAAACACAATTGATTTCTCATTTTTACAGTTCTAGTGAAGGATCATTGCTCTAAGAAGTTGACACTGCTTCTCTTTTCATATTATGCCTTAAAATTTACTCAGTATATTGAGCACTTTCTGTTTCTATTTCTAAAGTTCTCAAACTTGACAGGAGTTATGCCAGTTTTGCCTCAGTGGTACTAAAATCAACAGATGAAGAGGGTGAGTAAAGTGAGTCTGTCCAGGATCAGACAAGCTGCTTTCAAATATGGTGTACAGTGTAAAATACAGTGTTAATTGGGCCATTAGTTAATTGGAGCAGCCTCTTATTTAGGACAATTCTTAAAGAACAAAAATTGATTGAGAAAATAGCCAGGATGCCCTTCATTTATTTGGGGCACTGTACTGCTTAATTGGGATGGGAGCCCGTTACTGAACAGTTTCTAACTAGTGGTAGTCATGTGGACTTCTGTGGACGTTAAACATTACACTGTGCTTAGAGAAAAGTGTTTATAAATAGCATCAGATGAGTATGTTTGTGTCCAAAAAGCAGTGATTTTTGTCACTGATAGTTGGCAAGAAATTAGTAAGACAATTCGGAACTGTTTTGCTCGCTGTGGTTTCAAATGTTCAGGCTCGGAGATGCCAGAAATGGCCGGGAGTGAAACTAAAATGGATTTCACTATTTCAATAAGTTAGGAACTATGAAGAATTTGAAGGTATCAACAATCATCTTGAATGTTACAATGAAAATGAAGATATGTACAAACGTTTGTAGTATGCAATCATTGATAGCATCGTATGAAGTCAATTATCTTCACTAGATGTCTGCGATGATTTTGTTCATTTAAAATCAAAAGAACACGGCAGCATCTACTGGATGAATTCTGCCTATAACTATGAAGAACCACAGTTTTATAGTACTGTAGGAGTATTGTTAGTGTTCTAATTTGTTCTCTATGTCATTGAAGTACATAATTTGTTACTTAGTTAATTGTCTTTTTTATATTTTTTTAACTATTTCCATGAAACTTTGGCTAATTGGGGTAGCTGTTTAATTGTGCCAAAATGTACTGGTTCCAATGTGTCCTAATTAACTGGAATCCACTGTATATGGATATTTTTACATAGCTGAAGATGCAGTCTCTGACTTTTTAAAGTATTTATGACTGAAAATGCTTCTAATGGAATTTGCTGTTATTTAATAATTAAATCCATCAGCAGTAATAAAGACTTACAGTCAAAACTTGGCTAACAAATTCTATTGTTATAAAGCTCACAATATATTTTTTAAAATTACCCATGCTCCAGTTAGAACTTAATTCTGGTCAGAGACGTTCAGTCAACCTTTCAATTTCATAAAAAGGACTATTGTGTCAGTTCTGAGGGGAGGGGGTTACAATAACATGCCCAGCAGTATAGGGGCTGCCTGTATTTGCTGCTTTCTGCAGCAGTTGATGGCTTACCAAGCTTGTCTCCAAACACCCCCAGTGAAGAAATGGTACCACAAACTCAAGCTGATATTTTGTGATGATTGATAATGTACACACCAAACTGGTGCCATTTCAATCATCATCACATACAACATGTGTTTTTAGTTTTAATTTATGAAAACAAGCTGGATTTGTGTACAATATATTTCATCACAGTGACAGACTATGAGTGTGAGTTGCTGTTAAAATTCAGTACACATTGCTGTAGCCAAAACCCGAGTCTTTCACTTTAACTAAAAATAAAACTGCTCTTGAAAAGGAAACAAAAGTAATTCATTAAAATACATGTTTAAACCACTTTTAATTATATGAATTCCAACAGATTTGTCAGGCAAGATTTCCCCTTAAGGGGAAATGTGGGCCAAAGGGCCTGTACTGTGCTGTAGGTTTTCCATGTTTCTATGAAATCATATTGACTGTTGCCTATTTGATTATGTACCTCCAAGTACCTCAAAACTGGATCCTCAATGATGGACTTGCCAACATCTCACCAACTACTGAAGACAGGTTAACTGGCTTTTTATTTCTGCCTTTTGCTTCCCTTAAAGAGTGGTGATATTTGCAATTTTCCAGTTCTTTGAAACCATCCCAGAATCTAGTGATTCTTGAAAGATCATTACTAATGAGTCCACAATCTCTTTAGCCACCTCTTTCAGAACTGTGGGGAGTAGTCCATCTTGTTTAGGTGACTTATCTACCTTCAGACCTTTCAGTTTCCTAAGCACCTTCTCGGTATTAGCAACTACATGCACTTCTGCCCTGAATCTGTCAAATTCCTGGCATACTGCTGGTGTTTTCCACATTGAAGTCTGACACAAAATACATACAGTTCATCTGCTGTTTCTTTGTTCCCCATGATTCCCTCTCCAGTGTCACTTTCCAATGGTCCTATGTCCACTCTTGCCTTTCTTTTACTCTTTATATATCCGAAACAACTTTCACCATTATACTGTTGGCTAGCTTACCTTTATATTTGATATTTTCTCTCCTTATTGCTTTTTTAGTTGCAACACACATAATGCTAGAGGAAGTCATCAGGTCAGGTCAGGGAGGACCTGATGAAATGTCTTGGCCCGAAATATCAACTGCACTCCTTTCCATAGGTGCTTTCTGACCTGCTGAGTTCCTCCAGCATTGTGTGTGTGTATTGCTTGGATTTCCAGCATCTGCAGATTTTCTCTTGTTTGTGCCCTTTTAGTTGCTTTCTATTGTTTTTTAAAAGCTTTCCAATCCTCTAGCTTCTCACTATTTTTTGCTATTTTATGACCTCTCTTTTGCTTTGATGCTGCCTTTGACTTCTCTTGTCAGCCATGTTTGCATCATCCTCCTTTTAGAATGTTTCTTCTTTGGGATGAACCAATCCTGAATATTTTGAATTACTTCTGGAGACTGACTCTACCATCATCCCTGCTAGTGTCTCCTTCCAGTCAAATATACTGCTATCCCACTGACACTTACCCTTGTTTTTATGCAACAATAGGTGTCTCAAGCACAAACACTGTCAAAATGCTCTCAAACCACTTACCATTTTCTTAAGAGTAAATCAATTTCTTCACTTACTCTGAAGAAAAATCCAAAGCTATGAAGCTAACAGGTGCAAAGTAAAAGACAATGAAAATAAGAGGGATCTCTAATTGTGCCTGGCTACCAGAAATAGGGAACAGAGCACTTCCCAGCTGTCTACTGAATTACATACCATGTAGTCATATGATAATCAATACACAAACATTTTCCTCAGATCCCTACTTGCGGGTAAATGTGGTACCACTGTTGTTGTTAGAATCAGGATCAAAGTAGCCTTACTTCTACTATTAGGGTTCTGCACATGATGGGGAACACTTTTTTTTTACAATAATTTACATATAAATGTAACAAGTACAGCATTGAACATTTACTCCTAATTGCTTCTAAACAGGTACTGATGAACTGTTTTTGAATTGCTGCATGCTTTGTAGTAAAGTGGGATGCCCCAGGATTTTGATCCAACTACAAAGCAAGACTTAATATTTTGATGTTAGGTCATCAGCCTAAAATGTTAAATCATTTCTCTCTATATGAATGCTGCTTGACTTAAGTATTTACAGCCTTTTCTCTTTTGATTTAAGATTTCTGGCATCTGCTCCAATTTGGCATCACTACCACAACTTAATGGAATACATCTTGCCCTGCCTCAGGCTTTTCTGTAGTGTTCACATTAGACAGCTGTAAAAGCTCCATGGGATCTATCATATGCTGTGCAACCTTAGGTCATTGATAAATAATCCACATTGCACAATAAATTGACTTCCAGAATTAAATCCCTGCTATATTGCTGGTGATCAATCATTGCTGCAATGCGAATTGCATGTTATCACACAACTGGGAGCTAATTCATTAATATTTACCGGTGGTAGCGGTACTTCTAATTGTTTTCTTAAGAAGCATGATGAATCGCAATGCTTCCGTGATTAGAGGGAGCAAATACAACCTCTCAATTTTATAAAAGGAGAGAACAAAAAACAGGCCACCATTGCTCTGTTAGCCAAATGTCAGGAGTGGGGAAACCGTTGGAACTATAATAAGAGAAATAATATTAGAAAACTTTGGAAACTACACTAGAACTGAGTACAGTCAGCATGGATTTATAAAAATAAAATAATAATTATCTAAACTGTCAGAGTATTTTGAAGGTGTGACTAATTGATGAGGGATAATCAGTGGATGTGGTGTATTTGGATTTTTGAGATAAGATTGTTTAAGGGCGAAATGAGGAAATATACAAATGGTAATTGAGAATTGGTTATTGACAGAAAGCAGAGTGAGAGTAAATGGACGTTCTCAGGTTGTGGTTTCTGCATGGCTTGGTACTTGTGTCACAATCCAGAAAAATATAATTTGTTTAAAGGAACAAGCATTATATGTTTGGCACATCTTTGTGGGCTGAAGGGCCTGTATTGTGCTGTAGGTTTTCTATGTTCTATAATTTCAAGGTCTGCTGGTGATAATAAATTATTAGTTGGGATTTTGAGTATAGTGCTGGGTGTAAGGAGGCTTCAAGGATATATAATCAAAGCTGAAAGAGTAGGCAAGAACATGGTAAATAGAATATAATATAGGGAAATGTCATGTCATCCACATTGGTGCAATTCTGGTATTGATGTTCCAAGGACCCCAGTATGCTTGGAGATAAGTCACTGAAAGTAAAATGCAAATATAATACGCAACTAAAAAAACAAGAACTTATGAAAATAGGAGCAGGAAGAGGCTACTTGTCCCCTCAGGCCTGTACTGGCCTTCAACTTAATTATCTAGGCCTCATCTCCTCTTCCTTGCTTGGTCCCCACATCTTTCAATTCTCTGTTCTTTCAAAAATGTATCTACTTCCAACGACCTAACCTTCACAATCCTCTGGGAAGAGAATTTCAGAGATTCATTACAGTTTGCTAGAAGCATTTCCTACACATTTTCTTTCATCATCCCCAATATTGTAATTAAGTCCTCACATTTGAGATTCTCCCATTAATTGGAACATCCTTACATGTTCTCTGTCATAGTCCCAGAGGATCTTCTATATTTCAAAAAGATCATGCTTCATTCTCCTAAATGTTAATAAATTCTGGCCTTTCCAGTGGTGTGTAATTACTAAATGGTAGCCAGGATAAGGGATACAAATTACCATGGGATATAGAAAAGGTATGTAAAAAGGGCAATGTTAGATAGTAATGGGGGATTTCAATATGCAGGTTGATTAGGAAAATCAGGTAGGTGCTGGATCCCAAGAGAGGGAATTTGTAGAATGCTTATGAGATGGCTTTTTAGAGCAGTTTGTGGTTGAGCCCACTAGGGGAGGTAATACTGGATTGGGTGTTGGGTGATGAACCAAATTTGATTATTGAGCTTGAGGTAAAGGAACACTCAGGAAGCAGTGATCATAATATGATAGGATTTACCCTGCAGTTTGAGAGGGAGAAGTTAATGTATAAGGAGCATTTGATGGCTCTGAGACTGTACCTGCTGGAGTTTAGAAGAATTGAATGAGGGTGAATCTCATTGAAACCTATCGAATATTGAAAGGCCTAGATAGAGTGGATGTAGGAAGGATATTTCCTATAGTTGGGGAGTTTAGAACCAGAGGGCACAATCTTAGACTAGAGGGATGTCCATTTAGAACAGAGATGAGGAGGAATTTCTCTAGTCAGAGGGTAGTGAATCTGTGGATTTCATTGCCACAGGCAGCTGTGGAGATCAAGTCATCGAGTATATTTAAAGCAGAAGCTGATAGGTTCTTGATAATTCAAGGCATCAAAGGTTACAGGGAGAAGGCAGGAGAATGGGGTTAAGAGGGTTAGTAACTCAGCCATGAGCAGACTCAATGGGCTGAATGGCCTAATTTGGCTCTTATGTTTTATGGCCTTAAAACAAAACCCGGAGATACACAAGATGCAGATGTTGTCTAACTGCGGGAGGAACTCAATGGGCCTGATGAGGGGTGACAGTCCATTTCCCTCTGCGGATGCTGCTTGACCAGCTGAATTCTGCCAGCAGCTTGTTTCTCCGCTTAAAAAATATATGATGTTCAGAGACTTTTACAAACTTGTGAAGTAAATAACTGATTAGAATAAAAACTATGTTTTCTTTTTTTTTCCTTTGCACAACTTTGTATGGAATGATCTCCCTGGATGGCATGTAAACAAGATCTTTTCAATGCACTCAGTGCATGGGACAATAATAAACTGGTAAGATTATTTTGTCACTGTAATTTTTCACGGCGTACATTTTATCACCCAAGAAATTACATTAACATTTGCACTCTTGATTCGTGTAAGTTATTGAACAAGTTTAGTTGCAAAATAATTTGTCTTAATTTATTGTTCTTATATGCCAAATATATTTTAGAATTGGAGAGAATTATAATTTAAAGTTAAATATTAATCTATTTCAATTGATATGATATAGTATTTTTCCCTTTTTTCTCTGTTGAAGATACAGACATAGAAGCAATTATATTTATGATGTGAATGAAAGTTTATACAAAGCACCATGGATTATTCAGTAAATCTTGGATGAGATAAGTTTCATAAAAATAATGACAATAAACACAAGAGTTTCTGCAGATGCTAGAAATCCAGAGCAACACACACAAAATGCTAGAGGAACTCAGCAGGTCAGGCAGCATCAATGGAACTGAACGAACAGTTCATGTTTTGGGCTGAGACGGCAGAAAATGAATCAACGGTAGTTGTGAATCATATCTATCATCAATTCCATTCTGGATCAGTGTAATAGAATTAGAACTAGCCTATACTACTTAAAGCTGGCCTGTATTCCTTAAAGGAGAGATACTTTATGACTGTTTGGGTGCTAGTAGTCATGCAGCAGGCAAAATGCATCAGGAAACATTTAAAAAAAGCGCATCATCACCCAAAGTTTGAAGGTGATGCTCCAGTATCCTTGCTGAAAAAATGTTAATAGGACAGATACCCTAATTTACAGGTGGCCAGGATGCTTTCTAGCAATACGGTCAGAGTAGTGGGACCAGAAAAATGACAAATAATTACTGAGATCCTGGAAGTAATGCTGCAATAAGTCATGAAAGGCTCCTTCAAGTATCAACTCCTACGAATCACAGCACGAATTTGCTACACTCCAATTAGCACCCACAATTTCTTACGAAGGATCACATTAGGTAAGGAGAGAGGATCCCCAGCAGAAGAACATATCCTCACTTCTAAGATGATGCATTTAATATTAAATGTTGCAGTTTGAGATAGTCAAGAGTTGATGCCTTAAAAAAGCAGCATCCATCGCTAAAGACCTTCACCATCTGGGCGTGACATGCTTAGTTCTCCATATTACCATTCAAGATGAGGCACAGGAGCCTGAAGGTTCACATTCGATGATTTAGGAACAGCTTCTTCCCCCTCTGCCATTGATTACTGAATAGTCCATCCATAAAACTAGGAACACCACCTCATTATTCCTTTCTTTTGTATTATTTATTTGTTTTGTAATTTATGGTAATGTTATGTCTTTTCACAGTACTGCTGCTGTAAAACAGCAAATCTCACAACACAGATGTCAATGATAAAAACCTTGATTCTGATTCTGATATTGTCAACACAGGAAGTGCATTGTTTAAAACAACCCATCGGCTTTCATTCACATTCTGCCAGAAAGCAAGGTGAAGAATAAAGATGTGTCTGAAAGGATTCCAGGCTTCCTCTGTATGGAGGGCTGTCTTGACTACACGTAGATTACTTTGAAAATGGGGCATATCCATGCTGAGATAAACATTTTTTAAGATTAGATTACGAGGACACACAGTCCTCTTTTATTGTCATTTAGTAATGCATGCATTAAGAAATGATACAATGTTCCTCCAGTGTGATATCACAGAAACACAAGACAGACCAAGACTGAAAAACTGACAAAAACCACATAATTATAACATATAGTTACAACAGTGCAAGCAATACCATAATTTGATAGAAGAACAGACCATGGGCATGGTAAAAAAAAAAGTCTCAAAGTCTCTCAAAAGTCCCAACATCTCACGCAGACGGTAGAAGGAAGAAACTCTCCCTGCCATGAGCTTCTAGTGCTGCAAACTTGCTGATGCAGCATCCTGGAAGCACCCGACCACAGTCCAACTCTCAGGCCATCCGAAAACTTCGAGCCTCCGACCAGCCCTCCAACACCGAGCACTGAGCACCATCTCTGCCGAGCTCAATCACACAGTAGCAGCGGCAGCGAACCAGGCATTCCAGAAGCTTCTCCAGATGTTCCTCTGTGCTTCTCACGTCTGTCTCCATCAAATCAGAATTGTGCACAGCATCCTACTTACAAATGCGATATCATCTCACCGGAGAGGCTGCGTGCACTGCGTCACGCGGCCATCTTCTCCTCCCTTTAGCCAGTATTCAACCACAAGTGGGGAAAAAAGGTTTAGATCACTGGGCAATATGAAAGCATCAATCATGATGTTTTTATTTTGCAACCTAACCCTAACCTACAATGGACTAACTGACACTCCATATCAAACTAAAGGTGGCTAAAGGGAAACCAGCCTGTCTACAGGTAACACAGCACATAACTTCTATGTGTAGAATGCATACAATAAAAGCCATGCCGACATGCAAAATATTACAAAGCGTATGCTTCCATGGCCTGATTTTCTCCAGCTTGAACTGGTTTTGCTTCTTTGTTCACTTAAAAATAGTTACGTCGATTGTTCCTTTGTTTCATTCACTGAGCAGTAGGCCTACAAAATCTCCTAACTTTGATTCAGCTTTATGCCCAACTATCTCAATAGCATTTACAGAATTAAAAACAAACTATCAGAGGAATTTCAGCAGTGAAACAGCATGGAAAACTTCTTCAAAGTCGGCATACCTTAAAGGAGTAAAACTTTGTCTGAGCCTGACACAATGAATTCCTGCAGCACAGTTCTGATGAAGGGTTTTGGGCTGAAACGTAGACTGTTTACACTTTTCCATAGATGCTGCCTGGCCTGCTGAGCTCCTCCAGCATTTTGTGTGTGTTGCCTGAATTCCTTCAGCAGTTTGTATTTTTTTGCTCCAGATTCCAACATTTGCAATCTCCTGACTCTCTATCTTTTGAAAGTCTGCAGATGCTATAAATCCAAAGCAACTCACACAAAATGCTGGAGGAACTCAGCAGGTCAGGCGGCATTTATAGAAATAGATAGTTGACATTTCTGGCGGAGACCCTTCCTCAGGACGAAGACGGAAGGTGGAAGTTCTGACATATCTTGTATCATGATGAGGCCAACTTCTGGGTGGAGGAGCAACACCTTATATTTCATCTGGGTAGCCCCCAACCTGATGGCATGAATATCAATTTCTCCTTCTGGTTAATAAATTCCCTCCCCTTCCTCTATTCCCCACTCTCCTCTCCTATCAGATTCCTTCTTCTCCAGCCTTTGACCTCTCCCAACCACCTGGCCTCACTATCATCACCTGTCATCTTCCCATCCCCGCACCATTTTATTCTGGCATCTTCCCCCTTCCTTCTCAGTCCTGAAGAAGGGTCTCGGCCTGAAGTGTCGACTATATATTCATTTACGTAGATGCCGCCAGACTTGCTGAGTTTCTCCAGCATTTTGTGTGTGTTGCTGCCCTTTTTATTTGCCCAATTACAAATCTCTCCCAATTCATTCCAAAATTTGTGATACCTCGCCTCCAAATTTACTGCTCTCATAATTTGGCTTCATCTCCAAATCATCACGATTTTTGAAGAGGTTCTGATTCCAAATCTTTGATGTTAATTGGAAAAGGCCATTGTCCCAGTGTTAATCTCCTGCCATCTGATTGAGGACTGCTCCCCATGTTTTTAGATTTTTAGAAGATGATCTAGTTCCATCATACAGCAAGAATTCCCATAGTCTTGAACTTAATTTTTGAAAAGCTGACCACAATATGACATATTACATTCCATTGTTAATGAGTAAGTTCACTTCCTCAAAGAAAACAATGAAGTTTGCCTGACAGGATCTTCCTTTTTTGACAATACTTTGAATGTTGATCTGTATGTTACAATGTGCATGCATTTCCCACATTGAATGAGTAATATTAAACTACAGAGAATATGTTAAAGTAATTTTTACCTATTAGTCACATTGGAGCAGATTGTGGCAGGTTTATTGAGCTGGGAAGAGAGCAGTTTGATTAGCAGTGGTGGAGAACTGGAAGAACAGGTTTATCTCAGTATTGACCAAATTAAAGGTAAGTCTGCTTATTATTTTTGAAGTCTGATGTTTCTCTATTAGCAAGAATGCTTTCATATATTATTACATGCTTTTATTTTGAAAAGGCACATTCATCTTTAACTTCAACAACATTGCTGTTGCCTGAAGATCACCTCCATTCTTTCCACAGAAGAAATAAAGAGCTCCCACGTGTATTGTAAACATCAAGATTCGAAGGAACTTTCAGGTTTGCTTATTGCACAAATCGGTCCACTGATTATACCATGATCTCTGCTTTCCACTCCATCCTGTCATGCCTGGAATGTGCCAGGATGCTGTTTATCGACTTTAGCTCGGCCTTTAATATGATCATCCCTCAGAAGCTGGTGGGTAAAATGTCCTCACTGGGTCTCAACACCTCTTTATACGGATCCTGGATTTCTTGACAGAAAGACCACAGTCAGTCCGTGTTGGCAGCAACACCTCTAGCCTCATCACATGGAGTAGCAGCGCTCCTCGGGCTGTGTGCTCAACCTGCTGGGGTTCATGCTGCTGATGCGTGACCGCACTGCTAGATCCAGTTCAAACAGAATCAAGTTTGATTATAAAATTTACTTTGAACTTTGAAATTGCAGATTATGTGAAACTAACATTGTTGGCAAAATTTACATCCAAATCTGGATTAATTTAAATGTATATTTACCCTAAATTATCATTGAGAATAGGATTAAATTTTATCTACGATTAAGATATTAATATACATTGCACCTATAAAATAAAATCATGAAAAGTTTCTGATTTTTGCAGAACAAAAAAGACATTGGCATACAGATTCAAATAAAATAACAAATTCAAAACAATAGAGGCTAAATTAACTATCATTACTAAAGCAATCTAATTAAAATAAAGTTATAAATAAATAAATCAGTTATAAATGAATAGTTATCTCCATCCTTAATTAGTATTGTGACTTTTTGAAATGTTTAAACATAGAAACATAGAAAACCCACAGCACAATACAGGCCTTTCGGCCCACAAAGTTGTGCTGAACATGTCATTACCTTAGAACTACCTAGGCTTACCCATAGCACTCTATTTTTCTAAGCTCCATGTATCCATCCAGGCGTCTCTTAAAAGGCCCTATCCCTATCTTTTTTGCCTCCACCACTGCCGCCAGCAGCCCATTCCATGTACTCATCACTCTCTGCGTAAAAAACTTAACCCTGACATCTCCTCTGTACCTACTTCCAAGCACCTTAAAAATATGCCCTCTTGTGCTTGCCATTTCAGCCCTGGGAAAAAGCCTCTGACTATCCACATGATCAATGCCTCTCATCATCTTGTACATCTCTATCAGGTCACCTCTCATCCTCCATCACTCCAAGGAGAAAAGGCAGAGTTCACTCACCCTATTCTCATAAGGCATGCTCCCCAATCCAGGCAACATCCTTGTAAATCTCCTCTGCATCCTTTCTATGGTTTCCACGTCCTTCCTGTAGTGAAGCGACCAGAATTGAGCACAGTACTCTAAGTGGAGTCTGACCAGGGTTCTATATAGCTGCAACATTACCTCTCGGCTCCTAAACTCAAACCCACGATTAGACAGAGAAATAGGGAGAGATGCTTCCCATTGATTGAAGGTCAAGAACCTAAAGACCCAAAAGACATACAATGAGAGCAATTGGCAAAAAAAGCCAGAAGTGACAGTGTTTAAAATACTCTGTGTGGTTAGGATCTGGAATTCTCTAGTGGGGTGTAAAGCTAAGTTTTGTTGTGGGTTCAAAAGGGAACTGGATGTGTAGCTAAAAGGAAAAGAATTGCAAGGCTATTTCAGAGAGTGAAGGGGAGCCAAACTATTTGGAGAGCTTTTAGATAAAGTTGTCAAATGCTCAATGGGCTAAATAGTGTCTTTCTCTGTTACAATCTTTTTGTGATTTTGTGAGCACAGCTAAGATAAGGTGGTATATTTTTACTGATGCCAGCTGTGAGCCAACATTGCTTTGCAACATTAACCTTTTGGAGCCGGGGGGCTTCTGCATTCTTTCTGGCAATGCTTGCCTCAGTTGTGCAGCAAGCAAACAGAATCACCTGCACCTGACCTCAGGGGTGTTCCGAATGACTGCAATGCGCTGCACAGGCTTGGGAGTCTGGAGCATGCACGGCACAGCATGAGCAATGAGTAAAGCTAGTTTGTTATAAACATACTGTATCGGTGCTTGGGCATGTGGCACTTCCACAGGCATTGTATAATATCCTTAGTCTTTCCAACACTATAACATCTATAGATTATAATAGTGTTACGGATGTATAACACTGTATAACATCTTTAATCTCTCCCACACTACAGATGGATCTTTGACTTATAATTTTTTGGACAAATGCCTCGCACACACAAACAGCACAGGAGCTGAGGGCTGTTGTTGGCTGTTCCAGTGGAAGGCCAAAGATGAAGTAGCTGATGTCAGCAAGATTACCATGCTGGATACAGAATGAGAAACAGAATAAATCAGCTTAAAGTAATTCCCCGCTGACAGACTATGTCAGTTTAATTGCTATTAATTTCATTCCACTCTGTTCAAAGCACTGCTTTGCATTTGTAGATTTTCTATTAGAGATTTCCTTTCCTTACTGTAAAGTGAAATAGCTGAGGAAGTAAAAGGTTAACTGGGACTCTGGGAGTTTGGCATCTGTTCCCAACATTCCCTGGTCAGGAGAGTCTACGTGGTCTGGAAAATGGTTATGAGGTTCAGAAGGCCACTTCCTTCAACAAAATTTATCAACAGCTGTTTGAGGGTCTGCCACTTAGTTCCACTAGAGAACAGCACAGTCTGCGTCCAAGAAGGTCACCTCTGCATCCAAAAACTTCGAAGGCAGTGTTGTTGAAAAGTTCAAGAAAGACTGGTGGACCATTCAGTGAAGGGCAAGGGTAAATCAAATGGAAGTAAACAAGCAGTAAAGAGGGAGGGGAGAGAGGGAGAGGGGGTAGGGGTAGAGGGGATGGGAGACGGAGAAGGAATGGGGAGAAAGGAGGGTGTGACAGATGAGAAAGAGGGAGGGGGGAGACAACTGCAGATTAAATATCATGACCCAGATCATCACATCTCTAACTAGTGGTAATCCTCCAACCTTTTAATATTTAACAGAAAATTATGACCTGTTATTTTGTTACTATGAGGCATATCTGAGCATTAAGTTGCAGTTCAATTGAGGTCTATTTATAACGAGTGACAGAGAAATTACTGTTTCTCTCTTTCCTGGATTCTATCTGTGAATTTTTCCCAAATTTTCAATTTCCTCCTTCTTTTCCCTGATTTCAGATTCATTCTTCTGTCTCCAGATTCTGAAAACACTTTATGATTTTGATTTTAAAACTGTTTTACTGGAACTCAAACTCAAATAAATTTGCTGACGACACAACTATCATTGACAGAATTTCAGATGGCGATGAGAAGGCATTCAGGAGCGAGATAGGTCCAGCTGGATGAGTGGTGTTACAGTAACAACCTTGTACTCATTGTCAGTAGGACAAAAGAATTTATCATGAACTTCAGAAAGGGTAAGATGAAGGAACAGCCCTCATTGAGGTCAGAAGTTGAAAGAGTGAGCAATCTCAAGTTCCTGGGTGTCAAAATCTCTGAGGATCTATCCTGGGCCCAACACATTGGTGCAGTTACAAAGAAGGTCTGGCAGTGGCTATATTTCATTAGGAGTTTGAGGAGATTTGGTATGTCAGTGGAGGCATTCACAATGTACCATGCAGAGCATTCTGATTGGCTGCATTGCCATCTGGTATGGGGGGGGGGGGTTGGCACTGCACATGATCAAAATAAGCTGCATAAAGTTACACTAGCCTCCCCAGCATCCAGGACATCTTCAAGGAATGATCCCTCAAAAAGGAGGCATCCATCATTAAGGACCCCCATCACCCAGGACAGGCCCTCTTCTCATTGCCATCATCAGGGAGGAGGTACAGGAGCCTGAAGGCACACACTCAATGGTTCAGAATAGCTTATTCCCCTGCCATCAGATTTCTGAATGGACATTGAACCCATGAACACTAACTCTCTACTTTTTTTCTTTCTTTTTGCACTACCTCTTTAATTGAACTTTAAATATATATATATATCTACTGTAATTTACAATTTTTATTCTTATGTATTGCCATATACTACTGCTGCATAACAACAAATTTCACAACATATGCCAGTGATATTAAACTTTATTCTGAAATCATAAACAAAGATACCTAACTATAGAAGAAAAACAGCATAAGACAAGCACAATAAAACCCCAGCTTGCATGATTAGACATCATGATTAAACCTCTAGGAATGCCTCCAGCATAAATGACAACTTTAACATTACAGAACATTGCAAATGTAAAAGTTTGAAACAGAGATATAACATTACATAATAGAGCATATGAAATGAAACAATTATTTTCCGTGTTTGTCCCGCCAGTTCTAATTTTCTTACCTAATAAAGTATAAATGATATTTGAGGAATATTTAGTGAACTCAGTGCAAGAAAACATAATGGTTGTGAAATTCAGTACACCGAAAGATCAAAAAGATTATCTGTGCGAAGAGCATAACCTTTAACAAATAAGATGTCTGGCAAAAAAAAGAATGATTCTACCTGAGATCAACAGGAATTAAATAACAGGTCTTGAAAGGAAAGTACATCCCAAACTTAAGAGAGGTTATGCAGGTGAAGATATAGGCCAGAGAAACAGGAAGTGATATGCTTGATACAAAACGGCACAGAAACGCATGGGTACAAATGCTGAGAAGGCAGATAATGTATCTGTCAAGATGATTTTCATTTAACTTGTAGAATTACAGTACACATGCTGCTAAATAATTAGAGAAAATTAGTTGAGGGGGTGGCATTAATCAGCATTGACATAATAAAGAGTGGCTGTTGGTCATGACTCTGCCACTTTCTGTTACGAGTTACAGCTGTCATATCAAACCAGAGCTACTAGTATTGCCCCAAATTAATCAGAATTCTATAACCCTTGGAACAAATTTCATCTGTTGCTGAAGAAACTTGAGAGACTTAGTGGCTGAGTAATGATCCTTAACATATGAATTGCATACATGAGAAAGAAAGCATTCTTAATTCTTATTTTCAGCTAAAAACATAAATATTGAGACAGCTTGAGAGCAGAATAGGGCAGAAAGTAGAAGTAAACATGTTGATAAAATTTACGTAATTAAATATAATATTTTAAACGCAGTGCCATTCAATTAAGTCAGTTCATCTCTATATGGTTAATGGGCATTGATGCCTCAATTAGAAATGTTCTTTATTTTCTGGGACAGATTGCTGCTATATTTTCAGAAACCACTCCCCACATTCTATATGCAGAATAAGAAATGTTTTCATTCCAACAATGTATTACTGGTATGTGATGTTAATCACCTATAGGTACATATTACTGCTAGATACCTGGAAAATTGCCTGAAGTCTTTTCCTGTTCAACAGTCCGTCATTCCTATCCTGGTGAGCAACCTATTTTACCCATCTTCTTCGTTCATAGCTGGAGAAATTGGAGTTTTAATGTCTTCCATTATGGTAGTATTATTCCAGTAATATTTAGATTTAGGTAGATATTACTTTGAAGAGACAGATTTATGAATGCCATGGCCACATTTCTTCATCGTTTTTCCAGTTCATGTTGTTCGGAATCAGATGGATATGGCCTTTTTTAATTGAAATGAACTTTCGCTAATGCAGCAACCAAAGTGAGCTGACGTTACGGGAGGTTTATGTCAAGAATGATAAGTGTTTGGAAGGTTAATCCTTACATTACTGTTAGCAGGTGCTGAGAAGAAAATTTACTCCTGACCTGCATTTATTTATGGCTCTGTAATTGCCATGTTTACTTTGACCGATCCTGAGAGCTCAATGAGTATGCCAGCATTATTTATTACTTCTTGGGTGGTGAAGCTTTGCAGGTGTTTTAAATCATGCTCATATGGGACTTTCTAAGTAACTCTCTCCTAGCTGGCATTTCTCAACAAATTTATCTGAAAACCTGAATCCTTAGGATGTGACTGGAAACCTTGAAACAGCTGATTGCTTGATCAACTGCGAATACTTGGATTTAAAAATTTGTTTCCCCTTTACTGATATTTTGTCAGTCACTTTACTGACTGAATCAGAATTGTATCTTTTGTTCATCAGAAGCAGTTTTCTTGTCTTAAAATTAAATTGCATGACCAACTGTGGGAGAGAACAGTAGCTGTTTTGTATTTTTATCAGTTCACTGATATGGATAATATGCAAGAAAATATTGAGGGAGTTTAACAAGATCATCCAACTGCATGAGGTTTCATCATTGGAAACAATTTTACATTCATCTGACCTTCAAATGCTTTGAGCAAGGAAATGATTAGGAGTAAGACATTATTGTAGAGCTAAGTTAAGCCAATTTTGGTGTCTCTAGCAGTACCTTACAACAAACAGTTCACTTTGCATAGACTAGACTTAAAGCTGGGATCTTCCTAGTCTGTTTGGAAACTATATTTACAAAGACGATGAGGAAGCCATGCTGTTTTATAATTATCCATCTTTCATATAATGAGAATGACGAATAACCCAAATTATATTCTATTTTTGTTACTGTAACTCGTGAATATCTTCAGCACTGAAGATACTTTTACAGTAATACTCCAAAATATGGGATTTATTGCAGTAAACAGGGCTACCAGCGGAATATTTGGAAATGGCAAATTAAAGGCTTGTTAGCTTATAAGACTGGACTCCATATTGCTTTAAACAAAGATGAGGTTTTTATCTTGTATCAACCTAAACTATCATTATGATTGTGAAAATCTGGTCACTTTAACGGCTGGTTTTAACTTGCAAGTACAACAAAATAGAAAAAGAAATCACAGTTTATTTTGAATCTTAATGGAGTTTCTCTGCTACCTGATTAGGATGTTGGTTAGTGTGTTTTTATTCTAAAAAAATATTTAATGAGAAATTGCTTTGGATCATCTCAGTCACTAACTGACAGTATTAGGAGTCACTGTCTGTATCTAGCTTCCTTGCAGTCAGAATGTGGCCAGTTGTCAAGCTGTGACCAACAAGGCTGGTCTCTAGATGTGTATTTCGAAGTAGGAGTTTTTCAGGCTTGGCACAGTAGGCAGCCACTATTCAACAAGTCCGCTGATATTTTTCAACTCAGTTTGGCTGTTGAGTGGTGTGCAGAACCTGCCTGAGTAAGACATCAGCCACTCCTGGGCCCTCTGGCTCAGTGGGACTCTGTGTTGGGAGCAGCGTAGGTATGAATCTTATGAATGCGATTTGCTCAAAATACCAGCCAGCATGGCAGGGATATTTTGAGCAAAGAATTTAATGATTACAGAAGCTCGCCCTTATTTTTAAAAATATATATTTTTTTCAGATATCTACTTCCTCCTAGGTGGTTGACATGGAAACTTAGGCGTTGTCTCTCAGCTACCTCTTTTTTGTGGTAGGGTGGGGCAACAGATATAAAACCACATTCCATCCCAAGCAGTAAATTGGGACCTGAATAGCGCCTCGCCTAATTAAGCACAGCTGGAAACACTTGTTTGCTTACCAGTGGCAGAAGGCATGCTCCCCACTGTAGCAGGACAGTAGCAACAAACATTCTGGCTGTCAAAGAAGACAAAGAACATGAAGGAGAAAGAGAGAGAGCTCTCTTTTTTCACAGAGGAACACTAAAATCCTGAAGGCACAGACAGAGACCATGAGAGAGATCCAGTATGTTAGCAGGCTAGTAGACCCACCAGGGCCAGCATTTGAAGAGTGCAGAGGCTGGCCACAGTAGTCTCTTCCAGGAGAGAGGGTCCCCCGTGCTAGAGAGCAAAGCAGGAAAAATATGCCATATTCTCTCATAACATGTTAATGAAGACCAAAAGAAATGCTGTTCTTTCACCATGACACTTAGATGCACACTCACACAATTAAAGCTCATTAATCGTTACTCATTCCTTCCAAGCCAATCTGCAGGAAATCTAGTGAAGGACTTTCCTAAGGGATGGTGTGTATGTCTGTACCGCCGCAGAAGACTTTGACTGGGATGCTTTCATGACAGAGATAATGTAGGTGAACAGAAGTGTGGCTAGTGATCTGCCAGGCCTGCTTCACTAAATGCAAGGGGTGCAGTGTGGTGTACTGTACCTCCAAGCCCCATTAGAAGGTAGTGCTAAACCAGGAAACCATCACCCACACTCTGGAGGCCATGCATGCTCTTCTGCTTGTTATTGGCATCAATCCCACCACACAGCACTGACTTGCTCATTGGTAATCTGCCATCAGTGCATAGACGGAAGCTGCACACAAAGCCTAGCTGCTTCTTTTTGGTCTCACACTGACACAGATACATATTTGCTCCTACCACATAGGACCAGTTTGAAATACTGAAGAAACCAATAGGCTTGCTAGAGGAGTGCCACCAACAATGACAGCAGAAATAGCTTGAAAACTAATACATTAAAAGTCTGCGGTATTGCCTTACTTGTACTATGAGTGTTCGATATCGGTTGTAGGTTGCACACAAAGCATTCCAATGTACTCTGGTAAAGGTGAAATGTGGGATATGCACTAGTGGCATTACTCATGAACCACACCTGGAGAATATCAGTTGCAATAAGGTGAATTGCTCATGGTTGAACCTTCTGGCACAATTTAACCTAGAACTTATCACTAGTCCAATCTATTCTGCATTGAATAATTTTATATGTGATTTGCACAAGAAAGACATGCGTAAGTAAACCCAATTTCCCTGCCTAACATGTAACAACTAACGAAATGTGCCTTTGCAAACTGAGCTAACAACCAGAAAACAAAAAAAGCTGCAGATTCTAGAATAAGAAACAAAACCAGAAATAGATAAGAAGCAGCCTCTTTATTCAACAAAACAGGATACAGCAGGCATCATATTGAGACTCTTTTGGTGAAAAGGTCCAGCTGGCCCAATACTATCTGATATTTTACGTGCCGAACATCAAAGGACAATTCCATATTACAACGCATCCACAATGCTTTCTTTGAAACTACACACAAACTTCACACCTCCCAATTTGCACCCACACCACAGACATCTAAATGAATTTTAATCAGCATTGTCTAGTCTGTGATTCAAGGCATTTAGGAACCTATTGTTCAGAGCTGCATTTTAAATTTAATCTACAATCTATATTCAGATTTGAAGATTGGTGTATGAAGTTATTTGCTACATGTCCTAAATCAAATAATCACTCTAGCAAGGTGTTTGCCTTTTTTTTTGGCCCTTCAAGGGTTGCTGATTTATTTCATACCAATGGCTGCTGACCATCTAGAATCAGTGGAGAGCATAGCACACATCCTTCCCATTGCTATTTCAAAATAGTATCTGAGGTTTTTGGATGGCATTAGATCCGAATTTGTGTTTGTTAGATTGTAAAATGGTGAATGCAGCCATTTGTTTAAATCAAACTACAATCTGGTTCTTTTGGCAGACAGGAAGAAAAATTGAGTAGTGCTCAGCCCATTGGAGTGAACCCATATGTTAACTGAAAAGCTGAAGAACTCAGCCAGTCAAGCAGCATCTGTGAAAAAATAAACCTACAGCACAATACAGGCCCTTCAGCCCACAATGCTGTGCTGAACATGTACTTACTTTTATTTTAAGTTTGTTTCTATTTTCATCATAGTAGCTTGGAAGGTATTACTTTTAAAGGATTTTTGTTAGCATTCCATTACAAATATAGTTTTATCAATTATTTTTTCAGCCTGGAACACTCTGTCTTATAAATCAATCATAACAAATAGTAATCCAATCACAACCAAGAGAAATTCTGCAGATGCTGGGAATCCGAGCAATATACATAAAATGCTGGAGGAACTCAGCAGGCCAGGCAGCATCTATGGAAAAGAGTGCAGTTAATGTTTTGTGCTGAGATCCTACAGCAGGACTAATAACAAATAGTAAATCATAATTTTGCATTATAATAAAGGTACAATGATTATTATCTTAACATGTAGAAATTTCACCTTCCCCTTTCATAGATAACATGATTCTGTAATCCTCCCTTTAGAATCACCCATGGTTACAATCAATAGCAGTAATGTATTTATAATCTTGGCTTAGTTCCTGCTTGCAACAATAACCCTAGCAACCCTGCACGCTTCATGCATAAATATCCTTTACAACACCACTTTGCCACGTGTAGTGCAATGACTGACAGAATGCAATGATTATAGTGATCGAATGATAAACTGTGGAAAAAATGTACAATGTGTGCTTAATTCCAAAGTTAAAGAGAGTCCATAAATAAGTGATAACATCCAGCTGATTGTGAATAAACCTTTAATGTTCCTAATTACAGTAATTATGAACCAGAACTCAAGTTATGAGGGGGATGGAATGTTTTTTTTCCTTCATGCAGTTAGTTGTGTTGCAACAATTTAGCTTCACATGAACTTCCATTCCAGCCTACTCTAAAAGAAAACTACACCATACAAAGACTTCCACTACTGGAACATGAGTATGTATTGTATAATAAGTCCAAACTACCTGCCGTGATTTCTTCATTACTGCAGCATGCTGCAGACATAATTAACTTTAAAGATACTTTTGAACTTAAGACTTCAAAATTTCTGTGGCTGTATTTTTCACCCAGTTTTACGTTTCTGCTCCTGAACTCTGCTACGTGTACAGGACTTTCCTTACTTTACAAATTATTTTGACAACCAGTCCTTCCTGTGGCCCAAACCTTATAGCACTGTTTCTAAATTTCCTGCCCATGAATGGGTCTGCCAAAATGCTTCATTCCTGTCATCTTTATGCCCTGCTACATATAGCTTGATTTGTTCCTGTTTTCTTCAAATCCAATATAATACAAGTCTCTTTTTTTTCTCTCCCACAGAATATATGTAAATCAACAAATAACCACGTTTATTGAAACTAATATTCCCCTATAGTTGGCATCTCTAGGAAGAGGTACAGTCGACATTTCGGGCCGAGACCCTTCGTTCTGATGAAGGGTCTCAGCCCGAAATGTTAACTGTACCATTTCCTAGAGATGCTGCCTGGCCTGCTGCGCTCACCAGCAAATTTGATGTGTGTTGCTTGAATTTCCAACATCTGCAGAATTCCTCATGTTTACGTTCCCCTATAGTGTTTGGTTGACAGGCAGTTGTCAAAATTGCCCATTGTTCTTAACGGAAAGGAACATCCTGCAGGCTCTATAAAGGACAAGAGACATTTTAATTCACAGGATATGAATATCACTGGCAATGCCAGCATTAACTATTCATCACTTAATTCCTATGAAGATAGTTAAGAGTCAACCACATTAGTGAAATGGGAGCAGTACACAGACCAGAGTGAGTAAACTTAGAAGATATCCTACCCAGAACAAGTTTAATGGTTACAAAACTAATAATATTTTATTCCTAATTTATTTAATAACTTGAATTTAAACTACAAATCATCCCCAGTTTATGAACTGGTTTCATTGTTAGAAACATCCATACATTGATTTTGTCCATAAGTCAGAAATTACATAAAATCACTTGATACATTATCCATTCTCCTTGTATGGTAATTACTGATGTCAATGAGGGCAACTTACATTAATATCTATTTACTGTCTTCCTGTGCCTTGTTACAATGGTACGGAATCAGGATGTCTATTGCTCAGTAGCTAACTTCAATAAGCTTGAAGTATCAGGGTATGTTACATTGTCTAATAAAGTGGCATTGCATAAGTATCAATAGAAATAATTGGTTGTCAATCTCCAAAGCAAACCTCTTAAATGACTGCACACAGTGAAACTGGCAGTCTGTGTTCTGCCATTTTCACTGTGTGCAGTCAATAGTGTCTGTTACTCCAAAAAGGTTACATGGAAACGGTTTTCTTCAAGACTGTTTCTTGTTTGAACTTAGCGATATTTATGAGAGTTTGTTCAGACTCACATTTGTCTGTAAGTTGTGCAACCATGCCCTGGGCTAGATCTGCACTAACAAGAGAAAATCTGCAGGTGCTGGAGGAACTCAGCAGTCCAGGCACCATCTACAGAAAAGAGTACAGTTGGCGTTTCGGGCGGGGACCCTTCAGCAGGATCAGCACTTGCCCGCTGGGACGGGGTTCAGACGCACATCTCTTAATGAATGGTTCAGAATTCTGATGTGAACCCATTAATTTCTATTCTGCCACCGGTTTGGATCCACAAATCTCCTACTCACAAAGATGAAATGTTATCCTTATAGTGTTCCATGTCAGTTTCTTACCAGCATTGCAGCATAAAAGAAAATCAGTAAACAGTTTTTTTTGTTTTTTATCTATAACATGCAAAAGCTGTGACCTTCCTGAATGTGCGGTCATGAAGCAATCGTGTCCACATAGAAGTTTAGATTTAAGCCATTCATTCAACAAGAGAGAACTCAGTCACCTGCTCATCATAATCATCTTCCTTCCTTTAAAATTACAACTAATATTTTTCCTCCTATTCCAGCATTTAGAAGATGTGGCACAAAATTATATGGAGCTCTGATTCATAACAGCTTTACCTATCAGGAGATAATTAAGTACAGATGGTTAATAGTTTCACCTGAAACTGGATGGTTTCTGAAAACTTGGCAGATTATAATTTTACACATTTTTTTATGTGCTGGATATGAGCTAAAGATTAGCTATTTCAATTAAAAGGCCTAATACTATTATTTTTTAAATTTCCATTTTTCTTGTACAGTGAGGGAAATTTTGATTGCGTAAATCACCATTTCTTTTACTCACTATAGTCATTACGTGTCTGAGGTGATGAGAGTCTCAGATGACAAAGATGACAAAGATGTAAAATTATGGTATTACTCCTGTTACTCCTTGGCTGCATACTTCTCCCTTACTCTTTCAGAGTTGCTTAGTTATATTGGGTGGAGGTTGCTGTCAACACTGTTCAATTATTTTCTTTCCTACTATTACATCATAGGTACATTTATGCTTCAGTTTTAAAGATTAGTTAAATCCTTTCTCAACAACAAAATCACCTGATGTTAAGAGTGCAATTGATAGGCTAAATTAAGAGAATTGCAGGTCAACCCAAAAATGTAATATGTCCCAATAATGGTTAGTAACGATTGTGCGATAATTCAATGCTGAGATATTCAAAAGAATTATTACTACACCACAGAACAATGCAAACTAAACTGGAAATGTCCCTACCTACCATAATGAAACCAGACTTTCTACTGGGATTAAAACTGAATCATATTAGAATTACAGGTAAATCTCTTTATTTATGTTCTAAACATTGGACAAAATACAAAGAAATTATTCATCTACAAGAGTGTCAATCATCCTTTTTGAAACTTGACAATCTCTTTAATGAAGTTTGCATTGCATAATGAGGATATATTGAGAAAACCAATCCCATACAATTAAGTCTATTTGACAATTAACAAAGGAGGAAGTTAAAATAATAACGAAGAGTTTCAGATAGGTATCATCACAGGCTGCACCATCTCAGTCATCCTTTTTGCCCTGGCAATGAACATGCTGGTAAAATCTGCAGAGCCAGAGTGTCGAGGCCCGAAATCAAGATCTGGGATCTTCCAACCACCAATACAAGCCTTCATCGATGATCTGACTATCACTACGGAGTCAGTGCCTGGTGCTAGATGGATTCTTAAGGGGCTGGAAAGGTTGATGAGGTGGGCAAAGATGTCCTTTAAGCCTGCAAAATCAAGATCTGTAGTGCTGAAGAAGGGGAGAATACAGCAGAAATTTTGTTTCTCTATTGAGGACATTCGAATTCCTACCATTGCAGAGAACCCTGTTAGAAGTCTTGGGAAGATGTTTGATGCAACACTCAGAGATAAGGCACCTGTGGGGAGTTTGAACAATGGTTGCAAGAGGTTGACAGGACTGGCCTTCCAGGGCGGTTTAAGGCATGGATTTACCAGCGCGGTATACTACCAAGAATCCCCTGGCCACTGCTTCTCTATGAGTTTCCAATTTCCACTGTTGCTGAATTAGAGAGGGTAGTCAGCCGGTTCCTGTGAAGATGGCTGGGTTTACCAAGGAACATCAGCAGCATCGCTCTGTACGGGAATAACTGCAAACTGAGGCTCCCCTGAAATCCATCGAGGAGGAGGTCAAGGTTTTGTGAGCAAGAGAGGTGCTGTAGTTCCGGGAATCTTCAGATCCAAAGGTTGCCGGAGCAGGAGTGGCGGTGAGAACTGGAAGAGAGTGGAGAGCAGAGGCTGCAGTGGAAGAAGCTGAGACGCGACTGCGCCACAAAGTGCTGGTGGGGGCAGTCGCCAAAAGAGGAGTTGGACTTGGAAGCCTTGAAGTCCCCCATTTTGACAAAGTACAAGGGAAAGAGCGACAAGAACTGGTCCAGAATGAAGTAAGGGCAGCTGTGGAGGAGGAGAGGACCAGCAGAGCCAGTGGCAATGAAACAGCAAGGAGCCGGGACCAAATGGGGGCAGGTGATCGAGCGAAAGATCACGTGGAATGATCTCTGGAAGGTGGATTCACACCACATCAGGTTCCTTATCCAGGCTGTTTATGACGTCCTTCCTAGCCCATCCAACCTGCACTGCTAGGGCCTTGCAGAACTACCAGCTTGCTCCCTCTGTGAGAAGACCGGCACGCTAGAGCATATTCTGAGCTGCTGCCCCAGAGCTCTTGCCGATGGCCATTATCGCAGGTGGCATGACCAGGTCCTCTGGACAATTGCTGAGACAATCTGCAGCACCCTTAACATCTGCCGGAAAACAAGTCCGGTCAAGAATACGATCTGCTTTGTCAAAGAGGGGGAAAGACTAACAGAACACCAGAAAGCAACCAGGTTGCTCTTCGCTATGCAGGACTGGAAGCTAAAAGCAGACCTGGGAAAACAGCTGCAGTTTCCTCCTCACATTACAGAGACTACATTGCGGCCCGACATTGTGTTGTGGTCTGACTCATCAAAGCACGTTCTTATGCTTGAGCTTACCGTGCCGTGGGGAAGAACGCGTGGAGAAGGCCTACAAGTGGAAAAGAGCCAAGTATGAAGATCTGAAGAACAACTGCCAAAGAAGAGGCTGGAGAGCAAAGTGTTGGCCCGTGGAGGTCAGGTGTCGTGGCTTTGCAGGCCAGTTGCTCTGCAAATATACACTGCACTTGGAATCATGGGAGAGAGAAGAAGGAGAGCCATTTCTACCACCACAGATGCAGCAGAGAAAGCGTCAAGTTGGCTCTGGATAAAGAGGGCAGATCCGTGGGCTGCTGCTAGGGCACAGGCCGGGGTCTGATCAACCCTGGTCGGGTCGCCTGGGCGAGGGTGTATGATGTTGAAAGGCCTGAAACACCTGACGACCCTAGGTAACATCACTGATGATGTGCCCTAGCTTAGCATCATGCAGATGTTTCTGTAAGAAGAAAAGAAAAAAAGAATTTGACAACTAACCAAGGAGGAAGTTAAAATAATAACGAAGAGTTTCAGATATGGAAATTTGTATTTATAAGGCCTTTCAAAATCTTGGAACATCCCACTGTGCTTTACAGCCAATGTCATATTTTTGAAATGCTGTCATTATGACAGGAAAAATAATCAGAAAATCTGAGCATGGTAATCTTCCATAACCAGCTCTGTGATCATATGCTGTATTTTTCAGTTGTGGGTGGTTAGGGGCAAATATTAACCAGGAAATCATGGACAGATTTTTTACTCTTATTATCTGTTGTCACCTGAATGAGACGACAAGCCTGCTGTTTAAAATCTCATCCTATTGGTCATACGTTGTCAATCAGTACTGCACCAGACATCCACACTTCAATTTTTTTGCTCAGATTTCCAGTGGTTGGATTCAAACACAAGCCTTCCAGTTCTGAAGAAGGCTTCCAACTGAGTTACAGCTTATTCTCATTAAGTCCCACAACAGGTTCTGCACAAGGCTTAATCTCAAGTATTCATCTAAAATTATAATAATTTAGATTGTTTCTTTAAAAAATATTCAAAGCTTTACAAAGATACTATGTCTGCTCACCCAGCAAAAGCATCCAAGGTAAGAAACGTTCCCCGAAACTGAATGATGCTTGCTTAGCCACAGAAAACAGCTAATGTGCCGCTGACAAAAAAAGGTTTTGTTTGAGGCCGGGTTGCGCCCAAAATGCAGAGGGTGATCATCAGCTGTTAGTAATCAGTGGGATGCATCACCAGTCAGGATGGCTGTGGAAATGACAGGCCAGCAGATTGCTGGTCAATATTTTCAAACGTATTTATTCACACACTGTGGATAATGATGACATCAATTTATTGCCCATCCTTAATGTCCCTGAACAGATGAAAACCAACTACATAGTTGGGGTTGGAATGGCACCAAGGACACTTAAGGAAGGACAGCATATTTCCTTCTCTGAAGGAACCAAATAGACCTTTTGACTATCCATATCCATATTCATCAATATCCATACTGAGGTTAGATTTTGTTTTCCTCAAAGCGCAAGATGTTTTTAAATTCACTCACTTGAATTTAAATTTCCATTCCACCATGGTGGGTGTTAACTCTCGTGTCCAGCTGCTAGCCCGGTGACTTAACCACAGCAGTAACGTACACTTGAATGTGTGAGATTAATACACAAGTGACAGGTTAGACTTGAGGCTGATCACTCCACATGCTGAACTCACTGATGTGTACAGAAGTTTTTGTGTGATGTCCTGCATGCTGACGTCATCAACTTTAAATCCACACCCCGAAACTATTTGAGGGGTTATGAAGGTTTCTATCCCTGCAGTTCCTTAGTGTTTCATTAGCCAGAACTAAGTCTAACAGTTTTGCATTCAACACTACCATTCCCTCAAAACTAATCAATAAGCTCCAAAACCAAGGCTCAATATCTCCTCGTGCAACTGGATCCTCAATTCTCTCACTTGCAGACTCACTTCCAGTCAGTTCAGAATCTCCACAACCACCAGCAGCACAGGTGTGCCACAAAAGCTGTGTTTAGCCCCCTGCTTAATACTTATGACCGTGAGGCTAAGTACAGCTTCGATACCATATTTAGGTTTGCTGACAACACCATTGTAGTTGACTGAATCAAAGGAAGAGATGGAATCAGTATATAAGGAGGGAGATTGAAAGTCTGGTTGAATGGTGCCACAACAACAACCTCACTCTCAACGTACCGAAACCAAAGAGCTGACTATTGAGTACAGCAGGGGAAACCAGAGGTCTGTGAGCCAGTCCTCATCTGGGGATTGGAGATGGAGAGGGTCAGTAACTTTAAGTTCCTCAGGATTATCATTTCAAAGGAACTGTCCTGGGTCCTGCACATAAGTGTAATTACAAAGAAGGCATGGCAGTGTCTGTACTTTCTTAGAAATTAGCGAAGATTCAGCATTTCATCCAAAACTTTGACAAACTTCTATATATGCATGGTGGAGAGTACACTGATTGGTTGTATTATGGTTCAGTATGGAAACACCAATGGTCTTGAAAGGAAGGTAGTGGATGCAGTCCAGTCCATCAGAGGTGAAGTCCTCTTCACAACTGAGCACATCTACAGTACAAGCAGCATTGTTGCAGGAAAGCATTGCCCATTGTTAATGACTCTCACCAGCCAGGCCATGCTCTCTTCTCACGACTGGCATCAGGAAGGACATACAGGAGCCTTCAGTCCCACACCACCAGGTTCAGCAACAGTTATTACCCCTCAACCATCAGGCTCCTGAACCAGAAAGGATAACCTCACTTACCCCAACACTGAAACTTGACTCCACAACCTATGGACTCACTCTCAAGGACTCTACAACTCGTGTTCTCAATATTATTTATTTTGTATTTATCTATTATTAACATTTTGTTTTTCTTTTTGAATTTGCACAATTTGTTGACTTTTGCACATTGGTTGTTTGTCTGTTTTTGTTTGTGTATAGTTTCTGATTGATTCTTCTGTGTTACTTGGTATATACTGTGAATGCCCACAAGAAAATGAATCTCAAAGTATATGGTAAATTTACTTTGAGCTGTTCCAATTCTTGCCTCTCATATTGATTGAAGCAGTACACAATAAGCATATTTCCCATTTTATTGCTACCTTCAAAATTTGTCACTGACAAACATAAAATTAATACACTGAAAGGGGTAGTTTTTCACTAGTAAACTGTTGTGCTGCACATTTAGCACTACCTACAGTATAACTATGCAAAATTTTCGAGATTGAAGTAGTGAAATAATCTAGTAAATGATGGTAAGAATGCCTCCTATTGTCTAATAGATAGGAAACAAAGAAGCTCCAGTATATAGAGACATACCTGGAGATGTAAGCTGCATTCAAGAACAGTACTAAATAATACTGATAATATATCACCTTAGCTGTAAAGATTACAAAGTGTAATAATCTTGGTCATTTATGATGGAGCATTGACTGTAATGAGAGGTTATTGATAATCAGCTAACCATTAAGCTTGAGGGATTTGCAATTTATGTAGCAGCATGTCCTCTCCTTGCAACTAATTAATCTAACATCACAGCACACGCTAAAGTACTGTAACCTGCCAGCTTTTCTGATATTCTGCAGTGGATGAATTCAGATTTATGCCTTGCAGCGAAGAGTAGTGAACAGAACCAAGATAGAATGAAACCTGTTGGAGCCACACATACACCAAGCTAAATGCCCAATCTGATTAATGGTTACAAAGCAACCCACGCAAAAAACTCGAGGGACTCTGCAAGTCAGCCAGCATCTCTAGAGGGAAATGAACAGTTGATGTTTTGGATCAACACCTTCCATCAGGTTTTTGCGCATGTCGCTCAAGATTTTTGTGCATGTTGCTCAAGATTTTCATCATCTGTAGAATCACTTGTATCTCCATAATGGTTACAAAGATTGTGATTAATGTTTATTTATTATTACTGCTGTGATGATATATGGAGAAATGGCAACACTGCCTGGTACTGGGAGCCATCTGCCAATGCAAAGGCCAGGAACACCATTGAGAAGCTGACTTCAGGAGCCAGCAGCATTATTGTCCAGCAAGCTGGAAAGGCAATGGATCACTGGAGCCATGCACGGGCACAGTGCCAGTAACCTTTCAACATTGAAAGGTGGTAGTTGCTGGTGACAGGAGACTGTGTACAGTGGTAGAAGGTGAGACGCTTGGTTTATGGGAGCAGTAAAAGGTTACATGATCTACTACACATTACACAAACTCATTATAATTAGCATAGCCCTGGCATGATCAATACCAGAAGAAGGATCAATGACAGGCAGCAGGCAGTGATGAAGGCCCCATATTTATTATCATTTATTTATTATCTATTAAGATTCAGCATGGAATAGGCCCTTCTGGCCCTTTGAGCCGTGTCGCCCAGAAAGCCCCAACTTAACCCTTGTCTAATCAGGGACAATTAACAATGACCAATTAGCTGATAACTGGTACGTCTTTGGACTGTGGGAGGATACCGGAGCACCCGGAGGAAACCCATGTGTTCATGGGAAGAATGTACAATCTCCTTATAGGCAGCAGCGGGAATTGAACCCGGGTTACCTATACTGAAAAGCATTGTGCTAACCACTATGCTTCTGTGCTGTACACAACCTGCCCCCAGGTGTTGCTAGGCATACCCTCTGTGTAAGAACGTTCTATTAGCTCAAGGTTTATGTAAGAAGGGAATCTGTCCTTGAACACTGCAATGCCTTGACACTATGTTACTATTACCATTGCACCGCAATAGTAACAACCATCTGTTTCAAGTGGAAGTCTCACAATTTCTTCTTTCCAGTGAGTGACATTACCATTGCTCATTCTCCCAACACCAACCATCTGGAAAGCGTTAATGACAAACAACTACGATAAGGCACTCAGTTATAAGAGTTGATTGCGAGAGTACAGCGAGTGTTGTGTATGTTTCAGGAAATAATAAATTCTTTACTTTGCAATAATATTCACCAAAGCACACATTAGCTCCAAATCCGTGAAGACATTCCACTCCATTGAGCACAAAGCCTCTCACTAAATTGCCAGACTAGTTAACCATTTCTACTGCAGTCTGATACAGTGAGTGGAGTGTGTGAGCAATAAATAGACAAATCACCCTGTGTAATTATATCATTTTTAAACTCATTCTAGGTTAATCAAATAGCATGCTATGTAATAATTACTGTTAATGCAGACATATGATTATGCCATACCCACAGTGGAAACAGATGTGAACTACAGAGTGAAAGATATGGATTGTTTGATTTATTGTTGGGTTAAATGTGACATAACCATCAGTTGGAAGTCTACTATCATCTCGAAGATGGACAGAAATCCAAAAAATAGGGGTTTCTCCTAACCTTTTATTGATGTTAAAGCAGAAGTTTTGAAGAATCTTTTCAAACTTCACGGTGATCATACTTTCTCCATATTACTTCATATTGATGTATATTTAGCAGTGTCTATCAGATACATTAAAGACAGGCACCTATAAGTTTTAATACACCCTTGGTGTTGCACCCTTTATATTACTGCTGGATCTGCTTGGCAAACATGCATAAATTCTACATAAGACTTTGTTACAGTTATTTAGAAATATTAAGATTGAGCCAAAAAAAACATATCAAGGTAGAATCTCTTTTGCAGTAATTATTTTTGTGCTGCATGACAGAAACTTTTTCTAAAATTTGGCCATATTTTTAGTGTAGATGCATATTGATTTCCATAAATTTGGTCTGAGTCCTCCGTGTGTGGTATACACACACACTTATATAGAGAAGACACTGGAGTTCTGGGAATGGTATGGGTCATTCACAATGAAGCAGACTATAAATAGAGAACTGGGACTTGTATTTGTTTGTGTAAAAGAGACTGTTCTCACCTGAGATGTTACATTAAGTTGAAGGCATGAAACCTCTTGCATATATATTTTCCTTAAAAAAAAATCCCTTGATGTTTGTTAGTGCAGCCTGCTCTTGTGTGCTAGTCGTTAGAATCATTGCTCATTTGTCCAGCCTATCTTCAATTTTCCTAAGCAAACCACCGCAAATGCAGCACAATTGGAAGCTTTCACCTCTGATTCCCAATTCCCCATTCCCCCATTCTCCAAATCTGCTGCCACTACCTTCCTGATTTTGCCCTCTCGTTTGATAACCTCTCACAACCGTATTATCAGTGAACCTTTTTTCTATCTCATTCTCAATTCAACCCTAATTCTGCTGTCTTTGGTTGACCTGGATTTGTGCAAGTTTCCTTACGGTATCTAAACTTTGACCTTCAGTTTAGTACTCCTCAACCTTCATGTCAGGTAATTATGCGCCTTCCCCTTATGAAATGTACTTCAATGTGCTTTCCCACTGTAGAAAAACTTCACACTTTCCTGCAGTTCATTTTATTTTATTCAATATAAGCCTTAAACTAATATCCTTAATATTATATTAATCCCCATTATTATAACAGGGAGGCAGAAAATGAAGCAGAAATTCTCTCCTGTTATGTCAGCTATCCAATTTTACAGTAGGGAGAGAGCATACCTTTCCCTGCTTCCCTACATCAAGATAAGGAATTTGGCAGAGTTCCTGCACCAGGTTGACAATATTATCCATTATGCTGTTTTCAGGCTTCAAAAAAATTGTTGGCACCTCATGATCCCCACTAAAGCCTCAGGACTAAATAGAATTAATTAACATCAGAGGATCTATCACTGGTTTCCCGAAGAGCTAAAATTTAATAAATGGTTATGGACTGTTCCAACAGTTTCTATCATTTGTTGCAGAGGTGTGACGTTTTTCCAGCATTCCTGTTGACATGTTGAGTGCATGCTGGAGTGATATACTTACACAAGAAATCAAAATGCTCTCACCCTTGTGATTTGAAAGAGAGCACGCATCTTGCTGCATAACATAATCTGATTGGAATTGTATATCAGTACTTTAAGACAAGTACAATGACAATATTCAGGTAAGAAGGTCAGATGTGATATTTTGACTCTGTTCATATTTAATAAAGATAAACATGCAATCTTAATCTATCAGTATTAAACTGACACTTCCCTTGAAAACAGGTTTTTCACCAATATCGGTATCAAAACTGGCATCAAGAACTTAAATATCATGCTTCATTTAGCTTCAGACATCAGTCATGAAAAGCAAAATCTGTATTTCTCTGGAACAAAAGCAAATGCAGTCAGAATATTCTAATACTATCTGTATCACAAGACAGGAATTCAGGAGAATAGTGCTTATCTGCTCTCAGCTTTTAATCTATTCATCAAGAACAAGTCAGAGTAAAATCTTGTCAAAACCCGGAACAAGAAAGTGAAGTGTACAATGTGACAAAATGAGAAAACGAATCAAAACAGTGCAAAGTCAATGGCGTTTGCATTGTAATAAACTATATTATTTGCATGGATAGTCCAAAGAAGTTTTTCAGATAAGGATCTTAATTATGCCAGATATTTAAGAAAATACATCAAGCACCTACCTTATCTTCCAGACGAATCAGTCTGGCTCCTGCAGTGTAGTATCCTTTGTCTAGTCCCTTTTCTATATGAAAAGTTAAGATACAAAAACAGGGAAAAAATGTTAAAAATTCAGATTACTGTGCATCATGACTAATATTTGGGATACATATTCTTGAAAGCCCATAATAAAGCAAATGTTACTAATTTTAATTTAAGTCCACCAAGATAAATTAGACAGATCCAGTAGAAAATGGTAGTGGGTCAGTTACTGCCCAGTTTAAGCTAGTGCTCTAGCCTGGTAATCTTGCTGGGATCTTGATGGATAATTTGCCCTCTTTAAAATGAAATGTATAGTGCCAGGATTGTAGCTATGAAGCTAGAATGACCTCAGCTCACTGGCACTGGCTTCTTGAACAAAAATATTGAAATCTAGCTGGAGGCTCACAAGAAGCAGCAAACATACGCTAAATGCTACATTTTTGTGAGACAATAAATATTATTATTAGTCCCATAAAAACAATCTTGCTGGTGCAGGTACATATCTGGGACTGTATCACTTTTAGTCAGTTCCAACCCTTCCACAATTAGTAAGTCCCTTAGGGACTGTTATTTTGGCACAAATACATCATTGTTGTTGTTCTTTTTCACCCTGTGGAGCATCAGGCGACATTTTTGCCATTTACCGTAGCATTTGACTGATTTTTTTTTATGAGGCCTAGTTGTTAGCTCAGCCCAGCACGTTAGGAGAGTATGCAAGATGCCAGCTGGATATGTTCTCAGGACCACTCGCCTCAAAGTCCGGTGCCGATGCCACTACGCCACTGGCTGGCACACATACAGTACATCATTGAATTTATAGAAATGACTGTCATTTCTCTTAAATATGGTGGGCTATAACGGGGTAGTGGTTAGGGAATTACAGGCCTGAATTATTTATCTGGCAATAGATGTTCGAATGCCACTAATGCAGCCAGGGAATTTAAATCAATAAAAACCTGGAATTATAAAATATGTCTGGAATTAGAACGGCGGGGGGGAATGTTGGAGGGAAAATATTTGGATGACAAACATCCTTTCATAAACCTTATCTAGTGTGGTTTACTTGTGATTTAAAACTGTTATGATTTTTATTGCCCTCAGTAAGAACCTAGCAGCCATTCAGTTCAGACATATATGTGGGCATAAAAGTGACATCTGTAACTCAGGAACAAACAGATAAAAATAGCCTCGATAACAGGAAAGCTTTGTGGGCACATAAAACATTTGGTTCAGAGCCTGGTACTAATGCTTCACTCTTATTTTTAAATTGCCATGGTTTCATCTCTCTTCACCTCATTCCAATCAAATTGTTCCAAAATCTTTGTACTCTTCTAACTCTCACCTCTTAAGCATCTCAAATATCATGGTTCCAACATTGCCATCTGTGCTGCATATGATTAAAACTTTGGAAATCCCTTCTAAACATTTTTTCTACCTCTCTCCTCTTAACACAGTCCTTAAAGCACACTTTCGACTCAGTGGTTGGCCACCTTTCAATTTGTTATTGGTTTATTGTTAGATTTTGATTGATAAGGCACAAATACATCATTCTATCCTCCTTCTATCATAATTTTGATTTCACTTCCTCCTTCTATCATAATTTTGCACAAACTTGAGTTTGAAAATAAGATCTCGCTCACTCCTCATAACAACTCTCCCGACTCTTTGTAATCGTCTGGTGTTTTTTCTTGCTTTCCTTCATAAAATACCTTTCAAGTCACTATATCAGTGCAGCTGTGTGTCTTATTCAGTGCAGCATATATTGTAAAACTGCAAACATGTTCATAAACTACATCATCTTTATCATTTTTGATATATTTGAGCAAAAGAAAACCACTACTGTTAAGTCTCATCAATCATATTCCATTTTCACTAAAAAGTGGCATCTACCAAGTATGAGAAGATGTACATTTTTGTGAACGTTAAAAATATCAGCATAGTATTTTGAAATACAAGGTGAAACATGAAACCATGATGAAGCATATTTACCTGAAAGAAAAAATGCAGGTTTTCCCAGGGAGTGATCCAACCTGAAACGTAGACACAAGATGGTTTACCCTTTTGCAACATTGCTGCAACTGCAAAATAATGTAATTATAGGATGTCATTATTTTAACAGTTAATTATCCATAACTCCAAACTTCATCAGTCATGAGCAGATCTTCAATTGCATGATTGATAGGTAGACTTTGGCCTGGAATGTGGCTTGTATTATTTATAATGTACGCTGATTCAAAAGTTGCAACCTCCTGTTCAGCAAATTTATGGGAGCAACATATTACTAATGTATTCAAGGTAAAACTCTGGCTCAACATAACGCGGCATTTTCCAAAGTTCGATTAAAATGCAATTAAGTTTGCTTGTTTCACTCCAAACAGAATAGATGGAAGTATCTTTCGCACAGAGATGAGGAGGAATTTCTTTAGTCAGAAGGTGGAGAATCTGTGGAATTCATTGCTACAGATAGCTATGGAGGCTAAGTTATTGGATATATTGAAAGTATAGGTTCTCGATTAGTAAAGGCATCAAAGGTTATGGAGAGAAGGCAGGAGAGTGGGGTGGAGATGGTTAATAAATCAGCCACGATGGAATGGCAGAGCAAACTTGATGGGCAAAATGGCTGAATTCTGCCCCTATGTCTTATGGTCAAACAAAATTGTGTTCCTTTGATCCTTCTGTAACTGTGCCATTATCAGATGTGCATAATTTGCCTTATCGACAACCAATGAACTTATTTATTCTTTCCTCTTTTCTCCCAAACAACTTTCATCCTAAGAATACACATAATTATTCAAAATATTTTCTCCTCGTTTTCCTACTATCATGACTTTATAATTCTTGCAGGTATTTTTATTAGTTGGAGCATCTTTTAGAGAGAAATTTCACACAATGAAATATGTAAGTCCATTCAGTATGACTGGCACTTGGCTGTTGGTCTCTTGATGAATTAAGTGCGTCAACAAGATCAGCTCCCTTCTTCCACACTATAATAATTCAGAACATATCACAGAATATTATGATTAGTTATTTATTTAAAACATACTTATAACTTGTAAGTTCTCTGTCCTGTTATCATAATTTACAATATGTATATAGGGAATAAGATAACAGCATCTGTCTCCACTTACACTCACAAATTTCTTAAGTAATCCATGGTGACTTATTTATTCCAGAGACTGCTGCATTCGATGTTGGATCCATCTACTCTACCACAGGTGACTGACAGGTCAGGTGGACAAATAGTTTTGTCTGTTGTCTGCTTTGCTTGTATAAAAGCATCCTCTTGTCAGAGATACAGGAAAGTCAGTTAGAGTGTGGGCAAGGGTTTCCCAGGAGACAATGAATACAATACCTTTTTTTTCCCCAAGCAGGGTTTGAGAACATTCTTATAACATTTTCTTCATTGTCCAGAAAAATTTGTTGTTGTACAGGGGCTCAGAGTAGGAGTTTGGTTCTGGGTGAGCAGATTATGTGGCTGCCCACTGAAACTGGCCCAAGGACAAGTGGCACACGGGAGGCAGAGGTGAATTTCTTACTAAACCCTTCCTTCACAGAGAAGTAGCACCCACAATATGGATGTAACTAATCCTCTCCTGGTTTGCCATTGACCTTGATCATTGTGATGTGGTGTGCTATATAGTCAGAGCAAGTGGGTAGAAAATCTCTGCCCTCCAAATGTCAAGTGCAGGGCCCATCCTTTCATGTGCTTCAGTGAAGGTGTCAATGTTGACTTGGAGCTTGGTCTCAGAGTCTGAGTATACATAAATGACATCAGTGTATTGTAATTCATGAATGATGTTTTTGGTGATTTTGATGCTAAAATGCAGACAACTGATGCTGAATAGTTTTCAGATGAACATCTTGATGAACCCTAATTCCAATTGGAAGGGAGTTGGAGGTGAGGAAGGGAGGTGAAGCAAGAAGGACGGAGACGACAGTCTAGGGAATTAAACAGCTTAGCTTTACCCAAATCCACACTGAAATTGGGTCTGGGTGGACCCAGAAATTGGGATTTTTTTTTTGTATCTTCTCTATGTGCCAGGAGTAGAATGAATTTCTGAGGAGCACTAAATTCATGACAAGCTGGAGGAACTCAGCAGGTCGGGCAGCATCCGTGGAAAAGATCAGTCGATGTTTTGGGCCGGAACCCTTTGTCAGGACCCTTCGTCCGGCCCGAAACGTCGACCGATCTTTTCCACGGATGCTGCCCGACCTGCTGAGTTCCTCCAGCTTGTTGTGAGTGTTGCTTTGACCCCAGCATCTGCAGATTATTTTATGTTTACTAAATTCATGAAGGACTTGCCCTAATCTCTCTTGATCAATGAAGTAAAATATTTTTGTGAGGTATTCAAAGGCCGAGTTCATGTATTTAATTATTTTAGAGTATTCAGTGAGACTATCATCGCCTAATTTTTCAGTATCAACATCCTGATGGTCACCATTGACCAAAAATGAATTGAACTGGCCACATAAGCACAGTGACGCCAAGAGCCGGTTAGGGACTGGGCATGATCTAGCCAGTCACTCTCTTCCTGACAGCCTAAAGCCTTTCTACCACCTTCAAAGCAAAACTGTGGAATGAGATGAAATGCTCTTCGCTGGATGGGTGTAGTTCCAATAAACTCAAGAAGCTCAATACTTGCTTGAACAATCAGTCGATTGGCTCCACATCTACTATTTGAAAGATTCTTTCCATTTACAACTTTGTGGCTGTAGAGTGTGACTGCACTTCATTTACATGTGTTCTACTCTGATAGCATCTTCCAAAATTGTAGCCACCAAGACCAGAAAGGATTTGAACAGCAGATACATGGGAACATCGCCACCTGCAGGTTCCCTACAAGACACATAACAACCCGACATGGAAATATATTCCCATTTCTTCATTAATAGGTTTAAATCCCAAAATTTCCTATCCTTCAGCTGTGGAAGTAGCTTCATCCGAAAATTGACAGCAGTTTGAAAAGGCCATTCATTACCACCTTCTTAATGGTAATTAAGGATGAGCAGGAATCATTGCCAATCCATTCTATCACAAACATTCCTGCATCCTAATAAATAAATAAATGAGGAAAACTATGGTAAAAAGGCTTTAGGCTGTCAGGAAGAGAGTGACTGGCTGGATCATGCCTAGTCTTGAACCGCCTCTTGGCGTCACTGTGCTTATGCGGCCAGTTCAATTCAGCTTTTGGTCAATGGTGACCATCAGGATGTTGATACTGAAAAATAAGGCGATGATAGTGTCGTTTTTTATAGTAACAGGATAAAAACATCTCTCTCTTTCTCTCTCCCTCACCCCTCTCTCTCGCTCTCTTTCTCCTTCTCTCTCTCTCTCACCTGTATGATTAGATACCCAAAGATACACAAAAGGTTTGTCCATAAAAGCTTGAAGCAGAAAATTATTTGACATTTCCAACAAGTTCTAATATTCAGGGTGAAAGCAAGGTCAATGTGAGAAAATTAGTTTGCTGGGATTTTTTTAAAATTAAAAGATAATGATGGGCAAGTTTAGTCACTAATTTTTCAAACTGTTATAATTATCGACCTATCCATCATGACGGAAATGGGCACAAAAGAAGAATTTCACCATGGGCAGTATGTTATTTGATTGACCAGTTCCGCAATAGACCAATAATATTGCACTCAAATGAATAAAATTGATCAGTAATTATTCATATTAATCTGATTTGATTTGTTTGATACCTGAACAGATAGGCAAGTCACTCATTTCTGAAAAATAAGAAGAACCGCAGATGTTAGGAATCTGAAATAAAAACAAAATTCTGGGAATACTTATCAGGTCAGGTAGTATCTATGGAAAGTGAAACAAGGTCACCATTTGAACCTTGCAACTATTTTATCAGAACGAGGAAATGTTAGAGAGAATAAGCATGTTCTAGGTGACAGAGAAAGGGGAATGTTTAGAAAATGCAAGGAATGTGTATGATAGGGTGGAGATCAAAAGTAACTGATGTGTAATTGCCAACAGAAAGAAGGTGGTGAAAACTAATTAATCATTAACAGTCTTTTTGGAGAAGATGTAAATAAATGGAGATGAATGATAATTAAACAAATATTGCTGAAAGTGCAAGAAACAGACTATAGCAGTTGGTGGAATATTTATTAAAGTTTACCTTCGTTGTAGTTCTTTGATCCGGACCATCATATTTAGGTGTCCCTGGGAATATTGTTCAATAACATCTCGTACATCATACGGTTTTCTTGCTTGCTGTGAAATAATCCCCAAAATACTATGAATTTAACAATTATAAAATCAGTAAACACTAAAACTTGTTGCAGCAAAATTAATAGATGTATAAATGGAAATTCCTTTCTTTTGGCAATCAAAAGATAAAATCTGACTTGTATAGTACCTTCGTCATTTTTGGCATTACTTCACAGCCATGATTATTCATGAAATATAGTTGTCATTATAATGTAGTAAAATGTAGTAGCCACTTTGTGTATAGTAAGGTCACACATGTAATTCATAGAGAAGCACTTAAATCATTTTGATTAAGCTGATTGGAAAGTAAAAACTGCTCTGATTACCAAAAGACTCCCCTTCAAATGGAAAGGGCAGAAAGAACTTTCATATACCTTCTTACCGTTAAAAATAGCATGTCTCAGAAGACCACATTCCCTTGGCTCATACAATTACATACACATATCTGGAGCGAGGTTTCAACGTGGAAACTTCTGGTCCAGAGGTAGGAATACTACCTCAGAGGCAAGGGTGGAGTGTGAACAGAAAGACAGATAAAAAGGCAGATCTGCTTCTTTGTGAGGTCCTTTTCCAGCACCCATCCACTCCACCACTTAGTCATGACCATTTTGATGATATTACTGAGATGACGAGTTTCTCCAGCATTGGGTCATTTACACCTTCCTCTTATCGCTACCACACCAACAATATACACATTCATCCAGCAGAACCAGGTAATGGATCCACAAAGGTGTATCCAAAAATCCATTAATTCAGCCAATATCAGCTCTATCAATGTACAGGGTGCATAAGGTAGGGAGCAGTAGTAAGATACTTTGTAGTCTCTTAAAGTGTCAGCCAGATAGAAGTGTGCATTAGTGACCGCTCGACCTGGCTACCCGAAGATATGTCTGAGGAGGTTGAGTATTAGGGATGAGCTGTTATGTTGAAGTTGTATAAGACGTTGGTGAGGCCTAATTTGGAGTATTGTGTGCAGTTTTGGTAACCTACCTATAGGAAAGATGTAAATAAGGTGCAGAGAAAATTTACAAGAATGTTGCCTAGGACTGGAGGACCAGAGTTATATGGAAAGACTGAATAGGTTAGGACCTTATTCCTTGGAAGATAGAAGATTGAGGGGAGATTTGATAGAGGTATACAAAATTATGAGGTTATAGATAGGTAAATACAAACAGGCTTTATCCAGTGAGGTTGGATGGGACTACAACTACAGGTCATGGGTTAAGGGTGAAAGATGAAAAATTTAAGAAAAACCCGACAGGACTCTTCTTCAATCAGAGGGTTGTGAGAGTGTGGAACAAGCTGCCAGTGCAAGTGGTGCATGTGAGTTCGATTTCAACATTTAAGAGAAGTTTGGATAGGTACATGGATAGTGGAGGTATGGAGGGCTATGGTCCCGGTGCAGGTCGATGGGAGTAGGCAGTTTAAAGGGTTCAGCATGGACTAGATGGGCCAAAGGGCCTGTTTCTGTGCTGTACTTTTCTATGATTCTAAGACCATTTGAAGGCACTCTATCATGGGGCAGATGTAGTTTACTGGAAGGCAGGTCAATGATGCTACTTTAAACTATAATAGTGTTTGACAGGAGATCCCTTAGATAAAATTAAAAATTTTTTGCAACAAGATTTACAGACTTCAATTTCTGAGGAAACTTGGAATCAAGTTTTTATTGGTTAACACTTCATTGTTATGTGCCTGCCACTCTCTTCTACAATTTAAAGTGGTCCATACAGCCCACGTGACCAAGGATAAGTTGTCTCGTTTTTATTTAGATATATCTCCGTATTGTGATAAATGCAGTAATGGAGAAGCTTCATTCATTCATATGTTTTGGACATGCCCGAGTCTTGGAAAATATTGGAAAGAAGTATTTCAAACTTGCTCGATACTTTTTAAAGTAAACTTTAAGCCTAATCCTTTGACTGCTTTATTTGGTATTGTTGGAGAAAAGGATATTATTTTGGAACTATCTGACTTGCACATTTTGGCTTTTATTTCTCTCATGGCCAGAAGGACACTTTTGCTTAAATGGAAAGATGCAGCCCCTCCTATTCATGCCCAATGGTTACGTGATGTGATGTCATGTTTAAATTTAGAGAAGATTCGATGTTCAATCTCTAAATCTAGTCAAGACTTTCAAACATTGTGGGGACCTTTTCTGAATTATTTTCAAAACCTTTGATTTGCTGTAAAAGCACAGAAAATGACTAATAATTTTTTTTCCATTTTTTCTTTACTAATCAGCTTCGGTCTTGGTAGTGGGTTAGATTTTGTTTTAACAATAATTTCAATGTTATGAATTAATTGACCTGTATGAATATAGGATAAGGAGTCTTTATATGCAATTTAGTATAATGTATTGATACATTTTTCCCCTGTATTCTGTATTCTTATATGTTAATTAATAAAAATATTGGAAAAGACAGGAGATCCCTCCAATCACAGCAGTGCTCAGAGCAGCATGGTTTCATTTGAAAGCCTTGACTGATCTTCCATATTGTCATCCTCTCTGACCATGGATAAAGATACTGGTGCAAAGTTCTACGACATCATTCTGACTTGAGTTGGACCCTTCCATGCTCTTCACAATCACAAACATGATGCATGGTAGTCTTTCTTTATGCTACAAAATTTCTGCTGTCTTTAATGATCATTCTTTTCACTGAGGCACTGCTGTCTGCTCTGCTTCCTTGAAAAGACAACCATCTCTTTAACTGTATGTTGGTGCATAGTAAGCAAGAGCTGCGCGGAATGAATCCTTGTCAGAATGGCAGTGAATTCATCATCTGCTAGCTGCTCCTGAAGTCCCGACTGACAGCATAGCTTCCACCCTCCAAGGGAGACAACAGATGATCACATTGACACCACATTTTTTGATTCTCTACTACCATTCATTTTCTACAAAAATGGAAGTATTAACATCGGTCAGGGATTTACTGCAAGGATTGTGATTTGATGTGCGGAGCTGACAGGACTCTGATATGCTCAGCAGTGATTAAAAGTTTGCAGCACCTGTGTGGAAGCTGCCTCCATATACTTCAGTGCATATGAGGATCCCTCATTGTCCACAGGCCATTCATACATTCAAGGGCTTTCAAGTTGTCTGTGACGTGTTATTCTGCAAAACTTAACATGCCAACACTCAAGGAGATCTCTGATAATTAGTTTATGTCCTTTGTTGCTGAATGCTGTCAAGTCGTCGTCGACTCATGGCAAGATACAGAAGTAGATTGCCAGGCCTTTCTTCTGTGCTTCTTCAGGCCTTTCTACTGCTGCTTCCCAGGTTGGGACCTGGCCAGGTTCGAACTCTGGACCATCCATCCCAGAGTCCAGTGCTGATGCCACTACACCATCAGCCGGCCCAACTTTATGTCTTTTACTTCACACCAATAACACACATCTTTATAAAATAATTAGCACCTTGCAACTTTTGCCAAACTTCATCACTGTACTCTTATCCACCAGTCTGCTGCTTTTGCTACTTGGACTGATCTAGCTCCCTGACATGTGGCTTTTCAACCCAAGATACTGACTGCTGACTTCAGCCTCCAGTTATAGCATTAATGCCTAGATCAAAGGCCACCTCAAGTAATTCTCAGTCCTACTCCTTTACCAGTGGCACGGTCTCTAACATTATCTACCTTTACCCCTGGTCCATTTACCATGTGAAGGTCTGGAGTCAGATACGTTCCAACCATAGCCTGGTGTTAACCCAATATCCCTAGCACATTCTACCATGGGCCTCAGACACTGCTGAATTTTCCAGCAGCAGCCCCACAAACAAAACATTCATTGGGTTGCCACACAGCAGCTAGTTAATGTGCTTCTGCTCAAACGTGTGGTAATGAATTAGAACTGGCAGGACAAGAATGCTGTAATTCAGCCTTATGAGCATGATCATATTTCATTCTCCGATGAAATCAACATGACTGACAGTTTTGTAATTTGTGGATTGCCAATATTTAATTCTGTCAGTAGGCAACTGAGAAGTCCCAATCTTCTCTGACAGTGAAGTATGAAGGAATGAACTTGAAAGTCTGTGGAAGGACTCCCTCCAGTACTTGCCTAGCCTGCAATGTCTGCACATTCTTCCTGTGTAACAGGGGAAAGAACATGCACATTGTTTCTTAGAATGTGAATTCATCTGAAGGATAGACTGCACTCCATGAAGTTGATTTTTCAGGACAGCCATCATACTACATGAGAATCAGGGTAAGTGACAATCACAGATGGACAGTTGGCAATGTTATTAAGCATATGGGAAAATAAATGAATGACATGCTTTAAATTAATATGACATTTTATTATGATAGATTTGCCTTAATCAGACTAAATGGCATAACAGCAAAGAACATGAAATAGTTTTCTTAAACTAGGCCATTCTCCAACTTCTAACGTTATACGTAGCTCCATTTAGTGCTGGTATTGAACAGCCCAGATCTGGAAGAATAATTCAGCACTTTCCAACCCACATCAGAGATATCATTGGTATCTCTAATCAAAAATTTTCAACAACATCTCCCTTCTCAAAATATAAATCTGGGCCAAAATTCAGAAACCTCCCCCAGCACATTTATTTCCTTTTCTTTTGACCTGTCAAGAATACTTTATTGAATTGAATGTTATTCCTCACCTGAAATTTTCTTCGGGCAACAAAATACTGCATACGTCGGATAACTTTTACAGCGGCCCTATGTGCTTCTGTTAATCTGTAAAATAGTCAGGACAAGAAAGAATGAAATGTAATGTTTATGAATATCTTAGTGAATAATATTAACCAATTTATAAGTATGTTGAATGGCTGACTTGTCATATAGACAAGAAGTTCCATGCTCTGATTTTGGGATAGATGGCAAAACTAGGATTGTTAGAATTTTCAAGATTACTTAACGTCATTTCCTGTACACAAGTGTAAGGAAAACAAAATTATTGCTACTCCGATGCAGCACAAATAAACTACAAAAGATGTAGAACACAATAACAATAATAAAACACACAATAAATATAAATACATAAGCTTAGCTGATGATATAGATTGATTGTACGTCCGCAAATGCTAGGTTATACATAAGGTGACAGACGGGAAATACTGTAATAAAGTAGCATTGGAGGTGTTGATCAGCCTTACTGCTTAGGGAGAGTAACTGTTTTTGAGTGCTGGTTCTGGTGTGGATGCTATGCAGCCTCCTCCCTGATGGGAGTGGGACGAACAGTTCACAAGCAGGGTGGGAGGGATCCCTCATGATGTTACCGGCCTTTTTTCAACACCTTTCTGTATACATCTTCTTGATGCCGAGTAGTTTGGTGTCAGTGATGCGTTGGACAGTTTTGACTACCCATTGTAGAGCCTTCCACTCTGGAGCAGTGTAGCTTCTGTATCAGGCAGTGATGCAGCTTGTTAGCATACTCTCTACTACACATCTGCAGAATAGCGTGAGTACTGATTGTGCACAGTCCAGCTCCCTTCAGCCTTCTCAGTAAGTGGATGAATTGGTGGAGCTTTCCTAACTGAGTAGGATGTGTTCTGGGACCATGAGATGTTGCATGAGATGCACACTCCCAGGAGTTTGAAACTGCTCTCAGTGTCCACTGCTGTGCTGCTGATGTAAAGAAGGGTGTGAGTTCTCCTGAAGTTGATAACCACCTCGTTTGTCTTGTTGACATGAAGGAAGAGGTTACTTGCCTGCCATGAGGCCTCAAGCTCTTCTACGTCCTCTCTGCAGGCTGCCTCAGTGTTATTGGAGATGAGCCCCACTACCGTCGTGTCAACAGCGAACTTGGCAACGTGATTGCTTGAGGGTTTGGCTGTGCAGTCACGTGTGACCAGAGTGTACAGCAATGGGCCCAGCACACAGCACCCACATTGACGTTGATGGGGAGGGAGCAACAGTTGTGCGTCCTGACTGTCTGACATCAGTCATTAGGAAGCACAATTCACAGTTGCATTGTAATGTATTTAGACAGAAGAGTGGGAATTTATTTCTGCATTGGTCTGAGGGAGCAAAAGGAAGATTCAGAAAGAAAATTACACAGATACCTTTCCCCATTTCACTACGACCAAGTATTTTTCATATTAGAGCCATTTCCACAGGGCATCTCCATAAATTCCCCTGGGCCTTGGTGAAAAATAGGAGTAGATTTTTCCCTGTAATTATGGGTTTTTTTTTAGGAGTGTCACAAATAATGTCAAAGTGGCTTATCTTATTAAACATAGATTCAACCTTTTGATTGGAATGTAGCTTTTCTCCAGGTGTGGACATAAAGAGCAATGAGATCACATTTGAAATGCGTATGGGGTGATTTTAATCCTACACACCCAATGAAAATAGCCTGACATTTACCTGATCATGTTTTGCTCCAATTTAATCTGTTTCCTGAGCAGGTAGCAAAACCACAACTGAGGCGGTTATTGTAGATAGTCTGAAGACCAGTGACTTAAGTGTAAGATAGATTTTGTAGTCAGGTGTAACAAGATATTCCTCATTCTCCCTCAGGACTTCCCCAAAACTGCCTCCCATGATTTATATATTCAGTAAGTTCCTGAGGCTCAAACTTCATCAGTGATCCACTACCGTTTCCTACTTATTTTGGAGCGATTACAGTCAAATGAATCAAAGTGGTTAAAACTACTTGGGCTTGCTTGACAGTTACAACTCTTGGTGGGTTTGGTACTTGCCTTGCCACCAACCCATAGTCAAGTTGTTATTAAAAGTTAGAGATGGGTTTGTGTGATGCAATTCATAACATTTCTTTACTAAGAGTAACACTTTTTACACATATTCCTGTCAACATTGCTAAAGAAAAATCATGTTCTATGTTCCACTGTGATGCTTTACATCTGCCTCAAGAACACAATTCAGTAAGTTTCAAATAAAGTTTTTAAAAAGTACAGGGCAGAAACAGACCTCTCTGCCTAATGAACCATGTACCTTTCTTTAGAGTCACCTGTCATTCCAATTATCAGCAAATCTCTCTGTTTCCACTCTCTCTTTTGCATATCTAACCTTCTCTTACACATAACAAATAATTCTCCTCAAGTGTCACCACTTAATAGTGAGTCGGTTCAGCTCTCTTGAAATGAAGTGGCTTTTTCAGAATTCCCTATTCTTTTCCATTTCTTGTAATGGAATTATTGAATTATCCTTACAGATGAAGGATAATATTGAAAGATGTACATTTGCATTTATTTGCATAGCTTGAATAATTGTGTTAACACATAATAGTTACAATAGCTTTGCAAACAGAGATCATCTGCTTACTTCACTCATTAAGGCAGTGTTAAATCGTCACATAACATGCAAACAGGGCCTGCTGCCCATTCCATCCATGCTGACCATAAAGTACTAATTTACAAAAAGCCAATAGTAATATCAATTTTATTCTTGCCCCATTCCCATCAATTCCCCCACACACTCAGGGAAACTTACAGTGGAGTGGCCAATTAAATAACTTGGATATCTTTGGGACTTTGAAATAAACTTGAATTTTTTTTTATTTCAAAATATACTTTATTCAAAAATAAATATATACAATAAACCATTCAATAACTTCCCATCCTTTACATACGTTTCCATTATAGTCAGTACATATCCATACTTATGGCCACCCACATGGCACTCCAGTTGTTCACCTTACCACATCATTGTTGAGGGGTATACTCCCCACCACCCGACCCCTCCCACTCCCGCCGGTGAAGAAACCTATACCGTGGTCCTTCCCCACTGGGTCCTTGCGGTGGCTGCACCGAGTTTCAGTGCGTCCCTCAGCACGTACTCCTGCAGCCGAGAATGTGCCAGTCGGCAGCATTCTCCCACGGACATCTCCATGTGCTGGTAGATCATCAAGTTTCGGGCCGACCAAAGGGCGTCTTCAACCGAGTTGATGATCTGCCAGCAGCACCGGATGTTGGTCTCCGTGTGCATCCCCGGGAACAGCCCATAGAGCAGAAAGTCCCCTGTTATGCAGCTGCGGGGGATGAAACGTGACACTAGCCCGTCCATTCTCCTCCACACCCTCTTTGCGAATTGACAGTGTGCAAGGAGGTGGGTCACTGACTCCTCCTCACTGCAGTCCTCCCGTGGGCAGTGGGGTGCGGAGACGACATTCCGGGCGTACAGGAGGGATCTGACTGGGAGGGCCCCTCTCACCGCCAGCCTGGCGAGGTCCTGGTGCCTGTTGGTGAGATCTAGCGATGAAGCATTTTGCCAGATGAACTGGACAGTCTGCTCAGGGAACCACCCCACTGTGTCCATCACGTCCTTCTCCTGCAATGCCTGCAGGACACTACGTGCCAACCACTGCCTGATGGCCCTGTGATCAAAGGCGTTCTCCTGGAAGAACTTTGCTACGTAGGACAGGTATGCCGGCAACGACCAGCTGACCGGGGCGTTGCATGGGAATGGGGCCAGACTCATCCTTCGTAGCCAGAGTGACAGGTAGAACCTGGGCACATAGTGGTACTTGGTGCCCACATACCTGGGTTCTACACACAACCTGATGCAGCCACATATGAAGCTGGCCATCAGGGTGAGGGCAACATTGGGGACGTTCTTGCCCCCGTTGTCCAGGGACTTGTGCATGACGGTCCGTCTCACCCGCTCCATCTTGGATCCCCAGACGAATCTGAAGACAGCTCGGGTGATTTCCAAGCTGTAGCAGTGGGGGACTGGCCACGGGCCACACCTGCGCCAAGTACAGCAGCCCTGAGAGCACTTCACACATGATGACCAGGTTCTTGCCTGTTATCGACAGGGAACGCCCTCCCCACAGTCCCAGTTTCTGTTTCACCTTGGCAGTCTGCTCCTGCCAGTTCTTGTTGCACGCCTCAGCCCCTCCGAACCAGACCCCCAACACCTTCACGTGGTCAGACCTGATGGTGAAGGGGACGCTGGATCAGTCAGGCCAGTTGCTGAAGAGCATGGCTTCGCTCTTCGTGCGGTTGACCCTGGCCCCTGATGCTAACTCGAACTGTTCGCAGATGCTAATCAACCTGCGAACTGACCTCGGATCAGAGCAGAAGACGGTGACGCCGTCCATGTACAGGGAGGTTTTCACTTGAATGCCTGCAGGGAAAGTGTGCAAACTTTGCAGACTGTACCGATGATCAGTACTGGTCCGGGGGACTGGAGCTGTAAGCTCTACCAACAAGATCATTATGTTGCTCAGTGAATAGATGAACAACATAGAATGAAGATTTCCCCAGCACATAAAATATGCTTGACAAAATGGTAATCAGGCAATGCAATTAATCACACAATGGAGGTATTATGCATGCTTTGATGGGAAAAATATCACTATGCGTATGCAAGTCCCCACAGCTTCTGGTAACCCTGTGATCTCTGTGAAAGGCGGACGTCGGAACTTCCTTCAAGAAGGTGAACCCTTGGAAGTTGTCAGTCCCCGATGATGTACCTGGCAAGTTACTGAGAAGCTGCACTGGCCTAGGACATCTTTAGCATCTCATTGTGCAGTCAGAGGTTCCAATCTGCTTCAAAAGTGCATGAATCATGCTGGTGCCCATGAACAGCTGCCTCACCAACTATCACTCAGTAGCACTCACATCTACTGTGAAAGGTAGTTCATGGCTAGAATTAACTCCTGCCTAATCAATGACCTAGACCTGCTGCAATTTCCCTACTGCCATAATATGGCTACAGCAGAAACCATCTCAATGGCTTTCCACCCAGTTTCGGAGCACCTAGAAAACAGCAAAACATACGTCAGGTTGCTGTTTATGGATTACAGCTCAGTAATCAACGACAGCATGTCTACTTTCTCAGGAGTCTGCGGAGGTTTGGCACGTCATCGAAAACCTAAGGAAAGCTCTCTATATGTGTGGTGGAAGGTGTGCTGATTGGCTGAATTACAGCCTGGTATGGGAACACCAATGCCTCTGAGCAGAAAATCCTGCAAAAGGTAGTAGATTCAACTCAGTACATCACAGGTAAAGCCTTCCCAACCACTGAGCACATCTACATAAAACGCTGCTGTGGAGAAGCAGCATCCATCATCAAAGATCCTCACTATCCAAGCCATGCTCTTTTCTCGCTGCTGCCATCAGGTAGAAGGTACAAGTGCCTCAGGACTCTCACCACCAGGTTCAAGAACAGTTACTACCCCTCAACCATCAGGCTCTTGAACAATAGGGGATAGCTACACCCATTGGAGGACTCTGTTATATTGTTATTTCATTCTCGATATTTATTGCTATTTATTTATATCTGCATTTGCACAGTTTGTTTACAGTTACAGTTTCTGATGTCTACAGTTACTGTTCTATAGATTTGCCTGCAGAAAAAAGAATCTGAGGGTTGTATGTGGTAACATGTATGTATTCTGATAATAAATTATACTTTGAGCTTCAATAAACACCATCATCTTCTCATTACTAATCAACAAACTTTAGAAGCTGGGTTTCTGTACCTCCCTCTGCAACTGAATCCTTGACTTCCTCATCAAGAGACCACAGTCAGTGCAGATCGATAGTAACATCTCCTCCTTGCTGACAATTAACACACGTGCATCTCAAGGATGTGTGCTTACCTCACTGCACTACTCTCCCTACACATCACTAGGCACAACTCTAACGCCATCCATTTATTTACCAAAGACACCACTGTTGTTGGCAGAATCTCAGATGACATTGGGAAGGCATACAGGGGAGTGATAGATCAGCTAGTTAAGTGCTGTCAGAATAACAACTTGTGCACTCAACATCAGTAAGACCTACGAATTGATTGTGAACTTTAGGAAGGGAAGTCAGGAAAGCACACACCTGGTAGAAAAGGTCAGCTACTTTAACTTTCTGGGCATCAATATCTCAAAGTATCTAACCTGGGCCCACTACATTGGTGTAATCATGACAAAGGCATGCCAGTGGCTCTACTTCATTAAGAGTTTGAGGAGATTTAGTATGTCACCAAAGATTCTTGCAAATTTCTACAAGAGTACAGTGAAAGCATTCTGACTGGTTGCATCATAGTCTGCCTTGGAGGTTCTAGTGTACAGGATCTCAAGAGACTTGCGGGTCAGTTAGTTCCATCACAAGCAAAACCACCCACCCCGCCCCCCGCCATCCTCACCACCCTCAAGGAAATCTTCAAGAGGTTGTGTCTCAAGAAGGCGACCTCCATCAATAAAGACCATCACCATCAGGACATGCCCTCTTCACCTTAGTACCATAGAGGAAGAGGTACAAGTATCTAAGACCCACACTCAATATTTTAAGAGTATTTTCTATACCTCGCCATAGATTTCTGAAAGGTCCCTGAACCCATGAACACTAACTCATTATTTATCCTTTGTACTTTTTTATTTTTGTAACTTATATTGTTTTTCTGTCTTGCACAGAACTGCTGTAGCAAAACAACAACTTTCATGATATACGTCAGTAATAATAAATCCAATTCTGATTCTGAAATGGCAGATTATCACTTCAGGTGGACACAGAACATAAGACCGAGAGCAGTTCGGCACAGTGTAGAACCCTTGGCCCATGATGTGCTGACATTATATATGATCAATATAACCTTTTCCTTCTAAAGAGCCTTGCATTTTTCTTTCAGCTGTGTGCTAGTCTAAGAATCTCTTAAATGCCCTGAATATATCTGCCTCTACCACTAACCTGGGGAATGCATTCCATGCACTTACCTCTCTCTGTGTAAGAAAACTACCTCTGATATCCCGCTATACTTTCCTCCAATCATCTTAAAATTATGCCCTCTCTTATTAGCCATTGCCACCCTGGGAAAAAGGGCGCTGGTTGTCCACTCTACCTATGTCTCTTATCAGCTTCTGTACCCCTATCAAGGCATCTCTCATCCTTCTTTGCTCCAAAGCAGAAAGCCTGAGCTCGCTCAGCTTCTCCTCATAATACATGCTCCCTAATTCAGGCAGCATTCTGGTAAATCTCATCTGCACCCTCTCTGAACTTTCCACATCCGTCCTATAATGAGATGACCAGAACTGAATACAGTGTTCCAAGTGTGATGTCACCAGTTTTATAGAGCTGCATCATTACCTCATTGCTCTTGAACTCATTCCCCTGACTAATGAAGCCCACCACACCAAAGGCCTTCTTAACAATCCTATCAACTTGCACAGAATTTGACGGATCTATAGAGGTGGACCCAGGGACATGGATATCTGGACAGAGTGAAGGCATGTCTATAAGTTTAGTCATCTGGTGAGGACAAGATATGGTCAGTGGTCCAACATTCTGCTAACTGGTTTGTTTATTCTCACTGGCTTCAAGTGGAAACTTTATCAGGTGCAAGAGTTAACATCTCCGATGCTTTGAGCTCCAGACAATTTTACTTCTGCATGCACAAAATAAAAAGCAGCAGAATGTGTTCTGAGCATCTGCTTTCATTACATACAGTACTGCAACCTTTCAAATGTTTGCATCATTGAGGAGTAAGAAAAGAAAGAACTTACATAGGTCAAATGCTCTAGACTGTGTGCCCACTGAATGAATATCTTCATTTTATTGCCAGAAAGGACAAAATTCTACCTTCAGTAGACCATAAAACATAGGAGTAGAATTAGGCCATTCACTCAATTGAGTTTGCTCTGCCATTCCATCATGGTTGATTTATTAACCCTTTCAACCCCATGGTCTTTCCTTCTCCCCATAATTTTGACATCCATACTAATTAAGAGCATATCAACCTCTGCTTTAAATATAGCAAATGACTTGGCCTTTACAGCTATATGGTACTGAATTCCACAGATTCACCACTCTCTGTCCAAGCAGTTTCTGTTTTTTGTGAGTATATGGTTCACTGCACTGAAGCCTCTTTCAATAAGGTAGGAGGATGGAAGGTAGGAAACTTCGTATGGCATTGTAGCCACATACCACAGAAGCCGACATTTTTGAAAAGCAATTTTGCTTTTTCATCATTCTGAATTTTGATAATTCCTTCTTGCAAGCTGTCTTCCTGTTCTTCCACCTTTCAAAGAAATGGGTTAATTACCATCCAGAATTTCCAGATCCTTGGGTCGATTTTGAAAATCCTTTTTCAGTGACTGCAAGTGTAAGTAGTACTCTTGCAAATCAACATCTGTGAAAGTGAGTGCCACACTTTCTATGCAGGAAAACGGTGACAGCATTCTTCTCCCAATGTTTTGCTTATATATTTCCAATTTTCTGATAAAAGTGGAGCCTGCACTGTTTGCTTGGATTAAATTGAAATTGTCACCCTGCAGTTTCATATTTAGAGTGCTGATTTTATCATACAGATTGGCTAGGTATGCCACATCTCCATGTAGAAGTTCAATCTTGTTTCCAAAGCTCTTGTCAACCTTGTGCAAAAATTCAACCACAGTGTCAAAAAGTTCAAAGGAACATTTTAAGCAGCAGCTTTTTGACAGCCAATGCATTTCAGCGTTAAGCAGCAAGTGTTCAAACTCTTCATTGTTGTCTTGGCATAACTGGTGAAATATTCTGCTATATAATGGATGAGCTTTAATTTTGTTGATAGCAGATATTACAAGAGTCATGCTTGAAAAAGTTGCTGGCTGAGGTTTTTGGCTGTGAGATGTTGATGATGAATTACACAATGGATTATAAACACACTTGGGATTTATTTTTTCATAAATAGCACTAAACCAACATGGCAACCTGTCATATATGGTGCTCCATCTGTTGCACAAGATATCATGTTCCTAACCGCAATATTTTTATCCTCAATATACATTTTGAGCTTGTTGTAGATTGATTATCTGTTGATATTTGTTTATAACTTTTTTACAAAAGAGAATCTCTTTATAAATTTTTCCATTTTTAGTAAACTGTGCATATGCTATTAGCAATGCCTCATTGCCTCACACAGTAGACTCATCCAGTTGTATCCCATATTCTGTTTTTGTAGCTCTGTGCATAGTTGATACTCAATGTCTTCACTCATTTTGTCAAAACAACAAGCTACAGTGTTATCACTCAGAGGAATTGATTTAAGAATACTGCTATCTATTTTGACAACAGTGGAGACCACTTCTGATACAGCAGGCATTATTAATCTTTTACCAATTGCATGAAATTTACCACACTTTGCTGTCATTTTGGAAATGTTATAAGAAGCAATGAGACCACTGTCGAGTCATTTTTAGCTTTCGTGGCAAATGCTTTTCAAATGCTCTTTCATCTTCTGGAACTGAGTAACACCATAAGTAGCCTTTTCAGGATGTCTTTTTTGGAAGTACAGTATTCCTCTAATCTTGATGGTGTCATGGCTTCGTTAGACAGTACAGTATTACAAATAAGACACATGGAGTGTCACTGATCTGATGGGACGGAATAAAACCATACTTCAGCTTTGTAACATTATTTTGATGCACTTTCTGTGGTTTCTGTTTCTTAGCAGGATTAGAATTCAAGGCTTCACCACCTTCAGACTCATAGAGCTCACGCCATATGAATTTATCCAACAGTAACTGGGCTAAATTAAAATAAACATAACAAAAACTGGGAGTGCCTATCGGATATTGATGATGACAGTGAGTTGACAAGAATGGAATGATGGTAGCGGCATGCAAAGGAACGGCGAGGCGAAGATGAAAACAATCATAACAGTGAAAATTACATTGACAAGGATTCAGATTGGAAGCTGAATGTTAGTCGGGATAGAGCTGGTGTTCGGAAAACTACCTTTATAATATTTCAGTTAGCACGATTGACCAATCACGTAAGGTCTCATAATCCCCAATGATGGTTCTTGATTGCACAAATGAAGCCGAGGTCATTTTGAACACCTCAAGAGGAATCCTCGGTGTCGGTGAGTTCACTGATTAGCTCTATTTCACTGTTTTGTTCTAGCCAGCGCTGTATCATTGCACAACCTGTTTTCATAGATCTGTAGGGAAAGTTGAAAGGTCTACTGACCTACCAGTGTTCCGTGCCACAAGTCAAGAGGGACTGTTGGGCACCATGGTTGCTAATTTATGCATCCCCAATAATGCCTGTTTGGTTGGTAAGGTCGGATGAGATTGCTGAGTTTCAGATGCGTTGTGACAAGTGCTCACCACCTGCATATCTGTTGTTCTTCCTGTGTTCCAGTGCCTCATCCTTTTTTTTGGAAATGCCTGCTCTACTAACAGCTAGTCAGGTCTCATGCATCAAGATAGGGTGCAGCTTATCGCCCCCACCCAAGAATCTTGAACGCCCCCGATGACTCTTTTTGCACCTAACACCCCCTTGTAGGGGACGGTACCACTCCTGGTGGGTTCACTGGTCTATGCCTTTATTCCTTCTACCAAAGTGCATGACCTCTCATTTTCCTACATTGCATTCCATCTGCCACTTCTTTACCCATTCTCGGAATCTATCTAAGTCCTTCTTCAGACTTCTTGCTTCCTCATCGCTACCCGCCTCTCCACCTATCTTCCTATTATCCGCAAACTTGGCCACAAAGTCATTAATTCCATCATTCAAATCATTGACTAGCGTGAGATGAAGCGGTCCTAATACAGTGACCACTTGTTATTGGCAGCAAACCAGAAAAAGCCCCCTCTATTGTGAGTGCAGAGTTCCATCTCTGACACTTGGAAAATAATTCTCCAGGTTTTCTAAAAGCTTAAAGGAAAATACTGAGGTTTAAGTAGTAACAGGTGTGAACTGCTGGAGGGAAAAGTGGATTAAACTGGAATTAGTGAATGCATTTTTTTTAAACAGACAGTAAGAATTTTTCAAGTATTTATTGAATGCTTAAGGAAGATTACAGGTAGCACAGGCAACCTCTGTTTAGAAATCTGAACTTCAATTTAACATTGCATATTACCTGCACCTTATACCTTATCTGCTCTTTTTAAATCATTTTCCTCTTCATCTTTTCCACCCTTTTTACTCTCTGAAGCCTTTACTTTCTGCTAGAACATCAGCCTAAAAAACAGCAAGCCTTCAATGTCATCACTGAGTAGCAATTATTTATATTTGGGCACTCAAAATGAGCCTCATAAATCCAGGTCTGCTGTTGACACCTAAGTTTCGAGGGAAATCTGTGCAGTCATAAATAATTTGTGCCTCTTACTTTCATTGGCATCAGCTCATATTGCTTTATATGTACGAGTACCATAACATAATATGCTGTTATAACAGCAGTATACTCTAGTGACCTGAACTACAAATTCAGGCCTTTTGCATATATGATTTTTTTTCAAATTCACTTAAGTCAATAAGCAAACAGAAGGCGAGGTGATTAAATTCGATCAGAAAGTAAGGTGAACAATCAGAAAGCAATTAGACTCAATTATGTAATTCTCTTTGATTCGGTGTGCATGGTGGTGGAACAGTTAGCCCTCATGTTTCATAGTTCCAGCAATCTGTGTGCTGTTTATGGAGGAATGTGCCTGTTCTCCCCATGACTGTGTGAGTTTCCTCTGGGTGCTGTGGTAATTGACTAGTGTAGATTGCCCCCAGTGGGTAGATGAGCTGTATAATCTGGGGAGCATAGATGAGCTGTATAATCTGGGGAGCATAGATGAGGATGCGGAGAGAATAAAAATAGGATAAATGCATGATTATTATAATAATTGTGGTTGATGGTCAGCAAGGGCTTGCTGTGGCAAAAGGGCATGTTTCAATATTGAGCAACACACACAAAATGCTGGAGGAACTCAGCAGGCCAGGCAGCATCAATGGGAAAAAGTACAGTCAATGCTTCGGCCCAAAACGTCGACTCTACTTTTTTCCATAGATGCTGCCTGGCCTGCTGAGTTCCTCCAGAATTTTGTGTGTGTTGCTCAGATTTCCATCTTCTGAAGATGCCCTCTTGTTTGTGATTCAATACTGAGTCTTTCTATGACTCTCAGGTCCTAATATTATAGTGGCTAGTCGATATAACCATAGATAAGTGGTAAAAAGAATCAAAAGTTAGCTGGCTGGGTATTGAAGAGAGAAAAAAAGTCACAGAAGTATATGGAAATAGGGTTGGCGTTGGTGGAAGCTGATGTGAGTGCTGAGTTAGGATTCAGCAAAGACCCAAAGGGCTGAATGACTTCCTTCTAAGTTGTTGCCGGTATGAAGTACACACTGTGTTTCCCCATTTTTGTATATTGCAATACCTAATGCAAACAAGATAATTTCTATATTGACCAGACTTTCCACCTCCTTTTGTCAAAGCTTTCCTTAAAAAAATAACTTCTGGAGGGTGACTTCCAAGCAGTTTCCAAATGGACTTCAAGTTATTGGCAACTGCCTTGAGATATTTCTGGTTCTAAGTTTCCAGTCATTGGCCTCACCAGTGTGAGCAACTGACAGAATCCTGCTGGTTGTGGGAGGACAACACTGGGGGAAGCTGACCTGGCTGTGGTGGCTGTCATGTATGGGTCAGTTAGTGAAGAAACATTGGCCCCTCAGAGGTACTGTGGATTATTAACTAAGACCCCCTTACACTCAGTGGTGGAAATAAATAATCCCAGAATAATTTCAAAAGTGAAGAGTGCCGCATCCAGTGTCAGAGCTGTTACTTATCCCCAAATCAACATTATTAAAATAAATTAATTGGACATAAAATTACTGCTTGATTGAGCTTTCTGTGAGCAATTTGATTGTCATATTTCCAAGATTATACTTGTGCAGATACTTTAATTGGATATTAAACAACAATTCCCTTAAAAAATTTTATATGTACTCCTTGCAATATGGATTGGTGAAAACCCTACCTTAACTAGTAGTTGTTAATAACCAACTAATTCTTATCCAGCAGGTTGACATTTCTTCTTGGTTTTATTTTAAAGGACTTTAAAAGATCTGAATAGTTTACTTCATGCTTTTGAAAGTACCTAATAGCAGACATGAGAAAATGGATTAGTGGAGATAAAAGTCCAGCTCCACTTGGAGGAGTGAATCTCAGTTACAAATAAGATCAAAGATCCCAGTGTAGTGTTCTGGCTCTAAGCCAATCCAAATCAAACCAACTAAACCAAAGGACTGGGCCAAAAGAGCTTGGAATTTTGTGGCTTAACAACGGCTTTCATTACCTTTCCAGATGCCATATGCTTAGTCATTTTGGCCCCACAAGAAGTACTGCAACCTATGTTTAGGGGCTTGTGTACTAAACTAACAGGTTTTACTGAGCAATGTATCTATGAAGCACACTTTACCATTTAGGGAATTGAAATGGATTGAGATACTCTGTACTTGCAAATATTTTAGGACACTGATTAACATAGATTAATAAGGATCCAGCCATATCCTGGCATAGGCTCTAATTGTTTATTTTTATTAATTTATTGAGATAAAACATGGATTAGGCCCTTTCGGCCCTCCAAGCCGTGCTGCCCAGCAATCCCTTGATTTAATTCTAGCCTAATCATGGGACAATTTACAATAACCAATTAGCTTTACAAACTGGTATGTCTTTGGACTGTGGGAGGAAACCGGAGCATCCAGAGGAAACCCACATGGTCACGGGGAGAACGTACAAACACCTTACAGACAGCGGCGAGAATTGAACCCAGGTTGCTGGTACTGTAAAGCGTTGAGCTAACCGATACGCTACCGTGCTTTTGAAAAATGGTCACTTGCATCCTCCTTGGTTCTGTTTGGCAGAGGAAGTTAATACCTGCCTGAGCGACAGTGTTCAGATGTTTTATTGCGCTTCATTGTCCTCATCTGGCCCTGTAGGAATGAGTTCATAGACAGCTTGTGCAATCTATGGAAGCACGTGATGTGGCTAATTTCCCATTATGCTACAATTTAGGTGTGTACATAGTGCTTTCAGGTGAATTCATATACTCATCGGCATAGGTTTTATAGAGAAGTAACTAAATTCTTGAAACATCTGCAAATACTTCCAGAAATCTGCTCTTTAACATGAAGCAGAAGGCCTCTTCATTCTCTGTTCAGCCGTTGTCGATCAACTTACCAAAAGTTTATCCGTTAAACAATTTTCCCGAGTAGAGTCTGGATCTACTTAGTTGAAGTTTCTGCACACCTTTCAACAAATATGGTTCACAAGCATTGAAATCAGCATGTTTTACAGAATCATACTCCATATCAGAGGTATAACTGACATGGGAAAGTAACAAAGTGATTTTAAGCTGTTCATTCCATTTAGAGAGGGTAAAATATTGGTAAGCCTGATATCTTTTTAAATGAAACTCCAGGAGTTAGATGCTACAAGAATCGAGCAAACACTGGCCTCATTGATCGACAATTTGAATACAAGACCATTGGTGAGAGTGCATTTGGAATATTACGCACAGACCTTGTCTCTAAAGTTAAGAGAGCCGGTACCTATGATAGAAGATGTCTAACCATGGTTCACAGATTGAGTCCAGCAATTGGGAAAGTTTCTGTTATTAGGAGAGTTTAAGAGCTTCTAGTCTTTGTCATTTAGTAGAATGAGATTTGATGTCTTTGAAACATACCAACATTTTTATGCTGATTGACAGTGTGTTTACTATGGCACAAAACGTCATATCATGCATTGTAATGAGGGAAGAGGAATAAACTGCAACTTCCCTTCAGTAGCCTGAATGAAGAGTTCATGGTTTCTTGCACAAGAAATTTGCTGCTGTACAGCGATTCCAGCAAACCCAAAGTTTTGACAGCAGGCATTGAGGTCTGGACTGGCAGGAAGTGGAAGGCCTAGGGTGCAGTGGAGATGGCTGAGTCACATCTGAGGCACAGGGATCTGGTCGGGACAGTGGCGTCTGGTCAGACAAGGCGGCAGCTTCCCTTCAACCTGCTCGGACGGGGCCCAGGACAGGGACAGATGCAAACTGGTCCAGGAAGAGGTGTAAGCAGCTGTCAAGGAAGTGTGTATCACCAGGATGGAAGGAATGGGGCAGCATGGAGATTGGACAAGGTGGGAGGGTGTGCTGAGGTGGAAGATCTCCTGGTTCAACATCTGGCAGACCCAGCACATCAAGTTCATGATCCAGACTGTGTATGACATCCTGTCTAGTCCAGTGAACCTTTTTGTTTGGTACAGAAGAGAGGCACCATCATGTCCTCTCTGCAATGGCAGAGAGAACCTGGAACACATCTTCAGCATCTACCCAAAAACCCTGGGAGAGGTGTGCTCTAGCATATGAGACCCTTAGACAAACTCTCCAATTGAAGTTGGACTAGAAACTGAGATGCCAGTGACAGGAATTGAGCAATGAAGAGCAAAGAACAAACAAAAACAAAAAACATAAATGCTGGAAGAACTTATGGACCAGTGGTATTAGTGAGATGAGAATCATAGAGTCAAAGACCTTTCATCAGAACTAGAAAAATGAGAAAACAAGTGAGTTTTAAATTGCAGAGAAGAGAAAGGGTGGAGAGAACAGAGGGAGGGTCTATGATAGGGTGCAAAATAAAGTTGTCAAAGTAACCAGCCCCTGGCCTTCTCTCCAATTTAAAATGTACTGTATCATATATATTTTTTAGAAGTAGTGAAGGATTCTTGCCCCAAAATGTTCACTCCTTCCCTCCCTTCTGATGCCACTTGACCTGTTAATTGCTTCTGCAAGTTCCATTTTTGAATGAAGCAGTGAAGAACGGGAAACCTTCCAGTTTGCGTATCGCTCAAATTGATCTTCACTCTGTCCTGTTCCACCTGGAAAATGGGGTCTTGTATGCCAGTGCCAGACTGTTGCTTATAGACTTCAGTTCTGCATTCAACACCATCATACCCCAGAAACCGGTGCGGAAACAGCCTCGCTGGGTCTCAACACCTCCCTCTGCAATTGAATACTGGACTTCTTGATAGTAAGGCTACAATCAGTCCATGTGGGCAGCAACATCTCTTGATCCATTACGTTGAGCACTGAGCTCCCCAAGGCTGTGTGCTCAGCCCGCTGCTGTTCACATTGCTGACGCATGACTGTGTCACAGGATCCAGCTCAAACTGTGTCATGAAGTTTGCAGATGACACAACAGTGGTTGACCTTATCAAGAACAATGACGAGACGGAGTATGGAGAGGAAGTTGAGCAGCTGGTGGAGTTGTGTTGGACGAACAACCTAAGCTTGAACGTGGAGAAGGCAAAGTAAATGATTGTGGACTTCAGGAGGTGCGGACAAACCATCCCCTCTGCGAAAACATGGCTCCTCCATATAGAGAGTTAAGTGCACCAAGTTCCTGGGAGTTCTCCTGAATACCACTCCCCCGAACAAGAAGGCACAGCAGCTCCTCCACTTCCTAAGATGATTCAGGCAAGTGAGGCTCCCACCCCCCGCCATCTTAACTGCATTTTACAGGAGCACCATTGGAAGCATCCTGACAAGTTGCGTCTCCATCTGGTATGGGAGCAGTCGAGCATCGGACCAGAAGTCCCTACACAGGACTGTGAGAACAGCTGAGAGGGTCATGGGGTCTCCCTACCAACCGTCAGGGACATTTATCAGGAGTGCTACGTACACAGGGCCCTTAGTATGATTAAGGATCTCACCCATCCATCCAGCATCCTCTTTGACTTTCTACCATCAGGCAGGAGACTATGATCAAGATGAGAAACAGTTTCTTCCACCCAGCCAACAGGCTTCTGAACTCCCGGCCACATCATATTCGAGGTGTCATTGGTTAATCCGTTCCATACCTTACAATACTTAAGGTAGCAGGCCAGGCAGCATCTCTAGGAAGAGGTGCAGTCGACGTTTCAGGCCGAGACCCTTCGTCAGGACTAACTGAAGGAAGAGTGAGTAAGGGATTTGAAAGTTGGAGGGGGAGGGGGAGATCCAAAATGATAGGAGAAGACAGGAGGGGGAGGGATGGAGCCAAGAGCTGGACAGGTGATAGGCAAAAGGGATACAAGAGGATCATGGGACAGGAGGTCCGGGAAGAAAGACAAGTGGGGGGGAACCCAGAGGATGGGCAAGAGGTATATTCAGAGGGACAGAGGGAGAAAAAGGAGAGTGAGAGAAAGAATGTGTGTATAAAAATAAGTAACAGATGGGGTACAAGGGGGAAGTGGGGCATTAGCGGAAGTTAGAGAAGTCGATGTTCATGCCATCAGGTTGGAGGCTACCCAGACGAAATATAAGGTGTTGTTCCTCCAACCTGAGTGTGGCTTCATCTTTACAGTAGAGGAGGCCATGGATAGACATGTCAGAATGCAAATGGGATGTGGAATTAAAATGTGTGGCCACTGGGAGATCCTGCTTTCTCTGGCGGACAGAGCGTAGATGTTCAGCAAAGCGGTCTCCCAGTCTGCGTCGGTTCTCGCCAATATATAAAAGGCCACATCGGGAGCACCGGACGCAGTATATCACCCCAGTCGACTCACAGGTGAAGTGTTGCCTCACCTGGAATGACTGTCTGGGGCCCTGAATGGTGGTAAGGGAGGAAATGTAAGGGCATGTGTAGCACTTGTTCCGCTTACACGGATAAGTGCCAGGAGGGAGATCAGTGAGGAGGGATGGGGGGGACGAATGGAAAAGGGAGTTGCTTAGGGAGCGATCCCTGCAGAATGCAGAGAGAGGGGGGGGAGGGAAAGGTGCTTAGTGGTGGGATCCCGTTGGAGGTGGTGGAAGTTACGGAGAATAATATGTTGGACCCGGAGGTGTGGTGGGATCCCGTTGGAGGTGGCGGAAGTTACAGAGAATAATATGTTGGACCCGGAGTGTGGTGGGATCCCGTTGGAGGTGGCGGAAGTTACGGGGAATAATATGTTGGACCCGGAGAGTGGTGGGATCCCGTTGGAGGTGGCGGAAGTTACGGAGAATAATATGTTGGACCCGGAGTAGTGGTGGGATCCCGTTGGAGGTACTTAATTTTACTTAATTTTAATCCATTTTAATTTGTTATTTATGTGTTAGTCATCTGTAGATTTTACTCTTACCTTCATAAGTTATCATGTGTTTTGTGTGTTATGTGCACTGGTTTGAAGAAAGGTTTTTTCAATGAAGAATGGTTATGCATGTAATATACATATATATGGTTAAATGACAATAAACTTCACTTGCCCTTGAACTTGAAGGGTTGCAACAAGTTAAGTGACCTCACATGCATGATATGGGGCAATGAATAGACCTCCAGAAGCAATATCCCATCTGGCTTTAGGAACAATTTGAAGCACCACACCCAAAACTCACCTACTAACAATCTATATCAATTAGATTTCATAACTAACACTGCTAGATTGATCTTGCACTCACACACATAGCTCTCCCGAAAGTCTTTAGTGACATCTCAAGGTTGAAACCCGAGATTTTCAAAAAGTCATAATTGAAGTGCACAATATTCTGCAGGAAGAACTTCAGCTATGCCCGTATGCTTAGCTGCCCTCTCTGTCAAGGTAGAGGTTATATTAACTCTCAAATTCAACACTCTAGGATTCTTCCAAGCAGCTGGAGAAGTTGTCTGCAATGCTTCAGATTTTCTGTTCACCGTACATTGGCGACGTCACGCAGGCAAGGTATTCATGAAGAAATGATTTCATTTTCCTTAATTTCAGTCAGTAATGGGCGACATCTTGAACACTGAGATCTACCAATATTGCTGACTTCCCAATGGTACAGGCAGGGCTCCCTGTGTGGAAACCTCACCACTTGCATGCTGCAACATACAGACCAAAGAGGTACCAGAGAAAGAGGAACAAAGGGACCTGGAGCTTGAAATGGAGCCTCGTGTAGCAGCAGCAAGTAAAACAGGAGTTAAAAAAAAAGCTTACAAGGGATGCCCTGACTCATCACCAATATCTCTGAGTTGATTTGACTATCATGGGGTCACTCATAGCTCATGCTGACAAGATGAGGGTCTCGATGACAGACAGATCCTTCTCGAAAGTGTCTGAAAAATCCTAATCTGTAAGCGGAACAAGTGCTACACATGCCCTTACACTTCCTCCCTTACCACCATTCAGGGCCCCAAACAGTCCTTCCAGGTGAGGCAACACTTCACCTGTGAGTCGGCTGGGGTGATATACCGCGTCTGGTGCTCCCGATGTGGCCTTCTATATATTGGTGAGACCTGACGCAGACTGGGAGACCGTTTTACTGAACACCTACGCTCTGTCCGCCAGAGAAAGCAGGATCTCCCAGTGGCCACACATTTTAATTCCACATCCCATTCTCATTCTGTCATGTCTATCCACGGCCTCCTCTACTGTAAAGATGAAGCCACACTCAGGTTGGAGGAACAACGCCTTATATCCCGTCTGGGTAGCCTCCAACCTGATGGCATGAACATCGACTTCTCTAACTTCCGCTAATGCCCCACCTCCCCCTCATACCCCATCCGTTTTTTTTATGTTTATATACACATTCTTTCTCTCACTCTCCTTTTTCTCCCTCTGTCCCTCTGACTATACCCGTTGCCCATCCTCTGGTTCCTCCCCCCTTGTCTTTCTCCCCGGACCTCCTGTCCCATGATCCTCTCATTTCCCCTTTGCCAATCACCTGTCCAGCTCTTGGCTCCATCCCTCCCCCTCCTGTCTTCTCCTATCATTTTGGATCTCCCTCTCCCCCTCCCACTTTCAAATCTCCTACTAACTCTTCCTTCAGTTAGTCCTGACGAAGGGTCTCGGCCTGAAACGTTGACTGTACCTTTTCCTAGAGACGCTGCCTGGCCTGCTGCGTTCACCAGCAACTTTGATGTGTGTTCCCTAATCTTTAATGCAAGTTTAGTGACCATCACCACATTCAAATCATTACCACCAATACACTACATTCATAATCAGGCAGAGAAGCCTAGCATACTTAAAAGTCCCTCACATCCTGATTTACAGGTCCAGCTGTACTGATTTTAATCCATGGAATGAATTAATCCTAGCTCCAAGTACTTAGGTAGGTTGCTCCAATCAATATCTCTATGTAGATAACTTGACATATTCTGCAAGGACATTAAATTTCTTTCTGCATTGTTTCATTATGTAAGGATTCTGATTCGTAGTGGAGATTACCATGGCCACCTCCTGATGGGTCCCCTGATCCCTGTTAACATATTGGTCATGAATCTCCGTGAATAAGGTAGTCTCCTCCCTTTGTCCTGTCGCCTCTGTCATCTCTACAGTGGTTATCACGTGTGATGCTCCTATTTGGATGCCATGCCCTTCTCTCTTCTGCAATAAGAAGGTGGAAGATGCACAAAAATAAATGGGAACTCTATGGGAAACAAGTAAGGATATTTTTAGCACTTGCTTCTGGGTGTAACTCTAGGTACCGGCAATTAATATGATTATGCATTTGCGCTAGCCACATCAGTAGTTTTATGCAATAAAAATTTCAAACAAATTCTTAAAATTATGCAATTTTTTACAAATATAAAATGTAATTGTATTTACATTTAGCGAGTTAACCTAAACATAATAAGCTGCTATTTCATATTTCCTTTTAACAGAGGGAAACCATTTGACATAACGATCAACATCCTCCTATCAAATTCCCTCTAACTTCTTTACTTTCCTGTTAACACCCCTCCAATTCTCTTACCACCTAGCTACTCAGGAGGTAATTTACAGCCACTAATTACCAACCAGCCAGAGCATCTTTGGGATGTGGGTAGAAAATCAGGACACCAGTGAGTTTCCGCCCCACCCTCTGGCCACAGACTCCAGGCAGACGTCACTGGAGGTCAGGATCGAGTAGTGGTCACTGGAGTTGTAGGACAGCAGCTCCGGTACAACTGAATTGACCATAGAGTGCTGGCTCTATTTCTTTATTGAGTAAATATGTTTTCCAGCAGAAGGGAATTTACAAGGATCTTTCACTGAATTGGAATATAGCACTTTCACACTGTAAACACTGCAAGTTTTTTTATTGCATGGCAGTTGAGAAGTGAGGTCAGTGCATACCATTATTCTAAACCTCATTACTAAATACACAGATATACAGCATGCTTCTTTCAAAAGAGTACGTCCCAGTTAACGTTAACGTTTTATCTAAACCACATTGTCTGGTACAGTGGCGCATCTCATAATGAATTGACCATGCACTTTAATTAATTCCTATTTATATTTTATTCAGAATGTCACAAACAGGCAGTTTAGAAAATGGGGTAAAGTGACAGTTATGCTTGATCAGCTGGGACTAGCTAACTGCAGTCCTGTGCAGTCAGTGTAAAACTATAAATAAATCTACATTCCAGTTCTATTCATTACCAAAGGCTTTGATAAAAGAATCTTTGGGCTGCAGCTCAGGGCCATTAAGTTAACTACATGTTGAAATCATGTGACCCTTCCTGCTCAAAGAATGAATGTCATTAGTTCAGAGTAATTGATTTGCTGCAGTTCAGCAATACCAATTGATCCAGTCTGGCCAAACGACTGAATAACAATGACAAATTCAAATCATTCCTGGTGGAAACTTTAAAGAAAACATATTCAGAAAAAGATAAAGAATTTTAGAGAAGTAATGGGGGGGGGAGGATGAATTTATTTTTGGTGGAGGGATAAAAAGCAAAAGTTGAAAGAATGGGGCAATGCAAAGCTGCACCTAATGTTAACGGAAGCAGCTCAACACTTGCGAGGTGCAAGCTTATCACCTAAATATTTTAATAAGAATGCTTTACACTTTAAGATAATTTACTCATTGCCAATTATGTTTTGTCAACCTCAAAAAAACTGGCAAATGAAAAGGAGGCATGAAAGGATGGATATACATGATGGATTAAAAACTATACTGCATGTAAAAAGCTGCATTAAAGTAACACTGCAAAGGAGAATCCATCTCAGCTTTGGGTAATACAATGCCCCCCCCCCCACCCCAGCAGCAAGCCTGTCACGCTAGAGTGTCAAGGTGCAATTTATGAAAATTCAGAATATGTAACCCTTATATGAACAAAGGCCTTCTGTCTGGTAGGTTCTAACCAAAACTAACATTTGTTCGTACAGCTGTGTTTTTCTAGATCTAATCTGGTTTAAGTACTGGGGGATTGTTGTAACTTTCTACTTCACTGCTAGACTTCATGAGGATTCCAACACTAGAGTGCATTCTGTACATACATCATTCACAGCTCTCAGCAACTCCGTGATTTTCACATTCTTGACAAGATTTTTCATCTTTCTTTGATGTGACAGTGACCTCTATTTGCCCTAATATGGAGCAGCGAAATGTCGTTGCAGTTTTCAGCTGGGTTCCACAGACAGGCACCTTTGCTCTACATATATTAATCTGACACCTGCTCCAATCATTTAAATGATCTATTATTGGGATATTAGGCAGGATTAGCCAGGTCCGAATCCAGATGGCCTCTGGAATTACAGGAGCAAGAAGCAAATTGCTGAAGGGTGTCAGTGGGTCAGGCAGCATCTGTGGAGGCAGAAGAATAGCCAACATATCAGGTCAAATCCCTGCATCAGGACTGCAGGGTCTCAGCTTGAAAAGTTGACTATCCCTCTGCACCGCGTAATTGCTGCCTGAAGCATTGAGCTTCTCCGACTATTTGTTTTTATTTTGCTTCAAGTTGCAGCATTTACCATCACTGCACTTCCTGAAGTTTGATGGTCTCAGTGTGAAATTTGTTTCCTTTTTGCAACTGGCTTCCATGTCTAATGATTATGATGTTCACTGATCATTAAGGCAAAACTTATCACCTGACTTTCATTATAGACTATACCCGCAATTAAAAGAGGCAGTCTAAAATGATCAGATATTTGGGCTCGAAAATGTTGGGGCTTTTTTGTGTTTAATAATTGTAATAAATTTAGACTAGTTTGTAGAAATTTGTTTTCACTTTGACAAAAGTCTTTTACTGTTGATCAGTGTCAAAAAAAAAGCCAAATTAAATCTACTGTGATTTAGTGCTGTAAAACAATAAAACATAAAAACTTCCAAGGCAGGTGAATACTTTTTATAGCCTTCGTATCTCTTAAACAAAATAAATACGTTTACCAATAATTGTTTGATTTTTAAGAGGAACTCCATTGTCCATAGGTACTTGCAATTCATTCAATTCCTTTGGTCCTCTTCCTTTTATTAGCAGGGCATTCTTATTAGCATTTTACCAAGTTAAATTGATAAAGCAACAAATTACAAATTTTAAGAATGATGTTGAAATAACTCAAAGATATATCTAATCTTTGAGTTATTTCATACAGTGCAATGTCAATAAATCTCAGCTCATCATATCATTCTTAGGCTATACTATGTGCACTATATATCGTTAAGACTGATATGTTTTAGCTTGCTGCAATGTAGGGGGCCTAATGAGAGCCAGTATCTGTGAGGCTGTATGCTTGAGAGAGACTGTGTATGTGGAGTCCCTACTTTGCATTCACGGCCGACACACTTTACAGGGCCAGTGATCGTTAATCAGGGTTCGATTCCCACCACTGTCTTTTAGGAGTTGGCAAGATTTCCCCATGACTGCATGGGTTTCCTCCAGGTGCTCAAGCTTCTTCCCACATGTACAGATACGGTTAGTAAGTTGTGGGCGTGTTAAAATTGCCAATGGAAGCATGGCGACACTTGCAGGCTACCCTCAATAAATCGCTAACTTGTCTTGACGCAAGTGACACAGTTCACTGTACATTTCAATGTACATGTGACAAATAAAACTAATCTTTTTATTTTATTGAAAATCAATGTGTGGGACTGCATCTCAATGAGGCATGGATCCCACACTCACTACCTCTCACTCTGGAAGTGTCAGTATACATGGGATCTGTCTGCCAGGGTGAGTAGGTGTGTGTATTTATCTCCTGTTATGTACAATTACATGGAATGTTATGGCACCAGTGGATAAAAATACTGAAAGCCACTTCTATGGTAAGAACCCAAACCTATAAATATTGTTACTCCTGCATTCCAAACCCTCTTTTAGTACAGCCAACATAATATTTGCCTTTGTAATCACTTGTCTTTCTCCTTCACTGTCAACAACATGATCAGTTTTTATATTATTTGTAAATGATTTTTACTCTAAGCTTTGTTTTTAGGTCACCACAAATATTACAAAAATATCAGGGGACATAGTACTGATCCCTGTGGATTCCTTCTAATAAAATCCTGTAAAACACTCATCTACACTTTGCTTCTGCCAGGGATCCACTTATCTTGCCACCTTCTCTTGGATCCTGTGTGCCTTTACTTTTTTTTACATCAGGTTGTTATCTGGGATCCTGTGATAGCCTTTCTAAAATCCACATGGACTACAGTAAATTCACTACCTCTAGAAAGCCATCTCGCATGCAAAATGGCAATTCTGGACCAAACTTGAATCACAGAAGGATTCTTGACAGTTGTGGCAGGGCTTGAATGCTATCAACTCCTACAAAGTAAAACCAAACGACATTGGTGACAACAAGGTTTCACTTCCAATTGAGCTCAATGTCTTTTGTTATTTGACTATTAAAACATGGAAGAATCTTCAGGAACTCACACAGCCCCGATAACCCTGTGATTTCAGTTTCTGAGGTCAATGTGAGAGCATCCTTCAGGAGGGTGAACCCACAGAAAGCATCCGGCCCAGACAGCATACCTGGCCAAGTACCGAAGACCTGTGCTAATCAACAAGTTGGAGGTTTTACTGATATCTTTCACCCTCTCGTCTCGGCAGTCTGAGGAACCGACCTGCATTAAGCAAGGCTTCAATTATACCAGTGCACAAGAAGAATATGGCAACCGGCATCAGTGACCATTGTGTAGTAACACTTACATTCACTACGTTGAGGTGCTTTGAGAGGTTACTGATGAATCAACCTCCTGCCTGAGGAGCAACTTGGATCTGCTCCAATTTGCCCACCGTCACAACGGGTCAACAGCAGGTGATATTTGATTGGCTCTTCACTCAACCCTGGAACATCCGGACAGTGAAGATGCACACATCAGGATGCTCCACTTTGACTGCATCTCTGCATTTAACACTATCATCCCCTCAGTACTACTCAATAAACTCCAAGACCAAAGCCTCAATACCTCCTTGTGCAACTGTATTTTCAACTTCCTCACTTGCAGACCCCAGTCAGTTTGGATTGGCAACAGCATCTCTGCCACAAGCACCATCAGCACGGTTCACCACAGGGCTCCCTGCTCTACCGCTTTACACTTATGACTGTGAGGCTAAGCACAGCTCCAATGACATATTTAAGTTTGCTGACGACACCACTGTCATTGGCCGAAACAAAAGTGGTGACAAATCAGTATATAGGAAGGGATATTGGAAATATGGCTGAGTGGTGTCACTCAATGTCAGCGAGACCAAGGAACTGATATTGACTTCAGGAGGAGGAAACTGGAGGCCCATGAGCCGGTTTTCATCATGGGATCAGAGATGGCGAGGGTTAGCAACTCTTGGGGATATCATTTCAGACCATCTGTGCTGGTTCCAGCACATAACTGCCATTACAAAGAAGGCATGGCAGCACCTCTACTTTCAAGTTCAAGCTCAAGTTTAATTATCATTCAATCATAGATGAATACCCATATTCTTACAAGTTTGCGCAGATTTGGCATGTCATCTAAAACTTTCACCAATTTCTATAGATACACGGTGAAGAGTATACTAACTGATTGCAGCATGGCCTGGACTGGAAACACCAATGCTCTTGAATGGAACAGCCTCCCTCTCCACTCCCTGCCCGCTGCCATCAGGAAGGAGGAGTAGGAGCCTCAGGGTCCACCTCACCAGGATCAGTGATCACCCTTCAAGCATTAGGCTCTCGAACCAGAGAGGATAACTTCACTCATCCCACAAACTGATTCCACAACCTGTGGACTCACTTTCAAGGACCCTACAACTCATGTTCTTGATATTTATTACTTACTTATTTATATTATTACTTCTTAAATTCTGTTTTGCTTTGCACAATCTGCTGCCTATTGCACATTGGTTGTTTGTCCCTTTGCAGATTTTCATTGATTCTACTGTTTCTTTGTGTAATGCCCTGGTTCATACTTTTTACTGTTATGCTGTAAGTATTTCATTTTGTGCTGTTCTGTGTGAGCTGCTTGATTTCAGCTTATGTTTGGATTATGGTTGAAGATATGAGGAGAAATCCAATTAGGATGGTCGAATTGAAAGGGGGGTTTCTCTGGTAAGGGACACTTTGGTTGGGCTTGGGGTTGCGGTTTTTTTTTTGGTTGGAGAGAGATAAAGAGGGAAGACGCCGGAGGGAAGAGGTCGTAGGATTCAACCCGGAGCGGGACCATGATTCGACGAAGCCTGGGGTGAGATCGACTGAGGATCGATGACTTGGGGAAATTGTGAGTTCCAACTTGTGCACATTGGACTGTTAAAATGGGCCCTTATCTTTTTTGTTCTTTTCTTTACTAACCCTTTAGTCAAGCTAATAATTATCAAGATAAATCTTTTAATTGTATGTGGCGCACTATCTATTATTTTGTGGCACTCATTTGTACCAGGGTAGTGAATCACAGAGCATCCACACAAACAGGGGGTTTGAGTGGGCTCGCGTCTGAAACTCACAGGTTTGGCAGGGCCGGAGACCTTCTTCCCTAGACTTACATCACCGAGGAAACCAGGGTGTTTCATTAGTATTTACTGTGAATGCCCACAAGAAAATGAATCTCAGAGTATTATATGGTGACACATATTTACTTTGATAATAAATTTACTTTGAACTTTAAAATGCTGTGATGTCAGTTGGACAGCACAGATTCTGACCCAAATCTGTGTTGATTGTCTTAGCTGAATCTATGCCTTTCTAAATAAAGACTTATATTGTACTTTGGAAAGGATTCCATTAATTTGCCACCACTGAATTAAATTAATTGACTGCTGTTTAAAAGTGGAAGCTGGGATAAATTGAGTAATCAATGGTAAGATGTTATTAGTCAACCAATCCTTTGGCAACCCTCCTATAGCCATGGAGGCTTGAAAAGTTATAGCCAAAGTCTTTGGAATTTCCTCTTCCTTCTTTCAAGCTCTGGGATATATTTCATTTGGTTCTGGCAATGTATCCACTTTCACAGATGCTAAGCCTCTTAATACTTCCTTTATTGCTAAGTTTCTCCTGTCCAATATTGCACATCCCTTCTGCTTAACCATGACATTGGCATCAACACCTTTTTGTGAAAACATTCATAAAATAGTCATTAGGAACCTTATTCATATCCCCAACCACCCCTTTTAAGTCATAATCTTTGCGTTTTAAAAATCTTTCCTTTATTAATCTCTTTCAGTTTATGGTCTAATTGCTATAATTTTCATAACATCTCAGCTTTCTTAATTTCCCTTTTAAATTTACTCGCTTTCTATGTTTTTTTCAGCTTTGTGAAACTTTAACCTCTTAGTGTGTCACAGAGCTGTCTTATCTTGCTTCTATGCACCTTATCTAGATTTGGCAGGCACTTTATTTTTCTTTGTGGAAACATGTTTACACTGAACACATTGTGTTATCTTCTTAAATGTTTCCCATTGCTATGAGATTGATTTACCTTCAAGTAGCTGTTTACACTCCACTTTAGCCAAATCAGTTCTTGGTCTAGTAAAATTGGTCTTTCTCTTATGCCATCCTTGACCTTTCCAGTAACACACAAAATCTAACTGGATCATGATAACTGAGTCAAATAGTTCTACCACTGCCATTCCTTCAACCTGACCATCCTTATTCTTCAAAACTAAACCCAAAATTGTATCCCTGTCCTTTTCTGTGGCCCTGCACTGACTGCATTCAGTTAAAATTACTACATTACTGCCCAAGTGCTTTTGGACTTGTTAAAGATTTACATACAAATTTGATTTTCAGTCTTCCTTTGAAGGCCTATAGTATAATTCCAACAGTGTGACTGACCTGTTCCCACCCCCCCCCCCATTCAACTCAAAATGCCTCATTTGATTAGCCCTTTTAGACAGAAGTAAATTTCTAAATTGGGGAAAGACTGATTTTAATAGCTAAAGAAGTGATTTTACAAAACGCACTTGAAATAGCTTTTTGAAGTTCAATCAGTTTCAGAGCAATAAGAGACATCTATGAAAGTATAAAGAATTGTATGTAAAAGGAAGCTACGAAGATTTCTAACTATGGAACCTCAAAATAATTGCTTTTATAACACCAGCAGCATTACAATTTATCATGTTGGTCTACAACTCATTTGCATAGTGGAATATACTTGTGCAACACTCAAAGCCATTTAATCTAAAATCTGATCAATTTGATCAATAAATGCAATTAGATCCTTTATGCTGGGTCTAATAAATTGCTACATTTCTGCTGAAAAGTCCAAATACACAAGCATGAAGGCTATCAGAAATATATTACACACATTTAGATATCACGAAGGCAAAATTTATTTCACATCTATAGTTTGTGAACAGTGTTGATGTTTGCGCAAAGTGAGATTTAACAACATATTTATCTGCTTCATTGTTATTCAAAAGTGATAAAAGTCCTGATGCAGCTAACCTTTCCTACCCAACTGCCTACTGGCTTCTCTCAACTTCCATTACGCACCCCTGCCATCTGCAGTATAAAACACTCCAACTTTCCTTTTCTAGCAACGCAACCTTGCTGTAAATTTTTACATGGAAGGGATGTCTGTCATGCACGATTGCTTTGACCTTGAATGCAACGGAATATTATTGCATATTTGTCAGTCACAAAAGAGAACTGCTCCCTACACATTACTGGCTTAATGCCCCTCTTCCTCAATGTCAACAAGACAAAGGAGATGGTTAATGACTTCACGAAAACTCACACCTCTCTTCTTATCGGTGGCACATTAGTCAAAACTGTGAGAAGTTTCAAACTCCCAGGAGTGCACATCTCGCAAAATCTCTCATGGTCTCAGAACACATCCTCCACAGTCAAGTTCATCAACATCTCTACTTCCTGAGGAGCCTGTGGGAGCTGGACTATACACATCAACACTCATGAAGTTCTACAGATGTGTGTTTGAGAGAAGAGACTACATGAGAGAAGAGGCTATGCAGCATCCACACTAGGACCACTGGACTCAGAAACAGTTAGTTCCCCCAAGCCATCCAGCTGAACAACTCCTCCACCCATTATCCCACTGCATCAATCCCATCACCCATCACCACTACCATACAGGTCAGACACTCCTCTCCACAGTCTCTTGGTATCTTTCATCCCTCCCCATACACCTCCACTTTACTCTTACACTCCATACCTCATACCTACACTGCCACAGTCACTGTCTGAGTGTGTTTTCATATGCCCTGCTTTTACCTAGGTTCCATGAACTTTGGTGAAACAGTAACCTTTAAGTACATAAGCCTGTTTCAGAGATAATAGCCAACGTACCTGTATTAAACATTCTCAATGTACTGAATACTGACAGATCGGCACACAGTCACCATGCCACTTATTCTGATTCAGACTGGACACAAGATTAAATAATTTTTATCAGTTTATCAAAACAAATTACTTTATTACTCAATTTAAATTTGAATGTTCACTTTTATATTTGAAGGATGAACAATTCACTTATTGACAGCAAAATAATTTTTGCCAAAGTGAGCATTTGGAAAAGTAAGTGGATATCATGATTTGAAAAGGCAGCTGGTTGGTAAGAGTTCAGAGCAGTATCAGAGATCTGGCAAAATTCAAATAAGTCACTTCTTTAATAAGTGGCAGATCATCGATGGCTAGATCAGTTTTATTGTTGACATTATATCCTGCTAAGAAGACTGCAAAGTAGATTTATTACTGCACACTGTTCAGGGTATTCTCATTTTCTGCATTAAAAGTAAGAAATATACTTATAGTCTTAAATTATATTCAAAAGAGCAATTGGGATCATAAAATAAGAAACATTAAATTCCTTATTTTTACAAACATCCTGTGGTAAATAACACAAAACAAGGATTTGCAATTAATTTAGTAATTGGATTTTGAACTACTTAGAAGGATCAGACTTGTTAAAGAAAGACCCATTAATTTCAGCTTGACAGCAACTTAAATTATATAGGACTTCTGTTGATATTTCAACAATTCATAGGATTACTCAGCAGCTGAAGCCTGAGCTCCTCGGTCTATAATATGCCATAGTAATGGTGACATTTAGATTATTTCTGTTTCTGTAGTACAGTTTCATAATCACAGAAGGATAAGCTGACAATTAGTGCAAACTGGGAACCAATCAAAATGCCAAGCTTTTAAGACCCTAACCTCTGCGACCTCAGTAATTCAGTTGTGGGATGCAGTTTTACATGCTTGAACGCTTTGTTTTATAGTTTCACCACAAAAGTGCTGATGGTGCTTTCTGTAGAGTGACAAAGCCCATTGATTCAACAGCAGAATCACATACATATCAAGATGAGGGGGAGTAAAAGTAGTCAAAGAAATCATCAACTATTCCAAGAAGGATTAGAGAAGTAGATCTAACTGAACATTTTTATGAATAATTGAACATTTGATGTTATTTCAAAAAGAAAGCATTTAGCAAAAATAAAATCATGTTCGGAGTTCTTGGTACAATTTTTAATGGTAAACATTTTTTTGTAAATGTGAACATACTAAAAAGTAATTTTTTGAGGCACTTTTGCTCAAAGCTTTAACATAATTTAACAATGACTTACATTGATACAGAGATTTCAATGCAGTAAAACTTCGCAAGGTGTGTACTCGAAGTGTTACATTGAACAAAATTATACGTATAACATAGCTGCATTTTATCATGGCACAGTCTTCAACAGAAAGTTCTTTTTTTGATTCCTCGCCAAATAGTGTTTTTAATCTATAATTCTCGTAAAGAGTTGACTGAAAATAAGCAAGTTGAACTATTGAATTATATTTCTGCCCACCTATCACTATTTGAGGATGCTGGAAAGTGCATTATAGCCAATAGAACATTACAGTGCAGTTCTGCTGTAATGTAGAGAATGCCATTATCATAAAGCTTTCACAATGCTGTCAGCATTGGATTCCTAATAACTTTTTACAGCATTTCTGTTCCATATTAATGTACTGGTAAGGAATTCAAAGCTGAGTCACCTATTCCTTTACATTGTCAAGGCAGAAGATGGTGCCCTGGTTTAAAATCACATTTAAAAGATGGCAGTGTAGAGTGAATCAAGGTTTATGTGTCCAAATCTTTGTGTATAACCTGAACCCTTCTAAGACAGATGTGAAAGCTTGGGTAGGCGGTGGGATGGGAGTAACTTGCAGAGAATCATTTGAACGAAAAGGTCTTTACATTTTGGTGGGCTCAGTGATAGTTTGTGTGTGAATCATTGTGTCGCTATAAGATCTACAAACTTTCTCTCCTTTCTTCCAAATAATATCTGAAATTAAGTTCTAATTTTCATTTTGATCATTCAGTGGGGTTGTGATGCATCTGACAACTACAGTAACATAGAGGATTCCCACCTAGAGGCCTCAGTAAATGTTCAGAAGACACGAGTTCAAACCCACCATGGTATCTGAAGAAAGTAAAATCAAGTAAGACTTACTATGTTTCCTTATGACATATGAGAAGCCTTTGTTCCCATTCCCCTTATTCCCCATCAAGTCTGTATTCCCATTCCACTTATTTTTTCCCTTTTAACCTATTCTTCCCAAGTTACCATTAATATTCCCAAAATCTACATCTCACCTGCACTTTAGGGACAATTTACAGTGATCTATCAACTTACACATCCTTGAAATGTAGGATGCAACCAGCACACCTGGAGCAATCCCACATGGTCACAAGGAGAGTGCGCAAACTCTACATAAATAGTACTGAAGGCTGGGAGTGAAACCCAAGTCACTGCGCTTTGAAGTTGCAGCTCAACGAGCTGCATCAATGTGCCATCCAAAGAAGCCCCAAACTCTGATGGAACTCCTTCATTAATATCTTTCAGAGAAAGAAATTGCAATTATTACTGGAGTCAGGCCTATTTATAAATACCCTTCACAATATGATTGCCTCCTAAATGGCTCAAACTCCTGGCAGTGCACATCTTGCACAGCTTCTCATGGTTCCAGAATACATCCTACACAATCAGGAAAGCTCACCAATGCTTCCACTTTCTGAGAGGGTTGAAAAGAGCTGGCCTATATACAACTGCACTCACGTTGTTCAGAAGATGTGCAGTAGCAAGCATTCTAACATGCTGCGTCACTGCATGATACGGAAACTGCACTGTGACGGACAGGAAGACTCTACAATGGGTAATGAAAACTGCCCAACACGTCACCAGCACAAGGCTAACCACCATCGAGGAGATATATATACAGAAAGGTGTCAGGAAAGGGCCAGTAAAGATCCCACACATTCTGCTCATAGACTGCTTGTCCCACTCCAAATAGGGAGGAGACTACATAGTATCCATGCCAGGATTACCGGACTCAAAAATAATTGCTTTTCCCAAGCAGTAAGGCTGATCAACACCTTCACCCACTAATCCACCCCTCCACACCCCCAACTGCCATTACTTTATCATTTCCTGTCAGTCACCTTATGTACAGAGATGCCTGTGGCTTGCTTTGTTTCATGAGCATACAATTAATCTATGTTTATAAGCTATCATGTCTTTATGTTTATAAGCTATCACGTCTTTATGTTTATTGGTTTATATGATAATAATAATAATTATTATTATTTTTGTGTTCTTATTTTATTGTGGTATTTTTTGTGCTGCACCAGTCTCCTTTACACTTGTGTACTGGAAATGACATTAAGTAATCTTGAATCTTAAACAACCATGAATTTTTTGAGCCATTTAGTTGACACCATTTAGTTTTGACAGAGTTTTCAACACTCTCTGAAAGAGTATTATGAAGATACTGGGTCAAACTTGAACATCAAAATATTTGGATTTTAGTTGGATAGAGGTTTTCTTTAAACTTCAGATCTGATTTCTACGCATTCATTTTTGGTCTTAATCCATGACTTCTATCCATTCAGTTTTGGTAACCAATGCCATCTCAGAAAATAAGCCAGTGGTAACAGCTTTCAAGAATCACATAATTCCATTTTAAAATGCTTTCTATTTTGATTTGACAGATTCCTCCCGACATTGGTAGAAGGGTAGAAAGGCTAGATTCATAAGATAGAAGTCACTCACGTTCCTTCACGTACACCTGCACACAATGAATGGATCCATTATCACAATTTTGTTGCTCCAACCACACTCTTAATCCCTCTGACCATCACCTCAATAACAATTTAAAATAAAATCTAGACAGTAATGCATAGATTAAATTCTGCTAAACTATCTCCTAATTCCCCAATGGGAAAATGGAATTGGCTAGTTTCAACTCTTTTGTTAACTTACAGTTTCCCCTACTGTCAAGATTTATGGCATGTCTTAGTGTTGATAACTAGCTGAATATTATAATGTATTCAAATTTTCAGCATTTGAAATATGAATCCTTTTGAATATGCATTAGATTTCATGTAAAGCATTAAAGCATGATAAAAGAATTGTTTTTGTAACTTGAATCTATTAAATGCCTTATAGACATTTAAAAGAGAAGTCATTGAGCAATGAGGGAACCAACTGGCATTCTTTGGTAACCTACGCAGTTTGTTTTATAAACAGGGTCTCTGCTTTTACACCTCCACAAGCCTGTGTGAATTTTAGAACATTTTAATTGCTTTTGTGAGTAATTTTCTCATTGGGTATTTCTATACCTACAAGGCAACAGTGTTGTATTCTTAATCTGAGTTTTGTCACATTTGTAAGAAATTAGATGAAGAAAATTAGTGGTGATGCAAGCAACTGCTTTCATGGTATTAAATGGAAATAGTTCGAATGGCACAACAACAAAGAACCTGTTTAGCAAAGCAATCTGTAAACTTGGCACAGCTGTGAAAGAGGTACTCGGTTCGCATAGTGACAGATTAGGCAAATTGAACACATTTTTCATGATTGGTGGAGTGGAAAGGGCTAGCAAAGCTGAATATTTGGCCATGATGGTGCATTTATTACAGAGGTCACAAATGTCATCATTGATACAGTTCATTGAGTTGGCAATGCTAGTATAACAAGCATGGAAGGCACTGGTGAAATTGATAGAACCACAGATAAATGTCAAAAGTTCAGACAAAGGAAAGTAGAAAAATAGTAGTCTGCTCTTTGGTTGGTGATGGTTGAAAGCATCATTTTTGGTGCTTTATAAAGATATGACAAGTACGTGAACATACCTATTAAATTAATGGACTAACATTGATCAAAAAACATGCAGTTGAATGACGTCATGGCAACTAGGGAATATAAGTATGTCTGAATTTTTTAAAAAGTTAATCCCAGCATAATGCTACTTAATTGTCATATAAAGCATCTGGTCCATTAATATCCCTCAGGAAAAGAAACCTGCTGTTCTTATCCAGTCTGGTCCATGTGCGACCAAGGCCCACCAAGAGTAACTAGGTGCAATAAATGCAGACATTGCATGCGATATCTACATCCTATAAACAAATAAACTTGTAACAAGTAGAATTGGAACTTGTCGGTGGTGAGGTAAGGAGGAGGGGTGGAGAAGGATCATGAAAAAGCTCTCGGGACTGGGACCAAAGCATTTAGTGATATATATATATACACACACACCAACAGTACAGGTGGTGGAGCTTGGCAAAGGTAGTGCTGCAGAGGAAAGGAGCTCCTAGTTGTAGGAGGTTGATAAATCCAGAAAAAGATGTGTCATGTAGTTGGGTACACACTGTGGACAGTACCTCTTATGTACTTCTTTAATATTTACTTCTGTTTTTTTTAATAGTTCTTATATCTCTTTGAATGTAGAGATTTAAAAACATTTACAATTGGTCAAGGTCAGCACTATTCCCTGGCACCTCACAGCAACAGCTTAATGAAGCATCTGCTTGAGCTGCTGCCTCATAGCATCAAAGGCCTGGTTCAATCTGGACTGAGGGTGTATAGCAAAACATTAACTTCAGCCACTACTCTTCAGATCTGAATATGGACTGTAGATCAAATTTAAAATGCAACTCTGGTCAATGGGTTCCCAAGAACTGTGAACCACATTTAATTGGAAGACCAGGCAATACTGATTTAACATCTATTTGGGTGTCAATAGTGTGGGTGCGAGGAAGGAGATGTGAAAGTTATTTGTAGTTCAAGGGGAGCATTGTAGATACACTGTAAATACAGAATTGTCATTTGATCCTTAGCACATAAAATGTCATGTATTATTGGGTCAAGGAGACCTGTTCCTCTGAAAGGGACTCAGTATGATGCTTGCTGTAATTTTGTCAAATACAGAGACCACTTCATACCTACCAACTGCGTCCCTCCAGTGACTTTGTTCATGTGACAACATTTGGGGTTTTCATCTGGGGATACCTTCTAGTGATCCATCATGTGGCCAGCAATTAGCACTTACACTTGGGCCCGTTCAGGTCAGTGGCTGCAGGATCATAAGGTATCACAAACACGGTGGAGAGCTGAACTGGTAGATGTAAAAGTATGTGCGTGCTTGTGTGTTTATGTAAGGGTCTCAAAACATCCACTGTACTTTTTTCCATAGGTGCTGCCTGGCCTGCTGAGTTCCTCCAGCATTTTGTGTGTGTTGCGTACATGGTCTTTGTCTGGTTTCGAAAATGGCAAGTTTGCTGGAAGATTACAAATAGACTAGAACATACACCATAGAATGTCAAAAAATACAACACTGTACAGGCTCATGATGTTGTGCTGACCTTTTAAACTACTCTAAGATCAATCTAACCCTTCCCTCCATTTTTTAGAACTGAACTAGGGCCTTAAAAGAATTAGGAAGGTTCTTCTCCATAGTTTAGGGGATTAAGACTTCAAATCACTAAAACTTAGCAAATTGTCACAAATTTTAACAAGATGGATTGAGGGAAAGTATTTCCTTCAGTTGAACCTAGAACCAGACCTCACATTCTAACATATGGGAATGAGTTGGGAAATTTCTTCACTCAGAAGGTAGTGAACTTTTGGAATTCTTCAACAAGAATAGATGTGGATACTCATTCAATGAGTTACTTCAAAATAAAGATCATTACATTTGTAAACGTTAAGGGAGTCAATAGATGTCAGGAAGAAAATGACTTTGAGGTAAGATATCGGCAATGATCTTAATGAATGTCAGAGCAAACTTGAAGAGTGGAGACAACCTACTCCTGCTCCTATTCCCTCTACTCTTATAGTTACAGAACTATACCCATGATGTAGTACAGCAAGATGCCTGCTAAAAAATTCCACCCATTTTCTGCCTACAGATGATTACTGTTTATGCAGTATGAGCCCACTATGGGACTTTAAAATGCAAAGTACAACTCTAAAAAAAATCTCCTGTTGTCATTGACGAGCAGTTGATAACAGAAATAGTTGATGACCTCTTGGCAGATGTAGTCTATCAGGCAACACTGAGCCTTGATCCCTTTGGCATGCTGTATTCTACAAAGTGCTGTTAAAAGCCTATTATGCTGTGATTCGGGTGCTTCTAAACCAGTTTCCAACAGTTACCTTCATTAGCCATTTATGTATCTCAGTGGAAACACTGGCTCAGCTCTCTCAGATGTCCTTCAGAAAAGCTTTTATCAATGCAAATGATCTCTCAGGATGAGGTGGTTTTATCCCATAGATTCTAGAGAGGAAGATAGAATCGATCTGCAGAAGAGATCCCAATGATCCAGAAATCTGAAACCATGTGCCCTGTGCAGATTCCTCAGCCATGAATTCATTTGCCAAACCATCCTACTCTTACCTTTATTGGTGTGTGGCACAGGCAGCAATCCAGAGATTCCTGCCCTGGAGGTCCTGCTTTTCAGCTTTCTGCTTAACCCCCTATATTCTCTCTTCAGGACCTCCACCCTTTTCCTGCCCATGTCACTGGTACCTATATGGACCATGACTTCCAGCTGTTCATCCTCTCACCACCCCACCCCTCTTTTAGAATGCTGCAGACTCGATCCGAGACATTCCTGACCATGGCACTTGGGTGTTTCTTTCATGTCCACAGAATCTGCTTTCTGCTTTTCTCATTATAGAATCCCCTATCACCACTGCTCTCCTCTTCTTCCCCCTTCTCTTCTGAGCCGTAGAGCCAGACTTAATGCCAGAGACCTAGTTGCTGCAGCTTCCCCCTGGTAGGTCAACCTCCCCACCCCTTCAAAAGTATCCAAAGGAGTATATTGATTATTGAGGGGAATGGCCACAGAGGTACTCTGCACTGGCTGCCTATTCCCTTTCCCTCTCCTGAGTCACCTAACTACAAGTCTCCTCTAACTTAAGAGTGACTACTTCCCTGTAGCTCCTATCTATCACCTCCTCATTTTCTTGTACAAGTCAAAGGTCATCCAGCTGCAGCTCTAGTGCTTTATTACGGTCTCTAAGGAGCTGCAGGTCGATGCACTTTGTGCAGATGTAGTTATCAGGGAGACTGAAGGTCTCCCAAATTTCCCACATCTCACACAAGAAACATACCATGACCTCTGGATCCATTCTCAGCACATTACTTATGGACTAGCAGAAACAAAACTTGCTAGAAGCTTGCTTTCTTTCTTAGTTAGAACGTCTGTCTCAGCCTATCCGAGCCTGTTGACTTAAACCCGAACCACTCTAATAATGCCCCACTCTAACAATGGCTGCTCTGCTTTCACATTCTTTCTTTTTATTGGACCATGCTGGTTTCAGCCCGCTGACAAGTTGAACGCTTCCGAGCTCTTTTGAAACCTTGCACTGCGTCAACCACAAGTGACCTCTCACACTGACTTCAGCCCACTGACAGATGAAAATAGGATTATTTGGCAGGTGAATGCGTGGCTGCAGAATTGTTGCAGGGGGCAGGGTTTCAAATTTCTGGATCACTGGGATCTCTTCTGCAGAAAGTTTGACCTGTACAAAAAGGATTGGTTACACCTGAACCTGAGAGAGAAGGTTGATTGGAAGATGACACTATGAGGGACAATGGTAGAGCAGCAATGGCAGGAGATTTTGGGGGCAATTGGGAAGGCACAGGATAGTATATTCCAAAGACTAATAAGTATTCTAAAGGGAGGATGAGGCAATTGTGGCTGACAAGGTAATCAAAGACAGCATCAAAGGAAAAGAGAGGGTATATTAGACGGCAAGAATTAGTAGGAAGGTGGAGGAGTGAGAGGATTCTTAAAGCCAACAGAGGGCAACTAAAAAAGCTATGAAGAGAGAAAAGATGAAATATGAAGATAAGCTTGCCAATATTATAAAAGAGGATACAAAAAGTTTTTTTCCAGATGTATAAAGAGTAAAAGAGAGATGAGAGTGGATATCAGACCACTGGAAAATGACACTGGAGAGGTAGTAATGGTGGACAAAGAAATGGCGGATGAACTTAATAAGTATTTTGTGTCAGCCTTTGCTGTGGAAGACACTAGCAGAATGTTAGAGATGTGGGAATGTCAGGGGGCAGAAGTGGGTGTCGTTGTTATTATTAAGGAGAAGGTGTTTGGGAAGTTGAAAAGCCTGAAGGTAGATAAGTCCACCTGGACCAGATGAACTACGTCCTAGGGTTCTGAAAAAGATGGCTGAAGAGACTATGGAGGCATTAGTAATGATCTTTCAAGAATCTATGGATTTGGAATGGTTTCTGAGGACTGGAAAATTACAAATATCACTTCACTCTTTAAGAAGGGAGAGAGGCAAAAGAAAGGAAATTATAAGCCAGTTAGCCTGACTTCAATGCTTGGAGAGCTGTTGTCAAGGATAATGTTTTGGGGTACTTAGAGACACATGTTAAAATAGGCCAAAGTCAGCATGGTTTCTTCAAGGGGAAATCTTACCTGACAAGTCTGTTGGAATTCTTTGAGGAATTAATGAGCAGGGTAGACAAAGGGAGTCAGTGGATACTGTATCCTTGGATTTTAAGAAGGCCTTTGACAAGGTGCTGCACATGAGGTTGCTTATAAAAGCCTATATTATTACAGGAAAGGTATTAGCATGCAGAGAAGTTTGGCTGTCTGGCCAGAGGCAAAGAGTGGGTATAAAGGGGACCTTTCTGGTTGGTTGCCAGGGATTAGTGATGTGTCGCATGAGTTGGTGTTGGGACTACTTCATTTCATGTTTATATCTCAGTTATTTGGATGGCGAAATTAATGGCATTGTGACCAAGTTTGCGGATGATACAAAGATGGGTAGAGGGGCAGGCAGTGCTGAGGAAGCAGGGTGTCTGCATACGGACTTAGACAGATTGGAGGAATAGGCAAAGAAGTGGCAGATGGAATATAATGTAGGGAAATGCATGATCATGCACTTTGGCACAAGTAAAAAAAAAGCGCGGACTATTTCCTAAGTGAGGAGAAAATTCAAAAATCAGAGATGCATAGGGACTTGGGAGTCCTCTTGCAGGATTCCCTAAAGGTTAACTTGCAGGTTGGGTTGAAGTTAAGGAAGGCAAATTCAATGTTAACATTCATTTCAAGAAGACTGGAATATCAATAGACAATAGGTGCAGGAGTAGGCCATTCGGCCCTTTGAGCCAGCATAGCAAGGATGTAATGCTTAGGCTCTATAAGGCATTGGTCAGACTGCACATGGAATATTGAGGACAGCTTTGGGTCTCTTATTTAAGAAAAAAATGTGCTGACATTGGAGGGGTCCAAAGAGGTTCATGAGAATGATTCCAGGAATGAAAGGGTTAACAAATGAGGGGTGTTTGATAGTTCTTGCCCTGTACTTACTGGAGTTTAGAAGAATAATGAGGATCTCACTGAACATATCCAATATTGAAAGGTCCGGATAATGGATGTGAAGAGGATGTTTCCAATAGTGGGAAGGTCTAGGACCAGAGGGCACAGCAACAGAATTGAGAGACGTCCATTTTGAACAAAGGTGAGGAAAATTTTCTTTCGCCATTAGGTGGTGAATCTGTGGAATTCTTTTCCACAGGCGGTTGTGCAGGCCAGGTAACTGGGTATTTGCAAGGCGGAAGTTGATAGGTTATTGAATAATCAGGATGTCAAGGTCATGGAGAGAAGGCAGGAGAATAGGGTTGAGAGCAATGATGGCGTGGCAGAACAGATATGACGGGCTGAATGGCCTAATTCTGCTCCAGTACCTTATGGTCCTATAGAAAAGATGTCACTAAGAAACCCACTGATACCAGTGAGAGTGTGGACAGTTAAAAATGCTATTTCGTCACTTGGTATTCCTCATTATCTGCACTGGGGAAAAGCAGAATATACTAGGGGGCCTCAGAGACACCAAAATATGTCCATCTTCAGAAAAGATAACAAACTGACTTCTTGTCAGCCAGAAGGAAAGTCATTGCCAGTATCCTCTTTAGCCATCTCCTCTCAGAAGGCAGAATTTAGAAGCCCAGTGGGCATGACTTTCTCTGTGCAACAGCTTCACAAAAATGCAACGAGCCCCACCAGCCACTGTACCTGGCCTTTTCAACCTCACTAAAGCCTTTAATTCCGACAACTGGAAGTGACTGTGGAACACACTGCTCAAATTCAGCTGCCAGCAGGCACTTGTTTCATGTTATATTTACTCCATGACAGTGTGCTGGCATGATGCTCCTAATCAACTGGTGCATGAGAAAAGCAATCTCATTTAACAGATTTTCCTCAATCATTCTTGCCACATGATGCTCCTCACCTCCAACAGGCTGTCCACTGGAATGGAATTAATCTGCAGGGCTAATTGGAAATCACACCTTGATTAACTTCAGCCACTAATCTTTAGACCTGAACATGGCCTGTAGATTAAATTTAAAATGCAGCTCTGGACAATGTGTTCTTAGAGCTGTTAAATGAGAACTGTTGATATGTTCTTAGAGCTGTTAATTGAAAAACCAGGCAATGTGGATTAACATTCATTTTGGTTGTCTGGAATGTGGGTGCGAAGAAGGAGGTGTGAAAGGTGTATGTAATTCAAAGGAAGCATTGTAGATACCTTGGAAAAATATAGAATTGTCCTTTGAGCTTTGGTGTATAAAATGTGATATAATGTTAGGTCAAACAGGGCCTCTTCCTCCGAAAGGGCTTGATGTGTCTCATTTTATCAAATAAAAGACTACTTCGTATCTACCAGCATTACTCACACCCATGAGTCGAGATGGCACTAACTTAAGTACTCAAGGTGTAGTGCATAGAATACCTTTTTGCATATGAACCCATTTAAAGGTTGAATATTGAATGGTTGGGTTGAGATGTTGGGTTTTACACTCAATATCCACAAAACATAGGTCCTCTGCTAAACTGATTCTGCTGTACAACACCATCCTCTGCACATAAATGTTCACTGTATAACCATGAAAAAAATATGCACCCCCTTTCATATTTTGAGAGCCAATTCATAGTAAGGGATGACATTGACAATGAAAATCACCATCCCCTTCAATGCATCGGCACATTCTTCAGATGACCAAGGAACAGAGCGTTGGAAGATTGAAGCCAAGATATTGTACAAATAATGGTCTACTAGGCAGCCCTCTGGCCTGACTTTTAATGTTTTCAAAGCTTGGACTACTTGTAGCAAGCACCCTAAGGCAAAGAAAATATACCATGAATGTGATCTCCACAAAGTCCAAATCAGCTGGTAGGATAAGTGAATCAATATCTCCAAAGCCAACATAGTTACACTTAGATTTCTCTATTGGGTAGATCATGTCATGGCTAACATCATACATGCAAAACAGGTACTCTATTCTATGTCCTGAAATGACATGAGATATCAATGGACAGATAAAAAAGATATAAGGATTTTCTCAAAGCCTGGAAAACGCAACATCCCCTTTGAACCCTGGAGAGCTTGGCCATGATCAGTCAAAGTGTAGAAGAAGCATTCAGAGTGGCTTTGAGAACCTCAAACCCATGCATGGGAATGAGTGTAGGTACCTGAAGGAATGGACCACATTATAAACTACCCACCCATGTACCTCATCAGGCACCCATGGACCATCAGTGAAAGGGTCTGTAGTTACATACTGGCTTCATCACTCACTGCAGAATCAAATCTTCCTCTATCCAAAGTGGAAGAATACAATAGCTAATGCAAAACTTCTGAAAATCAAAGATCAGTAGATGAAAAGGGTAACTGAACTGGTTACAATAACATTTTGATTTTATGATCACTAGGATATAAATAAGAATGCTGCAATGAATCTCAATTGGATGGTTTGCTGTGAGGTGTAGTCAAGGACACTCAGGTTCTCGATAGAATCATGGCTGAGGAGCTCTTTCCAGTAAGCACTGGCTGTCTTTCTGTGCTTGATAAGTTCGCCTTTGTTCTTGGCTGTCCATGGAGAGTGCCCTTAGGTGTTTGAGCAAGTTCTTTACAGATTGAAGCATGTCATGTTTATCAGTGAGTTGCTATATCTGCTGAATTTTTCAACCATCATCTGTTCTTTAGGTCAGGAATTTTTGGCTGGATCTCACCCTTCAGGTGCAGGTTTGTTTCTCTTTTCTTGTGAAGTGACTGAATTTCCAAACCAAGAATGCCTTACATTTCCTATCGTCTAGCTTCCAAATGTCACACACTCAAGAAGTCAGTCCTGGCATTGCTGGTTAAGGTGAACGGCAGAACAGTGCAGATGCCACATCTCCTATTGATTAAGTTGCCTGTGAGGCAGTGTCTGAAGACAGCCATCTTTGCGAGGTTATTGTTGTTGATCCGGGGCCAGGTTTATGAACATAACCAAGCAGACTAAACACTGGTCAGTTCAACAGTCATGAGCACCTGCCACGTCATGGGTGATGCAGATATCTTTGCGGCCTCTTACTCAAATTACATCATTTCATAGGTGCAATTTGCTGGCATAACCATGAGATCTCCTATTTATCTCTTTGATGAAATAGGGTGTTAATTATAACACTTTGTCCCAAGAATGTTAGCAGAAGGGGAACTCTGTTGGTAACTTCCCCTGCTGCTCTTGGGTACTCTCAGTGGAATCACATCTTCTCCAGCCCTGACATTCAAGCGTATCAGTTCTCTCGCTGTGCATAACAGGCCATGGATTTTCCAAGATCCAAGAAGGAATCCTCCTGGGCACCATCTGCAGCTTCCAGAGCTGGAGAATACCTGCTAATAACATCTCATAACGCTTCAGCTCACTCTATTGCATGCTGATCCTTCATCTGAGTTAGCTGGGGAGGTATCTATTCCATACGTGCAGAACTAGCTCATTCTCATTAGCAAGACTCACATGCTGAAGATGTTGTTTCACTCTGATTTTCCCTTCCAGGAGAAGGATGCATTGATACATCTTTTTTTCTGAGCTGCCCAAATCCTGGAATTTGTCATTCAGGGTGACAATGTTAATGTCAAAGTGTCTGAATTCCTGGGCGATAATAGTGAAGAGGCATTCATGTCTGTGACCTCTTCCCACTGCGCTCTGTCAGTCAGTCATTCATCAGAAAAGTGTCAAGACGCATGGTGGAATAATACAGCACAGGAGCAGACTATGCCAACCACAATGCCAAATGAATCTAATAACATCTGCCTATTTATGCTCCATATCCTTCCAATCCCCTAATGTTTATGTGTCTAACTAAATGGCTCTTAAACACCACTATTGAAGCCGTAAAATGTCACTGTCATATCTGTAGTATTAGCACCAAAAAGAGTAATTGATGCATCTTTTCATCATTAGCAACAGTACTAAATGAAGTGTTATTCTTAATCCTCCTTTAAAATGATCTTTGACACTTTTCGAACAGCTGCTGTAAACGTCAACATTGGTGCATAGTGAAAGACGCTGCATAAGAAAATGTGTGAAAGCAAACAGAAAAGCCTGACTTCATGACGAGGTTCTACACACTCTATTAAGTACAGAAATAGAGTGATGTATGAAAATAATTTGTGAGGCATGCATGACTGACAGGGTCAATACTGCCTTGCTATTCAGGATTTGGCAGGAGGTTGGAATAAAAAAAACATAAATAAAAGAACAACATAAATTTTAGTGAAAAATGATAGCACAAGGCAAACATGCATACAAAATAAAATAGGTAACATGAAAGATGCTGATGGTTCTCCATGGTGTACCAAGTCAACGTGCCCTTTTGAGGAGAAAGGAGGAGGGAATGCCAATTGAGAATAAGGAAAAGCAAGAGAATACACAAAATGAAGAAGAATGGAAATACAAAAAGGGGCAAGTGGGGTGGCTCTGCCAAAGAATACAACAGGGGGAAGGAACAGTGTTATAAGATGAGCAGCGGAAAGAAGATGTGGATGGAGATGGGAAATTGCAGATAAATACTGTATTTTTAAAACAAGGTTCCCTGCAAACAAGGAACAAAGCAAAGTGAGGAGCTATTAACAAGTGAGACAAAAAGGGAAAATGGGAAGAAAAATATATGGGGCAAAAGGATGAGATAAGGCAGTAATGGAAAAGTATGGACAATAAGCTGATACTTTTACTCAACAGTCTGTTTTTTGCCCGAAGATAAAACAGACAAAATGTTTTTAAGATCCCCATTATCTGATTACTGCAGATGAAATATGGCAGTCTAGCTTCCTGGTCATGGCCACTTTTTCATTTGGTATAGAGGATGGAAGAGGAAGAATGGATGGGATTGCTTTCTATTTGTCTTGTCGCTTCACTTTATTGAGTCAATATTTCATTTTTCATTCTCAATCATCTACAATTCTACTTGTGTCTAACTTGCAGAACTACACCCACCCATCATCCCTTGTGCTTATGAAATGCATTCTTTCATCAATCACAGAGGCTGTTAAATGGTTGAATTTCTTCCCTAAACCTTTCCAGATTTTTATGTCCCCTATCTGCAAAGATACAACCATAAGTCTACCTTTCACCAAAATATCTAGTCATATGCATTACATTTGCCTTTGCGACCAAGAGGAAAATCACAAGAATGAAGATCTTCAAAATGTTTCACAGCATTGATTACAAATAGCTTGCCTGAAAATTGTAATTAATCCTATCTTGATTTGCATAAATTACCTTACATATTTATGCCCAATGGATTTTGTAAAAAATTTTTTCAAAATTAAGCAAGACACATGAAAAATAGACCTCAAATATTTCAAATAATAGGACGTGATTTCAGGCACTATTATAGGACTTTGGCTGTTCCTGTTAACACCTCTGTGTAAAACTTGAATATTCTATGCCATTGCCTCATTGATATGTGGGAAGTAACTCACTGCTAAAATAATTCTTTCCACAGGAATGGAGGTCTAGTGAACTTTACGTTTATTGTCTCATCCTTAAACACTGCACTGTTTGCTCTTAGTTTTTAAGTGAATTAATAAAAAAAGATCATGTGCTTTCCCCAAGAGCTCCAAACTCTGTGACATCATCTGCTGTGAGACTATTGCTGGACAACCATACGCAAGTGAATCAGATTGACCAAGTGGCCGTGCCATTTTTCCAATGGCTGCTAACTGTTCTGGAAACAGCTGCAAACACAGTCTCCTGAATTCAAAATAACTGCACATAGCTTGCATGTACAAACTAGGCTGCAGGTTTGTGCAATTTCTAGACAATAGTGCTGTTGTATAACATTTCTTCAAACTCAGGATTTTAATCCCTGCATATATATACATATAAAAAACTGTCACAGAGAAAGTCTAGCAACAAAACTATTAAATATGAAGATAATCTAGTAGGCTAGATTAGGTCACTGCCTTTGGTGATAACATTTCTAACTATTTAACTCTCTTATGGAGTGTCAGCTATCACAAACAATAACAACATAGATTATATGAACTGATTACAGGCTACAGTTTTTGTGCTGGCACAAGTTAATCTGAACGTTCATCAACAGTTCATGTTTATGTTAAATGGATGCCTGCTGCTTGTTACTCAGAAGTATGCCAACATAATAAACATCAGCTAATGGACGCAGCTCTTAAGTGGCTCCTCAGAGACGGTGGGGGTGTTGGGACTATCCAGAATGGACAAAGCAAGGGCTAACACCAGTCTTCAAGCCCACTGTGAAGTCATGGGGAGCACTCTTATAAACATCTCAAATGTTTTGTTTTCCTTACAGAATGGTGTGCATTAACTGGCTTGTGTCTCTTTATAGCTATCAGCTGAGAACAGTTGATAGTATTGTAGATTATGCGTTCATCTTCACTTTCTGAACAAGTTCTGACTGCATTTAGATAGAAACTCGTGTATAAAACTGAGAGAATGTTAGAGCTAGAAAGAAGTCAATTCAGTTTTTGTGAGGCACAAATTAGGTTAGCTGATTACCTGATGGTCATACACATGACTGTTAAAGTCAATGGTAAAATATTCAAATTAAAATAATTGCCAAGAAATCAAATGGAGAACTCAGAAGTAACTTCTGTATCCACAGAGAATGTGGAATTTCCAACATTAGAAGTAGTCGTATCAAATAGTATGTGCACATTTAAATAGAGGAGAGAAGCACACAAAAGTGAAGGGAAATAAGGGTTATTGCATATGGTAAATCCAAAAAAAATTGCTAAATTGATCATTCATCACTCAGCTGTAATAAGATTAGATGTTATGTTTGCTTTTATTTCACTGGTAATCACATTTAAAATTGTAAGTGCAACATCCTGAGAATATGGTATAAACATTTAGGTCTAAAGCTTTTCATCATTATCTTGCTGAAAAACTGGCTAATCTATTATACCAGCTCCACTCCTTAACATCTTAACAGATGTCAAGAAGATCTTAACAGTCAAGAGTTTTGTTTATCCTCACAGGGAATCATAGCAATTTTTATTTTTAGATTATTTCATTCTATTTCTTATTAGATAGACTAATTCCCCAAATTCAACTTTATTCTGAGAAGTTAGCTTGCTGTTGCTGTGCAGAAAAGGCAATGTCAATACTGCCTTATACAGGCATTTTACAGGTCATTTATCAGGAGAAATCCTAGCCAGGGTAATTAAATTTAACATCTCCTTCACTAGACACGTGCACTGACTTAATCAATCTGACGCCAGCAGCCTGCTCTTTCACATTGTTTCTTGGCTGTGTTCCGAACAAATTCCAACTACTGTACATCTCTGGGCAAAAGCGATAAGGAATGTGATCTGAGCCAGCAAACAAAACTGCAGTAAATTAAACGTCAATAATTTGAGCTGTGTTCCTTCTGTCTGAATCTGCTGTTTCAGCAGAAGGCACACTCCTGTGTGTGCAACAAAAGGTAGAATGCTGATGGCTGATGTAGCCCAAGGCAAATTTAAAATGCTCCTGATCTGCTAATTGCTCTTGAGCTTGGTCATAAACTTCCAGTTCTTTTGATGCTTTACAGAGACCTCTCCCATGGCTGCACTTTAACTTAGGTTTATTAATTTTCTTATAAATATCTCATCCTTTGTAGCATTCTTTAGTCTACTCTCTTCGCTAAATAACAAACCTTTTGTTCAGGAATCATTTCAGAAGTAACGTTATTAAATCCACAATGGTGGCAGGGAGCTTTTCCCCAAATGTCATAGGCTTGTCCAGCTACCTTTATAGTCCAAAGACAAAGGATGGTCATTCAAAGCTTTTGGATGTTCAATTTTTTTAAGCAATTGGCAAAACTTCCTCAAATACAGCTTCATAAATCCAAATACGAATTGCCATTGGATGCTAATGCTCCACCACACCCAAACTTACACCTCCCCTTTCATGTCAATTAATATTGGGTTAGCATTCAATGATGTTATCTGACTTCCAAATAGTGACATCAGATACTGAGTATTATGATACTCAAGAAAACTACATTTGTCCAAACTGTGTCAAAAAATTGACAATACAACAACAACCTTATACTTGGAAATCAGAAGCACTTGACGCTGAAGATGCTCTGGGGAGCCAGCTTAACAAGTCTTACATTAGGTATACTCATACTTTATCAGTGAAATACTTTGTTGCAAGAGTTGTCTGTTATTGTAGTGAAATTAAAATCATTTATTGAAAATCAGTTGGGTTTTATGATCAACCCTGTCAGATCTACCCATGTGATGAAGAATCAAATCTGGACAATGTAATAGCTGGCTACACCCTATTCACAGGGGGAACTGTCACCAAGTAAAGTGGATGTATTTCAGTTGCTAGATTTCTGCCCTTTCTCACTTTTGAACTTAATACAATATAGACCATGCACATCATTAACAAAGGCTATCAATCTCTGTGACACTGCAATAAGTGAAACAGTCACCTTGGCAACATACCAGCAGACTGAGGCAACGTTGTCTTGTCAAATTGTAAAATCCATGCCAAGTATAATGAAAGAGAGTATGAATTACAGGGATAGAGTGATAAAGAAATGAAAAAAAGAAAGAGAAAAGAATTATAAATTCTATCACTTTGACTTCCTTAGGCGCAAGTGGGTAATTGGCTTAGGCTTGTGAATGTATTATATTAGAAAAGACAACATCTGTCTTACACTAATATTATTAAGGAAGCCCAATGGCAAAAGCTTCAGCATTTTATTATGTTCTCTAATGTTTAGTGCTTCATCATAATTATGTCTGTATTGTAAACACCAGGAGCCTTCGATGAATTTTGCTTTGCTATAAACTGTTTGGAAGTTCTGATTATATGTGCTTCACATCAATTCAATTGCTTCATGTGCCTTAGCTGGACATCACAAAAGACAGTTAATTTAGAACAGTTATCTGACAAGATCAGAATAAAGTTACCACAAAACTTGTTTCTTATGTATTCATAACTGGTAGTAAGAAAACAGACAAAGCCGAATATTTAAAATTTTATATAATCGTTTACAAAAATGTACACTATTTAATGGAAGTGATATAAGCAATTACAATACAGCTGCAATATTCACAGGTCAGTTTGATTCAGCCATTCTATTGAAGAGAAAGCAGGTAATCTGCATTTAAGTCAATCCCTACGCGCAGCATGTTTGATACTGCTGGGGCTACTTTGCACCTGCACACTCATTATGGAATTGTGGTGGGCAGTGCAAGCCCTGACAGAAGGAAGCAGGCCCACTTGTATGTTACTTAAGAGGGATAGGCTTTCCTGTATCTTTTTTGGGAAATGTACTAAAACCATACAAAGGAACCAGATGGCTGTTCGTTATCTATATAGGTGAGACTATCTCCATTACTTTTTTTTGGAGGTGGGAGAGGGGAATCTATCTCTAGCTATGAGTCATTGTCAGAGAAATGTTGCACTCTTCCAAAACAATTCAGAAGCAGTCCACCCACAGCTGATCTCCAGCCATAATGCCATATTAAGTAGGTTCGCAGTACAATGTCATTTTAGCTAACATTTGCTAGTCTAGGTTTCTTAACAATCATCCCATTACATTATACTGTCTCATGTAGATCTTCTGAATTTCAAAGTTCAAAATTCAAAGTAAATCTATATTATATATATTTATTTGTATTTGTATTATATATATATATATATATCACTGTATGTTATGCTGAGATTCATTTTCTTGCAGGCATTCACAGTAAATACAAAGAAACACTGCAATGAAGCAATCAATGAAAACCTGCACACAACTAAGATAGTGTGCCAAAGACAACAAATTGTGCAAATTAAAAAAAAGAAAAAAGAAAATAATAATAATAATAAATAAATAAGCAATGAATATTGAGAACACAAGTTGTAGAGTCCTTTAAAAGTGGGCCCATAGCTTGTGGAATTAGTTCAGTGCTGGGGTGAGTGAAGTGATCCAGGTGGTTCAGCATTCTGAAGGCTGAGGTGTAAAAACTGCTCCTGAACCTAGGATCTCAGGTGCCCGAACCTCCTTCCTGATGGCAGCAACGAGAGGAGGGCAGAGCTTGAATGGTGGGGGTCCTTGATGATGGATGCTGCTTTCCTGCAATAGTGCTTCTTGTAGATGTGCTCAATGGTGGGGGAGCGGGAGCTCTACCTGCAAAATCCACTACATTTTGTAGGCTTTTCCATTCTTGGGCTTGGGTGCTCCATACCAGGTTGTGATACAATCAGTCAGTATACTCTCCACCATAAAGAGAGAAGTTTGTTAAAGTTTAAGATAACATGCTGAAACTTCATTAGTTTCTAAGGAAGTAGAGGCACTGCCATGCCTTCTTTGTAAAGGCACTTATGTGCTGGACCCAGGACAAATCCTTCGAAACGTAAAGTTGCTGACCCTCTCCACCTCTGGTCCCATGATGAGAGTTTCCTGGAAGGTAGTCACATTAAATCTAGTCTTCAGGAATGGTGCATTCATGAACATCATGATGAGGCTCAAACATTGTCTGTGCAATCTCTTCTTGATGGGTTCCATAGGACTTTCAGACGGTGTCTTTGTAGTCAGATAGCAGGTATTAACAAGGCATAGCACGTGGATAAACCATAGTCATAGCAAAAGTCGATGGCGAGTAATTTGCTTCTTTTAGTCCATGTCTGGGTGTCTGAATAGTTTTCTTCTGGTAATTCATTTGTGGCACAACAAATCAGTTATCAAATATTCACTAACAGTTGCAGCACTCTCGCTCAATGTAAAGTTCTTTTTAAGTTGTCTGGCCGTTGGTTTGTGTGGATCTTTTGTGCAAGTGTGGCAAGCAAACTATTCAAAAGATTTGGACACTGTAAAAACTCATGAAAACATGAATAATTTGGCACATTCTTATCTGTTTCAGGGTTACTAACTGTCCTGTAATCCAAAGGGTATTCATTATTTAGATAGAAGATTGGCTTTACTGTTGCTCCAAGCGCCAAGCCAATTTGGTGAGGATCGAGAATAGCTTCGGGCTGGGCGGCCCAAGCATATCATGGCTCTGGGGTCCGGGTCTACCATCCTACAAGAAAGTGCCATGCCGGCAGGCAGTGCAATAAAATTCACAGATCAAACAAAAATAACAGATGTGACTTTCTCAATGATGTTGCCTCCCGTAAGCACAATTACCATCAAGAGACAAGCACAATAAAATCTGCAGTTGTTGGAAATTCAGAGCAACACACACAAAATACTGGAGGAACTCAGCATGCCAGGAAGCATCTATGGAAATAAGTAAACAGTCGATCTCTCAGACCGAGACCCTTCCTCAGGACTGGAGTCCTGACTGCCCCTTGCCCACTTTCCCTGCACTTAAAATTAATTTGCTTCTTCTCTTTTCCAGTTCTGGCAAAGGATCTCCAATTTAAAATGTAAACTCTATTTCTCTTTTCCTAGAAACCGCCTGACTGCAGCATCTATTTTTTTCTGATTTCCAGCAATTGCTTTTTAAATTTTAGATTGCAGGAAGTTATAGAACACTGAAGTGGAACCTTCAGCCCAAATCTGAACCAAACCACAAAGCACCCATTGACACTAATCCTACACTAATCCCATTTCACTCTCACTACATTCTGATCTATTCTCTCCAGATTTACTGTTCACCTACACAGTTGGAGCAATTTACTGTAACCAACTAATCCACACTTCTTTGGAATATGGGAAGGAACTGGAGCATCTGTGGGAAACACATGTAGCACAGTGACAGCAGGTAAACTTCACACACAAAACTCCAGTTCATGTCTGAAGCAGAGTCAGTGGAGCTGTGAAGTTGCAGCTCCAGTAGCTGAATCAATGTGCCACCCATTTTCAATCCCTTATGGAGAGCTGGTTGGTATAAGGACTCTCTCTAGTCTAATTCCAATGCAACGCTATCTTCACCATACCAAAATCCATAACACCAGCATAATTCATCAAAAAAGAGCTGAGAAAGCCCAGATGACACATGTAATTCCTTCCATTCACCAACAGCACCAATCATAAGACATCAATGTACGAATCCCTAATATACTTATGAATAGCTTGAATAAGCATGTATTCGCATATCCAATGGAGAAAGTCTGAGCAATCACTTATCAGGCATGGCCAGTGATTCAATGTATGAATCCCTGATTAACTTATTGAAATGGTTTGTTAGAAACTAAATAGCTTGAATAAGCATGCATTCACACATCCATTGGGGATAATTTGAGCAATCACTAGTCAAGCACATCCAGTGAAGGTTTTGAGTTTTCTTCTCTCCCTTGGTACAAAGAACCTCACTGTACCATGCATCTCTTTGAAGGTGATTTAGTGACGTTTGCATGAAACCATGACCCCCTTCCTCCCACCTCCTTGGCACCTATCGTGCATGTTGCTGCTGTCTCTTTGGAATGGGGAGTGTGCCTTTAAGTACAGAACACCATATCATCTCATCCCAGTCCTGATGAAGGCTCTCGGCCCAAAGCATCAACCTGTTTATTCATTTCTATAGATGCTGTCTGACCTGCTGAGTTCCTCCAGCATTTTGTGTATGTTGCTCTGGATTTCCTGCATCTACAGGATCTGTTGTGCTTACCATCTCATCTTCATGCTCAGTAGCTGTGGCAGCTGCATTCAATTGAGCTTGGTGCCTTTGGGAGCTGCAGAGGCAGCATTTCAGTATGTTCTCCTGGATATAAACCCCTAAATTACTCTCACAACACACACAAAATGCTGGTGGAATGCAGCAGGCCAGGCAGCATCTGAAGGAAGAAGTACAGTCGATGTTTTGGGCTGAGACCCTTCATCAGGACTAACTGAAAGAAGAGATAGTAAGAGATTTGAAAGTGGGAGGGGGAGGGTGAGATCCAAAATGATAGGAGACGACAGGAAGGGGAGGGAAGAAGCTAAGAGCTGGAAAGTTGATTGGCAAAAGGGATAGAGAGTTGGAGAAGGGGGAAGATCATGGGACAGGAAGCCTAGGGAGAAAGAAAGGGGGAGCGGAGCCCAGACGAAGATGGAGAACAGACAAGGGGTGATTTGAGAGAGACAGAGAGAGAAGAAAAAAAAAGGGGGAATAAAAATAAATAAGGGATTGGGTAAGAAGGGGAGGAGGGGCATTAACAGAAGTTAGAGAAATCAATGTTCATGCCATCAGGTTGGAGGCTATCCAGACGGAATATAAGGTGTTGTTCCTCCAACCTGAGTGTGGCTTCATCTTGACAGTAGAGGAGGCCATGGATTGACATATCAGAATGGGAATGGGATGTGGAATTAAAATGGGCGGCCACTGGGAGATCCTGCTTTCTCTGGCAGACAGAGCGTAGGTGTTCAGCGAAACGATCTCCCAGTCTGCGTCAGGTCTCACCAATATATAGAAGGCCACATCGGGAGCACTGGACGCAGTACATCACCCTAGCCGACTCACAGGTGAAGTGTCACCTCACCTGGAAGGATTGTCTGGGGCCCTGAATGGTGGTGAGGGAGGAAGTGTAAGGGCATGTGTAGCACTTGTTCCACTTACAAGGATAAGCGCCGGGAGGGAGATCGGTGGGAAGGGATGGGGGGGACGAATGGACAAGGGAGTCGTGTAGGGAGACTCAATGTAGTAGTCATTGCTTTGTGTATTTGACAGCATGTTATTGTTGAATTAGAGTCCTGAAGAAGGCTTCCCCACTCCCCCTTTTCTTTCTCCCTAGGCCTCCTATCCCATGATCCTCTCATATCCCTTTTGCCAATCAACTGTCCAGCTCTTGGCTCCATCCCTCCCCCTCTTGTCCTCTCCTATCATTTTGGATCTCCCCCTCCCACTTTCAAATCTCTTACTATCTCTTGTTTCAGTCAGTCCTGATGAAGTGTCTCAGCCCGAAATGTTGACTGTACTCCTTCCTATAGATGCTGCCTGGCCTGCTGTGTTCCACCAGCATTTTGTGTGTGTTGCTTGAATTTCTAGCATCTGCAGATTTTCTGGTGTTTGCCCTAGAATACTCTATTTATTCTGGGAAAAGCAATTACATGTTGCCACTGCATACACTGCAAAGTTAATCACACCTGAAGAAGGTCTGAAATCCAATTTCTAGGCAAGAGCCACCTTATTCCTGTTCACATTTGCGACTTTCAGCTACAAAAGACATACTGCAATGTCTTTTTATCTTTATACTATCATGACTCAAGGGGCCAATAAATTTCAAGCTTTGTTGCGTAAGTGACCTTCAGCTGAACCTGTGAATAATCACTTGGAAACTGCAATCACTGTCTGTAACTAAACAATTATTCATGGGTTTTATGGCTTGAGTTTGTGTGGTGGCAGTGCCATGCAAAATTTCAGAAATTAACCAGAAATTTTGTTTTGAGGATCTTCATTTGGAATAGCAGCATAACTTCTATTGTTAATAATTATTTAAATAAATTCATGAAATTAATTTATATTTTAAAATATGACATAATTTGATGTAGACTTAGTGGTGCATTAATTTTTCTATAAACTCATTTTTGAAAAAATTAAATTAAGTACCAAAAAACTGCTGTTATTTGGATGCTTAAAACTGTCCAACTATAACAAGTGTTCCATTACTTTAAACAACTACTATGAAGAAATTCTGGCCTAGATATTTTATCACATTGTGTGTTGCCTGAATTACTAAATTATTCCTTGAAGCCTTTGATTTTCTTTCCAGGTCCTCTGTGCATGGGATGAGAATTCACACAGTTGCCCAGACATTTAACACAGTGCAAAATACATTAAACATTGTTTCAGTAATTTTCTGTCAGTCGTGCAGAAGCAAGTTGATATAACTTCACTGTTCATTAACATACGCACCACTGAACTGCATTCTGACCATTTTCTTGGGCTAATCTGAACCACTCGCATACTAAACTCATCCTGTATTCACTGTCATCCTGCTTTATTGCACCTCTTGAGAGAGCTGCCTATCCTTACACCAACTTCCATCCAAATCCCCATTACAATGCCTTCAATGCCTTCCTGCTGCCTTCAATTCCCCCTCTCCAAACTTTAGCTCTGCCACTTATACATCATGCCTTGCACCAAATTTCACTAACCCTATTCTTCTTCTAGGACCCCAGTGCCTCACATTTATATCTGCTGGAGGAACTCAGCAGGTTGAGCAGCATAGGTGGGATGAAAGGAAATGTTTATATTTTGGATCAAAAATCCTGCATCATCTCTTGTGGCTCCATTTAAATCTGACATTCCATTTAAACTTTTTCACAGCCTGATTCTTGCTATTGAATTTCTAGTCTAGGAATGTCAAATGTGTGACCTCTAGACCAAATTTAGCACATCATTCATCCATCTGATAGTATGGAATGCTATGCTGTGCTTGGTGTTGCTGAATCTCCTGCAACAGCATATAAATTTCTTAGACACAGCTTTCAGCAAACTTGAAAAACAATTCCCTTTAAATTTTATGTTGCAGCAGCACCCATTTATACTGCATGTTGTCAACACAATATGGAGAACTGGCATTTATTTAGTGATGTACGTAGTAATGAAATTGACTGGTGAAAAGGGGAATCAGGGCTGAAAATATGGAACGGCTTTGGTGCTATAAACTGAAAAAGGTACAATATGTAAAAAACTACATGCAGCTCACGTCAAACAGGCTATGGATAATTTATCTAGTTCTTTGTTGGCATTAATATTAATCTGTTAAGGGACTATTAAAGCCCTGAAAGAATGACAAATGTATAACTTCTGTGCTCTGACATGAGAAGAGGCTTGCAGGCAGACAGAGGAAACAATTCATGGATGTGCTAAAACAAACTCCTTGAAGAAACACAGCATGCCCATCGACTCTTGAAAATCTCTGGCCCATGACTGCTCAAAGTGAAGGAGGAGTATTTGGGATGGAACTCAGAACCCAAAGGCAGTGATAAGAAAAAACAAATGCAATGTTAGCATTCATGTTCAGAGGATTAGAGTATAAAAGCAAGGATATATAAGGTATTGGTCAGACACACTTGGAGTATTGTAAGGATGAGCTGGCATTGGAAAGGTTCCAGAGGAGGTTCATGAGAGTGATCCCAAGAATGAAAGGTTAAAGTATGAGGACTATTTGATGTTTCGGGCCCATACTTGCTAGGGGTTAGAAGAATGAGGGGCAGGGGGATCTCATTGTAACCTACTGATTATTGGAATAGAGTTGGACCTCCAGGTTTGTCTCCATGCTGTACAACTCCATGACATCATTTCTTGATTGCACATCCTCAACCAAAATTATGAGTTCTTGATTGTTACCCCTCCAGCTTCTCACTTTGCTGTTTATGGTATGACACCACTTACTGTAAGTTGTAGTACGTTGAGCTATTGTTAATATTTTTTAGGATTGTTTTACACCAGAACAAAAGTAATATGCAGAATGAAGATCATGCCAGGAAACAAGAAACAAATTTGCTGAAATGTGTTGACATCTACAAGCTTAGGGTAATTTGTGGGAAGATTGGCCCAATGAAGTTTGATGCAGAACTCATTCATATTTAAGCCGATGGTTAAAATGTGATATATGGCCAATACATTGTAGCAATTGACAGTTTGATGCATTTCAGCTGCATAACATTCAATGAGGTAATGAATATTTATAAATGTTAAGTAACTACCTTGTAGTAAAACCTGGCAGTGTTAAAGTTGAAAGCCCCTTTCCGGAAAAGCACAGAGGTTAGCTTCGTTAATTCCATGTGGCAAAACTTGCACTGTAAAATTAATAATAAGGCCATCTTTGAGAGGAGCTGCTACAGGAAATACTTGAATGAAACATTATTTATGATTACTAAATCTATCTTAGTATTGTGGTTTTACCTATTACAGAATGCCACTATTCTAACTGGAAATAAGTATTTAGCAGGCAGACAAGCTTGATGAACTGTTGTTTATAATTGTTATGATATGAGTAAATCTTTCCATCATTTTATGCATAATAATCAGTGGTTTATTCATATAACTTAGGCAAAGGTGCAGTGCTGATGAAAATTGGCTTAACTTGTAGTAGTTCAAGATTGCAGTTTTCTAGATGTCAACACATGTCAGCTAATATGTTTTCTTCTTTCTTGGCAAGATTTTCGTTCTGTATATTATTTTCATTCTGGTGTAAAGTGTCCCAAAATGATGTTCACAATAGTGCAACATATAAACTTCATCTGCAACGAGGATGGCATCCTCAAATGAAAGAAAAAAACTTATTTACTTATAGAACAACTATCTGCATACTAAGTTGATATCTTAACTAAACTCCTGAAACTTCATTGGCTAAAAGGTCAACACTCAAACTTTCTTAATTCTCAACGAAATCTGTCAAATCCTATGACTTCAAATGCAACTTCACATGTGCATCTCGATTGCTTTATAAGGACGTGATGCAGTCTATAATTATCTGGACCCTGACAAAGTCTGCAGTGCATGAAAATGCTCATACCAGCTGTGTCTGCTTCTGTGAGATGAAGAAAATGTACTCTCTTCAGCATGGAGTTTGAGTGATCTCCAAATTCAGCAATAGGCAGCAGATTTAGAAGTGGAAGAAGTTATCGCAGGCATCTAATCTTGAGGTTAAGAAACTGAGAATTACAATGTGCTGCACACAGGCAACTGATAAAGCATGTCTGTGTTCACTTAACTCACAGTAATGATTGCCTTTACTGGCACAAATTCTCTAAGGTAACATGATTCCATCCCTTGTCAATTTATGGGCCAGCTACTGGTCTACAAACTTGACACATGACCTTGTCAGAAATCCAAGCTTTGCGGCAGAGAAAATTATGCTGCCACTGGAAGAGACAATAAAAGTGCTCAAGTTATATGGTGGTTGCTTTTAGTGCTTGCATAGAACTTTATGGTATAGCCCCAGTTAAGTATACAAGGTGGTGGTAATCCACTATATGGAGTCAATGAATCTTACTGCTTGGAAAATAAGTCCTTCAGCCCAACATGTTCAAACTGAAAGACATGAAATTTATAAACATTAGGGTCCCAGCAGCAATCTCTGTGAGATATCACAGGTCATAGGCTTCCAGACACAATATTAATTCTTGACCATCACTCTAATTTCTATCACCAAGGCAATTTTGGATCAGATTTGTCAAATAAACAGTGAAGTCCACGCAGGATATATTAATTGTGCTCTCGGAAATACACACGGTGTTATCTCTTCGAAAAACTTAACCAGCTGGGTCAGATACCTGAACTGGCGGGGGATTAATATCCTAGCGGAAAGGTTTGTTAATGCTGCATGGTGGGGTTTAAACTAGAATTGCAGGGGGATGGGAACCAGGGTGCCAGAACAGTTAGTGGAGAGGTTGTGGAGGCAGATGTCGGTAAGATCTCTGACAAATTCAGGAATCAAAAGGTTGAGCATGGTGTGACCAGTGTCCTGAGCTGTGTATATTCCAATGCAAGAAGTACTGTAGGAACGGCAGATGATCTCAGGGCATGGATCAACACCTGGAATTATGATGTTGTAGCCATTCGTGACACTTGGTTGCAGGAGGGGCAGGACTAGCAGTTCAATATTCCGGGCTTCCATTGTTTTAGACATAACAGAGCAGGAGGGATTAAAGGAGAAGGGGTGGTGTTACTAGTCAGGGAAAATATCACAGCAGTGTTCTGTCAGGACAGACTGGAGAATTCATCTAGTTAGGTGTTATGGGTGGAAGTGAGAAATAAGAAATGTATGATGATGTTAATGGGGCTATATTACAGACCATCCAACAGTCCTAGGGATTTAGAGGAAGAAATTTGTAGAGGTTGCAGCCTGTTGCAAGAAACATAAGATTGACATTGTAGGTGACTTTAACTTTCTACATATTGAATTGCAATCCTACTGTAAAAGGGATAGAATTTGTCAAGTGTGTTCAGGAAAGTTTCCTTCATCATTAAGTAGAAGTTCCAATGAGTCAGCATACTGGATCTGCTATTAGGGAATGAGTCAGAGCAGATGACATCCAGTGACCACAATACCATTAGTTTCAAAGTAAAAAGATACATCTGGTCTGCAGGCTGAGATTCTAAATTGGAGAAAGGACAATTTTGATGGTATCAGAAATGATCTAGTAAGTGTGGATTGAAACAGGCTGTTTCTTGGCAAAGATATTCTTGGTAAGTGGGAGGCCTTCAAAAATGAAATTTTGAGAGTACAAAGCTTGTATGTGCCTGTCAGAATAAAAGGTAAAGATAACAAGTGTAGGGAATCTTGGTTTTCAAGAGATAGTGAGGCAGTGATTAAGAGAAAAAGGGAGGTGCATAGCAGATATAGGCAAGTAGTAATAAATGAGATGCTTATGGAGGATAAGAAATGCAAGAGAACACTTAAGAAAGAAAGTGGCGCTAAAAGAAGCCAAGAAGTTTCTTGCAGACAAGGTGAAGGAGAATCCTAATCCTAAGGGATTCTACAGATACATTAAGAGTGAAAGGATTGCAAGGGACAAAATTGGTCTTCTGGAAGACCAGAATGGTCATCCATGCATGGAGCCAAAAGAGATGGGAGATATCTTCTTTACATCTGTATTTACTCAGGAGATGGACACAGAGTCTATAGAATTGAGGCAAAGTGGCATCAACTTTAGGGACCTGGTACAGATTACAGAGGAGGAGGTGTTTGCTACCCTGAGGCAAATCAGATTGGATTAATCCCCAGGGCCTGAAAAGGTGTTGCCTCAGACCCTATGGGAGGCAAGTGCAGAAATTGCTGGGGCCCTAGCAGAGATATTTAAATCATCCTTAGCAATAGGAGAATTACCAGTAGATTGGAAGATAGCCAATGTTGTTCTACTGTTTAAAAAAAGCTTTAAACATAAAGCAGGAAATTATAGGCCAGTAAATCTGACATCATCTGTGGGAAAGTTATTGGAAGGTATTCTAAGGGGCTGATATTTAAGTATCTGGGTAGATACGGACAGATTAAGGATAGTCAGCATAGCTTCGTATGTGGTAGGTCATGTCTAACCAATCTTATAGAGTTTTTACAGGAAGTTACCAGGAAAGTGTATGAAGGCAAGGCAGTGGATGTTGTCTACATCGACTTCAGTAAAACATTTGGCTAGGTCCCAGGTTCAGTAGTTTGGCATTCAGGTTGAGGTAGTAAATTGGATTAGACATTGGCTTTGTGGGAGAAGCTAGGGAGTTGCAGTAGAGGGTTACCTCTCTGACTGGAGGCCTGCGACTAGTGGTGTGTCACCGGTAATCAATGCTGGGTCCTTTGTTGTTTGTCATCTATATCAATAATGTGGTTAACTGGATCCGTAAATTTGCGATGACACTAAGAATGGGGATAGAAACATAGAAACATAGAAAATAGGTGCAAGAGTAGGCCATTCGGCCCTTTGAGCCTGCACCGCCATTTATTATGATCATGGCTGATCATTCAACTCAGAACCCCGCCCCAGCCTTCCCTCCATACCCCCTGATCCCCGTAGCCACAAGGGCCATATCTAACTCCCTCTTAAGTATACCCAATGAACTGGCCTCAACTGTTTCCTGTGGCAGAGAATTCCACAGATTCACCACTCTCTGTGTGAAGAAGTTTTTCCTAATCTCGGTCCTAAAAGGCTTCCCCTTTATCCTCAAACTGTGACCCCTCGTTCTGGACTTCCCCAACATCGGGAACAATCTTCCTGCATCTAGCCTGTCCAATCCCTTTAGGATTTTATGCGTTTCAATCAGATCCCCCCTCAGTCTTCTAAATTCCAACGAGTACAAGCCCAGTTCATCCAGTCTTTCTTCATATGAAAGTCCTGCCATCCCAGGAATCAATCTGGTGAACCTTCTTTGTACTCCCTCTATGGCAAGGATGTCCTTCCTCAGATTAGGGAACCAAAACTGCACACAATACTCCAGGTGTGGTCTCACCAAGGCCTTGTACAACTGCAGTAGTACCTCCCTGCTCCTGTACTCGAATCCTCTTGCTATAAATGCCAGCATACCATTCGCCTTTTTCACCGCCTGCTGTACCTGCATGCCCACTTTCAATGACTGGTGTATAATGACACCCAGGTCTCGTTGCACCTCCCCTTTTCCTAATCGGCCACCATTCAGATAATAATCTGTTTTCCTATTTTTGCCACCAAAGTGGATAACTTCACATTTATCCACATTAACTTGCATCTGCCATGAATTTGCCCACTCACCCAACCTATCCAAGTCACTCTGCATCCTCTTAGCATCCTCCTCACAGCTAACACTGCCACTCAGCTTCGTGTCATCCGCAAACTTGGAGATGCTGCATTTAATTCCCTCATCTAAGTCATTAATATATATTGTAAACAACTGGGGTCCCAGCACTGAGCCTTGCGGTACCCCACTAGTCACTGCCTGCCATTCTGAAAAGGTCCCGTTTAATCCCACTCTTTGCTTCCTGTCTGCTAACCAATTCCCCATCCACATCAATACCTTACCCCCAATACCGAGTGCTTTAAGTTAGCACACCAATCTCCTGTGTGGGACCTTGTCAAAAGCCTTTTGAAAATCCAAATATACCACATCCACTGGTTCTCCCCTATCCACTCTACTAGTTACATCCTCAAAAAATTCTATGAGATTCGTCAGACATGATTTTCCTTTCACAAATCCATGCTGACTTTGTCCGATGATTTCACCGCTTTCCAAATGTGCTGTTATCACATCTTTGATAACTGACTCCAGCAGTTTCCCCACCACCGACGTTAGGCTAACTGGTCTATAATTCCCTGGTTTCTCTCTCGCTCCTTTTTTAAAAAGTGGGGTTACATTAGCCACCCTCCAATCCTCAGGAACTAGTCCAGAATCTAACGAGTTTTGAAAAATTATCACTAATGCATCCACTATTTCTTGGGCTACTTCCCTAAGCACTGTAGTGAACGGTGAGGAAGGCTATCATGGCTTGCAGAGAGATCTGGAACAGTTGGAAAAATGGGTTGAAAAATCGCAGATGGATTTTAAGACAAATAGGTTTTACACTTTGGTAGGACCAACTAAGGTATGTCTTACACAGTGAATGGTAGGGCACTGAGGAGTGTGGCAGAACAAAGGGATCCGGGAATACAGGTCCATAATTCATTGAAAGTGGCAACACAGGTAGATAGGGTCATAAAAAAAGCTTTTGACGCATTGGCCTTCATAAATTAATGTATAGAGTACACATGGGACGTTATCAAATCACAAACAAGAGAAAATCTGCAGATTCTGGAAATCTGAGCAACACACATAAAATGCTGGAGAAACTCAGCAGGCCAGGCAGCATCTATGGAAAATAGCACAGTCGATGTTTCAGGCCAAAACCCTTCTGCAGGACCAGAGAAAAACAAGCTGTCGAGTAGATTTGAAAGGTGGGGGAACGGGAGAAAGAAACACCAGGCAATAGGTGAAACTTGGAGGTGGAGGGATGAAGCAAAGAGCTAGGAAGTTGATTGGTGAAAGAGACAGAAGGCCATGGAAGGAGAAAAAAAGGGAGTGGGGTGGAGCACCAGAGGGAGGCGATGGGTGGGCAAGGAGATAACATGAAAGAGGGAGAAGGGAATGGAAAATGGTGAAGGGGTGGGGAGGCATTACTGGAAGTTTGAGAAATTGATTTTCAAGCCATCACGTTGGAGGCTACCCAAATGGATAAGGTGTTGTTCCTCCAACCCAAGTGTTGTCTTATCACAACTTCCAGGTGAGGCGACACTTCACCTGTGAGTCTGTTGGGGTCATATACTGTGTTCGGTACTCCTAGTGTGGTCTCCTGTATATCAGTGAGACCCGATGTACATTAGAAGACCACCTCACTGAGCACCTATGCTCTATCTGCCAGAACAAGTGGGATCTCCCAGTAGCCGTCCATTTTAATTCCATTTCCCATTCCCATTCTCCACTGTTGAGATAAGGCCACACCTAGGTTGGAGGAACAACACCTTCTATTCTGTTTGGGTAGCCTCCAACCTGATGGCATGAACATCAATTTCTCAAAGTTTCAGTAATGCCTCCACCCTTCCCCCCTTCACCATTTTCCATTCCTTTTCCCTCTCTCATGTCATCTCCTTGCCCACCTATCGCCTCCCTCTGGTGCTCCTTCCTCCAACCCCCTTTATTCTTTCTTTATTGGCCTTCTGTCTCTTTCACCAATTAACTTCCTAGCGTTTTGCTTCATCCCTCCCCCTCACCTATCGCCTGGTGTTTCTCTCTCCTGTCCCTCCACCCCACCTTTCTTTTTCAGTATTTTTATTGATTTCTTACATAAAAGAATACAGAGTACAGTAGGATATATTAAATATATCGATTACAATATATTGGAATCACAAATATAGTCTCATTACCCCATATCCATATAAATTAAATTTAAACATAATATTGAAAAGAGATAATCAAGGACACGACCCACCTAGCCAACACACTTTTCGTCCCTCTTCCCTCTGGGAGAAGGTTCAGGAGCTTGAAGACTTGTACGGCCAGATTTGGGAACAGCTTCTTTCCAACTGTGATAAGACTGCTGAACGGGTCCTGACCCGGATCTGGGCCATACCCTCCAAATATCCGGACCTGCCTCTCGGTTTTTTTGCACTACCTTACTTCCCATTTTTCTATTTTCTATTTATGGTTTATAATTTAAATTTTTAATATTTACTAATTTTAACTATTTTTAATATTTTTAATATTTAATATTTGTAATCCAGGGAGTGTGAAGCGCAGAATCAAATATCGCTGTGATGATTGTACGTTCTAGTACCAATTGTTTGGCGACTATAAAGTATAAAGATAATTTTATTATACAAAAAAATCTAAACCCACTACCAGACAAAAAAACAACTGCTTGGTTTAAAAAAAAGGAAAAAACCTTATCATATAGTAAAACATATTATTAGCCAACATCTGTGCTTAACAGCAAATGAAAGATTTTGAAAATAATTCAAAAAAGGTCCTCACAATGTTAGAAAATCTTGCCTAGGTTCAGAAATTGAACAGCAAATCTTCTCTAAATTTAAACAAGACATAACGTCATGTAACCAATGAGTATGAGTAGGCAGAGTGGCATCCTTCCACTTAAGCAACAATGCCCTCCTGGCTATGAGAGAAATAAAGGCTAAAATGTGCAAATCATGTGTCTCCAAAATAATATAGTTTCCTCCAACAATACCAAATAAGGCAGTCAAAGGATTAGGTTTAAAATTTACTTTACAATGCACCGAAAAAGTTTGGAAAACTTCCTTCCGATATTTTTCAAGACTCGGACAAGTCCAAAACATATGAATTAGTGAAGCTTCTCCATTGTTACATCTATCACAATAAGGAGATAAAGCCGAATAAAAATGAGACAGCTTACCCCCACTTTCCAAATCTACTCATCAGCTTTTTTCCCTCTGGTCCTGCAGAAGAGTTTTGGCCCGAAACATCGACTGTGCTTTGTTCCATAGATGCTGCCTGGCCTGCTGAGTTCCTCCAGCATTTTATGTGTGTTGATATTGCATAAGAAGTTCTTGAGAATAATTTGGAGTACTGTGTGCACTTTTGGTCACCTACCTACAGGAAAGATGTAAACAAGGTTGAAAGAGTACAAAGAAAATTTACAAGGATTTTGGCAGGGAAGACTGAATAGGTTCGGACTGTATTCTTTAGAATGTAGAAGATTGAGAGGAGATTTGATAGAGGTAGACAAAATTATGAGGGGAGTAGATATGTGCAAGCAGGCTTTTTTCACTGAGGTTGGGTGGGACTACAAGCAGAGGACATGGGTTAAGGGTGAAAGGTGAGAAGTTTAAGGAGAATATGAGGGGAAACTTCTTCACTCAGAGGGTCGTGAGAGTGTGGAATGAGTGGGCAGCACAAGTTGTGCATACAAGCTTGATTTAAACATTTAACAGAAGTTTGGATAGGTCTATGAATAGTAGAGTATTGGAGGGCTACAGTCCCAGTGCAGGTTGATGGGAGTAGGCAGTCCAAATGGTTTTGGCATGGACTAGATGGGACAAAGGGTCTGTTTCTGTGCTGTACTTCCCTATGACTATGACTCTAAAAGATCTCCCCCTAGAAAAGCCATACTGACCATCAGATTAATCAGGTAGATGGCTGGAGAATGGGGATGAGAAGGAAAATAAAAACAGTCATGACCAAATGGTGGAACAGACTTGATAGCCAAATGGTCTAATTCTGATCCTTTGTCTTATGCGGTTCAATTGTTTAATCCTGACCTTATCAAGTTTAGATTAACCCTGTCCCATAGAATATTTTTCTAATCACTTTCCTACTACCAACATTAGATTCACGGCCCTGGTACATCCTCGCTGCCTTTCTTAAATAAAGTTAACAGTTCTGCTCACCTCCAGTCACAAGTGGCCAGCTCACTTGTTTACTTATCTCATAACCAGCTTTTATCACCATTTGTACAGTACAGAGGAGGTGTCAATGACCACTAAATTTCCTTGCTTCCAATCCATCTTTGGAAAAAATTATTTTTGGGCAATAAATTCTAAACCACAAATGTAATTGGGAAACATCCTACCATTTCTTATTCTGATTCTCTACTGTATAAGCTTGTACAGAAATGTTGCTGCACTCCACATTGAACAGCAAACATATCCTCAGAAATAAAAGCAGAACATGCAGGAAGTAGACGCGGAGCATTAAGCATATTAAAAGTTAGAATAATGAGAAGTTAAAATGTTTGAGTGTGTACATTCATTTAGCTGCATTAATAGTTAAATATATAACAGCAGAGTCAATGTTTATAGTTCACTAGTGGGCTCCATTATTTTTAACTTGCAAAAAAAAAGATAAGTTTTATCACCTTTTTTAAAAAAAAAGTTAGGCAGATAGTGATAAGAACAATTAAGGAAACAATGCAAGCTGATTTGGACCCTGCCATCTTGCAAGAGTCTGGAATTGAGGCAATTTTTTGAACTGCTGCCAAAAGTTAAATTTTAATATATTGCCAAGTACAGATTAAAGGCAGGTGACTTTGCAAATGTTTGCACAGCACTTCATCAACATTAAGGTTTCTGTTATTAAGATCTTTGGTGGAAATATGGAATATATATCTATTTTTAATGGATTCACCAGTGTTTCCCAGTGCCTCCAATGGCAGACCAGGAGTAGTTGTTGCTCCAAAACTACTTCAGCCCCCGCAGTCCAGAACTTTGCTGCCAGAAATATTGGACATATAATGCAGCTGCACATGTCGGGTCAATAGTGCCCGTGGCTCACCGAACAATTCTGAAGGAGTGTGGAACATTTAAATCTCTGGCGATATTTGTTTGCAAATATGGGTATATTGTAATTCTTTTTAATTTGTGATGCTCTTTTGAACTACTTCAGCTGGTTCAATAAAATATTATAATATTATCTGATGTTCTAGTGTCATAGAGTCATACAGAAATGCAGCACAGATACTGTCCTTTTGACCCAATGGGTCCATGCCAGACATGGTGCCCACCCAGCTAGTCCTAATTTCCTGTGTTTAGTCCATATTCTTTAAGTCCCGCCCTTGCACGTACATATCTAAGTGCTTCTTCGATGACACTGTCACACCTGCCTTAACCACTTCCTCTAGCAGCTGTTTTCAGGTTCTCACCACATTCTGCATGAAAAAGTTGACTCTCAGGTCTCTTTTAAATCTTTCCCCTCTTACTGGCCTCAAATTTGAGAAATGACCTTGAACCGCCACCTTCTGATTCCCACCTCCGATACAATTTTTAATCCACCTAATTAGCCCTCCCTAGATTCCATCAGACCTAACTTTCCAGTCCAGCCTACTATGCAGGATCTCGAAGGCCTTGCGAAAGTCTAAGTAAACAAAATGGACTGCCCTTACACAAACAAGAGAAAATCTGTAGATGCTGGAAATCCAAAGCAACACACAAAAAAATGCTGGAGTACATTCAGTGTATTGGGTCGAGATGTTTCAGCAGGACTGGAGAAATAGAAAGATGAAGAGTCAGAGTTAGAGGGTGGGGGGAGGGGAGGGAGAGACATGAGGTGATAGGTGGAACTGAGAGGGGGAGGGATGAAGTAAAGAGCTGGGGAGTTGATTGGGGAAAAAGATACAGGGCTAGAGAAGGGGGAATTCGATAGGAGAGGACAGAAGGCCATGGAAGAAAGAGAGAGGTGATGGGCAGGCAAGGAGATAAGGCGAGAGAGGGAAATGGGAATGGGGAATGGTAAAGGGGGGGGGGGGCATTACCAGAAGTTCCAGAAATCTATGTTCATGCCATCAGGTTTGAGGCTACCCAGATGGAATATAAGGAAGTAGCCCAAGAAATAGTGGATGCATTAGTGATAATTTTTCAAAACTCTTTAGATTCTGGACTAGTTCCTGAGGATTGGAGGGTGGCTAATGTAACCCCATTTTTTAAAAAAGGAGGGAGAAAGAAACCGAGGAATTATAGACCAGTTAGCCTAACATCGGTGGTGGGGAAACTGCTAGAGTCAGTTATCAAAGATGTGATAACAACACATTTGGAAAGCGGTGAAATCATCGGACAAAGTCAGCATGGATTTGTGAAAGGAAAATCATGTCTGACGAATCTCATAGAATTTTTTGAGGATGTAACTAGTAGAGTGGATAGGGGAGAACCAGTGGATGTGGTATATTTGGATTTTCAAAAGGCTTTTGACAAGGTCCCACACAGAAGATTAGTGTGCAAACTTAAAGCACACGGTATTGGGGGTAAGGTATTGATGTCGATAGAGAATTGGTTGGCAGACAGGAAGCAAAGACTGGGAATAAACGGGACCTTTTCAGAATGGCAGGCAGTGACTAGTGGGGTACCACAAGGCTCAGTGCTGGGACCCCAGTTGTTTACAATATATATTAATGACTTGGATGAGGGAATTAAATGCAGCAGTTCCAAGTTTGCAGATGACACGAAGCTGGGCGGCAGTGTTAGCTGTGAAGAGGGTGCTAAGAGGATGCAGGGTGACTTGGATAGGTTAGGTGAGTGGGCAAATTCATGGCAGATGCAATTTAATGTGGATAAATGTGAGGTTATCCACTTTGGTGGCAAAAACAGGAAAGCAGATTATTATCTGAATGGTGGCCGATTAGGAAAAGGGGAGGTGCAACGAGACCTGGGTGTCATTATACACCAGTCATTGAAAGTGGGCATGCAGGTACAGTAGGCGGTGAAAAAGGCGAATGGTATGCTGGCATTTATAGCGAGAGGATTCGAGTACAGGAGCAGGGAGGTACTACTGCAGTTGTACAAGGCCTTGGTGAGACCACACATGGAGTATTGTGTGCAGTTTTGGTCCCCTAATCTGAGGAAAGGCATCCTTGCCATAGAGGGAGTACAAAGAAGGTTCACTAGATTGATTCCTGGGATGGCAGGACTTTCATATGATGAAAGACTGGATGAACTAGGCTCATACTCATTGGAATTTAGAAGATTGAGGGGGGATCTTATTGAAACGTATAAAATCCTAAAGGAATTGGACAGGCTAGATGCAGGAAGATTGTTCCCGATGTTGGGGAAGTCCAGAATGAGGGGTCACAGTTTGAGGATAAAGGGGAAGCCTTTTATGACCGAGATTAGGAAAAACTTCTTCACACAGAGAGTGGTGAATCTGTGGAATTCTCTGCCACAAGAAACAGTTGAGGCCAGTTCATTGGGTATATTTAAGAGGGAGTTAGATATGGCCCTTGTGGCTAAAGGGATCAGGGGGTATGGAGGGAAGGCTGGTACAGGGTTCTGAGTTAGATGATCAGCCATGATCATGCTGAATGGCGGTGCAGGCTCGAAGGGCCGAATGGCCTACTCCTGCACCTATTTTCTATGTTTCTATGTGTTGCTCCTCCAATCTGAGTGTGGCCTCATTGCGACATCAGAGGAAGCCATGGATCTGACATGTCAGAATGGGAATGGGATGTGGAATTAAAATGTGTGGATACTGGAAGATCCTGTTTTTTCTGGCAGAAAGAGTGCCGGTACTCAGTGAAGTAGTTTCCCAATCTACGTCAGGTCTCACCGACGTACAGGAGCACCAGACACAGTATATGACCCCAACAGACTCACAGGTGAAGTGTCACCTCACCTGGAAGGACTGTTTAGGGCCCTGAATGGTAGTGAGGGAGGAGGTGTAGGGGCAAGTGTAGCTCTTGTTCCACTTGGAAGGATAAATACCAGTAGGGAGTTCAGTGGGGAGGGACGAATGGACAAGGGAGTCACGTAGGGAGCAATCCCTGCAGAAAGCAGAAAGGGGGGAGGGAAGGAAGAATGTGCTTGGTGGTGGGATCCCGTTGGAGATGGCGTAAGTTATGGAGAATTTTGTGCTGGATGCGTAGTCTGGTGGGTGGTACATGAGGACAAGAGGAACCCTGCCCCTGGTGGGATGGTGAGAGGATAGGGTGAGGCAGTGCCCTAACCTCATCTACCATTCTGGATACCTCTTCAATAACTGTATAATGTTTGTCAAGCACAACTTTCCATGCATAAAGCCACATGGATGCCTTCTAATCAGACTCTGATTATCCAAACACTGGAAGATCCTGTCTCTCAGCATTTCTTCCAGCAACTTCCCAGCACCAACGTCAGGCTGATTAACCTGTAATTCTCTGGATTGTTCTTGCCACCCTTCTTAAAGGATGGAAGGACATTAGCCACCTTCCTGGCAAATGACGAAACAAACATACCTCGCATGGATCTCAGCAACTGCATCTCTAGTCTTTCAGAAAGTCAGAGATGCACTCGGTTAAGCTCTGGGAATTTTTCTACCTTAATGTATTGTAAGGCTGCAATACCTTAATGTATTGTAATGAGAATACCCTCCAAACATCACCCTTGTTTCCTTTATTTCTTGAGCAACCATGATTTTATCCTTGGTAAACACAAGGAGGGCTGGCTGGTGGTGTAGTGGCATCAGTTCTGGACTTCAAGGCAGATGGTCATGAGTTCAAACCCAGCAGCAGCAGTATCTGCCCGGAAGAAAGGCCCGGCAATCTACTTCCGTATCTTGCCATGAAAACCCTATGGATCCTATGGTCCATGAGGTCACGAAGAGTCGGACTCGACTTAATGACTGAACAACAAAAACACAAGAAGTATTGTTAAAAACTCCACCCATCTCATGTGGCCCAAGATACAGGTGGCCCTGCTGAACTCAAAGGGACCTACTTCCTCCCTAACCTCACTGTTACTCTTGCTACTTTGGTTCACTTCCAAATGCCACTATATCCTGGAGATAACAACAAAGTAAATTTTAGAGTTAGATTATTTACTTAATCTAAGCATTCAAACTGCCAAATTTCAGTATACAATTCCTCCAAAACAGCCAAGGGGAGTGAAAGTTAAGCAGTAGCTCTGAGTGGCTTCTGAAATTATTCTAGATGGGAGACTGGTTGATAGATAACTGGGTAAAGGCACAGACTTGTGTGGTAGCAGAATGAAAAAAAATCTTACTTACAGTAATACTTTCAATAGAGAGGAGGCAATCAATCCAACTATTGGAGATAGCAAAAAGAAGTAGCCAAGTTCTAAAAGCTGTCCTTGGATATTTTCCAAATATAAAAATTCTGTATCTATTAACAAGTAATGTGGTTGTGATTATAGATATAATCTTTTCAACATAATAGCCACTATCCCTATAATAATCATGATGGTCTTATTTTCCTACAACCCCTCATTATTTAGTAATTGATAAAGAACAGATAAGTAACTTCTTCGGGCCCTGAAGTACCATTTTTCTGCCTTGACTACTTAAGACCATCTAAAATATGAGCAAATAGTTAACTCGAAGAAGCAGCTGTACCAATCAAAATTATGGTAAACACATTGATAGACTATTATGATATCTAAATGTTTTGATAACCAGTGATATACTTAATGTGTTGTAAGAAAGCCTTCTTCAGGACTCTAATTCAACAATAACATGCTGTCAAATACACAAAGCAATGAGTACTACATTGAGTCTCCCTACACGACTCCCTTGTCCATTCGTCCTCCCCATCCCTTCCCACCGATCTCCCTCCCGGCGCTTATCCTTGTAAGTGGAACAAGTGCTGCACATGCCCTTACACTTCCTCCCTCACCACCATTCAGGGCCCCAGACAATCCTTCCAGGTGAGGCGACACTTCACCTGTGAGTCGGCTAGGGTGATATACTGCGTTCGGTGCTCCCGATGTGGCCTTCTATATATTGGTGAGATCCGACGCAGACTGGGAAATCATTTCGCTGAGCACCTACGCTCTGTCTGCCAAAGAAAGCAGGATCTCCCAGTGGCCACCCATTTTAATTCCATGTCCCATTCCCATTCCGATATGTCTATCCATGGCCTCCTCTACTCTCGGGATGAAGCCACACTCAGGTTGGAGGAACAACACCCTATATTCCGTCTGGATAGCCTCCAACCTGATGGCATGAACATTGATTTCTCTAACTTCTGTTAATGCCCCTCCTCCCCTTCTTACCCAATCCCTTATTTATTTATTCATTCATTCATTTATTTATTATTTTTTTCTTTCTCTCTTTTTTTCTCCCTCTGTCCCTCACTATAACTCCTTGCCTGCTCTCCACCTTCCTCTGGGCTCCCCACCCACCTTTCTGTCTCCCAAGGCCTCCTGTCCCACGATCCTCTCATATCCCTTTTGCCAATCACATGTCCAGCTCTTGGCTCCATCCCTCCCCCTCCTGTCTTCTCCTATCATTTTGGATCTCCCCCTCCCACTTTCACATCTCTCACTATCTCTTCTTTCAGTTAGTCCAGACGAAGGGTCTCGGCCTGAAACGTCGACGGTACCTCTTCCTATAGATGCTGCCTGGCCTGCTGCGTTCACCAGCATTTTGTGTGTGCTGCTTGAATTTCCAGCATCTGCAGATTTCCTTGTGCTTGCGTTTTTAAAACTGCAACGAAGCAGATGGCTAAAGTACTTTGACAGAAGAGGACATTGAAAACTAGTTCGCAGACAGGTGCAGTGAACTATGTTTGAGGAAAGGAAAGCAGTAACATTGACTTTCTGGCATCTTTACAATCAGTGATAGTGAATAGATATTTTATTTCAATCCATCCTGATATTTTTCTTTTTCAGAGCTTTATGCTGTTATACGACGTGGTGTATGGCTGTGTGTCAATGAAATAACAATGAAAGGGTAGGGAAGAAAGGAGATTAAGCAAAGGAAAGTTTTAACTCTCAGCTAGAATAAATCCCAAGCCCTGTCACTAGCTTACTGTGCCCAATATCATCATAAATAAAAGGGCAGACCCTTCAGGGAGTCAATGTTCAATCATTTGCAAGTCTTTCTTCTGTCCATTTTTACCCTTATTAAGTTTATTTGTTTTCTATAATAGAAACAAGATGAACAGACTTTGACAGGCCTGAAACAGTGTCATCTGAATGTGCACCCTACATGCCACAATGAGCCAATCCATTACTTTCCTTCGGCTTGCAACATGCAAGTAAGTAGCTTGTTATTTTCGACCAGTTAGTGGCCCTAATATAAACATATTTTTATGCAACAGCAAAATGGATCTTTGCATTTTATGTTCATGTATCTGCCGAATGAATGGTTGCGTGAGCGCTTTAAAACTGCCTCAAAGAGATATAGCCAAGGTGAGAATGAACTCTTGTTGCCATTGACTGCAGGGCTACGAATTAAAAGCAGGCAAACTGTGAGGACTTGTACCTTGGCAATGTACACAGGCAGTTATATATTAATTAATAAAATGAGTTCACCTTGAAAAAACCACACAAGGTCAGCTCTCTAAACTATTTCTGAACTGCAAGCATTGCAACAAGATTGCATAACCAGGCCTTGTAATTTAAATGACCCAGTCTTGAGTGTTTGATGCAATCTTTGTAAATAAATAAAACATTATTAGAATACTCAATGAAATGTAGTTTTGTAAACTGACAAGTCAGACCATTGAAAATAGTGTCAATTAAAAATGGCAATGTATAACTAAGCATTTACTTCAAAAATTTCTGTTAAAATCATGATTAAACTTGAATGAACAGATTATAAACTCAAATTAGCTTCAATTTTTCTCTGAATCAGCTGGAAAATATTCTAAAAATACCATTTCTTTTAGATTTTGGAATTAAAACCTTGACCATCACAACCACACAAAAAAATATGGTCTCTGGCTGGCAGATGTGAAATTCAAATTTCTTCTGAAATTTATGAAACATTCTGTAGTACTAGCATGCAAAGTTGATATTGAGCAAGCTTATTGTATTATGGGAGGTTCAGCCCTGCTTTGGCATTTACCCAAAGAGCAGGCATGTAGACTGTCAGCATAAAATGTGCATTATTGTTGTGCATGTCTGCAATGCTCGATCAAAATGGTTGTGTTCACATGTAAGCTACTTAAAAACCGTTGAAAGCTGGTGGTATTACACCTGTGATAATTTCTGTTCTCACCTGATGTTTTCAAACAAAGGCTGAACTGAGAACAATCAGGAACATGGTTGATTGCCTCCTCCTTAACTGAAGGACTTAGATTTGGATTGACGAAACTTGCTGTTGCTCTGAAAGCTATTTGTCAGCAGCTTCAAGAGATGCACAAAGCCTGATAAGCTCCTTGTGTGGTCTGTGATGTGTTGTTGATTCAGCTATACTGCAATAAAATAACACCTGAATCTGCTACCTGATCCTAATTTGGTGTCTCTCGATGATCAATCATTGTGGCAAACTGTGTGAAACTTACCACATTCATACCTCTTCAGTATGAACAATTATAAATTAAACAACACTAAAAAATTTTGGATCAAAATTAATTTGTTAAAATTTACATTTTGCAACTGGAAAATTTGCTGAACAAAATGTTCTATTTTCACTACCGTTCACTAGGTTTAGATGACTCAGGGTAATCAATTGAAATTTATTAAGTTGCCAAATGAATGCGTACTTTGTCACCCTACTGCTCAAATTTAGCACAATGCCAACAAACAATAAATCTTATTAAAATATCACACTGCCCTCTTCTGGACTTAAAACGATCAAAATCAATATACTAACAAAACGTTTGGCAAATGCAATGCAACATGTTTGCAATTTATCTATGTGCTTCTCATTTGAGAGTTTCTCTAATATCAGTTAAGTCTTTGCCTGATCTCTTCTAATGCTCACTTATAATTTTAATTTTCTGGATCTTAACATGTAAAAGTGTCAATGGGATCGCAATCCTGCTACATTTCAATACTCTTCAACTGAAAGACTGTCACACGAGACCTTCCAGTACATATGCGTGACTAAGAATGGAATGTGGTTATCCTTATCCCACATTACAAATTCTAGATTCAATCTCAACACTATGCTCCTTTAATGTTTAAATTCAAACCAGGTGCACTATGATTTATGTGCATAGAAACATTCGACAATTTTAGCATCATGCACTCGTGTGAGAAAAGCAATTTTTTTTCTAAAATCTGTCCTCTCTAAACTGAGGAGACAAAAAATGGTTCAGTAAGATTACTTCTTAAGCAGTCATGACTTTCAAACAGCTTTTTTTTCAGTGTATGGCTCTTCTGAAATAATAGGATATTTGAAATTGAAGAGGATTAAATTTGAATTAAAAATTTGTTAACTAATTCAAACTTATATTAATACACTAGAGATAATGATTCTTTTGTAGTTCTTTGTCCTACTGTGAATGCCGGCAAGAAAATGAATCTCAGTGTTGTATATGGTGACATATATTGTAGGTACTTTGATATTAAATTTACTGTGCACTTTAAAAACATAGAAAAAAACCTACAGCACAATACAGGCCCTTCGGCCCACAAAGCTGTGCTGAACATGTCCTTACCTTAGAAATTACCTAGGTTTACCCATAGCCATCTATTTTTCTAAGCTCCATGTACCTATCTAGGAGCCTCTTAAAAGACCCTATTGTTTCCACCCCCACCACTGCCGCCGGCAGTTCATTCCACACACTCACTACTCTATGTAAAAAACATACCCCTGACATCTCCTCTGTACCTACTTCCAAGCACCTTAAAACTATGCCCTCTCATGCTAGCCATTTCAGCCCTGGGAAAAAGCCTCTGACTATCCACACGATCAATGCCTCTCATCATCTTGTACACGTCTATCAGGTCACCTCTCATCCTCCATTGCCCCAAGGAGAAAAGGCTGAGTTCACTCAACCTATTCTCATAAGGCATGCTCCCCAATCCAGGCAGCATCCTTGTAAATCTCCTCTGCACACTTTCTATGGTTTCCACATCCTTCCTGTAGTGAGGCAACCAGAATTGAGCACAGTACTCCAAGTGGGGTCTGACCAGGGTCCTATATAGCAGCAACATTACCTCTCGGCTCTTAATCTCAATCCCACGATTGATGAAAGCCAATATACCATATGCCTTCTTAACCACAGAGTCAACCTGTGCAGCAGCTTTGAGTGTCCTCTGGACTCGGACCCCAAGATCCCTCTGATCTTCCACACTGCCAAGAGTCTTACTACTAATACTATATTCTGCCATCATATTTGACCTACCAAAATGAACCACCTCACACTTATCTGGGTTGAACTCCATCTGCATCAGAGTCTAGATAAAATCAAATCATTAAGGGATGTCTTGAGTGGCTTACAAAACAGAGATTGGATTCTTGTTTAGTATTTCATATTACATATGCAGAGAAACTTCTCTGCAGTTTTTATCATTGTGGGAAGCCCAGTAGTGCAGCAGGTAGTGCTGCTGCTATACAGCTCCTGGTTCTGTTCTGAGCTCTGGTGCTGTCCATGTACTGTTTCCCTGTGGTAGTGTGGGTTCCACCAAGAAGTCCCAGTTTTCCACCACATCCCGAAGAAGTAGGTAGGTTACATGGCTGTAAATTACTCCTCCTGTAGAATATGTATGCAGAAGGAAAATTAGGGTGGAATGTATAAGCATGTGTGAACAACAGTTAAATATGTTCAGCACAGAAACAAGTCCTTCATCCCACCATATCTCTGTCAACCATAATGCCTATACATACTAACTCCACTTGCCTGCATTAATTCCATTTCCATTCATGTACCGGTCATGATGCCTTTTAAATGCTCCTGATTCTATCAACCCCTCCGGCAGCTCATTCAAGATACCAACTACTCTTTGATGGAAAAAATTACACGTTAGATCACCTTTAAATGTCCTCTCGCTCACAACTCAAACCTTCGCCTTCTAGCTTTAGACATGGAAGGGACAGTCTGGCTATCGTTACATGACCATGGGTTTCGTTTACTGTGGGCGTCACTTTAAACGCCTGGATGAGGCGGGAGTATGATATCAGAATAGCAGAATGTGGACAGGCTGCCGGGACATTCAGGAGAGAGGGAGAGGGAGAGAGCGGGAGAGAGAGGGAGAGAGAGGGAGAGAGAAAAGACTTTGGACTGCAAGCAGGAGCTTGCTACAGTAATGGGTGAAGTTTGATACTTTCCCATGCCCAAAGGATTGGGTGAATGAGCGGCACACAGTGCATATTGGATATGTGACTGTCACTTCATATGATCCATACGTGGATTTTTGGAGTATTCTGTGGCGACCACTTTCGTTAACCCTTACATGGATCCGGGTGTTACGTGGTGACCACTTGTGCTAAGGAATATTCCGTGACTGTCACCTTGTAATACCTCTACGTGGATTTCAGAATACAACTCGATGGTTGAGATCTTCTGTGACTGTTACTTCGTTTTCCCAGCATGGAACCTGTGGAATTCTTCGTGATCGTCTCCTCATTGCATCTTTATGTGGATTTACAAGTTTCTCCTCTCACCTATTCTGTGGATTACAGGAACTTTTCAGTTTGCCATTTTAAAACGTTAAGAATTGTTCCTAAGCTTGATAGTTGGGAGCTGCAACGCATAACACTGTTAACTTCTGTTTAGAAGAGTAGCTTGTTTAATTTTCTATATTTTGAGTAGATACTAATAAATAAAGTTGTTTAACATTAAAAATTGAGTTAGTGGTCTATTGCTGCTGGCATATAACACTATCTTCCCGATCTATGCCTCCCATAGTTTTATTCACCTCTATTATGTCATCTCTCAGCTTCCTTTGCCTCCCTCCCAAAAGAAAAAAAAGCCTCGGCTATTGAATCTCTCCTGATAACTCAAGCCCTTCAATCTAGGTAACCTTTTCTTCCTTATATTCTTCCCACGATGTGGTGACTGGAACTGAACACAATACATCTCAATGCTGCGGCTGATGAAAGCAAGCATGCATCAGCCTTCCTCACCACCCTGCATGGCCATGTTCTCATTTTTAGAAACTATGTACTTGCACCTTTTAATATTTAAGTGAAGATTGGCTAAGTACATGGATGGAAGGGGTATGGAGGACTATGGTCCCAGTGCAAGTCGATGGCGGTAGGCTGTTTGAATGGTTCAAAATGGATGAGATGGGCCAAAGGGCTTGTTGCTGTGCTGTACTTTTCTATGATTCTTCCTTAAGGTAGCAACATTCCCCAGGGCTGTGTATGTTCACCCTTGATTTAAGTTCCCAAAATGCATCATTGTGCACTTGGCTGACTTAAAATTCAATTGCAATCCTGTTAGCCACTTTCCCAGTTAAGTTAGATCCTGCTTAATTCCTTACGACCTTCTTCACCTCTACTATAACACCAACATCCTTGTTACCTGCAAACCTATTAATCATGTCAGCTATATTTTCATCCAAATCATTAACACACAGTACATGACAAACAACAGCACAGATCCTTGCAGCACACCACAAGTCATAGGCTCCAATCTGAAAGACAGCTCTCCAAAGACACTTATTGCCTCCTGTGATGATAATTTTATTTCTAACTTGTTAATTCACCCTTCTTCCAATGTGCTCTAATCTTCTGGACCAGTCTACCTCGTGGTACCTTGTCAAATGACTAACCAAAGTCCACATAAACAGTGGCTATTACCCTGTCACCAACAGTCAAATCTTCAAGAAATCTAATCTGTAAGATATGATTTTCCATCCGCAAAGCCATGTTGACTATCCTTAATCAGTATTTGCCTTTCCAAATGCAAAATAAATAAATTGTCTCTATCTCAGAAACCCTTCCAATAACTTACCCACCACTGAATAAAGTTCATTAATCTGTAGCTCCCTGCTGTCTTTCTGAAATAAAAGCACAAAATTAGCTATCTTCTCATCTTCTTTAACCTCACTTGTAGTTAGCAAGGACAGAAATATCTCTGGTACGGCTCCTTATATCAGCTCTCTTGCTTCCCATAACATCCTTGTACGGTCAAATTCTGGAATTTATTCACATTCAAGCATTTCAAGATCTCCAGCATCTCTTCTTTCGTGATGCTGATAAGTCATTGTTCCTGCCCATGAACCCACTAGCTCCTGGATTCTTCTGGTGGGTGGGAGGGAATGAGATTGATGGGATTTCTCTCAGAGTTAGCACCGGTTTGATGGACTGCATGGCTCCCTGCTAGGTTGTGAAGAAATAGGAAACAGGATATGACACTGCCAATGAAATTACTAATTGTCCATTACCTTGCAGTAAGTCCTATGTTAACATCTAGGGGGATAAAACCAGTCATGTGATTTTAGCTCCAGATCAGAAATTAATCATTAGACTCACTCAGGGAGGAAAATATACACCTACCAAAAATAGTTTTTCTTCATTCTGGATTATGTCCTACACAAAAAGTGTTAGTGATGAAAACATAGGAGACATTTCACAGTGAAAATGCAAAGGTAAACTTCGCAGCTGGACAATTATGTTATCTTAAACGTGGGCTGAGGAGTACAGAATCAAGATTGTTTAATGTCATTTCCTGTACAGAAGCGGAAAGGAGAATGTAATAATTGTTACATTCTTAAAAAAATGAAAGATAAAGAAAACAATAATAATAAAACACAATAAACATAAATACATATGATAGCTTATATACATAGATTGATTGTATGTCCACAAAGTGAAGCTAGGCACATGAACATCTGTGTATATGGTGACTGACAGGAAATAATAAAGTAGGGGTAGTTGGGGATGTGGAGTAGTGGGTGGAGGTGTTGATCACCCTTACTGCTTGTGGAAAACAAATGTTTTTGAGTCTGATGGTCCTGACATGGTTGCTACATAGCCTCCTCCCTTGGGAGTGCTATAAACAAACTATGAACACAATGAATGGGATACTTCAAGATGTTACTGGCCCTTTTCCATACACACATCCTTGATGGTAGGTAGACTGGTGCTGGTGATGCACTGGGCAGATTTGACTACCCATTGTAGAGCTTTTCTCTCCACCACAGTGCAGTTTCCATGCCAAGCAGCGATGCAGCTTATTAGGATGCTCTCTATTGCACATCTGTAGAACGACGTGAATATGGATGTGCATACTCCAGCTCTCTTCAGCCTCCTCAGAAAGGAGAGGCATTGGTGAGCTTCACACATCAAAGGTGCTGGTGAACGTAGCAGGCCAGCCAGTGGCAGTCGTGACGAAGGGTCTCGGCCTGAAACGTCGGCTGTACCTCTTCCTAGAAGAGAAGCTGCCCGGTCTGCTGCGTTCACCAGCAACTTTGATGTGTGATGCTTGAATTTCCAGCACCTGCAGAATTCCTCGTGTTTGCATTGGTGAGCTTTCCTGACAGTGTAGGATGTGTTCTGGTTCCATGAGAGGTTATGTGAGACGTGCACTCTCAGAAGTTTGAAACTGCTTATAAAAAATGTAAAATACTTCTTAAAAAGGAGAGAATATGTAAAAGGCTGCAACTTTGGACAGTAGATTAGTTTCAATATACAGATTATGCTTCAATTTTTTTCAAAGTACTTAATAAAACCCATTACTGAATAAACAAAAACTTGCACTAACCAAATAATAAATCAACAGCAATCGCTTTTAATACCCATTATAAAACAGATACGTGGGCACCAAGTCCATTCTTCTCCCTTTAAACTGTCTAAAGTAGAATCCAACTGTCCACGGACAGATGCCTTTTTTAACCTGAGATGAGCTTCAAACATCTCCGTGATCACAGGTACCACCTATTTGACTTTCCTCCCGCCTTACTCGATCTTCTACTGAAACTCTTATTTAACTACTATGCTGTCACTTTCACATACCCATGTCTAATTCTTCCTTTCCTATCTCGATTTCTCCATCTCCATATCAGGGGAAGGTTGGTGACAACTATCCATTACAGGACCAAAAGCTCTCAAGGTGATCTTTATGACTACCTGTTCCCTTAAGGGACTCTATTCCAGTCTTCAGGTTTTCTGTTTCAGTCATATCCATTCTGAGAGAGGTTTTCTAGATCAATAACGTTGAGATGCCTTTTTTCTGTATCATGGATTTCCCACTGCTGTAATCAATAAGGCTTTCAACCACGTTCACTCTATAATTCCACACTTCAGCTCTTGTCCCACTACTCCCGGTCAGAGCCAGAGTACATTGCCTTTGACCTTACCTACCACACCAACAGATCCCACATTTAATGATCCTTCGTTGTATTGCATTTAGCTTTTCCGGCTTCACTACCCTTGGGAAGTATGCACTTTTCTAATTCTGGCCTCTTGTACATAGTCAAGTTCAATCTGTCTAGCAATGGCACTACGCTTCCAACCTTAAACAATGGATCTCCCTCCACTGTTTTCATTTTTTAAGATTTCAAAATTCTATCCCTTTGATAAGTCTTTTTGTAACCTGCCCTAAAATAGTTTAAGTGCCTTTTTTGTTAGATTATGGTAGTGTGAAATGCCTTGGGATATTTTTGCAAATCGCCCAGAGAGGTATTATATAAATGAAGGACGTCATTGTTGTTTTCAAAAGATGAGTAAAGTGAATTAATATTATTTGGTTTTATGCTCAAATCTTTTTCCTTTATCATTAGAACAAAATTTAGATTAGATTAGATTATGAGGACATGCAGTCCCCTTTTATTGTCATTTAGTAATGCATGCATTACTAAATGACAATAAGCAGTAAATTTAAATACTGCTTTGGCAAGCAATGTTACTGACGAAGATTTCTTGCTGACTATGAGCTGTTGCATTCTCATAAAATGTAATGAAGGAAATATAACAGCTAAAAATAAAGAAAGGAGCCTATTAGTGCAACCACCATTTTCAAATATGGATGTATTGTAAATATATATGAAAGAGCAAAAATGAATCTGTAAAAAAAATCCAAATGTTGATACGTAGGGCAATTGTCAGAGTATAACATTTAAACAATATTTCATATGCTGTTATTTATTGTAAGTGATTGCAAAAGCCACTTTTAGATGTATGACTCAGAAATATTTAATTACATTGATAGTATATTATGAATGAAATCATATTTTGAACAGAGCAAGCTAATAATATTTTATCACCACAAAAAAGCTTTGAAGAATGGATTACAGCACTGGACACCAATATAAAATCAAAATATTCTGAAATGCTTCTGGAGTCAGAAAGTCTACATTTCGAGGAGAATTTAAGTCAGTTTTAATTGTAAATGTATTTTAAGCCCATTGAAATATCTCACTAAATTTCTTTAAATAATGCTAGGACATGGGGAATGCCAGAGGATGGATGGAAGGCTGGAGTAGCAGCTATGAGTTCATTTTTGGCTGCCTCATTGTATGAGGGATGTGGAAGCTTTAAAGAGGGTGCAAGATTTACCAGGATACTAACGAGAAAATCTGCAGATGCTGGAAAAGACACACAAAATACTGGAGGAACTCAGCAGGCTATGCAGCACCTATGGAAAAGAGTACAGTCGATGCACCAGGATACTGCCTGGATTAGAAAGTATGTTTTACGAGGAATGGATGAGTGAGCTAGGGCTTTTCTCCTTGGCGTGAAGAAGGATGACAGGTGACTTGGTAGAGGTTGTGCAAGATGATAAGTGGCAAATATCAAGTGTGTTTTGTTTCCCAGAGTGGAAATGGCTAACACGAGAAAGCATAATTTTAAGGCAATTCTAGGAAAGCATAGGGGAGATGACAGGGGTAGTTTTTTTTGTTTACACAGAGATAAGCATGTGTATGGAATGAACTACTGGAAGTGGTTGTAAAGGCAGATACATTAGGGACATTTAAGAGACTCAGATTGGCACATTAATGAAAATAAAATGGAGGGCAATGTGGGTTAGATTAACCTTGAAGTATGTCTATGTTTTATGTGTATGTCAGTAATGATGAGTTATTGCACATTCTCCTGATTGTGAAAATGATCCAGAAAGAAATTATGCTATAAAGTAAATCATGAAGCATTACTTTTCCAGCACCTTCTGATTGAATTTCACTGTTTGAATGAACTACAGAAATAGGACCATTCAGTGTGAAGTGCATAGAAAATAACTCAACTTGTCAACTCAGTCAGACTCCATCTCAACTACAAACTATTCACACGGTACAACTAGTCTATATTGTTGTACAGTATATCCAGCAGATGCTGCATAATCTGCAGTGTATTTCTAGCAGCTTTTGTTTTTAACTGTCTTTCATCCCTTTATACCTACATATCTCATTATTGTTCTTTCAATTGTCAGTCTAATATCTCATTGAATGCTGGAGCAAATTCTGCCTTACATTTCACAACCTCACATCCTTCAACATAAGAATATTTTGCTTCCCCAATGAAATATATGGTTGACAGTGATAGAGTGATTAAAACTGGGAATGTGTTAGAGATCAGAACTGAAGAAGCAGAGCTATTACAAAGGGCTATAGAGCCAGACAAAATCATATTCTCCCTGTGACCTTGTGGGTTTCCTCCAAATGATAATTTTCATGTACTTGTCACAGATATGAGAGTTGGTAGGTTACCGACTACTGTAAATTGTCCCAAATGAGAAGGCAAGTGGTAGAGTATGGGGTTGGGAGTGTATTGGAATGTAGGAAGAATAAAATAGGATTAGTCTAGTATTTGTGTAAAAGGGTAGTTGATGGCTGGTATGAACTTAGCAGAGCATGTTATTTTACTGTATGACTTTATGACCTTAGTATTACAGTAAAGTACAAGCACACAGCATCAGTGTGCAGTAACAAACCAAGGGAAGATTTCTCAGCAGGAGATTGCAACTAGTGGTTTCAAATAGAATGAAATCAAATGGTATCTTGAAAGTGCAATGAGAGAAATTTTCTAAGAAATTAGACAAATTGTACTGCACTGGGTCCTCCACAAGGAATGTGTGACAATGTTGTTGAGAAATCAGAAATTTCTTCTAAATGGTATGATTCCTTCTAAATGGTTGAAAGGCATATTTGCGTCAATGGCAACAAGCAAGCAGGAACAAAGGGAGATGATCTACACTGTCATGGCCACATCTGAAGTAATTTTAGACTTTGATAAACAACAGCAACAACATTTTTATTTATACAACATATTTATTGTAACAAAGCATTCTCTAATGCTTGGAGGGCTTTTAAATGAAACTTGACAGTGGCAAAAAAGTGCTTTGATGATGCTATTAAGGCAATGTTATCCTTGAATAGCAGAACAACTATTCAGCAACAAGAAGGAGATCTTCCAATTCTATTTAAAGGGATCATTAACAACTCACAGGTAGGTTCTGGTTAATTTCTACGAAGTGCGGTTGCCAGATGTGGTACTTTGGTAGCCATTCTTCTCAAGGGTGTTAGAGTGGAATTTTTTGGGTAGGTGATTTGTTGACACTTAAATGACTTTGGCCACCAGACTTCTATTTTAACTGTTTGACAAAGGACTGTGGATTGAGTCCACCACAATGGGTTTCCTTAAAGGTGTAAATACCAGATGCTTCTGGCGCCTGACGCTGTAGTTTCGAAGACAGTCTTATCTATACATTATAAATATTAATTGTCTTCTATGTTAGCACTTAAAATGCCAAATAAATGTATTGTGGATTGAACTAAAGGCTGTGGATACCAACTCAGACATGTTGGCGTCGGAAGGAAAGGATGAAATCCGAAGGTGTGATGTTTGTATGCAGCTTCAAAAGGAAGCATTGTCCAAGCATTGTCTATAACTTTTTAAGTAGCGATTGCCTTTCTGCTTAGCATATAAATATCGAGCCCACATTGAGCTAACAGACCTTTCTGTGGAAAGCGTCTCCGTCCATAAGATGCCCACTGTACCTTGTTGTGTCGAATAAAGAAGCTGCTTTGTATCTACCAGTGACTGTCTCTCCGGTAATTTCATCCACGCTACAACAAAGGGGGAAGATGGAAGGGAGAATGTGTAGATATGACATAGAGGAAGTAATCGTTAAAGGACAGTCAAAGAGAAGAATCATCAGCAGAAAACCACATTCATATGGATAATCTGTGATGGACAAGAAGTTCAGTAATGTTATCACTTGGATCACCTGGACAATACTAATACCTGCATCAGGCTGCTGCTTATTAACTACAGCTCAGCATTTAACACAATCATTTCTACAGTTCTGATCAAAAAGCTCTAAAACCTGGGCCTCTGTACCTCCTTCAGCAACTAGATCCTCAATTTACTCACCGGAAGACCACAGTCTGTGTGGATCAGAAATAACATCTCTACCTCGCTAATAATCAACACTGGCACACCTCAAGGATGCATGCTTAACCCACTGCTCTGCTCTCTCTACACCCATGACTGAGTGGCGAGGCACAATTCAAATACCATCTATAAATTTTGCTGACAACACAACTGTTGCTGGCAGAGTTTCAGATGCTGATGAGATGATGTACGGGAGCTAGATAGATCAGCTGGTGTAGTGGTGTTGAGCAAAAACCTTTCACTCAACGACAGTAAGGCCAAAGAATTGATTGTGAACTTCAGAATGGGTAAGACAAGGGAACACACACCAGTCCTCAATGAGGGATCAGAAGTTCCTGGGCATCAACATCTCTGAGGATCTATCCTGGGCCCAACTTAGCTTCGTCGCGGGCACTAGCCTCCCCAGCATCCAGGACGTTTTCAAGGAGTGATGCCCCAAAAAGGCAGCATCTATCATTAAGGCCCCTCGTCACCCAGTCACCCAAGTGTATATATTTATATTCTTACTATAATTCAGTTTTTATTATGTACTACAATGCACTGCTGCCACACAACAACAAAATTTCACGACATATGCCAGCGATATTAAACCTGATTCTGAAATATAGAAATATAGAAAATAGGTGCAGGAGTAGGCCATTCGGCCCTTCAAGCCTGCACCGGCATTCAGTATGATCATGGCCGATCATCCAACTCAGAACCCTGTACCAGCCTTCCCTCCATACCCCCGATCCCTTCAGCCACAAGGGCCATATCTAACTCCCTCTTAAATATAGCCAATGAACTGGCCTCAACTGTTTCCTGTGGCAGAGAATTCCACAAATTCACCACTCTCTGTGTGAAGAAGGTTTTCCTAATCTCGGTCCTAAAAGGCTCCCCCTTTATCCTCAAACTGTGACCCCTCGTTCTGGACTTCCCCAACATTGGGAACAATCTTCCTGCATCTAGCCTGTCCAATTCCTTTAGGATTTTATATGTTTCAATAAGATCCCCCCTCAATCTTCTAAATTCCAACGAGTATAAGCCCAGTTGATCCAATCTTTCATTATATGAAAGTCCTGCCATCCCAGGAATCAATCTGGTGAACCTTCTTTGTACTCCCTCTATGGTAAGGATGTCTTTCCTCAGATTAGGGGACCAAAACTGCACACAATACTCCAGGTGTGGTCTCACCAAGGCCTTGTACAACTGCAGTAGTACCTCCCTGCTCCTGTACTTGAATCCTCTTGCTATGAATGCCAGCATACCATTCGCCTTTTTCACCGCCTGCTGTACCTGCATGCCCACTTTCAATGACTGGTGTATAATGACACCCAGGTCTCGTTGCACCTCCCCTTTTCCTAATCGGCCACCATTCAGATAATAATCTGTTTTCCTGTTTTTGCCACCAAAGTGGATAACTTCACATTTATCCACATTAAATTGCATCTGCCATGAATTTGCCCACTCACCTAACCTATCCAAGTCACCCTGCATCCTCTTAGCATCCTCCTCACAGCTAACACTGCCGCCCAGCTTCGTGTCATCTGCAAACTTGGAGATGCTGCATTTAATTCCCTCATCTAAGTCATTAATATATATTGTAAACAACTGAGGTCCCAGCACTGAGCCTTGCGGTACCCCACTAGTCACTGCCTGCCATTCTGAAAAGGTCCCGTTTATTCCCACTCTTTGCTTCGTGTCTGCCAACCAATTCTCTATCCACATCAATACCTTACCCCCAATATCGTGTGCTTTAAGTTTGCACACTAATGTCCTGTGTGGGACCTTGTCAAAAGCCTTTTGAAAATCCAAATATACCACATCCACTGGTTCTCCCCTATCCACTCTATTAGTTACATCCTCAAAAAATTCTATGAGATTCGTCAGACATGATTTTCCTTTCACAAATCCATGCTGACTTTGTCCGATGATTTCACTGCTTTCCAAATGTGCTGTTATCACATCTTTGATAACTGACTCTAGCATTTTCCCCACCACCGATGTTAGTCTAACCGGTCTATAATTCCCTGGTTTCTCTCTCCCTCCTTTTTTAAAAAGTGGGGTTACATTAGCCACCCTCCAATCCTCAGGAACTAGTCCAGAATCTAAAGAGTTTTGAAAAATTATCACTAATGCATCCACTATTTCTTGGGCTACTTCCTTAAGCACTCTGGGATGCAGACCATCTGGCCCTGGGGATTTATCTGCCTTTAATCCCTTCAATTTACCTAACACCACTTCCCTACTAACATGTATTTCCCGCAGTTCCTCCATCTCACTAGATCCTCTGTCCCCTACTATTTCCGGAAGATTATTTATGTCCTCCTTAGTGAAGACAGAACCAAAGTAGTTATTCAATTGGTCTGCCATGTCCTTGCTCCCCATGATCAATTCACCTGTTTCTGTCTGTAGGGGACCTACATTCGCCTTAACCAATCTTTTTCTTTTCACATATCTATAAAAGCTTTTACAGTCAGTTTTTATGTTCCCTGCCAGTTTTCTCTCATAATCTTTTTTCCCTTTCCTAATTAAGCCCTTTGTCCTCCTCTGCTGGACTTTGAATTTCTCTCAGTCCTCAGGTGAGGCACTTTTTCTGGCTAATTTGTATGCTTCTTCTTTGGAATTAATACTATCCCTAATTTCCCTTGTCAGCCACAGGTGCACTAACTTCCTTGATTTATTCTTTTGCCAAACTGGGATGAACAATTGTTGTAGTTCATCCATGCGATCTTTAAATGCTTGCCATTGCATATCCACCATCAACCCTTTAAGTGTCATTTGCCAGTCTATCTTAGCTAATTCATGTTTCATACCTTTAAAGTTACCCTTCTTTAAGTTCAGAACCTTTGTTTCTGAATTAACTATGTCACTCTCCATCTTAATGAAGAATTCCACCATACTATGGTCACTCTTACCCAAGGGGCCTCTCACGACAAGATTGCTAATTAACCCTTCCTCATTGCTCAATACCCAGTCTAGAATAGCTTGCTCTCTAGTTGGTTCCTCGACATGTTGGTTCAAAAAGATTCCAAGAAATCCTCTTCCTCAGCACCCTTACCAATTTGGTTCACCCAATCTATATGTAGATTGAAGTCACCCATTATAACTGATGTTCCTTTATTGCACGCATTTCTAATTTCCTGTTTAATACCATCCCCAACTTCACTGCTACTGTTAGGTGGCCTGTACACAACTCCCACCAGCGTTTTCTGCCCCTTAGTGTTATGCAGATCTACCCATATCGATTCCACATCCTCTCGGCTAATGTCCTTCCTTTCTATTGTGTTAATCTCCTCTCTAACCAGCAATGCTACCCCACCTCCTTTTCTTTCATGTCTATCCCTCCTGAATATTGAATATCCCTGAATGTTGAGCTCCCATCCTTGGTCACCCTGCAGCCATGTCTCTGTGATCCCAACTATATCATATTCATTAATAACAATCTGCACTTTTAATTCATCCACCTTGTTACGAATGCTCCTTGCATTGACACACAAAGCCTTCAGGCTCGCTTTTACAACACTCTTAGCCCTTATACAATTATGTTGAAAAGTGGCCCTTTTTGATTTTTGCCCTGGATTTGCCAGCCTGCCACTTTTACTTTTCACCTTACTACTTTTTGCTTCTACCCTCATTTTACACCCCTCTGTCTCTCTGCACTTGTTCCCATCCCCCTGTTGTGAACTAACCTCCCCTCTCCTAGTCTCTTTAATTTGATTCCCACCCCCCAACCATTCTAGTTTCAAGTCACCTCAGCAGCCCTCGCAAATCTCCCCGCCAGGATATTGGTCCCCCTGGGATTCAAGTGTAACCCGTCCTTTTTGTACAGGTCACACCTGCACCAAAAGAGGTCCCAATGATCCAAAAACTTGAATCCCTGCCCCCTGCTCCAATCCCTCAGCCACGCATTTATCCTCCACCTCATTGCATTCCTACTCTCACTGTCGCGTGGCACAGGCAGTAATCCCGAGATTACTAGCTTTGCAGTCCTGTTTCTCAACTTCCTTCCTAACTCCCTATATTCTCCTTTCAGGATCTCTTCCCTTTTCCTACCTATGTCATTGGTACCTATATGTACCACGACCTCTGGCTCCTCACCCTCCCACTTCAGGATATCTTGGACACGATCAGAAATATCCCGGACCCTGGCACCAGGGAGGCAAACTACCATCCAGGTCTCTGGGTTGCGTCCACAGAATCGCCTATCTGACCCCCTTACTATCGAGTCCCCTATTACAACTGCCCTCCTCTTCCTTTCCCTACCCTTCTGAGCTACAGGGCTGGACTCTGTGCCAGAGGTAAGCTGTCCCCCCCAACAGTACTCAAACAGGAGTACCTATTGTCAAGGAGCACAGCCACCAGGGTACTCTCTATTACCTGACTCTTCCCCTCCCCCCTCCTAACTGTGACCCACTTGTCTGCCTCCCATGGCCCCGGTGTGACCACCTGCCTGTAACTCCTCTCTATCAACTCCTCACTCTCCCTGACCAGATGAAGGTCATCCAGCTGCAGCCCCAGTTCCCTAACGCGGTCCCTTAGGAGCTGCATCTCGGCACACCTGGCGCAGATGTGGACGTCCGGGAGGCTTGGAGACTCCGGGGCCTCCCACATCCGGCACCGAGAACAACAAACTGCCCTCACACTCATACTGCCCCCTCCTCAAATAACAACAAAAAATGAATACCAAACCTTCCTTGCCTCGCCCATTTCTGCCTAAGCCCGTTGAGCCGAAGCTCTTAAGCCTTCACTCTGCTCCCAGCTCACTCTGCTGCCCGCAAACTACGCTGCCCGCTGTATGAGGCTGTGTTCCTTTTAAATCTTCCGTGCTTCACTGCCCGACATCACACGCCTGCGCAGTCCCGCTTCTCTGAATGCCGATGGAAAAAAAACCCGAAAAATTCAAAAATGGCTTCCTCCACACTTCCGCTCCGATTCTCAGACTTTCTTCTTCCAATTGTCATAATTTACAGCCACACGTGCAAGTGGACAGACCTGTATAGACCATTTTACTAGAGATAGGTAAGATAATTGTTCTTATTCATGCCTACATTGCTGGCTAATTGCATCCTTGAGTTGGAGATTAATGCATCATCTTTCAGTTTGTCATGTTATTACATCAGGGAAGTTACGGATCCTCTCAATTCCTAAGAATTGAATACATCGCTTTCTCTATTTACAAGGACCATGAATGGAACAAATTAATGGTTTTTGGAAGATGAAAGTTGCGAGTGATACAAAGGATAACTAGTTATATATGCATGGATTTGAGGATATTACTTATGAACTTAAAAGTTTCAATAGTAAAGGGTTCTGCTCTCAAAGTCCATTTGGCAGATACCCACATAAAGTACATCATGCTGATCACTTTATCAAATCTAGGCCACACCTGCCATGTGTTTATTATGCAGTAAATCACTACACTATCAGTATTTAAAACTCTATCGAAGGGTGGCTACTGAATGAGAAAGGGCAACATCTGGCTTCTAATTCCAGTCCCAGCCGTGCATATATAGGCTGATTCTCTACAACGTAAGAAGGGCTGCTATACAGACTACCATGATGGAGACCACTGGCATGCTTAAACACATTGCCTTGACAAAAGTCTTCCTACGGTACTTACCCAAGGAGGATATGTGTTGCTTTATTTTATGCTAAAGCCTTTAAATATTTTAAGGGCAGTGTTAGATAAATTGCTTCTGTATGCTCTTTGACACTATAATAACCCTCGAACGCAGATAAGCAAGGGTTGGCAGGAATGTGAAATGGCACAGCACAGGAGCAGGACCATTGGCCCAAAATGTTTTTGTGTTCAGGTTACAATCAGAACAGCCATAGTTTTATTGAATGATGATGCAGCCTGAAACGAATTTTTCATGCAGAAGGTGATGAGTATATGGAGCAAACTGCAGAGGAAGTGGTTGAGGAAGATACAATAGTATTATTTCAGCAGTACTTGGATTGGTGGGGCTAATGACAGAAAATGGGACCAGCTGAGCGGCCACCATAGTCAGCAGGGACTGGTTGGGCTGAAGGGTCTGTATCGGTTCTGTATGTTCTTTGACACTATAATAATGCCTAAATGGGATCTTGTATAAAATGATAAATCAATGAGAAGAGAAAAGGTGATAAAGGAAGTGTTGTTAACACCTTCCGCTGAGAGAGAAAATATTTCCCAATCCCCTGAACAGCATTTATTCACTGTCCACTCTGAGCACCAATTTACTGTGAGACATTAGTTTTATCTGGGAATGCCTCAAGTTTATGCACCAATGGCCCTTTGTAATGACCAACTGATTAAAAAGGAGGGAGGCTATGGCAGACATGGTATCTCAAAATTCAAAGTAAATTTTATTTTCAAAGTACATATATGTCACCGTATACAACCCTAAGATTCATTTTCCTGTAGGCATACTCAGAAAATCTATAGAATAGTAACTACAACAGGATCAACGAAAGATCAACCAGCGTGCAGAAGACAACAATCTGTGCAAATGCAAATGTAAATAAATAGCAATAAATAACGAGAACATCAGATAATGCGATAAAGAGTCCTTAAGGTGAGATCACTGGGGAACATTTCAATGATGGGGTAAGTGAGTGTAGTTATCCTCTTCTATTCAAGAGACTGATGGTTGAGGGGTAGTAACTGTTGTTGAACCTGGTGGTGCAAGTCCTGAGGCGCCTGTACCTTATATTTTAAAGAAGCTTACAGTCCATCACCCTTGGTTTAGCACTGTTATGCCATCAGGGGACCTATTGCCCCCAAACACTGCATAGTACCAATATATGAGACAGTGTCAGACATCTGCCCATCATACTGTACCTTCACGTTACACTGTACTGTAGTGCATTCCTATGCGATGTTCACCAGTGCTGCTACACACTTGCTCCCACAGGTATGTTCACTGAGATCTCGAATTAAGTATGAGCTCAGGCCCAGAGAAGACCAGGAGTCACATAGTCCCTGCATTTCCATTCACTTTACATTAGGTCCAGTGGTGTCTTAGACCTAGTCCAGCTTCAGGTGGCAGCTGCATCGATTGCATTCTGATAACCTCCGAGGTAATACAGCCCCAAATACATACAAGTACCTCCGAGAACATTCTAAAAGAAGTAACACTCAAAAACAAACGCACTAAAACAGTTACATACCTAAAAGGAAGTGGTATTAACAAACACTTTCCACTAAAATTTACAAGCAGAAATCAGTCAATACAGCTGTGTAAACAATGGCCATGCTCTAGTGGAACAGCATGAACTTGGCAGTCACTTGATGTAACTGTTTGTTGTATTAATACAGCAGTGATTGAGTCCTCAATGTCTATCTACATCTACGTATATAGATGTGTCTGTGAGAAGACATTTGAGATGGCGCTAGCATCTACCCCATGAATGCACATATCAACAGAGAGCATAGCAGCAGGTAACAAAATCTAACTATACTCACTTATGGGAACCTCCGGCACAAAATGGAAAGGAAGCATTTAGGATAGGATGAGAACCTGCCTCTTATTTAAAAGCATGTAGAATCCCACTGAAAGTGGCGGAAGCCATGCACCACTTCTCAATCTATCCAGTCCCTCATTAACTTCAGCAGATATCTCAGAACCCATAGAATGAGAGTGGAAGAAAGTTAACTTTGAATTATGGGGAGAGAGGTCTCCACAGGGCTACTATCAGTAGACTGACAGAATTTGGGAAGTAGTTTATAATAATTTGTAACTCTATATATCATGATTAATACTATCAGATGTGGATAGATTTCTAACTATTCACATTTTTCCAAAGTACTGATTTGGAATCCAATTTACTTTAAGTAACACATGAAGGAAATCTGCAATTTTCAATGATTGTAGTGAACCAGTGAGCCAGTTGTAATCAATGTTCCCTCTGAGATGTGTGCACAAAAGATTGTCACCCTCTACCTTGTTGGCATGTTAAGCATATTTCATGATAGTACACAATCACATTTCCTTTTCCAGTTTCTGATCTGGACGGTGTTGACAATGTGGAGTTTGCGATGATTTGTCTGCAGATTTTAGAACTGGCTTATCTATATTGTTTTTATTGAAGAAATTATTGATTCACTATGTTGAATTCCAAAGAATCAAAGGGTGTGAAGAGCAAAAGAACTGCTAGTTCATTTAAATGAATTGCTTACTGAAACAGTAGAAAGCTCATGAAGTCAGGAACGTGCAGCTATGAGAAAAATTTATGTACAATATATAAACTGGTGTTACCTGCGTGTATTGACCCAATGCAAAAGTTGCGGGAGAATTTGCTAGTGGGAAGAAGTAGAGTGATATTTGGAAACCTAACTTTTTAAAAGCGTCATTTAGCAAACTAATCACAAATGGATAGTGTGCAAAAGCTCTTATGAGAAAATTCTTCATTATCCTCTACAAGCCTGCTACTTACATTTTGTGAGAGTGCAGATGAACAAGAGTGAAAACAATCAAACCAAGAGGAGATCAAAGTTCTTATTGACACAGTTTTGCTCGCTATTAAAATGAATACCTCTATATATAAAATTCAGTGTGCACATGTTGCTGTCACTGGGCAAAAAAATTGCACAGCACAAGATTTTTGCACACACTGGTCATTACAAATTAGAGGGGAACGTTGGCTGCAATGATTATAAAGCATGACCTGCAACCAGGAAACTGGCTAATCTGAACACTCATTGTGTTCAATTAAAACAGATTACAGCTACAGTGATTACAATAATATACTATAATTCCTCAAATTATATAAGTAAATAGTTTTTTACTTCTGCCACTTCTGCAATCTGAGCTGTGTGCCCAGGATTTTATTACTTGTAAGCCCTAATATCAATTATTATTAGCACAGGGTTATAACATGCAGCTTCATACTATGACGTAACAAACAAAAGGATTTTAACTTGTACTCATTCAGTTTATTTCTATTTGTTACATAAATTTCAGCAAAAGGAACTAAATTTACAAAGATCAGAAATCAATCTTTTGATATCAATCTTGACCAGCAAAAAAAGAACAAGAGAACAGGGAGAAAAAAAAAATCACAATTGACTGAAGAGGTGCATATTCCCAGTTGAATAAATTACTTTCCTTCTTGTAAGAAACCAGGGGCGGAGAAAGTTTATGTGCAATTCTGTAACATTCTTAAAACAAAATTGTCTGAAGCAGTATGGGCTTTCAACTTGGTTAGTAAAAATATCATATTGAAAACAACATAAATGTAATTTTAAAATTAAAATTTCCAGTTTTCTCTTCAATTACTTGTTAATAATTCCATTGTCCATCTCTTCAGTTTCTACCCCTCCACTACGTGGTTCAGTCTTTCTATGTCACATTGCACACCTGAACTCACATGAAATCACGATCATCATTCTGTTCATTAGACTCCTGCCTTGAAATGGAGATATATATTGGTTATTACACTGATTTTATACCAACTCACCTACACTCAGTGGCCACTTTATTAGGTACACCTGATTGTTAATGCAAACATCTAATCAACCAATTGTGTGGCAGCAACTCGATGCATAAAAGCACGGGGACATGGTCAAGAGGTTCAATTGTTGTTCAGACCAAACATGAGAATGGGGAAGAAATGTGATCTAGGTGATTTTGACCATGGAATAATTGTTGGTTCCAGACAGGATGGTTTGAGTGTCTCAGAAACTGCTGACCTCCTGGGATTTTCATACACAACAAACTCTAGAGTTTACAGGAAATGGTGCAAAAAACAAAAAAAAAATCCAGTGAGCAGCAATCCGGTGGGTGTGAACGCCTTGATAACGAGAGAGGATCGAGGAAAATGGCCAGACTGGTTCAAACTGACAGGAAGGTGCCAGTAACTCAACTAATCATGCATTACAAAACAGGTGTGGAGAAGAGCATCTCTGAACATAGTAAACATCAAAACTTGAAGTGGACGGGCGACAGCAGTAGAAGGCCACACCATGCTCCATTCCTGTGCCCAATAAAGTGGCCACTGAGTGTAGACTTCAAGGGAAAAGCAATCAGAAAGAGGTTGCAATCTTTCCACAGGTCCAGCATTGTCACTGAGAATTTCTTTGAGAGTTATCCAGATTAGCAGTTGGAGCTGTTATAAAAACTGGCGGAATCACAGGTAAATTACTTAAACCAGTTTTCGGCAAAACTTCCTGATCACAAGAACATTCCCAGCAGTTATTTCACTTACACTCCTATCTCGCATCTGTCACATGACCGGGCTAGAAAATAGCCAGGAAACACTTCAGGCAAGACTAATTAACTGCCAGCTGTAACTGCTGAAAGAGTGTAATCATTTGCCCAGAGCAATTGAACTCATGACATGCTCATCAATACTCATTACCAGTGTAAAAATTACACATTTAGTTTCAGTGTTTTGTCACCTTACCTACAATAATAGATAGCAAGAGCCTACAGTGAAGCCAGGTACATTCAACTGACATGATTTTTTTAACTGTCCCTGATCTGGAACAGAGGAGAACTACACACCTTAGTCTACCCAGTCCATTGACAGTTCCATTGATATTGAGGAGCATGGCAGTGCTGAGGTCCATTGGCACATCAGCATTTCTTCTCCCTTTAATCGAGATTTGACTTCACTGCCCAGCCAGCTATCCCTGATCCGGCAGTTGGCATGCAGCAGTTGAAGGACAGCCAAGCCCAGCTGGAAGTCACTCACAACATCACCGAGGAAGGTGTTGCACAGGATGGTGGACCCTCTGTGTCCTGGTCCGACAATGCAATGCAACTTCAGCTGACAATAACAGTCCCAATGCACAAATGTGAATGAGAGGACTGCTCAGAGATAAAGGGGAAATATGTGCCTAGAGGCAGAGGAGCTACGGAAAGTCTTAAATGCAGACATCCCACCCTGCAAAAACTCATTTCAGGGAGGTAGCACCACCATTTCAGGGAGGTAGCACCCCCCCCCCCCACCCCGTCGACCTCCAAGGGTGTATGTAATACTTTGTTTAATGATTTTGTCTAATCTGTAAACCAAGTTGGGTATATGCAGAAAATGTGACATTAAAATATGTACTTTTATTATATTATATTATCATGTTTATTATATTACAACTTTAAGCAAGTCTACAGGGAGTTTGGCCTCATCAAGTAGGGCATCAATAGAGTAGCTCCTTAGCAGCCAGCCAGCTAGTTTAAATAACGTTAGCTATGCTAATGAACGAATGACACCTGTTAAACTCACCTCAATATGTCGTTTACATTTTAACCCACCATGGGCTATAGAAAAGTCACTGTTGCAAACAGTGCAGCGAGCAACACTGTCATTATTTTTGAGGTCGACTGTAAAGCCCGCCCACAGAGAAAACTGATAGGTCTACTTAGCAGGGGTCCGCAATCGTTTTTGCACCGCAGACCGGTTTAATATTGACAATATTCTTGCGGACCGGCTGACCGGGGGCGGGGGTGTTAATCACAACCAGAATATAGGTGATAAGTCAATCGCATCATAACATTTTAAATAACGTTTGGATATTAAACACACAGCGCATATTTTCCCCATATGAACATATAAAATCATTGGAACACATCAAAATCGCTGAATTAGTGGGAGCCCTGGGCTTGTTTCACTGCAACAACATGGTCCTATCGAGGGGTGATGGGAGGCAGCGATACTCGAAGGGGGTTTCTATTCCGCAATATTGTTTTCGTTGCATTCATTGCAGAAAACCCCGCTTCGCAGAAATATGTTGGAAATAGAAGCAACGTTTTCAGTGCTTTCATGGCTATCTCAGGATATTCAGCCTTGACTTTGATCCAGAATGCCGGCAGAGATGTTATGTCAAACATACTTTTCAGCCCACCGTCATTTGCAAGCTCAAGGAGTTGATCTTTTTCCTGCGCTGACATAGATGATTCACCGGGGACATTCACAAATGGGTCACGGACCCATTCCTTTGCATGTCTTGGGTCACTGATGACCTCGCGTGCGTTAAAATTCAACAGTGCGTGACAGGGAATGAGGAAAGGTGCAGCTGACTCATATCGTTTCCTTGTGGCCCGGTGGTTGGGGACCACTCTTAGCACGAAGAGAGACCAATCAGGATTCTCCCTCTCCCTCTCAAAAAAATCTATTTCCAGGATATTGTATATAATTTCTGGACGTCAGGGAGCCACTATCTATATGCGGGAGACTCCCGGAACTTCCAGGAGAGGTGGGATGTCTGTAAATGAATACTTTACTTCAGTGTTCACCGGGGGAGTGACTTTAATGAATGTGAGGTCAGTGTAGAACAGGCTAATGTGCTGGAGTATATTGAGATTAAGAAAGATGCTATTTGGAGCTTCTGAATAACATTAGGATAGACAAGTCCCTGGTGCCAGAATAGACATACCTCAGGATACTAAAGAAAGCAAGGAAAGAGATTGCTGGGGCTATGATGATGCCTTTGTGTTCTCACTGCCACAGGATCAGTACCAAAGGATTGGAGGATGGCAAATGCTTCTCCATTGTTCAAATAAGAGAGATGATCCTGAGAATTATAGACCTTTGATGGGCAAACTAATGGATAGGAGTTATAAGCATTTGGAGAAGCATAGTCTTGTTAAGGATAATCAGCATGGTTTTGTGAGGGACAGGCCATGCCTCATGATACTGAAAGAATTTTTCAAGGAGGCAACAAAACACATTGATGAAGGTGGTGTGATGGTTATAGTGTATATGAATTTTTATAAGACTCTTGACAAGATTCTAGAGTCAAGAGGCATGGGGTAAATGGAAACTTGGCTGTATAATTCAGAATTGGCTTGCCCACAGAAGGCAGAGGGTGGTGGTAAATGGAGATTATTCTGCCTGAAAATTGGTGGCTAATGGTGTTCCTCAGAGACCCCCACTCTTTGTGACTTCTACAAATTTTTACATAAGGAAGTGGAAGGCTGGTTAGTAGATTCGCAGATCATACGAAGGATGGAGGTGTTGTGAATAGAGTTGATGGTTGTCCTAGATGACAACAGGACATAGACAGGATGCAGTGCTTGGCAGAAAAAAAATGTCAGATGGAGTTCAATCCTGAAAAGTGTGAAGTAACACACTTTGGAAGATTGACCTGGAAGGCAGAGTACAAGGACAGTAGGACCCTGATGTTCAAGTGCATAGTGTAGATCCCTCAAAGTTACCACGCAAGTTGATAGGATGGTTAAAAAGAAGCATGGAGTGTTGTCCTTCATTAGTTGGGTCATTGAATTCAAGAACCATGAGATTGCAGTTGCAGTTCTATAAAATTCTGGTCAGACCAAACTTGGAGTATTGGACTTGGACTAACTTCCGCTAATGCCCCACCTCCCCCTCGTACCCCATCTGTTACTTATTTTTATACACACATTCTTTCTCTCACTCTCCTTTTTCTCCCTCTGTCCCTCTGAATATACCCGTTGCCCATCCTCTGGGTTCCCCCCCCTTGTCTTTCTTCCCAGACCTCCTGTCCCATGATCCTCTCGTATCCCTTTTGCCTATCACCTGTCCAGCTCTTGGCTCCATCCCTCCCCCTCCTGTCTTCTCCTATCATTTTGGATCTCCCCCTCCCCCTCCAACTTTCAAATCCCTTACTCACTCTTCCTTCAGTTAGTCCTGACAAAGGGTCTCGGCCTGAAACGTCGACTGCACCTCTTCCTAGAGATGCTGCCTGGCCTGCTGCGTTCACCAGCAACTTTGATGTGTGTTGCTTGAATTTCCAGCATCTGCAGAATTCCTGTTGTTTGGAGTATTGTCTTAAGTTCTGGTCAACTCATTATAGGAAAGATGTGGAAGCATTAGACAGAGGAAATGCTGCGTGGAATAAAGAACATGTCTTATGAGAAAATGATGAGCAAGCTAGAGCTTTTCTCTTTGGAGCAAAGGGGGTTTAGATGTGACACGATACAAGTGTATGAGAGGCTAAGACATAAAATTGAACTGATTGTATTTAGTTTCAGGAAAGAAAGCAAAAAAATTGATTTTGTCACACAAGGGGACTTCTATACAACTTAATATATTAATCAGTATGTTATAATATATATATTTTAAAAAATAAATTATATATGGGTTTAGACCAGAATTTTTAAAACTTTCTTTGCCATTGTAGGGTAGATGAATTAGCCCAAAAAGTCTTACGTTATTATTTAGTAAAGCACTAAACACTTGAAGTTGCAATTGAAATTAAAACAATACAAAAGTATTTCATCTGACAAAATAATAGCCATTCATAAATAAAGCAACAAACTGTAGCAGACAGAAACATTAAAAAGGCAAAATTATATTAAAAAATAAAGAAATAATTAGCATCCAGTTTCGAGTTTCCTTCAAATAAAACTTCTGGAAGTAGTTGTTCATTCAACCACACTTCGATCAAAAGAAAGTTGTATAAACAATTTTGATGACTGAAATGATTGAAGATTACTTTTTCCTTGGATGGTGATATAACATGTGCAAGAGAAATCGGGTAATCTATTTTGCATTGCATTTTCATCACTACTTAAATTAACCCATACAAATTGTTTCAGCTGTTTGATTTCTAGTCAGCAAACATTACATGCATAAAGGACTTCACTAAATATTGAAAAGGTTTCCTAAGATCTTAATTTTAATTTAAATGCTGCTCCTATTGAATGTTGATAAGGTTGACTGGTAAAATAAATTGCCCAACGTAATTTTAGAATACACAAACAAAATTGAACTTTGTTCTCCAACCTGAAATAACCAACAACATGTAACTGATTATTTGTTGTTTGCATAAACAAACCTCCAAATGTCATGTCTGGGAACTGGAGCTTTCACGTTTGTTTATAGATTTTAAAGAAGCACATCAGGCTGTACAATTACTTCACTTTTGTTTGAGGAGATTAATTTCAGTCAATACCTCTGTTCAAGTGGAAATTGATTTTAGTGCTAAATAGACAAAGAATGAAACTAAATTTGCATATAGTCTCTGCTTTCAACAGATTCAGACTAGGGCTGACGAATCATAAAAGTACCAATAAAAAGGATGTCCAGAATTTACATAACGACTTTCATGCTCCTTGTATATTACAAACCATCATACTGAGGTATGGCGGTATCAAAATAATCAGAAAATTTAATTCTTGTATTTCAAAATATCTTGAAATTATCTTAATCACCAGCCTCAAAGTGAATTCAAGAATACTTGGTGCTTCAAGACATATTATACTCAATTTAACTTGGCCAGTATTTTCATTTAGTAGCTACTCCTAGGAGGCTACTTTTAAAACAGTATTTTATTTTTCCAGGGGTTTGGTGCAAAATTATGTAGAAATTGTTATTGGAACATCGAATAGTACAACACAGCAACAAGCCCTTCAACCCAAGATACTGTGCCAATCTAAATTAAACTAGTAACTAAAAGTCTACCAAACTAGTCCTTTCTGCCTACATGAAATTCTGCAGATGGTGGACATCCAGAGGGAGATACACAAGATGCTGGAGGTGCTCAGCAGGTCAGGCAGCATCTATGGAGTGGAATAAACAGTCAAGTTCCCCATGAAGGGTCACCTCTAAGATTTTAATTTTTATTTAAAGGCTGCTTCTATTAAATATTTGTTAAGGTTGACTTGCAGAGTACATTGTTCAGTGTAATTTTAGAGTAGACAAATTAAATTAGACTTTGTTCTCCAACCTGAAAAATCCAACAGCATGTTACTGACTATTACTTGTTGCTTGTATTAAAGAACCTCCAAATGTTACATCTGCAAAGTGGAGAAGGTTTGTTTATAGATTTTAAAGAAGCACATCAGTATGTACAATTACTTCACTTTTATTTGAGGAGATTAATTTCAGTCAATACCTCTGTTCAAGTGGAAAAGAGACAGTTTATTCCCCTCCATAGATGCTGCCTGAACTGTTGAGTCTTTCTGCCTACATGCTCTGCATATTCCTCCATTATCTGCATATTCATGAACCATCTTAAGAGCCTCTTAAAAGCTTCTACCAAATTTTCCTCCACTACCAGCTCTGACAGGCAATTCCACATACCTAGTACTCTGTGTTAAAAAAAACTTGGCCTACACATCTCTTTTGAACTTACCTTCTCTCACCTTAAATGCTTTGTTGTTATTTCTTTTCAGGCCTTGTGGTGCATTGGGTGGCATTTTTGCCATTTCCACAGCATTTGACTGATTTTTTCTGATGAAGCCAAGTTGCCAGCTCAGCACTCAACCCATCACAGACGGAAAGCGTGCAAGGAGCTTTCGGATTTGAACTTGGGACCATTCACCTTGAAGTCCAGTGCTGATGTCACTACTCTACCGACCAACTAATGTTAGATATGTACCCCCCTCCACCATTATCAGATATTTTGACTCTATTTATGGCCCTCATAATCATATAAACTTGCAGCAAGTCTCCATTCAGCCACAGCCACTCATACTAAACAGCCCAAATCCATCCAACCTCTCCTCATAGCACATGTTCTCTAATCCGGGCAGCATCCTGATAAACCTCTTCTGCATCCTCTCCAAATCCTTCCAATAACGGGGCAACCAAAACAGAATGAAATACTCCAGATGTGGCCGCAGCAGAGTTTTAAAATAATAAAAAAACTTTAATTAGCATTCTTGCTCCTGACCCAAGAGGTCATGTATTTCCTAGTCGGGCATGTGAGCACCAAATATAGGCTGATACTCCAATGTATTGTGGAGCGAGAGGTGTAATCTTAGAACACAACTAGGAGAAGAAGTTGGCCAAACAGCCCCATGGGCATGCTCAACCAAAAGATCATGGCTGATCTGATATTTGGTCTCAATCCCACTTTCCTGCCTGGTCATGATCCTTCATTCCTGTAACATCTAAAATCTGTCTTAACCTTGAATATTGCAATGTCGCTGCTCTCTGGAGTAGAGAATTCCAAAGATACACAGTTTTTTTGTGAGGACAAATTTCTCCTCGTCTCACTGTTAAATTGGTGACTCCTTAGCATGAGGCTATACCTTGTACTTTAAGACATTATTTCCAGAAGAAATATCATCAGCATGTATTAAAGATTTTCCTGCATCCTATTTTAAAGATTCTGTCTTTTAGATGAAATGCTACAACAGGACTACATTTAGTCTCTTTGAAAAATGTTTAAGATCCATGCCACTACGTTTAAAGAATGGGGATGGGGCCGGCTGGTGGCTCAACGACATCGGCGCCAGACCCAGGAGCGGAGGTTCCCGGGTTCAAAACCAGTTGGGTTCGCTCCCGAATACGCTTTCCATCCGTGCCGGGTTGAGTGTCGAGATCGCAACTCGACCTCGTAAAACAAAAGGAAAACACTGCGAGAATGTCTGTGAGAGGAGCGGCGTGCCACACAGTCTCTCTCTCTCTTGCTCCATGCCTTGTAAAAGCCATGAAAAAAACATCATCACGGACGCACGCATGGACACACAGACGCACATGCAGACAGACTCGCACGCATGCAGGCACATGCCAAAAAAAAATTTTAAAAAACAAATAAAGAATAGGGATGTTTTCTGCAGTGTTTAGCCTCCTGCATCAAAATCATGACTGTGCTTCTGAGAAATACCTCATTGGCTATATAGTGCATTGGGACTTCACGAAGCTCACAGGACATTTACTATCCTGTAAAGATTTTTACTCCTCATGTATCTGAAGGATGTAAGTAATAAAGTCAATTCAATTTAAATTCAGATTCAAACTATGTATTTTAGCATTTTTTTAAATTGACATACATAGCAGAATAGGCCCTTCAAGCCACCCTAGTAATCCCCGATTTAATCCTGGCCTGATCACAGTACAATTTACAAAGACCAATTTACCTGCCAACCAGTACCTCTTTGGACTGTGGGAGGAAACCAGAGCACATGGAGAAACCCACGCGAACATGATGGGGATTGAACCCGGGTCACTGGTTCTGTAAGGCGTTGTGCTAACCACTATGCTGCCGAGCCGCCCCAATACAGTACTGAACACAACCTTGAGATTCATCTTGAAAGCAGTATGTTTGTTGCTCTATAATAACACATACTTTACCATGATATTTTTTTTATTGTATTACCAGAAACATCTGCAAAATGCACTTTCAAACATATGACTGTAAATCTTGTGACACAAAATGGAACAGCTGAAAAATATTTGGTGAAAAAGAAAATTCTCTGATAGATCAGTGTTTTGTCATCCTCTACCCAGCCCTAGATTTGTACGTTCAGTCCATGTAAAACCATTCGGTATATCTGAGCAATATTATGCAATAGCATTTACACGTTGAAGTGTAGGATTCAGAATCACCTTTGCATTTAAGTATTTAATGCTAACAACTAATTCATACAAATTAGAATGGGTCAGATAGTTCAGTAGGGGAATTGGGAGGACAACATTTATGTCCTCCAATTATTATAAAGGAGGGGTTTTAATATAAGCTGCATTAAAACATATTTTCTGGAGGAAAGTGTCGTCTTTGAGCTTCTGGATTACTACTTGCATGTATATGTGAGAATGGATTCAGTGGAGTACATACAATTCTAAACAGCTAAACGTTAAAACTATGGGCTTTAATTGCAAACTCTTTACTATCCTCAAAATCTCTTCAAATCAACTTAGCTTTAAAAATGTCGAGACGCATTTTCTCTCTATTAAGCTCATGCCATTATGATTAATCTTTACCTCAGGTGGCAATGCTGAATTGTAAATATTGGCAAAAGGCCACAGAATGATTTCAAACAAGAGAAAATCTGCAGATGCTGGAATTTGAAGCAACACAAAATGCTGGAGGAATTCAGCAGGCTGGGCAGCATCTATGAAAAAGAGTATAGTTGACGTTTAGGGCTGATACCCTTCAACAGAATGATTTCAACCATTTTCAGTTTGTTTCCATGTATCTGTGGATCACTGACTATTGGAATCATAAATCAAATGATTAGAAAACTGTTCATAAAACAGCATACTCCTTTAGTGATCTTGAATAAAATTCTTAACTCCTAAAGGTCATTCTGTTGTCACGAGTTTATATCATATTATGAAGTTAGAAAAGAAAACTTCTGAAATTGAACTCACAGAGTGGCGTAGTTGTCATGTCTGAATTGGGATTTACTGATTGATCAAAAATGCCAATAATTGACACAAAATCACAAAAATTTCAAAGCCACGAATTATCAGATGACTTTGTGAAGTCGCTCCCAGATACCACTTGGCAGGCTGAAAACCCCAAATTTCAAGTTTTTCTTTCATAACTGATTTTCTTTTGATGCAGCACTGTAGAGCCGCTTGCTAGACCATTTCAGTGTAAACAAAATTCCTTCCTTAAAGGTCAAAACGGAAATCTATCTTTGTCTCTGACAATCTATTAGTTTCAGGGCCATCATTCCTGGTAATACATTTGCATTTCAGTATAGTTAATTAATAGTATTCCTTTGTTGCTATTATGCAATTTGACCTCACATTTCTGGATCCTTGATCTTTGTCTCTGGATTACTCATCCAATAATTTGCCCATTCTACAACCCTTTCCATTTAAAAAGCATTCAACATTATTGGTTGAAAAATTGAATGTGTAATAGCTACATATTAAGCAAATTTATTTAAATTTTAAAAAAAAATTCTCTCAAGGATAACCTGCTATAAGACGAAGGCTAGTTACAAAATGTTATTTGTTTCAAATGCTATATTTAATAGAGAGGATGAAGAGCCAATGAGTTTCTGATTAAAATCTACCTTCAGCCAAATTAAAGAAAATAAAAATCAATTAAAACTCTAAGTGATCAGAGGATACAATAGTAATGATCTATGCTACAAAACTAAAAGCAACCTAATGGTTACGTAAATCAACAACTTCATGTTTGGAAGTCAATGACAACTATCCAGGACATTGATCAATATTCCTGCTGATGATTTTTCAATAATAACGCAGCATATATTCTGTAATTTTCCCCATCCCAATCCACTGCATAATGAAGAAATTGTTATCTAATTCAAATCAAAGACTACTCTAGTCAATCACCTGCCGCTTTGCAGCTATTGAACTATGTTGTTTATATGTATTGCAGTGAAAGCTGACCCTTTCAAATGTTGATAAAATATAAAAATCCAGAATAAACTATGAAGTTAAACCTTTTTCAATGCACCAAATGAGAACCAAATTAGCCTTTACCCCAAAATAGTGATCATCATCAGACTGATCAGCAGCACTGGGGCTCCACGGGGGACTGTCTTGTCTCCCTTTCTCTTCACCTTTACACCTCGGACTACAACTACTGCACAGAGTCTTGTCATCTTCAGAAGTTTTTGGATGACTCTGCCGTAGTTGGATGCATCAGCAAGGGAGATGAGGCTGAGTACAGGGCTACGGTAGGAAACTTTGTCACATGGTGTGAGCAGAATTATCTGAAGCTTAATGTGAAAAAGACTAAGGAGCTGGTGGTAGACCTGAGGAGAGCTCAGGTACCAGTGACCCCTGTTTCCATTCAGGGGGTCAGTGTGGACATGGTGGAGGATTACAAATACCTGGGGATACAAATTGACAATAAACTGGACTGGTCAAAGAACACTGAGGCTGTCTACAAGAAGGGTCAGAGCCGTCTCTATTTCCTGAGGAGACTGAGGTCCTTTAACATCTGCCGGACGATGCTGAGGATGTTCTACGAGCCTATGGTGGCCAGTGCTATCATGTTTGCTGTTGTGTGCTGGGGCAGCAGGCTGAGGGTAGCAGACCACAACAGAATCAACAAACTCATTCATAAGGCCAGTGATGCTGTGGGGATGGAACTGCACTCTCTGACGGTGGTGTCTGAAAAGAGGATGCTGTCCAAGTTGCATGCCATCTTGGTCAATGCCTCCCATCCACTATATAATCTATTGGGTAGGCACGGGAGTACATTCAGCCACAGACTCATTCCACCGAGATGCAACACAGAGTGTCATAGGAAGTCATTCTTGCCTGTGGCCATCAAACTTTACAACTCCTCCCTTGGAGGGTCAGACACCCTGAGCCAATAGGCTGGTCCTGGACTTACTTCCTGGCACAATTTACATATTACAATTTAACTATTTATGGTTTTATTACTATTTATTATTTATGGTGCAACTGTAATGACAACCAGTTCCCCCCGGGATCAATAAAGTATGACTATGACTATGACTATAAGCTGGTGCTACACCTTGCCCAAGGGAGACCTGCAGACTAGTGGAGGAAAGGAGAGCCTTACACCTCCTTTGGTAGAGACATATTATCCACCCCATCACCCATGTTTTACAGCATGTATCCTATCAAGGCAAACTCTGAAAGGCAGTTTGCACTTCTGACTTTCATCAATGATCTACAAGGCTTAAAGGGATCCTACGGCATTCCTATGATGGGATGTCAATCAAAAATTAAAGATAAATATATTGCCACTACAGGCCCTTTATAACCAAAGGAATATCCACCATGGATTCAGGGAAGAGGGCAGAATTAGATGAGAGTTGCAGACTTCAACAAAGGAAAGAGATGGGGTGGCAGGAGGCCACAAAGGATTTTGCCTACCTGTAGCAAATCAAGGCATCACTTAACCTGGAGCTAACATAGTTTAGGAAACAGATGTTAATGTGAATTGGAACACAGCAGATTTTTGGGTGAGCTCTGAGGTACAATGGATAGAATGAGGAAGAGTGGCCAGGTGCGTGATAGAAGAGTCAGGGCTACAGGTAATGTGTTCGAGGGTTTTGGCAGCAGCAAGGAGAGTCTATGTAGCTATGCAGTGGAAATGAGCTATCTCAATATCACAAATGCCTGATTTGAAAGTCATCCAGGGTTAAATACAACTTCAAGTTTGTGAATAATCCAGTTCAGTTTCAGTTCTTATTATGGAGAGGGATCAAGTCAATGGCAAAGGAAAAAAAAATATGATATAGAACAGATAGTGACTTTGATTTCCCGATATTTAATTGAAGAAAATCTCTCCTCATCCAGTGCTGCATGTCAAAGAAGCAGTAAGACATTAAGCAAACAACTCCTAAATTCCTAGCTGGAACTACTCCTGGCAGTAGTGGGTCTGAATCCAACAATGTTTTGCTAGTTATGGTGGGAATGATGAGAGCAACCCACCTGGCGCATCTGACAAACAAACAGACATTCTGCCGTTGAATGTGGATGATCTGGGGAGTCATCTTAGTGGTCTTGGATGCCAAGGAAATGAAAACCTGCAGTTGAAATATCTGATTTAATGACAACAATTCCCCATCAGCAACACAATCAAGGACCATCTCTATCTTATGATCATATCGGACCCCATCTGCTCTTTAGTGTCTGTCTTTCATTGAACTTCATGCTGCTTTTTCATCATTCATAGCCATTGATATTTTGTGACTGATTTTGCCACACCATTCAATGTATTATGCACTACATGTTGAACTTAAAGGATACAGAATAGTGAACTAATTAGATGAGTAAACCAATTTTAAAGTAACAATTTTAAAGCTAAATTTCATAGATTGACTTTTAAATTATTCAAAACTCTATGTGAATTGTGACAGAACTTGTAATTTTCTAAAATTCCCAAGAAACTTAGATTCTTCCGTTTAAGAAACACATCAGCATGTACAAGTAATGAGAATATGTTTCCAATGTGTTTTTAAATGGAGAGAGGATACCGATTATCAAAATATTTAGCTTCATTCCATACTTTGAATAACTTGTGGTCCCCTATCTGATAATAAAGAGAAACACTAAAACATTCTTCTTTGCCCCTTTAGTATCTGGCTGACACTTAGAACTTAAGATTTCTTCTGATCAGACGCTTGATCAATTAGGGGCCAGTACATGCCAAGAGCACATTCAAATTCCTAGGATTCCATAAGCATCTCATATCTGAGTAACAACTGTCAACATTTTTATACATTCATAAACTTCACCTGGTGTTTGCTACATTCATGCATGCAGTGGGTGTTGCACATATTTGTGACTGTAGATGATGAGATATTTCAACTTGGATAGAATACAGAGACATGGCCGAAAATTCACTTAAAGACACCAATTCACATTTTAAGAATGGTCAATGGACAAAGAAGCAGAAATTGCTAAATACTTCAAGAAGACATGCAGTGTGACAGCTTAGGAGGGTGGTAGGGATGGGAGGGAAGGTTGGATGAAGAGAAGGAGATTCCCCCCACTCAGTTCTTCTGCAGAGATTTTTCTGTTGCTAGGCAGAGGCACCATCTGTGCACATAAGGTGTATGCAGAGGAAGTGCAGTGCATCACAAAGCAGGAACCTCTTCCTATCCAAAGTTACCCTAGTGAGCTCTGTCCCTTTCTTGACTCTGAGGGAGTTGGAGGACATATTAGGAAGGTACAGCTCATTTCAGAGGTACCTAACGCAATCGTCACTCTGGTAGAGCACAATGTCAGCGGTCTGCTCATCAGACATTACCATAAGCAAGTAGATCATCAAGGCTAAATTTTCAAAGCGAGAACGGTTAAAGGCTATTTTCAAAACAAGTCTCTGAGACTGCCTTTCTTTTACCAAGGACTTAATGAAATTATCTTTTAACTTTTAGTTTCAGTGGTTAAGTTTGACATCATGGATGTCAGGCAGGGAGTGTTCTACCTCTGGAGGTGCTGTTCAATTTTTGCAGTTCGTTTTGCGCAATATCAGTTCCTGTTCGTTAGTTGTATTTTACATTATTTCCTGCACATGTTAATTTGGATTTCAACTTGGAGCAAACACGGTAGAAAGACATTCATCTCCATCCACTCTTTATCTGCCCTTCAAACAGCAATATCTGTGAGGCTTAAGCTTTCTTAATATTGGTAAACATTTAGTAGATATACTTTGAAGGAAGTATTATGTTTATCGTTCTTCGCTACTAAGCTATTGTTGCGCCATGAGTTCACTCTAGTCCACAGCATAGCTATAGAATGTTGCGTGTGTGTGTATGACTTTGTTTAGTGCTGATTGTGAGAATAATCAACAAAGTTATTTTTTCAGGTACGTGATAATTTAGTATTGAATCTAATACATGTTTTACTTAACTTCCTGCCATTTTACAAAGTTTTCTCAGTAAAACCCCAGAAGAAAGCTTCCAGCTCTGGAGATTTTTGGGAAGGCTTTTAATCCCCTGCCAGCTTTGTACACAACACACTGTAGAGGCAGTAAATTTAGTGTTACTTAAAATAATCAGAAAGAGCAAATTGGAAAAGAAAATAGATTTCCTGCTTCTTTGCATGATCCAAACTTAGTGCAAAAATGAAACTTTAATAAACGTTACCAATTTTTCTACTGCTACTTTAACTGTTTTGATGATACACACCATATGATGCTCTACCTAGTATAGCACATCGGAAGTTACCAGTGCACTGTCCTTCGATTGGGGAACTTAGACTGATTCCTACAGCAGGTTTTAACATGCTGACATGATCTGCTCACTCCCTTCAAGTCTATAACACAAAACTAATCCTCTAGAAGCCTACAATTACTAAAGCAGCAGCTGAGAGCTAGAAGCTCACTCCATGAAACATGATACAAAACTATAACTATGAATGGAGCTGTAACATAAGCTTTCTATCAGAGTGTAATAAACGTGTAACTGCATCTATTATAAATGCAGAAGACATATGCAGAAAAGAGTGCTTTTTAATAAAAGATCATTGGCCATATGGTCGTTTGGTGATGTAGTTGACAGACACAGACAATGAAACCTTATTGTAAAGTCAGAAGCCTTGTATTTCATTCATTTGCTCAGACTCTGATCCTTAAGTTTAACCACCTAGGCCAGACTCACTTTACTTACTTTAGGAGTAATAAGTTAAAAAGGTCATATTCACTTCTTTGCTTTCCATTTATTTTTCCACAGACAAAATATAGCATTGTTTTGGAGTCATTAAATATATATTATCTTTGATCTGCTATATTATCACGAAGCTCAGATACCATGAATTGAAAGATAACAGAAAAGAAGTATTATGTAACCTTTAGAGTGTCAGTTGGGTACAATAGTCTAACTAAGGAGGGCTTTTATTATTATTTTATTTAGAGATACAGCACGGTAATAGGCCCTTCCAGCCCAATGAGCCTATGCTGTTCAATTACACCCATATGACCAATTAACCTCTAACCCTTGTGTCTTTGGGATGTGGGAGGAGACCCATGCAGTCAGGGGTGAATGTACAAACCTTACAGAGAGCGGTGGGAATTGAACCCGGGTCACTGATGCTGTCATAGCATTATGGTAAATGCTACCACACCATGCCGCCCCGAATCAGTCCAGCTGGTTAGTCTGTGAGCCAGGATCCCAAATTTGGGCCACCGGTACCATCTGGGGGGAATAATTCTTATAGTGATTTTTGGCAAGGTATACACCCCTAGTGCAAGAAAATATGTGATAGCATTGCAGCGGTGGTAGCTTTCTGTGTGATTTCTGGATGCTGGTCTAAAGGACGTATGCATGGAGGCTAGTATTGTCGCAGAGGGGTCCATCAATGGAGTCCTTGATGGTAAACATTACAATCGTGCTGTCAGGGTCCACAAGTACATCTATGAAGCACTGATGAGACTCACATGGGCAGAGTTCACACTGTGGGTTGAGGACAACGTTCCAGAGAGGAGTGGGATGATCAAATCATTCTAAGACCATGTGAACAACATGGCTAGTGACTTGAACCAACAGAAGCTGAACAATCTGCTGCAAAGTCCACTCTTAGCTGAGCTGATAACCCTGTGGCCAGACTTTCTGGAACACCTCCGTCACAACAATGGAGAGCTAGCCGCATTCTGGATATCATACATTGACATGGTAGAAAACACAGTACTTGGGCTTCTGCGCACCTCTCGTGAGGGGCCTGGGAGTTGCACCTCCATGCTATAAGAACCATGATCCCATGGTGCTTTGCCTATGATAAGATGAATTATGCCAGGTACCTGTCCCCTTACTCTGCTCAGATGATGAACCTCCCAGAGAAGAATCCTTCTGTGTGTGAGGCCTTCAAGACAGGCCAATTCTTAGTTCAGCTGTCAAGTAACAACCCCTTTGGGCAGATCCCTGTGGACCAGGCTATTGAAGCCACAGTGAACAAAGACACATGGACTCCTGGAGGCACATCATGGTTCAGCCTGAATGCTGGAGCTATCAAGCGTTACTACATAACAGCTGAGCACCGCAGTGCATTCCTGGGTCAGTTAAGGGAGATGGTGCAAGGCAACAAATCAGAGCTTTGTCATGCGGAGCTACAGCGGCCAAGAATCCAGAAAGATGAGGAAGCAGTTTCAGCAGTGGTTAGCCTCGTACATGAATGGGTCAACCCATTTGCAGAGAAGCAGGACCTCATTAGCATCTCTACAGCAAAGGCAGCCCCCAAGGACATTGCCTCCGACCTGATGAAGGCATATGAGATTGGTGAGCAATGCTATGCAACCTTCAAGGATGAGAGACTAGAGGAAGACCCACCAGCAAAGAAATTCCATGACCCAATGAAAACGAAACAAGCTGAAAACATTCAGTAATATGTGTAAGAAGAGAGAAGTGAAATCAAATGGGAGGGCAATCATCTTGAAAGCAGACAGGTCTTTGTTTGGACGCATCATAGGGCGCAGTCTACGTATGGAGGATATCCTTTCTCATCCCCTTGGACCATTGCCCTGGGCCTTGTCCACACCAGAATAATTGCTGACAAAGACAAATAAAGCTACTTTAGCCACAACCTTGCAGAAAAATGTAGCAGTAGAAGAGCAACTCCCAGGAAACTCTGCTACAGTGGTTGATGGAACGAATTTGGTCCAAAGAGTGAAAGGTGATCAAGTTACTTTCAGAGATATTGCCATAACAGTTCTGGGTATGGCTCTGAGGTAAGTGCTTTTGCCGGCAAAGAAAAGACAAGTGCCCTAAAACTTCTGACCAGCAACAGGGAAACTCAGGACACATTCTTAGAGTTGGGTCAGGAATGTGACTTCTCCCCAGAACTGATGGACAAACTGGAGGCATCTACATGTCTCCTGTACGCCCCAAGAGCATCGACCACCATGAGCTCAGGTATCACCTTTTCTGTGCCAAAAAAGGTGAAATCAAAAGTCATCAACTCCCACCATGCAAGGACTGCTTAACAAAACATGCACAGCGAGCCAACTACCAGGCTGATATATGGAGAAGATGTTTGGAGAAGGACCCACAAGTGCCAAGCCCTGTTGGCAGAGGATGGAAGATGGACAGAGAAGAGGAAGCTGAACAGTTGGTGGTGCACTGGATGGAAGGTCAGCCAGCACTCGATGCCATCCTGGAACTACTGGCCTGTAATTGTCCAAAAAAATGTTCACTCTCAAGATGTATGTGTGTTGCAAATGGCCTCAGGTGTACTGACATGTGTAGACTGGCAGACTGTGAGAACGAGGCATCCAACTCAGAGAGTGTGGAAAGTTCAGATGAAGATGTGGAAGACTTGGAAAATTATTAAGATTATTAATAGGTTATGAGAGTATGGAAAACAAAGTATGTAAAGCAATCATTGATTAAATATATTCATTTTACAACCAAATGGGGCCTAGGTTATGGCCGTGTGGAACCCCACATTTGAATTATTGTACTGTAATTCTAAATGCTATGACAAAAGCTTAAGATTGTTTTGATTTGATTCAACAATATGGAAAATATCATGACATAGATAAGACTCCAGAAATCTCTCCAAATGAGGTTTTTTACCTTTTTGGGGGGTGGGTTAACTTTTTCTGCTGTACTGATGTTAATGTGGAATATATACAAAAAGTGATTACTTATTTGAAGCAATAAAGCTACCACTGGTGCAATGCTATCAAATATTTTCTAACCCTAGAGATGTATACCTTTCCAAAAATCACTATGAGCATTATTCCCCTCAGATGGTACCGACCAACCCTATTGGCTCACGGACTAGGTGGAAAATGTTATGGCTATTACCTGTCAATGCCCTGTTTCCTTCCTGAGATACTCAATTTTAAATTGCTCCTCCATTGGTTGCAATAACACTCAACAGTTTGCTTGTGTAGCTTAACCTCCAAATGAATGGTAAAACTGTAGAATTTTGTGAATGAAACATATGAGTCATTTTATCTGCCCTTTACTTCCATTATGAACAAACCAAAAACAAACACCTTACACTGACATCATGTCAGACACTGTCTCCTAAACTGAACGCAACAACTCAATGACAGTGTTTGTGAATTATGTAGAACAGTTTCTATTATGAACAATATGTGTCATCTGTCACCCAGTTACATTATCCTACACAGGCCTCCCCAGAATTCACCAAAACCATCATTGTAGATCTGTCTAGAGCTCGTACCAGCCATCCGGCTCAGCTGCTATGTGCCTTGGTTGGAGTAACATCTGGTGCCTCTGGCTCGTCCAGATGTGTCCTGACACACTCATGGGCATGTCGTGAATTGGGGGAATGGTAGTGTCACCATCCAGGTCTTGGTGGACTGGTTTAAGGTGATCTATAGAAATACATTCAGGTTTACCCTTCCTACCCACAATGCAGATCTTTTTGCCCTGTTCCAAAATGTGGAACGGGCCATTGTAAGGGGACTTGAGGAGTGCTGATGTACATCATGGTGGACAAAAACGAAGTAGGATATAGGTCAATTGGAACCCAAGAGTGCTGCAGACATGATGGGAGGTAGGAATAGGTGTAAATTAATTGAGTTTACTGAGGAGGGCAGAACGTGGCTGAGATGCCAACCAGGTGACTGTGGTGTCAGGAACGAAATCACTTGGCACCCATAGTGGCTGCCCGTACACCAGCTCAGCTGCAGAGGACTGCAAGGCCACTTTTGGAGCCTTTCTGAGCCCCAGCAAGGCAAACGGGAGACGACTGTGCCAACACTCATCCGTCAGGGAGACCCTCAGAGCAGCCTTGAAGGAGCAGTGAAACAGCTCGCACAGGCCATTGGACTGCGGGTGATAAGCCATGGTGGGATGCAATTTAGTGCCGAGGTTCTGGGCCATTGCAGTCCAGAGGTTTGATATGAACTGGGGACTAAGTATCTAATGGGGTACCAAGCTGAGCGAGCCAGATGTTGATGAACATCCACAGCCATCATTGACGCTAAAGGGACAATATCTAGCCACCTGGCGGTACAGTTCACCATGGTAAGGAGATGCATGAAACCACGGGGTGGGGAGAAGAGAACCAACTAGGTACACAACTCTTGCCCAGAGACCATGAAAGGTGTTGATGGTGCCCGAACGTGACAGTTAATTTTCTCCCACTGCCACACAATACAGGCTGCACTCCAGTCTCGCAAATCCTTCCCAAAGCTGTGCCACACAAACTTTAACGCATTCGGTTTCTGTGAAGACCTCCTGCGCAGTTGTGAGACTGCTAGAAACAGTACGCCTCCAGTTTGCAGGCACTGTGGATCGAGACATCGCACAGAAGAGAAACAGCTGCATCCCCAAACCTGATTTCAGCCAACCACAGGGCAGTGTCTGCTGTCTTGTAAGCCTGGACCTCTGGGTCAGTAGCTTGGTCAGCTGCTGTGCCTGCACAGTCAATGCTGAAGTACACGGCATCGAAGGCAGGCTATGAGAGTTAATCAGCCACAGCATTAATTTTCCTTTCGATGTGCTGTATGTCAGTCATGAATTCCGAAATGCAGGCCAGATGGCATTGCTGCCATGCAGACCATGTGTCTGGTGCTTTGGCCATTGCATGCATTAGGGGTTTGAGGTCATCGAATGCTGTGAATTGCCGAACCTCCCATAGAAACCGAAAATGGCAGACAGCTGGATAGTGACTGAAAAGTTCCCAGTCAAACGTGCTGTATTTCCTCGTGGGGTGGGGAGGGGTTTGGAGCTGCCGACTGAAGAAGGCGGGCAGCTGCCACATGCCTCCAACCAACTACTCATGTACAGCAGCCACAGCATAGTCTGAGGTGTCAGTAGTAATGGCTATAGGTGCGTTTGGGAGTGAGTGTGCCAGTGGTCGTATTCGTTAGAGCTCGTTTGGTGTGTTCAAATGCTCTAGTCACGTCTGCTGACCACTCAAGCATGCTATTAGGGACACTGCCTTTAAAGGCACTATACAAGGGAAGCATAAATTCAGCAGCTCATGGAACGAAGTGGTGATAGAAATTCTCCATACCTAAAAACTCTTGTAGCGCTTTGGCTGTGCAGGGCAGTGGAAAGTCCATAATAACGGCAACTTTTTACAGCAGAGGTGTCGCACCTTCCGCGGAGATGTGGTGGCCATGAAAGTCAATAGTAGAGAAACCAAACTCGCCTTTAGCATCAAATGCTGTGCCTGTTTGCATTTTGCATGATTAATAATCACTCCGTGTAGGCTTAAGTGCTTGAAAAGTGTGCGCAGATGTGATCATGTTCGGTGTTGAGTGTGCTGGCAACAAGTAAGTCATCCAGGTAAACAAAAAGAAAACCTAAGTCTTTTAGCGGAACACGAGGAATTCTGCAGATGCTGGAAATTCAAGACGAAGGGTCTCTGCCCGAAACGTCGACTCTACCTCTTCCTAGAGATGCTGCCTGGCCTGCTGTGTTCACCAGCAACTTTGATGTCTTTTAGCAGAATCCATTAGTCACTGGAAAGCCTGTGCTGCATTTTTCAGTGCAATCAGCATGTGCAGAAACTCAAAAGGCCAATTGGGGTTATAACAGCAGTTTTGGATATGTCCTCAGCAGACACAGGCACTTGATGGTAGCCCCTGACAAAGTCCACTTTAGAAAAACTCTATCTTTCCAGCTATTGGGGGTGGGGTAGTCTCGTTAATCTCGTTAAGGTGGCGGTAATCACTGCATGGATGGCAAACACCATCAGGCTTAGAAACCACACGGAGGGGTGAAGCCCAGGGGCTATTTGATAATAACAGGCATTTCCGTGTTAGCAACCTCAGCCTTTGCATTGGCCAGCTTTTCTGCATCTAGTCTATGCACACGGGCATGGACCGGTGAGCCAGATGTGGAAATGTGGTGCTTTGTGACTGTCGTGGGCTTGGTGAGGTTTGGGAATTTGCCCAGCAGGCGTGTGAATTCACATGCAGTGGTGCATGCATTAGACAAAGTCGTGTGGAACTTACTGGGGGCACAGGGAAACAACCCAAAATCCCTTTGCATCCACAAGCCAGCAGTTCTTAAGATTTGCTAACAGTCCTGTGGCGCACAGGAAATGTGCGCTGAGGAAAGGTCTAGCAATTTTAGCCAAGGCAAAGCCCCGTGTGTAGTGTCGTCCACTGAAACAGAGGATCATGCGTCGTGTCCCATAAATCTGAATCCTGCCGCTGTTGGCGAACTCCAGCAAGGGTCCGTTGCTGTCTGCTTTAAAATCAATGGGCAGCACATTCACCTCAGTGCCTGTATCACACAGGAAGCTTCGCCCTGTGAGGGTATGCGTAATGAACAGCAGCGACCCTGGCAGCTGAAACCTGCAGTGTTCACCGACCTTCAACATTCTGAGGTGCTGGCACTGTCAAAGCTGCGTGGCAGTTGGCACTTCTTGGCATTCATGCTGAGCATGCGTGGCAAAAACATAGACCCAGTGGTGTCTGGGCGTGAGTCTACTGGAGGCTCTGCTGATATAGCTTACTGACACAGGGAAAAGACAAGGAACAAAGCACCTCTGCCTGGCTGTGTAGGCTATCAGCCATTTTAGCAAGCTCCCTACAGTCCTTCAAAGGTGTATTAGCGAGGACTATGCAAACTTGATCTGGCATTTGTTGCTTAAATGTTCTTCAAAAATAAAATGAGGATGGTGATTGCCCAGGAGAGATAGCTTGTGGTCCATTAGTTTTGAAAGCCTAGCATCACCTAGGCTGGGCAGGGAGAGCAACTATTTGGTGAGCTTAGACTCAGACAGTCCAAAAGTCTGCAAGAGGTGACTTTTCAGAGCGACATGTTCATCTCATGCAGGCAGGTCTTCTAATAGACTTGCCACTCTGGTTGCCGAGGAACTACTTAGGCAATGAGGTAGTAAAGTTCGGTAGCATCCGCAGCGCAAACTGGGCTTTCACCTGTGCAAAGCACGCGGTAGCGTGCTGCTCCCAAATCCCCAGCAGCTGCAAAGCGACTGCATTGAAAGACATGTCCTTGAGTAACTCTGGAAATGTCTGAGAACATTGGGGTTACCAATGTAGGATTTTGTGAATAAAACATGTGAGGGTTGTTTTATGTGCTTAACAAAATCTGCAGCCCTTACTTCCATTATGAAAAAAAACAAAAACAGTCACCTTACAGAGACGTCTTTACATTAGACACTGTCTCTTAAAGTGAACACTACAACTCAATGATGGTGTTTGTGAATTACGTAGAACAATTCCTATTATGAAAAATATGTGTCATCTGTCACTCATTACCCTACAAAACTATTGTACTTTTCTGCCAGGTTAAACAAGTTAGAAGTAGTCTAAGAAATAAGGATGTAAAGTTTTAGAGTTATGTTAAATTTGTTTTATGGCCAGAAGAAGGACCATCCCCAGAGGCCTCAGGGGCTAGTTCAAGCTTTCTTCAATCAACAAACCCCCTGAAAGACAATTTAACAGAGGAGATATGTGCTCTCTCTTGCTAGTGGAGAAGCAGTGGTCTTTCTGATGTTGGATACATCCTGCAGAATTTCTTCAGTTACAGTATGTTTAATTTCAGATGCACTTCTACAATGTGGGTGGTCCAGTGATGTTCCCCACCTTCATTCATTGTCTCTTAATTTAACTCTGCCGAACAATCTATCAGTGTCGTGATCTGCTCGTTTTTGTGTAACGGATTTTGGATATGTGTCCGCTTATAATCAGTAAGGGTCTAAAGATGAAATAATTCAGGGCAGCCGTCACTTTCACAGCCTTCAATGGCCCATCACATCCAGCAAGCAGCAGATCACCCTATAAAAGATTACAGACATCTTACATCATCTAACATGACCATACTATTCCGAAAAATCAAGAAAATCCCCCATTACCGCTCACCAGTTTCAAGAACTTGCCAAGCTTTCATCAGAAGGAAAGCAAAATATTCATACTGGTGGGATAGAAATCAAAGGAGAAGTGACAATTCATTAGAGGTATTATTGGTTATTATTCACATACCTACAATCAATAATAAGCAAATGCTTTGAAAGGCTGGTCAAGGATTACATCTGCAGCTTGGTACCACCCAAAATGGACTCCCTACAATTCACCTACCGACACAACTGATTGACAGATGACGCAATAGCCACTGCTCTATATACCGTCCTTACACATCTGGAGAAGAAGGAAGCTTATGTGAGAATGCTGTTCTTGGACTACAGTTCAGCATTTAACACCATAGTTCCATCCAGGCTCGACAAGAAGCTCAGAGACCTTGGCCTTGACCCTGCCTTGTGCAGCTGGATCCTGGACTTCCTGTCAGATCATCTGCAGGTTATAAGAGTAGGCTCTCTCACCTCCAACCCTCTGACTCTCAATACAGGAGCCCCTCAGGGCTGCATACTGAGTCCCCTCCTTTACTCCCTGTATACCCATGACTGTGTTGCCACCCACAGCTCCAATCCGCTAATTAAATATGCCGACCACACTACGTTCATTGGCCTTATCTCAAACAATGACGAGGTGGCCTACAAGAAAGAAGTCATCTCCCTGACACAGTGGTATCAAGAAAACAACCTCTCCCTCAATGTTGTAAAAACAAAGGAGCTGGTTGTGGACTACAGGAGGAATGGAGATGGGCTAACCCCTATTGACATCAATAGATCTGAGGTTGAGAGGGTAAGCAGCTTCAAGTTCCTCGGCATCCACATCACCAAAGACCTCATGAGGTCCGTACACACCAGCTGTGTAGTGAAAAAGGCCCAACAGCGCCTCTCTCACCTCTGACGGTTGAGGAAGTTTGCTATGAACTTTCCTATGAACTTTCTACAGGGGCACAGTTGAGAGCATCCTGACTGGCTGCATCACTGCCTGGTATGGGAACCGTACCTCCCTTAATCACACTGCAGAGAGACGTGCGGATGGCCCAGCGCATCTGTAGTTGTGAACTACCTATGATTCAGGACATTTACAAGGACAGGTGTGTAAAAAGGGCCCGTAGGATCATTGGGAACCCAAGTCATCCCAACCACAATCTATTCCAGCTGCTACCATCCAGGAAGCGGTACCACAGCATAAAAGCCAGACCAACAGACTCCGGGACAGCTTCTTCCACCAGGCCATCAGACTGATGAACTCACGTTGATTTGAGTGTACTCTATATTACATTGACTGTTCTATTTATTATAAATTACTATGATTGCTTATGGCACATTTAGATGGAGACGTAATATAAAGATTTTTACTCCTCATGTATGTGAAGGTTGTAAGAAATAAAGTCAATTCAATTCATAGTTATTAAGTTATCACCCCCAATTTCAATCCAGTTCTGAAGTTTATTGGGGTGTTTGTAAATTGTACTGAGACCTGGGCTTCATGCTCAGCTGATTTCCAGGGGCCACATTCACGTATCAAACATTATTGTCCTGTCATAAACAACTGTGTAATGTACCTACTTAAGCACCAACTAAAAATGTTTGCACAGAACAATGAACTGATTTTATTAAAGGTAAGAGCTGGTCAAAATATGACTGACTGCATAACTTTAACATTTAATACACTGAAGTCCCCAACATGGAAACAAAATTAGATGGTATATTCCACAGTAGGGCAAATAATGTTCATGAGAAAGTAACAAAGACTATTTTCAGTTTACCTACTTCTAGTTTATTGGAAAGTCAGACTTTGAGAAGTGAAGGCAAGGCACACTATCCCTGCTGAGGATTGAATGAGGAACCAAAGCCAAAAATAGGTGTTAATGCTATGAGAACTATTTGTTTGTTTTCCAGTCTGTCTGTCAATGAAAGTGAACCATTCAAACTCAATAGAACTCAAAGCAGAACAATGGCAATTCTCCAGAAGCAAGATATATCAGGCTTCATTGTCTCATTCTGGTCCATATTTACTGATTGTTGCTGCGATTTTTGCAGGTACTTTGAATTACTAACAAGACAAATGAGGCTTTTGTAGAAGGCAATGACTAGCTAATAAGTAATAATCACTAATAAAAATCAGCCAGCTATGATCACACAAGAACAGACAATAAGCTTATTTGCTAAAATGTTCTCTTTTTTTCCTCAGTGTTCCCTCAGGGTCAAGAATGACTTCCTTCTGCTTTAGGTTGATGGATTTCAAATTTCCTGGGGCAGGGAATGGGGGATCCAGACTGTGCAAGGCTGCTTGATGAAGTAGATGTGTGAGTAGTTTGTGAGATAGAGTGCTCCTCATTTATTCTGAGCTCCTTTATGTTCCCAATGAAGAGATTCAAGCTTATGTTCAAGTTTAGTTGTCATTCAACCACACATGAATACCCATGAATACAGCCAAATGAAACAGTGTTCCTCTGGGGCCAAGGTGCAAAACACAGTACCAACAGTCATACACAGGACAAGGCACACATAGTGATAGAACGTATATAGTTCAGCGATAAAGTACAGTCGCACAAAAAATATATAGTCTAAGTCCGAGTCCATGAATGTTGCAGCAGTCTGCAGCTGCACGCATCTTGACTTCAGCCAAGCAAACACTGGAGGGTTGCATCTACTCCATCATGTATATCCATGGCACACCGTCTCCAGCTCTCCAGTGGAGTATACCGACTCTGACACTTCTCTCTTGGTGGCTACAACAGGCAACACCACAGCTTGGGGCCTAGTCCTCACTACAACTGAGGCCATACAGTTCTTCTGCACATTCTACATTTAAGCATTGGAATGTCATGGTATATGGAGTTATTGAGCCCTTTAAAAACTGGTGACTTTCATAACTATTTAACCATTTTTGTACAAAGCGACTTATTCATTTTCTTATCCTAGTATTAGCAAATGTTCCCATTGTACAGTTTTATGACAGAGAGAAATTTCAAGAAAGAAAAAAAGAGAATAAAATTTTTAATTTGCTAAGATTGTGAGATACTATACAGTGAAGCAGAAGTATGTCTTCCCAAGGTACAGTGAACAGCACTCTCAACTGAAATAAACATGGAGCTTGGCAAATGTCTTCCTTTAATATACTTCATAAATGAAGCATTTTAGTTGAAGTTCTTTATTTAAGAAATATAATAGGGTAATTGTTTACATGGATAAACCTACACTCTAGTTTAACAGTTAAAATCTGAAAATAAAAGCACTCAGTGAATTTAGCAAGCAAACACATTGCCTTTCATAGTCTGACCAAATAAAAGTAAATCAGCCTTACAACAGTATCTATCATCAGCAACACATATAATAGTTTATAACCTGTGATATAACATCTTGGTCAAATAAAAAACAAGAGAAGACGAGTGAGTACATCATTCAGCAGTTGGTTAAAAATGCAGGGATAGAAGACGTAAATTAAAATCAAGTGTTATAGGCTCCAAGTACTGTGGTAAAATAAGAATCAATTATCTGGCTTTACCAGTGGAAAGGCTAGTAAAGCCTTATGCAATATGAGTAGGATTGACATATCATAATCTTCATAATCAGCTTTTCTTGGTACATAGACTCTATATAAATTACTTCTTCAGTTTAAAATTTGGTTATTTTTCAGCATTTTCTGCTTCATTATTTTCTTAAAACCTTATTCAGCTAACCCCATGAACCTCAATCTGATTCTCAATGCACATAATATTCTGCAAATAATATGTGAGGTAGTATCTTCAAAGTGTTTGAAAGTCAAAAGAAAATTGCAGATGTGGGAAATTTTAAATTTTAAAGAAATTTAAACTTTAAATTTCTTAAATTTTAAAGAAAAAACAGAATATGTAAATAATAGGGTCAGGCAATATTCCACAAATCAATTTGTGGAAATTGATTCAAATTTAACATGACCCTTCATAAGAATTGCTTGAGATTTTAAGAAAATAGTTCATGGTAGCAGAATCCCAATCCATGTTTTATGCACTGACTATTTGTAAATCAAGTCAATAAGTAAGCTATGGAAAAGCTTAGAAAAAAATCTGAGCTAGAAAGTTTTACATGGTGTAATGCTTTTAAAACGGATTTAACAATAAAATTGACCACATAATGTGACTGAGTCCTTATTGTGAAGTTGCAAATTTATGGAAATAATTTATTTGTCCTCCCTATGTACAGAGAACATGTATAGGGAAGTAGTACATGTTAAGTGCAGTGATGTTAAAATAGATGCATTTCTGTCAAATGTGAATTGCAATACTCATTACAAGCCTCTCAAATATCTTCCCACGCAATGGCGTCACTCCGCTGTATCTGGCAATAATTATATTATTGCAAGGAAACAGCAAAAATTGTTACACAGCCAAACATCAATAGTTTTACAATTATCAGTAAAAATCAAATTGGCTGTAATAAAAACACAAAACGTTGGAAACAGTAGATTAGACAGCATCAGCTGCTCTGCTGCCAATAAAACAACAAATTTTGCAACATATATCAATGATAATAAACCTGATTCTGTAAGAGGACAGAGCTAACTCTCAGGTTGAAGACCAGTCATCAGAGCTGGTCAAATGGGCCTTATCAGGTAAAGCTGACCAAGCATCATGGGTGGGCAGATTAAACTACATAAAATGTGTTATTGATTCATTACATTTTCCATTATATCTGATAGTTCTTTGGTGTAAGATTACCTAGAATCGTTATTGTAACTGAAAATTACAAGATATATCCCCAACATAATTTAGTCTTGAAGAAAAAAATCCTTCTGCTGAAACAAAAGTCTATCTTATTGCAGTTTGGCTTTTCTTGCTACTGAAATTTTTAGCACTTAGAACTGAAGAGGTTGAAAGATTTAGCTCCTAAAGTAATTCTACTCTTCAGGTTCAAATGTAAAAACATCACAAATTAACTTTAAAATTAAATTGTTCATCAGAATGGAACATTTTCCACATTAGAGTTAAACTATTGGTGGTTAATTATAGTAAAATGCACTATGAAACACCTTCTCCACTTTACTAAATGTTGCAACCACTGTATATCTCCTCACAAACTAAAATGTAAAATTATCACTTTACATTCTCGCAAGTCACACCAACAGGAAGATCTCAGATTTATGCTGACTGCACTGATCTCAGTCAGAAAAGTAAAACTGAAATAATAAATTTATTGAGTAGCATGGGGATTGGAAAGGGGTGAGAAGTTATTAAGCCTTCTATTAAACCCTTTTCAAATACCTCCCTCTATAATGTGCTTTTGTACTAATATTGGATAAAGACAGTTATGATACTGTCATCAAAAATTAGCCTTTCAAAACAGGTGATCTAGACTCACATGAAATATTGTTTGTATGAAGTAAAGAGGTCAAAATAAAGAACTGCTGGCAGTAGCAACATCATTGTCTTAAGAAATCAATCCAGTTTATATAAATCTTCAAATAAGAATCCTTGCTGAACTACATAGTTTTGCCACAGACCTAATGTCCCTTTGAAATTTCCTGCTCCTATCAACATAATTTACTGTAAATTTTAACCTCAATATTAATGTATACTACTTTCCTTTCCTTCAAAATCATTACAGATATCAAAAGGGAGAGGCTGCACACAGTATTTACTACAGTCTTCTATGCATTTGGTTACATATAAAACTTGCACCTTATATGCAGACTTTAAGTAAAATTTCCAGCTAGATGTGCAATTAGGAAAAAGGGTATGATTTCAATACTTCATTAAAAACAGGCGAAGTGCAATATGACTCATAAGATACCACCCAGCTTGTAAATACAACTCAGAACAATTGAAGATTCTGTGTTTTAAACAGAAATTTATGAGCAACATATACAAGAAGAAAGACCTTGGGGTGGCTCTATTTACTCACCTACTACCCTTCAATTAAAATATTTTTATTTAAAACCATGTTATAATCATCCTAGCTTGATACTTTTATCACTGATCTGAGGTAAAATGGAAGCCGGGGCTACAGAAAAGAACGAAACATTTGCTTGCTTCAGGTGCCACCTGTTGAAGCATCCTAGAAATCAGCTGTTGGAAGCAAAACCACCTGCTACTGCTGACTACAATGGGGCTTTCAGCTTATTCATAGTGTGCAGTAGGGATGCTAGCAGCAAGTTTGCTATAGGATAACTGAAAAATAAATACAATGGATATAAAAGTGGAGAAAGTTTCTTAGTAATAACATTCTTCAAATTTCTATCTCAAAAGATAAATGAAATACAGTGGGTAGACATCACAAGTTAAGTGAGCAAACACAGCTGTTTCTGTGTGAGATAAACAGAGTACTTAATAAGTCAATAAACAATGACTCTGAAATTAACTATAACACAAATGATTAATGTTTACCTCTCCTTGGCCAATATAAATGTCTACAGCTTTATGCGTGGTTGTTTCAGATGTTGAGGAGATTGTATACTGAGTATTGAACCTCCCAACTAATGACCAATCCATATTTTAATGCTAGCTTTATTTTTTTCTGAACATTATCCTTTTTATTAATAATCTTTTGCATGTACCAAAGCTAAAGCTTTCTAAAAACTCATACAGGCAACACACAGTATATAATGTTATCTCATGTAATCTTCGTGTGAACTCGTCATCTTGTGTGTGTCACTTGGGCACGATCTGCCCTAATCAAATCCATGCTGATTCTCGTGTGCTGTTGCTCAATAAAAATAATTGATGCTGCACCCCACTACAGGTGTGCCCCACTTTTCGAACATTCGCTTAATGAAAGCTCGCTGTTACAAAAGACCTACATTAGTTACCTGTTTTCGCTAACAGAAGGTGTTTTCACTGTTCCGAAAAAAGGCAGAGCGTGAAAAAAGGCAGCATGCGAAAAAAGGCAGCGCACGTCCCGAGCAGCCAAGCTCCTCCCCCAGAACTGCATTCTAGCAGGCATTGCCTAAACACGTGCCTGTGAGCATCTGTGCTTTATCTCGATTTATTTTGAGCATCCGTTAGCAAGATGAGTTCTAAGGTATCGGAGAAGCCTAAAAGAGCTTGTAAAGGTGTTACACTTAGCGTAAAACTTTATACATTATACTTCATTGTCGCCAAACAATTTGATACTAGAACATACAATCGTCACAGCGATATTTGATTCTGCGCTTCGTGCTCCCTGGAGTACAAATCGATAGTAAATATTAAAAAATTTAAATTATAAATCATAAACAGAAAATAGAAAAGGGAAAGTAAGGTAGTGCAAAAAAACCCGAGAGGCAGGTCCGGATATTTGGAGGGTACGGCCCAGATCCGGGTCAGGATCCATTCAGCAGTCTTATCACAGTTGGAAAGAAGCTGTTCCCAAATCTGGACGTACGAGTCTTCAAGCTCCTGAGCCTTCTCCCGGAGGGAAGAGGGACAAAAAGTGTGTTGGCCGGGTGGGTCGTGTCCTTGATTATCCTGGCAGCACTGCTCCGACAGCGTGCGGTGTAAAGTGAGTCCAAGAATGGAAGACTGGTTTGTGTCATGTGCTGCGCTGTGTTCACGATCTTTTGCAGCTTCTTCCGGTCTTGGACAGGACAAATTCCATACCAGGATGTGATGCACCCTAGAAGAATGCTTTCTATGGTGCATCTATAAAAATCAGTGAGGGTTTTAGGGGACAGGCCAAATTTCTTTAGCTTTCTCAGGAAGTAAAGGCGCTAAAACTAAAGTAAAACTAGAGATAATTAAGTGTTTCGATTGTGGTGAACAAAGTTAGGACAAAGTGAGTTTGGCTTGTGGAAGTTGACGAAGATGATGTTGAAGAGGTTTTGGCATCCCATGACCAAGGACTGATAGATGAAGAGCTGATGCAATTGGAAGAGGAAAGGATAGCAATCGAAACCAAATGCAGAAAGTGAAGTCGTTCAGGAACTGAATGTGAAGCAACTGTGTGAGATTTTCACTGCAATGATTGCAGGAAAGTATGAATTTAATTTTGAAAGGGTACGTAGGTTTAGGGCATATTTGCAGGATGATTTGAGTGCTTACAAAGAACTGTATGATAGAAAAATGCACGAGGCTAAGCAGTCAAGCATACTGTCGTTTTCAAGCCTTCCACATCAGCCACAGCAAACGACGAACCTCGACCTTCGACATCGAGGCAGGCAGACATAGAAGAAGATGACCTGCCCTGATGGAAACAGACGACGATGAGATGACACCCCAGTGTCCCGCCACACAACATCCGGGCTGCGAAGTATGCAGCAGTGCAGCGTTAGCCGGGACGCACACAGCACATCTTTAAGAAAAAAGCCGAAATAGACAAGCTAATTAATTAGGAGCCGCCCGGCACGTAAATGTCGTCCCAGATCAGAGGTGATTGCGTGCCGGGCGGCACCTAATTAGTTAGCTTGTCTATTTTGACTTTTTTCTTAAAGATGTGCTGGGTGCATCCCGGCTACCACTACACCACTGCATGCTTCGTGGATCGGTATCGGTCCGTGGCCTGGAGGTTGGCGACAACTGCACCACCCCAACCTCCGATGACTCAGCCTAACACACCATCATCATTGTGCTCGGTGCTGTCTCCCGATTCCGGTAAGTGATACTACACTGTACATGCGTTATTTCTACTTTATATAGGCTGTGTATTTTTATGTGTTACTTGGTATGATTTGGCAGCTTCATAGCTTAAAGGTTACTAGAGAGAGTGTTTCTGCTGAGAGCGCTTGCGTGAGATTTTCAGTACGGTGGACAGTGCCGCGATGATTGTAGAAAAGTATTTCTACTTTATATAGGCTGTGTATTTATCATATCATTCCTGCTTTTACTATATGTTACCGTTATTTTAGGTTTTAATGTGTTGTTTGGCATGATTTGATAGGGTATTTTTTGGGTCTGTGAATGCTCACAAATTTTTCCCGTATAAATAAATGGTAATTGCTTCTTCACTTTATGACATTCCGGCTTACGAACCATTTCATAGGAACACTCTACCTTCAGATGGCGGGGGAAACCTGTAATTTCCCCAAAATAATGCTAAACAGTTGCAGCTATAATTCAAATATCAAAATACTATATACAACCACGAAATTCATTTTCCTGCGAGTATACACAGTAAGTCCAGGAAACACAATAGAATCAATGAAAGATTGCACCCAACAGGACGCACTAACAACCAGTGTGCAAAAGACAACAAACTATGCAAATACAAAATATACTACTACTACTACTAATAATAAAACTAATATGGTTTTTTCTAGCTTTAAACCCACTCTCTAATTTACAGAATCGGATGAAAATAGGGTATCAAATCAGGTGAATTTTCCCTTGGCACACTTTCTAAACATGGATGATTTGAAATTATATGCTACTTCATCAGTAAAGCAAAAGAAATTAATTCAAATAGTAGAAATATTATCTAAAGATATAAACATGAACTTTGGACTAGATGAGTGCAGGACATTAAACATAAAGAAAGGTGCAATGGAGCTAGTAGAACATAAGACAGAGCAGCAGGACACAATACAACTGATGGATGAATACGAAACATTCTGGGATATCAACAAGCAAAGAAAATAGATCACAGTGTGATAAAGGGAAAATTACTTCAAGGTCTAAGAAAATTTGCCGAATAGTAAAAATATAACAAAGTCAATAAATGCTTTCACTACACCCATATTATTGTATTCTTTTGGCATAATATCTTGGTTTGAAACCGATCTGAAAACACTATGTACATTCGAACGCACTTCAGTTAACATTACCTAGGACATTGGGGTGTATGGGGTGTCAGGGAGGGATAGCACCTCTGGCAGGGGAACATGTCGCATCCTTTTCAAGGTGGTTAGTCCACCTTTGGTCCCCACCTGGCACTCAGTTCTCACCTGTGGCTCCCTGTAGCTGTTTGCATGCGACAGCAGCCACACCCCGGGCAACAGCTTTGACAAGCCGGCTAAACCAGGTGAGGGTAGCCAACGGGCCTCAAACCCTCGGTGAGATAGGGAGTTGTCTATCCCAGCATGTGAAGACAGACTCCGGCAGATTGAGCGGACGAGACCAATGGAAGGTCCAACGGTCAAGAAGGTGGTCTCTGCAAGTGTCGTGGAACATGTAGAGCAGGACTAGACACAGGAGACATCCTGGTCATCCACTGCACCTAGTCCTATCTCCAGCCGTCTCGACCCTGTCTTGCCACTGGACCCAGATGGGAATTGGGAAGAGAGAGTGAGGCTGACGCTGCGCAACTCTCCCTCACTTAAATCCAAATCACGCACTAGTTTCAACACCATCATAATGGTGTCGAGGTCCTCATCGGCGTTGACGATAGACGAACACCTAGTACAGATGAAGGTAGAGGAATAACAGACAAAAAATTTACACAACAGTCAGATAAAACACCTGCGGATATATTTTAATCAATGAAGACATCACAAGACAAAGGAGCAGAAGTAGGCCATTCGGCCCATTGAGTCTGCTCCGCAGCTCCCCTATGAGCTAAACTATTCTCCCATCTAGTTCCAATTTCCGGCTTTTTCCCCATATCCCTTGATACCCTGACTGATTAGATACCTGTCAATCTCCTCCTTAAACACCCTCAATGATTGGGCCTCCACAGCTGTATGTGGCAACGAATTCCACAAATCCACAACCCTCTGGCTAAAAAAATTTCTCCTCATCTCTGTTTTAAATGGGTACCCTCTAATTCTAAGACTATGGCCTCTTGTCCTGGACTCACCCACCAAGGGAAACAACCTTTCCACATCTACTCTGTCCAACCCTTTCAACATTCGAAACGTTTCTATCAGATCCCCTCTCATTCTTCTACACTCTAATGAATACAATCCAAGAGCCGACAAATGCTCCTATGACTCAGCACTCCACGTGAGCATATGCAGTTCTGATAAGAAGTACATACCACTAAACTTAAGCTAAAGCACGACCTATAAAAATGAGGAAATTGTCAGTATAGAAGAAAAAATTAACCAATGGAAGAGCATGGCTTTCCATGTAAGACATCCCCACGATCTGAGCAGACAAGATGTCGAGAAGGAAAGACAAGGAAATGTCAAATGCCTGGCTCAGAGTTGGAGACCTCTTCCCAGAAACAGAGGGTTTCCTAGTGGCAATACAGGACCAGGTGGTTAACACAAAATATTGCCAAAAATACATAATAAAAGACCAACAAATTCAAGGCGGTAAATGTGGAAAATGACAGGAGAAGCCAGAAACAATCCAATACATTACAGGAGCCCACAGCAGCTTAACTCAATCTGACTACTTACACAGGCACAGTCAAGTGGCAAACACCATTCGCCGAAATCTTGCTTTAAAATACAAACTCATTAACAAAACCGTGTCTTACTACAAATACAAGCCAGATCCAGTCTTAGCGTCAGAGTCCTACAAATTATATTATGACTGATCCATTATTACAGATAGGACAATCCATAATAAACATCTGGATATAATATTTCAGGATAAACAAGCAAGAACAACTTAATAGATATAGCCATTCCAAACACACACAACATACAGAAATCAATAAGTGAAAAACACAAGAAATATGCTGAATTACAATAGGAAATTGAAAGACTATAAACATGAACAGGGTACATATGGTCCCAATAGTAATATCTACGACTAGTATCATTCCAAAGTCACTATACAATAGCATTAAACAATTAGGCCTACACAGCAATATTAATGGAAATCTCAGAAAGCCAGATTACCAAACACCACTAGGATAGTCCAGAGCTTCCCAGCAATTGAGAAATGAATGTGCTTGGCTATGCCTGTACCTCAGGTTTTACCGGTTTGAGCTGTGAAACAATAAAAATAATAAAGCAATAAATATTGAAGCTATAGCTTCTAATATTGTTCTTCATTCTTAAGGCTACCTTAGACTATATTTCTCTTTCTCCCTCTCAGCTTGTGTTAATGTTGTTATGTTTATTTTGTAAGTAATGTAATTTGTTAATTTAAGTTTATATTATACTATTTAGGTTTGTATTATATCGTGCTGTTGTTGCTAAGAGCTAATTTTGATTGTGAATATATGTCTATGACAACAAACTTCAACTTGAACTCCATGTCCAGTGAGTGTAAGGTGCATCTTACTCAATTCTTAAATCCACAATCAGGATGTGTTCTTACCATAGTGCTTTACTAATGATGCTTTGAGGCTGATGCGCACAATGAAAGACAAAAGATACTTTGAAGCACTTGTCAATACAAGAAGTTTCATAGAGTATTAATAGGCAGTTTATGGTCTCTAAGTATTCCAAACAGACAGGACAATGCAAAAAAAAAGGTTGTTTCTTTCAGAAATGAAATAGGAGTGGGAGCCATTTTTATGTTCTTTGCATGGGAATGACAGAAGGGAAGTGAGGATAAGGATAGGAATTGTCTCTTTGACCTCTCCTCATGCAGTGAGGTTGTTGAGTATCCAGCCAGTGGCGATTTTGTAGATTGTTAATGAGCTTTCCAGGAATACGTCCTTCCAGGGCATCATGAGCATCAGAATTTTTTCTCAGAGTATCTCATTTTTCTAACAGCATAGCAGGAGGCATTCTGCCTATTTTGTCCATGCCAGTTCACAGAACATTCCCATCAGACCCATTCCCTCCCTTATTTCACTATCACATTATTCTCTCTCATATGTCCACCAACATCCCCCCATACTCCAGTCAGCTATCTACACTAGGGGTAATATACATTTTCTACCTGCATGTCTTTAGTATGTAGAAGAATGCCAGAACATCTGGGGAAGATGTGCACAGTCACAGGACAAACATGCAAGGGCCATGTAGAAAACACCTAAGGCTAGAAACAAATCAGGATCCCTGGAACTGCGAGGCAACAGTGATAACTGATGTACCACATGCTATCCATCATACTAATTCTGATAAATATTTCAATGTATATGCAATCTGCTGGATTTGCAAGCTAGAATTCAAGAACGCTGGGCTCCCAGCAACTTGTCCTTAAATTGCCTCATCATAATGACACACCTCAAACGCATATATATACTCCCAGGATATTGGGCATTAACTTGCATGATTTTCTGATTTTACTCTATTCTCTGGAGTTCAGGCTGGCTGATGGTGTAGTGGCATCAGCACGGGACTTCAAGGCAGATGGTTCTGAGTTCAAACCCAGCCAAGTCCCAACCTGGGCAGCAGCAGTATCTGCGCGGAAGAAAGGCCTGGCAATCTACTTCCGTATCTTGCCATGAAAACTCTATGGTCCATCAGGTCACGAAGAGGCAGACTCGACTTAATGACGAAACAACAAGGTTCTTATTGAGATGCGAACACCCCTTGCATGGGCTGTACCCCTCAGATGTGTGCAAAAGACCTTCTGGCACAATTTTTTTGTTACTAGCATGGGTGGAGCATTGGCTGATTGGCAGAAAACAGAGAGTGGGAATAAAGTGATCCTATTCTGGCTGGCTGCTGGTTACCAGTGGAGTTCCACGGGGGTCAGTGTTGGGACCGCTGCTTTTTACGATGTATGTCAATGATTTGGACTATGGGATTAATGGATTTGAGGTTAAATTTGCCAATGATACAAAGGTAGGTGGAAGAGTGGTTAGTGTTGAGGAAACAGGGAGCCTGATAGTTTAGGGGAATGGGCAAAGAAGTGGCAAATAAAATACAATGTTGAGAAGTGTATGGACATGCATTTTGGTGGGAGAAATAAATGGGCAGACTATTATTTAGATGCGGAGAGAATTCAAAATGTAGAGATGCACAGGGACTTGAGAGCCATTGGTGCAGGATACCCTAAAGGTTAACCTCCAGGTTGAGCCGGTGGTGCAGAAGGCGAATGCAATGTTGGCATTTGTTTCTAGAGGTATAGAATACAAGAGCAAAGATGTGATGTTGAGGCTCTATAAGGCACGTGAAACCACACTTTGAGTATTGTGTGCAGTATTGGGCTCTTATTTTAGAACGGATATACTGATAGTGGCGAGGGTTCAGAGAAGATTCACGAGAATGATTCCAGGAATGAAAGGGTTACTGTATGAGAAACCTCTGGCAGCTCTAGGGCTGTATTCCCTGGAGTTCAAGAGAATGAAGGGGGATCTCATAGAAACATTCCGAATGTTAAAAAGCCTGAACAGCTTAGAAATGGCAAAGTTATTTCCCATGGTAGGGGAGTCTAGGACAAGAGGGCACGACTTCAGGATTGAAGGGGGTCCATTTAGAACTGAGATATGGAGAAATTACTTTAGTCAGTGGTAAATCTGTGGAATTTGTTGCCACGAGTGGCTGTGGAGGCTAAGTTATTAGGTGTATTTAAGTCAGAGATAGATAGGTTCTTCATTAGCCAGGGTCAAAGGGCATGGGGTGAAGGTAGGGGAGTGGGGATGACTGGAAGAATTGGATTAGCCCATGATTGAATGGCGGAGCAGACTTGATGGGCCAATTGGCCTATTTCTGCTCCTATATCTTATGGTCTTATGTTCTACTTTGCTTGGGAGCAACAGAATGCCATTCATGTCTCCACACAACTCAGTGAATTAGTCTGATTTAAGAATGTGCCCAACTACTCTTGCAAGTTATTATAGAGCTTAATTCTCATGTTATACTTTAATATTTATTATAAAGGAATTTCTCTTCATTTTTTCTCTGATGCTTAAAATGTAACTGCCATTACAAGGAAAGCATTTCTGTGCTTCTACTTCCTTAGACACTTGCGAAGATTTGGCACATCATCTAAAACTTTGACAAACTTCTATAGATGTGTGGTGGAAAGTATATTGACTGGTTGCATCAGGGCCTGGTATGGAAATACCATTGCCCTTGAATGGAAAATCCACAAAAAGTCATGGATATGGCCCAGTCTATCATGGATAAAGCCCTTCCTACCACTGAGCACATCTACATGAAACGCTGTCACAGGAAAGCAAGATCTATCATCAATGACCCACAACACCCAGCCCAAGCTCTCTTCTCCCTGCTGCCATCAGGAAGGTGGTGGTACAGGAGCCTCAGGACCCAAACCACCAGGTTCAGGAACAGTTATTACCCCTCATCCATCAGGCTCTTGAATGAAAAGGGATAACTTCACTCAACTACACTTGTCCCATCACTCAATTGTTCTCACAACCTATGGACTCACCTTCAAGGATACATCACCTTTTCTTAAGACAAAATACAAAAACACAATTTGTTGTCTTTTGCACATTGGCTGTTTGTCCATTCTGCTTTCATTGAATCTATGGTATTCCTTGGATTTACTGAGATTTCCCACAAAAAAAAAGAGCATCAGGGTTGAATATGGTGACATAAATGTACTTTGATAATAAATTTACTTTGAACTTTTACTTCAGAAACTTACTATCAGATCTACACAGTGAGTGGCTGCCAAGCTGAGAAATGAATATCAAATTTAGAACACAGGGAGTTTTGTTTGATGCTGTCCTGATTGCAACTGACCTACACACTGATGCACTAGTAAAACAGGAAATAAGTGCATACCGCCTAGACTCAGTTCTGTGGAATGAGAAGTAGCATGGGTTTGTGCATGCCCAACTTAATGGTTAGAGGGTTAGTTTCCAACTGAAACATTTTTTTGACTGATTATGATCTGAAGATACAAATGCTTCTTCAAAGGAAAAAAAGCATTTAAAAGTATGAAATTAAACAGTAAGTTTCTACAAAGCATGACATAAAAAGTATGCAAGATCCTATCTGGTTTACTCTGATAAAGATTTCCAAGGAAGCTTGAGCACTGACAAACTCACCCCAGAACTGGCACATAATACTTTATACATTGAGCTGAACCTGACCCACTGACCAAGTTAGCGGCTCCTCACACTTCCTGCATTTGAGGCAGTGCAGTGGCAATCAATTTGAGGGTTGACTGCCATGGATGAGGAAATGTGAGGACTTAAACATAGAACTTGATCACCTGCACCTGGAATTCCCTGAAGGCTTCTTGATAGTTCATTGGTGACAAAAGCATCGAAATATTTTTTTTAATATCCAATAAGACACCGGTAAGATGGTGGCGCACTTGGCCACAGTGGCCTCTCAGGCTCCAATGGATGATGCAAATGTGTCTTCAGCGATTTTCTTGTCATCACAAGATCCCATTGGACATTGGTAATGCAAAATAGTAAGTCTGATTCAGGGGTTCATTGATGAGGCTGATGACAGAGGAGCTACATGGCCCTGGTTATTCCCAGACCTTCATGCCATGGCGTCGCCTGTTACAACCACCTAGGGGAGGAGGTGCCAGAGGCAGTGTGGCGGAGATGAGAGATGCAGTGGGTGTGCTGGGTTGAGGGCTGGCTCCAGCAGCTGGCTGTTCCATTGGTGCTGCTCTCCAGTGTTTGCTCCCTAAAGGCAAGCTGATTTGCCTTTTCCTTCAGCTGATCCAGCATGAGATGAGGAACTGCTGCGTGCTTGTTCATGCAGAAACATGGCTTCAGGACAACATCTTATGCACCATCAATCCTCAGGGCATACACCTCACGATCTACTATTATTTTTGTGACTGTATGTGCTTTTGTAACTGCAGTATGTGTGCTGTGTGTGACTGTATATGCTTTTGTAACTGCAGTATATGTGCTGTGTGTGACTGTATGTGCTTTTGTAACTGCAGTATATGTGCTGTGTGTGACTGTATGTGCTGTGTTTTTTACCTTGACTCCAGAGGAACACTGTTTCAGTTAGCTGCATGTATCTGTATGGTTCAATAACAATTCAACTTGAACTTGAAACAATTCAAATTAAAAGCTAAATAAATTCACTTCAAATATCACAGGGCAGATTGGCAAAGGACTTTTATCTACCAGCAGTCTAGTGTGTATGTAGATAAGCCCTACATGTTAGTGAAAGAATCAGTGATGACATTGCACTTGGGTTCCAAGTGTGCCTGCATACTGCCTGCTTACTGCAAACTGATGACTGAGGTTGAAATGATCATGTTTCTGAAATGGAGGCAATGGAGGATTCATCATTAAATGTTGATCCTATATAATTACTTCATTCCAATTTACAATGGCCAATTAATCTATCAACTGGTACATCTTTAGAACGTGGGAGGAAACAGGAGGACCCAGGGGAAATCATGCAGTCACAGGGAGAATGTGCAAACTCCTTACATGCAGCAGTAGATTACTCCTTACATGCAGCAGTAGATTACTGAAAACAGTGCAATCTGTGAAGGGTTCTACGTAATTCTTCTTCTTTGATGGAATCAAAGGTTTTGTTACTGTCAGTCTGTTCATATACATTCAGTAATATTGTTCTTTCTTTCTCTGAACTGTAATAAGTGAAAATTATGTCCAATGTACCTCATGACGACTCTCAGAGAAACTTTTCCTCCACTTGGCAGAAGTGGCTGAGGAGGATCCTGGTAGTAACTTTTTGTGGTTGAGGATAGCAAGTAGATTACTGTTGTGTATTTAATATTTCAGTAATATTTGAATGATATTGTAAATATATTGTTTGATTAAGCATTATTTGTTTGTTTAAATAATTCAATACAGGTTATATGTAAAAGAACATCAATGGCATACAACAGTACGCCATAAAGTAAAAACAACGTTTAAACTCATCTTTTGGGCTCACTTGTTTTTCTTTCAATTAATAGTAATAATAATAACTTTAGTTATGTAGTACCTTTGATACATTAAGATGAATGCTCTAAGTGCTTTACAGGGATTGTAAAGATAAGTCAATATAGTCATGAAATTTTGAGACAAATTTAAAAACCAAAATTAAAGACAAGCATTATATAGAATAATATGTAATTGCATATACTGCATTATATAAATATAATCAACATTTTAACAGGCATTAAGTAATCCTATAAATAAGCCAAATTAAAAAGGTAGGTTTTTAGAAGCATTTTGAAAGGTTAAGCAGTACTAGGCTGGCGTACCTCAATCGGTCGAGTATTCCAGATTTTTGGTACACAAGAGCAAAAGGCTGTATCACCAGTTCTTATACGCTTGGCTTGCGGAACATTAAGCAAACCTGTATTCGTGGATCTAAGATTATGATTAGGAATGTAAAGGGATAGATATTCCAAAATATATGGAGGAGCTAGATTATTCAAAGCCTAACATACAATTAAGAGTATTTTAAAATTGAACCGAAGGACACAGGCAGCCAGTGTAATGATGCCAAAACTGGTGAAAGGTGATTAGATTTTCTTTTTTCAGATAAGATTCTTGCTGTTGCATTTTGAACAAGCTGCAGCCAATTTGACTCTTTCTTAGGCAGTCATGAAAAGAGTGCAATTCAGTAGTCTAATCAGCTAAAAACAAAGTTTCAATTCTTCTGCAATTGGAGATATAATAAGAAATTGAAATCTTGTAATGTTCCTTAAATGAAAGAACACCATTTCGGTAATGTTTTTAATATGTGATTTGAAATTTAGCTCAGAGTCGATAATAACTCCTAAATTCTTTCATGCTCTCTTCTTGTTATTACCTTTGGGAAGGAGGTACAGAAGCCTGAAGGCACACACTAAGTGATTCAGGAACAGCTTCTTCCCCTCTGCCATCTGATTTCTAAATGGACATTGAACCCATGAACACCCCCTCACTACTTTTATTTAATTTTTTTTGCACTACTTACCTTAATATGATATACATATATACACTTACTGTAATTATATTTTTTCTCTTTATTTATCATGTATTGCATTGTACTGCTGCCACAAAGTTAACAGATTTCACGACATATACTGATGATATTAAACCTGATTCTGATTCTTTACTGCTGGCTTGACCGTTAATTAGTTTTACGTAGTGGAGTTACAAACCAAAACAGAGGCAACGAGTAAGTTTTAAACTATCCTGAGATGACTATCTACTTATTGTAGCACAGCGAGACGCTCTTGAGTTTTAAAAGTCGCAAAGACAACTGGAAAAGCACAGAGTGTGCGTGGATGTTTAACTGCTGTAACTAAATCAGCCAAAATGAGCTTTGCTGATATCATGAAAGTAATGTGAGAATATTAAGAACCTCAAAACCATTGTTGATTGCAGAATCCTTTAAGTTTCATTAACAGAATTAAAAGGCAGGGGAGTCCATTTCAGCTTATAGGGCTGAATTGAAAACATTGTCTGAGCATTGTCAGATCAGTGATGAGCTTAATGATGCACCAAGAGATAATATAGTTTGTGGAATCTTACAAAAAAGCATTCAAAAATGGCTCCTACCTGAAGCACAACTCACATAGAACCATGAATAAAAACAGAAAATTTGTAAACAAAAATAGAATTTATCATTGAAGAGGGCTGCGGGGAGTCTGTCACTGAGTATATTCAAGGCAGAAACAGGTAGATTTTGGATACTTTGGAATCAAGGGATATGGGGTTCTGTAGGAAAGTGACACCGCAAGAAAAGATCCGTCATGATCTTTTTGAAAGAGCTGGCATGAGGGGCTGAAAAGTCTACTCCTTCCATTTTTGATGTTCTTAAAGATATTCCTAGTTATTGCATCTCCAAGATACCCCGTCATGCGCTTCTCTGTTGGAAGAGGGACCATGTTTAGAACTTCAGAAATGTTCACTCAGGGTCTGATGTTATTTTTAATGACCACCTGATAACTTTCTTCAGTGTTGGCAGGTTGGAAAGAAATACACCTCTATGAATAGAATGATAAAATAGAATAAAAGAGTTTAATCATTCAAATTGAAACAATAACATGAGATCAAAGTGAATGTGATTGACCATAATAGTGGTCAATCAGAAGTAGTTAAAGTGAAGGAGGATACATTTTTGATAAACTGAACTACAGAGGGATATGGAGAAATGCCCCAGAAGAATAAAGGTTGACAGATCAGCTGTGATCACATTAAGTGGTGGGGCCATCTTAAAGGGGATGATGGCCTACACCTGCTACTATTGTCTTTTGTCTTTGTGTTTTGGATAGCTAATTAAAGATCAAAAGCAGCATTCCGGGGAATAATCAGTTGGCAAATGCAAGATGAAAAATAACAACAATCTTATTTTATCTTGTACTGTTTAGTCTGTTATAGTCAGATTTCCTGTTGCGTACAATGAAAGAGTTTAATTAGATTCTTCTGTATAAAGCAGAAAGAGCTATGTAATTCATCTATCACTTTTTATTTCAGATGTAAATTTGTTTATTTTCCCTAAGTATTTGCTTGATGCTACTTTGCCATTTTGGATTGACTGATTTATTTTAGATACAGTTTATCCACAGCATCTTATTTAGCATTTGGAAAAGTCACTTATGCATTGCTAAAATGCAAATAACGCAAAGGGTCATATCATTAATATGGCCTCCCTATGTTTCCCAGGGCTCTACATAGCTTTTGCAAGCTGTAATACCAATCTACCTTGCTGCCTGAGTCATTCCCTAAGGCAGTGCAAGCTTTAGGCAAGGATCCTGAAGATTTGCCCTAAAATGCCCATCAAATGATTGCCCATGTGACAGCTTGCTGTAGTATTTTCCTTTGAATTGCAATAATGAAACATTTAAAAGCAATTCAAATACCCTTAGCTAATTATAAAAAAAATTAAAAAATTAAAAATTAAAATTGCTTAAACTACTGTAAGTTAATTGAAAACATTTAGATAAAATAAGTTTAAGTCCAATAAAGCATAAAGCACATGCAACTTCTCAGCTCTCCTGCTGAACTCAATAATGAATTCAGAGTTAAATTCAGGTGCAGAATTCAAAAACATGCGAGGAGAGTACCATCAATAATTCTCTATGGAACAGGTCAGGAAGCATTTATGGAGATAGTTAATGTTTCAGGCTGATGACCTTTCACCAAAACTGAGACTTCCAGTTGGCTGCCAGTGACTAGTGGTGTTCTGCGGGGAGAGGAGGTCTGTTCTGGGACCTCTTCTTTTCATGTTATATGTCAGTGATTTAGATAATAGAATTGATGGCTTTTGGATGATACAAAGATAGGTGGAGGAGCAGGTAGCGTTGAGGAAACAAGGAGTCTGCAGAGAGATTTCAACAGCTTAGGAAAGTGGACAAAGAGGTGGCAGGTGTTATATTGTGCAAGGAAGTGTATGATCATGCACTTTGCTAGAAGGAATACAGGTATAGACTATTTTCTAGACAGGGAGAAACTTAAGAAATCAGAGGTGCAAGAGGACTTGGAAGTCCTAGTGCAGGATTCCCTAAATGTTAACTTGCAGGTTGAGTTGGTGGCAAGAAAAGCAAATGCAATGTTAACATTCTTTTCAAGAGGACTAGCATATAAAAGCAAGGATGTAATGCTGAGGCTTTATAAGATATTAGTCAGACCACCACTCACAGTACTGTGAGTAAGTTTAGGCCGCTTATCTAAAAGAGGATATGCTGGCATTGGAGAAGGTCCAGAGGAGGCTCATGAGTTATCCTGGAAATAGAAGTGTTAATATATGAGGATTGTTTAATGGCTCTGGTCCTGTACTCGCTGGAGTATACAAGAATGAGGAGGGGTCTCATTGAAACCTTTCAAATATTGAAAGAGTGAATATAGTTTCCTATAGTGTGGAGTCTAGGACTATAGAGCACAGTAACAGAATACCCTTTAGAACAGAGATGAGGAAGAATTTCTTTAGCCAGAGGGTGTTGAAATTGTGGAACTCATTGCCACAGATAGTTGTGGTGGCCAAACCATTAGGTATATTTAAAGTGCAGATTAAGAAGATCTGTAGGGAGTCAAAGGTTACAGGTAGAAAGCAGGAGAATAAGACTAGAAGACAAAAGAGCAGCATTAGGCTATTTGGCCCATTGAGCCTGCTCCGCCATTCAATCATGGCTGATCTTTTTTCTTCCTCCTCCTCAACCCCATTTCCCAGCCTTCTCCCTGTAACCTTGGATACCATGTCCAATCAAGAATTTATCAATCTCTGCCTTAAATACATCCAATGACCTGGCCTCCACAGCTGCGTGGGGCAACAAATTCCATAAATTCACCACCCTTTGGCTAAAGAAATTTCTCTACATCTCTGTTTTGAATGGACACCCCTCTATCCTGAGGCTGTGCCTTGGTGTCCTAGACTCTCCCACCATGGGAAATACCCTTTCCACATCTACTCTGTCTAGGCCCTTCAACATTCGAAAGGTTTCAATGAGATCACACCTCATCCTTCTAAATTCTAGCAAGTACAGACCCAGAGCCATCAAATGTTCCTTGCATGATAACCCTCTCATTCCTGGAATCATCCTTATGAACCTCCACTGAACCCTCTCCAATGTCAGCACATCTCTTCTAGGAAGAGGAGTCTAAAACTGTACACAATATTCAAGGTGAGGCCTCACCAGTGCCTTATAAAGCCTCAGCATCACATCCTTACTCTTGTATTCTAGATCTCTTGAATTGAATGCTAACATGGCATTTGCTTTCCTCACCACCGACAACCTGCAAGTTAACCTTTAGGGTGTTCTGCACAAGGACTCCCAAGTCCCTTGGCATCTCAGATTTTTGGAGTTTCTTCCCATTTAGAAATAGTCTGCATATATATTTCTACTGCCAAAGTGCATGACCATGCATCTTCCAACATTATATTTCATTTGCCACTTTCCTGCCCATTCTCCTAATCTGTCTAAATCCTTCTGCATCCTACCTGTTTCCTGAACACTACCTGCCCTTCCACCAATCTTCCTATCATCTGCAAACTTGGCAACAAAGCCATCTATTTCATCATCTAAATCATTTATATACAGCATAAAAAGAAGTGGTCCCAACACCGATCCCTGTGGAATACCACTAGTCACTGGCAGCCAACCAGAAAAGGATCTTTCATGTGTGACACCTTGTCAACGCCTTCTGAAAGTCCAAATATACAACATCCACTGCATTCTGTTTATCTATCCTACTTGTAATCTCCTCAAAGAATTCCAACAGGTACGTCAGGCAGGATTTTCCCTTAAGGAAACCAAGCTGACTTTGTCCTACCTTGTCCTGTGTGTCACCAAGTAATCCATCACCTTGTCCTTAACAATTGACTCTAACATTTTCCAATTAGGTCAGGCTAACTGGTCTATACTTTCCTTTCTGCTGCCTTCCTCCTTTCTTAAAGAGTGGAGTGACATTTCCAATTTTCCAGTCCTCTGGCATCATGCCAGAGTCCAATAATTTTTGAAAGATCATTTTTAACCAATTTCCCCCCGGATCAATAAAGTATGACTATGACTATTTAATGCCACCACTATCTCTAACACTAACTCTTTCAGAACCCTAGGGTGAAGTTTATCTGGTCTGGGTGACCTATGTACTTTTAAGTTTTCATTGATGGCCACAACATCATACCTGGCAATCTGTAATAGCGCAACAATATCATCCACCTTATTCTTATACTCTGCTCATTGAGATACAACACCTCGAGTACTGTATTTGCTAGCCTTTTTGATTTTGGATCGCGAATGTACTGATACTCACCTTGTTGGCTGTGACTAGGTCCCATCACTTGTCTGCCATTCCTGACACTCTGACTACACGCTATCTTTACTTTTTCACCATCTGTCCTATCCTGAGTCCCATCACTCCAGTTCTCACCCCCTTGCCAAATTAGTTTAAATCCTCCCCAATAGCTCCAACAAACCTTCCCACGAGAATATTGGTCCCCCTTGGGTTCAGGTGCTAGCCATCACTTTTGAACAGGTCATACCTCCCCCAGAAGAGATCCCAGTGATCCAAGAATCTGAAGCCCTGGCCCCTGCACCGGTTTCTCAGCCATGTATTTATCTGCCAAATCATCCTGCTACCCTCACTGGCACGTGACACAGGCAGCAATCCAGAAGTTACTACCCTGGAGGTCCTGCTTCTCAGCTTTCTACCTAGCTCTCTAAAATCTCTTTTCAGGACCTCTTTGCTTTTCCTTCCTATGTCACTGGTACCAATGTGTACCAGAACATCTGGGTGCTCTCCCTCCATCTCCAAAATGTTGTGGACACGATCTGAGATGTCCCTGACCCTGACACCTGGGAGGCAATATACCATCCGGATGTCCCGTTCACGTCCACAGAATCTCCTGTCTGTTCCCATCACTAATGAGTCCCCTATCACTACTGCTCCTTTCTTCTCTCTCTTTTCCTTCTGCACCACAGTCACCGAGGCATTTCCATGGGAGGTCACCCCCCACAAAAGTATCTAAAGTGGTATACTTATTTTTGAGGGGAATGGCCACAGGTGTGCCTCCTGACAGTCACCCAGCTACTCGCCTTCCACAACTTCAGGGTGACTACTTCCCTGTAACTCTGATCAATTATAAGACCATAAGACATAGGAGCAGAAGCAGGCCATTCGGTCCATCGCGTCTGCTCCGCCATTCAATCAAGGGCTGATCCAATCCTTCCAGTTATCCCCACTCCCCTGCTTTCTCCCCGTAGCCTTTGATGCCCTGGCTAATCAAGAACTTATCTATCCTTGCCTTAAATTCATCCAATGACTTGGTCTCCAGAGCCACTCATGGCAACAAATTCCACAGATTTACCACTCTCTGAGTAAAGTAATTTCTCCGCATCTCTTTTCTAAATGGACATCATTCAATTCTGAAGTTGTGCCCTCTTGTCCTAGACTCCCCTACCATGGGAAATAACATTGCCCTTTCTAATCTGTTCAGACCTTTTAACATTCGGAATGCTTCTATGAGATCCCCCCTCATTCTCCTGAACTCCAGGGAATACAGCCCAAGAGCTGTCAGACGTTCCTCATATGGTACTCCTTTCATTCCTGGAATCATTCTCGTGAATCTTCTCTAAACTCTCTCCAATGTCAATGTTTCCTTTCTAAAATAAGGAGCCCCAAACTGCACACAGTACTCCAAGTGTGGTCTCACGACTGCCTTATAGAGCCTCAACATCACATCCCTGCTCTTATATTCTATACCTCTAGAAATGAATGCCAACATGGCATTCGCCTTCTTCACTACCAACTCAACCTGGAGGTTAACCTTTAGGGTATCCTACACAAGGACTCCCAGGTCCCTTCGTACCTCTGTGTTTTGAATCCTCTTCCCATCTAAATAATAGTCTGCCAGTTTATTTCTTCCACCGAAGTGCATGACCATACATTTTCCAACATTGTATTTCATTTACCACTTCTTTGCCCATTCCCCTAAACTATCTAAGTCTCTCTGCAAGCTCTCTGTTTCCTCAACACTACCCACTCCTCTACCTATTTTTGTATCATCGGCAAATTGAGCCACAAATCCATTAATCCCAGTCAGAATAGGATCCCTTTATTCCCACTCTCTGTTTTCTGCCGATCAGCCAGTGCTCCACCCATGCTAGTAACCTCCCTGTAATTCTATGGGCTCTTATCTTGCTTAGCAGCCTCATGTGCAGCACCTTGTCAAAGACCTTCTGAAAATCCAAGTACACCACATCTACTGCATCTCCTTTGTCTACCCTGCCTATAATTTCCTCAAAAAATTGCAGTTGGTTAGTCAGGCAGGATTTTCCTTTCAGGAAAAAGAGCTGGCTTTGGTTTATCTTGTCATGTACCTCCAGGTACTCCGTAATCTCATCCTTAATAATCCATTCTAACAACTTCCCAACCACTAATGTCAGGCTAACAGGTCTATAGTTTCCTTTCTGCTGCCTCCCACCCTTCTTAAATACCAGAGTTACATTTGCAATTTTTCAGTCATCTGGTACAATGCCAGGATCTACTGATTCTTGAAAGATCATTGTCAACACTTCCACAATCTCTCCAGCTACTTCTTTCAGAACCCGAGGGTGCATTCCAGCAGGTTCAGGAGATTTATCTACCCTCAGACCATTAAGCTTCCTAAGCACCTTCTCAGTCGTAATTTTCACTGCACCTACTCCATTTCCCTGACACTCTTGAATATTCACTCTTCCACTGTGAAAACTGATGCAAAATACGCATTCAGTTCTTCTGCCGTCTTTGGGTCTCTCATTACAATATCTCTGGCGTCATTTTCTATTGGTCCTATATCTACCCTCAACTCTCTTTTACCCTTTATATACTTAAAAAAGCTTTTAGTATCTTTTTTGATATTAGTAGCCAGCTTCCTTTCATAATTCATCTTTTCCTTCCTAATGACCCTAGTTTCCTTCTGCAAGTTTTTAAAAGCTTTCCAATCCTCTACCTTCCCACTAGCTTTGGCTTCCTTGTACGCCCTTTCTTTTGCTTTTACTTTGTCTCTGACTTCACTTGTCAGCCACGGTAGTGTCCTTCTTACATTCGAAAATTTCTTCTTATTTGGAATATATCTGTCTTGCACTTCCCTCATGTTTCACAGAAACTCCAGCTATTGCTGCTCTGCTGTCTTTCCTGCTAGTGTCCCTTTCCAGTCAACTTTGGCCAGTTGCCCTTTCATGCCATTGTAATTTCCTTTATTCCTCTGAAATACCAACATTGGAATTTAGTTTCTTCTTCTCAAATTTCAAAGTGAACTCGATCATATGGTGATCACTGTTCCCTTAGGGTTGCTTAACCTTAAGCTCTTTTATCACCTCTGGTTCATTGCACAACACCCAATCCAGCACAGCTGATCCTCTAGTGGGCTCAACAACAAGCTGTTCTAAAAAGCCATCCCTTAGACATTCTACAAATTCTCTCGCTTGAAGTTCACTACTGGCCTGCTTTTCCCAATCCACTTTCATGTTAAAATCTCCAATGACTATCATGACAATGCCTTTCTGACATGCCTTTTCTATCTCCTGCTGTAATTTGTAATCCACACCCTTTTGCTGTTTGGAGGCCTGTATACAACTGCCATTAGGGTCCTTTTACCCTTGCCATTTCTTAATTCAACCCATAGAGATTCTATACCTTCCGTTCCTATGTCATCCCTACTAATGATTTAATATTATTTCTTATACACAGGGCCACACCACCCCCTTTGCCTACTAACCTGTCTTTCTGATACACCGTATATCCTTGGACATTCAGCTCTCAATGGCAGCCATCCTTCAGCCAAGTTTCAGAGATGGCCACAAAGTCATACTTGCCAATCTGTAGCTGAATTTCAAGATCGTCCGTTTTATTTCTTATGTTGCGTGCATCCAAATATAACACTTTCAGTTCAGTATTCGTTCTTTTCTGTTGTAAATAATCCCACTGACAGTGATTATGCCTCATCTCCTGCCTGTCCTTCTTATTATCTCTGTTGCACACTATCTTTGATTTATTTCTGTTTCTCCCTTCCTCAGCCCTATCACTCCAGTTCCCACCCCCCTGCCAAATTAGCTTGAACTCTCCCTAACAGGTCTATTAAACCTGCTTGCTAGGATATTGGACCCCTTTGGGTTCAGGTGTCACCCATCCTTTTTGTACAGGTCATACGTCCCCAGAAGAGGCCCCAATGTTTTAGGAACCCGAAGCCCTCCTCCTTCACCAGGTCCCTCAGCCACACATTAATATGCCTGATCATGCTATTCTTGCATGATGGCACAGGCAGCAAACCTGAGATTATTACCCTGGAGGTCCTGCTTTTCAGCTTCCTACCCAAACTCCTGAATTCTCTTTTCAGAACCTCCTCCCTTTTTCTACCTGTATCATTGGTACCAACATGTACCAAGGCTGTTCACTGTCTCCTTACAGAATACTCTGCACTCGATCTGAGACATCCTGTACCCTGGCACCTGGGAGGCAAAGCACCACGCGGGTATCTCTATCAGGCTGACCGAACCTCCTGTTTCTTCCCCTCACTATGGAATCCCCTCTCAAAAGCATCCAAAGTGAGATAACAATTACTGAGGGGGATGGCCATAGAGGTGCTCTCAACTATCTGAGCTCTTCTCATCCCTTCCCTGACAGTCACCCTCTTGTCTAACTCCTGCAGCCTGGAGATGACTAACTCCCTGTAACTCCTTTCTATCTCCTCCTCACTTTCCCTAATAAGCCTCATCAAGCCTCAGCTCCAGATCCCGAACATGGTCTCTCAGAAGCTGCACCTCGGTGCACCTGGCGCAGATGTGGCCATCTGGAAGACTGGAAGATTCCCAGAATTCCCACATCTGACACACACCAGAGCAAAGTACTAATCCTACAGACATGCTGTCTATTTTTCAAAAAAAAGCAAGGAAAAAGCGTAGTCCACTTATCTCGACGAAGCCCGAAAGAGCCAAAGCCCTACCACTCTGACTCAAACCACTCCGTTGCTGACCGCTCCTTTGATCTTCTCACTCTCCCATACAAGCCGAAGGTCATCCAGCTGCTGCTTCAGATCTCTAACATGGTCTTTAAGGAGCTGCAGCCAGATGCACTTCACTTAGTGAATGGTGCTGAGAGGGCGAATAAATCAGCTATGATGGGCCGGATGATATAATTCTACTCCGCTGTCTTATGGTCTAAAAGTTTAAGATTAAACTTGTTTTAATTTACACAGAAGGGGAAGGGTGAAGAGAACAAAGGGAATATCTGTGTAGGGAGGAGACCAAGAGAGTCTGATTGACACAGATGGCAGTGTGCTGGCCAAGAAGTCTGGAGATGGTTATTAATCAAGCCTTCAAACTTCATTAAATGTAAATAGTTAGCTTCCACCACGCCATGTTAAAATGTAAGCATTATTTCCATGGAGAATATTTCTTGTGTTGTTTCAGTTACAACATTGTACTTCCCAGAACAGCAAAGTAACCTATTCTTATGCTCTAAATCCTTTTAGGACCATAGAACCATATAACACTACAGCACAGAAAACAGGCCATTCGGCCCTTCTAGTCTGTGCCAAAACATTATGCTGCTGGTCCCATTGACCTGCACCCAGTCCATAACCCTCCAGATCTCTCCAATCCATGCATCTATCCAATTTATTCTTAAAACTTAAGAGTGAGCCTGCATTTACCACATCAGTTGGCAGTTCATTCCACACTCCCACCACTCTCTGAGTGAAGAAGTCCCCCTGATGTTCCCCCAAACCTTTTCACTTTCACCCTAAAGCCATGCCCTCTCATATTTATCTCTCCCAATCTAAGTGGAAAGAGCCTACTCGCATTTACTCTGTCTATACCCCTCATAATTTTGTACACGTCTGTCAAATCCCCCCTCATTCTTTTACGCTCCAAGGAATAAAGTCCTAACCTGTTCAATCTTTCCCTGTAACTCAACTCCTGAAGACCCGGCAACATCCTAGTAAACCTTCTCTGCACTCTTTCAATCTTACTGATACCCTTCCTATAGTTAGGTGACCAGAACTGCACACAATACTCCAAATCTGGCCTCACCAATGTCTTATATAACCTCACCATAACATCCCAACTCCTGTAACTCAATATTTTGATTTATGAATGCCAGGATGCCAAAATCCTTCTTTACAACACTGTCTACCTGTGACGCCACTTTCAGGGAATTATGTATCTGAACTCCCAGATCCCTTTGTTCCTCCTCACTCCTCAGTGCCCTACCATTTACTGTGTATCTCCTACCTTGATTTGTCCTTCCAAGATGCAACATCTTACACTTGTCTGCATTAAATTCCATCTGCCATTTTCTGGCCCATTTTTCCAGTTAGTTCAGATCCCTCTGCAAGCTTTGGAAGCCTTCCTCACTGTCCACAACGCCTCCAATCTTAGTGTCATCAGCAAACTTGCTGATCCAATTTACCATATTATCATCCAGATCATTGATATAGACAACAAACAACAATGGTCCCAGCACAGGTCCCTGAGGCACACCACTAGTCACAGGCCTCCAGTCTGAGAAGCAATCATCCACTACCACTCTCTGTCTTCTCCCACACAGCCAATTTCAAATCCAGTTTACAACCTCTCCATGGATACCTAGTGTCTGAACCTTCTGAACTAACCTCCTATGTGGGACCTTGTCAAAGGCCTTACTAAAGTCCATGTAGATAACATTCACAGCCTTTCCTTCACCTACTTTCTTGGTAACCTCCTCGAAAAACTCTACAAGATTTGTTAAACACAATCTACCATGCACAAAGCCATGCTGAGAATCCTTAATCAGCCCTTGGCTGTCCAAATACTTGTATATCCGATCTCTCAGAACACCTTCCAATGATTTACTTACTACTGATGTCAGGCTCACCGGCCTGTAATTACCTAGATTACTTTTGGAGCCTTTTTTAAACAACAGAACATGAGCTACCCTCCAATCCTCCGACACCGCACCCGTGGCCAAGGATATTTTAAATATTTCTGCCAGGGTGCCTGCAATTTCTACACTGGTCTTCCTCAAGGTCCGAGGAAATATTATGTCAGGCCTGGGGGATTTATCTACCTTTATTTGCTGTAAGGCAGCAAGCACATCCTCCTCTTTAATCTCTACATGTTCCTTGACACTACTGCTTGTTTCCCTTCCTTCCATATACACTATGCCAGTTTTCTGAGTAAATACTGATGCAAAAAAACTGTTTAAGATATCCCCCATCTCGTGAGGCTCCACACATAGACGACCACCCTTATCTTCTAGGGAACCAATTTTGTCCCTTACTATCCTTTAACTCTTAATATACTTGTAGAAACCCTTCAGTTTACCTTCAGATTATCTGCCAAAGCAACCTCATGTCTTCTTTTTGCCTTCCTGATTTCTTTCTTTAGTATTTTCTTACATTTTCTATACTCTTCAAGTACCTCATTTGTTCTTTGTTGCCTATACCTGCTATACACCTCTCTCTTTTTCTTAACCAGATCGTCAATATCCCTTGAAAACCTAGGTTCCCTATGCCTGTTAACTTTGCCTTTAATCCTGGCAGGAACATGCAAACTCTGTACTCTCAAAATTTCGCCTTTGAAGGCCTTCCACATACTGAACACATCCTTGCCAGAAAACAACTTATCCCAATCCACTCTTCCTATATCCTTTCTCATTTCCACAAAATTGGCCCTTCTCCAATTTAGGACCTCAACTCGAGGACCAGACCTATCCTTACCCATAATTAACTTAAAACTAATGACATTATGGTCACTGGACCCAAAATGTTCACCTACACATACTTCTGTCACCTGACCTGTCTGGTTCCCTAATAGGAGATCAAGTATTGCATCCTCTGTCCTAGGTACCTCTATATATTGATTTAGAAAACTTTCCTGAATACATTTCACAAACTGCAAGCCATCTAACCCTTTCACAGTGTGGGAGTCCCAGACAAAATGTGGAAAATTAAAATCTCCTACTATTACAACTTTCTGTTTCTTACATTGGTCCGCTATCTCTCTACAGATTTGCTCCTCCAACTCTCTCTGACAATTGCATGGTCTATAATACAACCTTATTAGTGTGGTTACACCTGTCCTGTTCCTCAGCTCCACCCATATGGCCTCTGTAGATAAGCCCTCTGGGCTGTCTTGCCTACGCACAGCTGTGATATTTTCCCTGACAGTAATGCCACTCCTCCCCCTTTCATCCCTCCCCGTCTATCATGTCTGAAACAATGGAACCCGGAACATTAAGCTGCCAGTCCTGCCCCTCCTGCAACTAAGTCTCACTAATAGCAATAATGTCGGAATCCCACGTGCCAATCCACGCCCTAAGCTCATCTGCCTTACCTACATTGCATTGAAATAGATGCACCTGAGAACATTTCTAACACATACAAACCTTTGATTTCTGTCTATACATGCAATCCTCGCATGACCTTTATCCTCCTCCACCTCACTATCTGCTCTAACACTCTGGTTCCCCTCTCCCTGCAAATCTAGTTTAAACTCCCCAGAGCAGCACTAGCAAATCTACCCGCAAAGATGTTAGTCCCCCTCCAGTTCAGGTGCAAACCGTCCCGTCAGAACAGGTCCCACCTTCCCTGGAACAAAGCCCAATTGTCCAGAAACATGAAGCCCTCCCTCCTGCACCATCTCCTTAGCCACGTATTTAGCTGCATTATCTTCGGATATATGAAATCGGATATATATGAAATATATATCTCCTTGCTGTTGAGGGTGTTTGATATTAATGATCCTGAGTTATGGAACCTGTCTCATACAAAGTTAGTAGCAATTATAAACAACACAACCAAAGCAACATCTTTAAGCCACAGAACTTTGCAGCATTGCCAAAAAAAATGTTCCTATTTCTAGCCTCACTAGCACATGGCACGGGTAGCAATCCTGAGATTGCAACCCTGGAGGTCCTGTCCTTCAACTTTGCACCTAACTCCCTAAACTTTCTTTGCAGGACCTCCTCCTCCTCCTTCCTATCCATGTCATTGGTCCCTACGTGGACCACGACATCTGGCTGCTCACTCTCCCTCCTCAGAATACCAAGAACTTGATCCGAGATAGCGTGGACCCTGGCAGCAGGGAGGCAACAGACCATCTGGGATTCTCGATCTCTCCCACAGAACCTCTTATCTGTTCCCCTAACTACTGAATCCCCTGTCACTACTGCTCTCCTCTTTTCCCTCCTTCCTTTCCGAGCTGAGGGTCCAGTCCCGGTGCCAGAAACGCGACCACTACAACTTGTCCCTGGTAGGTCATCCCCACCAACAGTATCCAAAATGGTATACTTATTGTTGATGGGAATGGCCACAGGGGTGCTCTGCTCTTTCTGTCTATTCCCCTTCCCTCTCCTGACAGTCACCCATCTACCTGCCTTCTGACCTTTAGGGGTGACTGTCTCCCTGAAACTCCTGTCTATTTCTGCCTCTGCCTCATGAATGATCCGAAGTTCATCCAGCTCCAGTTCCCTAACTCGGTTTGTCAGGAGCTGCAGCTGGATGCACCTTTTACATGTGCAGTTATCAGGGATAATTGTGCTGTCCCTGACTTTCTACATACTGCATACAGAGCACTCAACTGCCCTAACTGCTGCCTCCTATTACCTACTCCTAAGTTAATTCAATTAATTAAAGGAACTTACCCAGCCTTACCTCACTGGGAGCAAGCTTGTCCTCAGTCTTTGCTCACCAAAGCCTCTCAAGCCAAAGCCTCAAAGCTCCACTCCTACCCTGAGCCACTCACACACCGGCCACTCCAAAAAAATTCATTTTTTTCACTTCCAATAATAAACTCTATAGTTCGTACATAAAGACTAAAGGCTTTTGTTTGAGAAGGTGGTGTATTCCTTAAATATACTAATTCCAGTTTGTTAAATCACTGGATATTTACATCTTAACAATGCAGTGGAGTTTTCATTATGTTATGAATGTGAAACTTGACCATGGAAAAAATACCTTTTGCCAGAAATTCTCATTAATGCTCACGTATGAACGGTTACATCAATAGGCTGCTAAATGTGAATGAAAAGCCTGTTTTGCTTTCTCCATTGAATCTAGAGAATTTTATTGAAAACTGTTTTATTGTTTAATATTTGGATAGTAAATATTTCCATAATATTCCAGAATTTGGCAATAAACCTCATCTAGTGCAGGTATGTTGCCCAAATTTTGCAATGTAACTGTTAAGAATCTGCAGAAAGTGGGAGTTTTATCACTAGAGCATAATCAGAAGAACAATGGCAAAGATTCTCAGAGTCTGGGATTTGTATTTTCACATGTCATTTTACAAAGTATCATTTTCGATATAGGCAGCCTAAAAATAAACTTGTTCTTTCATTAATGTTGGTCAATAAGGTAAAACACCTAAAATTGGGGTAATGAACTGACATTGAGAATTGGATATCAGAAAGAAAAGAAGAAATGGGAATAAACGGTTCCTTCTGAAGTTGTCAGGCTATGAGAATTACTTGAACACTATTTTTTCTCCAAAGCAACACTTGTTTGAAGAAAACAAACATTATTTAAAGCAGGTTTGCTGATTATACTAAATGAGATGGTATTGTGAATATGTAGGAAGACATTCAATGGCTTCAAGGCAATATGGATAAGCTGAGTGAGTGAGCAAGCAAGATTAAGGCATATGAAATCTAAAGTCAAAATTGTGAGGTCATCCACTACGGTACTCTGAACCAAACATCAAGATATATTTTTTTAAAAGAGGAGAGATTGATGCTCAAAGGATCTAGAAGACATGTACATACAGTAGGTCACTGAGGGCTGATGTGCACCATGTAGTCAGGAATGCAAATTGTCTGTTAGCCTTCATTACAAGAGGATTTTAATAGAGGAGAATGGAAGCTGAATCAATTGTAGTGGGCCTTGGTGAGACTTCACTTGAAGTATTGTGTACAGTTGGGGGTCTTTTTTTTTAACCTAAAAGACATAGTTAGAATACAGGAAGTTCCGCGAATACTAACTAGACTGATTCCATGGATGTGGAGACAGTACTTTCCAGAGTTTAGAAATATAAAAGGAGATCTCATTGAAATTACACAGGCTTCTTATAGGGAGGGAGCTTCTGCTGGTGGAGGAGTCTAGAACCAGGGATTATAATCTCAGAATGCAATACAGGCTGTTTAAAATGGAGTTAAGGAGAATTTTCATCACTCTAAAGTTGATAAACCTTTGGAATTTTCTAGCATGTTGCTGGAGACCATTATTTTCAAGGTGAGATTAAATAGTTTTGGCTGTATTCCCTGAAATTTAGAACAAGGAGAGATAACCTTATTCGAGTACGCAAGATCATAAGGAGGTTTAACAGGGTCGATGTTGGGATATTTTTGGCAATGGGAGCATCTTGAAGTAGAGGACATAACTGCAAAGGGCTGGTAATTTAAAATTGAAGTATGTATGCCTTATATCTGTTGTGAAATTTGTGTGCAATTTCTGTTTAATTTATGCTTTTCTTATGATGATATTTGCCTGGGTGTCATGGTCCGGATTGGGGTCCCTTTAAATTTAGCTGGTTTATGTTACGATCTGGACCGTTGATTCCCTGTTTTCCCGTGTCCCTCGACTTTGGTGATTAGAGGCAATTAATACTTGGCTGAACCGGTAGTTTATAGTCTCCGGCTTTCAGCCGTTCGGGGCGGGAGCGTCTGCAAAGTCATGGCATGCCAATGTCATCTGGCCAGAGCAAACCTAGTTTCTGCCCGAAACGAGCGCCGGTAATTTGCCTTTCCTCACCGGAGCAACCCTGTCCAGTTACCTCGCCGAAGTGAGCCTGCAAAGTTTCCTCATCAAGGTGGGTCCGTCAATTAACCCGCCGGAGAGAATCAAGAGCTGCTGTCTACTGTTCCCGGGCCGAGTCAACAGGCTCAGCACTACCCGGAGGTTCCAAGCACCATGTCCTGGCTCCTACGGCATCCAAGTACCACGTCCACGTCCTGGCTCTGGTGGCATCCAAGTACCACGTCCACATCCTGGCCCCGGCGGCATCCAAGTACCACGTCCATGTCCTGGCCCCGGCGGCATCCAAATACCACGTCCATGTCCTGGCTCTGGCGGCATCCAAGTACCATGTCCACGTCCTGGCTCCAGCGGCATCCAAGTACCACGTCCATGTCCTGGCTCCGGCAGCATCCAAGTACCACGTCCACATCCTGGCTCCGGCGGCATCCAAGTACCACGTCCACATCCTGGCTCCGGCGGCATCCAAGTACCATGTCCAAGTCCCGGCTCCGGCGGCATCCAAGTACCATGTCAAGTCCTGGCCCTGGCGGCTCCCCAGTTCTGAGTCAAGTCCTGGCCCTGGTGGTTTGTGATTCCTGTCCTACCCCCTTGTCTGAATCCCTTCTCTGCCCCTCTCGCCTCTAGCCCTCGTCTGCAGCCCCCGCCTGCACTTCGGTCTAGTTCCATCACCGGAGCTAGATAGGTACTGTCTGGTGTTCATTCGTGTTGGTCTTGTCTTGTCTTGTCCTCGCCTCTGTGGAGTAAGTCAGGCCGTCTTGCCGTTGCCCCACGGAGAGTCGTGTCTTATCTTGTCTTGTCCTTGCCTCCGTGGGGTAAGTCAGACCATCTTGCCGTTGTCCCCCGGGGGGTCATTTCTTGTCGTGTCTTGTCCTCACCTCCGTGGGGTAAGTCAGGCCGTCTTGTCGTTGCCCCGCGGAGGGTCATGAGTCCCGGCCCTATGTCCTGTACCCAAGGAGGGGTCCCGGCTCTCTGTTCTGTGTGTGAGTCCTGGCCCTATGTCCTGTACCCAAGGAGGAGTCCCGGCTCTCTGTTCTGTGTGTGAGTCCTGGCCCTATGTCCTGTACCCAAGGAGGGGTCCCGGCTCTCTGTTCTGTGTATGTGTCCATGGTTCCATGTACCTGATCTCCCGAGACTGAGGCTCTGTTTTTCCATGTTCCTCCTCTCCCTAGCCCATGTCATGTCCATGCCTGGTTCTGGGGTCTGAGCCCGAGGCAAGACCCAGTTCCTGGCTCGGAGTCCATACCCTAGCCTCTTCATGTCGCCTCTAGTTCTGGGAGCCAATTTCGAGTCCTAACCCAGACCCTTGGTCCCAGCCTAGTCGTAGTCCTCAGTCCTTGTCCAGTTCGCTATTCTTACTCCTGCCTTGCTCTCCTGATATCGAACAATAAACTAAATTTAATTAACCTCACAAGATGTGTCTTGCATTTGGGTCCACCCTTGCTCCCAGTGCCCCCACCAGTGTGACACTGGGATGCTGCTGCAAGAACATTTTTCATTTGATCTCTGCACACATGTACTTTGCCTTAAAATAAATTATGCAATGCAAGACACTGGCATCCATTCCTGTACCAACCCAATTTCCTGTTAGTCTGTTACTCTGTGACTCCTGTTAACCAGTTTTCTGTACACACCATGAGCTTTTGTGGCTGGACTATATGAGCTATATATATCCATATATACCAAAAATGATATAACAATATGATTATTATATAGCAATACTATCTAGCAATTATCATATTTCCAAATTAATGATTTAGATGAAAGGACTAAGTATATTGTAGAATAAATTCTGATGGTGCAAAGATAGGTGGGTTAACAAGTTGTGCATGAAATGGAAACAGCCTGCAAGAGGACAGAGACAAACTGTGAGTAGCAAGAAGTTGGCCAGTAGAGTATAATGTAGGAAAATGTGATCAAAGGAAATTACAGTGTTACTGTAGCATTACAAGTGCACAGAAATACAAATATACAAATATTAGAAGAGAAGTAAGAAAGAATAAAAAAAATAAGTTACCTCAAACAGTCTAACAAGAGGGGGTCATCACTTCCCTGGCTTCCCTGATTGACTAATTATAGACCCTAAAAGCCAAGAGTAAGAATGACATCATAACGCTCTCTGGAGCAGTGCAGTTGTCGTAGTCTATTAGTAAAAGTACTCCTCTGTTCAGCCAAAGTGGCATGCAGAGGGTGAGAAACATTGTCCAGATTTGCCAGGATCTTCCATAGGGTTCTTTGTTCTACCACAGCCTCCAGTGTGTCCCGTCTGACTCTTACAACAGAGCCTGCCTTTCTAACCAGTTTATTGAGCCTGTTGGTGTCACCCGTATTGATGCCATTGGCCCAGCACACCACCGCATGGAAGGTTGCACTGGCGACAACAGACTGGTAGAACACGTGCAAGGAAAAGTTAAAATACAAATGATGATTTAAATTGAGAAAGTCTACAATGCAGTACAAAGGAACCCTAGTAAATGAAACAGAAATATTAACATGCAGGAAGAGTGGAGTATTAGAATTGCAAATAGATTGTTGATCCATTTTACCAATGATCTAGATTTATTCTTTCGCAGCTTTACAGGGTGCTCCTGAGGATATACCTGCACAATTTCGGTCTCTATTTTTTTTAGGAAGAATATACTGTATTTACCATGAAGGCACTTTAGAGAAGGTTCACTAGCCTGGAATGAAGGGATTCACGTATGAAGAAAGGTTGAACAGCTGGAGTGTTTTCTCATTCAAGTCTTGAAGAATGAGAAGGATTACTGTAATCTGGGTGTAGATGGGTGCATGATAGTGGGAATGAATATAATGGGTTGAAGAGCCTATTTATGTGTTTTACATCTCTTTGACTCCATCTTATTGGAATACATACGATTATGAAGGGATCATTAACAGGGTGAATGCTCAGGTGATATTTCCTATAGTAGAAATATCCAGAGTTTCCTACCTCAGAGCCATAATGTTTTTATATACATAAGTAACACACATTTACACACACCCTGATAAAGGGAGTTCAGTAGAAGATTCACTCTTCCTTTCCAGTCCTGAAGAAGGATCTTGGTCTGACACATCAACTGTTTATTCATTTCCATAGATGCTGCCTGATTTGCTGAGTTCCTCCAGCATTTTCTGTGTGCTGCTCTGGATTTCCAGCTTCTGCAGAATCTCTTGAGTTTATATACATAAGTAGTCAAGATCAGGGAATACAGGAATATCTTCTGCTACTAGCATCACTAGAATAAGTTACTTGTCAATTTACCTTATTAGTATATGTCACTTACCAACAACTTGTAGCAATTAAATCGTAGTCTTGACTTTCATTTCCCTCATGACAAGCTAACATAATCACTCCAGCTACAAACTTCAAATACTTATCCTATAAACTACACATACTGTCATTTATTCAACAGCCACATTTTCCAAACAGATTGTACAACACCCTCTGACATACACACCAGAAACTCTACAGAAATCCAAAGCAACACACACAAGATGTTAGAGGAACCCAGAAGGTCAAGCAACATCTATGGAAATTAGTAACCAGTCGATGTTTTAGGCCTTTTTCAGGACTGAAGAGGAAAGGGGAGGATGCCACAATAAAAAGGTAGGGGAAGGGGAAAGAGGCTAGGTGGAAGATGACAGACGAAGCCAGATGGGTAGGAAAGGTAAAGGGCTGGAGAAAAAGGAATCTGATAGGAGAGCAGAGTGGGAAGGAAGGGACCTCGGAGAAGTGATCTCATTGAAACCTTTTGAATGTTTAAAGGCCTAGACACAGTAGATGTGGAAAGGATGTTTTCCATGGTGGGAAGTACAGTCTAGGTCAAGAGGGTACAGCCTCAGGATAGAGGAGTGCCCTTTCAAAACAGAGATGTGGAGAAATTTCTTTAACCAGAGGGTGGTGAATGTGTGAAATTTGTTGCCACATGCAGCTGTGGAGGCCAGGTTATTGGGTGTATTGAAGGCAGAGATTGACAGGTTCTTGACTGGACATGGCATCAAAGATTATGGAGAGAAGGCTGGGAAATGGAGTTGAGGAGGAGAAAAAAAAGAATCAGCCATGATTAAATGGCGGAGCAGACTTGATGGGCCAGATGGTCTAATTCTGCTCCTATGTCTTATGATCTAAGTGATAGGCAAGTGAGACAAGGTAAAAGGCCAGAGTGAGGAATAGAGGAAGAGGGGAAGAGAAGTTTTTTTTAAACCAGTGACATACTTCCTGTATTCTTGAGTTTCAAGGTAATATTCAACTAAAGACAGTAGCAAAACTCAAGGAGGACAGGTTTACCCGTGTATCTTAACAGACATGGAGTGTTGGATTGGGCCTTGAGGATCCTACAACAAACATAATCTCATTTACTCTTTTTACCTAATATTTTCTGGCTCATATTTCCCCACCACAATCTTACCACTATCACTACCTTCATGAAAGTTATCTAAGCTGGACAGACAATGTAAGAAAAGAAGAAGATAGATGATAGGAACTGTAAACAACAGGAATCTGCAGATGCTGGAAATTCAAGCAACACACATCAAAGTTGCTGGTGAACACAGCAGGCCAGGCAGCATCTGTAGGAAGAGGTGCAGTCAACGTTTCAGGCCGAGACCCTTCGTCAGGACTAACTGAAGGAAGAGTGAGTAAGGGATTTGAAAGTTGGAGGGGGAGGGGGAGAGCCAAAATGATAGAAGAAGACAGGAGGGGGAGGGATGGAGCCAAGAGCTGGACAGGTGATTGGCAAAAGGGGATACGAGAGGATCATGGGACAGGAGGTCCGGGAAGAAAGACAAGGGGGGGGGGGACCCAGAGGATGGGCAAGAGGTATATTCAGAGGGACAGAGGGAGAAAAAGGAGAGTGAGAGAAAGAATGTGTGCATAAAAATAAGTAACAGATGGGGTACGAGGGGGAGGTGGGGCCTAGCGGAAGTTAGAGAAGTCAATATTCATGCCATCAGGTTGGAGGCTACCCAGACGGAATATAAGGTGTTGTTCCTCCAACCTGAGTGTGGCTTCATCTTTACAGTAGAGGAGGCCGTGGATAGACATGTCAGAATGGGAATGGGATGTGGAATTAAAATGTGTGGCCACTGGGAGATCCTGCTTTCTCTGGCAGACAGAGCGTAGATGTTCAGCAAAGCGGTCTCCCAGTATGCGTCGGGTCTCGCCAATATATAAAAGGCCACATCGGGAGCACCGGACACAGTATATCACCCCAGTCGACTCACAGGTGAAGTGTTGCCTCACCTGGAAGGACTGTTTGGGGCCCTGAATGGTGGTAAGGGAGGAAGTGTAAGCCCATCCTCTGGGTCCCCCCCCCTTGTCTTTCTTCCCGGACCTCCTGTCCCATGATCTTCTCGTATCCCCTTTTGCCAATCACCTGTCCAGCTCTTGGCTCCATCCCTCCCCCTCCTGTCTTCTCCTATCATTTTGGATCTCCCCCTCCCCCTCCAACTTTCAAATCCCTTACTCACTCTTCCTTCAGTTAGTCCTGACAAAGGGTCTCGGCCTGAAACGTCGACTGCACCTCTTCCTACAGATGCTGCCTGGCCTGCTGCGTTTACCAGCAACTTTGATGTGTGTTGATAGGAACCGTCCCTTGATTATAACCATGCAGTCACCAGCTCAGATGCAATGTCTCATATGTTTCAGAATATAGATTAGAAGTGGGATCAGTAGGTGTTAGGACACAGTGCACGTGGGCTGCAGGTAAAAGTACCACAGACATAGGATAATGTCATTGATATCTGGAGACACAAGAGAATGCAGATAGAATATAGAGCAGTACAGCACAGGAACAGGCCCTTCAGCTCACAATGTTGTGCCAAAATTAGTAATCAAATGGCCAACTAAACTGATCCCTTCTGCCTTCACAATGTCCATATTCTTCCAGTTCTCTCACATTGATGTGCCTATCTAAACATCTTTTTTAAAATCCCTGATATATCTGTTTCTACCACTACCCTAGGCAGTGCTCTCTAGGCACCCACAACTCTCTGTGTGAAAAAGCTTGCCTCTCACGTCTCCTTTGAACTTAGCCCCCCTCACATTGAAAGCATGCCCTCTGGTATTAGACATGTCAACCCTTGGAAAAAGATACTGTTTGTCTGCTCCAACTCCGCCTCTCGTACTCGTACAGATCTCTATCAGATCTCCCCTCAGCATCCGCAGCTCCAGAGAAAACAACCCAAGTTTCTCCAACCTCTCCTTATAGCACATGCTCTCTAATCCAGGCAGCATCCTGGTAAACCTCTTCTGCACCCTCTCCAAAATCTCAACTTCCTACTAAAATGAGGCGACCAGAGCTGTACGCAGTATTCCAGATGCGTCCTAGTTTTATAAAGCTGCAACATAACCTCCTGACTTTTGAACTCAATACCTCAACAAATAAAGGCAAGCATGTCATATGCCTTCTTAACCACCCTATCAACCTGTGTAGTCGCTTTCAGGGAGCTGTGAACTGGGATCCCAAAATCCCTCCTCATCAACACTCTTCAGGGTCTTGCCTTTAACACTGATGGCTACCAGAAAGCTTATGGGAACTCACCACAAACAGATGGAGGAATTCAGTGGATCAAGCAATATGTGTGGATACAGAGTCCTAATCTGAAACATATCCATCCCTTTGCCTCCATTGATGCTCTCAGATCCACTGAGGTTGAACAATTTGTTTTTTGCTAAGCATATCTGCTGCACTGGAATCAGATGACAGTTCTGACGGGACAGGCGACACAAGAAAACTTATGGGTATTCTGCAGAAGATGTCGTAGGGTTTAGGAATGCTCTTCTGCACACCACTGTTTTAACACAGTGATATGAGATACTGTCGCCTTCCTCTCATCTTAAACCAATCTGGCCATTCTCTGCTGACTTCTTTTATTAACAAGGCATTTTCCCCCAATGAACTGATGCTCATTAGATTTTTTTTGTTTGTTTCTTGCACAGAAATTCTAGAGACGATTGTGCATGAAAATCCCTGGAGATCAACAGTTTCTAAGATACTTAAACCACCTCATCTGGTACCAATTTTCATTCCACAGTCAAGATCACCTGGATCACCTTTCGTTCCTATTGTGATATTTGGTCTGAACAACAACTGAACCTCTTGACCATGTCTGCATGCTTTTATGTGTTGAGTTGCTGTAACCTAATTGGGTGATTAGATATTTGCATTAATGAGCAGGTGAACAGATGAACCTAATAAAATAGTCACCGTGTGTAAAATAAATTTAAACCCAGACAAATTATCTGACATCAGTTAGACACTAATTCAAAGACTTTGCCCTGAAAGAACAAGTACAGTAAATTGTATACAGGAATGCAGCCACTTGTAAGTTCCTCCCCAGAAATGCACACAAAATGCTGGGGGAACTCAGCAAGTCAGGCAGAATCTATGGAAATGAATAAACAGTTGCCATTTGGCCCGGGAGCCTTCTTCAGGGCTGGAAAGGAAGGGGGAAGGTGCTAGAATAAAAAGGTGGGTGGAGGGAAAGGAGGATACCTGGAAGGCGATAGGTGACGCCAGCAGGGTAGGAAAAGTAACGAGTTGGAAAGGAAGGAATCTGATAGGACTGGGGAGTGGACCTTAGGAAAAAGGGAAGGAGGAGGTGCACCAGGAGCAGGTGATAGGTAGGTGGGAAGAGACAAGAGGCTAGAGTGGGAAATAGAAGAAGAGGAGGGAGGGAGGGAAAAGTTTTTTTTAATCCAAAGGAGAAATTAATATTCATGCCATCAGGTTGGTGAATATAAGGTGTTGCTCCTCCACCCTGAGGGTGGCAGAGCGTTCCTCCCCAGTTTACACATTATCCTAATTTGGTAATATCACTTTTTATTCATCATCACTGGATCAAAATCTGGAACACTTTACCCAACAGCACTGTTAGAGTAATTTTAATGGATAAGCTGGATTGATTCAAAAGGAAGATCACCATTACCATCTCAAGGTCAATGGGGATGGGGAAATAAAAGCTGGCTTTGTCAACAATACCCCACATACTGTAAGTGAATGAAAAACCTGAAATGTATGCCAATGAATCAAAATATGGAATTAAGTTTTGTGTATAGAGTTGCTCGTGCCAAAGTAGATACTTTGTAGTTCCTGGCCAGATAACTTAATTAAAAGCACTGGCACAGTTGCATCTTAATAATATGGATACTTCATTTATGAATCCTAGTAAATCTTAGAGTTGAAAAATAGATAAAGTTCTATTAAACTTCCCAGTGTGCACAAGATTCTTTACGGCTCACTCTCTTCCTGGCACCCAACTCCTGTGGTTGTTTCAGGACAGGCTGTACATAGAGGAGGAGCGAAGACCTGATGGGTTATGGTCAGGGCATAGGTGCAGTGAAAGACAAAGACTTCGGCAAATATTTTTACTTGTCTGAAGCGCCTCTGAGATAAATGATGTATGGGGAATTACATTATACAGGTAGAGTGAAATTCTGGTGTAGAATCTGTGCTGGAACTGAAAGGATGGCTCATAACAGAAAGAACCCAACTCATTTTCACATTCAACCCAGAAATAGTCAAAATCATGAACATTAAATCAATTTCCAATCCACAAAAAAAGGTAAAATACTAATGCGCTTCTGGATGACTTGGCAACTTAATGGAAAGTATGGTATTATCAGAGTGAGGTCGGTAAACCAAATTTCCATTGCATTACTGGAGACTGCATGAAATTTTAATATCTCAAGAAACTAGGGATTAAATTGTCAAATTCTATTACAGTCAAAAGAATGTAATGTGGATAATTCCTACATTGAATAGTATCAGGAACTAACTAGACAATGGGGTGACCCGTTGGGGCACCCTTTGAGAGAAGGGCAGTGCAGTCTGATGTGACCAGAATGAACATTAAATTTTCCTGAATGCTATTGGTATCGCTTTGCTTTGGAAACTGAAGTAGAAAGCCTCAGTTTATTAAAGAAGAGCGACGCATAGCAAAGCAAATATAGTTGCTCCTCATTTAACAAAGGACACTTTTGATGGCATTATTTCTGGTTTATCAGCCACCCTTGTGCCTCTCGTTGTCATTCTGGAGACATGCAGCCCTTTCATCCCCCGTCTCTTCATCTCTTCTGCTGTTTGTTGTTTGTCTCTGATCCTGGAGACATGTATGCCTCTCCTCCTCTGTCTCTTCTTCTCTCATCTTTTTTTGTCCTGACTCTTTGATCCTGGAGTCATGCAGCCCTGGCCTCATCTGATTCTTGTTCTCTCCCTCTCCTTGCTGCTTCCCGAGGATGTTTGGCGTCATCTCTTGACCATAATGTCCCCCTTCCCTTCCACGCAGCATAATTGGCTGACCTTTTTTTTTACCCTGATGCTGGATAGAAGATACGAAGCAGTAACACCAAAGGATGCTGATTATTCTTGATGATGTGGTTGGCACTCTCTAAAATGGACGTGATATAGTCACCACTGTCCTTTGACTACATCAAAGGGTTTTATGGGTGTCTGGAAATACATCATTACAATAAGATTTAATTATCTCTTATCGATGGGTGGCAGTTAGATCTGTCCCAATCCTGCACATGCTGATGGGGATTAGCAGAATGTGACCCCGTGAAATAGAGCTGCCCTGCCCTTTTGCTCCAGTAGGTGTCGCAGCTGAGACTGGCCTTGTGCATGCGTCGGGCTGTCGCGTCCCGATTTCCATGATGGCCGATCGGAGCTCGGGTGAAAGCCAGCCTGTTGATTTTTGGCGAGTGGGCAATTTTATACGAATATATAACCCTGAACTTTGCCTGCATTCTATAAGTTAGCGCATTTTAATTCAATTTAGCCAAAAAAAGTGCTGCTGTAATGCAGCGTTTGCGCTAATTGGAGGTCACAAACAGACAGACAGATAGAGCATGAGAGTTTTAGTATTATGTAGATAGATACATAGTTTTATATTACTGCAATAGTACTAGTGGTGTTCAAATTTGTTCTAATTTATTCTGTATTTTATTTAAATACGCAATTTGTTACTCAATTTTTATACCTTTTTAACTATTTCCATGAAACTTTGGCTAATTGGGGCAGCTGCTTATTTGGGCCAAAATGTACTGGTCCCAATGTGTCCCAATTAACCGGAATCTACTGTATTCACAGCTATTCAACTGTAATTGTGTTGGCACGTGGCCAAGTGGTTAAGGTGTTGGTCTAGTGATCTGAAGGTCGCTAGTTGGAGCCTCAGCTGAGGCAGCGTGTCGTGTCCTTGAGCAAGGCACTTAACCACATTGCTCTGTGACAACACCGGTGCCAGGCTGTATTGGCCCTAGTGCCCTTCTCTTGGACAACATCGGTGGCGTGGAGAGGGGAGACTTGCAGCATGCCAGTTTTCCATACAACCTTGCCCAGGCCTGCACCCTGGAAACCTTCCAAGGCGCAGCAAATCCATGATAGTCTCACGAGACTAACAGATGCCTATTATTATTATTATTATTATTCAACTATAATAGACACAACAACCAAGACAGGGCATGACTAGCCTGCGGGTATGAAGAGTACAAGATAGTCTGGATCCCGGTACTTCTGGAGGGCAAGGTCAAAGATAAGGTTTGCTGCAAAGGAATTTAAAATGTACTACATGCAACAGTAGAGAGGAGATGGGCATCCCTTTTTAAATGTTTGTGCTTAGGCACTCTTCTCTGAAATCATGAAAGAAATAACTAGCTCCAATCTTTTGGCAAAAAGAAAGAATTAACAAAAGTGATGTAAAAGATAATGTTTCCCAGCACGCAGACAGGTCCATTTTAAAACCAGAATACACAAACCGGATATTTTGCTGATGTCTCAGCTTCCAAATCAACTCCAGTGGAAGCTCAGTTATTTGCCATGTTCAGAGTGCTATGAAGATGTCTCAGGCTTTGAGCTCCAGCAATATGTATTATACTACTACTACTACTAATACTACTACTACCACTATTACTACTACTAACACTACTACTACTAACACTACCACTACTAACACTACTAATTCCACTATTACTACTACTACTAACACTACTACTACTACTACTACTACAACTACAACATAACCACATCTGCAGCAACACGTTTATAGACTGCCCTTACATTAACAAAATGTCCAAACTGCTTCACGGGAGAGTAATGAACAGAACTTATTGCTAAGCCGCAAAAGAATATTAGTGCGTTTACTAAAACTTTAGCCAAAAATTTAGATTTTAAGGGCAGCTTCAAGGAAAAACAGAAGCCTAGGCTTTAGGAAGAAAATGTCTGACTAGGAACTTGACAGCTGAATGATCACAAGACCAGATATAGAGCAGAGGTACCTTGTAAGATTGTGAGGCTAAGGGAAAGTACAGACACAGGGAGAGGCAAGTCCATGGAGGGAGCTCCAAATTGGTGAGAACTGTAAATCTGAGATGTTGCTTACAGGGAGTTGGTGCAGGTCGACTAGTTCAGGGGAGAATGTGTAAACAAGATATAATTCTCAGTGTACCAGGCATATAGATAACAGCAGTATGCAGGAAAGTGGCTAGGAATACTTTCAAATACCTGGTTCCTAACATCATCCAATACCACCCTATTTATGTTTATGTTGCTGAAACTTGCATCCACCCATTTGTTACCTCCAGATTTGACTTGCCATTTCTTTTCTTGTCAGAATAACACATTCAGCTTTCAAATTTGTTATTACTGACATCAATCTACTGTTACACAAAGACTAATATCATAAATAATTATTTTCATTTTTTCTAATTTTTATTGATTGTAAGCCAAAAAAGAACAATGTGTTTAAAGTAATCCTTGACTGTTTATTATTGACATTTATTTTGTTGCAAAAGTCTGTTTTTTTAGCATGTTATATATTATCAATGCCTGACTGACATTGAAATATATTGGAATGGAAGTTCCATTCTTCATATGATTAACTTTTAATTAACTTGGTCTTGTAATACTGCAATTTATGTAACCCGTAATCCATTTTCCTTGAATTTGTTCTATTTTTTACTTTATGTCACAAATTAGTTGCATGACAAACCCAAATGAAAAATTGCAAAACACTTCTTAGTTACAAACAAAATGTTGACTCATAGGAATTCTGTGATAAAAAAAACACAGAAAACCACTTCAGAGCACTGAGGTCTGGATATACTTTGTTCTGGCAAATGCTAAAAGAAAGTTAGTTGCAAATGAAAGTGGTCCAGTTTAATATTTATCCTCCTTTTCTTTTAATTAAACATGTATGCATTGACAATGCAGAAAAAGCAACAGCTGTAGACCCCTAAATTTTACAGGGCAGAGTCTTTGTTGGTCCCTTTGGTAAGAGCAGATGTGAACTACATTCCTTTAAGCCGTGCAAGAGTAGCCAGTTGCTGACTTATTACTGTATATGGTAAATATACCATCTGTCAGTGACAAATCTGAAGTTATTAGACCTGAGTGAAATGATCTGCTCACCCACAGGGTCTTCAAGAAAGGAACCTTTGACCCTGTAAATTCTAACGTGCAGTTTATGTGGCAGAGTCACTCCAAAAGAACTTAAACCTGTTCCTGCAGCTGTTAGAAAGGCAACTAACTAAACACAGAAAAGTCTCCCCTTGAGCTTGCTCTGTATTTTGAAGGCAATGTCACCTGTTCATTCCAAGACATAGCTTTGTCAAATGTTGCTTGATATTGGCTTACTTTCAGCAAAACAAATGCTTTGTATCTTCAGAAGATTGGAACCATTTAAAGTTCTGTCACATCCTAACAACTAGAACTTATAATTTATAAATTATTTTCTGTACTCCTGCCTTTTTTCCCCAAGTTGAATATGAAAAATTGGCTTCCTCGTGTGACTATGCTAGGCAGGTTAGATCAGAAAATTCAAACTGGCATGCAAATTGCTGCATGGCCTTAATTTATCATGTAAAACTCACAATATGGAATGATACCCATCCTCATACACAAACATGTTCTTTGATGACATATATGTATGTTGATAATAAATTCACTTCGAACTTTGAATTGTTGGTCACTCATTACTGTAGTTTCATAAATTAACTTTTTAAATAACCGTGTAGCTTTTTAAAAAATGTTATTATGTATTGCACTGTACTGCTGCTGCAAAACCAATAAATTTCATGACATTTGTCAATGATATTAAACCTGATTCTGATTCTGGTACCTGAAGAGTCTGCAGTGCAGTTGATTCCATATTTAGAGTACAGCACTGTCTGGAAGGTTTTATTTTGAGAGATCAGAGAAACCCATTCTTTATTGGAGATGGATGTTTAGTTAAATTCATAGAACTAGCAGCAATTTATTGTGGAGCAGAAGTAAGGTCCATGCTTTGTGAGCAAAAGTAGAACAGAATAGGCAAGGTTACAGACAAAAAGCTTCAACTGGACAATGGGATGAGATTGTCAGGAGAATTTTCAAGTCAGTGCTTTCCAAATTGGGAGCCATGGGATGATGACAAGATTAGAGGTGTTGGACAAATTAGGTACAGATTGCAGTGCTTAGGTCTGGGAGTAGTTGGATGGGAAACTCACAAGGTAGTCACAGGATAAGATTAAATGTATCATAAATATAGAAAAAGATTGAAGTTGGTGATTACAATGAAATAAGAGTTAATGGAGTTGGTGTTACAATAATATAGGATGAGAGCATGGTGAGAAACTGAATTTGAAAACTACTTAGATCTTGAGTTGAACAAAATGCAATGTTGACAAAGCTCAGTGATAGGATATAGGATTTTGGCAGAAGGCGCATAATATATTTAAAGCTTTTAAATTCAAATTTTGCATAATATTACTTGATTTCAGATTGGGAGTCTGACAACACAATCCTTCTGAACAACTTGACAAAATATGAACCATCTCTAAGATATTTTTGCAATGTATCCTTAATGTGTTCTCAGCAATCCCTCAACCTAATTGGAAAATGCATCATTTTTCTTCATTAAATCAGCTGAATAATAATATCCAAGCATTTAAGTACAAATTTCCACAGAAATCAATCCATTTAAAATTAAAACTCAGGCAACACAGCCAAAATGTTGGAGGAACTCAGCAGGCCAGGCAGCATCAATGCAAAAGAGTACAGTCGACATTTTGGGCCAAAACATCAACTGTACTCTTTTCCATAGATGTTGCCTAGCCTACTAAGTTCCTACAGCATTTTGTGTGCACTGCTTGGATTTCCAGCACCTGCAGATTTTCTCTTGGTTAAAATTAAAACTGATATTGGAGGCGGACATGCACAAGTAATCTGGAAGCTCCTCAGTTTTGAAAGATAAGATACCGCATGTTTCTTGGGAAGATCAAGTTTAAACATTACATTATTTTTTCTTCTTTTTTTCCCCTCATACTGCTGAAAATGATTAAGACTCTCCCAGATATTCATTTTCCAAGACCTAATTTGAATTCAAAGGCACTGCTCAAATCTGGACAGTGATCATAAAGAAGCAGCTTCCAGTAGTAAGTTGTTTTGATTTTCACCATTTTCCTGCTATCCCTTTTTTAATGTAGTTGTTATTCTGGTTGGACAAAAGACAGCTTCACACATTAATATCTATCACTTTCACTATAGGCATTGGTTCCTTGTACTACTTTAATGAAATCTGGAACAGATTAATTACTCATTCTCAGATATCATGATATTCCCATCAAAGGAAATATACTGAAGTTTAACTGAAAAAAGCAACAAATGGCTTCACACTGGTGGTGCTACATGAGTGAAATGAGCTGTTTATCAAATGTCTAGCCATATTTGTTGAATTAATACTGAACATTGTTGATGATTCAGAATAAAATTGTAATAAATATTGTAGCTTCCAAATACACATATTAAACTGTGAGAAATTAGTAGTCAGAATACCAGATGGGTAAGGAGAAGAAATGGATTGCAATATTAGGAATATTTTATTAAAAATAATTATGACATTATAACATTATTACATTAAAAAAAAACATTGGTTTGCTGTTGCCTTACAGGGAAGGAAATCTTTTATTCTGACCAGCTTTGGCCTGATGTTACCAGATTCACCAATCTGGCTGACTTTCATCTAGGATTAATTTGGAATGAACAACAAATGCCAGCATTATCTATATCCCTGATTAAGTAAATATTCTTATCTTAAATTTTGTAATTAACATCAATATCATGAAATTACAAACATTCAAATAATATAGATAATATAATTCTCAAATGAATATTTGTATTTAAACAATGTAATATTATTTTACTTTTTTTAAAATCACTGCTTCACTTACGGCATGCAAATTTTAGACCATAAGACCAGAAGACATGGGAGCCATTTGGCCCATTGAGTTTGCTCCACCATTCAATCTTAGCAGATCCCTTTTTGCAGATTTTGATCGTCAACTGGTCAATCTCCAGACCAGAAGCCAAAGTAAATGTTAATGGAGCTCAAGTGCCTTCAGAATTTTAATGAATGGAATTGGTATGAAACAGTGATGTGGATTACATAAATGGACATTAAATTCCAATCAAATAAATGACAAAAGTGAAATTAGGCTACGTTATTTACAGATGGTGGTCAGCAACCAATATTTTCACATCTCATTGCTGCAAAGTGCTTGTTTGCTTTTGCTTTATCTAATGTTCCTCCATTAGAATTACTTTGATTAATAGATGAATATATGAAAATGTTTACTAAAAGTACAGTGATTTTCCAACTGCAATCTTTTTCAAGATGAAATATTCCAATACTCAATGAGCCATCAATACTGTCCAAGGCAAAATGTTTCAAAATGCTTATACTTACATTATCATACAAACACATATTAAAACCATGCAGAGTGCAGAAGATGGAATTTACCAATTACTTCAAATAGTACATCCTCTGCTAGGCTTTTCAGATAATATAGGTGATGTGGTTCTCCTACATGTCCTATGGAATAATGATGCCTGGGAACCTGAATGTTGAAATTCTGCTAGAGTTGAGAGGGTTGAGAGGAGACACATTTCTACTGAATTTGATATGCATCTCGACTGTTTTAAGGGCATTCAGCTCCAAGTTGTTGACATTAGCTTCTTTACTTCCCGGTAGACTTGGAATAGTCACCCCTGGTGATTAGTCCAATAACAATGGTGTCATCTGCAAACTTTATTGGTTTAACTGATGGAACACTGAAAACACAATTATTGGTGTCTAAAGAAACTAGGAGAGGGGAGAGAACACACCCCTGAGTTCTCGAAGAATGAGCTATAACATGCTTTTTAAAAAATGATCATCGCTGACCCACTGTATATTTAAAGCACTATAACAATCCTATTTTAAAATTGCCCTTACAATTTGACTTGCAGAGTCATACAGTGCAAAAACTGGCCCTTCAGCCCAACTAGAGCATGCCAACCAAGATGCACACCTAAGCTAATCATATTTTCTGAGTTTGGCCCATATCCCTCCAAATATTTCCTATAGGTAAGTGTCCTGGAGTATTTTAATTCTTGTTAATGTACCTGCTCAACCACTTTCTCTGGCAGCTCGTTCCATTGTATGGACCACCCTCTAAGTGCTCCAGCCATGACTTGGCATAAAGCTACTTAAACAACTGAAATCTACATGACCTTGAAAAGCATGCTGTATTATTAACCCAAGCACGCGCATTTCCAACAGGAAATATAAAGGCAATTTATAGGGCATGACAAGTTAAATACAACCTCTGAAAACTGTAATTCATTTCTTAGTCTTAAGTCAAAGTAAAGATTATTGTCACGTGCACAAGCACATATATGCCAAGATGCAATAAAAAACTGTACTTGCAATAGCCTCACAGGCTTAACTTGGTATTCAATAATTTTGGAAATTGGTTATTTGATTAGCTTCTTTTGGCTACTAAATTTGAGCAGGAAGATAGTTTAGTAAGTGGAGGAGCACATGTTAAACCAGGTATATTAGGAAGCTGTTATTTATTTTGTGGTATAGAAAATTTCACTAAAGGTGACAGAGAAGACTGATTGACTGAAAACAAACTAATTATCTGTGCAACACACACAAAATGCTGGTGGAACGCAGCAGGCCAGGCAGCATCTATAGGAAGAGATACAGTCGACATTTCGGGCCGAGACTCAGGATTAACTGAAAGAAGAGATAGTAAGAAATTTGAAAGTGACGGGGGGGGGGGGGGGGAGATCTGAAATGATAGAAGACAGGAGGGGGAGGGATGGAGCTAAGAGCTGGAAAGTTGATTGGCAAAAGGGATACAAGGCTGGAGAAGGGAGAGGATCATGAGAAGGGAGGCCTAGGGAGAAAGAAAGGGGGAGGGGAGCCCAGAGGAAGATATAGTGAGAGGGACAGAAGGAAAAAGATAGAGAAAAAAAGGGGAAAAAAATAAAAAAAATAATTAATAAATAGACAGATAAATAAATAAGGGATGGGGTAAGAAGGGGAGGAGGGGCATTAACAGAAGCTAGAGAAGTCAATGTTCATGTCATCAGGTTGGAGGCTACCCAGTTACCCAGACGGTATATAAGGTATTGTTCCTCCGACCTTCAATTATCTGTGAACATTCGCAGGTTGTTGAATAGGATAATTATATGGGTATTCTCTCCTTTCTTTCCTTTTGCCTTGTTTAACTGTTCTACCAATACTTGCTCTGACCACAGAACTACAACAAATCCTTATCAGGCAATACACACAATAGACTGGAGGAATTCAGCAGGGTCAGGCAGCATCTGACATTTTGGGCTGAGACCCTTCATCCTTATGCATGGTAGAAATGTCGACTGTTTATTCATTTCCATAGATGCTGCCTGACCTGCTGAGTTCCACCAGCATTTTATGTGTGTTGCTCTGGATTCCCAGTATCTGTAGAATCTCTTGAGCTTATCAGGCAATTGTCACTTTTAGGTGATGATTGAAGAAAAAGAAGCATTTGGTCACTTAATCTGCATTTTCCCTGAGTTACATTTCACACAGAGAGCAGATGCAAAGTTATACACTTAATACAGAGAACACATTTTCCTGAACAGCTGCCAAGAGAATATGACCTTTCTGCTGAGGGCCTTGGGGAAACACATTGGAAGGAGAGTAGACCTCGTTAATTACACATCAATCATTGGCTCAGGAAGCAAAGAAAAAGTTAGACTTTTAAAAAAAATCATCACTAAATTAAGAGTTACAGAAATAAAATATTCATTGGAAAAGAATCTTAAACAAAAATTTTTAACTGTGAAATTTCTTGGAAATAATTTTTTCATGTTTAGTTAATAAATGTGATGACAATTAATTTTCTAGTTTGAATAAATTCAGGTTGTATCAATAATAAATCTTAGAGATTTGGCCGTTTAAATTAGAGCTATTCTTTAAATGATTATACAGAGCTTTTCATTACTTGGAATCTATGACATTCTAATGACAATAGATAGTTTTGTCATTATTTAACAAGCTTTTAAATACTTAAACATAAGTATTCTGTTCAATAATATTTTCACCATCCCCTTTTCATGAAAGCATTCATGGGTAAGTTTCTTTATTTTTGGATTTGTGCCTGAACAAATTGACACCTGAATTTGAAAATCAGGTGTTATCTGATTTCAAATTCTTTTATTAGTCTCTAAAACCAATTACTCGATAATGCTGAGGAGTCTTCACTTTCACTTACATATCTATGTCTCTCTGGTAAGCAGTGATAGCAATGGTAACAAATGCTGCACTATGAAATAACTAATCTGTCAAGCAAAATTATTGGTGAAGTTGATCAGATGATGAACTTTTAACCCACAAATAGCTTGTAGCAAGATCAAGGTCCATGTAGATTGAATGTGTTGATAAACCTGACAATAAAAGGATGTGCCTTATGTTTATTTTACATTGGAAGTTGTGGCACAGGCACCAATTTGTATGCCAATTTATACAATTTCAAGATTATCATTTAAATATAAAAGAATACAGAGGATTTAGAATAAACACCAGAGATTGGGAACCCAGGAAATTAAAGGTACCTCAGTAGAGGGAGATCCTGTGACTATACCAGAGACAGTGAATCTGTGAGTTTATATAGAATGCAGGAGACATAGACCTTCTAGTTTAGGAACAAGGAAAAACTTGTGGCACTATTTTCCTACACTAATGCCATATCTTCTGATTACAACAACATCTAACCAATTATTCCTCTTTCTTGAATGACTAAGACTCCACATTATCTTGCGCAGAGAATTCCAAATATTTACCACCTCTTTGGGTGAAGAAATCGCTCTCTTGAATGGCTGACTCCTTGTTTTAAGACTGACCTCTCCTAGACATCCTCAAATAGGAAAATTGTCACCTCTACACATCTTTGAGGCCTTCAAAGAATTTCACACTTCAATAAGATCAGCTATCAGTTTTCTAAGCTTGAGAATGTAAACTCTGTCTACCGATTATTTCCTCATATAACAAATCTACTATCCCAGGAATGAAGCTGGTGGACTTTGCTACAAGCTCTCCTTGGTAAAGGAGACCAGAGTGGGAAAGGGTGATTGAGAACCTGCAATCAGGGAGCGGGCTTGAAGAGGGAAAGTAGCATCAATTATTAAAAGATCTTGTTGAAAAAAGAACAATTTGCCAGCACTGTTTGTCAGTGGTGGCATTGGTGTCTGGGAGGGAAGAAGCCAGATGGGAATATCAAAATGGAAGGGAAGAGAAAAGGCGCTAAGAAGAAAGGGAGAATGAAGGATGAGGATGCTAACTGAGAGGCAGGCTAAGGGAAGGATAGACATTCAGGGATGCAGTTACAGGAGGAGACTGGAGCAACACGACTGAAGAAGGGGAACCAAAAAAGAAAGGTTTAGAGATTGGGCTGGAATTGGAGGAACAATGAGTTACGAGAAGTTATCAGCTTGGATTTAAATGTTGACAGAAGGCCACACAAAAGTAAAATATTTATTGTCCATTGCATCAGAGAGTAATTTAGTATTTTTCATCAATGAACATTTTATTGCTCCAAGACCCTATGACTAAATTGGCTTCATGAGTCAACACTATCAGTTGAGAGTCACCATTGCTATTACCTTTTATATAATGTCATTCAAAAATCCATCACCACATGATGCTTTAAAAAGTTCTTGCTATAAGAATTATTTGCATAGGCAAACAGCATATTTTTCCTTTGATCCATATCCATGAATATGGAATTATGACCATTAATCTCTCCTCCTTGCTTCTCCTCACCCTTAAATTCAGGAAAATGTTTGAAAGTATAAGATAAATTAATAAAGAAAAGATGGCCAATAAAAATTCTATCTGACACAGAAACTTGCCAAGATCACACTACTTTGCATTATGCCTGGACACAATTGGTCTGGTAGGATTTAGAAATACATTCCTTATGCTGCACGCTCGTATGTATATTTCTCAATATTGTTCAATTTCTATCTTTGCTATTTTACTGAGGCCTCTCACATGATTGGAACAACAGTTCCTTTACCAATGGTTCATACTATGTTGGATAGCAAATTTTGTCAAAAGATTGCCAGCTTTCTTTTAAGAGAAGAATTTTGAATGTATGCTAAATCTAACTGAATTATTGCCTTTATATTGTTATATTTATATTTGCATTTTATTAATAACCAGATTTCAGATGTGTATTTCATTACCAATATATGTATACATTTCTCTTTTAAGTATTTGTCTTTACTTAAAGACTAATCCCTAGATCCAGCCATAGATATACCATCTCCAGAACTTTTATGTGCCACTCAAAAGAATTCTATCACAAGTGCAGTCAGGGTCTTCTGTGCTGGCCATATGCATGACATCAAATGGCCCAAATCACAACTGACATCAAATGCGTAAATTTCTAATTTGCTTCCAAGCCCAGCAAATAGGATTAGCCTCAAACAGTAAAAAAAGCCTTAATCAAAGGACTTTCAAGCCAGTAATTTCATGCAGGACTCTACCACTGATTCCTAAACCTTCATTTCTTCCCCATTATAAAATCCTTCCGAACCACTATAACCTCACCCCCACCACACCCTCTCAATGATGTCTTCCCAGGATCACTCTCTTACTCCCTTCTCCATATTTTGTATTGCCAATCCCAACCCCATAATCCACTCCCATCTCCTCAGCTCAGTCACCTCCTTGACCATCCCTATTCATCAACACAAATCTGTTCACTAACCTGCAAATTTCGAAATCTGCAATCTCCCCAGTGATAGTAAATTTCAGAATGAAGACTTGGCATTCATTTACATTGGCAAGGCTTGTCTAAACATAAGGCATGCATTGGGCATTGTACGAACAAGGACTGCAGAAAATATCATAGCCTGGAAAGTTTGCAATCTTTTAAACGTGTGAACTGGCTCTTCATGTGCTCCTGCAGCTGACGTATCACCTAGATTAGAGACCTCATGGAGAGCATATCTAAATTCCTCTAATAGGACGACAGAGTTCAGAATCCCACACTGTCATTCTTCTAGAGCTAATCCTGCTGCTTGCATCAATGTTGGCTGAACTGTGGAATCTGAAAGTGGGACTTCAAGGCCTAGTATTCTCCATCTCACTATCCACATGTTCACTTATGAACCATAGAAAACATCCTATGTGGATGCATAACGGTTTGCTATGGCAATTGCTGTACTGCAGAAAGTTGCGGATACTGCTCAGCATATCATGGAAACCAACCTCCCATCCATGGTCTCTGTCCATATTTCTCACACTCAGTAAGGAAGCCAGCAGAATCAAAGACCCCCACCTACCTCAGACATTCTCTCTTCTCCCCCCTCCCACCAGGCAAAAGATACAAAAGCCTGAAAGCACATACCACCAGGCTAAAGGACAGCTTCTACCCCATTGTTAAAAGACTACTAAAATGGTTCCCAAGTAAAATAATCAGTCTACCTCGTTATGATCTTACAGCTGATTGTCTATCTTGACTGCACTTTCTCTGTAGCTGTTGCACCTTATTCTGTATCCATTCTAGATTTACTTTGTACTACCTCGATTTGATTTGTATGAAATGAATGCAAGACAAACTTTTTGCTATATCTTGGAACACATGACAATAATGAGCCAATTCCATAGACATTTGAAGTCAGTAATCTTCTTCCATTTATGTTACAGTCACAAGAATAACCTGGCATAGGAACATTAAGGTAGATAAAGGTATAAATCCACTTTGCCAAGTACTGCAGAACTCTTATGGAACTACTCAGCAATGGCGATGCTCTTTTAGTGCATCAATGGACTGCTTTATCACATTTTATGTATAAAATTGACATTATTTTAAATGAATGTGATCATATGTACATTGTTTATACATCAGATCTATAAATCATCTCATCAGTCAACAGTCCTGTATCCAGTAGTTATACTTCAGTTTTTTTAGATGGCAGAGTGGACTGCCTAGAATGACCGCTTCCAAGATACCAGTAATTGACTTCTTATAAAGCACCAACTCGATGCTGAAGGAATGAAATACCTTTTGGTCACTGTCCATCTTAAAGTGTCCGTCAACACAACTGCAAAATGGTGTTCACAGGATTGGTGGCATTCTACACCTTTGATAAAACCTGCAATCCACATACTGTTTACTTCTCTTGAGGAACAAAAAAACCAGATTTAATTTAATAGAGGATGCATGATAGAGGAGAAGACCAAACTATTTGAAGTTGTAAATATCTAAACTGGTGGGAGATTGTTTAAAGCATTCCTGGTCATAACCACTGTCACCTTGACACTGCTGGCAATGTCTCCACACTTTGCTCTGAGATTTTATCTGGTGTGGGGGAACGACAGCATAGCTTACTCAGTTTTCATTAACTAATTTCAGAACACATTCATATGTACTATATGTGCCCATTTAAAGTGCTCCTCTAATGGTCATTTTTTAATTCATGCATGTCTCCGCTGCAGCAGGTGGCTAAATTAAGACACCGCTAACCTACAAGATTTCTCCGGTAGAATTCCTCCCTGGATTTCCTGGCATATATGACCTTCCTTATTCTGCATGCCCTTTGCTCATTCTCGCAGTCATACTGTATTCCAAGTGGAATGTCCAAATTGGTACCATTGGCTGGAAACAACTGGGCTTGTACATTAGCTTTGAAGTTAGCTGAATTCCTTTTACACATGCCACATCACTCCCCATAAACTTTGCCAAGCTCAAACAATTATAGAAAACAGTGGCCACTTTTAGAATTGTAGCAACAGCCAATGTAAATCAATCTGAAAACAAACTGGGAGTATTACATGGTCCTTTTAAAGATCAGCGCAGGTTGCTGAACGTGTATTCAGCTGTGCAAAGGGCACTGAACTACAAAATGGCAGTGCCTGGCATAAAATTAGTGCTGCATGCTGATTGATGTTGGAATCTGCCCATTTAGAATTTTTCTTGTGGGCATTAGTGACATCTGCGCTAAACCATCACCAGTATGGTGCAACTTGCAGCACAGCTGATCAAATACCACTTCAGAACCTGTTCATTCAACATGCATATTACACAGTGAGAAATTAGGATAGATTTTGGATCCATAATTGTACTTCCAATTATGTTAAATTGATTTTCACCATCTTATACTCGGGCTTCACAGCTGCTGCATCTAAGTGTCAACAAGCACTCGCTATCTTTTTAAACAAGTATATTAAAACATATTGATAAAGATTTAGGAAGTTAATTCAAAACTTTCAAGGTCTACAATAAGATTTTGATAACAAGCATCTACCTTAAATAACTAGGTTTCCTGGTGCACTTAGATTGAAAGATTCTTCTGGTACAAATATTCAAAATACTAAGTTTATTAAACTATTCCGAATGCCTTACATAATACAACAGCAACCTTTTATCTTAAGCAAACTACACAGACTTTCTTGCATTGATTCTGATAAACCATTTCTAAAAGGAAAAGAAATCTCCATCAAACAGACTTGATACATTTAATCAGGCAGAAAGCCTGGTGTATATGATGACAGCTATTTTCAAACAACTAACTACATAGAAGTTTACCCCCATAAAAGTGACTTCAAAGAGCTCTACCATATCCTTTGTGTTTTAAACTTCTAAGCTCACCACATCAAAGACATGCCATTCATTGATGGCTTTTGATCAAATGGGTTAGTGAGAACTAGTTAAAAGGGTGAATTAACTTGCAATCTAATATCTTACTCTTTTCGATATGTGTAACATTATAAAATTTTATTTAACATTTTGGTAGTGTAGAGAGAGAGCAAAAGGATGCAATGCAATATGAAATCATTTTATTTTACAATCCTTCAAATTTAACAAAACAGAAAATAATTTATAATGAGTCAACAAATATAACATATAAATTATATTGCACACAAATAATTATACCAATTCCTCAGTGCTATTATTTCGGAGGACCTGACTAGGGACCAGAATGTAATGCAATTACGAAGAAGGCACAGCAACACCTCTAACCCCTTATGTATTTGCAAAGATTCGGCATGACATCCAAAACTTTACAAACTTTTATGTGTATTGGAGAATATATTAACTGGCTTCATCACAGCCTCATATGGAAACACCAATGCCCTTGAACAGAAAACCCCACAAGTAGGAGTGAATACGACCCAGTCTATCACAGGTAAAGCCCTCCCTACCCCCACCCATTGAGCACATCTGCACGAAGTGTTGTTGGAGGAAAGAGACATCCAACATCAGGGACACCAACCACCCAGGACATGCTCTCTTCTCGCTGCTGCCATCAGGAAGGTGGTGCAGGAGCCTCAGGACTCACACCACTAGGCTCAGGAACAGTTACTACCCCTCAGACATCAGGATCTTGAGCCAAAGCGGATAAATTAACTTGCCCCATCATTGAAATGTTCCCACTGTTAGAGCAATTTTTGGGTTTAGGACATATTGTCCGGTTTTGGACTGCAAAGCACTCCAGCGGGTGGTGAAAACTGCCCAATGGATTATTGGCACCCAATTGCCAACCATTGAGAATATCTGCCATAAACGCTGCCTGGGCAAGGCAAAAAGCATTATCAAGGATGCATCTCACCCTAATCATGGACTTTTTACTCTCCTCCCATCTGGTAGGTGCAACAGAAGCCTCCGCTCCCGCACCAGCAGGCACAGGAAGAGCTTCTTCCCTGAGGCTGTGACCCTGCTAAGCAGTATTGCACCCATATTATACTGTCCCAGTACGTTTATATTTGTGTGCTGTAGCACTTACTTTTTATTCGCAGTTATTTTGTATATAACACTATTCTTTGCATTTCTGATTAGATGCTAACTGCATTTCATTGGCTTTGTACCTGTAGTCTGCACAATGACAATAAAGTTGAATCTAACCTAATCTAATCTTGCAGTACAAAATATTAACTTCAGCGACCAACATTCAGATTCGAATATGCATTGAAGATTAAATTTAAAATGCGGCTCAGAACAGTAAAATGCATATCAGACAGTCGAATAAAGAGATTGCTTCATGTCTATCAGTACTTCTCTCTGGTGACTTCATTCAACCAACAACACCCGCAACCTATGGACTCACTTTCAATGACTCTTCATCTCATGTTCTCGATATTTATTGCTTATTTATTATCATTTCTTTCTTTTTGTATTTGTATAGTTTGTCGTCCTTTGCACACTGGCTGAGTGCCCAAGTTGGTGCAGTCGTTCAATGATTCTATTATGGTTATTATTCTATTATGGATTTACTGAGTATGCCTGCAAGAAAATGAATCTCAGGATTGTATGTGGTGACAAATATCCAGTCTGATAATAAATTTGCTTTTAACCTAAAACTTGAGTTTATTCTTAAATCGCTTTTGAAGCTTTATGCTTTTTCTCTGATGTAAAGACTGCGATAGATAACATTAATTTCAAACATTTATGATTGCTTTCTGGTACATAAAAGGCCATTTGGAACCCACCATCACTGATGTAAGGAAATTATTAGGCAATTTTGGGCACAAATGCATAAGAAAATCAAGTGTGCTTATGGGAGGTGCAGTGCAACTACAAGTAGTACAGCTATCTCACAGCTCCCATATCCTGGGTATGACTCTGATCTCCACTGCTATCTCTGTAGAGTTCACATGTTCTCTCTTTGGTTTCCTCCCACATCATAAAGATGTATTTGTTGGTGGTTACTAAAATTACAATTCATCGATGCTGGTATGATAAAAGGCGGAAAGTGTCTTAAATGCAAGAGAGAATGAATAGGTTATAGGAAAATAAGTGGAGGAATAAGTTTCATGAGGAAATAAGAGTCATAAAGAAATATGAAAAACACAAATTTTTTAAGTAAGTTCTGAATATCCCACACCAGCTATTAAATACTGTATTAGTTAATATACATTGTATAACATTTTAGGGTTTTACATATGGGATACCAAACTTTAAAACAAATAATTTATTAATAGAATCTTCAGAATATTCTGCTGAAATATGTAGTCTTCATGGGATACATGCAGAAAGATTATGAACAGTTCTGATGAAATACTTTGAAGTAATGTTAAAAAAAATAAAAACAGATCAAAGTAACCACATCAAGGAACCTGATGCTTATAGAGGCAAGTCAAATATAAGCCATTTGGTGATTCAAGCTCCTTAGCTAAATCAATGTAAGTCTTTAACCAGACTGCTAAAAATAGAAAAAAAAATGTCAGCAACCAATGATAAACCATCAAAAGAGTAAAGAAATATTTCTGATCATACATCAGTACCACGTTCATGAGATATTAAAATGCTGAGTAAAGAAACTGCAATAACCTCCTGACACTTTCCGCTCTAAATGGTAGTCTTTCTGAAGGAGCCAGCTGTGTTTTGATGTAATTCTTCAAAACAGTAAGCCTCAGTTGTCTGCTTTGAAGCCTCATGCACAACTCTTTGGGCATTAGCAAGGCAGTAAGTTCTCCAACAAGTCATGCGTGGAACAGAGAAAGGAACTATTAGTTAGCTATAGAAGTACATGAAAAGCATTGAAAGCGCTTGTTAGTACAAAGAAGATTTAAGCATGGAAATTAATTGAATGAATAGCTGATGAGATATTAACCAGCCTTTGAGACCTTACATAATGCTGCACAAAGGTGTTTATGATTTAACTGTTTCTTTCTCACATATTGGTGCAGACCCTGAACCACATTGCAGACTTTTCCCCACTTTAAATCTGATTCTTTTTTAATAATGGACACAACTTTTTTTTTAAATTTAGTATCACCATGTCTATCCAGTTGGATTTGACATTGATCGACATGAGATAAAAATGGTGCCACAAAGTTCAGTTAGAAAATTAAATATATTTTTGAAATATGCAGATCATCACCAATTTGGTATTTGTTTTCTGCCTGCAGTCTTTTAAAAATACAGCCATTAGCTCTGGATGGAAGAAATTCCATGAACTTGAAGTACCTCAAAAATGGCAGAGCCAGACGTCTTTAGAATGAATGCAAAAGCCAAGGTCAAATGATTTGCAAACATGAGTTTGTACCCAGTATTATCAAGTGGAGACTGATTTTGCTTTCACCACCACCCCCCCCCACCCCCCAAGATCCCATCTGTCATAGGAGAGATTCGTGTTAAGGAAATAAAGCTGAAAGCATCTAATAAAGCAAGGATACTGGGCTCCCACAACATTCTGCCTTTGAGTTTGCTGTAGCTCTAGCCAAGTTATTTCGGTCCATTTACAGCTATCTCAATGAAAGCACCATCCACAAAAAGCAGGGCAAATTCAATCCAGTTAATTACTGCCCATCGAACTATTGTGAAACATAGGCAAAATAAGAAGGGCCGTCATCCATGTTTATTAGCCAATGACCTATTCACAAAGGATTAAAACTTAATTATGTACATAAAGTGAGTGTCTACTATTGACTGCAAGGAAGTATTTGATCAAAGCATAACAAAAAATGTTATCTCACAAAGTTTATTGAGGTAAATCTTCAGAACTTCACACTTCATTATCTTTAGATTCCTTGTCTTCACGTCTCTTCAAATTGTGCTAACATCTCACAATAAAGTATATTCTCCCTGTCACTGAAACACACTAGCTGCTCGTCAGTCTTCTCCCTCTTTCGTCTATCTTTTCCCTGACCCTGTTGTTCTGTGTGCTATCCCTTTCTCTGTCCCTTCTCCATGTGCATCCTTGTGTGCCTCTCATACCTCTGCTGTCTGCCTCTCTCTCTCTCTCTCTATCTCCCCCACATTGTGCCTCGCTGTCTTACCCCCTCTCTACATGTCTGCCTGCACATTGAACATGACTTGTGCACCCAATGAATCAGCAATTCATTTTGTCCTTCATGCCATAACCCCACTCACATCTGTATTTTTGTATGCCACACAGTCTTCTAAAGAATATGGAAGGCTCTGTACAGGTCTGGTCTCCTGACCTATAGAAGGTTGCACTCAAAGCAGGAAAGATTGACTAGATTGATTCCTCACACACCACAGCTCAAGCATTATTAGCACTTGTTCTCTATTGCAGAAGTTTGCCAGGATCAGACCAACAGGGTGTCATTTTAGGAGAACTGGTTGATGTCTCTAGAAAAGAGAGTGGATGCTGGGCCAGGTAAGCCCCAAGAATAAGAAAAACTGAACATGTCCGAGACTTGTCAAATATGAATTTGTTCCACTCATTGATACAGATGTCTTTATGTGCAGGAAGTCCATCTACATCTAAGAGGATTCATTTACAATCACTTTCAGTGAATACAGTCCTCTGACATCAAGAGGAAATGAAATCCAGACATTAGCTAAGTGCAGGCAATGAGCCACAGAACAAATGGAGAAATGTTTAAAAAGTATATGGTTTACAAGTCATATATATCCCTTTAAGGCAAAAAAAATGCACAGGAAAAATGGTTCAGCTGCGGCTATCAAGGGAAGTTAAAGACTGGATTAGGTAAAAGGAAAAGACTTACAAATTTGCCAAAACAGAAAACAGTGAGCCTGAGGATTGAGAAAATTTCTGAATTCAACCAAGATGCACCATGGCATTAATAAGGAAAGCAAAAGCAAAAGCTGAGAATGATCCAGCAAAAATTACAAGAAAGCACATCTATAGATCGCTAAAATGGAATTAGAAAAGTTAAAGTAGTTTCTTTACAGACATAGAAAAGAGTATAAGAAAATGGCAGAGAAATTTAAAAATAGTTGTGTGTCTTCATGGAAAAAAGAACAGAAGAGTTCTCAGAAACAGTGGAGAACTACAGGCCAATTATGAATGAAGAATTCAGAATGACAATATTGGCAAGTATGACATTGTGGCCATCTCTGAAACTTGGCTGAAGGATGGCTGCCATTGGGAGCTGAACGTCCAAGGATATAAGGTGTATCAGAAAGATAGGTTAGCAGGCACAGGGGGTGGTGTGTCCCTGCTTATAAGAAATAATATTAAATCATTAGAAAGAGACGACATAGGATCAGAAGGAGTAGAGTCTCTATAGGTTGAGTTAAGAAATGGCAAGGGTAAAAGGACCCTAATGGCAGTTGTATACAGGCCTCCAAACAGTAGCAGGGATGTGGATTACAAATTACATTGGGAGGTAGAAAAGGTGCGTCAGAAGGGCAATGTCATGATAAACATTGGAGATTTTAACATGAAAGTGAATTGGGAGAACTAGGCTAGTATTAGATTTCAAGAGAGAGAATTTGTAGATGGTTTTTTAGAACAGCTTGTTGTTGAGCCCACTAGGGGATTGACTGTGCTGGATCGGGTGTTGTGCAATGAACTGGAGGTGATAAAAGAGCTTAAGGTTAAGGAACCCTTAGGGAACAGTGATCACAATATGATCGAGTTCACTTTGAAATTTGAGAAGGAGAAATTAAATTCCAATGTGTCATTATTTCAGAGGAATAAAGGAAATTACAAAGGCATGAGAGGGGGAACTGGCCAAAGTTGACTGGAAAGGGACACTAGCAGGAAGGACAGCAGAGCAGCAATGGCTGGAGTTTCTGTGAAAAATGAGGGAAGTGCAAGACAGATATATTCCAAATAAGAAGAAATTTTCAAATGGAAGAAGGACACTACTGTGGTTGACAAGTGAAGTCAGAGCTAAAGTAAAAGCAAAAGAGAGGGCATACAAGGAAGCCAAAGCTTGTGGGAAGGTAGAGGATTGGAATGCTTTTAAAATCATGCAGAAGGAAAGCAATGTCATTTGGAAGGAAAAGATGAATTATGAAAGGAAGCTGGAAACTAATATCAAAGAAGATACGAAAAACTTTTTAAGTATATAAAGGGTAAAAGAGAGTTGAGGGTAGATATAGGACCAATAGAAAATGATGCCGGAGATATCATAATGAGAGACACAGAGACAGCAGAAGAATTAAATGTGTATTTTACATCAGTCTTCACAGTGGAAGAGTGAATATTCAAGAGTGTCGGGGAAATGAAGTAGGTGCAGTGAAAATTATGATTGAGAAGGTGCTCAGGAAGCTTAATGGTCTGAGGGCGGATAAATCTCCTGGACCTGATGGAATGCACCCTCGGGTTCTGAAGGAAGTAGCTAGAGACATTGCGGAGGCACTAACAATGATCGTTAAAGAATTGTTAGATTCTGGCATTGTACTGGATGATTGGAAAATTACAAATATTACACCGCTATTTAAGAAGGGTGGGAGGTAGCAGAAAGGGAACTATAGACCTGTTAGCCTGACATCAGTGGTCGGGAAGTTGTTGGAATGTCACAATGGCGGGGCATTGGGAGCAAGGGTGGACCCAAATGCAAGACACATCTTGTGAGGTTACTTAGATTTAGTTTATTGTTCGATACCAGGAGAGCAAGGCAGGAGCAAGAAATAGCGAACTGGACAAGGACTCAGGACTATGACTAGGCTGGGACCAAGGGTCTGCGCTAGGACTCGGAATCGGCTCCCAGAACTAGAGGAGACATGAAGAGGCGAGAGTATGGGCAAGGACCCAGAACCAGGCATGGACATGACATGGGCTAGGGAGAGGAGGAACATGGGAACACAGAGCCTCGGTCTCGGGAGAGCAGGTATATGGAACCATCGACACATACACAGAACAGAGAGCCAGGACCTCTCCTTGGGTACAGGACATAGGGCCGGGACTCATGACCCTCCGCGAGGCAACAGCAAGACGGTCTGACTTACCCCACGGAGGCGAGGACAGGACAAGACAAGACATGTCTTCCCGCGGGGCAACGGCAAGACGGCCTGACCTACCCCACGGAGGACAGGACAGGACATGACAAGACAAGACAAGACCCTCCGCGGGGCAACAGCAAGATGGCCTGACTTATCCCACGGAGGCGAGGACAAGACAAGACAAGACCAACACGAATGAACACCAGACAGTACCTATCTAGCTCCGGTGATGGAACTAGACCGAAGTGCAGGCGGGGGCTGCAGACGAGGGCTAGAGGTGAGAGGGGCAGAGAGGGATTCAGACAAGGGGATAGGACAGGAATCACAGACCGCCAGGGCCAGGACTAGACTGAGAACTAGGAAGCCACCAAGGCCAGGACTTGACATAGTACTTGAACGCCGCCAGGGCCAGGACTTGACGTGGTACTTGGATGCCGCCAGGGCCAGGACGTGGACGTGGTACTTGGATGCTGCCGGAGCCAGGACGTGGACGTGGTACTTGGATGCTGCCGGAGCCAGGACGTGGTGCTTGGAACCTCCGGGTAGTGCCGATCTCTCGACTCGGCCCAGGAACAGTAGACAGCGGTTCTTGGTTCCCTCCGGTGGGTTAACTGACGGACCCACCTCGGTGAGGAAACTTTGCAGGCTCGCTTTGGCGAGGTAACTGGACAAGGTTGCTCCGGTGAGGAAAGGCGAATTACCGGCCCTCGCTTCGGGCGGAGTCAGGCTTGCTCCGGCCAGATGACATTGGCACGCCATGACTTTGCAGACTTTGCAGACGCTCCTGCACCGAACAGCTGAAAGCTAGAGACTATAAACTATCGGTTCAGTTGAGTGTTAATTGCCTCTAATCACCAAAGTTGAGGGACACGGGAAAACAGGGAATTAACGGTCCGGATCGTAACGTAAACAAGGTAAATTTAAAGGGACCCCGATCCGGACCATGACATGGAATCGATTGTTAGAGATGAGATTACGGAGTACCTGGAGGCACAAGACAAGATAGGCCAAAGCCAGCTTTTTCTCCTTAAAGGAAAATCCTGCCTAACTAACCTACTGCAATTTTTTGAGGAAATTATAGGCAGGATAGACAAAGGAGATGCAATAGATGTGGTGTACTTGGATTTTCAGGAGGCCTTTCACCAGGTGCTGCACATGAGGCTGCTGAGCAAGATAAGAACCCATGGAACTACAGGGAGGTTACTAGTATGGGTGGAGCATTGGTTGATCAGCAGAAAACAGAGAGTAGGAATAAGGGGATCCTATTCTGACTGACTGCCAGTTACCAGTGGAGTTCCACAGGGGTAGGTGTTGGGACCGCTGCTTTTTAGGATGTATGTCAATGATTTGGACTATGGGACTAATGGATTTCTGGCTAAATTTGCAGATGATACAAAAATAGGTGGAGGAGCAGGAAGTGTTGAGGAAACAGGAGCCTACAGAGAGACTTAGATAGTTTAGGGGAATGGGCAAAGAAGTGGCAAATGAAATGAAGTGTATGGTCATGCATTTTGGTGGAAGAAATAAATGGGCAGACTATTATTTAGATGGGGAGAAAATTCAAAATGCAGAGATGTAAAGGGACTTGGGAGTCCTTGTGCAAAATACCCTAAAGGTTAACCTCCAGGTTGAGTCGGTGGTGCAGAAGGCGAATGCAACGTTGGCATTCATTTCTAAAGGTATATAATATAAGAGCAGGGATGTGATGTTGAGACTCTATAAAGCACTTGTGAAACCACACTTGGAGTATCGTGTGCAGTTTTGGGCTCTTATTTTAGAAAGGATATACCGACATTGGCGAGGGTTCAGGGAAGATTCACAAGAATGATTCCAGGAATGAAAGGGTTACCATATGAGGAACGTCTGGCAGTTCTTGGGCTGTATTCCCTGGAGTTCAGGAGAATGAGGGGGGATCTCACAGAAACATTTTGAATGTTAAAAGGCCTGAACAGATTAGATATGGCAAAGTTATTTCCCATAGTAGTGGAGTCTAGGACAAGAGGGCACAACTTCAGGATTGAAGGGGGTCCATTTAGAACAGAGATGCAGAGAAATTACTTTAGTCAGAGGGTGGTAAATCTGTGGAATTTGTTGTCATGAGTAGCTGTGGAGGCTATGTCATTGGGTGCAATTAAGGCTGAGATAGATAGGTTCTTGATTAGCCAGGGCATCAAAGGGTATGAGGAGAAGGCGGGGAGTGGGGATGACTGGAAGAATTGGAACAGCCCATGAGTAAATGGTGGAGCAGACTTAATGGGCCGAATGGCCTACTTCTGCTCCTATATCTTATGGTGTTATGGTCTTAACTCAAAAATAACAACATTAGTTAACCATCAATGGCAGAGATCAGGAGAAATTTATTAAACTACAGGGTGGTGAACCTTTGTAATTCTCTATCCAAGAGGGTTGTGGAGGCAAAAAGAGATTGCTTGATTTTTAACTAATAAGGGGATCAGGGGAATGGCATTAGTATAGGAAAGTGGCACTGAATGAAAAGAAAAGCGATGAATTTATTGAATCTCAGAGCATGCAGAAAGGGCCAAATGGCCTACTCATGTGTTGCCAAACAGAATGCCAAGATCTCTTCTACAGCTTCTAGTTCTTTGGCACTGTCCTTCACTAGAGTGACTAATCCTTGTATGACAATGAAAGATGTGATACCAGATATGTAGCTGCTTATACTTCATCACGGTTGGGTTGTCAAGTGTGCAAAAAGAATTGGTCACTATTTCCAACCTGGAAAGGATGGACATCATAGCTTGCCAAGCTCTCTGCCAGACTTCACTTTGTGCTTACTCACGGGGTTTCTGGCAGGATGTCAATATGCAGACTATTTTGTATTGTAAACCTGCCAGCCCACTTGTGCGGTCTTACCCAAAGTCCTTAAGTGCTTCCTTGGCAGCACAATCTGAGTGGAACCAAAATTACTGCTGAGTTGACATCTGCACTATCCTTTTCCCTTGCCCTGGTTGTGCCTAGAATTTCACCCACTTCTCATCTCACCACTTTGTTTTTGTTTAAATTATACTCCATGTCAATATTTGTCAGTGTGATACTGATGCCTTTGTACCTTAGGTTTATGAAGAGAAGCAGGTGACCTGGATTCAGGTATTTTATTTATTGACATACAATGCGGAATAAGCCCTTCCAACTCTCCAAGCCACAACACCCAATGTCCCCCAATTTAAAGGCATCCACTAGTCTTGTGAGACCATGGATCAACGCCTGGAAAGTCTTCACTCTGCAGGGCGCAGGCCTGGGCAAGTTTGTATGGAAGACCGGCAGTTGCCCATGCTGCAAGTCTCCCCTCTCCATGACACTGATGTTATCCAAGGGAAGGGCAAGGGCCGATACAGCTTGGCACCAGTGTCGTCGCAGAGCACTGTGTGGTTAAGTGCCTTGCTCAAGGACACAACACATTACCTCAGCTGGGGCTCGAACTTACGACCTTCAGGTCGCTAGTCGAATGCCTTAACCACTTGGCCACGTGCCCACAATCCCCCAATTTAATGGGGCATTTTACAATGACTAATTAACAATTAACTAATTAACAATTTACAATGACTAATTAATCTACTAACCAGTGTGCCCTTGGACAGTGAGAAGAAACCCACGTGGTCACAGGGAAAACATACAAACTCCTTACAGGCAGTGGCAGGAATTGAACTCAGATCGCCTGTACTGTAAAGCGTTGTGCTAACCACTACGCTACTGTGCCACCCCAGTATCCTGTGGTTCAGCCTCCAGATTGCCCTGCTGCACCAAAACTCAGAAACATTGGAAAACTGTTCACATTGAATTTTAAAAAGGAACTAAAGTTGAGAAAGTACACTCCATAATGTTGATATGTTTTTCATCAATGTCTTCCTGTTGTCCCTACAGCGTCTAATCAAATGGCTGGCTCAGGTGACTGAAATCAGAATGGACAGGAGTAGGGTAAGGTTGTTATGCAGAAAGAAGAGGAAATTACTGGATGCACATGTACATTTTTTTTTGCGGATAGAATCCCAGAGGACAGTGTAGGTTGAAAGGGAAGGCGGAACAAGTTAAGTTGAGTGCAGTCATCTTTGATGTTTTTGTCCTATTGCTGCCCATGGTCTCAGCAACATCTACACTTTACAGTATCAGTGACCCGGATTTAATTCCTGCCTCTGTCTGTAAGCAGTTTGTACGTTCTCCCCAAGACTGCGTGGGTTTCCTTCGGGTGCTCCGGTTTCCTCCCACAGTCCAAAGATGTACCAGTTGGTAGATTAATTGGTTATTGGAAATAGTCTCATGATTAGGCTAAGATTAAACGGGGATTGCTGGCTGGCACAGTTCAAAGGGCCGGAAGGGCCTACTCCACACTGTATCTCAATAAATAAATTAATTAATAAGAGTGTCGAAATATCTTCTAGGATAGGCAGGTGTTTCTGTCCCATGTTTGTCAATTATCGCCTGCTGCTGGCTTCATCTCTATCCTGCAGCCTGCGCACTGACGGCGGATAACCTTGATTTCGGAGTTCGGTCACCAGAGGTTTAACAGCTTCTTAAAATTAGTTGCATTCTTACAATTGGTTGATGGAAAGATGCACAATTATGACAAGAATGATTGGGAGAACTATTTTGGCAACAACTTTACCTTATTTGACATCAGATTTCATGAGGCCCAACACAAGCTTGAGAAGCAACCCCTCATTTTTCCTCTGGGCACACTGCAACCTGCACCACTATGATAGCATTGGGTTTGCTGTCCGTGAAGTCCTGAACTCATATGAAGATCTTAAGCCTATCCAATAAGATAGTTATGGGTACCCTCACTAAAAGGGAGGCTATACTGTAACTACCCAATTTTCATAGACTTGTTCACTTCCTGTTTATTCTCCACGACAAGTCTTGCTGCCAATACTCACTATTTGAGCAATGACTCCCCTCTCCCCTTCTTAGCAAGGAGGAGGTACTTCCAGCTGACAGTGTGAGTTTGAACACAGATCTTTTTTTTTGGTGATACACGTTTAAATTTAGATAAAATTCTTAAAACGCACTTAAAACTCACAATGACCTTCTATCTTAAAAAACATTTGCAAATTACAAACAATTTATAAAACACAAAGGATTTCTAAAAAACACAGGTATAATTCCTATAAGCTTAAAAAAAACCATATCAACGATTTGTAGATGAACTAGTTATCCATCATAGAAAATGAAGCACAGGAATGGATTCTAGTCAACTGTCTTTAGTCATTCTTCTTGTTATCCCTTGACCATTCCTAAAAAACACCTGACTTACATTTCTCTCTTACATTTATACTGTTCTTTGCTGCTTGTGTGATTTCATTCAAATGGTCCAACAGCTTCTGGCAACAGTCCCCAAACACCCACAATTAACGCTGTGAAGGCTCCCAGCTATTGATAGATCAGACATTTTATGTGATAAGTGTTAGTATCAGTCTGGCCTGCAAGCTTTCTTAAACTAATTTAGCCAGTGTTGTCTGGTTTGATATAAACCCAATTAACATAACCCCATTGTCTCACACTTCATCTCCTGAGCAGCCATCCTTGTGCTGTGGGCCAGCAGTCTGTGCTCTGTAGACAGTGCTGTTTGTTTGCAAAGCTGTCCTGTAAATTCAGACTGATTATTGCTTGCCAATAGCATTAAGAACAGAAGACCGGCTCTTGTTTATGATAAGAAACTGAACAAAGCATATTGTCTGGGAATTAACTTACTTAAAATAACGTTTTGATCCCTGGAAGTGTCAGCTGCTGTGGTGGAAAACTGAGCTTGACAAAAAATGCCTCCTGCCCTGGACAGTGAATATCCATCACACAGCCCAACATCAATATGCCCAATTTAAGACTGATAAATAGAGAAATAGAGGCAAAGGGGAGAGAGAGAGAGAGAGAGGGGCGGAGAGAAATGCCCTAAGATCTGCCAAAACTGCCACTTGTGAAGAGGATCTTAGCTTCTCCATCACAAAGAACCTGGACTAACTTGATGAGAATGACTTGGAGATTGAGGAGTTAATTATATGCAAACATCAAGTTTTACTGGATTGAAAGCTCCACTTTACCTCACAGGTAAACAATCAGCTCCTCCACCAAACTGTCCAGTGGCATGTCCAAAACTAAGTTCGCTCCCTCCATGCCATGTAATTCTTTAACGTTATATTTGTTGAGTTCACTTCCTGTATGGCTGCCAGCATTTGCATGGCAACAACACCACCCACATTTTAAAGTATAGCATGTTTCAAAACAATGTAGACTTAGTTTAACTGGATTGGACCACCAAAGATCACAGCATTGTTCTGCCCAATGTGTGCAATAAGGCATCATCTTCCAGTACCTATTGTTAGGCACTTACGAATTTTTGTCCAACCTTTTTTATGCCTTAATTTAGTACTGGGTACAGAATGAAATTATTCTTCAAATCATGAATTTTCCTGCTTTATCAGATTCTTCTGCTGCAGCTAAGGGTATGGTGTTGTAGTATCGCAAGTTGCTGGATTCCTACTTGCAGATAGGTATCTCAGATGCAACAAGTGTTAAAATAATTATTTTAATCCAGGGAATGGAGCCTTGGTTATAGCAGAATCAGCATGATGACTTTAACTTTGGCTCCAACACTCCCCTCAGGGGAAAATACAAACCCATTGTTTCTAATGCTTTAAGTGTATTTAATAGATTTGAGGTCCAAATTGTGAACCAACTTTATTATAAGCCAAATACTTCAAAGCCAAAATTGCTTAATAATAATTGCTTAATAATAATTGCTTCTAATTGATTCTCAAGGGTAAAGAATCATTGGTTCTCCTTTTTCAAACAGCTATTACAAATTAGAATAGAGTTCTTAGAATTCTGTTACATATTCTGGTGATGAAGTTAATTTAAATGTAAAGGTTTATCAATGCTTCTTGTAAGTATACAAATTCTTCCCACAATATGGTTTCTTCTGTAATTGATCTCCTATATACCTTTGCATTTTTCTTCCTTTCTGAACTTTTGCAACCCTTAATAGAACATAGAATAGTACAACACAGTACAGGCCCTTCAGCCCACAATGTTATGCCAACCCTTAAACTCTGCCTCCCATATAACCCCCTACTTTAAATTCCTCCATATACCTGTCTCTTAAATTAGTGTATCTGCCTCCACCAGTGACTCAGGCAGTGCATTCCTCACACCAACCACTCTCTGAGTTAAAAACCTTCCTCTAATATTCCCCTTGAAGTTCCCACCCCTTACCTTAAAGCCATATCCTCTTGTATTGAGCAGTGGTGCCTTGGGGAAGAGGCACTGACTGCCCACTCTATCTGTTCCTGTTAATAACTTGTATACCTCCATCATGTCTCCTCTCATCCTCCTCCTTTCCAGAGAGTAAAGCCCTAGCTCCCTTAGTCTCTGATCATAATGCATACTCTCTAAACCACGCAGCATCCTGGTAAATCTCCTCTGTACCCTTTCCAACGCTTCCACATCCTTCCTACAGTGAGGCAACCAGAACTGGACACAGTACTCCAGTTGTGGCCTAACCAGAGTTTTACAGAGCTGCATCATTACCCCGCGTCTCCTAAACTCTATCCCTTGACTTATGAAAGCTAACACTCCATAAGCTTTCTTAACTACCCTATCTACCTGTGAGGCAACTTTCAGGGATCTGTGGACATGTACCCCCAGAGACCTCTGCTCCTCCACATTACCAAGTATCCTGCCATTTACTTTGTACTCTGCCTTGGAGTTTGTCCTTCCAAAGTGTACCACCTCACACTTCTCTGGGTTGAACTCCATCTGCCACTTCTCAGCCCACTTCTGCATCCTATCAATGTCTCTCTGCAATCTTCCACAATCCTCTACACTACCCACAACACCACCAACCTTTGTGTTGTCTGCAAACTTGCCAACCCACCCTTCTACCCCCACATCCAGGTTGTTAATAAAAATCATGAAAAGTAGAGGTCCCAGAACAGATCCTTGTGGGACACCACTAGTCACAATCCTCCAATCCGAATGTACTCCCTCCACCACGGCACTCTGCCTTCTGCAGGCAAGCCAATTCTGAATCCACCTGGCCAAACTTCCTTGGATCCCATGCCTTCTGACTTTCTGAATAAGCCTACCGTGTGGAACCTTGTCAAATGCCTTACTAAAATCCATGTAAATCACATCCACTGCACTACCCTCATCTATATGCCTGGTCACCTCCTCAAAGAAATCTATCAGGATTGTTAGACACGATCTGCCCTTCACAAAGCCATGCTGACTGTCCCTGATCAGATCATGATTCTCTAAATGCCCAAAGATCCTATCTCTAAGAAACTTTTCCAACAGTTTTCTCACCACAGACATAAGGCTTACTGCTCTATAATTACCCGGACTATCCCTACTACCTTTTTTGAACAAGGGGACAACATTCACCTCCCTCCAATCCTCCAGCACCATTCCCGTGGACAATGACATAATGATCCTAGCCAGAGGCTCAGCAATCTCCTCCCTCGCCTCATGGAGCAGACTGGGGAATATTCCGTCAGGCTACGGGGGCTTATATTATCCGTCCTAATGTATTTTAACAACTCCAACACCTCTTCTCCCTTAATATCAACAAGCTCCAGAACAACAACCTCACTCATATTGTCCTTATCATCATCAAGTTCCCTCTCATTGGTGAATACCGGAGAAGTATTCATTGAGGACCTCGCCCACTTCCACAGCCTCCAGGCACATGTTCCCACCTTTATCTCTAATCAGTCCTATCTTCAATCCTGTCATCCTTTTGTTCTTCACTTAATTGAAGAATGCCTTGGGGTTTTCCTTTACCCTACTCGCCAAGGCCTTCTCATGCCTCCTTCTTGCTCTCCTCACACCCTTCTTAAGCTCCTTTCTTGCTACCTTATATTCCTCAATAGACCCATCTGATCCTTGCTTCCTAAACCTCATGCATGCTGCCTTCTTCCACCTGACTAGATTCTCCACCTCACTTGTCACCCATGGTTCCTTCACCCTACTGTTCTTTATCTTCCTCACCAGGACAAATTTATCCCTAACATCCTGCAAGAGATCCCTAAACATCAACCACATGTCCATAGTACATTTCCCTGCAAAAACATCATCCCAATTCACACCCACAAGTTCTAGCCTCATAGCCTCATAATTTGCCCTTCCCCAATTAAAAATTTTCCTGTCCTCTCTGATTCTATCCTTTTTCATGATACCGTTAAAGGTCAAGGAGCGGTGGTCACTGTCCTCCAGCTGCTCACACACTGAGAGATCTGCGACCTGACCCAGTTCGTTACCTGATACTAGATCTAGTATGGCATTCCCCCTAGTCGGCCTGTCAACATACTGTGACAGGAATCCGTCCTGGACACACTTAACAAACTCTGCCCCGTCTAAACCCTTGGAACTAATCAGGTGCCAATCAATATTAGGGAAGTTAAAGTCACTCATGAAAGTTCTTCATTAGATTAGATTAATGAAAGTTCTTCATTATATTAGAGAGTTCGGAACAGTAAAGTAAATCTGTAGGAATGATCTCACATGAAATAATGTGCAGCTTAACACTGGAAATAATTTCATAATAATAGCAAATATCTGCTAAATTTATACTCTTGCAACAAAGCTTGACACCTTATTTCATTCTTGTTTGGATTGAGTGCCCTCAAGGGGAATCCCACAGGGCATAGGTTACATGTGTGTCAAGCAAGCTGCATACCAAAAAGAATAAACATTAACTTTGCTGGATTTACTGTTATGTTCATGATCAATAAAAAGTTGCTTTCCAGTCTCCAGTATGCCCCTTTGGTATTTCAACAACTATGCAGAACACTTCTCTCTTATGAGTATGACACAGTTCTGTACAAATAGTACTTATGGTAGTAAATACGTGAGCCACAATCTATACTTTCCTGTGACTAACAAACTATAATGTGGAGTTGGAATATCAAAAATTGTTTTCAATCTGGTTATGCTGAGCCATCCACTTTTAGATTTGAAGAGCATAATTTATAATCAGCAGAGGAGAAGGTCATTTGATTCTATGGATGACAAATGAAATATCTGCTGGAAATTTTAGCTATGTATTGAGAAACAAATCCTACACTTTTACAAAAATTTCTTCATTAAGAAAGAACTCCCAGAGTTAAAAATCAATTCTCATGATTTTAGAACATCCTGGGCGAATCACAGCCAATTAAGTTTGTGAAGTGTTGTCGCTCTTCAAGGAAAATACAACAGCTGATTTGTACGAGGTCCTAAACAAGAGGCTTTGTTGTTCAACTTGGGAATATGTTGTCAGCCAATCAGGATGGTGGAATTGGGAGAAGGTTCTAGAGAATGCTGGGTGGAGAGGTTTCGTGACTGTTACCATCAGGTAGGAGGTACAGAAGCCTGAAGGCACACATTCAGTGATTCAGGAACAGCTTCTTCCCCTCTGCCATCCGTTTCCTAAATGGACATTGAACCCTTGGACACTACCTCATTTTTTAATACATATTCTTTCTGTTTTTTTGTATGATTTAAATCTAATCAATATTTGTAATACTGGAAATTGATTTACTTATTTATTTATTATTTTCTTCTTCTTCTTGTTCTCTTCTTCTATATTATGTACTGCATTGAACTGCTGCTGCTAAGTTAACAAATTTCATGACACATGCTGGTGATAATAAATAACAAGAATTCTGATTCTGAAAAGTGGGCTGAAAAATGGCAGATGCAGACAAATGCAAGGTGTTGCACTTTAGTAGAACCAACCTGTGTATGGAAGAGCACTAAGAAGTGTGGTAGAACAAAGGGATCTGGGAATACAAGAACATAATTCATTGAAAGTGGTGTCACAGGTAGATGGGGTTGGAAAGAAAGCTTTTGCCACACTGGCCTTCATAAATCAATGTATTGGGCACAGAAGATGGGATGTCTTGTTGAAGATGTATAAGACATTGGTGAGGCCTAATTTGGAGTATCGTGTGCAGTTTGGTCACCTTCCTACAGGAAAGATGTAAACAAGGTTGAAAGAGTGCAGAGAAAGTTTACAAGGATGTTATCAGGACTGGAGGACCTGAGTTAACAGGAAAGATTGAATAGGTTAGGGTTATATTCTTTAGATTGAGAACACTCAGTCCTCTTTTATTGTCATTTAGAAATGCATACATGCATTAAGAAATGATACAATGTTTCTACGGAGTGATATCACAGAAAACAGTACAGATCAAAGACGAAACCACATAATTATAACATATAGTTACAGCAGTGCAAAGCAATACCATAATTTGATAAAGAACAGACCACAGGCACAGTAAAAAAAATAGTCTCAAAGTCCCGAGTCGATCGACTCCCGAGTCCCTGATAGCAGGCGGCAAAAGGAAGAAACTCCCTGCCATAAACCTCCAGGCACCGTCAACTTGCTGATACCTTGGAAGCAGCCGACCCCAGCCAACCCTGAGTCCGCCCATTCGAAAACTCCGAGCTTCTGAGCAGCCTCGCCGATACAGCCACCCGAGTGCTATTCTCTGCCGAGCGCCTTCGACCTCTCCCCGGCTGCTGAAACACGCAAAGCCGAGGATTTTGAGGCCTTCAGCTCCAGAGATTCCAGTTACCACACAGCAGCAGTGGTAGCAAAGCAGACATTTCAGAAATTTTCCAGATGTTCCGCTGTGCTCTCACGTCTGTCTCCATCAAATTAGGATTGGGCACGGTCCCCTACTTAACAGATGACAGATATTCATCATCGAAGTGGCCACGCGCGCTGTCGTCACGCCGCCATCTCTCCCCCCAATCTTAGAACATAGAAGATTGAGAGAATTAATAGAGGTAGACAAAATTATGAGGTATATAGATAGGGTAAATACAAGCAGGCTTTTTCTACTGAGGTTGGGTGCGACTACAACCAGAGGTCATGGCTTAAGAGTGAAAGGTGAGAAGTTTAAGGGGAACATGAGGGGAAACATGTTCAGTCAGGAGGGTCATGAGAGTGTGAAATGAGCTGCCAGCATAAGTGAAGCACGCAAGCTCAATTTCAACAAGAGAAGTTTGGATAGGTGCCTGGATAATACTGATATAGAGGGCTATGGTCCTGGAGCAGGTCGATTGGAGTAGGCATTTTAAATGGTTTTGCCATGAACTAGATAAGCCTAAGAGCCTGTGACTCTAAAGAGCCACAATCTGCAAGACTAGGTTGGGTGGCTTTTTTTTTGATTTGAGCAAAATAGAAATTTTCAACAGCACAAAACTCTCTTGATTTCCAGAATTATTTGAATCCAAGTCATTAATATAAATTATGAACAACTGAGGATCCAGTAGAAGTCTGCTATTACCAACCAGTGACAGTCTGCCAATCTTTAAACAACCAATTTATTCCTACTTTCTGCTTTGCCATTATTCACTTCTCTATCCATACTATTCCTCACTTTGTATCATCAGTAACTTGGAAACACTGAATTTTCATTAAAGCTTTTGGCTGGCATGTATATGATGGGCAGAATTGTCTCTTTTCAGAACAATAAACTTCTGTTTGCCTATCAAAGAAGGGTTTATCTTTCATCATCCCATGTTTACTCTACCAAGGATAATGATTCCTATAATAATATAATGCTATATTGATCCCTGTCCTCTAAACATGGTAATTAGTGCAAACTGAAGGTACAACGCATCAACATTACACAGGAAAAGCTTCCTTTAAGCAGATATAATCAACTGAACCACAATTGGAATCAAGTTACAAACCAGATTGACAAGAGCACTGATGCCAACATTACACTCATTAACAAGAAATTAACAAGGATCCAAGCCAACATAGAACTCTGAGGAACAGGGAAGTAGATATACTCAATGCTTATAATTTGCATTTTCCTTTCGGGATCTGGGCATCACTGGCAAAGCCAACATTTATTCCCATCCTTATATACCCATGAATTCAGTGGCCTTCTAGAATATTTCAGAGGATACTTAAGGGTCAACCACAATAGTGAATCTGGCTTTCAGGTTACGGAAATTTATCCATACAGATTTCACAAATCGCTACTCAAAAAATTTGAGGTACGAGTCCAGGTGAAGGGTCTCAACCCAAAACACTGATTGTCCATTTCATTCCATAAGTACCGCCTGACACACTGAATTCCTCCAGCACTTTGTACGTTAGGCTATATAAAGAACTGCCAGGCTGCACTGCTCATCCTACTGATCTGCTGCAAATTCAATAACCATTTTAAAAAAAACTTTATCAAAAGCAACAAACGAAAGAATATTTAAAATTAAAAAGATTGCTTTCTGCATTTTGGATTGATTCCAGACTCCATGGCATCCATAGTTTGCAGCACATGCCGAATACCATGTGCTCCCACTCCAGGAACACCCAGGTTAAATTCTGCTGGAGTCCCATACTGCAGAGGCTGCATTTCCCACTTAATACCACGAAGCAATACATTGAATTTCTTCATTTTAACACAGAACTGTTTCAGCACTTACATTGTAATACAGGTTTTCATGATAAGAAAAAAGGGGAAAATAAACGTGGAAACGATTGCCACTCATCTCTTTTTGACAAAAATGCTGGTAGATTCAAAGCCGAATGAAAAACTTAATCAAAGGAGGCCTAGAGTTCTCCTTGCCTGTTTTACAATATATTGTAAGTGTGCTGCTAGTTAAATAAAGTAAGCACACAGCGAAATTCCACACCATGGCTACAGCAAACTGGCTGGTACTCTGCACCCAGCTGTCACAGCATTTTCAGTTTAGGCGTGTGAATAAAACCATAGGGAGCAAATGAAAGGCCAAACTTCCAGACTGACTCTGGTTGCTTAAGGCATATGAAACCCTGCTTTTGATTGAAAGCATACGAAGAAGGTTGGAGTACTAAAAATAGAATAATTTGTTTGACACCACATTCCACCCACCCGTGTCTGGCACATGCTGTGTTCATTCATACACTCAAAACAAAGGGGATTACATTTCCTGAGCATCACCAATCATAATACTAAGTAGCTACAAAATGTCAGTGTCTTTTTTTTAATTTTGGTCCACTTTAGTCAAATTAATTGCAGCCTGTCATTGGAAACCATTGTGAACTTGAATATTTCTGTTTCTCTCTTCAGCAATATTATTAAAATTAACTGTCATGATAGGTCTAAATTAATATTCATTTTATTGCAATAAGACAAATTTTGAATCTAATCACTTTATTAGCCTTATCCATTTAGTCTTCAGTGAAACAGATATTTTAGAACACAATTACAGAAGGAATGGACGTAAATATTTCTGCAAATTGTTAAACATTATGTTGAATATGGAAGCAAGGAACTGGTGTTGAGGCCAAGCCTGGATCAACCAAGATCTCAATTCATGGCACAGCAGGCTCAAACTGCTACTTTTGCTTCAATTTCCTACATTTTTAAAGGTTTTATATATGAGTGCAAGTACCTTAAAGAATCGTAACGCCATTGAATGTGCCATATTAGTGAACCTAATACATCATTGAACAAGTCACTGCTCTTTAGTCTGAGATGGTTCTCTTCAATAAAGATCATTCTGTTAGCTTTATCTAACATGAATGATGGTAGGTACAACAAAACACTATGAATGAAATATAGGCACTATGGGTAGTGAGTTTTATTGTAAAAGGCAAGCAGATTTTTCTTGAAAATTTTCAAAATTTCGTTTTATTGCAATAAGACACATTTTGAATCTAATCACTTTATTAGCCTCAACCAAATCAAAAAGAGGGAGGAGAAGATGGCAGCGTGACGCAGCACGCGTGGCCGTTCCGAACGATTTCGTATCTGTGAACTAGGATGCCATGCACAATCCTGATTTGATAGAGGCAGAGGTGAAGAAGCACGGAGGAACAGCTGGAGGAACTTCTGAAATGCCTGCTTCGCTGCCGCTGCTACTGTGTGATTGAGAATCTCTGGAGGGGAAGGCCCCAAATCCTCGGCCTTGCTTATTGCCTGTTGCCGGGGCCGGGGTCGAAGCACTTGGCAGAGATGGTGCTCGGTGTCAGAGAACTGGTCAGAGGCTTGGAATTTTCGGATGGACTCAGAGTCGGACTGTGGTCGGATGCTTCCAGTATGCTGCATCGGCAAGTTTGCGGTGCTGGAGGTTCACCATCTGCGAGAGATGATGGGACTTTCGAGAGACTTTACTGTGCCCATGGTCTGTTCTTATCAAATTACGGTATTGCTTTGCACTGTTGTAACTATATGTTATAATTATGTGGTTTTTGTCAGTTTTTCAGTCTTGGTTTGTCATGTGTTTCTGTGATATCATTCTGGAAAAACATTGCATCATTTCTTAATGCATGCATTACTAAATGACAATAAAAGAGGACTGCATGTCCTCATAATCTAAATTTAACTCAATCCAATAAACTGCTTTGAACATAGCATATGTACAAGGGGGCGGGGTGAGGAGCAGCAGCCCTTTCCCAGTTGTGCCAATGACCTAGATGTCAAAAATGTAAGGATTTAGAATAAGGTAGGTTCGAAGATTCAAAGTACATTTATTACCAAAGTATGTATACAGAATACAACTCTGAGATTTATCTTCCCACATGCAGCCACGAAACCAAGAAACATGTGGAACCCGTTCAAGAAAACATCAAACACCCAACGCACAAAGAAAAAAGAACAAGTTGTGCAAATGGCAAAAAATGAGTGAACAACACATAGAATAACAAATATTAGACTGGTAGTATTCAGTCTAGTTCAGTTCAGAGCTGCACGGCTAGCCAATGCAGGCCACAGGGTCATTCATCGCCAATGCACTCCAGCCCGCATTGATCGCTCTGATCAAACCACTCAAAAACAGGGGAAAAAAGTAACAAGAATCCAGGCACACAAGCAACATGAACTTCAATGTCCCCCAAAATGAGTCCTCATTGATTAATTCTAGTAACATGGATCCCAAGACTCTGATAGGAGAGGTGGGGGGGGGAGGAGGGAGGAGGGGGGAGGGAGGAGGGAGGAGGGAGGAGGGAGGAGGGAGGAGGGAGGAGGGAGGAGGGAGGAGGGAGGAGGGAGGAGGGAGGAGGGAGGAGGGAGGGGGAGGAGGAGGAGGAGGAGAGAGAGAGAGAGAGAGAGAGAGAAAGAAAAAGAAAAGAGGCATTTCTTTGGAACGTGTGAAAATTATCTTTGTCCCTCGGCCAAAAGCACTTTGGATAAGATACAGACACTGCAAGAACATTTGGGAAGATGCCATCAAGGCAAGGAAATACAGAGTGAATAGAAGGATATTAAGAGATGTAGAGGAGCAGCTGAATCACGGACTCCATCCCATCTACTCCTGCAGGTAGAAGGAACAGTTGGTAAATTGCTTAAGTAGTCATCTAGTTTGACAATGCGCAGAAAATTCAAGAGCAGGGAAACCAAGTGTGAACATTACAAAACACTAGAATAATGTGCACTAAAACTGTTCAGTGAGAAAGACTGGGAGATCCTGCAGCCAATTAACCACAGTGAATTTAATCACAAAACATTACAGCATAGAAAGGATTTTTCTAGACTGATGTCCTGTACCTACAGAAAGCCAGAAGCCCTTTGCAGATCCACTTAAGGTACAGTGGGAGCAGACTGCCCTGCATACCAATGAAAAGGTAATTTAAAGATCTATATGTGGAATATCAAAGATCTCATGAGTTATCAGTCTTCAGTGAATGCAGCTTCAAATTGCGCTAATAGTCCATGACATTCTTCAGTTCTCCACCTTAACTCACACCCAATAAGTTCTGTTAACCAGGACTCACATTAAACTTCCATAGATTTCATTGCATCTTTGTACAATTAGTACATCTATAAACATCCCAACCATCTCACAGATTGCATGCACTGACTGCTATTCACCCATGACAGCCAAACGATCGACAGACATCCCTCTCATTAGAAGGAGATGAAAGCGCGCACACACAATGACAGCATAGCTAACCAACGGGTAACACGATATACCTGCACGTCCTAGACCTTTTGAATGAGGCAATTCAAGCCATTAATGGGATAGCTATTATTTGCTGTTAAAATTACTTGCTGAATTAACTTCTAGTTGCCTGTATACAGGAACACATACTGTAGGTCTCTCTGAACACCATCTTCTATCAGTCTCCTTTTTGTACGCCTTAATCTAATCCCATTTGGGACACTATTTTTCCTTTCCAATGTCACACACTCTGAAAGTTAACTTGGACTTTGATGAGTATAGTGCAAAGAATTAACAAGTTAAATCATAAACTTGGGCTTCGACCTTATCTGTGGAATTTAAATTGAACAATCGGGTATTACGTTAGAAATAGAGCACACACACACGCAGTGGATGTTGAAGAATTGATACATTTAAGCTTAAGAAATTTTTTGTTAAGAAACTGACATCAAACAAAGTAAATAGATTTGAGATGCCAATGAGCCATGGTCTACTTGAGTAGCCCTTAAGGAATGAACAGCCTTCCATGGTTTCTAATACCTTTGTTCTGACACATCTATACAAAAAATATATTTCTTGGTTGAAAGATCAGCATTATCCATTTGAAGATGCACATACTGTACACTCCAAAACAGACAAAATGCTGGATGAAATCAGAGAGTCAGGCAGCAATTATGAAAATGAATAAAGAGTCAATAGTTCGGGCTGAGACCCTTCACCAGCACTGGAAAGGAAGGAGGAAGACACTAGAATAAAAAGGTGGGAGAGGGTATAGAAGATAATAGGTGAAACCAGGTGGGTGGGAAAGGTAAAGGGCTGGAGAAAAGGAATCTGATAGGGGTTGAACCATGGGGTGAAAGGGAAGAAGGGGCTTCAAGGGGAACGTGATAGGCAGGTGAGGCGAAGAGGTAAGAAGCCAGAGTGGGAAACGGAAGGGGGGGGGGGGGAGAAAAAAAGAGGGAAAAAATACAGGAAGAAGAAATTGATGTTCATGCCATCAGTTTGGAAGCTACCTTGACAGTAAATGAAGTGTTGCTCCTCCACCCCGAGAGTGGCCTCATCATGGCAGAAGAACAGGAATGGGGATAGGAATTAAAATGGTTGGCCATCAGGAAATTCTGCTTTAGGTGGATGGAATGAAGGTGCTTGTAAAGGTGGTCCCCAATTTACGTCGGGTCTCACCAATGTAGAGGAGGCTGCATAGTGAGCACCAGATACAATAGACGACTCCAATAGATTCTCAGGTGATGTATTGCCTTACCTGGAAGGACTGTTTGAGGCCCTGAATGGAGGTGAGGGAGGAGGGGAATGGGCAGGTGTAGTATTTCTCTCGCTTGCAGGATATGTCCTGCCTAGTCACCTCAGGAGAGAGATTAGTGGGAGGGATGAATGGACAAGCGAACCACGGAGGGAGCAATCCCTGTGGAAAGCAGAGAGTATGGGGGAAGTAAAGGTGTGCTTGGTGGTGCGATCCTGTTGAAGACGGTGAAAGTTGCAGAGAATAAGGTGTAAATTATAAAGGCTCATGGGATGGAACTGTTAGGCACATACACTTCCTACAAATAAAACTTGGTAGAGAGTACTTTGACACTGCGATCAGAATATTATATTGCCTTCTCATTGTGCGTGCAAAATAATTCAAAAATATTGAATTTAGAATGCTAAATTAAACTGTATAACATTAAAGCCTATTCATTATCACTCCACGAACAGTTTAGTTAAAGACTACTCCTATTCATATAAATGTATTTTAAAGAACTATCTCAATTATTTTGCTATTATAGCTTGTACAGTCACATTCTTACTATAATACAGGAAGAATGGTGAAAGAAAGCAAACCTCCTTGGGATGAAGGCAAAAGCAAGCTGTTACAAAGAGAAAACGTCTCTGCTGCTCCTTCTCTTTTGCTTATTTCCCTGCTGATTAGTTTCCAGAACACTCACAGCTTTGAAAATGTAGATGGGACACCTGCCAACACTGTCTTCTAACTATAATTACACTTTTCTCCTGCCTAGTCATCTCAGATTTAACACTTCTTTTCAAATAAGAAAAAAAATGAGGCAGACATTTTGATTTAAAGTTCTAATATGTTTAAGACTTGGTGGGAACAGATAAGTTAACTCCAGATTATTGATTTTTGACTCTGACTATATACTATGCATAATCACATAAAAAGATGAATGCTAATACTTCATAAATTGATGATAGAAGATATTTTTAAAAAGCTTTAAGAAATCAAAAGGCAACCAAAGTCATACTGTAAACAAAATTAACTCTCAAGTTATTGCTGTTGTGATCTAAAGACTCATACTGTGAGATCATAAATTTAATGAGCACAGGAAATTTAATAATAACTTGACCACTTCCTGGGTTTAACTTCTTCATCTGAGAAATGTCAACTTTGTATATTTTTCATCAGATTTGCATACTTAAACTCCCAATAAAACTGAAATTATTAACCACTGAGGAAAAAGTAGTTCACAACGTGCCTCTGATCTTTATAGTTCATGGGCTTATCTCTGGAATGGGAGAATAAAATATATTTTTGAAGTGGTAAAGATATTTAAGTAATACTTGGATGCAAAGGTTACAGAACTACATCATTAGTTTACTGCCATCTGCATTTGAAAATGCATTTGCTTTAGTCCTACTAACACAATACAATATGTGTAAGAGGTGAGGCTCTAATCAGATCCGATTTGGAATGGTCCACATCAGTGACTACTCTACAACTTGAACAAAGGAACAGTCTTCTATCAAATTCAAATGGATGGTATTCAAAACCACAGCAAGTAATCCCAACAAAATAGCCACTGGCTGCTTTCACTTAAACAAAGTGAAAAATTAACTCACTTCCAAGTTTCCATTGCATTCCTGAACAGAATCTTCTTGGTCTATTCAACTTAAAAAATGAGAAGACTTACTTACTTGACAAGTTTACCAGATTTTTATGCCAAATCTTCACACACTTTATTTAAATGGTACTAAGTACTAGAAGTGGCAACAAGTTAGAAAGTAATCTAGTATGTGATCGTATCCAGTTATCCACCAGAATTAACTGGAAAAAAAAACTAAATTTACACCTTTCTTCAGTCTTGGCTTCAAATGTGTATCATTATATTTTTCCTGGACATAGACCTAAAAGCTATGCTCTAACCAAACATAATGACAACAGTTCAATGCAGTACCCCATTTAACTCGCCCCGCCTGCCCTAACGTCTGCCTAAAATTATGCACGGTCTCAGATCTGAAATCAGGAACAGATAGCTATGTATTGATTAAGGTACAACGAAACTATTACATTTGCTATTTAGACAAAGCACTAAACATTGTTCTGAATAATAATTGTCAGAAATTCTAATCTGGTTGGATATCAAATAGGTGTATTCTCCACAATGACTACATTTCCTGGTTGCAGAAGGTTGTTAAGCTATTTATCATAAGACTTGATATCAGTCTGTCTCCAATTTCCCACAGCAATTCCAATTAATAGGAGAGTAGCATACTGTTGAGAGGAAGGTTATTTCTTTTGATAGCTATTAAGCATCCTTTAGGAATGAGCCTTAATAATTTACACCCTTTAGGCATATACTCTATTCCCAAACTAAGGTTTCAAAAAAAAAAATAGCAGGAAAGCAGCATACAATTCATTACAACAAAGCTATTACATTTAAATAAATTAAGCTTCTCTGGTAACCTGAAAATTTAGTTCTGTTTACAGAGAATTATTTTCTGGTTTTACAAATTAAAAACAGTGCCAAGAAAAATATTTTCCCCTATCATGGACAATTTCTAACATTTTCTGATAAGCAAATGAACAGCTTTGCATAGTTCCACATGTCACCAAATCTCCTGGCTGTTATAGCAAAACATCAATTTCAGTAGGACAACTTGCACAAGAATTTACATAATATTGCTTAACATAAACTTACATAATATTGCTTTTAAGTGTACGTGTAGTCGCCTGAAGTCCTGTGTTGGCCCCCGTGTTATGAACCTTCAACTTATAGATCCCTACCTACAAAGCAGCTCACATAATATTATTTAATTCAAACACCGAACAGCTTACAAACAAGCAGAACTAGCTTCCTCTCTCCACTTTCAGGAATTTTTCTTTCTTGTCAGTCTTTGTGTGCTTTTGACGCCATTCATTAAAATACTTTGGAGGTTTGGTTACCAGCATCAAGTGATTTTTACGTTTTTTCCAACTTACAGACTAAACCAATTTATGGACATCAGTAAAAACAGAACCTGTTCATCACTTGGGATGATCTGTATTGTTTAACTGTGTTAATTGTTGACTGCCCTTAACTATTGCAATTTCATTTATACCACAGAATGAACCAGATAATCAAGGCAGAAGCAAAAATACATCAATGTGGGCAGAAACAAAAATGTAGTATAAAATGACAGTATAACATAAATTAATTAATGCTTTAATGCAGTCCAAGGTTTGCCCAGCTTTTACCAGTTAATGGGGGTACATAAAAAAAAGCCTTTCATATGTAATGTTAAAAATACACAGTGGGTCATTGGATATATCGGTTGTAAAGATTTTGACCCAGATCTGTTCAGCCAGAATTCAGGGCTAACAATATAATTCAGATCAAATGTGCTCCTGACTTCCATGTCTGCTGCAGTGTGGAAGTACAAGCACACTAGACATGAATTGCTGTTCATCTGACCTCCTACTCCAACTTGAAGTTGAGTGATGGAACTTAGTTTTGCACAGTTAATAGGCTGGATACACTATTAGACAGCTCTCAGTAATAGAACCTGCCCTTTTAGATTTACAGCAACTAGTGTAACTAGAGTATTTGTGTTAGCCCACTCAGAATCAGAAACAGAATCAGGTTTATTATCACCGGCATGTGACGTGAAATTTGTTAACTTAGCAGTAGCAGTTCAATGCAATACATAATCGAGCGGAGAGAAAAAATAAATAAATAAAATAAAACATAATAAATAAACAAGCAAATCAATTATGTATATTGAAAATATTATTTAAAAATGTGCAAAAGCAGAAATACTGTGTATTAAAAAAAAGTGAGGTAGTGTCCAAATCTTCAAAGTCCATTCAGGAATCGGATGGCAGAGGGGAAAAAGCTGTTCCAGAATCGCCGAGTGTGTGCCTTCAGGCTTCTGTATCTCCTGCCTGATGTTGATAGTGAGATAAGGGTGCTGGAGGTCTTTAATAATGGACGCTGCCTTTCTGAGACACCGCTCCCTAAAGATGCCCTGGGTACTTTGTAGGCTACTGCCCAAGATGGAGCTGACTAGATTTACAACCTTCTGCAGCTTCTTTCAGTAGCCCTTCCATACCAGACAGTGATGCAGCCTGTCAGAATGCTCTCCACAGTACAACTATAAAAGTTTTTGAGTGTATTTGTTAACATGCCAAATCGCTTCAAACTCCTAATAAAGTATAGCCACTGTCTTGCCTTCTTTATGACTACATCAATGTGTTGGGACCAGGTTAGATCCTCAGAGATCTTGAAACCCAGGAACTTGAAGCTGCTCACTCTCTCCACTTCTGATCCCGCTACGAGGATTGGTAGGTGTTCCTTCGTCTTACCCTTCCTGAAGTCCACAATCAGCTCTTTTGTCTTGCATTATCTAACTTGTGTTAAGCATATGTCTAAGATGCTTTCGAATGAAATGGTTATCTTTAAGAACATAGCAATCATTTTATTCTGGAAGATTCCCTTGATTAGTGTTGAAGATAAATAACAATCTGTTGGAGTTGAATTATCTACACGGCCACTTTCCAATGACAGTGATATGAATCACTACCCTTTTTCCTTATTTTTGGTGAGCTGAGAGAGGCATGAAAAAAGAGAGGAGAAATTTTATGTGGATATTATTGTTGGTAACTTTTTTTATAATACACACAATACATCTATTCTGTAGTATAAACTAGCTTATTTACCATGATACAGCAAAAAACCATGTGTCTAAAAATAGTTAAGGCATTTCCATTTGGCTGCAGGTGAACTACTGAACCGCACAAATCTGAAGGATGACAGAACTGAACTCAGTGTCAGTTTACATGTTAGTTTGATCTAACCTGACCTAGAAATTACGAGTCAGTTATCCACTCTAGAGACCAATGTATACATGAAAACATACAATGTGTGTATTAAATGTATGTGACACTGGCATAGTAAATCTCAAATATGTGCATTTAGAACATTAGCAATGTAACTGAGTTTTAAATAAGACTTTTTGAACATCTGGTTCAAAAAAAAATTCCAAGCAAAGGGAAGAAAATAGAACAGGAAAACGCAAAACAATTTTGTACAATTAGTAAGCACAGTTAATATTTTGATTTTTAATCCAACAGTCATAACCAAAAAATATTGGAAATTTTGAATCTAACACTGCAGTCCCGGCTGGGAGATTAAACTAGTTAAATGCCAGTCAGTTTAAACATAAAAATTTGACCAAGTCAGAATCAAAGCAAGGCTGTTTTCAATGTAGATCCCTTGTGGTATTCAATGTCGAAAATAATAAACACGTATATTTGAATAACTTAAGACTGTTAAAGATTTAACAAAAATTATTAGGCAATTATAACAATTCTACCAAGATAAGAAGTTTATCCCAATATTAGATCAAAAATGTTCTGCTTTGATTTAAAGATATTCGCTTGTTTATGATTCTGCTGAATGGACTTGGCACATTGAATATTTTGATATTTTACCGGGACAGACATTCAAGCAGATCAATAGCTGTTCTTACACCTGAATCAATCCTTCTTTGCTTAATCTTATTATACGAATGAAAGGAAGAACATGTCCACATCAAGCTGGAAGAATAATTAATAAGATTTGTTCAGGTGCTGGTGGTGTTGCTTCACTGCAAGTCTCATTACACACAGACTGGAAGCAGGAAGAATTCATTTATTTACACAGGTGTCTTGTTTGATTCATAAGGCACATCGAATCCAAACATACAGCTGCTAAATTATTCGCCCACGTAAAGCACACATAATATGGACATAAATTCTGTCAGAAAAATGTTCCTGTTTTAAGACTATTACACGAGGAATGAATACATCTTGATAGACTGAGTTTTAAACACATTTTCTGACACTAAAAATGTAAATAGAATCTCACCAGTTCAAGGGAAAAAAGTAGTTTTTACATTCATTGAGCTTAGAGAAACTTTGAAGTTTTTTGTATTCTAATGCTTAAGAAATACTGACAAAAAGATTCTGAAAAAAGATACATTTAAGCAGAATTGACTCATGATAAGCAAAATAGACAAAGCCCAGTGCTATTTTAAGTATTGCCATGAGCTAGATTACAGGCCAGAAACTCATTGGCACAAGGAAGATGTACTGAAGAAGAATTACTCTGCAGATCTGTTTTGAACAAGGGCTGATTGAAGCAGCTCCTCAACGATTTTTGGCACTCCAGAATGATCTTTATCTTTTCTTCATGGTATGCCATTGCTGATTTTTTTTTAAATTGAGGGCCAAATCAGGGCCTTAATTAGGAATGATCAAGAAAACAGGGTGCAAGGCCAAAAGTGAATATGGAAAGTCAGGATATTGTCCAAAACTGGGAAACAACCTCCAGCTGAGTACCCTATAATCTGAAACATTAAATTTCCCCTTGGCTATTGTGTTCCCCTCAGTACTCCCTCCCAGCGATTTGGACCTGACTTAGCCATTTTCCTTTGAGATAATGAGGCCTTTTCTGTGATATATGAGGTCTTCAGTCAATGCACTATGATTCCTCTAAACCAACAAAATGGTTGACACTTCAGTGACTCTTTCAGGCCAGGAAAGACATTCATTAGTGAAATCACTGCCATGATGAAACAGAGAAAGAATAAACCAGGCGTACAACCTAGGATCGATTTAAGCACTGAATTCGGACATGGGGAAGTTGCTCCCAGCCCAATCAACTTTGTAAGGTCTTCCTCACAAGCTTGTGTCTGGGAACCGGTGTCCAATTTGTGAAAGCTGACCTAAAGGCTAATAAAGCAACAGCCTGACCCAGTGCTCTGAATGATCATTTCAGACTGCTCTATCACAATGGAAGTACAAGTGACTGTGTTGAAATCTAGAGCAATAAATAAACTGCTGGAAGACCTCTGTGGCTGAGCCATTCAATTCAGGGTATCACAGATCAGAATCAGATTTACTATCGCTGCCTTACATGACATGGAATTTGTTATTTTGCGGATTCAGTGCAGTGGAAAGATACAAAATCATTATAAGTTACAAAATAGATAAATAATGCAAGAGTAGGAAAATAATAAGGCAGTGTTCATGGATTCACGGACTGTTCCGAAATCTGATAGGGGAGGAGAAGAAACTGTTTCTGAATCATTGAGTGCGAGTCTTTAGGTTCACGTACCTCTTCCCCACCGTGGCAGTAGTGATAAGAGGTGGTGAGGGTCCATAATGCAGGTTGTCACCTACTTGTTGCACTGCCTCTGTGACAGTGGGGAGAGTTGTGCCTGTGGTGGAGCTGAATGAGTCTACAACTCTCTGTAGCCTCTTGCGTTCCTGTGCACTGGAGCTTCCACAGCAGGCTGTTATACAGCCAGTCACTATACACCCATAGAAATTTGCACCAATCTTTGGTGACGTATCAAATCTCCTTGAACTGGGAATGAATTAGAGCTACTGGTGCATCTTCTGAATGACTGCATCAATACGTTGGGCCCAGGACAGATCCTCTAAGGCATTGACACCCAGAAGCTTAACACTGCTTACCCTTTCCACTGCCAACCCTCCAGTGAGTACTGGTGCATGTTCTACCAACTTACCATTCCTGAAGTCTATATTCAATTACTTGCTCTTGCCAACGCTGAGTGTGAGGTTGTTGCTGTGATGCCACTTAACCAGCAATCTATCTCACTCATGCACATATCCTTTTTGCTATCTGAGATTTTCTCAATTTAGAAGTGTTATCTGTGAATTTATAGATGTTGTTTGAGGTGGGCCTACCCACTCAGTTATGAGTGCAGGGAGAGCAGAACAGTTGGCTAAGCACATTCTATCATGGACAAGGGAAAATCCCTCCTAGCTAGCAATAAGTCCTCCCTCAGCTGATGAACCACTGCTCCTCCATGGTGAACAGCACTTGGAAAAAGCATTGGAAATAGTAAGGTGGGAAAATTGTTCCACATGGGAGACTTCTACAACTATCATCAAACATTAAAGTTCATCACTGCTGGACTGTCTGAGCAGGTAACAAGTAAACCAGTTTAGGAATAAATCAAGTCTACTACATTCTCCCTGTGCCAATAGCAATGGCAGAAGTAACTACTGCTTGTACCTTGTGGAGATAAAATCCTCTCCTCAAGGGTAATACCTATCATGCTGCTTGGTAATATAAACATTCCCAATGGAATAGATTCAGAAAAGACCCGGCAACTCAAAACTGGGCATCAATGAGGTACCACAGACCATCAGCTGCAACAGACAGGGACCTTGTTACAATCTGTAACTTTATGGCCCAGCACCTTTCTCAGTATATGAGGAAAAACACTAACGTGAATGTGCCATCTACATAACATTCAACTTTACAAATACACTGTTCAAATCTGATGACATTATGCATCTTGGTTCAATGAGGAGTGCAGAAGGGCTTTTTGGATGTAGTTGCTGATGGACACTACCTAAAGCTGAGTATCAAGCTGGTGATGGTCAGTTTCTAATTATGTGTGCTAAATAAAGAAAACAATATGCAATAAGCAGGTTTCAGCCATCTCACAATCAACAGATCAAACCAAAACTTGATAATACTTTGCCATGAATGTTGGTTGCAAAAGCTTACAGAGCAGCTTGCCCGCACCTTCACGTGGATGACTGGGGATGGGCCACAACTTGCTAGCGTTACCCAGATCCCAAAAATAAGCACAAAAAAATTAGAGTCCTAAACCAAAATATTTGTTGACCTGCCATTGATATCCCCTTCAATTAAGTTTTAAAACTATCGCATACACCTTACAAACATGAGTAAATCTGCAGATGCTGGAAATTCAAGCAACACACACAAAATACTGGTGGAACGCAGCAGGCCAGAGATCAGTTCTTCTTTCAGTTAGTCCTGATGAAGGGTTGCGGCCCGAAACGTGGCCTGTACCTCTTAATTGGATGCTGCCTGGCCTGCTGCGTTCCACCAGCATTTTGTGTGTGTTGTATACACCTTGTGTTTCCAATCACAGAATCTAATTAACTCATTTATGTAACTTCAGTTTCACAAGCTGCCACAAGCGGGTTTTCCATTTCACCTCTGTATACATGTCCTTGTGCATATGATGACAGACTTGACTGACTTTAGCTCAGGATAAAAATAACTAACTGTCATCTTGGTAAAATTTTATTGGACAGATATTATGTCTGATTAAATATAGTTCAAGTAAAACAATTAATTGTCATTGTGATAATACATTCCTGGAGAAACTATGTGAGGTCCACTATATCTTCTGATAATTTAGTTGAAGGAAAATATTTTATTATGCCGTTGTTACGCAAGTTAAAATATATCTCTATTTATTTACCCCAGGATCATGGTTCTCTTCAGCTGGTGGTTCCAAAGAGAACTCTGGGCTAACAGCATCAGTGAGTTCCTGACTCCCATGTCTTTTTGCAGTAAGGACATGCATGATACTCTAAACATCTGTCCTGCTGCAACACTGGGCTCAGATCAGTTATGCTCATTTGACAGGCTGAATACACTTCCTACACCCAAGAGATTCTGCAGATGCTGGAAATCTTGAGCAACACTCACAAAATGCTGAAGGAACTCAGCAGGTCAAGCAGCACCAGTGGAGGAGAATAAATGGTTGATATTTCAGGTCTGTCCTGCTGAGTTCCTCTGGCATTTTTTTTGTGGATATACTTCCACTCTGGCCTCTCAGCTTTACATCATCCATAGTTGATACTATCCCAAGGTAGAAAAAGATATTGTTTCTCTTCCTTATCTAAGTGCTTTTAACTCTTTTATCATCAATTGCAGATGTTTGTAAAATAGTTATTTAGCATTATTTTGAAAATATTTAGATTTATTTCAGTTGCTTTTAAATGGCTCTGATTGTCAAAAGATCTACAGATCAGACTGGATTTGTACCTCAGGATATGTCGGCTGAGGTTTTGTTGTCTCTTGCAAATCCCTCCAGCTTATAGAATGACTGTGGGGCCTCCAGTTTAATTAGATCCATTGGGACACTAAAGGTGAGTGCACTATGGCAATTGTGTTCAGGGAGGTTGTGCTTGATTGGCCTAATATTTGCCATGAAGTTAAAGCAAACTATTTGAAGCAATGAGGTAACCAAACTTAACAGTCTCTTCATTCAGAGACAGGTGATAAAACAATTTGCACATACTGATTTGCTTTTTTTTATTAGCCTGTTTTTAACACTGATAACAATCAGAAAATACATTTTTGCCTGAGAAGGTTGAATTTAGCTTACATTTTAAATGTGCAGATCTGCCATTAAAGCAGCTTTATTGGTCATCTTCCATCTTATAACAGGGAGTGCAGTACCATTTTAAATTTACAAATTACCTACCCTGAAATTAACAATAATTCTGATTGTTGAAATCATCTCCATAAAATTTGTGTAAATTTATTGAATTTGTCATAAATTTAATCATTTCTAAGATGCATTTTGTGTTGATTATATTTATGGAGTTAATTCATAACAAACTTGAAATTCTATCATTTGAATACCTTACACATTGACATTATATTTAAAGAAGTGTTCATTATTAACGGAAATGTTAACCTACCCAATTTAATTGATTTTATTGCCTCAACTAAAATTATGTGTACAATAATTCTACATTGAAGATAGGAAGATAGTGTGCATACTTTAGAATACCATAAGAACTATGGCACAGTAGGAAGCCATTCAGCCCAACGTAAGCATGCTGGGCAAAAATAGAATTTAGACTAATGCCACTTCCTAGGTCTTGATTATGACTCTTTTGGTTCTGGATGTTCAACTGCTCATCCAGATATGAGTTTCTGCCTCCACCCAGAATTTAAGGTGGAGTTTACACCTCATCACTTTTCCCCCAGTTTTCCTTCAACCCTTCCACCAATTAACTTGAATCCAATTGCTGAGTTCTCTGCTAAGGGAATAAATACTTCCTGTCTATTTTGTCTATGCCTCCCTTATATCTGCCTAATAACACTTAAATATGAATGTGTCACCCATGTAATATTCAGTGTTACAAATATACTATTCAAGATTGATGACATTAAGTATCCTGTATTTCCCACATGGTACAAGAATAACTCCATGTTGCATGACTGGTTTAATTGCTTATCATACAGAATTAATTTAACTTTTTGTTCTAATACCAAGCATTGCTGCTCCAACATCTGCTCATTACAGCAACTTCTCCCTACGCAATTTCACTGCTAAACAAATCACCAACTTTGTACACTGTAGAAGCTACACTCCAGTGAATCTGCACTATGGGTTTACATATACTCACATAATTGTAACTGCCAACATATCAAGTTCAAAATACCACTGAAAATTATTGGAATTAAAACATAGAAATTGTGATTTAGAATGGAAATTGAAATTATAATGAATCTGATCGTGATCCTTATGATACCAGGAGCTACAGAGGCAAAGGATGTAATAAATTTTAATCATAATTGCATAAGTAGTAAATAATGTTGAATTGCTAAGATTTAAACAGATAAGAGGTGAGGTTTTCTACACATGAAATAGACTGTCACTATAAGCAGCTCCCAAAAAGAAGCTCAACAAATAGCTTTTTAAATACAGGAATGATATTATAAAATCAGAATCAGAATCAGGTTTAATATCACTGGCATATGTTGTGAAATTTGTTAATTTAGTGACAGCAGTATAATGCAGCACATGACAAAAATAGAGAAAAAATAATTAATTACAGTAAGTATATTAAAAAGTTAAATTAAAAATAGTGCAAAGACAGAAATAATAAAAAGAGAGGTAGTGTTCATGGGTTCAATGTCCGTTTAGGAATCGGATGGCAGAGGGGAAGAAGCTGGTCCTGAATCACTGACTGTGTGCCTTCAGGCTTCTGTACCTCCTTCCCGATAGTAGTAATGAGAAGAGGTAAGATGAATCATTGAAATTCACAGAAAGACCATCTGCCACACTACTGAAACTTGATTACAGACTGTTATTGTGTATAGATTAAATTAAATTGTATGTGTAATTAAACATAAACATATGTAATTAAACATAAATTAAATATGAAGAGAAGCATTTTATATTAACATTATTTGTGTCAATTACACAAAGCAATCCAATAGTGGACAAAAATACAATGCCTTTAGTAATTTGGGCTGATTTTCCACACATAATTCAGTTTAAATGTAGGGAAAAATAATACTATGACATACTATTGTAATCAACTTGTTCTTAGACAAAATTGAAACTAAGATCAATAGATAATATTAAGTAAGTAGCACAAGATGGATCTAACCCGCCTTGGGATACTTGTAAAGGGGAAGACATCTAAAGTATACACATGTGGCTTGATAATAAATCAAATAAAGAAATTGGCAACTCCACTAGAGTTGGCTCCATTGATCTAGAAATATCTTATTAGTGGTCAGAAGACTTAAACTGAACTACACCTATTTAATTGGCAGCTTTCCAAGTTAAATGGAAATCTGAAGTGTTTAAAGAAAGTTCTAAGGTATCAGTGCTATGAAGAGAGGTACTAAAGAGTGTGCTGCAACGTTCATTTGATGATGGCAGTTGAACTGCAGCTGGCTAATTTCATTACTGTTCTGGCCAGCTGACTGTTGTCTTTGACCAGACTTGCAGCTGGCCAATGTCACACATTGAAACTTGCTCGACTTCCAGTGATGATTTCTACATTGGAGTGTGTCCATTCAAACAGACCAAGTCAAGAGCTGAAAGATGCACCTTTTTTGTCTTCAAGGAAACTAGCTTTTAATGAGAATAGATATGCAGGTGATCTAGTGCGTTATAAATCATGATTTATCATATGCATTGTTGCCAAAGGCCAGCATTTAAACTATAAACATTTATAAGGCTGCTTATGCTTTGGTCATGTGTAGTAGGATATGGTGTCAAAGATACTTGTAATCATTTATACTTTTATTCCATTTTAAAACAAGAATGTAATCTTGGCCACTTATTTGTCATGAACCAATATAAGCATCACAGTGCTCAAAATAATATCTCCTCAAACTTGAAACTTTACAGCTTCATGATTTATTGTCATTGAAATGTAAGATTATAACTACTTCAGTGGGGAGCATTAAATTGCCCTTTAAAAGAGGATTATTGCAGCTGACACTCCAAGAGTTAAGAAGGTGAAGCTATCTAAAACAGAAATGCACTAACCACAGACAGCAATGCATGCTGGTTGTTGTGGCTAGTGCAGATGGCAAATTTGAGAGAGGAACTCTTTCAGGTGAAAAATATCTCAGAAATTCTTTCTAATAGCCATAAGGAAATTGTACACTGAAGACACGATGCATATCGCTTGCTGCTGAGAGCCCTCCACCCCTTCTCCTCCGACTTAGAGCACCATATTTTCGTTTATGTGTCAGCTGCTCCTCGTTCTGGTCATTCTGCAGTCCTTAAATAATGCCTACTGAAGTGCCCATATCTGGATCAGCTAGTTATTGTCAAATGAAGGTGACATATTTTTAATATTTAACATAAAAATAGCTACAGGCTATAATTACATTTTAGATGGAACAAAGATATTTCAAAAAACATAAAATTGCATCAATAATTGTCCCTAATATAATGTGTTTAATAAAGTGAATTGCAATTTTAAAAATAAATTGCAATATTGTACCACAGTGTCATACTGACATGGAAAGCTTATGACTGTGTTGCTAAGTACAGCTCCAATGCCACATTCAAGTTTGCTGACAATACCACTGTCATTGGCCCAATCAAAGGTGGTGACAAATCAGCATACAGGAGGGAGACTGAAAATCTGGCTGAGTGGTGTCACAACAACAACCTCATACTCAATTTCAGCAAGTCCAAGTAGCTGATTATTGACTTCAGGAGGAGTAAACCGGAGGTCCATGAGCCAGTCTTCATGAGGATGGAGATCAAAGGAGATAGTCAGCAACTTTAAATTCCTCAGTGTTATCATTTCAGAGGATCAGTCCTGGATCTGGCACGTACACGCTATTACAAAGAAAGCAGGATAGTGCCTCTTCTTCCTCAGACATTTGCAAGGTATCACCACATAACCGAAAACTTTGAGAAACTGTTATGTATGTGTGGTGGAGAGTATATTGACAGGTTGCATCAATGCCTGGTATGGAAACACCAATGCCCTTAAATGGAAAATCTTTAAAATAGTAGTACTGTTGTTAAAGGAAAACAACATCCATCATCAAGGACCCATACCACCCAGGACATGCTCTCTTCTCACTGCTGCAATCAGAAAGAAGGTACAGCAGCCTCAGGACTCACACCACCAGGTTCAAGAATAGTTACTACCCCTCAACCATCAGGCTCTTGATCCAAAGGGGTAACTTCACTCAACTTCACTTGTCCCATCATTGAAATGTTCCCACAACATATGGACGAGGAATTCTGCAGACTCTGGAAATTCAAGCAACACACCTCAAAGCATGCCCTTACACTTCCTCCCTTACCACCATTCAGGGCCCCAAACAGTCCTTCCAGGTGAGGCGATATTTCACCTGAGTCGGCTGGGGTGATATACTGGTTCCGGTGCTCCCGATGTGGCCTTCTACATATTGGTGAGACCCGACGCAGACTGGGAGACCGCTTTGCTGAACACCTACGCTCTGTCCACCATAGTAAGCAGGATCTCCCAGTGGCCACACATTTTAATTCCATGTCCCATTCCCATTCTGACATGTCTATCCACGGCCTCCTCTACTGTAAAGATGAAGCCACACTCAGGTTGGAGGAACAACACCTCATATTCCGTCTGCGTAGCCTCCAACCTAATGGCATGAACATCGACTTCTCTAACTTCCGCTAATGCCCCACCTCCCCCTCGTACCCCATCCGTTATTTATACACACATTCTTTCTCTCACTCTCCTTTTTCTCCCTCTGACTATACCCCTTGCCCATCCTCTGGGTTTTCCCCCCCCTCCCCCTTTTCCTTCTCCCTGGGCCTCCTGTCTCATGATCCTCTCATATCCCTTTTGCCAATCACCTGTCCAGCTCTTGGCTCCATCCCTCCCCCTCCTGTCTTCTCCTATCATTTCGGATCTCCCCCTCCCCCTCCCACTTTCAAATCTCTTACTAGCCCTTCTTTCAGTTAGCCCTGACGAAGGGTCTCAGCCTGAAACGTCGACTGTACCTCTTCCTGGCCTGCTGTGTTCACCAGCAACTTTGAGGTGTGTTGCCACAACATATGGATTCACTTTCAAAGAATCTTCATCTCATGTTCTCTGTAATTATTGCATATTGATTATTATTATTTCATTTTGTATTTGCATAGTTTGCTGTCTTCTGAACATTGGTCATTTGTCCAACCTTTTGGGTGCAGTCTTTCAATGATTCTATCATGTTTCTTAGATGTACTGCATATGCCCACAAGAAAACTAATCTTATGGTTGTATATGGTGACATATATACAATTTGATAATAAATTGTTTCCACACATTAGATTGCGTATATTCTGTCTTTGAACACAATACTATTGAAAATATTTTTTTCAAGTGAAACAAAAGTGACAGAAAAAATAACGTTCACTGTCAAGTCAGTTTCCCTGTTGCTCGGAAAATTAATCCACATCATCCTGTATATTACCGAAGGACTGTTTTCAACAATGAACTAGGGTGTAAGTCTTGTATTTACTTTTCAATATCCGAACCCATATCCAAATTGCTCACCAATCTTGCATCAACCATCAGTTTCTCCAGGTTCCTAAGACCCGATTAGTCCAGGCCGCTGACCACTTCTGCCACACTCAATCCCTTCAGGTCTCCAATCACATGATTCTCCTGGTCCTTGAAGTCTTAGGTCCTCCAAACATTTCAGTGCTCCAATCCCCTTACTCAGCCCAAGGTGTTCCCTTAAAGGTCTCCAGGCTTCTAATCCCCCAAGGCCCCTTCTCTGATCACCAACCTTGCAGATTCCCTTCGCCCTATAGCATATTATGAGGGAACCCACTTGATCACTGATCTCCCCCAGCCCTTTGCCTAATGACCAACACTATCCTGCCTCCAACTGCACCACGGCTCTTCACTTTTACTTGGGTAGCATATTTGCTGTGTGCCTTTTGCCTCAAGGTTTACTGCAGTTTTTAGTAATGGAACTGCAACTAAAAAAAAACCTGTCTTGGCACTATTTGGCATAATATTCACATTATATTTTTAACAGGTTTGATATTAATCCTATATTTTGAGGGAATTTTATCTTGTTGAATAAAGTAGAGATCTTTTATTGTACTGAAAAAATGAGTAGTTTAAGCATTTAATGGATATACAATAACAATGCAACTGAACCTAATAAATATTGCTTATTAATAATTTATATTCTGCCTCTGGTATTGTTCATCTAAATGAAAGTTATACTGTTCTTATAGGTGATTGACGGGACTGCATTACTATCTAAAAATAAAAATAAGTTTTAAAGGAAGTTATTAATTATGGATGAAAGAGTTTGAGTGCTCTCTCCCTATTAGTCGTCAGAAATGAATAGGTTTACATTTCAGCAGATTTTCACCAGATGTCAAAGGAACGCCCTTTCATAACAAGGAACTTGTCATTCCTATCTATAAATATTTATAATAGTTTAAAAGAGTTCTCATTAATCTAACTTTCTGAAGCTCCAAGGATTTCAGAAATGTTAGACCACAAGTGTGGGTAATTAGGCAATTTATTTTTACAATTTTTATTTGCTCTCTGTTCCTCAATGCATTTCAGTGTATTATCATGTCTCAGCTAAAAGATCATTGATGCAAGTTTACCACAACTACACAGGTGGAAAATATACATTAAAACCTGAATTTTAAATATGGGGTGAAATAAAATCCATTTTCTTGTGCTTCTATTAATTTTTCAAAACTTATTTACAGAAACTCACCCTAAGTTTCCCGAGGTATTTTGATGTACTTTATGAAATCAGCTTATGTATCAGTGAAGTTACTCCTCTCACTCATAAGTGATCTAAACTTACAGTAAGAAGTTTCTAAATCGATATCTCCCTTCCTTTACTTAGTATTGCATTTCCTATTCTTCAGCTTCTTGCCGGTTAGACAGTGGCAAGGCTGTTCTTGCATAACAGTCAAGTAGACAGCATGTAGTATATTTCTATAAATCTTAAAAACCCTCAGTTTGATAATACAGTATTCTGTCAAAATAGCCCAGGTTACTACAGTGTACACGAAGATATTTCTATGGTAGTAAGTCCCCTACTTTAGACCATAACACATGAGCAGAATTAAGACATTTGGCCCATCAAATCTGCTCCACCATTTGATCTTGTCTAACTTACGAGGGGTGATTGATGAGTTTGTGGCCTAAGGTAAAAGGAGTCAATTTTAGAAAACCTAGCACATTTATTTTTCAACATAGTCCCCTCCTACACGTACACACTTAGTCCAGCGGTCGTGGAGCATACAGATCCCTCCTTTGTAGAAGTGGTCCACAGCAGGGGTGATTGATAAGTTCGTGGCCTAAGGTAGGCGGAGATGAGTTATACAGTTCCCGTTACATGCATGTGCAGTTCAACTCTTTGAGTGAAAATGCAGAAAGTTTGAAGTTTTTCCTCATCTCTTTCTACCTTAGGCCACAAACATCAATCACCTCTCATATTATATCGCTCAAACCCATTCTCCAGCCTTTTCCTCATAACCTTTGATGTACACACAGATCAAAAACCTATCAGCTTCCACTTTAAATATACCCAAAGACTTGGCCTCCACAGATGCCTGTGGCAATGAATTCCACAGATTCACCATCCTCTGGCTAAAGAAATTCCTTATTATCTCTGTTCTAGAGAAATATCCTTCTATTCTGAGGCTGTTCCCTCTAGTCCTAGATTCCCCCACTATTGGAAACATTCTCTCCATGTCAAATCTATCTAGGTCTTTCAATATTGGTACTTCTCAACAAGATCCCTCTCAGTCCTCTAAACACCAGACAGTACAAGCCCAGAGCCATCCAACAATCCTCATATGTCAACCCTTTCATTTCCAAGACCAGTATCATAAACCTCATCTACACTAACCAATGCCAGCACATTCTTTCTTAGACTTGGGGCTCAAAACTGTTCACATACTTCAAGTGTGGTTTGACTGATGACTTTATAAAGTTTCAACAACATATTCTTGCTTTAATATTCTATTGCTGTACACTTTGCACATCTCCCTCACCAAAATCTTTTTGGTTTATACGTACAGGCATTTCTGACTTTAGCCATGTGTCATTTCATGAATGACTTACATTTTTTTTTTGCTCAGATGCCAGTTGATATGTGGAACTGGAGAGTCAAATGACCACTGCAGAGTAATGGGACTTCAGCTGCTCAATGTAATGCCTGTGATTTTAAAACCAACTGAACACTGCAGGAATATAATCCTTTGTGGTTAATGTACATGGTTAAATCTATAAAAGATGTCTGTGTAGGCACCTAGCACCACAGGGAAGCCTGCAAACTATGCAAAACCATAGAGTTTCTCCACCTGTTCTCTCCAATGGAACAAAATGAAATAATGTACTCTCTTTTGCATTAAGAGACTCACTAACCTTCTTTATCGAACATGCAGAACGAGAGCAGGAGTCATCTGTTTGACCCTGCTAGCCAGTTCGACTATTCATTACACTGATCTTAGGACTTAAATACCATTTCTTTCCCAATTAGCACATTCTTTGACTCCTTTTACACCCAGAAATCTACTGATCTCTGTTTTAAACTGAATGAATGACTGCGCCTCCACAGCCATCTAGAACAGAAAAAAAAAACAAATGTTTGCTGCCCTTTGAATAAATAAGATCTCTTATTTCAGTCTAAATTATCTCAGTTATTTTGGACTGTGGCCCCTATTTCTACACCATCCCCAGGGGTGAAATCCTCTCCACATTTTCCCTTCAAAGCATGGAGTCATAGAACACTACAGCACAGAAACAAGCCCTTCAGCCCATCTAGTCTACACTGAACCATTTAAACTGAGTCATACCTTTCACCTGTACCTGGACCATAGCTTTCCATATCTCTCTCATCTATATACCTATCTAAATTTCTCCTGAATGTTGAAATCGACCCCACATCCAACACTTGTGCTGGCAGCTTGTTCAACAGTCTCAACACCCTCAGAGTGAAGTTACCCCTCATGTTCCCCTTGAACATTTCACCTTTCACCCTTAGCCCATGTCCTCTAGTTGTAGTCTCACCCATCTTCAGTGGAAAACGCCTGATTGCATTTACCCTATTTATACTCTTCATAATTATGTATACCTCTATCAAATCTACCCTCAATCCTCCACATTCCAAGGAATAAAGTCTTAAATTATTCAACCTTCCACTATAACTCAAGCCCCAGCAATATCCTTGTACATTTTCTCTGCACTCTTTCAATCTTATTTACATCTTTCCTGCAGGTAGGTGACCGAAACTGCACACAATGTTCTAAATTGCATCTCATCACTTCTTAAACAACTTCAACAGAACATCTCAACTCCTGTACTCAGTACATCCATTTATGAAGGCCAATATGCCAAAAGCTTTCCTCACAACACTATCTGCCTGTAATGCCAGCTTCAATGAATTATGGACCTGTATTCTGAGATCCCACTGTTCTACTGCACTCCTCAGTGCCCTACTGTTCACTGTGTAAGACCTCCCCGGATGGTCTTCCCAAAGTGCAACACCTTACACTTGTCTGCATTAAATTCCATCTGCCTTTTTCATCTCATTTTTCCAACTGCCCCAGATCCTGCTGCGAGCTTTGAAAGTCTTCTTCACTGTCCACTACACCCCAATCTCAGTGTCATCCACAAATATGCTGATATAGTTAATCACATTATCATCCAGATCATCAATATAGAAGACAAACAACAATGCACCCAGCACTGGTCCCTGTGGTAGATCACTAGTCACTTGCCTCCATTCAGAGAGGTAATCATCTACTACCTGTCCGTGGCTTCTCCCGCAAAGCAAATGTCCAATTCAATTTACTACCTGATCTTCAATACAAGTGACCTCCTTGACCAACCTCCCATGCTGGACCTTGTCAAAGACCTTGCTAAAGGTCAAGTAGACAAAATTCACTGCCTTGTCTTCATCAGCTTTCCTGGCAACTTCCTTGAAAAACTCTATAACATTAGTTAGACGCAACTTGCTATGCACAAAACTATGTCAACTATCCCTAATCAGCCCATCCATCCAAATATCTATATATCCAGCCCCTTAGAATACCTTCCAATAACTTTTCCCACTACTGATGTAAGGCTTATTGGCAATAGACAATAGACAATAGGTGCAGGAGTAGGCCATTTGGCCCTTCGAGCCAGCACCACTATTCACTGTGATCATGGCTGATCACCCACAATCCTGTTCCTGCTTTCTCCCTATATCCCTTGACTCCGCTATCCTTAAGAGCTCTATCTAACTCTTTTTTGAAAGAATCCAGAGAATTGGCCTCCACTGCCTCCTTAGGCAGAGCATTCCACAGATCCACAAACCTCTGTGCAGTAAAAGTTTTTCCTCAACTCTGTTCTAAATGGTCTACCCCTTATTCTTAGACTGTGGCTTCTGGTTCTGGACTCCCCAACATCGGGAACATGTTTCCTGCCTCTAGTGTGTCCAATCCCTTAATAATCTTACATGTTTCAATCAGATCCCCTCTCATCCTTCTAAATTCCAGTGTATACAAGCCCAGTCGCTCCAATCTTTCAACATATGACATTCCCACAATCCCTGGAATTAACCCAGTGAACTTACACTGCACTCCCTCAATAGCAAGAACGTCCTTCCTCAAATCTGGCCTATAATTTTCTGGTTTATTCTTAAAACCTTTCTTAACATCGGAACAACACTAACTATCCTCTAATCTTCCGGCGCCTCACCTGTGGCTAAGGATGTTTTAAATATCTGTTGAGGCTCCTGCAATTTCTACACTTGCAGGGTCCAAGGGAACACCTTGTCCACCCTAATTTGCCTCAAGATAGCGAACACCTCACTCCTCTGTAATCTGTATATGGTCCATGACCTCACTGCTTCATTACCTCATACCTATAGACTCGGCGTCCATCTTCCAACTAAATACGGATGCAAAAATCCATTTAATTTCTTCCCCATCTCTTTCAGTCCATGCATAGATGACCACTCTGATCTTCCAGAGGACTAATTTTGCCCCATGCAAACCTTTTGCTCTTAATATATCTGTAGAAGCCCTTGGGATTCTCATTCATCTTGTCTGCTCATGCCTTCTTTTACTCTTCTGACTTCCTTCTTAAGTGTTCTCTTCCACTTCTTACACTCAGGTACCTCAATTGCTCCTGCCTGCCTATACCTGCTTTGCACCTTTCTTTTACTTAATCAGGGCTTCAATTCTCTTGAAACCCAAGGTTCCCTGAACCTGATTCCCTTGCCTTTTGTTCTGACTGTATTTCCTACCCAGTTCCTTGCTTATTAAATGGTGGCAAAGTTGTGAGATGCTGACAATCTCAGAAAACCGTTGGTGAACCTTTATGGCAATCCCTTTAGAACCTTTTCAGTATGAGACAAAGGTTGTCTTACCCAGATTCTCTGTAAGTGCCTGCAAATTTTGAAATTTTACTTCTGTCACCAACTTAAGCCTGAAATTAGGCAGATGCATAAAAATTAAGAGTCACCATCAGCTTTGCTTTCCTTTACTTACTGTGAAATTGCACTTAAGATTGCAGAAATAGTCAAGTTTCAGTCTACATTGAACCACAGGTGTTTCATGTGCTGGTCATTATTGATAAATGTCTAATACCAGAGGGCATGCATTGAAGGGAAGGGTAAAGTCAAACAGAGCCATAGTGATAGGAGACTCGATAGTTAGGGGGACAGACAGCAGATTCTGTGGCTACGAAACAGAAGCCAGGAGAGGTGTTGCCTGCCTGGTGCTAGGGTCCAGGATGTCTCAGAGCGGCTGCAGAAGATTCTCAAGAGGGAAGGTGAGCAGCCGGATGTTGTGGTGAAGATTGGCACCAATGACATAAAGGAGGTAGAAACCAGAAAGAGGTCCTGCACAGTGATTATAGGGAGTTAGAGAAGAGCCTGAAGAGCAGGACCTCCAAGGTAGTAATCACTGGATATTCCCAGTATCACGTGCCAGTCAGGGCAGGGATAAGGATGATGATACAAATGAATTAGTGGCTGAGAAAGTGGTGCAGGGGGCAGGGTTTCAGATTTCTGAATCATTGGGATCTCTTCTGGAGAAGGTATGACCTGTACAAAAAGGACTAGTTATACCTGAACCCCCAAGAGGGATTAATATCCTTGCAGGCGGGTTTGCTGGAGCTGTTGGGAGTGGGGTTCAATCTTAGTTGGCAGGGGGTATGGGAGCTGCAGTAATAGGGCTGAGGATGGGACGGTTGGTATACAAGTCGATGCAGTGTGTAGTGAGACTGTGAGAAAGCACAGGCAGATGATAAGGCAAAATCGCAGTCAGTGGGATGAGTTCAAGTGTAACATGGGGGCAAAATTGAAAAGGGTGATGAATACAGTATTGAAGGTGCTGTATTTGAATACACATAGTATACAGAATAAGGTAGATGATCGTGCAGCATGGTTAGAGGTTAGCAGGAATGACGTTGTGGGTACCACTGAGTTGAAAGAAGATTATAGCTGGGAGCTTGACTTCTAAGGGTGCACATTGTATTGAAAGGACACACAGGTAGGAAGAGAGGGAGGGGTGGCTCTATTAGCAAAAAAAGAAATCAAATCCTTAGAAAGAGGTAACATAGGATTAGAAGGAGTAGAATCTTTGTGGGTACAACTAAGAAACTGCAAGGTTAAAAGGGTCCTGATGAGTGTTATATACTGCCCTCCAAACAATAACCAGTGGAATATAAATTTCAACAGGAAATAGAAAAGGCTTGTAATAAGGGCAATGTTACAATAGTCATGGGGGATTTCAATATGCAGATAGATTGGGAAAATCATGTTGGTGCTGGATCCCAAAAGTGAGAATTTGTATTATGCCTATGAAATGACTTTTTAGAGCAGCTTGTAGCTGAGTCCACTAAAGGAAGGGCAATTCTGGATTGGGTACTATGTAATGAACTAGATTTAATTTGGGAACTTAACATAAAGGAACTCTTGGGAGGCAGTGATCATAATGTGATAGAATTCGCCCTTCAGTTTGAGAAGGAGAAGATAAAGTATCTGTATAAATCTCCTCTCTCATCACTAGTGGTGCTGTATCACTAACAACAGAGAAAGGGAATTGCAGAGGCATGAGAGAAGAGCTGGCCAAAGTTATTTGGAAAGGGACACCTGCAGGGATGATGACAAACAGCAATGGAGAAAGTTTCCGGGGGCATTTCAGATGGTACTGTACAGATACATGCCAAAGATGAATAAATAAGGGGAGGATGAGGCAACCGTGGCTGACAAGGGAAGTGAAAGATAACATAAAATCAAAAGAGAGGGCATATAATATAGCCAAAGTTAGTGAGAAGATTAGGAAGCTTTAAAAACCGACAGAGGCCAATTTAAAAAACAATGGAGAGAAAAGTTGAAATATGAAGGTAAGTTCACCAATAACAACAAAGATATCAAAATTTTTTCCCGATATATAAATAGCAAAAGATGCAAGATTGGATATTGGACTGCTGGAAAATGATGCTGGAGAGGCAGTAAAGAGGGACAAAGAAATGGTAGATTAACTTAATAAGTATTTTATATCAGTCATCAAGGTGGAAGACACTAGCAGTATGCTAGAAATTCAAGTGTGTCAGGCGGCAGTTGAGTATAGTTACTATTACTAAGGAGAATGTACCTGGAAAGCTGAAAGGTCTGAAGGTAGATAAGCCACCTGGACCAGACCTGAGGCAGCACCCTAGGATTCTGAAAGGTAGCTGAAGACTAATAATCTTTGAAAAATCACTAGATTCTGGAATGGTTCTGAAGGATTGGAAAATTGTAAATATCACTCTACTTTTTAAGAAGAGAAGGAGGCAGAAGAAAGGAAATTATAGGCCAATAGCCTGATTTCAATGTTTGGGAAGATGCTGGAGTCCATTATTAAGAATGAGGTTTGTAGGCGCATGATAGAGTAGGCCAAATTCAGCATGGTTTCCTTAAGTGCAAATCCACCTCACAAACCTGTTGGAATTCTAAAAGGAAATAGCAGGCAGGATAGACAAAGGGAAGTCAGTGGATGTTGTTTACTTGGATTTTCGGAAGATCTTTGACAAGGTACTGCACATGAGGCTACTTAACAAGATAAAATCCCATGGTATTACAGGAAAGATACTAGCATGTACAGAAGATTGGTTGACTGGCAGGATGCAAAGAGTCAAAATAAAAGGGGGCTATTCTGGTTGACTGCATAGCACAAGTAGCATTCTGCAGGGCTTGGTATCGGGACTGCTTCTTTTTACATTACATGTCAATGACTTGGATGACAGAATTGTTAGGTTTACAGATGATACAAAAATAGGTGGAAGGGCAGGTAGAGTTGCAGAAGCAGGGAGTCTGCAGAAGGACTTGGGAAGATTGGGAGAATGGCGAATAAAGTGGTAGATGGAATACAGTGCAGAGAAGTATATGATCATGCACTTTGGTAGAAGGAATTAAAGCATAGACTATTTTCTAAACAGGGAGAAAATTCAAAAATCAAAGGTGCAAAGGGATTTGGCAGTCCTTGCACAGGATTCCCTAAAGGTTAACTGGCAGGTTGAGTCAGTGGTAAGGAAAGCAAACACAATATTAGCATTCATTTTGAGAGGAGTGGAACTTAAGAGCAAGGATTTCATTGCTCCAATCAGCATTGGGAGCAGAACACGTCGAGGAGGTCACTCGCAGGTCCGTGAAGCTTTATAGAAGGAGAGCTTTGCAGGCATTCGGACATTCCAGAGGTCTGATCGGCATTGGAAGCAAAGCACTGTGAATTAAATAAAAGTACAGACAGGGTAAGCAGGGCAGTCATAATAGGGAGTAGGTCAGAGGTGAGAGTAGGAGCATGAGGTTTTGACTCAAGAGGCATCGACGAGAAGAGGCTGAGACCAAAGACACAGGTTAGAGGATTTGGTCTTGGTTACCCATCGTACAGTGCAGGCAGGATGGCAGATACGGCAGTGGAATGCTTCCCCTGTAGGATATGGGAATTCATGGAACTTGCTAGTCTCCATGAAGACTACACTTACAGGAAGTGCAGCCAACTCCAGCTCATGAAATACCACATTAAGGAACTGGAAGAACTTAGGATCATCCGGGAGGCAGAGCATTTGATAGATATGATTTTTGAGCAGGTGGTTACACCCAGAGTGCAGAATTTGGGGAGTAGATGGGTGAACACTGAGAGGGGTAAAGGGAGAAGGAAGTCAGTGGAGGGTCTCCCTGTGGCCACACCCCTCAGCAACAGGTATACCCCTTTGGATACTGCTGAGGGGGATGACCTCTCTGGGCAATGCAGCAGCAGCCAGACCAATAGCACTGTGGTCAGCTTTGGGCCTCAGAAGGGTAGGGTGAAGTCAAGCAGAGCAATAGTCATGGGGACTCGATAGTTAGGGGGACAGGTAGGAGATTCTGTGGCAGCAAAAGGGACTCCAGGGTGCTGGAGTCCAGGATGTCTTTGAGTGGTTGCAGAATATTCTTGAAGGGGAGGGTGAGCAGCTGGAGGTTGCAGTACATGTTGGTACCAATGACAGAGGCAGGAGAGGGGTAGAGGTCCTGCGCAGTAAATTTAGAGAGTTAGGAAGGAGGCTGAAGAGCAGGACCTCCAAGGTGGTAATCTCCAGATGACTCTCAGTGCCACGAGCTAGTGAAGGTCAGAGCAGGAAGATAGCACAAATGAATGAGTGGCTGAGGAGATGGTGCAGGGGGCAAGTTTCAAGTTCTTAGATAAATAGAACCTTTTCTGGGGAAGGGGTAACCTGTACAAGTAGTACAGGTTGCACCTGAACTGGAGGGGAACCAATATCCTAGGAGGGAGGTTTGCTAAAGCTATTTGGGAGGGTTTAAACTAGGTTTGCAGGTGGGGTGAGAACCAAAGTGAAGAGGCAGAGGATCGGGCGGTTGGAACACAAGTAGTGACAGCTTGTAGGGAGTTTATGACGAAGGATAAGCAGATGATTGAGCAAAGAAGCATTCAGCTAGATAGCTTGAGATGTGTCTATTTTAATGCAAGAAGTATCATAAGCAAGGTGGAAGAACTTAGAGATGTTGTGGCCATTACAGAGACTTGGATGTCTCAGGGGCAGGAATGGCTGCTGGGTGTGCTAGCTTTAGATATTCAAAAAGGGCAGGGAGGGAGGCAAAAGAGGTGGGGGAGAGGCACTGCTAATCAGGGATGGTATCATGGCTGCAGAAAAGGAGGAAGTCATGGAGAAATTGTCTACTGAGTCATTGTGGGTGGAAGTCAGAAACAGGAAGGGGGCAATAACTCTATTGGGTGTTTTTATAGACCTCCCAATAGTAACAGGGGCATCGTGGAGCAGATAGTGAGGCAGATTCTGGAGAGGTGCAATAATAATAATGTTGTTGTGATGGGTGATTTTAACTTTCCTAATATTGACTGGCACCTCCTTAGGGCATAAGGTTTAGATGGGGTGGAGTTTGTTAGGTGTGTTCAGGAAGGTTTCCTGATGCAATATGTAGATAAGCCAACTAGAGGAGAGGCTGTACTTGATCTTGTATTGGGAAGTGAACGCGGTCAGGTGTCAGATCTCTTAGTTGGAGAACATTTTGGAGGTAGTGATCATATCTATCTCCTTCACCATAGTGCTGGAGAGGGATAGGAGCAGACAATTTGGGAAAACATTTAATTGGGGTCGTGGAAATATGATGCTAATAGGCAGAAACTTGGGGACATAAATTGGGAGCAGATGTTCTCAGGGAAATGCATGGCAGAAATGTGGCAAAAGTTCAGGGAACATTTGCATGGCATTCTGCATAGGTATGTTCCATAAAGGCACGGAAAGGATGCTAGAGTAAAAGAAAAATGGTGTACAAAGTATGTAGAAAATCTAGTTAAGAAGAAAATCTTACAAAAGGTTCAAGAAACTAGGTACTGTTAGAGCTCTTGAAAGTTACAAGGATGTCAGGAAGGAGCTCAAGAATGAAATTAGGAGAGCTAGAAGGGGCCATGAGAAGGCCTTGGTGAGCAGGATTAAGGAAAACCCCAAGGCATTCTACAAGTATGTGAAGAATAAGAGGATGAGCCGTGTGAGAATAGACCAATCAGGTGCGATAGTGAAAACATGTGCATAGGGTTGGAGGGGTAGCGGAGATACTTAATGAACACGTTGCTTCAGTATTCACCAGTGAAAAGGAGCCTGGCAATTGTGGGGATCCTCATAATCTAATCTAATCTAATCATCTAAATTCTGTGTTTCTGGAAAAATGTTTTCACCTGCTTTACCAAAAGTGACATACAGCTACTCCAAGTAATCCATGCAGACCAATACCACTGACTGCTTCAAGTGACACTTCAGTAGCCAGTATTGCCTGGAGAGATACGAACCATGGGATTGAGTTCAAGAGCTGTGAGGTAATGTTACAGCTATATAAGACATTGGTTAGACATCACTTGGAGTACTGTGTACAATCACAAGAATGATTCTGGGAATGAAAGGGTTATTGTATGAGGAGCTCTGGGCCTGTACTCACTGGAGTTTAGAAGAATGAGAGGAGGATCTCATTGAAGCCTATCGAATATTGAAAGTCCTAGACAGAATAGATGTGACGAGGATGTTTTCTATAGTGGGGGAGTCTTGGACCAGAGGGCACAGCTTCAGAATAGAGGGGCATACGTCTAGAACAGAGATCAGAAGGAATTTATTTATGAATTCATTCATAATTTATTATGCTCCCAATTTATTGTGGGGGTGGCGAATTCATTGCCACAGATGGCTGTGGAGAAGTCATTGAGTATATTTAAAGCAGAGGTTCTTGGTTAGCCTGGGTGTCAAAGATTATAGGGAGAAGGCTGGAAAATGGGGTTGAGAGGGATAATAAATCAGCCATGATGGAATGACGAAGCAGACTCAATAGGGAGAATGGCCTAATTCTGTTCCCATGACCTATGGTCTTATGATCTTCTACAAAGAAACACAATAGAATAAATGAAAAACTACAAACAACCAAAAATGGATAAACAACCAATGTGCACCAGAAGACAAGTTTTCCCTTGCAATTACAGGGAAAACAAATAACAATAATAAATAAATAAACCAGTGATGAATAATATTGAGAACATCAGTTGTCGAGTCCTTGAATGTGAGCCCATAGATTGTGGAGTAGTTCAGTATTGAGGTGAGTGAAGTTATCCACACTGTTAAGGAGCCTAATAGTTGAAAAATAATATCTGTTCCTGAACCTGGTGGTATGAATGGCTGGCACTGCAAATTGATTCACAACATAACCTCATCATCTTCATGCTGTTGTCAGTTATTCTTCACTTGAATTCATTTCTTTATTGAGACTGTGTTCTCTGTAATTCCCTGCAAAACATGTTGGACCTCACTTTCAGGTCTTAGAGGGTTCTCTGTTACAAAAAATTACAACATGGCTCCATTTTGATCACCGCCACTTGAGTCACAACTATTTTCAGGCGAACTTGCGCACTCGACATTTCATTTGCTAGTTGCATGAACATGACAAAAAATTTGCAATTTTTAATGCCATGCCTAATTACGTCATCATGCACCCAATGCACATTCCATTTGTACCAATATAAACTGGATCAACAAGCACCAAACAATAACCTCCATGGAACAGCCTCAGTAGAACCAGGAACACATCACTCCATATTTGCTTTTCCTCATTACTTTAAAGGTACAGTATGTTGTCACTGGGCAACTTATCAAATGCCTGCCAAAGTTCAGGACATGTGCTTCAACTGACAGCAAGCACTTTTCTCAACAGTTAATTATTGAGCTTCTTATACAATAGGTGCTCGAGTGCTGACAGGCTTATGTGACTGGCAATGAGCCATTTCAGGGACTATTGAAGATACTGAGGCAAGGAGGCAACGATATGTCCATTACCAAATATACTATCTCCCCATCACGTCTTCAGAGGTACGGTATCCTATTTGGACAATGCATTCACAGGATTAGTTTTCCTAAAGCAATCATCATGTGATTTTCTTTGGGAAAATATTGGGCCATGAGCTTGCTCCTTGGCTTCGATTTCCTTGGAGGTCAAGGCAACACTGATTTCTCAACTTCCTAGTCACTGGATCATTCCAGTGAACAGGAGAAGAACATTGTCATATATTTTGCAATCATTTGTTCAACCAGTATCGGAATCATTTGTATCATTTTTAATGCATGCATTTCTAAATGACAATAAACGAGGACTGAGTGTCCTCATAATCTAATCTAATCTAATCATTTAAATTCTCTGTTTCTGGAAAAATGTTTTCACCTGATTTGCCAAAAGTGACATATAGCTACTCAAGTAATCCAAGCAGCCAGTATTGCCTGGAGAGATCCTGGGGGAAAAGGATAACCCTCTTTTTTCTCCCCCCAGGCTTCTTGCATGAGTTTGGATTCCAACCACAGTGACTAAATACTGATACAAGAGAATCCATTATATGTTTTTAAAAATGCAGCACAGGTCTAGAATTCATACAGACATCTTTGCTTATGCCTCTCTTCTCTCTAGCTCTTCACTTCCCTCTCCCTCTCTCCCTTGCCTTTCCCCTGCTGCTCTCCATATGAACACTCCCCATCCCATTCCCAACTGTTCTACACGTTTCTCTCTCTTTTTCCATTTCACTGTTACTCCTACTGTCTTGGCTGCTGCTTCTCTCCTTATCCCATTTAGGTAGGGAGTAACTGAACACATATAGCGACCAAAATAAAATTCAGCAGTATTGAACACTGAAGAGCACTATCAGGGCAACAGAGGCAGCAAAATCAAATTCACAGCAGTTCCACTGTGGCTGGCAATGCCAAGACTGTGACTGTAAGAATGCTGGTGTGCTGGGAGCTGTGAATAGAAATAATCAAGCTCTTATGATCGAAAATGTATTCTTTGGGTAGTGTGGCTGATAAATAACAAGAAACAGCTGTAATTGCCTCTGAATGAACATGTCATGCAAACTCCCAGCATAATTCAAATTAACATTGGAAGATTTGTCAGAGAATGAGTTACTAAATACGTGCGAAGTGAATATGTCCCTGTTTTGTGAATGGATCCTCTAACAGACATACGAGTACAGTATTTTGAGGAAGGTTTCGATTGCAGTAAATGCCTGTAGTAGGTTAACCTGCTCCTGTGGGCTGATTAGGAAGGAGGTGAAGCGTGGTCTTATAGTCAGCATGAATGTTCCTTTAATACAGCAGTGTTCAGCAAACAGTAATTACACTGCACAACAAAGTTGTCGCTTTCTGAATACTTTGGGGTGTATCTTACTGATTTAGGACTGCTGATCATGAAATTCATCACGAAATTTCCCTATTGTTCACCATTTTTTTTTTTAAAAAGTCACCCACAATGTAAGCAGAAGTGTTTTCTATCTTGTCCAGGCATGCCTGAGCATGCTTAGGCAGGGTAGATGTTGCATTGCAAAGCAGGTTTTAGAAAAGCTATAAAAGCATCATTCACACACTGTTCTATATATTGTACTTAAATTAATAATGATATACAATCACATTAATGTGCATGCTCTATGTGCACAGCATATTGTGTGTACTCATTATAATAAAGTAATTGTATTTTCAGGAGTATTTGTGATAGCAAAAGGTCTCACCAATGTTGCAACAGCCATGATACTTTCTATTACACTTGTGGTGAGTATACACTTAAATCCTAAAGATACAGCATGACTCCTTTTATTAAGAAAGCCTATAAGCTCTATTTTGGGTGTAACACAGGAGACCAAGATAAAGCCTGGGCTCCTCTGATTTGATGCACAACATGCACTGTCAATCCTAGAGCTTGGCTCAGAGGTACTCAGAAGTCTTGATGACGTGGCGAGAGCAGAAGGATCATGTGATTGACTGTTCTGTCTGACCAGTGTGTCGGGTTTCTCTGCTAAAAACAAAAAAATCCATTGAATACACCAATCCTCCTTCAGCCATGAGACCTGTGCCACATGACAATAGTCTTCCAATACCAAAACCACCAGAGACATGGAATCTAGAGGAGGCAGACGAAGATGCCATGATACACGAACCAGGAATGGAAAATGACACTGATACAGATTTAAAACCCTTTATGTTGATTGAGCCTCGTCTGATAACTCAATCTGAGTTAAATGACCTGGTCATAAACTTGGGTTTGTCAAAGGCAAAGGTAGAACTACTGGGTTCAAAACTGCAAGATGGGATCTGCTGCCACCAGACACAAAAATCTCCAACTTTTGCAGCCACCAAGAAGATTTGACACAATTCTCTGGTCAGGTTAATAATCTGTGTTTCTGCATTGACATTAATGGGCTTTTGACAGCTTTGGGTTGCCAGTATGACCCACAACAATGGCTTCTTTTTATTGATTCTTCAGTGTCAAGTCTCAAAGCTGTGATGCCACACATAGGCAATGTCCACCCTTCAATAACAATCGGCTGTGCAGCACACATCAAGAAAACTACCGAAATTTGGAAGCCTTGTTGAAACACAAACAGTCCAGCAGCTACAAATGGAACATCTGCGGTGATTTGAAAGTAGTAGAACTGCTACTCGGAATGCAGCTCAGATACACCAACGACCGTTGTTTCATTTGTGAATGGTACAGCCGTGCTAAAGAATCTCATGGCATTAAAAAGGATTGGCCACTTCATGAGCAGTTGGTTCCAGGGCAGAAAAGTGTGGCACATAAGCCACTTGAAGACCTAGCAAAGATATTTTTACACCCTGTTCATATAAAACTGGGGCTTATGAAAAATTTTGAGAAAGCAGTAAACAAGGAAGGTGAAGGATTTCAGTATTTGAGACAGATGTTTTCCAGAATAACTGTTCCAAGTTTAAGGAAGCCATTTTTGATGGTCCACAAATCAAACAGGTCATCAATGATAGACAATTCAAAGAACTTCTAGTGAACCAGCAGAAAATTGCATGGAAGGCATTCAAGAATGTTGCTGAAAATTTTCTTGGGAACTACAGAGCAGCAAACTACATGCAGCTGGTTGACAACATGCTTCAAGCATACAAAACCATTAAGTGTAGCACGTTATGAAAGGTTCATTTTCTGCACCCCCATTTAGACTACTTCCCTGCAAATCTTGGCACTGTCTGAGATGAGTATGGTGAAAGATTTCATCCAGACATTGCAGTCATGGAGAAACAGTATTAGGGCAAATGGAATCCATCAAAGCCGACTGATTAAGCGAGAAGCCTCAGACACTGAGTATAAATGAAAGCTATCAATAGAACATTTTTAGCTGAGTTGAACTATTGCAAAGCATCAGCACCATAATGCAATTAAACACATTATATTCAATAAAAGTTCATTTCTTGTCTCTCCAAATTCCTACATGATATAAGTAGTCTGAAATTATATTTGTATTCAGCTTCAAGTGGTCTATCATAAACAAAAAAAATTGCAATCCAACATTACGTGACATACATCAGCAGCTGTGAGCTGAAATTATGAGGCAAGAAAATAGAGACTTGAACTGTAAAAATAGCGCAGTGAATTGTGTGAGATTGTGCTTGAATTTTCATGAAGCCACAGAGAACACAAAAAGCTTGTACAAAGACATTCAAAATTGTATGAGTGTCTTCGCATTGTAACATTGTGATTTTCAAGTGAATTTTTTTTGGTATTATGCAGACAAATTCCTATCTCATTGAGTGTGGCCACAAAATACTCAAGACACCAGCAAAGCACTTAGGTTTTGACTCAGTACTTACTCTCTCCGCTATAATTACCCGGAACTGCAGTATCCACCAGCACTACTACTACACAGAGAAATTAGCAGTAATCAATGGCCCAGATATTGTAGTGAACAAAGTCCCTCATAACTGAGCAACATTGGGTTTCCAATGCAAATACAGAAGCCTATAAGTTAGCAGCAGCAATTTGCAGTTGCTCTCGAAAACACATTCTGATGCTGGACACCGTACAGAGTCTGGACTTTGAGGTTGCACCATTTCCCACAACTTACAATCAACAATCCACATGAATATCCTGCTCCAGACTGGGTTTGGGCACTGGACTGTTTTACTGATGTTTTCAATGAAAGGAATTGACAATGAGCAAATAACGTTTAGGTTATTTTCTTACTGTGCAGAAGACTAAATTATTTTTCACTTTTTTAACATTTTTATAATAGTTCTTCATTACCAATATTTTTGAGTGTCAAATTATTCAAAATACTCAACTTTGAACAGCTTTGACTGGAAGAGTGTGTCTTAGACTTTCTGCCAGTAGATTTTTTAAGCTTTGTTGTGTGGAGGGATTTTCCTAGATGCCCCAAATGTCAGTGACCAGGACCAAGCTGTGAGGGTGCTGGGTAGGCAACTTAGGAGGCAAATTCATACTTCATTTGATCATCGGCAGCAAGCATGGGCTACTCATTGTTAAATGCAAGTTCCCCACCAGTGAAAATACCATCATTTCCACCTTACTTTCAAGCTAGACACAGTTTTGGATAATTACCAATTGAGTAGCTAGCATCATATTTTGCCTTAATATGCTGTAGAATACAACACACAAATCTGTTTGACCTACTCCCAGCGCAGTAAAAAAAATAACCCTGAAGCACAGAATACTTGGAATTAACTAGATTTAAATTTTTTTTTAAATTGGACAGAACAAAATTGATCCAACTTCACCCACTGTTTTGTACTACAATGAAAAAGGATCCAAGTTTTGTCAAATAACCCCTCCTTTCCGTTTTACACCACTATATATCAACTGAAACATATAGAATTAAAAGTGCATAATAGCACATTTATAGATCTATCCTTCCTGAGGTGACTCCTTTTCTGCTTACACCTCTTGTTCCTTCTGCTGCTTCAACAATTTTACAACTCCCCCCCCCCCAGTTCAAGTGTCATGGATATACAATTTCATTGAGTTCCTCCAGCAGACAGTTTGTTGCCCCATTTTCCATATCCCAGTATCTTGTATCTATGCATGTCCTTTTGCATGTCATCCAGAACTATCTTTGTTTCAGCCATTCATAGACCCCCACTCCCTTAATTTTTATCCAGTACATTAATGACTTCCTGCATTAATACAGAACTTTTGCTGTCAATGTCCACCTTGCTCTTACAAGAGATATCATCCACCTCTGACTCTGTTCTTCCTTTCTGGATCCCTCTGTCTCCACGTCAGGAGATGGGCAAGCAATAAATCTCCATTGTATGGCTATAGAGTCCCACTCTGACAAATCTGCCTGTGGTGTCCTGCACCTTTGGAATAAGGTCCAATGCATTTTGAAAAAACAACACTTCATCTTCTGTCTGGGCTCAGTATTGAATTCTACAAATTCAGCATCCAGCTTTCTCTGTCAGTATGAGAACTGGTCACTTCTGTAACATTCGCTCATTTTTATCTAATAGCACAGCTTGCCCTGCTGAGCGTATCCACACCCTGCATTTTGAAACTTCTAATGTTCTTTTTTCATACTCTTGCTCTTTAAGTGTCTTAATTTCATAGATTTTGTTCATTCTTTTCTAACTGTCCCAATTAACCCATCAGCTACATGACCTTTACTCTTTATCCTCATTGCAACATTGACCTTATTTTATCAGAGGTATTTTTCTTTGTTCTTTCATCCTTTCCCTCCTCTACAACTTAAAACTAAATTGTTTGCTCTTTCTCCTTGCCAATGAAGGTCTTTCACCTGAAATATTAAGTTTCTCTTTTCATATACAGTTGTATGCAAAAGTTTGGGCACCCCGGTCAAAATTTCTGTTACTGTGAATAGCTAAGCAAGTAAAAGATGACTGATTTCCAAAAGGCATAAAGTTAAAGATGACACATTTCTTTAATATTTTAAGCAAGATTACTTTTTTATTTCCATCTTTTACAGTTTCCAAATAACAAAAACAGAAAAGGGCCCGAAGCAAAAGTTTGGGTACCCTGCATGGTCAGTACTTCATAACACCCCCTTTGGCAAGTATCACAGCTCGTAAACACTTTCGGTAGCCAACTAAGAGTCTTTCAATTCTTGTTTGGGGGATTTTCGCCCATTCTTCCTTGCAAAAGGCTTCTAGTTCTATGAGATTCTTGGGCCTTCTTGCATGCACTGCTCTTTTGAGGTCTATCCACAGATTTTCCATGATGTTTAGGTCGGGGGACTATGAGGGACATGGCAAAACCTTCAGCTTGCGCCTCTTGAGGCTGTCCATTGTGGATTTTGAGGTGTGCTTAGGATCATTATCCTGTTGTAGAGTCATCCTCTTTTCATCTTTGTCTTTTTTACAGATGGTGTTGTGTTTGCTTCCAGAATTTGCTGGTCCAGGTCGACCCTCACTAATCCGGCACCATTGGGACCTGAGGAGTGCTGGATTAGTGAAAATGCCGAATTACAGAAGGATCACATTAAGCATAATCAGTGCCAGATTATCAAAGGAACTGGATTACAAGTAGTCAGATTAGTGAAGGTCGACCTGTATTTAATTGAATTCATTCTTCCCTCTACCAGTGAAATGTTCCCCATGCCACTGGCTGTAACACAAGGCCAAAGCATGATCAATCCACCCCCCCATGCTTAACAGTTGGAGAGGTGTTCTTTTCATGAAATTCTGCACCCTTTTTTCTCCAAACATACCTTTGCTCATTGCAGCCAAAAAGTTCTATTTTAACTTCATCAGTCCACATGACTTGTTTCCAAAATGCATCAGGCTTGCTTAGATGTTCCTTTGCAAACTTCTGACACTGAATTTTGTGGTGAGTATACAGGAAAGGTTTTCTTCTGATGACTCTTCCATGAAGGTCATATTTGTGCAGGTGTTGCTGCATAGTAGAACAGTGCACCACCACTCCAGAGTCTACTAAATCTTCCTGAAGGTCTTTTGCAATCAAACGGGGGTTTTGATTTGTCTTTCTAACAATCCTATGAGTGGTTCTCTCGGAAGGTTTTCTTGGTATTCCAGACCAAGATTTGACCTCCACCGTTCCTGTTAACTGCCATTTCTTAATTACATTACGAACTGAGGAAATGGCTACCTGAAAACACTTTGCTACCTTCTTATAGCCTTTTCCTGCTTTGTGGGCATCATTTATTTTAATTTTCAGAGTGCTAGGCAGCTGCTTAGAGGAGCCCATGGCTGCCGATTGTTGGAACAAGGTTTGAGGAGTCAGGGTATTTATAAAGCTTTGAAATTTGCATCACCTGGCCTTTCCTAACAATGACTGTGAACAAGCTATAGCCCTAACAAGCTAATTAAGGTCTGAGACCTTGGTAAAAGTTATCTGAGAGCTCAAGTCTCTTGGGGTGCGCAAACTTTTGCATGGTGCTCCTTTCATTTGTTTCACTCTAAAATTGTACAAAACAAAAATAATACACTAATCTTGCTTAAAATGTTGAAAAGGGTGTTTCATCTTTACCTTTATGACTTTTGGAGATCAGTTCATCTTCTACTCTATTCACAATAGCAGAAATTTTGACCAGGGTGCCCAAATTTTTGCATGCCACTGTATGCTATTTCAGCTGCTGAGACCACCATATTCTGATTTTCAGACTGTGATTTTTTTTTTCACCAGACGTTATGAAATCTGCCAAATAGTACTTCTGATATGAATTCCTACTTTCATATATTATCATGCTAAGGACAAACTTTAAAAACTTCCTTCAAAACTAACCTAAAGTAATCAATAATCTTATTAAAAAATAATCAGTTTATACTAAAACACCACGATCTAGAAATTCACCTCATTGCTAAATATTATGTAGCTGCAGTGTGCATTCTTTTCTACTAAAATATTCAGTTCCACTGAAATTATGTGGCACACTATGAATCTTTTATTTTAAGGCTCATACTCTACTTGCATCACATCTTTTTAATAACAGTGATCAGCCAAGTGATCCTGTCTAGCAGGGTACTGATAAAAATCTGAACTGATGGACTACTATTGGGACTTCTTAACAAGACAATGGCAAGGTAATTAGGCAATTTTGTGTCTGAACTCTGATATAAATCTTTAAAACATTGCCTAAGGACTATGATTTATATCAGAGCATTCAAAAACATATAATCAGGAGTTGGCTGATAAGGCAACAGGATATTATTGATTTTGCAGATACCTAATTAAAAAATGAAAAGATTTATGTCTTAGAAAAATTATAGGTAAATTGACAGTTGAATGCCAAAACTTTGCATTTAATCAGAAGGAAAAAAGAGAAACATTTACTCCAATATCTCAGGTGGAATTTCCAGCACTACTTCTCTTAAGAGAGCTGAAGGAAAATTCTTACCAGGTAATTGTTGATCGCTCCATTCTTTCTTGCCTTCACTGCTTTTCTCCAAAACTTTGCACATTTATTTTTCACGACTGCTATATGAAATATGCCTTTTAGTTTTACTCCTATTTATTGTAAATGAAAATATCATCGTACATACTCTTTCTGAGCCTCACTTTCCCATTATATTCATCATCCATCTTATTGGCTCAGTTATATCTTAGGTGATGCTGTAAAGAGTGTGCCAGATCTTTAGACTGGCTGTAGATCAAGTCTGATATTTCTCCAGCAATGGGAGGAAAACACTTGTTTTTAATCATGAGTAAGGCAATAGTAGAGTTGTTGAAAAGGTGACAAACAGGAGTATTGTGTGGGGGTTTTTGTATGTAATGTAAAAATCTAACTGATGCAAGAAAAGCATCTACTGATTCAAATTCAACCTGTTCTCTATACCACTGTCTCCTTTCACTTACTACTCCTGACTGACCATGCTCAACCTTTTGCTTTCTTTGCACTTCGAAACATCTCCATTAACCACTGTCAATCCTTATGCAAAATAAAGTATCACACTCCCACAGAACGCACTGCATCTATTTTGTAAGTAACTTATCTTTACTCATTTATAACTCTGTTTTCTCCATCCTTGTAGGACAAATAACGGAGAGAACTATTAGAGTTGGGAGCCATATTTGCATTCCTTCTCATTACTCAGTGACAGAAAGACAGGATACTCGTAGATTGCTGCTGATGGAATTCCAAATATCCATACAATAAACCTCATTTTATCAGTGAGTTAATTTTGAGCAATTTTAGCAGTTGCCAGGATTTCAATGCGCCTATGACAGAACCCTTTCATACCCCCTTTTGTGACCAGGTCCTTCATAAGGTCATTTGGGGAGAATCTTACTCTTTCTAAAGGTGCACTCTGTTTTCATTTTGGTCCATGATAAATATCAAAACTATTAGACAGCTGTATCATGGATGGATAATTGGCTGCAGGAGTATTTACTGTGCAGTATTTAGAAGGGCTGATATGTGAACAGAATCCCTTTCATACTAGAAGAACTTTTATAATATTCTCCCTCACCCTGTTTGTTTTTATTTTAATAAGATACAGTGTGGAATCAGCCTTTCTGGCCTTCGAACCCTGCGATCCCTGATTTAACCCTAATTGTCAGGGGACAATTTACAATGACCAATCAACCTATCAACCAGTAGGTCTGTGGGAGGAAACCGGAGTACCGGTCACAAGTCACAGGGAGAACTTACAAACTCCTCGCAGGCAGCAGCGGGAATTGAACCCGGATCAAATGTACTGTAAAGCGTTGTACTACACTACCATGCCACTTATGACACCTAATATCCTCTTCAGCTAAAAATGTCCCTGTTGCAAAATATCAAAGAGGATGGAAGATGGAGGACAACTCTCATTTTAGAGGCCAAGGGCCGCAATTATTAAATTCACCTCCAGAATAAGCACCTAAAATGCAAGTTCGGAATTCCACTGGTATTCCCAATGTTAATATTAATTTTCCACTCCTGCAACACAGCAATGGAATTCCATGTAATTTTCATGAACCATGTTTGGAGAGGATAGTCCTTGTTAAATAATAGTCTGAGTTTTGGAGTTTATCTGGGATTATCTCAAGTTATTGTTACAGCTCCCGGGGATATGACACAGACCAGCAAGAACTTCTTCCAGCTGCACTATAGCTGTCATAAATCTCCCTTCTGCTTTATAAAACTCTATAACTGTAGTAGATGACAACTTGTCTCTTTAGTGAAGACTTAGGCTATCTGTATTCATAGGAATTCAGACACCTCATTCCTGTTTTATAATCACAGGAGAAATTAGGTAAGTCAAAGCCCTATCAAACAATTCATCTGTGCCCTGCTTATTGATTAAGTGATTATAAGTCCTTTAAAATATTTTTGTGGTACCCTGGAAAAATCCCGCGGGAAATAAATTGAGCATGCTTGAGTTTTTCCCCCCACTGATAATGCTTGTCCACATTTTCTTTTAAGAGGCTACTGATGTCAACCAACATCTAGAATTACAAATTCACGTACTGGAAGCATTGTTTACCCTGAAAGGTGAAGGAAGCTGAATCTGCCTGTAAACATTGCAAGGTGGTAAGGCCTTCTACATCACTAATTCTTCTGAGCACATCACAACAGTGCAACTCTTTCCTTCATATCTGCTGATCTTTTGTTATAATTTGTCATGTGTTAGTCAGACACAGCTGAAACATGTCTAAAATTGTGTTAATTAAACAAGCTAAAACACCAAATTTCTTTGCTATGCTGTTGCCAAACAAACTGGAAGTCCTTCTTTGCGCCCTTAACTCCTGGTGGAGTCGTCGGGGCACCGTCATGACAAGCTTTGCACCAGTCTGTTCCATCTGTCCCAGTTGTGTGCCAGAGCCTGAGTCTCCGCAAATGTTTTCCCTGTCCATTCTTTAATGTCGTCCGTCCATCTTTTTCTCTGTCTACCTCTCCTTCTTTTGCCCTCCAAAGTTTCTTGTAGTAGTGTTCAGTAATTCATGCTGGCTATGATACATTTAAGTAACACCAAAGTTGGCCATCATTTCATTGGTTAGCACTCATTAAATACTCATTGGTCAGACACAATGACTTGTAATGTTGGGATGTTTATATTTCCACAGATTAAATTGTTGATAATATAATTCTAGGACACTAAAGTAAACTTCACTAAGGAAACTTCACCAAGGTACACAATAATTCTATTGCCCATAACAAGATTCAGATTATTGCTTTCCAAATAGCTTTTCTATATATCAACATTTCAGTTCATGCAGTGAACTCTACCAACATTTACATTCACCAGATGAGTTGCTCCTTATTTGAATCATATGTTGATTCATTATAGTGTTATTCAAATACTGCGGAACCTCTTGTCAACTGTTGGCACCAGTCCACTGAGACTGTCTCAGTGTGAGTGATAACAGATTATAATTTTAAAAAATGGTTTCAAAATCATTTTCATGTTACATTAACTATTTTCTAATGAGTACACTTCACTGGCCATAAGGCTTCATCTTCCCAGGGACTGTCCTGGCCTCACAGCATACTGCATCATATCTTTGCCACAACTCTAGATTGCTTTGAAGTGGCTACAAGTACCACTTTAAATGCCTTTTGATTTTACCACCAACTCTGCTTCCACTTTTTATATACCTTAAGAGATCCTTACTGAGTGATTAAGTGGCTAGCATGTCTTTATTTATAATGTCATCAACATTAAAAAAAATGTGTAGGGAAAGAATTAACAAAAAATGTTAAAATCTAAACCTACTTACTTCTTTCTTATTAATTAAGGACTCAGAACATAATGCTTTAGTCACCTTCAAGGATGGATGTAATCTTTTGTTGTGAATTATTTGTAATGGAAGATTTAAATTAACATGAGCAAAACAACATTTACAAACGTCCTGTGGCACCAAAATCTGTCTAACAATGTTAGGGCATCTTATCTGTGAGTCACTCCCTTTGACCCTATGTAAAAAGAGATATTTCAATGATAACTATTTCCCCTTATAAAGGGTCAGTTCTTTGCAAGGAGAACCATAAATACATGGAGAGAAAGATATTAAATTGTCTTAATAATTGATTCAACTACAAAAAAGTAACTATATAAATTGACTCAGGCTCATTAAGTCCAAGGTCACTTTTCCTTAGTAGGAACCACTGATTAATGACCAGTTCATATCAATGTTTAACTTTGGATGCAACTTCTTATATAGAACAATCTGCAAACTGCAATTTTGGATATAGAACAAGCAATAAAATATCATTGTGGGAGGATCTCTCGTACATGAATCAGATAACCTGCCAATGCAAATTTAACATTACAAAGCATTGCATATCTGCACAATAGTTGCTGAACCAGGTCCCTAAAGAGGTCACTTGAGGAAATTCAGAAAATTTTAACAGCGGTGGTGATTCCTCAATAACATTCCCGTTTGTCCTGTTGGAACATACTACATCATCTCCAACTCCTTTCTTATTCTGTAATGAATTGGTGTTCTCCTTGGCACAAAATACACAGTTTTAGCTCCACTGGGAGCCACTGAATTTTCTGACCTTGCCTGGACACCACAGGCCAAGAAGATTGTGACCAAGTGCAATCCTGGAAGTAGTTTGTGCTGCTTATGAAATTAATTAGGCAAACAACAGGCATAAATCGACTCACCATCGTCTAATACACCTATCAAGAGCTCAAATTTGCTTAAAGGGAGTAGACTGAAATAGTCAAATGTAAACCTGAACTGCCACAGCATTAGAATATATAAACAGTACTCAAAGCATACAAAATAATTTGACAAAATGATGGCCTAGACTTTGCAGTAAGAAAAGCCAAGCTCTCTATACAGAGAAAAGCTTAAAACAGAGAAAAGAAGAGGGCAAACTTCGAAGGAATCACTTGCACAGTTAAACAAGAAAGTAGGTTGTTATTAATGATTCTTAATCCTCCAGTAGGTATGTAGTTTCTGCAAAACCGCCTTCGATATCCGAGAATTAACAAGATATAATGGCTTACATAATGTGATAAGCATAAAAACACAGTACCATGTGGCCATAATCCAAAGACTCTGAAATTCAACTATGCCTAAGGCCCACCCTTAAAAACTTAGTTCCAAAATGCACTAACCTACAGAGGGGCCTTTTTGGTCCCTGACTTTTCTGCAATTTTGGACAGTAAAGATAGTAAAGTGTACAAGAAGTATATGATAGAGTAGGTTTTTAAGAAAATTGAATGTTAAGACTGTAAAGATTTGAAACAGAAACTGGATTCATTTGGGGTGGGAAGAGGAAAGACAAACAGGAAAGAAGGGAGGCAAACACGAGAAAATCTGCAGATGCTGGAAATTCAAGCAACACACACAAAATGCTGGTGGAAATCCTATGGATGCTGCCTGCCCCGCTGCATTCTACCAGAATTTGCTGTGTTGCTGGAAAGAAAGGAGGTATTGTTTATGTGGTCACAAGTGTTTGTTAGTTGAAAAGATTGCCAGTTAGTGAGATTTAAGATTGCCAGTTAGTGAGTTTGAAGATTGCCAGTTAGTGAGTTTGAAGATTGCCAGTTAGTGAGTTTTAAGGACTATCATGGGGATGGTCAGATGGTGGGAGGGAGAAGGTGAACTGCTCAAGGAGGGATTGGGAATGGGAGGAGTCGATTGGCGAGTGATCAATTAGTCAGTGGATTGTCTGTTTGTGGATAATCAGGGAAATCAAGGTGATCATGTGGAGTGTATATTATCAAATATGGGGAGGGTTGGTTGATGATACAATCGTGGACTGTAAATCAGGAAAATGAAAATGGTAGTAGATCAGGGGATTCAAGGAGGCAGAGGATTGATGATGAGTACCTAAGGCCACCTTTTGAAATGTCGTGAAGGGGTAATATGGTAACCATTTAACAATGAATTAAACAAAGAAGAAATCAAAGTGGTGGAAGATGAATGCCTTGCATTTCCTGAGAGTAGTCGAGGTACAAGTATCTCTATCCAACCTCAAAGAAAGCCTCATCCTTGTCATTTATCAACCAACAACCTCCATATGTATGGTGAACCAGATCAGAAATCGAGAAGTACACTTCTTGTGCAAAATATGATTGATTATATTCAGGTTATTTATTTATTCATTGAGATACAGTGTGGAATAGGCCCATCCGACCCTTCGAGCCACACCACCCAGCCATTCCCCCAATTTGATCTGAGCCTAACCACAGAACAATTCACAATGACCAATTAACCCATCAACAGGTACGCCTTTGGACTGCGGGAGGGAACTGGAGCAGCAGGAGAAAGTCCATGCGGTCAAAGGGAGAACATACAAACTCCTTACAGGCAGTGACGGGATAAAATACAATTCAGTAGCTCATGAAAGCTTTGTACCACAAGATAAAGTTTCTAGGCCAAGGCATTTACAAATTTTCCCAACTGGAAAATACACAAGAAATTCTGCATTTTATTGCATGAAATTAAAAAGGCTTTAATTCATAATTACTGCTTAACAACCTCTCCTAAAACACAAACACAAGTCATACGCTTTGTCATTCCCTTAGTTAATTATTTCAAAATTCTGTCTTTTTTTATTTTTGTTTGAAAAGTTTAGCATTTTTCAACAATCTCATGTGTCTGACTAAACCATTCTGGTATTCCATAGACTGAAATTTTAGGTAAGAATTGCGATTTCCGGGCTTACCATTGTGAGAATTCCTCAATTCAACTGGCTGTTCAGCCTACTTGATTTTGATCACAATTGCCAGATGCAGAAAGCAGATAACCATAACCAGATCTTTATGATCAACATTCTTCAAAATCAGTTGCCTCTGTTGAGTGTGAAGTCCAGGCTTATAATGAAATTAGTCTTTAAAAATATTTGTCATCAAAAGCTTGAAACTAACAGCAGACCATCGCAAAATAAATCACTAACTAGTGCACAGCACATACATGAACAAGATGAACAAATACAACTGCTGCAATGCCAAGGCAAACTAATTACAAATACTAAAGTTTTCACTTGCTACGAGTCAAAGAAAGCACATAATTTATTTACCAATTTTGAACTGAATGCTTGTTATTTTTAGACAATGGTTAAATATTACAATAAGTGAACAAAACAACTTCGACAAAACCACAAGTTCTTATGAGTTTCTTCACAATTCGAAATATACAGATATAGGATGCACGGGTATGTTTCCATTGTCTTCATATACAAAGCAAAAAAATAACCCAACAGGAACCTAACGTAAAGAGTATTTATACTTTGGTTGCTGAAAAATCATGAAGCGTGTAAGAAGGTACAATATTTCAATGAGTAAAAACTGAAAATATTGGAAGGAAAAGACAGACTCTAATCTAAGGGAACTAGATGGGTGATAACAATACAAATTTCGGTAAATACCTTGTTGAATTAAGCTGCTTTGTTGCCTGTGATTCTAAGACCCTTATGTACAAAGGGCTTGTCAAGGAACTGTAAGAGAGAAGTGTTTGATCTATTTTACAAATGCCAATTAATATTAAGTGTATAAGAAAAATAATGATACACTATGGTTAAAGGAAAATTTGTAGAGATTGGTTGCAAGAGAAAGGTAATAAAATAGATTGTGTGATTCTATAATGGAATATTAATTGAATTATAGAGTTGTTTAATTTATGCACAATCTATAGAATCCAACACATGCTTTGGTCCAACCTTTTGTTAAACAAAAGATCTATTTAATTGATTCTAGCCTATTTCCACAACATATCTTACAATCTGATTTAAAAAACAAGTATAAATAAAAGTATATGTACAACAAGCTTAAGCACATCAAAAATAGGGAAGATATTAAGGGAAATAAGAAATATACATTCTCTGAGGAAAACTGGAATGATAGCAATTAGTCATGACTTCTGTTTGAACATTCAGTTCTGTGACGTAGTGCATAAAAATATGCATTCAGATTATGGAAGGAATATTTTGAAGTACATGAAAATCAAGTACTAATTAAGAAACTGCCACTTTGAATTAAATTACTCAGGCATAAAGGTTGTTAAATCCAATTATTTGTTATCTCAAGATGTATTACTTTAGGTAATTGTCAAGGCTTTTGAGTGTAGGACAGTCAAAGAACAGAGCACTAGGTTGGTACTTACCTACTGGAATTTCTGTTAGCAAATTGTGAAAAACAAAAATAAAGAATATCTTACTAAAATAAATGAATTATATATTGGTTACAGACTACAGCTGATTTTTCATCTGGCCATAAGCACGAAAAGCACACAATCTCAAATGTTGTCAGGTGATTAAAATGGATTTACTTCATTGATCATTGAGTTTTCTAAATGAAATATACAAAATGATGCAAATGTATTAAAATGACAATCCTACCAGACTGTTACTCAGAGAAAGTAAGTAATAAAAATAATCACTTAACTTGTTCAGACCAAGAACCAAAAGTAATTGTTACCCACTAAAATGTAGCAAATATAGTCCCTTCAACCAGAATCTTTGAGCTACTGATCCTTAAAATCCATGTTACACTTTGAGAACATCTAATACATGTGTCAAGTTGCCATTGGGAATAGAGAGTCATTTTTCAGGTATGAGCCTCATATGGATAAAGTTTGCACATTTATGGACTTCAGATAGGTGATAAATTGTCTAGCTCTACAAGTGAGCAAGGTAATGTTTGGATCGAGACAAGGAACAAAAGCCAGTTGCACGTTATATATTTCTAAGTAGAGAATGAATGAAATATCTAAGGTATTTTCAGGAGTAGCTGATTGGCATGTCTATTCATTGTCTGATACGGATGAGTAGATATGCACTACTTAAACGTGAAAATTACAATGAGGATCTTACATTGGATGTTGTCTCTAATTACATGTAGGAAAGGCATGCAAGAGACTTGAAATTTTCTGGTGTTTACGGAGCATGAATATGCATCCCTGATGTTATAGATGTGAAAATATGAGCTACATCCAAAATTTGCTATTATTTGTATTTCTTTTGAATAATTATTTGGAGAGGGGTTCAAGTCTCCATACCTCCCCCATCACATTCCTTGGACAATGTTGCAACCCTTTTCAGCAGCCGATCTTAAAACAAAAGATGGACAAATAGGATCCTCAGTATTGATCTAAATAACTTCACTTACACCTTTGTTTTTAAATAATCCCCTGTCCGCAAATTAGATCAGTAACACTGTAATGACAATGCATAGGTCCAGATGGGATACAAAAATCCTCCTCTTCTAAGTTTCTTTGCAGACCTTATACATTGCCAAGGCCAGAAACGGAGCCAAAACTGAAATGATCAATGCTATCCCCTGATACATATCACCTCATAAATGATTGTGATTTTTAAAACTGTTGAACAAATAGATCTTTCTCAGGAAAGTGTGATATATATACACACACACAATAATTCTATGAATATAATTTATGATTTTATGACTTAACTATGTTAAATGAACAATAAAACCATTGGCTTTATTCAGTCCGCTGTCAGAATAGATGAGGGTAAATAGAATCTGTGGTTATTTGGATTATTTTATTGAGTATTAACAGTACAAATATTTTTCACAATATCAATCTAGGTAAATAGAATTCTCAATAATATTCCTCAACAGCAGTGGTTTTAAATATTACTTAATAAGGAAACAATGTGACTTCTAAAATTCTTTTGTTCCAACCAGTTTATGTTCAGCAGTAACATCATAGAGTTAGAACTATACAGCATGGAAACAGGCCCTATGGCCCATCTGGTCCATTCCAACCAAAATGCCCATCCAAGCTAGTTCCATTCTCAATGGAACTGACAAAGGGTCTCGGCCTGAAACGTCGACTGTACCTCTTCCTAGAGATGCTGCCCGGCCTGCTGCATTCACCAGCAACTTTGATGTGTGTTGCTTGAATTTCCAGCATCTACAGAATTCCTGTTCTTTACATTCTCAATGTATGGCTTTGTAAACCTTTCCAATCCATGCACCTATCCAATTGTCTCTTAAAAGTTGGTATCGTACCTGCCTCAACTACTTCCTCTGGTAACTGATTCCACATAGGCACCACCCTTTGTGTAAAAGAGTTTCTCCTCAAGTTCCTATCAAATCTTTCCTCTCTCACCTTAAACCTATGTCTTTTAGTTCTTGATCGCCCAACTCTGGGAAAAAGACAGAGTGCACTTACCCTATCAATCCCTCTCAAGATCACCTCTCGATCTCCTATGTTCAGTAAGTCCAAGCCTGTCCAATCCCTCCCTATAACTTGGTCCTTCAAGTCTTGGCAGACACCATGTAAATCTTTTCTTCACTCTTTCCAGTTTAATGACATCATTCCAATAGCAAAAATCGATACAAAAATCCAAGTGCAGCCTCATCTGTGATAACAGCACACTTGGAAAGCGGTGAAATCATCAGACAAAGTCAGCATGGATTTGTGAAAGGAAAATCATGTCTGACGAATCTCATAGAATTTTTTGAGGATGTAACTAGTAGTGTGGATAGGGGGGAACCAGTGGATGTGGTAAATTTGGATTTTCAAAACGCTTTTGAAAAGGTCCCACACAGGAGATTAGTGAGCAAACTTAAAGCACATGATATTGGGGGTATGGTATTGATGTGGATAGAGAATTGGTTGGCAGACAGGAAGCAAAGAGTGGGAATAAACGGGACCTTTTCAGAATGGCAGGCAGTGGCAAGTGGGGTACTGCAAGGCTCAGTGCTGGGACCCCAGTTGTTTACAACATATATTAATGACTTAGACGAGGGAATTAAATGCAGCACCTCCAAGTTTGTGAATGGCACGAAGCTGGGCAGCAGTGTTAGCTGTGAGGAGGATGCTAAGAGGATGCAGGGTGACTTGGATAGGTTAGGTGAGTGGGCAAATTCATGGCAGATGCAATTTAATGTGGATAAATGTGAGGTTATCCACTTTGGTGGCAAGAACAGGAAAACAGATTATTATCTGAATGGTGGCCGATTAGGAAGAGGGGAGGTGCAATGAGACCTGGGTGTCATTGTACACTAGTCATTGAAAGTGGGCATGCAGGTACAGCAGGTGGTGAAAAAGGCAAATGGTATGCTGGCATTCATAGCAAGAGGATTCGAGTACAGGAGCGGGAGGTACTACTGCAGTTGTACAAGGCCTTGGTGAGACCACACCTGGAGTATTGTGTGCAGTTTCGGTCCCCTAATCTGAGGAAAGACATTCTTGCCATAGAGGGAGTACAAAGAAGGTTCACCAGATTGATTCCTGGGATGGCAGGACTTTCATATGAGGAAAGACTGGATTGGCTAGGCTTATACTCTCTGGAATTTAGAAGATTGAGGGGGGATCTTATTGAAACGTATAAAATTCTAAAGGGATTGGACAGGCTAGATGTAGGAAGATTGTTCCCGATGTTGGGAAGTCCAGAACGAGGGGTCACAGTTTGAGGATAAAGGGGAAGCCTTTTAGGACCGAGATGAGGATAAGCTTCTTCACACAGAGAGTGGTGAATTCTTCAATTAATTTTCAAAATATTCATGTAACACAAAACAAAACAGTAAATATGAAGCTTTGTTGGAGTTTAAAAAGGTGAGCAAAATGACTTGAATCAGGAACACATCTGTATTTGTTATTTAGGCCATAAGACCATAAGACAGAGGAGCACAATTAGGCCATTTGGCCCATTGAGTCGAGTCTGTTCCACCATTCAATCTTGACTGATCCTTTTCTCCCCTCCTCAGTCCCACTCCCCATAACTTTTGATGCCATGTCCAACCAAGAATGTATCAAGCTCTGCCTTAAATGCACCTAACAACCTGGCCTCCACAGCTGCCTATGGTAATAAATTTCACAAATTCACCAGCCTCTGGTTAAAGAAATTTCTCCACGTCACTGTTTTAAATGGATGCTCCTCTATCCTGAGGCTGTGGCCTCTTGTCCTGGACTCCCCCAGCACGGGAAACATCCTTTCCACATCTGCTCTGTCTAGGCCTTTCAACATTTGAAAGGTTTCAATGAGATCCCCCCCTCATCCTTCTAAATTCCAGTGAGTGCAGACCCAGAGCTATTAAACGTTCCTCGTACAATAACCCTTTCATTTCCGGGACCTTTCTTGTGAACCTCCTCTCAACCCCCTCCAATGCTAGCACATCTTTTCTTAGATGAGGAGTCCTAAATGGTTCACAACACTCAAGATGAGGCCTCACCAGTGCCTTATAAAGCCTCAGCATCACATCCCTGCTCTTGTATTCTAGACGTCTTGAAATGAATGCTAACATTGACTAAACCCAAAGGAAAGTCAAATATGATACAAAAAACATTTTTCAACAAGAAAATCCCATTCAGTTACATAGGTTAATACCCAAATACTAACCGCTTTCTACTGCAAAAGACACACATTTTCTCTTTTTATTATTTGAATTTTAATCATAATAATTATGGATTTGGTTCAAATAATTTAATCAGTCAACCACAATGTGGTAAACAAATAAGCAGATGGTCCTTCAGTTTATTTAACTGATGCATAACAGCTGCATGCGCAGGGCAATGAATCATATAATTATACTTTATCTCCTATAGCACCGGTGCTATTGCAAACACATTTATAACATGTTAACATACAGTAGAACTCAGGCAGTACAGCACACAAACAGGCCCTTTGCCCCATGATGTTGTACTGAACTATTTAAGCAAATGAGATCTGATTAAACTAGACACAAAATACATTCTATATGATATGCAGCCAAAACCATGTTCAAGTTCAAGTTTAATTGTCATTTAACCACACGTGAATATGCACGAATACAGCCAAATGAAACAGTGTTACTTAGGGGTAAGGAGTAAAACACAGTACCAACAATCATTCACAGCACAAGGCACACATAGCACATGTAAGACAGCAGTAAAATACAGTCACACAAAAAATATATAGCCTAAGTCCCTGAGTCTATGAGTATTGCAGCAGTCTGCAGTCGAATACAACACACCCTTTCTTCTGCTGAACGAAAACTGGAGAGCAGCATCGACTCAAGCATGTTTGCCACATTGTACCGCCTCTGGCACTACTGTGGAGAGTACCGACTCGAACGCTTCTCTCCTGGGTGGCTGCAAACAGGCGGCATCGCGACTTGAGGCCCAGTTCTCGCTATGACCCGCTTGTCCACCCCCGCCATTCACCAATAAACCAGTGAATCGGACTTGCAGCATTTCACATTAACATTGTCAAACAGGGTTTTGTGATCACAAGAAAAACGACTAAGATGATCCACTCACTGTTAGACTGCACACCTTCTTTGTAAACTCATTCAGATCCCTCCTCTGATCCAGGCAGCAGCACAATCCACACCAGATCCAACTCTTTCAGTTTCTCCATTAATAAGCAATTCATCTATAGTGCAGACCTGTCGACTGGGTTCTTAATGCCCTTAAGTTCTTAATGTCCAGCAAGATCTTGTGATCGTAAAACAATGCATTTACTAAAGGCAATAACATCTTTTGTTGGCCCTGTAGAAGCTGCTGCATCTTACCAGAAACCCACCCATATTAGAGAATCATTTACTACCACACAGAAAATTCTACATTAAACAGAAAAGTCTGGCAATAATACAAATTTAGGCAAAAATAACAAACATAGGTGCGTTTTCTTTTTGTCGATACAGTATTTATATTCAGAATTGACAGGTAATATGGCGAAACACAAGCTAAGATTCCTAACCGTGTCCTAACAATATGCCTTAAAAGACTATCCTAAATATAGCATCCTTCTGCTGCAGTGCAAGTTTTTCCAAATCAGGCACCAATTGTCACCTCACTGAATGAGATAGTTAATTTAATAATGACTTTTATGATGCTTCCATTGCTTCATTAATCAGTCTGAACTCATTGATGCTAGGTCAACCCAAACATATAAGACCAATGATCTAGTCTGCTATTGTTAATACAGTTGGCTATTTTCAGGTTCCAATTTTGCTGAAAAGACAATACAAAAAAGAGTATTTGAATTCATATTGAACTTTAGTATTTCAAGGCAGCACAAATCACCCCAGAACCAATGTAAAACAGGCAGGCAAGGAAGATCTCACCAACATTCAAGACTAGAATTACCAATAAATCTCTTTCATCAGTCCTGATGAAGAGTCTTAGCCCAAAACATCGGTTCTTTATTCCTCTCTGTAGACACTGCCTAACCTGCTGAGTTCCTCCAGCATTTTGCGTGTGTGACACTCTTTGGTGATTGACAGAGGATCTGTCTCATTTTTATGTTTTTATGAGACAGAACCTCAGTCAAAACTACCAAAAGAGTTTCAAACACAAAATGCCGGAGGAACTCAGCAGGCCATTTTACTGCTTACGTGTTACATACTTTTTCCACATTCCCTTCTAGTCATGTATTATCATTGGTAAATTCAGCGTCTCCATGCCTGTGCTGATTAAGTTCTCGGTTAGCTAAAACACTGCACAATTGTGCTCACTGTAGAAATTGTGGAGTTCACAGTCATGGTTGATAAGATGAAAAATCGGCCTCAAGTGTAAATCAGAGGAATTACCAGAGAGCCAGAGCTTAATGAAATGACGTTGCATTACTTCATCGTAAAAACAAGAATTTTCTGGTTTGTATTTTTCAAACTTAGTTAAATATAACAACATATTATCTAATAAAATATAAATAATTCCAAAATATTTTATAATAAAATAGCATTCAGCAACCAGTGCATGTACAATAAATTATCGAAATGAATAATTAATTACTATTTTCAATAGATTATAAATAGCTACACAGGGTGTGATGAAATCTATGGGCTAGAAAAAGCTGGTTACTGTAGAGACTTGGCTCAAATACTAATCAGCTTCTCTTATCATTACAGAACTATAGCTAACAGAATTATGTTGTGTCAAACTAAAATTATTTGAATTCTCAAAAGCCTCCAGACTCTATAATTGAATTCTGCCTGTTGTCACATGATAGTCAAAATTACTGGGCGAAGTATCCTAATTCATAATTTCAATTGAATGATTACTTAAAGCGAAGGGAAAGCTCAATTCCTTCCAGATCAAAACATGGGTAATCTTTTCAACACTTTTACAGCCTCTAAAAATTAAAAGCATTTTATCCTCATGCTAATATCTAGTTCACTCCATTTCCACAACTGGCTCTGCCTTTTTGCCTAGCTGGACATCCTTAGTATCATAAAATGAAGGTTGACATTTTTCATTCAAGAGAAACAAATTCCTAACAGTGACATAGATTACTTTCAATGACCAAATTTCTAAATTTCTGTTGTATTTTCCAGTATATGGTTGTTGAATCAAATTACGAGTCAGGGTAACATATATTTAGGTTTAACTAGGTGCTTATGTTTCTTTTGAAGGAAATATTTTGTCAATTTTATCAAACGTCAATTGTTATTAAGCTACCATTGACTCCGAAGCAGTCACCAACTAATGTAGTACAGAGACAGATTAACAAAAGATGGTAGGATATGCAAAAATTAAATGGATTCAAATCCTGACTAGACTTACTGTAATACATCTGTCACCACCGGCAGCGCTGATTCTTCAACCATCAAGTCCATTCCATCAGTAAAACTGCTGGTCCGCGAAATATCGTTTGGATTTCCTTCAATGGCACGTTTTCTCACTTTTAAAATAAAACATGTACAAAAAGAGAGATATCGAAATGCTTTTTGAGACAAATTTGATTTTCAGTGTGAACTTGCTCACTTAGAGAGCATCAGCATTATCACAAAGTCTAGTGTTGCATTTTGATTTGTCATATCGGCTGGTCTAAGCAATCACAAGCTAAAATAACAGCCTGTAGCTTAGACATAAAAATGATACCAAATTTAGTTAATATTAATTGACAGGTACCATCATTCCATTATTTTAAAAATATTCTAATTAAACTAATACAACACTGTGACATTATAATTAAAAATATTTCTTATAGCTTGCTTCTATGGATGTCAAGACACAAAAAATGCAATATATATATAACATGGTACATGCATTTATATTTCATTAAGGATTGAAACTTATTTATAGAATTATCAAAATATATGAAAAGATTTTATTCCAGTGTTAAAAACAAACACACTTCAGCTCTAATTCATATATTATGAGCAAATACTGTATGCTTATCCTAGAGAACACAAAATTCTATTGTAAAAAGTAATGTTAGAGATTCATCTTGTACCTGGTGATGAGGGACAGCTTGAGGTACAGATGGTGAAGGAGGACCAGGAAAACTGTCGATCTGCATGCACAAGGCCAAAGCAAGGCAAAAACCACAAGGGAGGTGTAAAACAGGATCATTAATCTCCAGTAAAGTGGGAAGACAAACATGCAGCTGTTAAGACTAAGAGACTGATTTTTTTTCCAGTGTGAGGCAGGTAAGAAACTACAGCATGCTGGTGCCAAGATTTGCAAGAATTTCACCAGTGGAAACTTACATAAATTGCAAGAATTAGATGAAAGGAACGCTTAAGTCAAGCTGAGGTTGGCCAAAGAAGACTTTGCAATAACTCAGATATAAACAGTCAAAGAACTTAATGAATCATTTTTATAGTCATACAATAAAAATGCCTGTTGAGTTCATGAATCTTGGTATTAAATAAATGATTTACTAGCACATATTAATCAAGTAACAGACAATGACTGCTTGTTATACATGCTTAAATGGATCGCTTGGTTTGGGAGTTGCACAATGGAAGCAAATGCTTAGAGTGTCATTGACAAAGCTCATTCCGCATTCAAGGCAGACAGGAAGCAAGGCAGATGAGTATGTAATAACACTGACATTCATTAACAAGTATTATCCCCAAAATGATTGTGCATTTATCTCAACCACTGATTTCAGAAATAAATTATTAATGCCGCATGAGAAAGCCAAACAGATTAGTGAAAAATTATATACTGCAACAACAGACACTAATAATAATATGCAAATAGATCATTGAAACAATGAGAAAAGCACTAAAATCAACCATCTGTTTAATTTTCCCACACAGTATAAGAGAATTAAATGGAGAAGGAATAAGCATTGATGAGAACTGATGGGGAAAATTATTTATGGAGAGGAGAGTTGAGACAAAAGCAAAATTAATTCCTCAACAATTACAATTCCGACTGCAGCATCTGAATAATCGTTACATTAAGGCAGACTTACCAGATTGTCTAAACATCCTTGTAAGACCTGACAAAGCAGAAATTAATGTGCAAACAAAGATAAGCATGTAAGATTATTCCTCTGTGTCAGTCTCATCATTATCTAGGTGATTCATTATTTTGTGAACAAACATCTATGTGATATATTTTAAGAATTATTGTAAAACAGGTAACTCAAATTGCATATAACTTGTATATTTTTATTAAAATACAAATAATATTGTTCTTATTAAATTATCATTACAATATGATGGATAATATATACTTAATACACCCATCAATACAAAAATACAGCTTTTCCAATAAATGTATAATCTTCCTATTCAATGTCAGAGAAACAAAAGTTTTTTTTTCAAATCAGGTGAACAGTTACTAGCACCCTAGAGATGCACACAGATTTGTCCTGCTCTCTTGTTGCGCACTTCCAAGATTCCACATCAATAACAACATAGTGACTCCTCTGCTGCTTCAATCAAAAGTCTGTGGGAAAATTTCTGAAACTTTTTAAGCCGGTAAAACTGAGCAATGGAAGTTCAGAATTAAAGTGTCTAAGGGTGAATAACATTTATATATTTGTCTCTATTTTCCTAGTTTACCAGGAGAAACTCAAGGAAAGGTGTTCAAATGGTTCTGATGGTAGAGCACGTCTCTGAATCCTCCAGAGAAAGATCAGTTCACACATGCCAATCTCTACACCTACAGGGATCTCTCTGTCCATGGAGGAAAAATAGTCGTGTTCTTTTGCTGCTTGTGAACACCACTGTGAGCAGCTCATGGCAGTTCCTTCATCTCCACTAAGAGCATGAAAATCTACTCGTGTAAAATCTAGTGGCCCCAATGAGGGTATCATGCTTCTCCATAGAGGCATCTCCTTGTTCCTGAAGAGTTTCACTTGCCCCAGGTGGCACAGCATTGAACTCTCTGCCACCTGGGAGAGAGGGCTTGATCAACATGAGATTTTGCAGAAGAAGGAAGACATCTGTGCCGTCTTGGCAGATGTTACGTAAACCAGTGGATACTGTGTGACAGAATTGCCACAAAAGCTCTTGCAAAGAAATAAAGTGGATATAATGCTCTCATTTCTCCACCCAAGCTCCTGTCAGAGCACACAGATTTATCCAAACAATCAATCAATAAATCACCATCTACTATTAACTGAGGTACCCATGGATACTAGGTTGGGAACAACAGTGCTAGCAGAAGTGGTACAGGCAGATACAATATCAAAATTTGAAAAAAAAATAGACGGATACATGGAATAGGAAGGTTTCAGAAGGATATAGGCTAAGCACAAGGTTGGCAACTTGGTTGACACGCACAAGCTGCTTCCTTGCTGATTAGCTCTATGATTAATAAGCTCTTCTCAAGCTTGGATTTTAACTGATGTTTTGATGACAAACTCAGCCATCTTCATTATGGATGATGCCTAGGCGTGTCTAGTTCAGCGGTATAAATATCTCATTTTCCATCCCTTCTAATTGGTTAATCCTCAACTCCAGTTCTTACTTAGAGCGAGTCCTTCACCTTTGTTGAAATTCAAATGTCGACAAGGTGGGACAGCAGAGAACTGATCGGTTGAGGATTAAGCAATCAGGAGGGACGTACGATGGGGGAATATGCACCACTGGACTAGATGTGCCTAAACATCATCTCTGATGAAGTCGGCCGAGTCTGTCATCGAAACATCAGTTAAAATCGATACCTTTACCCGGCTGGAAGCCGAAGAAGAGTTTATTCGTCATATACACCGAGAAGCACTAGATCCTTTTTAACTCTAAAATATTTCGAGCCGCCCCCTAGCAGGCTCTTCTGGTGCGTCTAGAAAAGTCACCTAACTACCTACTATATTCCACCTGTTCAGCAACAACCTCCTTCCTACATCTATCACATTTGCAAATACTTCAGTGCTACAACTTAAAAACCTAGGAGCTCTTAAGTGTCCCTGCTTCGTGGCAACCATTCTCGTGCTACTACTGGCTAGCTGTCTTTAACACCTGACAGCCTCCTCTGACTGCTGTGCAGCAAAGTGTCAACTACTGTGTTCAACTTGAGGTTTTCCCAGCAAGAATTACAGTGGTCCAATTTTAGCTCTTCTCATTAGGTCAAAAACATACTGATGCTCTTTCATATTTGTCTCCAGCATTGTTTAAGCACACCAAAAACACACTACTACAGAAGAAAATATTTCCTATAAAATAATTGTAATGGTGACAGATGCCTCAGCATTAGCGTTGGATCTGTTTTAAAATTGAAGGATTGTTTTCTTTTTTCTACAATTTTATGTAATTTCATTATGACAAGTATTAGCCATCCCTGAAATCTGTTTGGAAAGGTCACTAAGTCAGACAGATAGCGTGACGGAGCAGAATTAATGCACAGTCTAAACATCCTGTGTTAACTACTGTATCTCTTATACTAATTCAGCAACGTCGCATGGTCTTTGCATAACTCATCAAATTTACTAATCCAGCAAAGTCACCAGGATGAATTCAAACTCATGCTTTCAAATAAATCAATGCACAGGCAAGAAAACTGATGATGATAAAAATTTCTGGACAATAGTTTGACATTTTAACCTTGTTGCACCTCCAATATACGTATGTACTCAAGTGCATATGTGCCCAGGGAACAAATTTAAAATGAATGTTTCTGATGTCACAAAGACAATTTACACAGCTTTCAATTTGCAGAGTAGTAGACAGCAGCTCCTTTCAAATCCTGACTTGATGTTGCAAGTTGTTCTCATTGACAAAATATGCAGTAAGGTCAAGGAGAATCGAGAAAGAGCCAATGATTCTGGTCAGGGTGTGATGCTCCTGATATCCCAGACACATGATTTGATCATATGATGACTCATTTTGGTACATTTAATCACATTATGAAATCATTGTGCTGTCTGGAAAAAGTGACGGGGGGGAGATGGGAGGAATAAAAGGACAGCAGAAGATAATCACTTTGGGCGGGAAGAGGAAAAGAAAGGAAGGAAACACAGGTGTGCCTTAAGAATTTTGCTTCAACAGATGTTGAATTCCGCTTACATGTTTGAGAGATAGCTAAGAAAGGAAAAGCATAAAAAGACGGTTGCTGATGAAACAATAGTTTATCAAGATCAAGTATAAGACAGGGGTTCCCAAGCTTTTTTAAGCTATAGACCAATACCATTAACAAGAGGGCTGTAGACCCTAGGCCAGGAACCCCTGGTATAAGAGATGGTGAAATATTTGATTGTGAAGGGTGTAATAACTAATTTAAACATAATCAAGAATTTTGAATAGGGGATCACTAAAGTTGGGAATATAATTATAGAGATGCAGAATAATCTAGAGGATCACAGTTCATGTTAGATCAAGTCTTGAAGGGAAGAACAGGATGCCGCTCCCCCTAAAAGTGTCAATAAGTAAAGTGGTATATTAAGAAACGGACTCTCCATAGGTGAGATCTCAGTACCGCATCCAATGCCACACAATATCCACCAAAATTAAGTTCAAGATAAATTCACCTAATAGTGCAAGAGAAATATCCCTAAAACTTCCTCCACGACATTTCAGGAATGACCTGTATCCATTAAAACATCCACCTATCCTTTCCAAAAGTCGAGAGTATGAAGTATTTGTCTGTTGTTGGCAAGGAAGGTGAGCATGTGTTACAATCCTTTACAATTTCTTGTTATAAAATCTAGAGAGCAGAGCTCATATGGAATCAGGATTGAGGGTTGAAGTTCTTGGGGAAGGAAATACAGTGCTGAGTTTTGGATTCTTAAATGGGGAGGATACTTATACATTTTAAGAGAGTGTAAAGATTGCTGTTATCTACCCCCGTACCCCCCCCCAAGCAGTTGGCATGGAAGACATAGGTGATATTTTGCAGCTGTTGCCTCATTTGGGGAAAGGCCCGATATAAGGCCAAACCCCATCCAAAAGGAAGACACAATCAATAAACCTCTCCGAGTGCTACCTGAGCAATCAGATAGCAAAAGACCACATTATTGTATGGTACAGGCAGTTAGCTCAATGCTATTACAGCTGAGGGTGTCGAAGCTTGGTGTTCAATTCTGTACGTCCTCCCTGTGGAATGCATGTGTTTCCCCAGCTGCTCCCGTTTCCTCCCACAGTCCAAAGACGTACCGGGCAAGCAGGATAACTGGTCACTGTAAACTGTCCCCGATTAGCTTATGGTTAAGTCAGGACTGTCGGGAGTTGCTGGGCCGGTGCAGCTCAAAGAGCTGGAAAGGCCTACTCTGTGTAGTATCGTTAAATAAATGAATATTATCAGCACATGCAGGGACCATGATGTGAACCCCCTCAGTGTCAACGATCAGCCAGGATACAGACATTCCCAGACATCTAAACTTTGAACTTGGGGCACAGCAGGCTCATTGGTGAATGGAAAGCAGCTCACGTTGTGACCACAAGCAGTCAGTGTGCCATGGGCAGGCATCGAATTGGGCAATTCAGCTGGAAGTTGTGCACCCATCGGCAAGGAAGCACCACCTCAACTGAAGTGCAGCAAACAGGCAGTTTGTTGGTGGATATGTGAGAAGTTGAGAGAAAATTACCTGCAGCTGACTTGCAAGTAGAGAAAAAAAATCATCAAAAAGGTTGAAGGGGGGATGCCCTTTAACAAAAGGATTGGAATACAAAGTAAGTAAATAATGCTCCAGTTCTGTAGATTTACAATCAGACCCCATCTGAAGTGCTGGTTTTGATTTTAACCATCAAACTGAAAAATTTTATGGTTAATTAAGAGAGATCAAAACATCAGAAGGGCACCAGGAGCTATTCAGGTAAAGTCATGAAGATTACATAAACAATTGATAATTTGTTGAGTTTAGAATGGTGTGTAATTACTTAATCAAGATTTTTAAGAATATATATGGGGTTCAATATTGTAAGTTCAGAAACTATTTCCTCCAGTGGAAGAACCCAGGAAAAGATTGTCAAATATTAGAACAATGTTTAACTTATGTAGAAGTGAAATAAAAAAGGATATTCAGGAAGAAAATAATGGTGGTAATTTTCTTCATAAAGAGGAACAAATAAAACTAATCTGTTCAATGGTAAAATAGTTTTGTCCTTTCAACAGCAAAATACTGATTTACAAGTCATGCCAGAGCCTAAAGTGCATCTTAAGGTATAGAGAAGTATAAAAGGTATAATATTAAAAAATGTTTTGAGTAACTAAAACACCATAACTAAATTTAATTAAACGTTATGCATTAGTTTTGTTGAAGTACCTCACTTGCTATAAAACATTACTGCTATCAGTTTATTTCTATAATATTTTTTCTCGGTTAACCAATAGTCATAATGAAAATAATGCACGGAAATTACATTTACAAAACTTAATTCACTGCAGTTATCTCTTGGGAAATTAGGGTAACTTTATTCAAACTTGTGCAGGAATCTGACTGTTTAGCATTGATTTTTCACCCTGAGGACAACTACAAGAAATTAAAATAAAGAAAAAAAGAGATTTACTCATGTATAATAATTTATGTACTAGAATGAATCCTGCAACAGAGAATCTGAAGAAAGCATTGAGAATTGGTGAAAAAGAGTAACTTGAAGAATAAGTATCTTGAAAGATAGAAAGCTTGTGGAATTTTTCATTTTAACACTCATAGTAGTCGAGTTAAATTGCTGAGCACTTCCAGAGCAATACTTTTGAAATGCCTTTTGTGGGGGAGTTTGTTTTGGCTTACAGCGCCACAGTGAGGACTAAACTGCAACTGGAAATTAGCTACAGAAACAAGATTATATATGATCACACAATATTTTGCAAAGCATCCTAATCAACTATAAAAAAGTACAGAAATCAAGCAGTTCACAGCAAATGTGTTTGTATATTTAAAAAGGAAATAAGTTTAATATATTTTAAAATGTTTGAAAAGCTAAATAAGCTACAATAATACATTTTCAGTGATAAGTTAAAGCAGATAGAGCTTTAGCTAATGCTAATGATATATTCTGTCAAAGCAGAGGGCTTGCACTATATTAAGCTACGTTAATACATGCATTTAACACAGCAATTCTCATATTACCATTTTAAAAGCAGCAATAACAATTTGGGATGGAATCTGGGGAAAATGGGATCATGAGGTTATCCAAATCTCTGTGTAATCACATTTAATTACAGTGAGACTTAATATGAAGAGACAATTTTCTGGTGCAATTTAGATTTGAGATGGCTTGCATTGCCTTTTCATTTTGTTGCAAGTGCCAAACCAAAACTAGGAAAATAAGCAGTTAGTTCAGAAAACAAAAATCAGCTTTGTATCTTTAGCTAAATTTATATGCAACAATTGAATAGAAAATAAAATTTTAAACAATTCATTTCAAAAACTAAAGAATACAATACAATCTTCAGGAAAATAAAAATCTTCAGTGGTGCTCCATATCTATTGTAACAAAATGTGAATTCATTGTTAACAAACTGTTGAGTTTATCATTACCAACACTTGAACATTTGGGGTGCTCTCAAGTTCTGGGTGCAATTCCATTTACTGTGTTCTTTAAAAGCTGTTACAATCCACAATTTTAATCACATTTTTAAAATTAAAAATTAAGGGCAGTTATAAGTTTCATATGCACAACATTAGATTGCAGCAACAGGATTTGCAAACTACATTAAAATCAGTTGTCAATAGTTCTTTTTTTACCTGAGCAAAAGCATTGATGAGATACTAAATACAGCCTTGCCCACAAACAATAGTCATAACTAATGGTTTTTTAAAAATCCAATAGCTATTCATCACAGAGTCTTTCTGTGGGCATTATACTTTGACAAGTTCACCAGTAATGAGTTGTGTACATGACCTGTAATTACTAGTGTCGAATAATGATTTCCATCTGCTCTCCAATTCATTTGGCATTTGTTCTCTATGTACACATTCATTCTTGTTCAAATTTCTGAATAGCAATATTTAACTTAACTTCATATGGAATCATTTACTGCATTTGCTTTCCTTTTATATAAAGAATAAACTATCTTCTAACGCAAACACAATAACCAAAATACAGGTGATGCAGCACTTCCTACATGTAGTATATGTTTTGCTTCTGCTCCAAAATGTCATCTGGACACTGGAGATTAATGGCATGAAGCACAGCTGATGAGGGCATTAACTCGTGCTCAGCCAATACCCACCAGACTATGCAAGTTGACACCATTCTTGAGGTCTAACAGTTTGCGATAGAGATTTGACATCAGCATTGCACTTTTTTAATTCAATGTCTCAGCTAACACCCTCCTTTAAACTTGCATAGCTGAACATGCAGTCACCATCAGAGAGTAACCGCCACTTGCGCCATTTAAAGGGATTATCAACTACTGCTAGGTTTGCTGGTGATTGGTTTCCTTTGGATGTTGCAATGATTGTACAAGTGTTTGGTGTTCTTTGGGGTCCTTTAAAATTGTTGCAGTCTACAGGGAGTGATGCGGCAGGTGTTGGAAGATTTGAAGACTTTTGCACAAACTGGTTGCTTCCATACAGGAACACAAAACTAAGCATTTCCCCTTGCGGTGCAGAATTACAAGCAAAATAAGCAGTCAGAACAAGGAGAGGAAGGAGAAGCAAGGAAAACTTCCAGTAGAGAGCCGAGGGTAATTTTCTTAGCTAACCCTCAGCAAAAAACAGCATGTTAAAAACAATGAACCTCTTTTGATACCCTTGCTGAGATTGCTCACAGGCAACCATATTACATCTCTCTTTTAAAAGCTGAAGGCCAGCTTCAAGTCATGCATACCAGCTTCAACTGGAGACAGACCTCACAATATCAACCCATTACAGAGCATAGATCTGTAAAAGCAACAATAATGTCATTGCTACCGGCTACAGATTGTGATCATGTTCAATAGCACAGAGTACATGTTAGCCTGGTACCTGCATTGAGTGCAATGGATGTGAGTAAATTCCATGGCCATTCTCAGAGTTTTCACAGGTTTAACTCCAAAAGCAGGAGAATATATGAAGCCAAGCAATTACATATCCGGCAAATCACAGCCAAAACTTGAAACTTCGTAACATCAAACTGGCAAGTGGATATACAGAAACAAATAACACAAGGTCATTCGTTAAACATACCCATCCTTGGCCATAGGAGATCCTTTTCTGATACCTAAGTGTTTGAAAATGTCTTTAGTCAATTGGATGATTGCACCAAGACAACTCACAACATCGGCGTCATTGTTTTCAGTTTCCAGACAATGGAGACAACAAAGGCAGCATGTCCTGAGACATGTTGTTATAACTAGTGGCTCTGTCTACATTTGTTTTTGATAATTCATATCGTTTCCCTGGTCCTTCTCCGATCATGGTCATATTAAATAAAAAAGGCTGGCTGAGATACTGTATGTATCAGGCCAACTTCGACTAAAACTCATGAATTTCAAAATGAAATCTAATTAATTTGTTTTAATAATGTAACTTAAAGTATAAATATTGGCCAGGACAAGAGTAATAAACACTGTGCTTTTTTGAAATGGTGCACTTGAATTTCTAATGCCAAAAAGTATCCACAATTAACCTTCCACTTCAAACACAAAACCTCCGGAAGTGTAGCAATCAGTGCATAGTGGAACATCGCCAGATTTTGTGTTGCATCGTGGCACAGAGACCAATGCTTGATCTTGATATTAAGTTTTGTCTGCATGGAATTTATCTATTTTCCTGTGCTTGGGAGGATCCTCCTAGGTGATCTCCCACATGGCAAAGACATGCTGGGCAGTAGGTTAATCGAATACTATAAATTACCACAAAGGAACACTCATAATGCGCTGGAGGAACTCAGCAGGTCAGTCAGCATCGGTTGAAAAGATTAGTCAACGTTTCAGGCCAAAACCCTTCATCAGGACTGAAGGAAGAACTTTGGGGAAGGTTTGAAGAAATTACCACAAAGCATGGGTGGGTGGCAGTAGATTTGGGAAGGATGCGAGAGTGAAGATTACCTATTTGCCTAATGCCTGATTCTAAACCCACAAAATGATGGATTCTGACTTGACTAATTTTATTCACTACTCTTCCCCCCCCCCCAATTATTGGACTGACTATTGTGCACTTTCTATGATTTGACATTTCAACTAAGATTTTACTGTAACAAAAAACAATATCATATACAATAGGAACATCCACTATGTTTGGAAATTATGAGTACAACTACCAAAATTATTTTGAAAATACATTAACAGATGAAACAATGATCCTCACAACTAATTAACTGGGAATGTGGTGGCAAGATGCTTTGGTGAACTACTCTTAATGATTAAATGCAACCGATTGAGTTGCAAGGTCAGTTAAAGGTCAGTTAATAGACAACAATATTGGTGGGGTCTGAGAATCAGAAACAGACTAAAATTAGTGAGGAAAGCAGATTTTGCGTCCCCTTCCACACCCCTGCAAAAGAACATGACTGACCAGATAACTTTTTGCAAAAGTAACACTGGTTCTGGAGTTATCAATATTGATACCAACTTATATTCAAAATGCTTTACAAATATCCAGCCACCATCTACCATGAGTGGGATTCTAATATTATATTTATATATAAAAATACCTGATGTCTCATCGATAAAAAACGTGACATCTTTCTTATCTTCCTTTTCATCAGTATGGTCATAGGTTATCCGTGGTACTGAAACAGCATGCTCTCCAGTATTCACCGCAAGTGCTGTCTCATTATCTTGTCCTGTTTTGCATTTTCTTTTATATTTTTTGAGCTATAAAAGAGAAAAAAGGTGAGTAAATATTTAAATTATGTGATATTCTGATGCTGAATTTATTTTTTAAAAATGCACAATATTAGTAATACAGTTTTAGCATTAATGAGTTAAATAGACTTTGAAAATGGACAAGGATTGCACTGGAAGGTTAGCTCTGCCCATTGTTCTAATGAAGGCAGCAGGCACCAGCTTGGTGCTGCCTGCACGATAATACAAAGCAGCTGGCCATGCTGTCCATTACACAAATTCTTAATGGAGCCAACATTGTGGATGTCTCATGCCAATTAATGCCAGTCTCCTTTATTTAAAGGCACCTGCATTTCTTAAGGAGACAAAGAAACAGAAAATACAAACACGAGGAATTCTGCAGATGCTGGAAATTCAAGCAACACACATCAAAGTTGTTGGTGAACGCAGCAGGCCAGGCAGCATCTTTAGGAAGAGGTACAGTCGACGCTTCAGGCCGAGACCTTTCGTCAGGACTAACTGAAGGAAGAGCGAGTAAGAGATTTGAAAGTGAGAGGGGGAGGGGGAGATCCAAAATGATAGGAGAAGACAGAAGGGGGAGGGATGGAGCCAAGAGCTGGACAAGTGATTGGCAAAAGGGATAGGAGAGGATCACTGGACAGGAGGCCCAGGGAGAAGGAAAAGGGGGAGGGGTGGGAAAAACCCAGAGGATGGGCAAGGGGTATAGTCAGAGGGACAGAGGGAGAAAAGAAGAGAAAGAAAGAATGTGTGTATATAAATAAATAACGAATGGGGTACGAGGGGGAGGTGGGGCATTAGCAGAAGTTAGAGAAGTCAATGTTCATTGCTGGAATTACTCAACAGATCAGGCAGCACCAGTGGAAGAGGGAAAGAAGTTGATGTTTCAGGTCAAAATCTTGGTTTTGTTAGCAAGTTAGAAACTTGGTTTTGTTTCTGAACAATTTGCCAAGAGGAAATATCATCCCTGTATGTACTCTATCAAACCTCAGACTAACCATGAGGATGCTGGAAACCTTAATAAAAACCAAAATTACAGAAAACACTTTGCAGGACAAGCAGCATTTGTGGAAGGAGAGACTGGTAATGTTTCAGGTTGAATATCTTACATCAGAACCCCAAGTTATCAGTCTTTCCAACTTTCTTCAATCATCCATTGAAAAAGTTGTCAATGGTGTTTCAATAAATCAGGTTGCTAATGCTCAGTCAAGTCATTTGGCTCCAGACCTTACTATCTTGGCCAAAACAGGTTCAAAAGACTGAATTCAAGAAGGTAGGAGTAATTATACTTGCTATAATGGCAGCATTTGACTGAGTGTGGCATTAAGAAGCTTAGTAAATATGGTCAATGGAATTAAGGGGAAATGCCTCTGCTGGTTAGGATCATATTTTATACAAAGTTAGCTCCCCATGAATGATGGAATGCAATCATCTCAGCCCCAGTACATCATTACAGGAAGTTACTAGGGTTATATCACAATTTAACTTATAGTCTTGGCACAGAAAGGCAGGTTTGTGCCATGAATTGTAAATCCATTGTCTGTGGGAACAGCAGGACATTGCTCACATTCTGCATAGGTTGAGATTTCATCTGGAGAAACTCAACCTCTCCCTTCTGAAATTTCTCTACTTTGTGATGCAACCCCAAGGCCAGGAGGCACTGAAGGTGGCATCCAGGAGATTGTCCATGCAGATAGGAGGGGAAAGAATGACAGCCAAAAAGACACAAGGAAATGAGGAAAGAGTCCTCCTCAATGCCAATATTTAAATACAGGTGAGAGATTTTTTTCTGGGAGCAATTCCAGCTCCTTAATGTCAGAGTCAGGATTATAATTTAGTGGCAGCATTAAAAATGGAGCGGTGGCGGAGAATAGGAATTTAATTAATGGGAAAAATGAATGACCAAAGAAACTTATCAAAACTAGGTAGTAAAGGCCAAGGTACAAAGCTATCACTGAATATTTTGTATTAAGACATAAATGCAGAAAATTAAGACTGCTAAATTGGCATGAAAATTCTTTTCAAAATTTATTTTCTCATGAGTTAAAGCCCGGATTTAAGGTACGATTACCAAGAAACAACAGAACCACATTTTTAGTATACTTACCAGACTAAATGTTAGGTAATTAAATAACTTGGATTGGTACAGTAGCGTAATGGTTAGCACAACACTTTAAGGTACCAGTGACCCAGGTTCAATTCGTACCCCTGCCTGTAAGGAGTTTGTATATTTTCCCCGTGACCGCATGAGTTTCCTCCAGGTGCTCTGGTTTCCTCCTACATCCCAAAGATTTACCAGTTGGTAGGTTAATTGGTCATTGTAAATTGTCCTGTTATTAGGCTAGGATTGAATAGGTGATAGCTGGGTGGCATGGCTTTAAGGTCCAGAAAGGACTACTCTGTGCTGTATGTCAATAAGATTAAAATGAAATTAAAAATGTTTACATTAATGTAATTGATAAGAGTTTACAACCAGGTCATACTTCTATTATATAGTGCATACATTTAATTAAATTTCAACATCAAGAAAATAATTTTGCTTTTATATGCTTTTAACTCTGGTAAATTAGACATTGCAATAGAAAAGCTAAACAATTGTAATTGCATTTTAAAAGATTAATCACACACAAATTGATAAACACTTGGATGCTACTAAATTGATTCACTTTTGCCAATCAGATTATTTTTCAGGCTATTTTATCATAGTGTTAAAATGTATGAGCATTTTTTTTATAACAGTGGAATTTGAAATAGTAATACCAGTACTTTGGAAAAAGGATTCAAAACTTCAATGGCTGTTGTAATCTACTAAGCATAAATTGACCTTCTGTTGATCTAATAATTGGCATGCCTGGCATGCATAAGTGTATTTAACGGAACAGTAAATTCACACTGTTTAACAGATTATTTTCCTCTACAAAGTTTACCATTTTCAAAGACAGATAACCTGAAAGGCAGTTTCTCTCTGTAGCAAACCAAATGGAAAGTTGAAGCTGGTTAGCCTAACATTATGACCACACTTTCCTCTCTCATTCCATCGCAATGGAATACAATTAGCTACTGAATCTGGATGAAATCAAACCATGAAGCCTGAACTATTCCGATGTGGACACAGAACATGGAATGGTACAGCACAGTATGGGTCCTTCATCCCATGTATTATGCCGACCTTTTAATCTATTCCATAATCAATCTAACCTACATACCTCATAACCCTCCATTTTAATTTTCATCCATGTCCCTATCCAAGAGTCTTTTACATGTCCATAATATATCAAGCTCTACCCCCAGCCCTGGCAGTGCATTCCTGGCACTCACCACTCTCTGTGTACAAAAACTATCTCTGACATCTCCCTGAAACTTCCTTCTGCTCACCTTAAAAGCATGTCCTCCAGTATTAGTTACTGAAAAGGTGGTAGCTGTCCACCTTTGTTATATGCCGCTTATAATCATATACACCACTATCAAGTCGCCTCTCATCATCCTTCATCCCAAAGAGAAAAGCCCTAGCTTGCTCAACCTTTCCTCATTAGACATGTTCTCTAATCCAGGCAGCATCTTGGTAAACCTCCTTTGCACCGTCTCCAAAACTTCCACGTCCCTCTTACAATCAGTCAACCAGAACAGGGCACAACTCTTCAAATTGAATTGACTTTATATCTTATACCCTTCACATACATGAGAAGTAAAAATCTTTACGTTACATCTCCGTCTAAATGTGCAACGTACAAACGTTTGTATAATCACAGTAATTTATAATAAATAGAACAGTCAATGTAATATAGAGTGCACTCCAATCAGCATGAGTTAATCAGTCTGATAGCCTGGTGGAAGAAGCTGTCCCAGAGCCTGTTGGTCCTGGCTTTTATGCTGCAGTACTGCTTCTCAGATGGTAGCAGCTAAAATAGATTGTGGTTGGGGTGACTCGGGTCCCCAATGATCCAACAGGCCCTTTTTACACACCTGTCTTTGTAAACGTCCTGAATCATGGGAAGTTCACAACTACAGATGCGCTGGGCCATCCGCACCACTCTCTGCAGAATCCTGCGATTAAGGGAGGTACAGTTCCCATACCAGGCAGTGATGCAGCCAGTCAGGATGCTTTCAATTGTGCCCTTGTAGAAAGTTCTTAGGATTGGGGGCTCATACCAAACTTCTTCAACCATCTGAGGTGAAAGAGGTGCTGTTGTGCCTTTTTCACCACACAGCTAGTGTACACAGACCACGTGAGGTCCTCGGTGATGTGGATGCCAAGGAATTTAAAGCTGTTTACCCTCTCAACCCTGTCAATAGTGGTTAGCCTGTCTCCATTCCTCCTGCAATCCACAACCAGCTCCTTTGTTTTTGCGACATTGAGGGAGAGGTTGTTTTCTTGACACCACTGTGTCAGAGAGATGACTTCTCCCCTGCAGGCCACCTCGTTATTGTTTGACATTAGGCCAATCAATGTAGTGTTGTTGGCAAATTTAATTAGCAGATTAGAGCTGTGGGTGGCAACACAGTCATGGGTATACAGGAGTAAAGTGTGGTCTAACCAGAGTTTTATGGACCTTCAACCTTACCTCATGGATTATTCTATCTCCATGAGAATTTAATTAACTGCTGTAAGAAATTACGACCAGTATTATCTATTTTCTAAAAATACCAACAGATTTATACTTTAGCTCAAAGGTAATGTGGTTTTTACTGCTCAATGAATCCTCAAACGTATCAAATTTTACCTGTTTTCTCATTTGTGGACTGGCTGCTGCTGCTGATATTTTGGAACTATGATCGGCAGGCATTAGATATATATTCCATGTAGCAGTAGAGTTGTGGGTCTTCTCTGCAGCATAACATCTCCATAAGGTCTACAAAGGGGAAGATATTAGTTTGTAAATTATAACTGTGTGATGAAATAGTTGTGAAGTGGTAACCAATAAATATTGCAAAGCTGTCTCAAAACAAACATGACAGAAAAGCAGTCCCTTAATAAATAACGGGGACATATTTGGGGACTGCTACTTTAAGCACAAGTTAACACCGATTTAGCTGGAATAAAAGATTGAGGAGGTGATCAGAATGAGATGGTTTATCTGATTATTCTGAATTCTGATGCATTCTTTTAAAGGTCGTAATCTAAAAATCATAGTTCAGCCATTTAGGAGTAAAAATCAGGAAGCAACTTGATAGAAAAATAGCAACAGAAATGTCCATCTTCCTTCCGTAAAAGGACACGGCTATTGGATTAAATGCATAGATCATTGTTACACAAGGGCATCAAGGATTAATGGCCAAAATCCAAATAAATGCAGCTGAGGTACTGTATAAATCATTTATTATCTAGTTTAGTAGTACAGACGAAAGAAGCTCTCTTTAACAATTTTATCAAGCTGACTCACATAATGACCATTGACTGCAATATTTATGTGAAACCAGATGGATAAGTTGTGACAGCAAACTGTAATACAAATGAACACAAGTCACTTGTGAGATTATTTTCCTCCAGTAATAGAAGCAACTTAAAGTACTTCATGTACTCTGTATGTTTTTTATATATCTTTTCTTTGGCCCATGCAACCATAAGCATAGGGGCTCTGGATAGCGGTAGTACCTTTGATGTCTGGCAGCTGCACCCTGCCTTGTTGGGTGGACAGGCATCACTGGTCCTCATCCATCTGCTAAATCTCCCACACCTGCCTCCAAGTGGCACACCCTGGTACGCTTCTTCAGCTGGCAGGCTAAACGATGTAAAAGGGTGGTGTTAACATGGCACCCCTGGGCGAATGACCTCATCGACAAAATCACCTGCCAGGGTGCATGAGTTTCCCAAAGAACTACAACGGTCACATATTCGAGACCAGGGTGAGCCACCAAGTTGGGGGGGGGGGTGGGGGCATCAGATGTGGTCTGAACTGGAGAAGGATGGTCACTATTAGGCTTCACTAGCCCAAGAAATGCAAAAGCACCCCTATAACCCATAAAAAGGGTTGCAGGATCCGAACCAAATTGAATTCTTTGGCACTTAAGCAATCATTACATTTCATGTAATGCACCGCCAATAATGTTAGCTGAGAAATTCTTCTGTGCTCAAAAACTCTATTAGGCCAGTTTTGTGCGAACATTTGTACAGTTTGTGTGTTTGGGAAACTTCCCCATGGAGCAAAATGTTGTAGCACACAAGACCCAAGGTTTTGTGATGTACAAAAATGCCTTATGAGTGCATAGGCAAGCACACACACCAAAATCCTTTCTGCTGTTTGCTTTGTCACTGTGCAACTGGTGGAAGAAAAGAAATTGGGTCTAGCTTTCCTAGAAAGATCTACTATTCAATCTATGTGACAAAAACCAGGAATTCTGATGACTCGATGGAGATGTTACACTTACTCAGGGATAGAGAGAACTTTTTCTGTTTATTGATTATGACTCACTGTTCAACACCATCCGATCCTCAGTACTAATCAACAATCTACACAACTACCCACTGCAACTGAGTTCTTGACTTCCCCATCAGAAGGCCACAGTTTGTGAAGATTGGAAATAACTAATCAACACTAGCACACCTCAAGGAAGTGTGCTCAGCCCTCGGCTCTACTCTCTCTACATCCACAACTGAGTAGCTACACACAGCTCAAATTTAAGTTTGTCAATACATTTGCCAAAAGCACATCTATTGTTGGCGAGATAGATCAGCTGGTTCAGTCCTGTTGGAACAACCTTACACACAACATCAGTAAGACCAAGAAATTGATTGTGAACTTCAGGAAGGGGAAGTCAAAGGAACACCCGCCAGTCCTTATTGAGAAATCGGCGGTAGAAAGGATGAGCAGTTTCATGTTCCTGGGTGTCAACATCTCTGAAGATCTACCGTGAGCCCAACATAAAAATGCAATTACAAAGAAGGCACGAAGGCGACTACATTTCATGAGGAGTTTGAGGAGACTTGGTATGTCACCAAAGACTATTCTAAATTTCTACAGATGTAACATGGACAGCATGCCAACTGGTTGGGGTATGGAGTATGCAGAAGCCACTAATCAAGTATGGAGGAGCCACTTCTCAGGATCAGAGGAAGCTGCAGAAAGTTTCATACTCAGACAGCTCCATCATGGTTACTAGCTTCTGCAGCATCAAGGACATCTTCAAAAGGCGCTATCTCAAATAGGTAGTATCCATCATTAAGTACCTCATCACCCAAGACATGCCCTCTTCTCATTACTACCATCAAACGAAGTAGGGTGGAAGTCTGAAGACATAGACTCTATGTTTTAGCAACTGCTTCTTCCCCACCACCATCAGATTTCTGAATGGACAATGAACTCATGTACAGTACTCACTATTTTCTTTTTATTTTTTTGCTCTTTTGCATTACCAACTTAATTTATTTTATATGGTTTTATGGTAATGTATAGCTATTTATTATGTATTACAATGTACTGCTGCCACAAAACAACATATTTCATGACCTATGCATTGATATTAAACTTGAGTCTGACTCTGAAACATTGTGCTTGCCCATTACAGCACACCTAATGCAATTTGGGCCCCACTGTTAAGACTTGTGCAAATAGTGTTTGTAATATTTCTCTAGTAGATAGTCCATTCCTTAGAAGTAAATAGGGTAACAATCATTGCTGCCTGGAAAACTATAGATGATCTTCAATTACTTCTTTTCTGATGTGGTCAAAGGTTTTGGTTATACACTGAAGGCAGTGATAAATTTAATTATTGAAGTTTGCCTTCACTGAAAGGTGGCTCCTGAGATATTATACCAGGATTTTAACAGGATAGTTCCTCAGAAGAGGTTATTCTCACTAAGGCTGAACTATCACAACACTCATGCCTAGCTAATTCAGATACCCAGTGCATTCAGTAAGAAAGGTAGCTGGATTCTTGTCTATTACTCATATCAATTTATCTCCACCAACCAGTCCCATCAATCTACCTCTTGATCTCCCCTTATCAAATTCCTTCTGCCTCACCCTTCCTTCATCAGTCTTCCATTCCACATCCAGCCAAATTTTTTCCCAATCCACCCAGCTTTCCTATTGCCCCCGACTGGACACTCCCACCAATCTCCATCCTGACCACTGTCACTCGGATTAGTGCATGACCCATTAGTATGATCTGATCCCTAATTTGCCTTCAATTGACTCCACAGCCTTCCCTCGCTCCCCCTAAGTACAATACTGCATGGTCAACCCACACTGTGTGACCTAGGACTTAAGGTTAGTAATAAGTTACAATACGGATGATTGGCAAAAGAAGCAGAATATCTTTATACTTTCACAAAGAACAAGCACAATTATGTACAAATCATAAGGTTTTCTCCTGGAGATGTACTTAGAAGCAAGTTTTGCTTGGCAGATTATTTATTCTAATAATATATCATAATAGGACCATAAGACCTAGGAGCAAAATTAGATCATTCAGCCCATTCAGTCTTGTCTGCCATTCCATCGCGGCTGAAATATTGTCCTTCTCAACCCCATTTTCATGCTCTCTCCCCATAACCTTTGATGCCCTTATTAATCAAGAACCTATCAACCTCTGCTTTAAATATACCCAATGACATGGCCTCCACTGCCATCTGTGTCAATGAATTCTGAGATTAACCACCCTTCAGCTAAAGAAATTCCTCATCATTTCTATTCTAAAGAGACTTCCTTCTATTCCAAGGCTGTGCCCCTGATCCTAAACTCCCCCACTATAGGAAACATCCTCTCTACTTCCACTCTATCTAGACCTTCCAATATTCAATAGGTTTCACTGAAATACCCCGATTCTTCTAAACTTCAGCAAGTACAGGTCCAGAACCAACAAACGCTTCTCATATGTTAATCCTTTCACTCCCAGGATCATTCTTGTAAACCTCCTTTGGACCCTCTCCAATGCCAACACATTCTTTCTTAGATAAGGGGCCCAAAACTGCTCACAATTCACCATATATTCACAATAATACTAGTGATGCTAGATCCCAGATATGATACTTGAAATGGCAGTAAAGCTATGAGGACAGGCAATCCTTCTAAGTATAATGATAAGATTGATTGACAATTTCCAGGTGGAGCATTATTGAACAGGAACTTCTGTGTTGTAAGTGAAAGTGGGATCTTCATAGTAAATACAAACAATGAGCCTTTTCCAGTAGTTTTATTTGAAATTGCAGACATAATCCAAAAGCCTGGTAATGAGAAGAGTCTATGAACAGATTACAGACATAACTAACACCTCCCTGCTCACATGGCACTGAAAACAACAATTGTGAAATTATTTCAGATCCCTGTTCATGGAGTTTGGATTTTGAGTGAACAAGGAAAAATTGTTATGAGTTCACCAACATGCAAGAATGTAAGTATTACTTATAATTATGAACCTGTGTTAAGTCAGATAGAGAAATGGAAATAGAATGAGAAAAATCGGATTTAAGAAAGGAATACACCCACTCAGCATTTCAGGACAACCTCTACCCTCTGCCATCAGATTTCTGAAAAGGACAATGAACTAACACCATGGATACTACCTCACTAGTTTTTGTTCTCTATATTTCTTATTGTAATTTATAGCATTTTTATGTAGTGCACTGTACTGCTACCACGAAATAAGTTTCAAGACATATGTCAGTGACATTAAGTCTCATTCTGGATTCTGATTCTGATTAAAAGATACGTTCAAAGAATTGGTTTCTTTCTATCTTCCTGTTTCCCTTTAAGAAAAACCTGAAGGAAAGAACTCTGAAAATTGCAATACTTCATTTTAAGTGCCAGAGAGACTGACTAGCAGTAATTGGTTCTTACCAATCTGCAAGAAGGATATTTAGAACAACAATTACATGGCTTGTTGTGGCAGTGTGCATATCCAGAAATTTCATATCATTCAGTGTTTTTCAATGGGATGTCAACACATACTGCCACTTGCAAAAATTAATGATGCAGTTACATTGTGGCAACAACCATTAAGGTTCAATATTGAATTAAGCATAACAAGTTAATACAACATTGGCACCAAAGAATGTATGTTATTTTCTGATATTGACATTAAATTTTGAAATAAGGTTTTACAAAGTAGAATGCTGCTCTAGCATTATAGCCATAACTTTAGCATTAAACACTCTATCAGGCTGTATCAACAAGTGCAAGCATCTCAAGAACAAGTTGCTATAAAATGCGTTAGTATAGAACTGCCCGATGCATCTTGAAACAGCATCATATCAACAGCCTAGTATTGTCAATGTAAGAAAGACAGCACTGAAGTCTGCAGCAGAATGATATCTTCATTGTATTTTCTGTACCTAAGCATTGATTAGAGCTTGCTATTTGTAACTTATACATAACAACATAAGAAGATAAGAAATAGGAGCAAGAGTGGGCCATTTGGCCCATCGAGCCTGCTCCCCCGTTCAGTGAAATCATGGCTGATCCGGCCATGGACTCAGCTCCACTTACCCGCCTTTGCCCATAACCTTGAACTCCTTTTGTGATGAAAAAAATCTATCTAACTTTGACTCACATATATTTAATGAGGTAGCCTCTACGGCTTCTCTGGGTAGAAAATTCCACAACTCCAATGCTCTCTGGAAAAAGCTATTCCTCCTCACCTCCATCCTAAATCTAATCACCATATCTTGAGGATACGTCAACCTAGTTCTAGTCCCACCCACCAATGGAAACAGCTTTCCTGCTTCTATCTTATCTATCCCTTCCATGATTTTATATCTTTCCATAACATAATTTCTCATTCTTCTGAATTCCAGTGAATTTTAGAAGAATTCCCATTCTTCTGAAAGACAGTTCACTGGATCAACATGTTGAAGAAAACATTTGGACAACCAGCCTTCTCCAAAACCAATACAGGTATATTCTTTTTTTTACATGTGCTAGATAGGTGAAACATAGTAAATACTGCTGGAGGAGCCTCATGTGAAGAATGGTCACTGCTATTGACTAGTTATAGAGTCATAGAATTGAAGTGAATGAGCTGCATTACTGCAAATTTATTGGAATGTAGATTTGCCTTTAGAAAACTACAACAAGCTCAAGGCCTTTCATATCATCACCTATACACTATGCCAATGGCTACCTGTGGTTCAATCAGTCTCTTAATGACTAAGTCTCGTCCCACAGGCAAATCCCTGCATTTCCTGAATCAAATGTGGGAGGGAAAGATGTGCTTGGTGGTGGGATCCTGTTGTAGATGGCGGAAGTTTCAGAGAATTATGTGCTGGACGCGGAAGCTGGTGGGGTGGTAGGTGAGGACAAAAGGAACCCTATCCCTGGTAGGGTGGTAGGAGGATGGGATGAGAGCAGACATAAATAAAATGGAAGAGATGCAGTTGAGGGCAGCGTTGATAGTGGACAAAGCGAAGCTCCTTTCTTTGAAAAAGAAGGACATCTCCTTCATTCTAGAATGAAAAGCTTCACACTGAGAGCAGATGTGGCAGAGACGGAGGAATTGAAAGAAAGGGATGGCATTTTTACAAGTAACAGGGTGCGAATAGGTATAGTCCAGGTAGCTGTGAGAGTCCGTGAGTTTATAATAGACATCAGTGGATAAGCTGTTTCCAGAGATAGAGACAGTGAGATCAAGAAAGGAATGTGAAGTGTTATAAATGGACCAGGTAAATTTGAGGACAGGGTGGAAGTTGAAGCCAAAGTGGATAAAGTCGACAAGTTCAGCATGGGTGCAGGAAGCAGCACCAATGCAGTCGTGAATGTGGCAAAGGAAAAGTGCGGGATGTTCACCAGTGTAGGCTTGGAACATAGACTGTTCCACATAGCCGACAAACAAGGACCCACGCAAGTGCCCATGGCTACCCCTTTTGTTTGAAGGAAGTGGAAGAAGAAATTACAGAGAGCGAGGACATGTTCCGCTAGGTGGAGAAAGGTGGTGGTGGAGGGAAGTGGTTAGGTCTGGTGTCCAGAAAAGAAATGGAGAGCTTTGAGGAATTCCTGGTGGGGGATGGAGGTGTATAAGGACTGGACATCCATAGTAAAAATAAGATGGTGGGACCAGGGAACCTGAAATCCTTGAAAAGATCAAGAGCGTGTGAGGTGGCACGAATGTAGGTAGGAAGTGACTGAATCAGGGGGTAAACGGAGTCAAGGTAAGCCGATATGTGTGCAGTGGGGCAAGAACAAGCAGAAACAATGGGTCTTCCTGGACAAGCGGGTTTGTGGATCTTGGGTAGGAGGTAGAAACTGGAGGTGTGGGGTGTGAGGGTTGTGGTGGTGGATGGGAGATCCCCAGAGTCGATAAGATTGGTGATGGTGAGGGAGCCAATGTTCTTGTGTTCCTAAGTGGGGTCCTGTTTGAGGGGTAAGTAAGAGGAGGTGTCAGAGTTGTCGCTGGGCCTCAGCAGGGTGGAGGTCAGAACGCCAAACTACTACAGCACATTCCTTATCTGAGGGTTTGATGGTGAGGTTAGGATTGGTGCAGATCCTTTTCGCGGGGTAAGTAAGAGGAGGTGTCCTGTTTGAGGAGACCTCTACTGTTGCGATGAGGCCACACTCAGGTTGGAGGAACAACACCTTGTATTCCATTTGGGTAGCCTCCAATCTGATGGCATGAACATCCATTTTTCAAACTTCCGGTAATGCCCCTCTCCTCCGCAGCCCCCGTCCTTCACCATTTCCCATCCCCTTTTCCTTCTCTCACCTTATCTCCCTACCTGCCCATCAGCTCCCTCTGGTGCTCCTCCCCCCTTTTCTTTCCTCCATGGCTTCCTGTCTCTTTCACCAATTTACTTCCCAGCTCTTTACTTCATCCCTCCCCCTTCACGTTTCACCTATCACCTTGTGTTTCTCTTTCACCTCACCCTACTTTTTAAATCTAGTCCTCAGCATTTTTTCTCCAGTCCTGCCAAAGGGTTTCGGCCCGAAACGTTGACTGCACTTTTTTACCATAGATGCTGCCTGGCCTGTTGAGTTCCTTGAGCATTTTAAGTGTGTTGCTCAGATTTCCAGCATCTACAGATTTTCTCTTGTCTGTCCACTGTACATTGTTCCACTCATCTGTCATAACTCAAAGCCACAGAAACCCAGGACATCCACTATGTAAATTAGTTCTCCATCGCTAAAATTACTACAGATAAGAATTGCAGAAGTTTAGCCAGAGGTTTAATCTCAGCTGCCCCCAAGAGACAAGAACCCAATCAAATAATGCAAATACACACAATTCAAATCCCATATCAAATAATATTACCATGGCAGCTGTTTGATAATGGTGACAATGGGGTTTCAAGACACTCTTACGAGTAAAAATAAAATTCCAAACTGAACTATTTTGAACAATGCATAATTTGAATATCCTTGTGATAATTAATTTCTCTGATTATACTTAACGAATCATACCTGAATGAGAGAGGCTGCAGCAGGTATCTGCCGACTGAAATGTTTTTGACGTTGTTTCTGCTGAACTTTAAGAGCAAATCCAGATCCCAGTATACCCTTAAAATGGAATGTTTAATTAAAACTCTTTACACAAATTTACCTTATTACACTGTATAAAGCATGACACTGAAAAATGGCAAAACATCATTCTGAGAATGGATAAGTAATGAAGACTTTTGGGAAAAAATCTTACAATATTTTCTTCTGCTCCATTATAAATCTTACAAGAAAAGAATTCTCATCAACAAGGCCAAATTTCTGGGCTTCAAGGGAAACAAATGAATGGCTGTTTTATGTAAATACAGAGATTAAAATTATTTACATATACAATTAACAGAAAGTAATCCCCTTAAAATGTTCTTAATGACAACATAAGCATTTTTCACAGATATTCTTTATTTGGCTTGTAAATGATACAATAAAGTAAAAAAAAACCCAATAAGAAAAAGTGAAATTCTATTTATAAAAATGTCTGAACCATTAAAAGTGACAAAGTAAAAGAAACAGATAAGTTTAGCTTGCTGTCTTTAAAAATGCCCAACACTCAGCTACTCATGATAGAACAGGCCTCTCCTCCCAAGAATTAACCCATTGAATCGCTTTGGACTATCTCCAGAACCAATATATTCTTTGTTGATGTGCTAGGTAGCTGGAGGAATCTCATGTGAAGAATGGTCACTGCTATTGACTAGTTATAGAGTCATAGAATTGAAGTGAATGAGCTGCATTACTGCAAAGTTATTGGAATGTAGACTTGCCTTTAGAAAACTACGTTCAAGGCCTTTCATATCATCACCTATACACTATGCCAAAGGCCATCTGTGGTATAAAATTAGATTTGTTAACACCTGGAGATAGAGGTTAATCGTTTCATTTCATGAGTGGTCAGGAAAAGTAATTATATGATGTCATGTTAATCAATTAAATTTGATTAATATTTAATGCTTTAAGCGGGCCAGAAGAATTTCTTTTATGCCTTAAATGGGCCAGTAGAATTTAAGTTAGTTTGCAGCATATAAATGCAAAGTCATTTTGAGGGTAGTATCTCCCTTACAAAAATTACTTTTTCAGCTTAGTATCTTAGAATAAATAGAGTTTATGAATTGAAAAATATACTAAAGTTTATGCAGTAACCATACTAAAATGATATTTCAAAATGCTTCTTCATTGTTTGGACTTATTCCAACTATTTACATTTCCAACTAGGTACCTCCTCAAGTCCATTGAAAGACCTTACTCTTCCAAAATAATATTTACACCACCTATCAAGTATCAGTGCAAACCAGTTTTGATCATGCAACAAAGGCTTTTCAGCATATTCACCTCATGTATAACCTGGCTGATCTCTGACAATAAAAGGCCAAAAGGCAACTTTTAAACCGGAAGAGGTAAATAATGTACTTACTGCTGGAAGTGCAAAGAAAGATATTGCAAAAACGGAGAAACAGGAAGCTATTGTTTTTCCAATCCATGTCTGTGGAACTTTGTCGCCATATCCAATTGTTGTCACTGTTACCTAAAAATGAAAAGGTCATTGTAATCATACATTGCAGCTTGCAGTATGTTTTTAATTAGTTATATTTAAATGAATAACTAAGGGTTTGTCATTGTTTCCGAGGACTTCCTTGACTTCTGGATATTGTTGAATACATGAAGAGGGAATAATTGAATTTCAAAAGCTCTGGATATTGTTCACAGAGAAAATATTTTGTATAAAATGTTTCACCATTTAGCATATGTAAAACACAAGCTGCTTTACATGCCTTAGTATGATAGAACACATGAAAGGCAAATGTAAAAGGCATTGCATTGTACATTACATAGGAAACGTAAATAAGGATGAATACTTCTAATTAAGTTTATCCCTAACCAAAGATAATTTGCCATGCGATTTTCATATATAAAAAAACATTTTTCCAACTGTGAGGTGGCATGCAAGATTAGACAATCAGTTCCATTCAGGCACTCAATGTCATCTTTAACAGGGCACCTAAACAATAGAGACCATAACTCAGGACGAGCCCAAGAGCTCTGAAGTTCCACAACAACAAAAAACAGCAACATCCACATATTTTTCATTAGGGGTATATCAGATTTTTTTCAAAACAGTAGCAAACTGTAACAAATATTATGTCTCAACGATTTAGCTTCAAAATAAGTGGGAATGCAAGTGGCGGTGATGATGAAAAGAGGACTCAAAGAACAAGCCAAGTGAGTGGCAAGTGAAAAATATACAGTTATGCCATCCAGCACCCACTCTGTCTACACCTTTTCTAACATTGTAACTTAAAAGTAAAAAGCCCTGCCTCCCTCAACCTTTCCTCATAAGGCATGTTCTCTAATCCAGGCAGCATCCTGGTAAATCTTGAAAAAGAAAAACAAGAAATGTCTTTGGTTAAAGAGCTGTGAATCTTTGGAGTTCTCTATTCCAGAGTGCTGCTGAGATTTGGTCACAGATTTCATTCAAAACTGAGACGAATAAATTTTCGAATTTTAGAGAAATCAAGGGATTTGGAATTGTACAGGTAAAGAGTGCTGAGACAGAAGGCTGTCCATTAATGTGTCCAATGGCAAGGCAGTTTACTCCCAGGGTCTTGATTGAAAGAAATGGCAGAAATTATAGTGGATGCATTTATGATAATTTTCCAAACTCTGGTAGATACCATCAGATTAGAAGACAGCAAAAGTCACACCACTGTTCTTAAAAAAAATGTAGGCAAAAGGGCGGTAACTATAGGCCAGTTACCTAAACATCTGTAGTTGGGAGAAGCTGTCATGAAGGAAGAAATAGTGAGACACCTGGATAGAAGTGGTTCCGTCAGGCAGGCACAGCATGGATTCATGAAGAACAGGTTCTGTTTGACAGATTTACTGGAGTTCTTTAAGGAAATAATGAGTGCAATGGATGGAGGGGAACAGGTGGAGGTTGTAAACGAGAATTTTCAAGAGACGTTAGATAAGATGCCACGTAAAAAACTTACCCATTAGATAAGGATACATGGAGTTAGATGTACTGTATCAGCAAGGATAGAGAATTGGTTAACCAATAGAAGACAGAGAGTTGGGATAAATGGGTGTTTCTCTGGATGCTAGTCAGTGGTCAGCAGAGTGCAACAGGAGTTGGTGCTGATCTCACAACTTCACAATATCAGAATCAGAACCAGGTTTATTATCATCGGCATGTGTTGTCAAATTTGTTAACTTGAAGCAGCAACAGTTCAATGCAATACATAATATAGAAAGAATAAATAAATAGATCAATTACAGTAAGTATATATACGTATATTGAATAGATTAAAATAGTGTAAAACTGAAATAATAGATATTTTTAATAAGTGAGGTAGTCTTCATGCTGAAATCATAGATATTTTTAATAAGTGAGGTAGTCTTCATGGGTTCAATGTCCATTTAGGAATCGAACGGCAGAAGGAAGCTGTTCCTGAATCATTGAGTGTGTGTCTTCAGGCTTCTGTATCTCCTTCCTAATGGTAAAAATGAGAAGAGGGCATGTGCTGGGTGATGGGGGTCCTGAATAATGGACGTCACCTTTCCGATGCACCACTCCTTTAAGATGTCTTGGGTATTACGAAGGCTGGTATCCAAGATGGAGCTGACTAATTTTACAACTTTCTGTAGCTTCTTTCGGTCCTATGCAGTAGCTACCCCGTACCAGACAATGATGCAGCCTGTCAGAGTGCTCTCCACAGTACATCTATCGGTTTTCAAGAATTTTAATTGATAAACCAAATCTGTTCAAACTGCTAATAAAATATAACCGCTGGCTTGCCTTCTTTATAGCTGCATCAGTACATCGGGACCAGGTTAGATCCTGAAAGATCTTGACACCCAGGAACTTGAAGTTGCCACTCTCTCTACTTCTGATCCCTCTGTGAGGATTGGTTCATGTTCCATCGTCTTACTCTTCCTGAAGTCCACAATCAGCTCTTATGTCTTACTGACATTGAGTGCAAGGTTGTTGCTGTGACACAATTCAACTAGCTGGTTATCTTGCTCCTGTTTACCCTCTCATTTCTATCTGATATTCTATCAATAATGGTTGTGTCATCAGAAAATATATAGATGGTATTTGAGCTGCGCTTAGCCACACAGTCATGGGTATAGAGAGAGTGGAGCAGTGGGCTAGGCACACACCTAGTGTTGATTGTTGGCGAGGAGGAGATATTATCACCAATCTGCATAGATTGTGGCTTACAGTTAGGATGTCGAAGAAACAACTGAAGAGAGAGGTACAGAGGTTCAAGTTCTGTAACTTATCGATCAGGATTGTGGGAATGATGGTGTTAATTATAGTCAATGAACAGCATCCTGACATAGGTGTTTGCATTTTCCAGGTGATCCAAGGCCGTGTGTAGGGCCATTGAGATTGCATCTGCCGTAGACCTATTGTGGTGATAGGTAAATTGCAGTGTGTCCAGGTCCTAGCTGAGGCAGGAGTTAATTCTAGCCATGACCAACCTCTCAAAGCATTTCATCACCATAGATGTGAGTGCTACTGGGTGATAGCCATTAAGGCAGATCACAATACTCTTCTTAGGGACTGGTTTAATTGTTGCCTTTTTGAAGCAAGTGGGAACTTCTGCCCGTAGCAGTGAGAGGTTGAAAATGACCTTGAATACTCCCACCAGTTGGTTGGCACGCATTATCAGAGCCTTACCAGCTACTCCGTTGGGGCCTTACACCTTGCGGGGGTTCACCCTCTTTATAGACAGCCTAACATCGGCCTCCAAGACAGAGATCACAGGGTAACCAGGTGCAATAGGGATCTTCACAGCTGTAATTATATTCTCCCTTTCAAAACGGCATAGAAGGCACTGAACTCATCTGGTAGTAAAGCATCGCTGCCATTCAAGTTACTGGATTTTGCTTTGTAGGAAGTAATGTCTTGCTAACCCTCCCAGGGTCGTCGTGCATCTGATGTCACCTCCAACCTCGCTTGGAATTATTTCTTAGCTCTTGAAATAGCCTTCTGCCAGCCATATCTTGTACAGACCTTGGTCACTAGACTTAAATGCCACATATCTAGACCTAAGCAGATGATGTACCTCCTGGTTCATCCACAGCTTTTGTTTTGGGAATGTACAGCAAGTTTTCGTAGGCACACACTCATCCACACAGGTTTTAATGAAGTCAGTAACAACAGTGGCATACTGAATACAGTATGCCACAGTATCCACTGAATCAAAGCAGCCCTGTAGGTGCCCCAGTGCTTCCCTTGTCCATACCTTGTTGGTCCACACGACTGGTGCTGCAGTCTTCAGTCTCTGCCAATACTCAGGGAGTAGAACTACAGCCAGACGACCAAACTTTCTGAAGTGCGGGAGTGGAACAGCACGGTAGGTATTCTTGCTGGTAGTGTAACAGTGGTCCAGTATGTTGTTTCCTCGGGTATTACAAGTGATTTGTTGATGGTTTAGTGATTTTTTTTTCAAGTTGGCCTGGTTAAAGTTCCCCAAAGTGATTGTGAAACTCAGGGTATTCTGTTTCATGCATATTGATCCCATTGCTCAGACGCTATTTAAAAACTGTTTGTTCTAAGCACGGTGTAGTGTCTAATGGCCCTACAAGTGTAGGGGACTGACCGTAGTTTGAAACTGTTTGGTAACAGTGTTCTGTCCCTTTAAAGTGGCATAGTGTCCCAAATAAGCAAAGGGAATCCCCACTACTTTTTTGATTAGTTTTTATTCTTTAAGATTTGTCCCAAATGAGCAGCTGCCCCAGTTAACTGATGGCCCAATTAACTGAAATCCAGTGCATTTAAAAAACACTACAGATTCTGCAGATGCTGCAAATCCAGCGTAACACGTACAAAGTGCTGCAGGAAATCAGTAGGTCAGGCAGCATCAATGGAAAGGAATAAACAGTTGACCTTTTGGGTCAAGTATCGCCCACATCATTCCTCCAGCATTTTGGACGTGTTAACTCTTAATATTTAATTATGTGCCTTTTCAATTTTACATTAATTTTACTCTTTTAAGTGAAAATATCATTGACATATTATCAAATTGAAAGAAACTTACCACACCCCACCATAAAGCATCAGCATAACTTCCAAATCCAGTCATCCCTTTCTCATCAACCGCATCTTTTTCAGCCAGATACACGAAATAGGAAGAAAAAATCAGACCCAAAAAGCCTATGTATAGTGTTGTTATGAGCTCCTGAAAAACATAACATTAATTATATATGAAACAGCTGATCTTAGACAATAGGTTACTGTCGAATTTTTTTGTTAACCATCTCTCATTTTAAATCATTTCCCACATGATAGCAAGAGCTGTGCAGTAAAATAGTACTGTGTTCGGTATGTTGTTTCTTTCACTGTGGACATCAGTTTGCAAAGAACTTTATGATTATGATTTCAATTACTCAGAATCTGCATGCCAGGCAAAAATTTTGGGGAAACTGTTACTAATTCTGTTTGGTATGGCGAGGACACTGCTCAGGATCAGGAAAAAAGCTGCAGATGGTTCAGACTCAGCCATCTCCATCATAGGCAATAGCCTCCCCAGCATCAAGGACATCTTCAAAAGACAATCACTCAAAAAAGCAGCATCCACTATTAATGATCTCCATCACCCACGACATGTTCTCTTCTTAGTACTACCATCGGAGAGTAGGTACAGGAGCCTGAAGACACACACTCAACGTTTTAGGAACCATTTCTTCCCCTCCACAATCAGATTTCTGAATGGACTATGAATCCATGTACTGTATCTCACTATTTTTGCTCTTGCACTACTTATTTAATTGTAGTATATATATATATACACACACACACACACACACACATATATATATATATTACATACACACACACATATATATATATATATATGTATATATATATATATATATATATGTGTGTGTGTGTGTGTGTGTGTGTGTGTTTATTATATATATTTATTTACTTTTGTCACAAAAAATAAATTCACAACATGTAACAGTGATATTAAACCTTATTCTTATTCTGATATTAAAATCAGGTCACATGAACAAGGGTCTGAAAATCTTTCATTACCATGAAAACCAGTGGTAGAAAGCCATTAGACGGGCAGTGGTCTAGCTTGTGCTCATAGCTAACAGAAGGAAACAATAGATCAGGCACTTGGGGAAGAAGGATGGCCACAGTGGAGGGTAGTCCAGAAAAATAGTGAGTCAAGAGTCAGGGCATCAAGCACAGGGAATCCTCGTCGAACAAGAGGAAATGGAAGGGTTGCAAAAGGGGGAGTTCAGGGTTCTCAAAAGGAAGAGAATGTTTCATGGCTCAGTTGTGATGGCTACAGAGAAGATAGAGCTAAGAGGCCAAGGGGACACCTAAGCTTTGAACGTAAAAGGCTCTACCTGAAGGTAGTTCCTTGCATTTGATTCCAAGGGCAGATACCTGTAACTGCTGACTGAACCAGGCCTTGTAATAGAACAAAGAACACAAAACAGTACAGCATAGGATGCTTTGCTGAACTATTTAAGCTAATGAACTAATCCCTTCCATCTGGGGAATTATCAGTTAACGATTTGGGCCGAGCTCCTTCATTGGGACTGGAAAGAACAAGAAAAGAAGCCAGAATAATAAGGTAGAGGAGGAGGGTGTACAGGCTTGCAGACAATATGCAAGACCAGGTGAGGGGAAAGGTTTGTCAGTGGGGGAAGCATGTGAAGTAAGAAAATAGGAGGTGAAAGGTGGAAGAGGTAAAGGCAGTGAAAGGTGGAATCTTATTGGAGAGGACAGTGAAGTATGGAAGAAAGAGAAGTGGACCATGGAAGAAAGGGAAGGAGGAGGGGAACCCGAGGGAGATGATGGGCAATGGAGGACCACCTCGGGTTGGAGAAGCAACACCTCATATTCCATTTAAGTGGATCCATCCTGATGACTAGAACATCAATTCCTCTAACTGCCAGTAGTTACTCCTTACTTCCGCTTCTTCCTTTTTCCATTTCCATTCTGGTTACCCTCTCACCAGCCCATCTGGTTCCCCTCCTCCTTTCCTCCTTCCCTTTCTTCCATGATCACTGTCTTGTCCTACTGGATTCCTTCTTCTTCAGACCTTTACCTCTTTCTTCCACTTATCACCACCTACCTTCTTACTCCCCTAAACACTGATCTTCCCCCTCACCTGGTCTTCAACATAAATGGCCAGCCTGTATTCCTCCCTCTCCCCCCACCAACTAATTCTGGCTTCTGCTCCCCTCTCTAGTAGCCCTGATGGGTCTCAGTCTGAAACGTTGACTGTTTATTCCCTTCCAGAGGAGCTGACTGACGTGCTGAATTCCTCCAGAATTTTGTGTGCATTGTTATTCTTACATGTTCCATTCATACTTGCAAGATAAGAAATGGTGAAATACGAGTGAGAGGGAGAAAGTGAGAGAGCATCTGCCAAATAAAAGCTCACACATGACAAGTGCCAAGGATTGATAGTTTTAGTAAGACTAATGTCTGCAAATGAAAACAAAGGAGGCCATTGAAATACAAGTCAACTGCAAACCATAGAGAATGCAATTAAGTTTATTTGACTTCAGCAATAAAAGACATAAAATTGTCAATATGATAATATAGATATATGTATTTTGCAGATTAATTCACATCTACTATTTCCAACAGGGCTTTCACATGTGGAGTAGTGATTAGCAGATTTAAAAAAAAAATATTTAGAGAGACAGAACAAAACAGGCCCTACTGGCCCAGCAACCCACCCGTTTAACCCAGGCTTAATCTCAAGACAATTTACAATAACCGATTAGCCTACTAACCACATCTTTGGACCATGGGACCATGGGAGAAAACTGGAGTGGAGACTCAGATGAATCCTACACAGTCATGGGAGGCCATACAAACTACTTACAGGCCGTGTTGGAACTGAACTCCAAAGTCCGATACCCTGAGCTGCAATAGTTTTGCACCAGCTGCTACACTACCGTGGTTTCAAATGATAAAATTTCTGTTGAATCTTTGAGCGTGCATCAGAGGAAACAACATAATCAGTTATCAACTCAGACACACACACTGCTGTGGAATTCCTTTGGTGGAATTGGTGGAGCAAGGAGGATTAAAGGACACACTAAAGAGTTTGCACTAGAGATTGGAAGACTATGTGCAGAGCAATGGCAGATTTTAGAAGCAGAATCTTTTAAACTGGGAAGACACTAAAAGCGTCCACCACAACAAAGGTGGGTTTCTGCAGACCACTGAGTTGATGCATTTGTCCTTTTACATAGTATTCAGTGGTACAGACAATGGTTTGCTCCTTTGCACACTTTCAACAATGTGATGCAGGGTAAACCACAGCAACACACATCAAAGTTGCTGGTGAACGCAGCAGGCCAGGCAGCATCTCTAGGAAGAGGTATAGTCGACGTTTCAGGCCGAGACCCTTCGTCAGGACTAACTGAAGGAAGAGTGAGTAAGGGATTTGAAAGTTGGAGGGGGAGGGGGAGATCCAAAATGATAGGAGAAGACAGGAGGGGGAGGGATAGAGCCAAGTGCTGGACAGGTGATAGGCAAAAGGGGATACGAGAGGTTAAGCCACACTCTCTCCATGCACAATGTAGCTATGTTGCCCAGAAACTATCCACAGTACAACATGTGACATAATAAGGGATCTGTGTTTCATTAATTTCATCCCCTTTATACTCTTAAAAATGAAGGTTTTACTCTACGCATTTAAGTTGTATACTTTACACAAACTCCTAATGTTCACATAATTAAAATTAGTCCCATTTCCAGGATACCAATGCATTGCAGATTTTTTACTTTAAAATATAAAAACTTAATTTCTAATGCATAAGAGTTAATCCATACACTCTTGTGCTTCGAAAGGATTTCCAGTTATTGTTAGAATAACGTGATCCTTACATTCTTCATTTAAAATCAACTAAACTTTAAATCCAGTGTTACTGTTTCTGAAATAACAGCTGTGAGCAATCAACATTTTCCAAGTTCAAACACACCAGCAATTTTGTCTTATAAGTTTTTAAGGTTAAACAAATAGAAATAATCAATCTTGTCACTTAAAACCCTGGCACAATCATATAGTACTTTTTACATATTTACCCAATCATCAAATGCCAAGATAGCAGGTCATTAGTCTCTTGCAGCTATTTGCAACAATAAGACTATGAAATATCCTTCATATTTCATGAAGAGAATATTATAACTGAAGACAGATGAGAAAATATTTCAAATGAATCACTTGTACCAGCTTACAAATTATGCACAAATATAATTCCCGTTTACTTTTAATAACACATATACTAGAGTATACTAGAGTAGGTTTTCAAAAATAAAATGGCAGACTTGTTTTAAGTTTAAGGGAAATTGTAGCAACTCACTTTATTGTCAACCAAACGCAGAACATAACGTGCTGTAAAAGCTACGTCATTATGTCATCGTGTTAGACCAGCCTCTTAAAGCGAACCCCAACTCAGTGTTGGTGGTTGTGAATTACGCACGTTTCCACCCATTACATTTCCCTACACTAGTTTCTCCATTGCTAAAGCCTGTAGATGGCAGCTTGGAAAGGGCTGATCCAACTAGAAGTTAATGAAATTCATGCTTGCTTAATACCTAATGTCTAGAATTATCACATATTATAGACTTCAGCTGGCAAAGTGATGGATGCTGCCAGGTCTCTCTGTCCAAGAATTGCCCACAATGGAATGAATGCTACAACATCAAAAAATGTGCCCAAGCAGATACTGTGACCAACTTAGAACGTGTGGGTAAAGTATTAATTCTGACATCAACTTTGTAAGGCAAGCTGATTAACAGAAATTGGGATGACTTGTTTGATTTAACAGTTGGTTTCTTGTTTCATGGTAAGAGGTTATTCACTTCCAGGGAATTCGCTAAGAATGTTACCATCGGGAAGGAGGTACAGAAGTCTGAAGACACACACTCAGTGATTCAGGAAAAGCTTCTCCTCTGCCATCCGATTCCCATGAACACTACCTTGCTACTTGTTATTTCTGGGTTTTTTTCCATTACTTATTTTAACTTAACTATTTAACAGACAGATATAAACTTACCGTAATTCAGTGTTTTTTTTCCTCGATATTTATTTATAATGGGTTTCATTGTACTGCTGCCGTAAAGTTAACAAATTTCAAGACATCTGCCGGTGATAATTAAACCAGATTCTGATCCTGAATGTTAGGAGTTATGAAGAAAGTCAGAGTCACTAAATGGAAGACTTGCTCCCAATATTCTGCTCAAGTCATGACCTCTGCTGTGGTCAAATCTTCTGGATCTTGGTCTTGACAGATAGTCAGTTGGGTAGAATTCTCATCATTTCCATGAAAATATAAAATCTATTGTACAGCCCTCCCAACCTGTGGGTGTATGCCGTTTGTACTTGGAAACAGATGCTTACAAGTGTGTGAGGTACATGGGGCTTAATTCTTTGCTGGCAGTTCATTCAATAGCTTTGTTGCTTAGTTTTATCCCAATTTATTTTGGCAGGGCTAATAGTGGCAGATACACAAGATTTAAATAGTTCAATAGAAGATGGAAAACTAGCTTGATGCACATGTGGCAGCTGGCGAACAACTGACTCTGGTACATAATAGTCATTGACATATCAGATAATGCATTTACACTCAGTGACCATTTTATTAGGTACCTCCTGCAGCTAATAAAGTACCCACTGAGTGTATGCTCATGGTCTTCTGCTGCTGTAGCCCATCTACTTCAAGTTTTGAAGTGTTGTGCATTCAGAGATGCTCTTCTACACACCACTGTTGTGCATAGTTACTTGAGTTACTGTCTCCTTCCTGTCAGCTTGAACCAGTATGGCTATTCTCCTCTTACCTCTCTCATTAACGAGGCATTTTTACCCACATAACTGCTGCTCACTGGATGTTTTTCATTTTTGCACCATTCTCTGCAAAATCTAGAGACTGTAGTGTGTGAAAATCCTAGGGGATCAGTAGTTCCTGAGATAATCAAACCACCCTGTCTGGCACCAGCAAACATTCATCAGTCAGTCAATTTGATTTCAGTTCTTCCCTGTGATGTTCAGTCTGAACTATAACTGAACCTCTTGGCCATGTCTGCATGCCATTATGCAATGAGCTGTTGCCATATAATTGGCTGATTAGATATTTGCAGAAGTACAAGTGTACCTAATTAAGTGGCAACTAAGTGTAAATGAACATGAAAACAGTTGCCCATTCTGTGATGCAAGACTGTACTCCATTGGAGTATCAGTCTGCACCTATTGAAGTGCAATCTTGTTGCACTGCAGATCAATCTTTTCATTACCTTAAAGTTAGCAGAGCTCTGTTGGCCTTTACCTTGCATCTTCAGGGAAACAAAACGCCAATTCATCTGCTCTCATGTGCCTCAGCGTCAACACCAGATGACACAGATTACATATCATTGTCAGAGTTGAAGTGGTGCTTCCCTCATTCTGCACAACGTTCTGAATACATCCCTCATTTAAAACCTGACCAGTGCTATTGTGTGAAGTCACCCTCCAGCATGTAGGCGTACTAGTTTTAGCCTCTTGCCCAACTGCATCCCAACTCATGCTTTCAAAATGTTCTCTAAGTCATATTCTAGTCTTGATGCCAGTATCTGAACTGGTGCTTTGCAGGGACAAAGGGAATGATGTTGTGTGCCTTCTGCTACCAAATTAACCAAAATCTCAACAGCATCATCCTCAAAGGCTTGCACTACTGGAAATGCTGGTGGTCTTCTTCCTAACGATTCTTCAGTGACAAGGTCATAAATAATGGCAGTCCATGAACATAATCTCTTGTGAAAAGTGGAATCTTTTAAACAGAGAAGTAATTTCAGTAAGGGACGGTGTGATGTGGAAGGTGCTTCAAATATTTGCATACCAAGGAAAATATGTGACTCCAGAGCAGATCCTGGAGCTTAGGGCTCAATCACCCTAACGTCCATAGAGGGTAGGCTGTTCTCTTGCAGACCAAATCAATTAGACCCCAAACCTGAGAGAGCACCTTTCTGCCCGAAGAGCAGGCACCTATTTCTTGCAATCTTCACCTGCAAGACAAAAATGCAAACTACCAGATAGCTATGCTGGGCAAAGCAATAATATCTACATTCTCAGTGAGGGAGGGAATGAGTTTACCTACTAGATTTCAGAAGGGAGATCCAATTACCTAACGGATCTTCATGGCTTAAGGGGTCTCTAGATAATCCAGCTTATTAATAAGTACCAATAAACCTTCTTCTTCCTCTTATCATCCAAAAAGTTTCTTAATTCCCTTGTTTGTGCCTCCCATCGCTTAAATTCAAGTTTATGCGTGGTCTCCAGAATTGTGGTCGCATTTCTAATCTGGTTATATTCTTCACATAACATATCTGGTTGCAAGATGGGTTTAGTTGTACCATTCCTTAGCCTCATTAGGCGTGTATCTCCTGGGTAATACTGACGACATTACAAAGGGTTATCCTTGAATTCTATGCAAGAAGCACTTTAAAAAAAACAGGAAAATGGACTGACACAGGATAAAGATATTATGGCAATTGCCAGGAATCTTGCATGGCCTACATGCTAATCTTTTTGTGCTTGCACACCAGCTGCAGTTGATGGATAGAGAGTCCTTGTGGATTAATGGAGGTATAAAGACCACAATATGAGCAGCAAATGCAATACGTTAAACTGGAGGTCCAAGTGAACTGCTAGAACTACGTGGCAGCTGAAGTAGTGGCTATCAACATCAGCTCAGTTTTTCAAATGCCACATGCTCTAATTATTATTCCCAGTATTTTCCACCATTTCAGATCTCTAGTTACTAAGGTGTTTTTATTTGCTTCTCCTTCAGTTCTTACTAACAAACATTCTTCACCCTCTTTCAGACGACATCAGCATTTATGCCACCTAGACAGTCTTGACTATCATTGGCATTGAACCCTTCCCCACCTCCCATTCCCAAACCAATCCCAACAACTTAAAACACACTTATTTTCTCAGTTTTCCAGTCCTGATACAATGTCATTGACCTGAAATACTAACTCCATTCACAAAAGGAGCCTGACCAACTGACTTCTACTTTTATTTAAAACTATTCTCTTCTCAGTTCGCTGTCCAAAGCCTATTCCTTACCTACTCACACTTAATGGGCAATGCAGAACACCAATGGAGTTTATTCTTTGAACCCAGGACATGCCTGGAGAGGCAATAACAAGGTGTCAAGTGGTACTGAAGAGGCCACATTCTGGATGCCCTGGCAGTCATTGGTAGTAGGCAAACCTGACACAGAAGGGCTTGTCTTCTGCTAGAGCTGAAAGCTTCTAAGTATCTCAGATATTCAGAAATAATCAAAGACAATAAAGACTATCTTGCTGGCAAACGTGCAGTCTCTGGTGAATAAAATCAATGATCTCAGAGCTAGGGTGCTGAATCAGAGGGACATTAGGACCGCGTGTGTCCTTTGTTTCATGGAATCCTGGTCAACCCCTTCCGTACCAGATGCACTGATTCAGATCGATGGGTTTACTATACACTGTCAGGACAGATCTAGAGTGTTTCTCAAAAGCAGAGGTGGAGGAGTATGACTCATGATCAACTCTTCTTGGTGCATAAATATATCAGTGCTGTCCCAATTCTGCTCACCAGACCTGGAATATCTAGCAGTTAAGTGCTGTCCTTTTTGCCTACACGGGAATTCTCCGGGGTCATTTTGGTAACAGTATGCATTCCTCCTCAGGCCAAGGTCAATCAGGCTTTAGATGATCTGAGCAAGGGGATCAACATGCACAAAACAGCGCACCCCAATGCCTTCACCATCATTTTGGGAGATTTCAACCAGGCCAGTCTGAAAAAAATCTCTCAATTACGATCAACAGATCACTTACAATACCAAAGGAAACAACACACTGGACCGTTGCTAAACCACCATAAAGAATACCTACCATGCTATTCCATGCCCTCACTTGGGGAAGTCTGATCATGGGCAAAGGCTGAAGACTGCAGCACCAGCAGTGAGGACCAAGAAGATATGGACAAGGAAGGCACAGGAGCTTTTACAGGACTGCTTTGAATCAGTGGACTGGACTGTATTCAGGAATTCATCTTCAAACCTGGATGAATATGCTGCAGTTGTTACCAACTTCACTAAAACCTATGTGGATGAGTGTGTGCCTACAAAAACTTACTGTACATTCCCAAACCAAAAGCCGTGGATGAACTAGGAGGTATGTTTGTCTGCTGAAGGCTAGATCTGTGGCATTCAAGTCTGGCGATTAGGCCTGTACCAGAAAACCAGGTATTATTTGCAGAGGGCTATTTCAAGGGCAAAAAGACAATTTCGAATGAGGTTGGAGGCGACATCGTATGCACGGCAACTCTGGCAGGGTCTGCAGGACATTAGTTCCTAAAAAGCGAAACCCAATAGCATAAATGGCAGCAATGCTTCACTACCAGATGAATTCAACGTCTTCTATGCCAGCTTTGAAAGGGAGAACACAACTACAGCTGTGAAGATCCCTGCTGCACCTGATGATCCTGTGGTCTCTGTCTCAGAGGCCGACATTGGGCTGCCTTTAAAGAGAGTGAACCCTTGCAAGGCAGAATATCCAGATGGAGTACCTGTATCAACCAACTGGCAGGAGTATTCAAGGACATTTTCAACCTCTCACTGCTATGGGCAGAAGTTCCCACTTGCTTCAAAAAGGCAACAATTATACCAGTGCCTAAGAAGATTAATGTGAGCTGCCTAAAAGACTATCACCCGGTAGCACTCACATCAACAGTGATGAAATGCTTTGAGAGGTTGGTCATGACTAGACTGAACTCCTGCCTCAGCAAGGACCTGGACCCATTGCAATTTGCCTATTGCCACAATAGGTCAATGGCAGATGCAATCTCAATGGCTCTCCACACGGTTTTAGAACACCTGGACAACACCTACATCACTTCATTGACTATCGCCCAGCATTTAATACCATCATTCCCACAATCCTGATTAAGAAGCTGCAGAACCTGGGCCTCTGTACCTCCTTCTGCATTTGGATCCTCAACTTCCTAACCGGAAGACCGCAACCTATGCAGATTGGTGATAACATATCCTCCTCACTGACGATCAACACCGGCGCACCCAGGGATATGTGCTTAGCCCACTGCTCTACTGACTATATACACATGACTGTGTGGCTAGGCATAGCTCAAATACCATCTATAAATTTGCTGATGATACAACCATTGTTGGTAGGATATCAAGTGGTGACAAGAGGGTGTACAGGAGTGAGATATGCCAGCTAGTGGAGTGGTGCCGCAGCAACTCAACGTCAGTAAGACCAAAGAGCTGATTGTGGACTTCAGGAAGGGCATGACAAAGGAACACATACCAATCCTCAGAGGGATCAGAAGTGGAGAGAGTGAGCAGTTTCAAGTTCCCAGGTGTCAAGATCTCTGAGGATCTAACCTGGTCCCAACATATCGAGGTAGTTACAAAGAAAGCAAGACAGCGGCTGTACTTCATCAGGAGTTTGAAAAGATTTGGCATGTCAACAAACACACTCAAAAACTTCTATGGATGTACCATGGAGAGCATTCTGACAGGCTGCATCACTGTCTGGTATGGAGGGGCTACTACACAGGACAGAAAGAAGCTGCAGAGGATTGTAAATCTAGTCAGATCTATCTTGGGTACTAACCTACAAAGTACCCAGGATATCTTCAGGGAGCAGTGTCTCAGAAAAACAGCGTCCATTATTAAGGACCTCCAGCACCCAGGGCATGCCCTTTTCTCACTGTTGCCATCAGGTAGGAGGTACAGAAGCCTGAAGGCACACACTCAGCGATTCAGGAACAGCTTCTTCCCCTCTGCCATCCAGTTCCTAAATGGACATTGAACCCTTGGACACTACTTCACTTTTTGTTTCAGTATTTCTGATTTTTGCATGGTTTTAATGTATTCAATACATGTATACTGTAATTGATTTATTTATTTATTATTAATATTTTATTTTTTTTCTTCACTGCTAGATTATGTATTGCATTGAACTGCTACTGCTAAGTTAACAAATTTCACGTCACATGCCGGTCATAATAAACCTGAGTCTGATTCTGATTATTGTAAATAATTGAAATACTAATATGCTAGAAGTAAAATTGTCGGATAGTATTAAAAAAAGTTTAAATGAACTTCATTATTCTTTTTTCTCTACTTGCCATATTGGGAAACTTCATTCCAATGAATTAGAATTCTGCCCCTTCACCAGGCTTGACTGACAGTTTCACAGAGAACAATTATTCAGCATAATTCTGGCAAGATGGTGGTGCATTCCAGTAAGATTGCAGCAGTTTCTACGGGGTCAACAAAGGGTGCTAGTGTTCTTTGTAAACTTATTTTTTATGATCTCAAGATCCTGCTAGATATTGAGAACAAGGTACTGCAGGCCTACCCCATCAGCGAGTTGCTCGTTGGTGGAGAAAATGAAGGAGCTGGACTTGGTGCAGATCGTGCTGTTGCTCGATTCCAGTGAGGCATCGGCGTAGTCAGTGCACGGAAGAGGCATGCGGTCTAACACTGAGTGATCATCTCAGTCACTTTTCTTGTGATTGCAAGAACCTTTTGGACATTGTTAATGTGGAATGCTGCAAGTCTGATTCACTGATTTATTGGCGGGTGGCGGGGGAGCTGCATGGCCTTGGCCATAGCAAGGACTAAGCCTCAAGCCATGGTGTCACCTGTTTGCAGCTGCCAGAGAAAGGTGTCAGAGCTGATTCACTGGGGGTGGTGTGGCATGGCGTCCAGGCTGCAGTCAAAGGTGCCACCCCCTGTGTTCACTCAGCAGAAGACAAGCTGTATTGTGGCCAACTATAGATTTCTATGGCATTCATGGACTCAGGGTCCAGACTATTTTATTTTGTGCGGCGGTATTTGTGAGGGAATCCTGGAGTGACCCTATTAACTGTTTGAAGAGAGACAGAGACAGACATTCATCATTGATGGTTTGTTTGGAAAGGAGAGAGAGAGAGACAGAGTTATTTACCACTGATATGTTGCTTTTGAAAGGAGAGAGAGAGAGACGAAGGTTGACAGTTGGACTGTCACTTTAAGGCATTGGAAGTAACTTTGGATTTCTACTGAGTTTGGAGTTGGAGACAGCACCGAGCAGCTCGAAGGTTGCTATGGTGACCAAAGGCAGATTGTTGATATTTCTTCAAGGACTTGGTGCCTGTTTGCACTCCTTTACAGACAAAGGAGGGAGGGACTCTTTGAATGACAGGTGATGCTCAGCCTGGTGAAATAAATGAGAGGTCAGATGATACAGACCTCGGACACATGATCTGGACACTGAATGAACATTGTTGTGCCCGCAGAGAAAGTGGGCTTTGGAGGATCAATCAGGCGGATTGATCCAAATTGCTGTTCCAACGTAGAAGAAGGGGTTGACTGGTGGGGAGTTGTCTATGTGTCCATCCTCACCTGGGTGATAGCTCCACCACAGAAGACCGGTCCCCCGGTTAAGGTCACAGTCGGTGACTTGTAAAGGGTTTCGGAGGACGATGAGAAGATCGACGGCATCAGCTCACCTGAGGATTCACCTCACTCTCTCTCTCTCTCCATCACTACTCAACTAAATACCATGAACTGAACTGAACTTTACTCAACATCGTAAGACTGTATCTTTTTACCCCTAGACTTAAAGGAACTTGGTTTTTTCATACATATATATTCCACACTTACTTTTATATATAATCATTGCTAACCTGTGTGATTTATTTACTTTTATATTACTGTATTGCGTAGTTACTAATAAATATTATTAATTGTTAGCAATATGAGACTCCAAAGTGTTTTCCATCTCTGCTGGTTTCTTAACCCCTGTCACGGGGTACGTGACAGTATTTTACTGATCTTACATGTGCTTGCTACCTTGTATGTGCTATGTGTGCATTATGCTGTGCGTAACTGTTGGCACTGTATTTTGCACCTTGGTCCAGAGTAATGCTGTCTCATTTGGCTGTATTTATGGGTATTCATGTATAGTTGAATGACAACTAAACCTGAGTTGAATTGAGTAATGCCAGGAAATTCTAGCAAATCAGGGCCCCGCATTTGGGCTCTTTTCTGCAGGAGAGCAAGGGAGAAAACTTGTGGATCAACTGGCATCTATCCATCAGCTTTGGGACTAGGTCTTACTTATCAAGGAGCAGCTAAATGCTGGCAGTTCCTTTTAGAACTACAGGCCACATTCAACCTATATATCTTGTCACTCAAAGTCAGGGCTGAATACAGTAAGATGGCCTCCCCTCTTGCCTCCTGCTACTTGCTGAAGATAGTGGCGTACCTGACGATGAATGAATACAACAGATCCCAAAAGTCTCCAAGTACCACCTTGCCGGTCTACATGCAGCATCCTTAAGATCTGAAGGAAACGAATACCCCTGAGAAAAACAAAACAGAAATGACTATGTGAGAAAAGCTAAAAAAAAAATTGAAAATACTTTTCCTAGTGACTAACAATTCTCTTATGATTGAACTTTCAGTTACATCCTTCATTTGAAGGATCATTTGATTTACACTTCATTTATGTACATGGAGCATTTGTCTTTAGAAAACATACTATCTGCTTTGGTCACAGTTTTGCTTCATTTGTACCACCATTCCATCCTTGCCTAATCTTTACACTTGTTTTCCCTATCCTTAATACATCCAGGTGCATTTTGACAAGAGTTAAAACCAAATTCTAAAGAAGATCAGAGCTCTCACACTCAAATAGTATAAAATCTTTGCAATTCATGGCTATCACCAGGATAGTTATGATTAGGATAGGTATCATTGCAATAGCTATAATTACTAGTTTATTTATTTCCTCTTAACACCAAAGCAATAAGTCTGATTTATACTTCTGCGTTAACTGGATGCCCAAACCTACACAAGTGGCCTACGTGCGTTGTCAGCATTTATACTTGTGCATTGGTGTGTCTGCGTCATTCGGTAATTTGCGCACATCACGCATGCGCACTCACCTGCCCACGGAAGGCTTCGTGGTCATGGTAGTCTCGAGGTAAACAAGACGCAAGCGTTTTTTTTTTCGTGCAAAATGTGTCCTCCATAATTTCGGAGGTCTGTAAGGCTTTATGGAAAGCATTGCAGCCAGAGTTCCTTCCTTGCCCTTCAGTCACCCAATGGGAAGTTATTGCAGCGTAGGATGACATGCGATGCTGCCAAGCAGACCAATCACAGTTGTTACGGTCTGCGTTGCCGCAATGCGCGGTTACATTTTGGGACAGGTGCGCGTCGCAGCAACGCAAGCTCTCGCGTAGGGTTCCGTGTCGGCTTTGCGTAGGCTTTGCAGCGACGCAGACCTTATGGCGACGCGTTGATGCAGAAGTATAAACCAGGCTATAGTTCTGACAGACACTGAATCAACCAAGAACTTTTTATCCAACTTCAAATTTATGATCTGACCATCTAAGTCATATTCATTTGGATAAAATACCATCTATTAAAATTTTAAACTCAAGAGATTCTGCAGATCCTGGGAATCATGAGTAACACACACAAAATGCTGAAGGATCTCAGCATCTATAGAAAGGAAGTCAGAATCGACATTTCAGGCCAAGACCCAATATCAAGACCGGAAAGGGAGGAGGAGCAGCCCAAAATAAGGTGGTGGGGGGGAGGGGGAGGGAAAGGAGGACAAACTAGGTGATAGGTGAAGGGGAAGGTAATGGGTGGTGGAGCAGGAATAACTTCTGGTATCCTGGGAGAATAACTTCTCCCTCCTCTCTTTATTCATTCCCCATTCTAGTGCCCTCTTACCCCTTCTCTTTTCCTCAACTGCCTGTTACCTTCCTCTGGTATCCTTCCTTCTTCCCTTTCTCCCATTGTCCGCTCTCCTCTCCTATCAAATTCCTTCTTCAGCCCTTTACCTTGTCCACTTATCACCTCCCAACCTCTCAATTCATCCCCCCCTCCCCCACCCACCTATCTTCCGCCTCACCTATCACCTTCCAGCTTGTACTCCTTCCCTTTGCATCCTCAACTTTTTATTTTAGCTCTTCCTTTCCAGTCCCGATAAAGGGTCTCAGCCCAAAACGTTGACTCTTTATTCCTTTCCACTGATGCCTCCTGACCAGCTGAGCATTTTGTGTATTTATTAAAATTTAATGTATTAAGAAAAACAAAATTAAAATTCTCCCTCTGAAATCTCATTCTATATTCTAATGTTATTCTTATTAATATTCCAACTTTTTATCAGTAAATCTGGTACGGCTGGAGGAAAGTAATTTTTCTGAGTTTAAAAGGAAGAATTCTTAGATTTCTTTTTTTTTTTAAATTGCCTTAAATTGTTAGATGTTGACCTCCAGTCCTTATTGTAACTATACTTTTGAATTTTGCTCAAAGATATTTTCTCCAGATATAGAAAGGGATAATAGACTGAGATTCAAGATTGTTTAATGTCAATTCCAATATGCCAGTGTAAAGGAGAATGAAATAATTGTTACTCAGGATCTGATGCAGCACCAAAATACACGATTAAAGAACACAATAATAAAAAAAACACAATAAATATAAATACATAAGATAGCTTATATATACATCGATTGATCGTGTGTATATAAAGTGACGCCACACACAGGAGTGTCCGTACATAAGGTGACTCTGAAAGGAAATGATAAAGTTGGGGGCATGTAGTGGTGAGTTAATGGGTGAAAGTTGATCAGCTTTTCTGTTTGGGGAAAGTAACTGTTTTTGAGTTTAGTGTCCCTGCTGTGGATGCTACCTAGCCTCCTTCCTGATGGGAGTGAGACAAATAGTCCATGAGGAACTTGGGTTGATTTCTTTCTAATAATGCTGGCTTTTTTCTGGCACCTTTCTGTCTGCATGTCCTTGATGGTGGATAGGCTGTACCAATGAAGCATTGGCAGTTTTGATTACCCTGTTGTGGAGCGTTCCTGCCAGCTGCAGTGCCATTTCCATACCATGCTGTGATGCGGCATGTTAGAATGCTCTCTACTGTGCATCTGTAAAAAGTCATGAGTACTGATATGCATAGTCCAGCTCTCTTCTGCCTTCTCAGAAAGTAGAGAGATTGGTGAGCTTTCTGGACTGTGTAGGATGCGTTCTGGGACCTTGAGAGGTTGTGTGTGATGTGCCCTCCCAGGAGTTTGAAACTGCTCACAGTTTCCACTGAGAGGGGTAAAGAGGGGTGTGAGTAGTGTGAGTTCTCCTGAAGTTTGTACTGACCGAAGTCAATAACCATCTCCTTTGGCTTGTTGACAATTGACAAAGAGATGATTGGCCTGGCACCAAGGCCTTGAGCTCTTCAACCTCCTCTCTGTAGCGTGTCTCATCATAAGGGATAAAAACTGATATACCTCAAAATATTACTGCTTAAAAGCTGTTAATACTATTTAAGGGAAAACAGAATTAAATTTTAATAAAATACAATTAATGATGGCTGGCTGCACATCATCATGCAATGCATGGATGTAAGTTAATCCATACAAATGTGATGTAATGCATTTTGTTTTCTGTAACACTGGCCAGGCATATACAGTAAAAGGAAGGTTAATGCATGCAGGGAAGATGAGGTTCAGTTTCAGAACTCCCTGAAAATGGTGGGCTTTACTTACAAGGAGATATTGCATAGGATGGGATTGCAGGAGACTGAGAACATGATTTTGTAGAGGTCATAAAATTATGAAAGACATTGAAAAAGTGGGCAGTCACAGTCTTTTGTCAAAATTCTGAGGGGCATTTTATTCTAGACATAGGGTGGTGAATCTATGCAACCGGTTTCCAGAGGAGGTGGTAAAGGCAAGTACAATCACAGCATTTAAGAAGCATTTGGATCAGTACAGGGATAGGAATGGAATAGAGGAATAGAAGGATATGGGATTAGTGTAGACAAGCTTTTTATTCATCAAGACCAAGTCATGCTATAGGGCAAACACAAGGAAATCTGCAGATGCTGGAATTTCAAGCAACACACATAAAAGTTGCTGGTGAACGCAGCAGGCCAGGCAGCATCTCTAGGAAGAGGTACAGTCGACGTTTTGGGCCAAGACCCTTCGTCAGGACTAACTGAAAGAAGAGCTAGTAAGAGATTTGAAAGTGGGAGGTGGAGGAGGAGATCTGAAATGATAGGAAAAGACAGGAGGGGGAGTGATGGAGCCAAGAGCTGGACAGGTGATTGGCAAAAGGGATATGAGAGGATCATGGGACAGGAGGCCCAGGGAGAAAGAAAAGAGGGAGGGGGGAAAAGCACAGAGGATGGGCAAGGGGTATAGTGAGAGGGGCAGAGGGAGAAAAAGGAGAGAGAGAAAAAGGATGTGTGTATATAAATAAATAATGGATGGGGTACGAGGAGGAGGTGGGGCATTTCTATGCTGCGTGACTCTATGATGTGTACATGCATCAGCTTTTCTCACTTTCTGTTGCTATTCAAAGATGGAACTTCATTCTTTTAGAAACTCAGTGAGACTCTACAATAGAATTCAACAAATAAACAAATTCAAAAAAAAGTTATGGACTTGTATTCTCTTAAGTGTGAGACTCTTCAGCAACCCTCACTTGCCCTGTCATAAATGATGCTACACAGAAAAACAAACATGCACATGATGTGAAATAAATTAAGTCAAGCTTTAAATTAAACAACAAAATTTTGGCCTATTGCAAAAACAAGATTCATAATCAAGATGTTGCATTCTGAAGAACTCATTCAGTTAAACATGGAAACTGGACATTTCAGAAGTCTGTATTTACTTATTAATTTGCAAAACCACCATGCTTTACACCCTTTATCACTGAATCAGAGTTTTCAAATAAACCCCAAAATATTTGCTGATAAATTAAGTTCAAAATCTTGCTGCAATAAAGTACTCCCAAGTTTCATAATGTTAATGAATCTTGTTCAGAATCAAAGTCTATTGCAAGTTTTACAACTGCATCAATTGTTCATTTACTCTAGATTTTCTGGCTTCTACAAACTGATTGGTCCACTGGAGAGACATAATTTCTTTTTGCAGCCTTCATTCAAATTACATTGTGGAACTGTGCAGCAATACCTGATAGCGGAAGTGGCAAAGACTTGGCCATTTGATCCAACGCTGAGAACTATGATGGATGCAATCACTACAATCAGATCTGCAAGTAAAAAAAAAGCAGACATGCTGGTTAAGTTTCAATAGTAGGATGATAAAGACATAATTCTTATCTCTTCAAAGCAACATCCACAGAGATCATTGCACTGGTAGTAAACATTCAAAACCCACAGCTGGAACAATTTTCAAACAGCATATTTAACACCATTAAAACACTCAGATGTTCATTCGGATCTACAGGACATTTTGTTTAATGGCAACTGCAGAAACTAGAACTGACCATGATTTAAACAAATGTTAAGGCAGGATATTCAAGAAGAATCCCCTAAAATTCTCACCTATAATTGAAATAGGTTTTCTAGCAAACCGAATCCTTCCTTTAACACCAACATATTTACTCCTGCAGCCTGCAGACCATAGCCGGACGACATATTCAGCTCCAAAAAACACCACTAATACAATTTCCTAAACAGAGAAAGAATGAACTGTTAAGAATGGAGTGACGTTTCTGCATAAAAGCATAAAGTTGATGATAATTACAATAATGGATAAATGTTTAGAATATTTTTTGGACACGTTAGCAAAGAAACCAAGTTCAAATTCAAGTACAAATTGCCATTGGACAAGTGTTAGAGTCATGAAGTTACACAGCACAGAAGCAGGCCTTTTTTAACTAGATCCAAGCCAACCATCAAATATCCATTTACCTTAATCCTCCCAAAGGTCCATTTTGTTCAATCCCTCATTCTACAATCGACTACACAATACTCCTAGAATATAGTCAAAAACTGAAGCATGCAAGGAAACCCACACAGTCATAGCAACAGCATGCAAAATCCATAAAGACAGTAAGCAGCAAACGCAGGTTGTTGGAGATATGAGGCAGCAGCTCTACTAGCTCTACCACGGTGCTGTCCATACAGTCATTTTTCTGTGACTAAATTTCTTCAATACCATCCTCAAACATATTTCTAAAATCTTTATTTAATTCCAGTCTGTGCCAAGTGTAACTTAGTATGATGCAATCTATTTCAAGAATTTTTAAACCTCAGTGAAATTAAATAAGCTTTCTCTTTCTACTTATTGTTCAACCTCTTATTTTCCTTTGAAATTATTTAAATTAATTTTCTTCTGTCTTTGATTTCCATCAAATCCACTTGTGTGTGACTATTGTTTTCAGATGTTTCCAGTGGTTTTCTTAGCCTTTATTTTTGTTCCATTCCTTTTGTGCTGCAAGCACTTTTATTTTCTCATTGCACCATCTCCCTTCCTTCCATTCGATGTGCATACGGGATAAAGATTATCAGCAGTTTTCCTGATTATGTTTAAAGTTAATACCATTATCATTAAAATACAGAAATCTAATTTTCAACCGTGTTGGCGTGTGGCCAGGTGGCTAAAGCATTCGTCTAATGATTTGAAGGTCGCTAGTTCGAGCCTTGGCTGAGGCAATGTCTGTGTCCTTGAGCAAGGCACTTAACTACACATTGCTCTGCGACAACACCGGTGCCAAGCTGTATGGGTCCTAATGCCCTTCCTTTGGACAACATCGGTGGCGTGGAGAGGGGAGACTTGCAGCATGGGCAACTGCTGGTCTTCCATACAACCTGCGCCCTGGAAACCTTCCAAGGTGCAAATCCATGGTCTCTTGAGACTAATGGGGGCCTATAACAAAAAAAATTCATGCTTATATTTATTAGAATTATTAGTTCTTAGGGAAAAAACTATGTAGATCAATGCTAGCTCAATTTTATATGGTATTTTAAAGTGATTGGCATGCAGATTAAGAAACCTCCATTCCAAACATCAACACTCAGTTGCACTTAACTCCAAGTTGTAAAATGTAAAAGTAAGTGTATTCAGCCTATAATATGAGGTGTCTAGCTCACAGGATGGCTCAAAACTGAACAATAAACTAGCCCATAAAAGTGGCAGTACAGGAACAACAATTTTTTTTAAATCCGCTGGTCCAAAGTTATTTTTCCCATAATGCCATGAGAAAAGTTTCAACTTATCCACTTTTTTTTGATTTGTTGTTGGTGGAGCGATCTTCAGGTGAAGTTTTCTGATGTGTTTTCTTCTACTGATATTGGTGTCTTTACAAAAACATTAATTGCAATTATTAAATTACAGCAAAACATTCCAGTTCTTCCTTAGAATGCTACTTGTATTTCTGCTCACCCCGACACAGATGTGAGTCAATGTCTATTTTTCTTTAGTTCACATTGAACAAAATCTTCTGAAAGCCTATCCTCATTTCCAATAACGGTTGATCAAAATGTGCAGCATTTGGATGAGTTTTCCTTACAACTTGGAATCTCTAACCATATCCTATGAGGTGTCACTAACATAAATGAAAATTTGGAGCACTGTTCTTACCCTTCTTCATGCTCTTGGTACTTTTCAATACAACAGAGAATCTGCTAGAGGAACTAAGAGTGGACAGGGGAGATGGCCAGTATAAAAAGAGAAACATGGAAACAGGAGTGAGAAAGAGTGAGAGTGAGAAAGTAACTGAGTGAGAGAGAGAGAGAGAGAGAGAGTGAGTGGAGAGAGTGGCTGAATGAGAGAGGGTGAGTGAGCGAGTGTGAGCGAGTGGAGAGAGTGGCTGAATGAGAGAGGGTGAGTGAGCGAGTGTGAGTGAGTGGAGAGAGTGGCTGAATGAGAGAGGGTGAGTGAGTGTGAGGGAGAGAGCGTGAGAGCAAGAGAGAGAGAGATTCAATACAACCAACATAAAATGGAAAATGAAGATTAAAGGAATAAACATGGAAAAGGAGCACAGCTTTTTACTTTGCTCACACATTAACAGCACAGAACCATTGTAAATTCAAATGTTCTGAATGGGAGGAAGACAGAGTGGGGAAATACTGGAAATACTCTGTAGATCAGACAGCTTTCATGAAGAGAGGGGCAACATTAAAACTTTGAATCAGAGTTCAGAGTGCTTAGAGATACATTAGTGACCAATGTGAACTACAAGCTTCTTACAGCTGGATTGCTGATATACCCACTCCCCAGAATACAGATTCCTTATTCCATTTTCTCAATTTTTCTCTAGTATCCATTTAACAAGGCACCTTTTATAAAATTGCTTTAGTATATCTTTGTTCTTCAAACATGGTTATTCTTCCATCATCGGTTTACAGCCTTCCTACTGAGGACTGTTTTGAGTTTTACAGGATTATTTTATGCTTGATGAACAGTGGTGTTGTTCCTCTCAGCGCCTTGTGGCATATTGGGCAGCAGCCTTGCAGTTTCTTTAGCATTTGTCTGATTTTTATGAGGCTGAGTTGCTTGCTCGATGCTCAACCCGGCATGGATGGAAAGCGTGCAAGGGGCCGGCTGGATTCGAACCTGTGACCACTCACCTCAAAGTCCGGTGCAGGTGCCACTACACCACTGGCCTTGATGAGCATCAGTTTACTTTGTTTATTTTGCGGATTTTTAAAAATTAAATCTATATCGGAATCACTTTTTTTGCCAGTGGAACATACCAGAATTGTTTGAGATTTGGTGCCAAGTATACATCACAGGACAATACCATAACAGACAACACAACAGCAACCAACAGTTTACAAGACAAAAGTGCAAACAGCCATGGGCAATCAACAACTAGCAGAAACATCAATAATCAAACTTAAATAAATGTGAACTTATGAACAAACTCAATAATTACCAACAGAAGAGTGAGAGAGAGAGCAGGAAAGACCATTTAATGGATGCTGTGCAGGGACAGTTAGAGTATTACACCTGAGTGAATTTTGTTGAGAAGCTGGATAGCTACAGGAAAGAAGCTTCAGAGATGACATGTAGTCCTGGTGGTGATGGACTTGTAGTGTCTCCTTGATGGTAATTTGCTGAATAAGTGACTGTTAGAGTGGGTGGAGTCAGCGGTGTTTGTTTTTTTTAGCTCTTTTCCTCACTCTGGCAATGAACAGGTATTCAAATGTCGGTAGCTGACGGTCAATGACCTTCTCCACTGAGTGGATCACTCGCTGCAACATGGACTTGGAGCGGGAGGAGGTGGCGGGAAACCGAACAGTGACAGAGGTGGTCGCAACACCCTAAATGATGGCTGAGCAAAATTCAACAGGTCACACCCTGAGCTGTTAAGCTCCCCAAGCTGGTATAAGAAGAACAATCTCTCCTGGACTTTCCTAGCGATGAGCGTAGCGCGCTTGTCCCACTTCGATGTACTGGTAATGGTAGTCCCCAGGAATTTGAATGACTTGGCCACAGACAGCGTCCGACCATTAACTTCCAAGGGTAGAGGGTTGTTGGCAGGTCAACCCTCATTTCCACGGTCTTGATAACATTAAGCTCCAAGTTGTTATGAGCACACCCTGCTGCAAGACAAGTCTACCTCTCTTTAATAGCAGGTCACATCATTATTAGAGATGAGACCAACTACAGTCATGTCATCTGTGAACTTTAGGATTTTATTTGTTTGTGGAGGTACAGTCATTTGCATACAGTGAAGACAGGAGGGGTGAAAGATCACAGCCCCGGGGAAAGCCTGTGCTTATAGACATTGGATTAGACAAGTAGGTGCCCAGCCTTACATAGTGTTTCCTTCCTGACAGGAAGTTCGTAATCCACTGATAGATATTGTAGGGTACTGATAGCTGGATTAGCAACTCCAGAACAAGTAGTGTTGAAGGTGGAGCTATAATCCACAAACATGATCCTCATATAGGTGTTGGGAGAGACCAGGTGTTGAAGAATGTAATGAAGACACAAGTTAACTCCATCCTCAACTGAGCGATTTGCTCTGTAAACAAACTGTAACAGGTCAAGAAGAGGATCAGTAATAGAATTAGGTAGGCCAACATCAGACGTGCAAACGTTTCCATAACCAGTGAAGTCAGAGCAACTGACCTATATTCATTAAGTTCAGTGATGCTGTCTTTCTGGGGAACTGGAATGATTGTAGCAACTTTAAAAGGAAATAGCGTCTCTAATAGATTTTTATTTTACATTTCTAGACAATGCGTCTTTCATGAATTCAATAATCCAAAGAAGAAGCCTATTTTTAATTATAAGCAATCTGCTTTGAGGAACATTAATAAAAGCAATGCAATTTTTTCCCTTTTTAAACTTCCAGCTGACTGGTTGACAAAATAGTGCATCAACATTAATCCTTGACATACATTCATCATTCATCTAGTCCACGCCAAGACAAATAATAAAATAATGCTTGGTCAGGTTAAATAAAAGCACGCAAATGGCAGAATGAATTTCAAAATCAACCTTATGTTATTCCCAAGCACCAACACCTTACTATTGTTGTTAATGTGTACAACCTGTAATAATGCACAGCAGCAGGTTGATGAAGTAATTTTAATTGCCCTCTTCAAACCTTTAAAAAGTAGTGTCAGAAAAGCCACTAGTTCCAGACTTTTCAATGAGCCACATGCATATCACAATTTCTTCCTCACTAATGGGTCAGAACCTTATAATTTCCTACCTATTAAGATAGTAAAAAATCCAATCACTACAACTTGTGATTCATGGTTTCAAACAGAAACCTCTACAACTCATTTCCTTCCTTAAATACTGTTCAACTCACAGAGTTCCTTCAGGAGGAAAAATACCATTACTAAAATCTCGAGGCAAGTAGCAATAGGCAAAAAGGCAGCCTTACTTAAAAAGAAAACTATTTAAATATAATCAATCCTTTCAATATCTCCAAAATAAGCAAGGTATGCTTTCTTTGAGTCAAATCAATTCAGTTCGTCTAATCTCACACCTGCCTGCTGGCAGATCCTCATTGTGATAATTCTGTGGCACTCTATCAATAAGACTTTCGCATCTGAAAATCTAGGTTGTTAGCTTGTGAACAAAGCTTTGAGAAATTCTGATTTTTTTTTATCTTTCTCTGTGGGCAATGGGGGTCGGTCTTGTTATTTTTTTTTAAATTGGGTTCATTCGGGTTCCTAGCTTTGCGACTGCCTGTAAAGCAAACAAATCTGAAGTTTATCCAATCACAAACAAGAGAAAGTATGCAGATGCTGGAAATCCAAACAACATACACACAAAATGCTGGAGGAACTCAGCAGGCCAGGCAGCATCCATGGAAAAGAGTATAGTTGACATTTTGGGCTGGGATCTTTCATCAAGGTAGTATAATTTATACATTCTTTGATAAAAAATGCACTCTGACAGAATAAACCCTTGATAGTTGCCAGTGTAATCCATTAGCAGATGCTACAATTAACTGCCATGTTTTCTGTAAGGATTTCTGCTTTAGTCACTCTACCACAAGTGTAGACAATGTTCTGTCCAACATAACCTGAGAAGTTATTGCTATCCAATTGACATTTTGTAAACTTTACTTGCAAGTACCCTCCTGATGATCTGATTTCAAGGTGTGCCCTTCCCGTCAACCATCCTTCAATACCCTTCAGATGATAGAAGGCCAGAATTTGAGTTAAATGGGAACACAAGTGGTGTGGCTTTTTTTTTTTAAAGCACAGTATCAATTTATTCCACCTGAAAACAATTACAAAGATTATACAGTATTTTTTAAAAATGTGAACTGCAATTTGGTACAGGATATACGTTCCTTACCAATTTGCTGCAATTTGCAAATCCGAATGCTCATATTTTGCAGGTAGGTAAATGTTTCTGTAAATCCATATTGCTCAATAATCTGTAATTCATAACTAATTTTATTTTAAGAAACCAGAAACATATATGATTTTGTGGTATATCACAAGACACGTTTTGGTCTTTGTGCAATACATCACTGAAACAATACACTCAGTGACCATATTATTCGGTCCCTCCTGCATCTAATAAAATGGCCACCGTTATGTTTGCTGTCCTCTGCTGCTATAGACCATCCACTTCAAGGTTCAACATTCATTCATAGGTGCTCTTCTGCATACCACTGTTGTAATGCATGGTTATTTGAGTTACTGTCACATTCTTGTCAGCTTGAACCAGTCTGGCCATTCTGCTCTGACCTCTCTCATTAACAAGGTGTTTTTACCCACAGGGCTACCACTAACTGGATGGATTTTTTTTGTTTCTTCACACCATTTTCTGTAAACTCTAGAGACCATTGCGCATGAAAATCCCAGGAGATCAACAGATTCTGAGATACTTAAAACACCATGTCCAGCACCAACAATCATTTCATGGACAAAGTCTCTTAGATCTCATTTCTTCACCATTCTGATGTTTGGTCTGAACAGCAACTGAATCACTTGACCGTGTCTGCTTGCTTTCCTGCACTGAGTTGTTGCTACATGATTGGCTGATTGAATATTTGTGTTAACAAGCAGGTGTACAGGTGTATCTAATAAATTGGCCACTATATCAAATGGTGAATATGTCTATCAAATCCAAGAGGAAATGTACTATCACACAGGGATTTGGGTAATTGTTCAAATTACAGCTGTTAGCATCAGCTCCTTAACTTTGTCAATTATCAGGCTCCAGGCTTCCTTGAAGCAGAATTTAATCACTGCACAGAAGGTGCCCTTTCATATAATGCATTTGTGAAGACTAATGCTTATGTAACTAACACAAATTTATTCATATAAAATGGAACATGATAGGTTTTTCATATTTATTCATCTATCACCGAAAGGATTGTGATAGACTACCACTGTCAGCGGAAAATCTCAAATCTACAGCTTTCTCTCCTTTAAGTGAGGCCTTCAGTGCCTGTTCCAGTAAAGCCACCCATAACAGCTGTACTCCAGATCTCCTCACCTAAAATCCAGTTTCAAAACATGCAGTACAGAACTGGCTCAGACATTCATAAGATTTAGCTCTCCTTTAGATTTATTTTGCTCCCTTTTAGTAAAACCACTTAATGTTTGGTATTAGCTGGAAGGTCAAGGATGACCACTGAATGATCTACTACAATTAACCTCCTTAAACATACTTTGCATCTGTAATATCTGACAAAAAGTGTTCAAAAATGTTTTCGTTACTAATCAGAGATCCATTGAGGACTCTGTGCTTTTTTTTTCAAACTGTGATGATTATTGGGAGACAATCATCTCCCCGAAAATCCAGATAATTCCAAATTCCAACATGAACTTTACAAACCATCTCACCATATGTCACACATATTGATCCTTGGAACTCATTCCCATTAATCTTCTGCCTCCCATCTCCACTTCCCTGTCCATCTTGGTCCTGAACCAAATTAATCAGCCATCATTCCTTTAGAAAGGAAAAATTCACCTTGATACTTTCCCTTAACAACCACCTATTTCCAGAGCCATGCTCTTCACTCTTACCCTATCGTTCTCAGAACCATCAAGTTAACTTTCCACTTATTGCAAGACCAAAATATACAGACCCAAAATATGGCTTTTGACATTCTTTGTGAGAATGGAATTGTGTAAAATTCAAAAAGAAACTACAGATGTTGTAATTTTTAAATAAAAATAGAAAATTCTAGAAATACTCGGCAGGATCAAGCAGCAAAAATTCCTTCCTTTGTAGAGGTGCTTTATTAATGCAGTTGTCCCAGCAAAACAAAAATAGCCTTTGCCATAGACCCTGTGAACATTGCTGACCATGAACTTAACAATCATAACCTGCCAATATACTAAATACAGACCTTGGCAAAAGATGAATGGATTTTATAAAATAAACGGAGAGCGTGAAGAGAAATAAAATTTAAATGTTGCAGTCAAAGACCGCGGATCAGAACAGGGAAGAGAAAACAAGTTAGTTTTAATTTGGTGAAAATCCTGAGGTGAAATGGACATTCTGTCCTTACCTTCCCAACTTCCCCTGCAGTTTCTAGCTTTTCCAGTTCTGATTAAGAGTCTTGTTCTGTAAAATTAACTTTTTCATTTTTTTTTTTTTAAAAGTGATTCTGCAAGTAACAGGCCCCAAACAAGAGAAATTCTGCAGATGCTGGAAATCCAAGCAACACACACAAAAATTCTGGAGAAACTCGGCAGCCAGACAGCACCTATGGAAAAAAGTACAGTCGGCGTTTCAGGCCGAAACGACGGTACTTTTTTTCCATAGATGTTGTCTGGCCTGCTGAGCTCCAGCATTTTGACAGTAACAGTCGGCACAACGAACCTACATCACCTAATTACACCCATGTGACCAATTAACCTGCTACCCTGTAGGTCTTTGGCATGTGGGAGGAAACCTGAGCACCTGGAGCAAATCCACATGGTCACGGGGAGAATACACAAACTCATTACAAACAGCAGCAAGAATTGAAACTGGGCTATTTGCACTGTAATAACATTACGCTAACCATTACACCGCCATTTTGCTATATATTGTTGCTGTCTTACCTGCAGAATTTTTCCACCATTTTTTTGTTTACAATCCCTCAATATTTTCCTCACCCATTTTCATAACAACTTTTCTTGGTGATTCAAACTGATTTCACATTTGCTTCCACTTACATTTATCATTGAGTGATGGTATATCTGCCCACTCCACAACATCACCTTGGAATAGTATTGAAATGAAGATAACACTCTACTATGTCTGGAAAGTAAAACAAAACAAGGCACTGAGGATACCCAAAAATTTGCAATACAAACCGAATGTGATAGAATTACTAAGGAGGTCAAGTAGCATTAACAGAAGGAGAAAAAGAATCAACATTTCATGTCACAGGCGTTTCATCAGAACCATTTGTGATCGATCGCTAATCTACACCGTTTGTACCTTGTTACACTCTGCAGAGGAGGAACAGGCCAATTACAAGAGAAATATTTATAGATTGAATATTTACGTATCTTTCATTACGTTTACCACTCTCCCTATAACTCAAGTCCTCTAGTATCGGCAACATCCTAGTAAATCTTGACTGCATTCTTTCTAGTTCAACCGCATCCTCCCCATTAGAGAAGGGGTTCCCAAACTTCTTTTATGCTATGGATCCCTACCATTAACCGAGGGGTCAGGTTGGGAATCCTCACATTAGAGGGTGACCAAAACTGTACACAGTACTCCAAGTGTGGCCTTATACAATGCAACACTATGTCCCAACTCCCAATACTCAATGCCCTGACTGATAAAGGCCAGTGTGCAAAATGCCTTTTTCACCACCATGTCTACCTGTGATGCCACTTTCAGCAAAGTATGCACTTGTATTCATTCCTAGGTCTCTCTGTTCCGTTTCACTCTCTAGTGCTCTACCATTGATTGTACAAGTTATATGCAAGTTTGACTTTCCAAAATGCATCACCTCACACTCACCTGTGTTGAAATCCATTTGCCATTCCTTGGCCCACTTCCCTAACTGATCAAGATCCCCTTGTAATTCATGACAACCTTCTTCACTATCAACACCTCTTAATTCAGTGTCGTCCACAAACTTACTGATCAACCCTAATGCATTTGCTTGCAAGTCATTTATGTACTGTACATAATGAATAACAATGGTGCCAATACTGACCCCTGCAGCACACCACTGGTCACAGTCCTCCATTCTGAGAATCAAACTTCATCCAGCACCCTCTGCTTTCTGCCTCTGAGCCCATTCTGAATTCATCTAAATAGCTCTCTTTGGATTTCATGGGACCTAACCTTCCAGAACAGCCTACCAAACAGGACCTTGTCAAACACCTTGCTTTTAGTCCAAATAAACGACATCCACTACCCTACCCTTATCAACCGCTTTTAGCTACCTCTTCAACAAAGTATAAAAGGTTCCTTGAGCACAACTTCCCACACACAAAGCCATGATGACACCTCCTAATCAGACTCTATCTGTTCAAATGCTGGTAGATCCTATGACTTGGAATTGCCTCCAGTAACTTCCCCACTAGATGTCAGGCTGACCATCCTGGCTGGTCCTTGCTACCCTTCTTAAACACCTCCCAGTCTTCAGGAACTCCACCATTGGCAAATGATGGAACAGGTATCTCCACAAGGGCCTCTGTACTTCTTTTCTAGCTTCCCATAAAGTCTGAGGACGCACTCAGTCAGGCCCTAGGGATTTATCCACCTTAAAGACCTATAAGTCTGCAAATACCTCCACCAGAGTGATAATAAATTTCCTCTGAAATATCTCCAATAATTCCTTTTATCTTGAGCAACCATGATTTTCTCCTCAGTAAACACAGAAAAGAAAAATATTCATTACAATTCCACCCATCTCCAGCACCTTAAGTCACAGTTGACTCTGTTGACCACTAAAGGTGAGGGGCTACTCTCTCTATAGCCACCATTTTAGTCTTATTATAGCTAAAAAGCTCTTTGGATTTTCCTTAACCCTACCTGCCAATCTACCCCATGCCTTTTCTTTGCACTCCTGATTTCCTTCTTAAGATTATTCTTAATCTTTTATAGTTATTCATTGATTCACTTATTCCCAACCTCCTAAACCCAATGGCTGCTTCCTTCCTTTCCTTGATCAGAGCTCTCATCAGCTAAGGTCCCTTAAAATATCCAGGGTTACCCTTCTCCTAAACAGGAGCTTGCTGCTCGTTCCTTTTCTCTTCATACAAGCTTAAGTAATCAACCTCTGCTTGATCATGTCTCATTTAATTCCTCATCTTGATCTATCGGAGCAAGGTTCTGGACTCAAACTTAAATTCGGTGACCCCAAAATGAAGGTGAACTGAAGAAAATGTGATTGTCATCTGCTACAGTCCAAATTGCAGCCGCGGCAAAAAAGGAACATATAAATAAAGACTGTCAAAGATACGACTTGCATTCACTACAGAAATCTAGGAAGTGCTAGACGCACATTAATTCAGACTGAATTTTATGATCACTAGCAAGGGTAGTTTTGGCCCTGCTTTGTGAGTTTCAAGTTTTGGCCCTTCTTCAGGTTCATATAGAAAAAAAGCTCCAAGAAAACTCAATATGCATAGAAATTCAATGACTAAAGCCTTCCTATCCACCTACAGCTGGTCCAGATTAAACCTAAGCTGTAACATGTGCAACAGCAATCTCTTGAACCTTCTCAAACTTCATGTTCACTAACAATCAAACTTCAGAAATTCTGCATAACCAACTCTCCAACCATTCACAAGCCTGAAAGTCATTGAGGATCCTCTAAACAGCATTATTTGTAATGGTGTGTGGGGATGTGTCTTTCCAGCTGTTTCATATCAGATTCCATGGGCAAACCCAATAAGAGGTCCAATTTGGGGCAGTACAGTGATACACCTGAAAGGGTACCTGCCTCACAGCACCTGTGAGCTAGCCTGACCAACAGTATCATCTACTGTATGCGGAGCTTGCACATTTTCTCTATAACCACATGGGTTTTATTTGGGTATTCCCATTTCCTCCCACAACCCAAAGGCATGTGGGTTTATAGGAATATCAACCACCGTAAATCACACCTAATGTATAGTTGAGCGAGAATATGAGGGAGTTGGTGGAAGACAGAGAAAATAGGTCATACGAAAAATAGGCTTGTGTATAAGGCACATGATAAAATGGGCCATAGTCAGCAGTTTCCTCAAGGGAAAATCTTGCTTGACAAATCTATTGGAATTCTTTGAAGAAATAACAAGCAGGATAGACAAAGGAGAATCAGTTGATGTTGTGTACTTGGATTCTCAGAAGGCCTTTGATAAGGTGCCACACATGAGGCTGTTTACCAACCTATGAGCCCATGGTATTAAAGGAAAGATTCTAACGTGGATAAAGCAGTGGCTGATTGGCAAGAGGCAAAGAGTGGGAATAAAGGGATCCTTATCTGGTTGGCTGCCTGGTGCTTGTGTTGGGAACGATTCTTTTTACGTTATATGTCAATGCCTTGGATGATGAAATTGATGGCTTTGTGGTAAGTTTGCAGACAGTATGTGGATAGCTGGAGGGAAAGATTGCTTTGAGGAAATAGGACGGGCCATAGAAGGACGTAGACATATTAGAAGGATGGACAAAGAAGTGGCAAATGGAATACAGTGTCAGGAAGTGTATGGTCATGCACTTTGTAGAAGAAATGACAAGTTTGCAGATGGTACAAAGATAAGTGGAAAGGCAGGTAGAATTGAGAAGCAGGGAGTCTGCCAAAGGACTTGGGCAAATTGAGAGAATGGGCAATGAAGTGGCAAATAGAATACAGTGTAGAGAATTGTATGATCATGCACTTTGGTACAAGGAATTAAAGCATAGACTATTTTCTAAACAGAGAGAAAATTCAAAAATCAAAGGTGCAAAGGGACCTGGGATTCCTTGTGCAGGATTCCCTAAAGGTTAATTTGCACATTGAGTATGTGGTGAGGAAGGCAAATGCAATATTAGCATTCATTTCAAGAGAACTAGAATATAAAAGCAAGGATGTAATGTTGAGATTTTATAAAGCACTGATGAGGCCTCAGTTGGAATATTGTGAGCAGTTTTGGGCCCCTTATCTTAGAAAGGATGTGCTGAAACTGGAGAGGGTTCAAAGGAGGTCCATGAAAATAATTCCAGGATTAAATGGTTTTTCTAATGAAGAGCATTTGATGGCTCTGGACCTGTATTCACTAGGATTCAGAAGAATGAGGGGTGACCTAATAGAAACCTATCAAATAGTGAAAGGCTTTGATAAAGTAGATATGGAAAGGATGTTTCCTATGGTGGGAGAGTCTAAGATCAGAGGACACAGCCTCAGAATAGAGGGGCATCCTTTTAGAACAGAGATGAGGAGGAATTTCTTCACCCAGAGAGTGGTGAATCTATGGACTTCTTTGCCACAGGCAGCTGTGGAGGTCAAATCTTTATGTATATTTAAGGCAGAGGTTGATAGATTCTTGATTGGTTGGGCATAAAGGGATACAGGGAGATTGGGGCTGAAAGGAAAAATGGGTCAGCCATGGTGGAGCAGACTCAATGGGCCAAATGGCCTAATTCTGCTCCTATACCTTCTGGTCTTATGGTCTAAAATCCCAGAAGATCAGCAATTTCTGAGACATTCAAACCACCCTGTCTGGCACAAATATGGTCCAAGTCACCAAAATCACATTTCTTCCCCATTGAAATGAAAAGTCCAAACAATAACTGAACCTCTTGACCATGCCGGCATGCTTTTATATATTGAGTTGCTGTTACGTGATTGGCTAAATAAGTATTTGCATTAACAAGCAGGTGTGTAAGTTTACCTAATAAAGTGGCCACTGTGTGTCGTTGCAGATCTTGAAAGTGAATTACTCTTAAATTCTAGATGAAAGCATATTTGGACTTACAGTGTCAAAGTTTGAGTGGCTAATACCCCATATGGTGGTAATATAAAACTGGAAAAAAGTAATTTTCAATACACAATTGCACACAAGTTCATGGAAGTGGAGCTCTACTTTTCACAGCACACCTGTGAGTGAAAAAGAATGAAATGTCAAATATTAAATGTTATTTCGATCAGAGTGCCACATTTATGTTAATTAGTATTGTGATCATTGCCTCAAACAAACCATGAATTTTGAGTGGTACAGAGTAGGATGCAGCTTTTAAAGGCTCCTCAAAGGGGTCCTGACCTCATTGCCTTAAAATGTCACAGAAACATTATATTATTTTATGTAAGTTATTATGAAAAGAAAAATGAGAAGCAGATTTACTTCAAAGAAGCAAACAAAAATATCACTGTCTTGGAAAAGTGCCAAACAGAAAGAACATAATTGGAAGATAAATTTACTGGTTGAAGGAATTAAAATACTGCCAATTTATTTGATAATCAGAAACCCATTCATATAATTATTTAAAAGTAGAGCAGGCTTAAAAATTAATATGATAAGTTGCATCACCTGCATCCATTTAAAAAATAATGGACTAGAATTTTGTTGAAATCTTAGTGACCCATTTTGGATGTCTTTTTAAATACATTTTAAGACAACAGTATGTCAAAGTTGTGGGCATTATTATTAATTCCAACAATGGAATGTAACAATGCTAATTCTTCTAAAAACTCCCCATGACTTATCCAAATCAGTCATGACTGCAGTATCGGTACCATTTCGAAAAATGTTCACACTGCACTACTAGTTCTATGCTTAACCCTTTAAAATGTGTCAATGATTAACCTAAAACTTCTCACCTGTCCAGTTTGGCTGTGAGATCACTAATTCCTAATAATAAAAAAAAGAAAAATTTATTCTAAAAAATACCATGACTTTTCCATTTCATTCTGTTTCTTAACAGATGAAAATAACTACTAAAGATACAGAGACTGGCAATGATGTCAGCCACGTACAATCTCATTCATTTCTCTGCCTTCATCCTCCAATGGCAATTATTACAGCCATTCAACTCAAAAAAGAAAATCACCTTTGAATTTATCCTCCAGAATTGTCATGCCAGTAAAACTTACAGTAGATTTCATCAAAAGCCTTATTTATTTTTAAAGCCTATTTTGAATGACTTTGCTGAAGGCCTTTGGTACTGTAATTATGAAGATGACTTAAGTACTAGAGAAAATCAATAGCTCCCAATGGTCAGATTTTTATCAATTTACTAACACCATGAAAAAATATAAATTTGATTACTTGAGTTTGTTTTCTATCCTTTAAAACCAAAACTTTGAATAATTAATTCCACTAATATTGAAGATTTTGCTGAGCAATATAGTACTTAAAATATCATATTATAAAAAAGCAAAATATGAAGCTGTATTGAAATCTGCAAATAGAACAATAAATTCAAAGCTCTGAAAGCTTGTAGGTCATTTCAAGTTCAAGAATGTAGTGTGGGAGGTATGATTGGCAGGAGGATAATTGAAAGCCACCCACTACCTGTTTATTAACTCACATATTGTAATTGCTAAAGGCAAGTATCAACTAGTACCTTTCAATAAATGTACTGTTTGTTACAATTTCTGCAGGGGCATACAGTTCTTACTTTTGAATGACTAACCTTTATTTGAGTTAATTATGACCTGACATTTAAACATGCACAAATTAATTTTGCAATTTAAGTCATATTACACTGTGATATACTTTTTTCCATAAAGATGAAAATACAAGCCAGTATAATACACTATATATTTTCAATAGGTTTATTCAATATGTAAAAAGCAAATATATTTTGTTGTAAATTTACACTACCAGCTTTTCAAGAGATTTAACTTTGGCTTCAGCACCAAGATTCATCGAGAACCTTTCAAACATAAATTTGCAAAATATTCATCACAAAGTTCTGCTACTGATTTTTTATTGGCATTCAATAATATCACAAGAGCAGTAATGAAAAACATTGTTTTTTTCCTTTTTTCACATCTAGCATCGCTGTTAAATTTCAATCAATTTGTTCTAACGTGCAGATGTTTGACAGTATGTAGTTGTAGGATAAGATCTCCCTGATCTCTGAAGGCACCGATTGATACTATCCCTCCTTTATTTATGCCTAATCCTCAAGGATGATAAACCTGACCTTAATAAAAATGTATAAAAGTTGACTTGTGGTATAGCTTTAAGCAACTTATCCAATTAAACTGTTAAACAAGTGTCATCTATTTGCAAGCAACAAAGCACAGACTAACTGGGAATGCATGTCTCAATATTCATCCAGATAATTTATCCATACAAGGTGCTTGTGTTAGCCATTGTCTTGCGAAGCTAAATTTTTTTCTAACATGAATAATAAGATAATTAAATCAATCTGTCATACTGCTTATTGTCACACTAATCCTAAAGGTACATCAGCACAATTTCTTGTTGTGTTAGCTCCTGGTTTTGACTACTTCCATTGATAAAATATGTGCCAGTAGACCACAGAGGAAATATTCTGCTATCTAGGTGATACTTGCGAAGTAATTACAGACATATCATTCTTTCTCCTGATACTATAATGAACCAATTCTCATCATTTATATATGCAACTCAAGCGGTGAGATTCTTACTCATTAGCAAGTTTGAAGTGGGTGAATTTCAAATGAGGTTGAAGATTTGCAAGCACCTTTGTTATATTCATGGCCACCAACCGAGGTAGACAAAACTTAGAGCTATCAATGTCACAATCTCATTGAGCAGGAATTCCACAGCCAGAAAGATAATCTAGAGCAGTCCATTCACTCTGTCTGTACCCATTCTACCTACAGAGACATTTTGTTTGGATTCACAATAAACACAAATCGGGGCATATCTTGGCTATGATTGGAAAGTAATTTCTCCTCTTCATGATCAAATGTATCAGGTGTTATTACATCAAGGTATCTAAACCCAATATACTGCCAAACAATTGTAAGATATATGTACCTCTGCGGAGTTATGTGAAAAGCATGTCTGTTGTTTAAATAGAATTAAATATGAAAAACCTAATTTGATTTGGTTAGTTATGACTCGGTATTTAAACACGTGCCTCCACACTTCATGTTTGAACCAGTGACGTGGATGTGTGACAAAGGACAGATTTTCAACCAGCAGGCGTGTGGATGCAGACCAGCAAGGACAAGGGCTGGAGGCTCCCCAAGGTCAGCGAAACCACCCCCCCCCCCAAGGTCATCAAGCCCCAGGACTGGAGGTCTGTGCAGGCAGGAGGGATGAGGGCCAGTGACCCACTAGGTACGCAAGTTGAGACCTAGAGTTCGGGGTCCTGACATCTTCAGTTCAGAGTCCCATCTTGGGATCTAAACTGAAGATCAAAGACCAATGGTCGATCAGAGGTCTGGAAGTCAAAGCTCAGTGTCTCAAGTCCGCGAGTGGAGGTGGCCTGTGCTGAGGTTGGAGGACCGTCTGTGTGTGAGAGTGGGTGGATGACTGGATAGGAGATAGGAAAGTGGTTTCCTTTTGCTCTTGTTATTTTGTTGCTGTTGTTCTGTTGTTGTTGCTGCTGCTGTTTATGATGTTCTGCTGAACATGGTGGGCATGCTATGTTGGGGCTGGAGTGTGTGGCAACATTTGTGGACTGTCCCAGCACATCCCTAGGCTGTTTCGGTTGTTAATGGAAACGGTGCGATAAATAAATGAATCTGAATGCCGATTTACTTAATCACATTGTCAAGGTCAAATCCTCGATGGAAGAAAATAAACAGACAATTCCCAAAGTAAAAGTTGAAGTTTGCATTTATTGTCATTTGTACAAATATATCTGTGCACAGGCACATAGCATCTTCCACAACATTCAGTAAGTCCCTGGAACCATAAGGCTACAGTACCACTTGCTACAATAACATGCCACATCCAAGATCCTACAAATAAATATTTTTAATCCCTGCTGCTTTAACTTGTAATACATCAGCTTCTTGAAATTGAATGATTCCATTGCTTGACTTAGATTTTGTGATAGTAAGCCTATGACTAGTGGTGTAGAGTTGGGATTAGTGCTGGGATCCTTACTGATTTTTTACATGTAATAGTGATTAGATAGATAAGATGGATAGGAAGGCATTTGAAATATTCGATTTCATTATTTAGAGCACAGACTACAAGAGCAGAAAGGTATGGTACAAAAAGTCATTAATCAGATCACTCATCTAACACCGTGGGCAGTTTTGGTTGTCACATCATGGGATACAGAGGATAATCATTATAATATTGTCTGGGATGGAGCATGACAGCCATTAGAGACTGCATACACTAGGATCTTCTGTGTGTGGGGTGGACGGAGAGATGACCAGATAGAGGAATACAACATTATCAGAGGCACAGATGGGGTAATTAGTGAGAAACTTTTCTCCACAGTAAAGATGGCTATGACCAGAGGACATTGATTTATTTTAAGCAGTATGAGATTGAAAAGAGATTCATGGAAGTTTTTTCATCCAGTGCATGTTTGGATTCTGGAACTCGCTATCTGAGGGGTTGTCAGAGGTCAGTACTCTCACAAAATTCAAGTACTTAGATAAGCATTTGAAGCATCAAAAAAGCAACAAGAGTTTGGAAAGGGATTAGTACATTGTGGGTTGAAGGTTCTGTTTCTGTGCTCCAACGCTAGATAAGATTCAACCTACAAAATTGTAATTACACAAGGATTACTGCATAAAATTGGACCAATATCCCCCTCTAGTGGCAACAAATGACAATTCATAACAGCATTTGACACCATGAGGAAATAAATGCATTCAGCTAATGGAAGAAATAGCAGAAATCAGTAAATATTTTCTAAAATCACTTCACAATAAGCCTAGATGTCATAATTTCCCCAAGTATAATCAATTCAAAAGGGCAAGCCCAAAATTGTCCAAACTGGAAATATATTACATACATTCAGGACTCCAAGGATGAGACTTTTTGTTCAAGCTAGGAAACAGCAATCCTTGGAATGGATCTCTGGCTGAATGCTTGAAGTAAAACTGTTGCAATCATTTAAGGAATAATTTGATGGAACAATAACATTGAAAGTGCAGTGGGTTTTGGATTTTCAATCATTGAAATAGATTACATATCCAAAATTCACAAAAGCCTACATCAGGATTCTTTGCCACTTTGTATTTATAACAACAGTAATTTGGAATGGTCCTGCTAAATCATACTACCACCTACTCTGCCCCTATACTTGATCACAATATTTGCTGGTTCTTGTTAAAGAAATAATTTAAGCATGTGATAAATATTAAATGCAAAAAAACACAAGTTTGAAATGTTAATTCCCAAAGGTAGACCAAAAATTTATACCTGTATTTTATAAAGCATGCATGCATCCAACACATTGCTTTCATTCAAAGATGTCAGTTTGAAATAATGTGATTAAATACAAGAAAAAAAATGTCCAATAGTTGAAGGGTGTTGTAATCAAAACACAGAAGCAGACATTTTTTTCTATGTTATTCCACCACCTCAACTGATCTTTGGTTCTTAAACAGGAGGAGCATTTAATGGGGGGAAAAAGGAATTTGCTCCCATCTACAAAATGAACCAGACTGTGTAGTACAGATGTGATGTCAACTCCTCCTGGTAAGTCAGAACTCATCCTCTCCTAGCTGCTTACAAGATAGGTGGCAAGGTAGCATAGTGGTTAGCGTAACCCTATTACAATGAGAACAATCGGAGTTCAATTCCTGATGCTGTCCGTAAGAAGTTTTCCCCATGACCGCATGTGTTTCCTCTGAGTGTTCCAGTTTCTCCCACATTCCAAAGACATATAGATTGAGATTAGTAGTGAGCATACTATCTCGGTGCCAGTGCCCCCAGCACAGATTCAGACCGTGTTGGTCATTGACACAAATAGCACATTTCACTGTGTGTTTCAATATTTTGATATACATGTGACAAAGAAAGAAAATCTTTCATCTTTAAGATCTTTTCTTAAGGAAGAAATTTGCAACATAAGTGATGTAGACCAGGGTCCAGAGAATACAACAAAATATCGGGATCTCCATAAAATTGAATAGAACGCACAACGGTACAAGTTTCAGCCATATTATGAAAGGATTTGATCTGTTATTAATGCAGTGTGCAAACATTGTAGAAGTGTATCTTTTCATGCGATTTGCTATACAATTGTACTTTAATGGAACAGGATTCTGCAAACCATTAAGAAACTCCATATTTTCTTGGTGACAACAGTGCAAGAACTATTCACACTTTGATCCATAATAGTGGATGTATTATGAAGAAAATGTATGCAATGCAAAATGCCTGTAATGCTATATATAATGATGTGAAAACAAGCAGAAGGCAGGGTCCAAGCATTCATATAGTGTGTATGTACAGTATATGTTCACTTGGCATTTGTAAGATAGAAAAGTAAAACTCAAAAGACTGATTCAATTAAAGATTGATCAGAAAATGAACATAAATAATTCCCATGCAACACACAAGCACACACAAAATGCTGGAGGAACTCTCTAGGTCAGAGAGCATCTAAGGTAATGAATAAACATTCAATGCTTCAGATTGAAACCCTTCATCAGGACACATGGGAATAATTCCCATATTTTTATTGTGAAAGAAATCTATCTGCTCTGACCTATCGTAGATTTTCTAGTTGTATTGCCCACCAGACAACACAACCAGACACCAAAAAACAGGACTACTTTATAAAGTAAGCTGTGATTATCCTTAGAAGCCTAAATCTGCAAGATCATAACCTGAGTAATTTGGAATCCCATGTTGAAGAATGTAAAATGCAAATGACTTATATTTCTTTTGGCCAATTCCTGACTTTTCTTCCTCCCTGCAAGGATATTAGACCCCTTCAGATTCAGGTATAACCCATCCCTTTTCTACAGATCTACGTTCTCTAGAAATGGTCCCAATGGACCCCTGAACCCCTGCCCTCTGCACCAGTTCCTCAGCCATACATTCACCTGCCATATCATCCTATTCTTACCCTCACTGGCATATGGCACAGGCAACAATCCAGAGATTACTATCCTAGAGGTCCTGTTTCTCAACTTGCTTCCTAGTCCCTAAAATCTCTTTTCAGGACTTCTTCACCTTGTCTACCTATGTCATTGGTGCCAAAATGTACCAAGACATATTCTGGCTGCTCCCCCTTACCCTTGGGAATTCCATGGATGCGATCCAAGACATCCCTGATTCTGGTATCATGGAGGCAACTTATCATCCGGGTGTCTCTATCGCACCCACAGATCTTCGTTTCTATTCTTCTATATTTATATTCTAGTCCTCCTGAAATGACTGCTAACATTGCACTTTCCTTCCTTACCACAAACTTAACCTGCAAGTTAACCTTTAGGGAATCCTGCACAAGGATTCCCAAGTCCCTTTACACCTCTGATTGCTGAATTTGCTCCTCATTTAGAAAACAATCTACCAACTTCATACGTTTTACCAAAGTGCATGACCATACATTTATACACACTGTATTCCATCTGCCACTTCGTTGACCATTCTCCTAATCTAAGTCCTTCTGTAGCCTCTCTACTTCCTCAAAACTACATGCTCCTCCACCTGTCTTTGCATTACCTGCAAACTTTGCAACAGAGCCACCAATTCTGTCATCCAGATCATTGCTATACAATGTGAAAAGTAGTGGTCGCAACCCTGACCCCTGAGGAACACCACCAGTCACTGGCAGCCAACCAGAAAAGGCTCCCTTATTCCCACCCTTTGCCTTCTGACAGTTAAGTTCAAGTTTAACGTTATCCGACTGTACATATTTACAATTAAATAAAACAACGTTCCTCCAGACCATGGTGCACCCACACAACATAAATCACACACAGCACATAAACCAAAATATTGCACTATAAATAAGTTAATATAGTTCAAAATGCATGTATATAGTAAAGCACAGCACAGTGGACAGCTCACTCTCCAATTGACAAGACCTCAGTGGTGGCAGGGTATTCATTAGTCTCACAGCCTGAGTGAAGAAGTTGTTACCCAGTCTACCAGTCCTAGTCCTGATGCTTCTGCACCTCCTGCCCAACATAAGTGGGTCAAAGAGATTGTGGGATGGGTGGTAGGGATCCTCAACAATGCCTTGAGTCTTTCATCTGCAACACTTCTGGAAAATGTCACAAATAGTGGGTAGGGAGACCCTGATGATCCTACTGGCAGTTCCTTCCTGTCCTCTGTAGGGTCTTGCAACTTCTGTACCACACAAAGATGCAGCCAGACTGGACAGTCACAGCGTTGCTCCTGTTGGAAGTTGTTAGATGGGGGCAGACAGACTTGCATGCCTCAAACTCCTCAGAAAGTGCAGGCGTTGCTGCACCTACTTGACTAGTGAGGTGGTGTTGTGGGTCCAGGTTAGATCGTCTGTAATATGCACACCAAGGAACTTTGTGCTCTTCACTCTCTCCACGGCAGGGCCATCGATGTGCAATGGAGAGTGGTTGACCTATGCTTTCTTGAAATCCACACTCATCTCTTATGTCCACATTGAGACTCAAGTTATTATTCTAGCACCATTTGTCAAGCCTCTCTACCCCCCTCTCCGTGTGCTGACTCATCATTGTTGCTGATGAGGCCAACCACTGTAGTATCATCAGCGAATTTGTTGATGCTGTTTGAGCTGAATCTGACAGTGCAGTTGTGAGCCAGCAGCGTACTGAGCACACAGCCTTGGGGGCCACCAGTGATCAGTGTGATGGAGCTTGAGATGTTGCTGCCAACTCAGACTGACTGGGGTCTTTCCATTAAGAAGTCCAAGGTCCAGTTACAGAGGGGAGTGTTGAGTACCAACAAGTATAGTCAGTCAATCTATTCCACATATTTGGCACCCTTTTAATAAAATGTTCCTTTGACATCTCTTACTTATTTTTCTCCTTTTAACTTTGTAATCTGTGCAATCTAGTTCTTGTTAGAATGGGGGCGGAGAACCTTACATGCCTGGATCTCCTCAGAAAGTGTAGAGCCTGCTGTGCCTACTTGACTAGTGAAGAGGTGTTGTGGGTCCAGGTTAGATCATTTGTTGTGTACACACCAAGGAACTTTATGCACTTCACTCTCTCCATGCCAGGGCCATCTGTTGCATCCTTAGTGTTACATCTTTGAGTATAAGTGTAGAGGAAATCAGGAAGTGGAAAACATGAAGTCACTGAAAGATTATGCACGTCATTATGGGTCTATATCATTTTGTCTCTTTCATGGAGCAAAAACAGAGCACTGCCCTGAAAGTGGATCACTTCTAAACTGGAGAACCTGTCTGGCTTACCTGCCCTTTTTCTACAATGACTTAATAACTACTGCCATAAAAAATCTTTATGTTTTGAGCACATATGCTTCCCTTCTCTCGTTTATGCACCAAACACAATTATCTATATCCAATAAATTTTCCTCTAAATGAATTTGAATTTCTATGTCTAAATTAAGACAGGTCAATTACCAAATTTAATTAATAACATGATGTCCCTCTTTCAAGCCTTCTACTGTTGGATAATTGGAATAGTAAAATCGACAAATAAAGCTGTTCATGGAAACAAACAGATTTCCAAATTACTGAAGCCACAATTCTTATTTATATATACTTTAGTAGGAAGGAAACTCAGACAGCCTTAACAATGTCCCATAATGCCAGATACATGTCAACCATTACCGTACTCACCATCCAAAAAAGAGATCCTGTGGCAAAATCAGCATAATAATCTATAGTAGATAGCACACTGAAGATCAAACAAATCAACACCATCAAGAATCTGTAATTAAAACAAAATAAATCTTTAGGAAAAATAATATTAAAAATTGAATATTAAATGAAATAATCAAGAACAAATATTTGCACAATTATGATCTAACATTTTGCATTCCACTTGTAGGACCACAAGACATAGGAGCAGAATTAGGCTATTCAGCCCATCAAGTCTGCTCCGCCATTCCACCATGGCTGATCCTGGATCCCACTCAATCCCATACACCTGCCTTCTCACCATATCCTTTAATGCCCTGACCAATCAGTAAACAATCAACTTCCAACTTAAATATACCCACAGACATGGCCTCCACCATAGTCTGCAGTAGATCATTCCACATATTCACTACTCTCTAGCTATATAAACAAAATCCTCCTTACCTCTGTTCTAAAAGGTTGCCCCTCAAATTTGAGGCTATGTCCTCTGGCGCTGGATACCCCCACCATAGGAAACATCCTCTCCAAATCCACTCTATCTAGTCCTTTCAACATCTCACTGTAATTTTCACTTGTAATTTTTCTTTCAAACAAAGTGAATCAGCTACCTGCTCAAGTCAATTGTGAATATACTTGAGCAAGGTGCACAATAGGCAGCTAATTTTCTGCTTCTGTGTTTCGGGAAGATTATTTGCCCAAAATATGTGTGATTAGATCATGCTCATTTTCCTTAAAATTAACATTTCTTTGCAACCAAAGACACAGAGAATAGGATCACAAAATAAATATTCTAAACCTAACTTCAACTGAAAAAAATAATATTTTTCAGTCTGAGGTAACTTTAGTTCATTTTATTTGAATTAGAAGTCATGGTTGGAGATTGGGCCAATGTCTTGCAGTCAGCTCTCATAGGATGCCTGCAATTGTACTTTTGCAGCTGCGTGATTCACAATGTGCTGCTGGTATTGTTGCTGTCACCATCCCATGAAGCAAAATGGTTCACAGCAGCAAAAATGCAGCTTACAGTGGAAATTTAGACTCCACCCACACGCTGACCTAACGGCTTCTTAAAGCCTTTTCCACTATTTCTATTGTGCCTTTGATGATAAAGTCAAATAGCTTTTCAATAATAATATTAATAATACATTTAATGAAAACCACATTCAGTGTGCAAGTTAATTAAAAGCTATGATATTAATTAAAATATGATAAATCAAACTATTTCCCTTCAATTTCCTGTTCAGAAAATGTCACTGGCTCCAACCAATTGAACAGCACCTTGGTAGATGTTTCAGTTGTGGTAATTGTATCCAACTCTTCAGCTTATATATGGAACCACAGTTGGACTCCAAAATGTGCATCAGGACCATGATGTGTAGTGGCAACAATTCTGAAAACACTTAGTATTATCCAGGGCAAAGCAGCTTGCTTGAATGGCAGCATATTGACCTCCTAAATACTCATTTCCTCCTCAACAGACATATAGTGTGCAATATTCACAAATCACAAAGCAATTCTTCACTCAGAGGGTGTTGCAAGTGTGCAATGAGCTGCCAGCTGAAATGGAGGATAATAGTATAATAGTTAATTTCATCATTTAAGAGAAATTTGGATAGGTACATGAAGAGGAACAGTACAGGGGTTATGTTCCATGTGCAGGCTGATGGGGACTACACAGAATAAAAGTTTACTATGGACTTGATGGGCTGAAGGTCTGTTTCTATGCTGTAGCGCTCAATAACTGTACAAGACGATGCATTCAGGGGAGTGCAAGGTGAAAGAATATACAATAAACAGGGAGATATTAAACATCATGTAGCAACAAAAGGATGTATGTCTTAAGATCTCAAAAAATAGGATAGATCACTAAGATAGCTGAAAAAAAGCAAAGTTCAAAAAGTTTAAAGATGGAAGTAAATTTATTATCAAAGTGCATAGATGTCACCATTTGCAACCCTGAGATTCATTATCTTGCTGGCATACTCGATAAATCCATGATAGAATAACAACTATAATAGAAGCAACAAAAGACCACACCAACTTGGGTGTTAGACCGGTGTGCAAACGACAACAAACTGTTCAAATACAAAGAGAAAGAAATAATACAGTAATAATAAATAAAAATGCCCCCCCCCAAAAAATCGAGCACATAAGCTGAAGAGCCCTTGAAAGTGAGCCCATAGGTTGTGAGACCATTTCAGAGATGGAGCAAATGAAGTTGAGTGAAGTTATCCCTTTTGGTTCAAAAGCCTGATAGTTGAGGGGTACTAACAGTTCCTCAACATGGTGGTGTGAGTCCTAACGGTGGAGGTCCCCATTGATGGATGCTGCTTTCCCGTGACATTTCATGTAGATGTGCTCAGTGGAGGGGAGAGCTTTACCCATGGCAGACTGGGCTGCATCCACTACTTTTTGTAGGATTTTCCATTCAAGGGCATCGGTGTTTTCATACCAGGCTGTGATGCAACCAGTCAATATATTCTCCACTACAGATCTATAGAAGCTTGTCAAAGTTTTAGATGTCATGCCGAATCTTCACAAACTGCTAAGGAAGTAGAAGTGGTGGCATGCTTTCTTTGTAATTGCACCTATGTGCTGGGCTCAGGGCAGATCCTCCAAAATAAAATCACCGAGAAATTTAAAGTTGCGGACCCTCTCCACCTCTGATTCTCTGATGAGGACTGGCTCATAGACCTCTGGTTTCCTCCTCTTGAAGTCAGTAATCAGCCCGTGGTCCTGCTGACATTGAGAAAGAGGTTGTTGGTACCACAGCACTCAGCCAGATTTTCAATCTCCCTACTATATATTGATTTGTCACCGTATTTGATTTGTCCTACAACAGTGGTGTCATCAGCAAACTTGAATATGACATGGGAGCTGTGCTTAGCCACACAGTCATAAGTGTAAAGTGAGTAGAGCAGGAAGCTAAGCAGACAGCCTTGTGGTGCACCTGTGCTGATGGAGATCGTGGAGGAGATGTTGATGCCAATCTGATCTGACTGTAAGTGAAGATATTGAAGATCCAATTGCACAAGGGAGTATTGAGGCCATGGTCTTGAAACTTATCGATTAGTTTTGAGGGGATGATGGTCTTGAATGCTGAGCTGTAGTTGATAAAGAGTTTCTCTGGCAGGAGTTTATATGTTACATCACCAATCGCCCAAAACACTTCATCACTGTTAATGTAGGTGCTGCTGGAGAACAGTCATTCAGGCAGGTTACCACATTCTTCTTAGGCACCAGTATAATTAAAGCCTGCTTAAAACAGGTGGGTACATCAGACTGTCGAAGCTAGAGGTTAAAGATCTCTGTGAACAATCCAGCAAGGTTTTTAAGTGCTTGGAAGGTACCCCATATGAGCCAGATGTTTTTTTGGGTTCACTATGCTGAAGGTTGCTTGCACTTCAGCCTCAGAGACTGAAATGACAGGATCATTGGGGGCTGTGGGAGTTTTGTGACAGTTTCTCCATGTTTTGACAAAGTGAGCATAGAAAACATTAAGCTCATCTGGAAGTGAAGCCCTCTTGCTGCCTATGTCACTTGATTTAACTTTATAAGAGGTGAAAGTATTGAACCCCTGCCACATCTGTTGAGCATCCCTCATTGATTCAAGTTTAGTCCGGAATTGCCACTTCACCCATGAGATGGCTATCTGGAGTTTGTACCTGGACCTCTTGTGATTTTCTTAGTCACTAGACCTGAATGCCTCTGATCTGGCCCTCAGTAGATTGCAGATCTCATGGTTCATCCAGGGCTTTCAGTTGGGGATGACTCTGAATGATTTTGTTGAGACACTCTCATCTACAACTGTTTGAATAAAGTCCATGACAACCATGGTGTATTCACCACTGATCACAAGGGATGCAGAGAAGATTCACTAATATTTTGCCAGTACTGGAAACATGGACGTTCAAGAAGATATTAGACAAACTAGGAACAAAGAAGACAAAGGGAAAGCCTAACTGAGATGTATGAAATTTTGAGTGGCCTCAACAGAACAACTAGGCAGCATCTATTCCCTTACCAGATAAGTCAAAAGCCAAGGGAAATAAATGTAAAGTCATTGGTAAAAAGATTAGAGGGAAAAAGAGTAAAAGATTTTTTACACTTAGGGTAGTATAGTTTGGGAACCCTCTGAATTCAAGAAGGGAAAACACTACTGAAATCAAGATGGAGGGAAATCGCTGACTGAGGCGAAAAGGCAGCAACTCGCAGCAGTTTAGAGCTTTCAGCAGCACCCAAATTGGAGAGATCGGAAGCCTGAGAAGATGTAGTTCACTCAAGTTCACCTATTGAGTAGAAAAGGCAACAGCTCACTGCAGTTTGGTGCTTTGAGCAGTGGCCAATCAGTGTGCGAGATTGATTGGCAAGAATAAATTAAAGTAAGGCAGGAATAAGCAGAGCGGCCATTGCTGGAGTGGTCAGAGTTAAAATGGAGATTTTGAGTCTTTAGCTCTTCAAGGATTCAGAGACAACAGGCTTCTGTCAGAGAAGGGAAGTAAACTGTCGGTAGAGTCTTTTTTCTCCCCCACAGTTTATTGTTTTTCCTTCTTTATAGTTGGTCAGTTAGAAACAGTAGAACAGGCAGCCAGGATAGTAAAAAAAAATAACAAAATTCTCTTGCAAAATTTGGGAAGGCAGGAAGACCTCCAGCGCTCCTGTCAACTACACATGCAGGAAGTGCATCCAGCTGCAACTTCTAATACTCCACTTCGGAGCTGGAACTGGATGAACTCCAGATCATCCAGAGGGCTACGTGGGTGATAGATAGGACATACAGAGAGGCAGTTATATCCAAGGTGTGGGACACAGGACGGTCAGGAAAGGGAAAGGAGTTAATACCCCATGCAGATTACTCCTGTGGCCATCCCCCTTACCAACAAGTATACCACTTTGGATACGCTTGGGAGGTTGAGCTAGCACAGGAAAGTCACAGCGATCAGGTCCTTGGCACTGAGTGACACTGACTTAGAAGAAAAGGGGAAGAAGAGGCCAGCTGTGGTGATAGAGAATTCATTAGGTAGGGAACAGAAAGGAAGCTTTATGGACAAGAACAAAATTCCCAGTTGGTATGTTGCCTCCCAGGTGCCAGAGTCCGGGATATCTCGTATTGAGACCTCAGCATTCTTAAGTGAGAGGGTGAACAGCAGAAGTCGTGTTCCATGTAGGTACCAATGACGTGGGTAGGAAGAGTGACAAGGTTCTCCAAAGTGAGTTCAGGGAATTAGGTGCTAAATTAAAGGGCAGGACCTCCAGGATTGTGATCTCAGGATTGCTATTCATGGCACATACTAGTGAGGCCAGAAATAGGAAGATTATTCAGATTATTACATTGCGGGTATTGGCAGGTAGGAGCAAATGAGGTCCTTATGAAGTACAAAAAATGCAAGGGAACACGAAGAAAGAAACCTGGATGGCGAAAAGGCGGCTTGAGTGTGCCTTAGTAGACAAGGAGAAGGAGAATCCTAAGGGATTCTACATATATGTTAAGAGCAAACGGATTGCAAGGGACAAAGTTGGTCCTCTGGGAGATCAGAATGGTAATCCATGCATGGAGCCAGAGGAGATGGGGGAGATCTTAAATGCATTTTTGCATGTGTACTTACTCAGGAGACAGACAGAGGGTCTGTAGAAGAAAGACAAAATGGTATCAACTTCAGATTATGGGGCGGGGGGCGGTGGGGGGGTTAGATTATGAAGACACGTAGTCCTGTTTTATTTCATTTAGTAATGCATGCATTAAGGAATGGTACATTATTCCCTCTGGTATGATATCACAAAACACAGGACAGACCAAGACTGAAAAAATTGACAAAACCACATAATTATAACATATAGTTACAAACAGTGCAACAATACCATAACTTGATGAAGAAGTCCATGAGCACAGTAAAGTTCAAAGTTTCTCAAATGTCCCACATCTCATGCAGACGGGAGAAGGAAGAAAAACTCTCCCTGCCACGCCGACCACAATCCGACTCTGAGTCGTCCGAAAACTTCGAGCCTCCGAACCAGCTCTCCGACTCCGAATACTGAGCACCATCTCTGTCCGAATGATTCGACCTCCTTCTTGGTCGCCAAAAGCAGGCAAGGCTTGGGATTTTGAGGCCTACCCTCCGAAAGATTCCCGACCACACAGTAACGACAGCAGTGAACGGGCGTTTCAGAAATTTCTCCAGATGTTCCTCTGTGCTTTCACGTCCATACTCCATCAAATCAGAATTGTCCACGGCCCCTATTTAACAGATATGATATCATTTTTCACCGGAGGGCTGCGCACATGCAGGCGCATCGCCATCTTCTCCTCCCACAGTGAGTTGTCCACTGCCTTGAGGCAAATCAGGGTGAATGAATCCCCAGGAACAGACAAGGTGTTCCCTTGGACCCTATGGAGGGCAAGTGCAGAAATTGCTAGGACCCTAGCAGAGATATTTAAATCATCCTTAGTGACAGGTTAGGTGTCAGGGGATTGGAAGATAGCCAGTGTTGTTCAAGGCTCTAAAAATGAGGAAAGTTATCGGAAGGGACCAGATATGTGAATACTTGGATAGACAGGAACTGATTAAGGATAGTCAGCATGGCTTTGTGTATCGTAGGTCATGTCTAACCAATCTTATAGAGATTTTCAAGGAAGTTACCAGAAAAGTTGATGAAGGCAAGGCAGTGGATGTTGTCTACATGGAATTTAGCAAAGCATTTGACAAGGTCCTGCATGGGAGGATGGTCAAGAAGGTTCATTTGCTAGGCATTCAAGATAAGGTAGTAAATTGGATTAGACATGGTCTTTGTGGGAGAACCCAGAGAGTGGTAGCAAATGGTTGCCTCTAACTGGAGGCCTGTGACTAGTGGAGTGCCACAGGGATCAGTGCTGGGTCTATTGTTGTTAGTCATCTTTATCAACAATCTGGATGATAATGTGGTTAAATGGATCAGCAAATTTGCAGATGACACCAAGACTGCAGGTGTAGTGGACAGAAAGGAAAACTATCAAGCCCTACAGTGGGATCTGGACAAGTTAGGAAAATGGGCTTTTTAAAAAAGGCAGATAGAATTTAATGCAGACATGTGCAAGGTGTTGCACTTCAGTACGACCTACACAGTACCAAAGTAGGTCCTACGCAGTGAACAGTAGGGCACTGAGGAGTGCAGTGGGGAATACAGGTCTATAATTCATTGAAAGTGGTGTCACAGGTTGATAGGGTCATAAAGAAAGCTTTTGGCATATTGGCCTTCATAAATCAAAGTATTTAGTACAGGAGATGGAATGTTATGTTGAAGTTGTATAAATCATTAGTGAGGCCTATTTTGGAATATTGTGTGTAGTCATGATTACCTACCTACAAGAAAGATGTAAATAAGCTTGAAAAAGTACAAAGAAAATTTATAAGGATGTTGCCAGATCTGAAAGACCTGAGTCATATGGAAAAACTGAATAGGTTAGGTTATTTATTCCTAATAATGTAGAAGACTGAGAGGAGATTTGATAGAGGTATACGAAATTATGAGGGGCATAGATAGGGTAAATGATAGCTGTCTTTTTCTTCAGAGGTTGGGCAGGACTACAACTAGAGATCATGGGTTAAGGGTGAAAGTTTAAGGGGAACATGAGGAAAGATTTCTTCACTCAGAGGGTCTTGAGAGTGTGGAATGAGCTGCCAGTGCAAGTGGTGAATGCAAGCTAGATTTCAACATTTAAGAGAACCTTGGATAGGTACATGGATGGTAGTGATATGGAGGCCTATGGTCCCAGTGCAAGTTGAAGAGAGTAGGGAGTTTAAATGGCTTGGCATGGACTAGATGGGCTGAAGGGCCTGTTTCTGTACTGTACTTCTTTTATGATTCTATGACCTTATAAAACTTTTAAGAAGTACTTTTGGTATATATTTGAAAGAACCATTACCTGCAGGGCTACAGATCTTTTACAGGAAGATAGATTGGGCTGGGTTATTATTGTTGGTTCAACATAGATACAATGGGCCAAATGGGTTTATGTCCTATGTATGATATGATTTCATGATTTACAGTGTAATACAGTATATTCAGCAAATTGAATTTTACACAACTATATTCAAAATATAATGTAGAGAATCAAGTTTCAAGGTAAATACCACAAGGCAGATGATACAATGTACATAATTATACTGTGGTAGAATAGTATGAGAAAAATGCAAGGGATTAAGGTACAACACAGAAACAGAGACATTTAGCCAGATTCAAAGTCTTGATAGCTAACAAATGAAAAAGTGAAGTTTAAGGAGATTTTTAAGATTATCCTATTCAGTTCAACTATACTTCAGGTAAATTGCCAATCAAAACAATGTGACTTTGGCACAGGTTCCTCTCATTTTAAAATCTTGGATGAGGGAGGAAAACATGGTGTGAAATTTAATACATGTGTGAAAGAATAGGTTACAAGGCGATAGCTGGATAATGGAACTGATCGGTCTGCTCTGAGAGCAAGCACAGATTCAATGGGTCAAATGGCCTCCTTGCATGTCATAAGTATGAAAGGTGAAAGGACTCACTGTTTCTGTGAGGTTCAGCAGGGAGTTAGGTGAATTCATTGAATTTGGTACAGCTATTCTGAGAAACGCTGGCAGTTTATGCTGAACTGTGGTGTTTCCTAGTACATTCCAGCAGAACAGTTACACAGCAATACAGCACAGATACAGGCCCCTCGATCCCAAACAGCCCATGCCAACCAGAGTGTGTAACAAGCTAGTCCCAATTTCGTGCATCTGGCCCATATTTCTCTAAACCCTGCCCCTCTAGTTACTTATCCAAATGCTTCTTAAATGATACTATTGTATCTGCCTCAACTACTCCCTCTGGTAACTCGTTCTATATACTCAGCATCCTCTGTGTGAAAATGCTGTCTCTCAAGTCCCTTTAAAATCTTTTCCCTCTCACTTTAAAACCTATGCCCCCTAATTTTGGACTCCCATACTTTGGGGAAAAGACTGTTCCCTTCCATCTTTTCTATGCCTCTCATAATTTTAAATACTTCTACAAGGTGATCCATCACAATCCCACAGTTCAAGAAATACAGACCCTGCCAACCTCTTCCTATAACTTAAGTGCTTTAGTGCTGGCAACATCCTGGTAAAAACTGGCTGTACGCTTTCCAGATTAACCACGTCTTTCCTACAACAGGGCGACAAAAACTGTATACAGTACTCAAAGCGTGGCCTCATCAGTGACTTATACAAAAGCAACATTATGTCACAGTAATAAATAAACAAACCAGAAAATGGATCAGATAACTGCAGTACCTACATCTACTTATCTAATAAAGCCCCACCCTGCAAGACATCTGATTTCTTTAAACCAAGGGACTTTAAGAGATGGTTCAGACACAGAGATTTAGGTTTGCAAGCCACCTCTGACTGAAAGAGGTCAGCAGGTTAAACACCTTTATTACCACAGCTACCTGTGATGCCACATTCAGCAAACTATGCACTTGTACTCCTAGGTCCCTCTGCTCTGTTATACTCTCTAGTGCCCTCCAATTCATTGGATAAACCCTATGCTAGTTTGACTTTCCAAAATGCATCACCTCACACTCACCTGTATTGAAATCTATTTGCCGACCGGCTGGTGGCGCAATGACATCGGCCCCAGACCCGGGAGCAGAGTTTCCCGGGTTCGAAACCAGTCGGGCCCGCCCCTGAGTACGCTTTCCATGCGTGCCGGGTTAAGTGTCGAGATTGCAACTTGACCTCGTAACATAAAGGGACAATACTACGAAAATGTTTGTGTGAGGAGTGGCGCGCCGCACAGTCTCTCTCTCTCTCGCTCCGCGCCTTGTAAAGGCATGAAAAAGACATCATCACGGACGCACGCACATGCAGACACGCACGCAGACACACGCCAAAAAAAATAAATTAATTAATGAAATCTATTTGCCACTCTTTGGCCCAACTCCTTAACTGATCAAGATTCCCTTGTAATATATGATAATCTTCACTATCAACAACACCTCCTCATTCAGTGTCATCCACAAATTTAGCGATCACGTCTTGTGCATTCACATCAAAATTATATATATTGAATAATAAGGGTCCCAACACCAATTCCTGGAGCATACCACCGGTCACTGGCCTCCACCCTTTGCTGCCTACCTCCAAGCCAATTTTGGATCCACCTAACCAGCTCTCTTTGGATTCCATAGGACCCAATCTTCCAGATTAGCATACTAAGCAGGACCTTATCAAAGGCTTTGCTGAAGTCAAAATAGACAACATCCATTACCCTACCTGTGGTAATAGTTAATAGTATTGTTCTTATGCCACTCAGTCAGCCCCTCCCACACAGGAGTTCACATACTGTACAAGCAGGGTTATCAGTAAAATTCAGTTGATTACCCTGCATGCTGGCATCTTGGTGCGCTCTGCACTATCCCTCAATATTGAACACAAAATGGTATCAGAGGTGGTTGATCGTCGAATAATTGGTGCTACAGATCAAGTGAGATTCCCAACAAGAAAGAATTTACAGTAAAACTGTTCTTCTTTGCATATATTTATGAAAAATATACCGAGACATCAACCCAAACTGCCTATGCTGGTTTGTTAATTGTATTTACTGCATGAGCTGAGAACTGGTCAGCTTTGTTCAGCAATGCCTCCAAGCTACACACAGAAGTGGATATATTGGAATAATCTGTAGGCCACTAGTCTGGGGAAGTATACAGGAACACACACAGCAGAGGAGTCAGCATTTTGTGTGTGTTGCTTGGGTGTCCAGCATCTGCAGATTTTCTTTTGCTTGCAATCCATGTGGAAGTCTGGTCTGTGCACACAGCTGGGAAATTATGTTAAGCAATGTGAAGCATACAGAAAACTGCACAAAACTCATGCTGAACATCCCTGTCCCACAGATTTCCCAGACTTTCCATGGCAAATTGCAGGCACAGACATTTTTGAGCTGAAAAAAGACAAATATCTTCTCACTGTGGATCTTACAGAATGTCGAGGTGTCCAAGCTGACCTCCACATCCTCAGCAGTAGTTATACAGCACCTGAAAGCTGTATTCACTCGCCATGGAATATCAGCGACACTTGTGTCAGGCAATGGTCCACAATTCAGCTGCTCAGAATTCAAAGCCTTTGCTAGGGACTGTGATCTCAAACACCAGACAAGCAGTCCGCAGCACCCACAGGCAAATGGAGAGTGGAAAGAGCAGTGCAAACTGTTGAGTCTCCTAATGACAGCAAAAAACCCTACAAAGCACTGCTAGCATATCGGTCCACATCTCTTGCAAATGGCTACAATCCATCAGAGCTGTCAATGGGCCAGAGACTGAGAACAGCCTGCCTATTCTTCCTTCCCTTCTCCAACCTCACTTACTAGACTTAGACAAAGACAGAAAATTTGACAAAACGAAGAGCAAGCATGATCTCAGATACACAGCAAAATCTTTGTCACTGCTCAGGAGTGGTGAAGCTTTCTGGGTTTCAGACCAATTAACCAAAGGAACTATAGTCTGGCAGCATGCACCACCATCATTAGTGATCAGAACATCACAAGGTGAAATCCGGTGGGACAGGCATGCGCTCATGCGCCTTCCAAGTCCACGAAAGGTAGAGGAAGAAATAGAGTGGCCTGATCATTAGGATGAGAACCACTTACATGAGGTGGCTGCACCTGTTCAAGAATCTCCAACCACTCCAACACTTCCAGGAACCTATACCAGATGGAGTTGTTTATCTGTCCCATGACAGAGATATACTCCATAACCTAATTGCTTAGGGCAAGTGACTAAAGAGGCAGAATAATCTTCTCACTTTGCCAGAGTGTTCAGGTAGTCCACCCCGACTTCCATTAAATTTGTTTTTTTGTTAAAAAGAGATCTAATGTTGAAGGCATTTCACAAAATTAAACTGTTCTTAAAACAGTAATTGGTAAAAAAAATAAGTAGAGAAGGGGAGGGGGAGGAAGGTGGGGGAATACCTCCTAATCAGACTCTGTCTATCTAAATACTCGTAGATTCTGTCTCTCAGAATTCACTCCAGTTACTTCTCAACTACTGATGTTAGGCTGACCAGCCTGTAGTTCCCTGGCTTGATCTTGCTATACTTCTTAAACAATTGAATATCATTAGGAAAATTCCAGTCTTCGAGAACTTAACCATTGGCTAACAATGAAGCAAAATTCTCCACAAGGGCCTCGGCAATTTCTTCTCCAACCTCCTAGAAAATCTGAGGATGCACTCTGTCAGGTCTGTGGATTTATCCACCTTAATGCATTGTAAGACTGCAAATACCTCCACTTTAGTAATATGCATTTCCTCTAGATCATCTCCACTTGTTTCCCTCATCTCTTGAGCAACCACACTCTACTCGGTAAACATAGTAGAGAAATATTAATTAAGACTCTCAATCTTCCCCACCAAGGACATTGGTCCCTCGCTAGGTCAAGTGTAACCCGGTCACCAGAAGAGATCCCAGTGATCCAAGAAGCTGAATCACTGCCCTCTACACCAAGCACAAGTTCATCTGGCCTACTTCTGACCTCACTTGCATGTGACAAGGGAGTAATCCAGAGATTACTACTGTCAAGGTCCTGCTTCCTAACTTCTTACATAATTCCCAAACTTATTCTGTACCTTATTCCTTATTCTATTTATGTCATTTGTATCAATATACTGTATACAACCGCCTCTGGCTGTTTGGCCTTCCACTCAAGTCTTTTCAGCAACTGTTTCGAGACATCTTAATTCCTGGCGTCCAGGAAGAAAGACATCTTGCTGGCATTTCTTCTGCAATCATAAGATCTCCTGTCTGCCCCCTTCCTATTGAATTTCCCATCACTATCACCCTGACTGACTGCACCCTTTCCCTCTGAGCCTCAGAGAATGTCACAATGCCAGATACCTGACTGCTGCTGCTAGCTCCTGAAAGAGCATTCTCCTTCAATAGTATCCAAACAGGTATTCTTGTTAGTAAGGGGAATGGCCAAAGAGTAACCCTGCACTGACTGGAATCCCATTACACTACTCAACTTACTTTTCATGGTGGTTACCCATCTATCTGAAGCCTGTACCTTGGACGTGACCACCTCCATAAAAGCCTCATCTATGATCTCAGATTCACGATTATCTATGATCCAGAGTACACGCAAATCCAGCTCCAATTTCTTGACAGCATCTGTCAGGGGCTGCACTGGAGAGCACTTCTTGCAGATCCAGTCATCAGGGAGATCATGGAGTTTTTGCAGAAGGAACATTCCTCATAGTCATAGAACACAAGCATGTAATCAAATGAATTACTTTAATGTGGAAAGTAGTAAATTTATCAATTTAAATTTTCTTCTGCATTAGATCAGTAATCAACGTCTTTGTGCCAAACAATGAAACTGCTCTAATGGTCAAGGCTTTAAATAAGATTTGTATAACTTCAATTATACTTGCCATACTTTTTTTCATATTGAATGTAAATGCTAAAATATTTCATGACTTTCTTCCAACTACAAAATTCTATAAAAGTTTTAGTCAAAACATCAAATTTATTAAAAGCCACAGTTTCTCTACATTTCTCCACCTCATGTTAACAGAGCAGGATTTACAAATTAATCGGTGTTCTTTTAATTCCAATTTTTCATTAAGAACTGGCACATATATATCTACAAAATTCACTATGATTATCTAAATTCTCTTAAGATATTACTTTTTCCTGCAGTTAATCAAAATAAAAGCCTTAACTTCTGTTGAATTTATGCACAAAATTAATTTCTGAAGAATATGCAGCTTTAAAATAAGGTCCAGTTGGTTAATTCTTCTTCGACAGGATTATCCTTTCTGATCAAAAGCACGTCAAACCAGATGCCACTGTCAGTAAATTTAGTACAAACATTGCTTTACCCTCTTCCTTCTATTTATTAGTGCTGTTATCATTATTACTCAAATCTACACAGAGCCCAATACGGTACCCACAATGTAAAATATACGTACATAATGAAATAGTGTTATTACCACTCCAAAGATACTATTTAAATATTTAGCTACCAAGCATATTCATGTTACAGTTCTGTTATTGGATGACCTGCACATTCTGCGTAAGCCTGCAGAATTACAGCAGACATTCTATGCATTCCAAAAGTGCAGAGTAAGAATATATTCCAAATATTTTCCAGAAAATAATTCAATACATTTTAGTTCATCTGTCCAAAAAAGTCAGTAAAGGTATTGAAACAGATGATCTGTTCATTATCACCACTTCTTTCTGAGAGCTTGCAACTGCAATTGTCAGATTGTTAAAGTGAATATACTGCATTTCAGAAGCATTTCACTTGATGTAAAACACTTAGGGATGCCCCAGAGCTGTGGAAGGCACTATATAAATACAAGATTCTACTTCTCAACTACACCCCATTCAACAATGTAGGTGTCAGAATCATTTTTTTTTCTAGTTTGAAGCCATGATTTCTTGGCCTACATTCAAATTAATTTATTTCCCTAATCATCATACAAATCAATCATATTCCATTATAGATACAATAAAGCTACCTTTCTCCAGTATTTCCTCAGAGAAACAGTGGCCCTTTTCTGCACAATAAAAATAGTTAAATGACAACTGTTTATGTTAAAGAAATTAGCCTTTCTTAACTAAATCATGTATTTTTAATCCAATATTTAAAAAATATTTTGTCATCACTACTTTTCTGCCAACTGATTTCAGACAGAATATATGCAAAACATATGGCAACGTGATTAATATTAAGCAACGATTCAAATTTACAGAAAATGCCCCAGAGTATTAAACCCCACCTGTACCTCCCAAACATGAAGCATCTGTAGCTCCTAGGCTCAGCAAATTACGGAATGCCCTGGTCTCAGTTTTGTCTTAAAGCAAGAGGTCAGATGCACCTGCATCTTACCTTCAACACATTCCATATTTCTGTGCTATTATGAAGTTGATGCAATCTAGTCCAATATGGTCAAACACTTGCTAGAAAGGTAGCAATTACATGTTAAGCTTCTGGAGACAAAAACAAATCAAGAATATGTAGTTTATGTTTGGTTCTGCAATGTATACAGGTGAAAATCTATCTTTAAGAAATTAATGCACCTGCACTATGATATTGACAGATTGCTGTTACAAACATTGCAGTTCATTTGAGAGTACTGCCTTCAATAAAAGATATTTTGTTTACAATTTCACCCCAATCTCATTGTCTATGCTGCAGCAATACAAAGGAACTGACAGACACAGTGTTGGCTTCATGTTAGTGGTGTTGCTGCTTGAAGGAGTGGCAAGACAGTAATCAACTATAATGGATTTCTAGGGTAGGATCATGGTAGACAGTGGCCACATTAGAAAATTTACAAGAAAAGGTAGTTTTCATTTGGGCTCCTTTTTAGGCATCCAAGAATTGAGCAAACAAAATGAATTTATAGTGGCAGCATCTCCTTAAATGCTAGGGTGTATTTCATGTGTTTACAGAAAGTAACTTTGGTGATAATTTCTTGAATCACTACCACTCAAAACACATGAATAGCCAGCAAATGCACAATAGAAAATTAGCACAGAAAGGTTGCTATGTATTTTCTGATTTAGATTGTTATTTTATTTCCAATCACTGGATTTCACTGCTTACTTGTGGGATTACAGTTGTCATTAATTGCTCATTATCGATTTGTTAAGCACTTAGCTTTCATCATCAGGGCAGCCATTTTATATCTTTGTACATTTCATTTCGCAGTTAGAAGCACTTGTTAGAAGTCAAACGAATTTCAATCACTATTTGAATTTGCCTTTCATAAGAACACCAAGAAGTACTGTCTTTTTACACCGGCTCCTTGCACACTGTAAACTACTGATGAACAATAAAACCACCTTTACCTGCAACTATGCCAGGACTGTCATATGAAGAGCATTTGCTGGCCCTGGGCCTGTATTCACTAGAATTCACAAGAATGAGGAGTGACCCCATTGAAACCTATCAAATGATGAAAGGGCTCGATAGAGTGGATGTGGAGAGGATGTTTCCTATGGTGGGAGAGTCTGAGACCAGAGGACACAGCCTCAGAATAGAGGGGCTTCCTTTTAGAACAGAGATGAGAACAAATTTCTTTAGCCAGAGAGTGGAGAATCTGTGGAATTCCTTGCCACAGGCAGCTGAGGAGACCGTCTTTATGTGTATTTAAAGCAGAGGTTGATAGATTCTTGGCCGGTCAGGGCATGAAGGGATACAGGGAGAAGGCAGGAGACTGGGGCTGAGAGGAAAAACGGATCAGCCATGATGAAATGGCGAAACAAACTTGATGGGCCAACTGGTCTAATTCTGCTCCTATATTTTACGGTCTTATAGACTGGAGTTATCTATCTGCCTAGCTTGAGAAAATAGGCAAAACACTTGAACGAGGGCAGAATAGTAAGACGACACTCTCAATGGCGATTCCGTCCACGGTGAATTTGATATTGATTCTGCGAGCTCCCAAACGGCATAAAGTTAAAATGTTGGCAATGGAGAAAAGAGAAGCCTTGAAACCAGGTCAGTGTGTTCGATATATCCATCTCGGTTATCTAGACAGTCTAATGGATCAGCAGGAAGCATGGCGGTGCTGGAAGCCCGTGCAAGCAACACTAGCCAAGGCATCTTTTGCAGAAAGCAAAATTGCTGTTAAAGTGTGACTGGCTGAATTAAACACACAGAGAAGTCCCACCCAGAAGCCACAATAGAGGCACTACAGCATGAAATGAAGGTGGAATTGATTTTAGCCAAGGCTGAAGTCTTTGAAGGGAGTATGTAGCAGCTAGCTGACAATGATGATGTCAGACCAAACTCACCATGTCGTTCAGCTGAGAGGACTACAAAGTATATCCAAAGTATACTACAAAGTATGTCCTGACGAAGGGTCTCGGCCTGAAACGTCGACTGTACCTCTTCCTAGAGGTGCTGCCTGGCCTGCTGCGTTCACCAGCAACCTTGATGTGTGTTGCTTGAATTTCCAGCATCTGCAGAATTCCTCATGTTTGCGTAAAGTATATCCAAGAACAATCTGCTTATGCTTACATCCACCCACCAGCAGACACTGAAGATTTAGGCTTGAAATGGAGGCTCCTTTTTCCACAGGATAACACCCCACTTCTCGACACCTTTTACCCAAATGGGACAGAACAGGGACCGTCTCCCTCACATGCTCGTACTTACACTGAACAGGTAAATATCGCAAAATGTCCAATGACCAGCCACTCACTCACCCATAGATATGAAGGAGGCATGCAGCCATGTAGTAGTAGACTCCAAGGCTCTTAAGTACCATTGCATAACATAGGTGCTGACATTACTCAGCCTCCTGGTAAAGTGCACCACACACCCAATGAACCCCACCTAATCACCACGTGTCAGATCTTGCGAGATTCCTAGCCCGTCAGGACCTGCTGACGGCTCGGCTCAATAAATTTGATGACAAGCCAGAAAATTACTGGGCTTGGAAGTCCACATTCTCCAATGCCACTGAAGACCTAGAGTTCAAGCCTAGTGAAGAACTCGACCTGCTGGTGAAGTGGCTTTGACACAAGTCTGCTGAGCATGCAAGAGGATTAAGGTCAGCTCACATCAAACACCCCAGTGCTGCTCTCAGCTTAGTCTGGCAAAGACTGGAAGGGTGCTAGAGATCCGCTGAGGCAATGGAGACTGCCCTCTTCAACAAAATAGAGTCTTCTCCAAGATTTCTAGTAGGGAGCCCCCAACATCTGTGAGAGCCAGGAGACCTGATATTGTAGTTGAAGGCAGCCACAGCTGAAAGCTATTTACATGGCTTCTCTTACTTTGACACTGCACAAGGTCTCTCCAGCCTGGAGAAACTCCCCTGTAGTCTACAGGAGAAGTGGATGTCAGAGGGTACGAGATTCAACTGGAGAAGAAAGGCCACTTCCCTTCTTTCCCTCCCTTCTCCTTTTCCAGTTTCATCCAGGATGAAACCAAAATGAGAAATGACCCCAGCTTTATGAAAACCGATGTCACCTCACCTTATATACTTAAGACATGTGCAGGTGTATCACAGGCAGTTGGGTGAAGAGCAAAGGGCTTTATTGTTGAATCTGTTAGAAACATAGAAAACCTACAGCACAATACAGACCCTTAGGCCCACAAAGCTGTGCCGAAGATGTCCTTGCATTAGAAATTACCTAGGCTTACCCACAGCCCTCTATTTTACTAAGCTCAATGTCCCTATCCAGGAGTCTCTTAAAAGACCCTGTTGTTTCTGCCTCCACCACCACCACCACTAGCAGCCCATTCCACACAATCACCACTCTCTGCGTAAAAAACTTACCTCGACATCTCCTCTGTACCTACTTCCAAGCACCTTAAAACTATGCCCTCTCGTGCTAGCCATTTCAGCCCTGGGAAAAGCCTCTGACTATCCACACGATCAATGCCTCTCATCATCTTGTACACCTCTATCAGGTCACCTCTCATCTTCCATCGCTCTGAGGAGAAAAGGCCGAGTTCACTCAACCTATTCTCATAAGGCATACTCCCTAATCCAGGCAACCTATATAGATGCAACATTACCTCTCAGCTCTTAAACTCAATCCCATGATTGATGAAGGCCAATGCACCATATGCCTTCTTAACCACAGAGTCAACCTGCACAGCAGCTTTGAGTGTCCTGTGGACTCGGACCCCAATATCCCTCTGATCCTCCACACAGCCAAACATCTTACCATTAATGCTATATTCTGCCATCATATTTGACCTACCAAAATGAACCACCTCACACTTATCTGTGTTGAACTCCATCTGCCACTTCTCAGCCCAGTCTTGCATCCTATCAATGTCCCGCTGTAACCTCTGACAGACCTCCACACTATCCACAACACCTCCAACCTTCGTGTCATCAGCAAATTTAATAACCCATCCCTGCACTTCCTCATCCAGGTCATTCATAAAAATCATAAAGAGCAGGGGTCCCAGAACAGATCACTGAAGCACACCACTGATCACCGACCTCCATGCAGAATATGACCCGTCTACAACCACTCTTTGCTTTCTGTGGGCAAGCCAGTTCTGGATCCACAAAGCAATATCCCCTTGGATCCCATGCCTCCTTACTGTCTCAATAAGCCTTGCATGAGGTACCTTATCAAATGCCTTGCTGAAATCCATATTCACTACATCTGTGGCTCTACCTTCATCAATGTGTTTAGTCACATCCTCAAAAAATTCAATCAGGCTCATAAGGCTCGACCTGTCTTTGACAAAGCTATGCTGACTATTCCTAATGACATTATGCCTCTGCAAATGTTCATAAATCCTGCCTCTCAGGATCTTCTCCATCAACTTACCAACCACTGAAGTAAGACCCACTAGTCTATAGTTTCCTGGGCTATCTCTACTCCCTTCCTTGAATAAGGGAACAACACCCTCAACCCTCCAGAACCTCTCCCATCCTCATTGATGACGCAAAGATCATCGCCAGTTGATGAAAAGACTCATTTAGCTCTCCCCATGCTCTCTGAATGCGATGAACTTCCAGACAACAGGAAGGAAAATCCCCACTCCAGAAGCAGCACCCTCACCTCAAGTCCCTAGCCAGCAAGATACCATCACTCAAACTAAAGACTGAGATTCTGCTCCTGCTAGGAAGGGACATCGTACAGGTACACAGTGTTCTTGAGCAACGTAATGGGCCTCCAAACACTCCCTTTGCACGGAGCTCAGCACAGGTATGGACTATAGTAGGATGCGTCTGCCTAGGGAATGCACACAACCCTTCACATGTGAATGTCTTCAGAACTAACATGCTTGAAAATGGGTGCTGCCGCAGTCTAATGATCTCCTATCTTAGCAGCTTTCACGTTAAGGAAATCTTTGGCCAATCCTGCCAGTCTCCTGTCTTTTCCACCTTGACCTTGTAAACAGAGGTTTGACAAGCAACACAGCAAGCATAGGTGAATCTGCCTTTGTCCATACAAAGGATGAAAACAAACGAGCTTCTTCAATGGATGACCTTGCTTTCCCAAGAGTGATGGATAACAGGTTCCATCAAGGCAGCTCATGCAGCTAGATGGTACCACTCCCCTTCTGCAACCCCCGATAATGCCTCCCAAACAAACGTGAGCAAGCAGGCAGCCACGTTCCTTCACTTACATGCATGTTCAAGAAACATCTTGAAATTACTTTGGAAGGAAACAAATGGAAAAACAGACTGTTGAAAAATGATTGAAATGTGAACTCAGGTTACAAATCTGTAAAACCGAAGTCAATATTTTGAGTTTGTACAGATTCTAGATCTGCTTTGGATTCTCTGTTGTATATTTGATACTATCTAATTGGCTTATTTCGAAGTTTGGGTAGTGATCCTTCTTGAAGGACAGAATTTCACTCCTCTATTTCAAATCCAGATGATGGTCTTATTATTTTTTAGTATTTGACTGTGCTATTCAACTAATCAGAAGCATTGACTCTAATATGTTTAAATGTTTTACTTGTGAATTTGGTGGGATTTTTTTTTAAACAGATACCAGGCAGGGAGTGTTATGTCTTTCCTGATTTGGATTGTTATTTTATTTCTAATTACTGATCTGACTGCTTACTTGTGGGTTCACAGCTGTGGTTAATTGCTCATTATTGCATTGTTAAGCAATGAGCTGTTGTCATCAGCATGGCCATTTTATATCTCTGTACATTTCATTTAGTAGTTAGAAGAAATTGTTAGAAGTCGAAGGAATTTCAATTAATATTTGAATCTGTCTTTTGGAAGAATGCTAAGTACTGTCTTTTTATACGGGCTTCTTGGGTACTGTAACACGCAGGTGAACAATACAACTGCCTTCAACTACAACTATGCTGAGACTGGAGTTATCTATCTGTCTAGCTTAAGAAACGGGGAGAACTCTTAAGCAAGGGAAGAATAGAGGGGTTTCACAAACTGGGATGCTACAAGCCCATCAGGCAGATATAATAATTAATGGTGTACTTGCCCATGCAGATGAAGACCAACAGAATTATAATGATTACAAGGCTGTGATTATGATAAATGGAAGTTGGCAACTGATATGGGCATAAACTGCACATAAAGGGCTTACGACACATAGGGGGAGAACTAGTGAGATTCTGCAGATAATCTAGAAGTGTTATGCACAGTCTGCGGCAATGAATGTAGAGGAAACTGCCAATGATCATGACATAATATCTCTAATATTGATGGGAAAGAAATGGCTTCATGAATTACACCATGACTGGCTGGCAATGTTGTGTATTAGCATGGCACCTTGGGCCAGCAGAAACTTAAAAACCACTATAAGCATCTCGTCACTAACTCATACTGTGGATTTGTTGGATACACAAGATCACATTTTTTTCAGGAAACAAGCCCATTTATTTTGGGCCAAGACTGACTGTGTAGAACTTCAGTCCAAATGTGCACAAGGAGCTCCATATTTTAGAACAGAAGGTGGGTATTGCATTGAAGGAGAAACCTCATGACTGGTTTTCCCCAAGGCAGAGCCACTGATGAGCAATATCTAGTGCCCAGCTCAAAACTAATTTACATGATTGATTGGGTCTCAATACTTTTAACAAGGTTGACTTCTTTCATGCCACATACAGTTAAATTTGAACCTAAAAGGCATATGGGGGTCTTGTATCTAAGCCATTATCTTATATATATCTTCCCTATGAAACAGGAGTGCAAATAGGTAATTTGGTCCTTGAGCCTGCCAGACCAAATGTCGAGACTGAAACAATCCTAGCCTCAATACACTCTCCACAGACGCCTTTAACTTTTCTGCTGTTTAAATATTTACCAAACTCTGTCTTGAACATTACAAAGATTCTACCTCCACAGCAACACACAAAATGCAGGAGAAACTCAGTGGGTCATGTAGCATCTATGGGGAGACTTAAATAGAGAACATTTTAATGTCAAGACCCTTCTTCAGGGCTGGAAAAAAAAAGAGGGGCATATAAGGGGACGAGCAGAGCTGGTGGGTGATAAGTGATTTCAGGTAAGTGGGGGAGACAGGAAGAGGAGATGAGTGGGAGTGATGTAAGATATTGGGAGCTGACAGGTGGAAGTGACAAAGGACTTGAAGGTAGAATCTGATAGGAGAGGACAATGGACAATAAAGGGAAGGATAGGGGGAGGAGAACCAAATGTGATGTGCAGAGTGGGAGCTTGGGGGAACAGAAAGAGAAGGGGTATTGGGCCAGTGGTATAAGGAAAAACAAAAGGGATAACAGAGGGGAAGTAGTTACCAAAAGTTAAAAAAAATGATGTTCATGCCACAAGGTAGAATATGAAGTGCTGTTCTAATAATCTGCATCTAATTGCCTCCTACAGTGCTTTAAAGGGCTGGTAATTAGGCCACAGAGTGTTTTTTATGACTACACACTCCATATGATCCATCTATTTCTTCCTGAAAATTGTAATTAGTTATGTGTAGCTGGCATTGTATCCATTTATAAATATTTAATTAGTTGCCTGGCGACCTGTAACTGCAGGTAGTTCTTTCATTTACAAAGTGTTCTTGATCACTGAAGAATTGTATCGCGAAGGCATTGGCTGCAAGTTCAGCAAAAGAAACTATTAAAATTAGTCCATGATGAATAAGTGCCTTTATTATAAAAGGGGTTTATTTGATCGTATTATTTATGAGAAATGTTACACCTCAACCAATATCATTTTCTTTGTCAAAATTTATGTAGTCCAAATGAGTTAAACAAATCCTATTCACTGTAAATTAACTGCTGTTAACATAGATATTGCAGAGTCATAAAGCAGGAAACAGGTCCCTCAACCCCATTCATCCATGCAACCAAGGTGATAAGCTCTAAAGTGGCAATATCATCTTGTTTTTAAACTATTGTCTGTCTAAGTACACAGAATGAGGGTTGACCATACAACAGTAGTGTTACTAGTCAGAGAGGATCGTCAAGAATGTGCATCATATAACAACATTACCAATACCATCAAAAATTTTTTTGCTCTTTTTCCATCAAGGTGTTAACATTTTAACAGATTTTACAAATTGGGATATGTACAGTCAATTGCAGTTTCAAATTCTATCAAACTAACAAGTATTCTGTTAAAGGTGGATATTCACTTGCAGTAGTTTGTGGTGTGAGGAAGTACAAGGTTATGAAAGATAAAATTTGGACTTTATGAGAATGCCACTACTTGACATACATAAAATTATGAAAAAGTTTAAGTGGTGTGAGGACACTACTTTTCATTTTAGAATATGGGTATCGCTGCCTGGTGGGGCTCGTCAACCTTGGATGGCAGCCCGCGTAGGAGAGGGAAAACACTGATTTTAAACCTCCGCTGCCTTGTGGCCATACCCATCCATGGGAAAGGCTTTGAGAATAAACCCCAAGGAAGAAATCCAGAGCCAAGGTCCCTAAGGCTGTTTGCTGTTGTTTACAACTTCACTCTGGCAACCTCTGTGACTATACAGCTTGGCGCCAGTATCGGCGCTTGCCCTTCCCTTGGACTAAATCAGTGACGTGGAGAGGGAGAGCCCGCTGCATGGGCAACAGCTGGTTCTTCAAATCTCCCCGCCGATGATGATTGCTGCCAAGACCAGCAGTATCATGATACAACTAATGGAGCTGCTGCTTCACAGTGCCGGAGACCTGGGTTCAATCTGAATTTTGAGTGCTTATGTGGAGGTTGCACATACTTCAAATGGCCATATAAATTTCCTTTATGTAATGGAATTTCTGAACGCATCCCAAAGGCGTGCTGATTAGTGGTTTCATTAGGTTACTGTCATTTGCCCTTTGTGCGTAGTTGAGGGGGAGAAGCCAGGGTTGGGCTGTCAAGTTGTTGAGAGTGTGGGGGAAAATGGGGTAGATGGAGGATTGGTACAAGTTGATGGTTTATGAGCAGAGGGGACTCAGGAGGCTGAAGTGGTTGTTTCCATCCTGTATCTCCGTCTCTGTATGACCAGCATTTATAACTCACGCACAACTCCTCTGAAGTAGATGATAGTTAGAACTGCACTGGGTCAAGAAGAGGCTAATAGGTTGGATTTCAAATATTTAAAAGTGATGCTTTGAAAGCTTAGACCTCAATATTTAGCAAGGCGCACTTCCCAAAGTGGATAGGGGCTATAAAGGGAAAGGAAGTTATGCACAAGAATCCCGGAGGAATGGACTTCCCAAAGATATTGTTTTTCTAAACTACAGACATACTTTACTCTTGGTATCTGTTTACCAGCAGAAAGAAAACTTACAAGAGTCGGAGGAAAGAATATCAATAGGCAGTGAAAACCACTTAATGATCAGTAGTGGAGAGAGGGAGCAATTTCAAGTTCCTGGGTGTCAATGTCTATGAGGAACTAACATGGACGCAACACATTAACACAGCTATAAGGCAGCAAGACAGTGGCTATATTTCATTTAGAATTTGAGGAGATTTGGTTTGTCAACTAAAACACTCAAAACTTCTACAAATGTACCACGGAGAACATTCTGACTGGTTGAATCACCCTCTGGTATGGGGTGGGGTGGGGGGGAAACTACTGCACAAGATCAAAATAAATTGCAGAAACTTGTAAAATTAGCTGCATTATGGGTACTAACCTCTGTAGTACCCAAGACATCTTCAAGGAGTGGTGCCTTGGGAAGCTGGCATCCATCATTAAGGATCCCACCACACAGGACATGCCCTCTTCTCATTGTTACCATCAGTAAGGAGGTACAGAAGCCTGAAGGCACATACTCAACGATTCAGGAACAGCTTCTTCCCCCCTACCATCCAATTTCTAAATTGATATTGAACCCATGAATTAGGCCATCTGGCCTACCGAGTCCGCTGTGCCATTTCATCATGGCAGATTCACTTTCCCTCTCAACTCCTTCCTTCTGCGTTCTTCCCATAACCTTTCTCACCCTAGATAATCAAGAACTTATCAATCTGCACCTTAAATATACCCAATGACCACAGCCACCTGTGGCAATGAATTCTATAGATTCACTTCCCCCTGGTGAAAAAAAACCCTCCTCATCTTCATTCTAAATGGACGTCCTCTCTTCTGAGACTGTGTTCTTTGGTCCTAGACTTCCCCACTATAGGAAACATCCTCTCCACAGCCACTCCATCTAGGCCTTTCAATATTCAATAGGTTTCAATGAGATTCCCCCTCATTCTTCTAAATTCCAGTGAGTACAGGCACAGAGCTATCAAATGCTCCTCATATGATAACCCTTTCATTCCCAGAATCATTCTCATGAACCTCTTCTGAACCCTCTCCAATGTCAGCAGATCCTTTCTTAGACAAGGGGACCAAAAATGCTCACAATACTCCAGGTGAGACCTCACCAGTGCCTTATACAGCCTCAGCATTACAAACTTGCTTTTATATATTCAAGTCTTCTCGAAATGAATGCTAATATTGCAATTGCCTTCCTCACCACTGATTCAACCTGCAAGCTAACCTTCGGGTAATCCTGCATGGGGAATACCAAATCCCTTTGTATCTTGGATTTTTGAATTTTCTCTCCATTTAGAAAATAGTCTACACCTTTATTTCTTCTACCAAAGAGCATGACCATAGACTTCCTGACTCTGCATTCTATCTGCCACTTCTTTGCCAATTCTCCTAATCTAAGTCCATTTGCAACCTCCCCGCCACTAACTGCCACTCTATCTTCGTATCCCCCACAAACTTGACCAATCATCAATACCATCGTCCAAATCATTGAAATGTAATGTAAAAAACAGTCCTTGTATTTAAATATTATATTTTATACAGTATTTATAATAGAAAAGTGATAGTATAGAGGCATGCAACCTCCTTCAAAGCATTTATGGATTTAACAGCTGAGAATGGATTGATTACAGTATCCTACCCTACTTGAAATGAGAAGTGGGGGATAGGCATGATAAAGGTGGGATAGTTCCTTCATGAATGTTGAATCCAATTTTGAAATAAAATTTAAATTCCCTCCTAATGCAATCCTTCACAGTTCTAAGTGTTACACTGCAAGTAAAAATTAGATGAGGCATAAATCATGACAACATTGAAGATCAGACAGTGGGATAAACAAGGAAGGTCTTGAAGTGATAGTGGAGGCAAATCTGATTAACAACTATTTCCTCAGTGGGGACGAATTCTCTTTAATTTCTTTGCATTGGTCAAAAAACTAGTCCACTTCTTTTCCATCATTATTACTTATAAAATTGCTTAAACTGAGTTTGAGGAAAAGTAATGAGCCAAAATTACCCAAAAGAATTTACATACTAGACCAATGCACAAAACTAGTACATTATGCACTAATTTTGTTATTTCAAGAAATTCAACACTGAGTTATTGCTTGTGTATTTCTGCATCATAACATTTCTCAAACATATTATTATATTATAGGCACCCATAGTCTCGTGAGACCATGAATTTGCGCCTTGGAAGGTTTCCAGGGCGCAGGCCTGGGCAAGGTTGTATGGAAGACTGGCAGTTGCCCATGCTACAAGTGTCCCCTCTCCACGCCAGCAAGGTTGTCCAAGAGAAGGGCACTAGGGTCGATACAGTTTGGAACCAGTGTCGTTGCAGAGCAATGTGTGGTTAAGTGCCTTGCTCAAGGACACAACAGGCTGCCTCGGCTGAGGCTGGAACTAGTGACCTTCCGATCACTAGACCGATGCCTTAACCAGGCATTCACAAACATAATAATTCCAATTAATTACACATAGAGATCCCAAACAAGATTAACATATTGCATTTGTTTACATCAGGTATCTTACAATGAAATCAGCAGGGAAGCAAGTATCTTCTAGGTGGTGTTTTATCTCTGGGTTTTCAAAATGAAGTATGGAATGACTCTTTTAACATTTACTATCGATGGCTATAATATCTTCAGTGTTTATAGTACCTGCTCAGTGGAAGGCATGAAAAAATGGAAATGAGTCACTGACTGAGAGTTACTTAAAATAGTAATGAAGGACATCTTTCAGTAGGCTTTAGGTTCTCATCTGGGAAAACATTGATATTATGCTTCAGATTACTGTTACTCAATCAACAGGAACATAATATTGTTCAACATTTTCATCACAATGGGAGCCCAAGTTTCAAATTGCAAGTGTACATAACAGTAGGCTATTAGATTTCATTTGTGAAAAGTATATTGCTCACCTTTTCTTTTTTATTTTATCTACCCAAGGCAAATAATATTTAACAACAATATACAAATAAAAAATGTGGTCTCAAAAAAAAATCACACATGACAGGCATATTCTTCATAGCCAGATCTCCATTTGAATTTACATAATTTAACAATAATTCATTTGTAAAGTGATCTGCTTTTCAACACTATGTCTTACAAGTATAACAACAACATTTTCACATTTGCAAAATGGCTGCTTTTTTTCTTCCTTTCCTTCAATGTACTCATGGATTTTGGTAATTAGGTTAAAAAAGCAAACAGCTTATCAAATGTCTGTACTTCATTTCAAATAAATCAACCTCAGATAGATGATACGTATAATATCTTCACGAAGGAAGCAATTTACATTAAAAACTGATAACTATAATAAAATATGCTCACTCTTGAAAGAGTTATAGTTTGACTTTCCTTCTACTGTGCATGGATGAAGTTAGCATTGTGGCAGTTCAGAGAGCAAATTACAACTCTCTGGGGAGAGGTGAATTACAAGGTGAGTAGAATAGCTCTGATGAGCGCACATTATACATTACACAAACGACGTCAATCAGAATTTTTTCCTGGAATCTGTCAGGAAGTTCATCTCCACAATTTATGGCAGGATTTTCATTCTCATTAACGCTTTGTCAGACACAAAACCTCCTCAAATAACATTAACAGTGTACAGCACACAAAACTCATCTTGAGTTTGATTTTCTGCTCTGACAAACAACAGTTCCCGTTTACAAACTTAATAGCCAGGTTTTTCAAAAGCTATGCTATTTTAAATAGTCAACATTCAAATTGCATACTTTGCCTTCACCAAAGCTCTATAATCTTAGATTATACAGATGTTTTGACCTTTTTGCCCATTTGGATCACGTTCTCAATTTCCTATCCAGAGGATCTTTCCAAGATACTGCTTCTAGGGATTGCACAAACGTAACATCCAGTCCTATTAATCAAACTCATCACTATCACTTCTTAGATTTTGCAACTTGCAATGGCTCACCCAAACCCAAGGACAGAAAAAAATCATCTACTTTTTCTTCAAACCACCAGACTTTGCGGAGCACGGACAGGTGTTAGCCAGTACTGTAACCAATCTCAAAGTCTGGGCATTAAGAGTTAAAGCAACAAGCCTGAGGACTGTGAAAAGTTTAGAGTTTAGACAAAAATTGATTTAAAGAGGTGAAGAGAAAATAGACTGATCTTAGGCTTGCAAGAACTTAAAAACTGACAGTAAAAGCTTCTGTAAATACATGGAGAAAAAGGTTATTGAAGGCACATGCAGTCTCCTACGATTAGAAAATAGGGAAGATTATATTAGAGGGGAAAAAACAACAGTATTATTAAATACATATTTGGTTCTGTCTCGCAAATAACTGCCCAGGTACTTTAGGGAACCATAGCTCTTGAGAGGGAAGGGAGGAGAGGAACTGAAAGAAGTCTGCTTAAGAAATGGTGCTGGGGAAAACATCTGAGCTAAAAACTGACGAAGTCCCAGGACAAGCTACTGGAGAAAGTGACACTGTAACTGTACAGTGCTTTGGTAAGAGCCCATCTGGACTGGTCCAATCTTGGGAACGATGATCTTGTACAGAAGAAATGCAACAAAGATTTACCAGATTATTCCAGAGGTAGCAGAACTGGCATGCATATAAAGAATGGGTCAATTCTTACTGGAACTTAAAATGGGATAACATCTCATAGAACCCCATAAGACTCTAATAAGACTAAACAAGATAGATAAAGTGAGGAAGTTCCTGATGACTGGCAAGTCCAGAATGAATGGTTACTACCAAAGGATACACCTCCAAGTAATGCAATTTGCAGCCAGGATGAGGAGAAACAGATCAGAGTACCACAATGCATGATTAGCCATGATAATGTTGAATGAGGAACAGGATCCATGCACCAACTGGCATACACCTGTTCCTTTTTTTTTTAAAATATTTCCTCCAGAAATCCTTATTGCAACCTCCTGCCAAGAGTGCCTGACGTGACCCTGGAGATTTTCCATGCCTTCCAGATCACTCCAACTCCTTGGGAGCACTTCCCAATCCACAAAACCCCAGCTCTACTGCCTCCCTTCTCTCCTCAGTCATCATTGTCTTATTGATGTAGTGCTAATCATTTAAGAGCCACCTATAATGATTGCAGCTACCACGTTAAACTGTAATAACTTTGAGAAGTTGTAAGAGTGCTATGTGGATGTCATTTTTAACACAAGGTTACACAGGCAAATTTAATAAGTTTGTTCAGTTAACTTCACAATTGAAACTCATGATCTTTATGCAATTTGCACCAACAGCATTGAATGACCTACAGCACTGCTTTAACATAGAAAAAAGTTTGGAGTAATTCTTAAACAATTTTCAAGCTACAGTCTGAATCATCGATGGAAAGATTTGGTTTCATTCAGACACAAAGCTTCTAGGTTTCATATTCATTGATCAATGTGTTTAATCAATGATACAAACAATTATACACTAGCTTGCAGCATCAAAGGCCTCACTCCAGATACTGGGTGCAATAGATTTTTGCTTCTCCATATAATCCTAAAAGTAGTTTCAATTACGGTTCTTTGCATTGGTGAAGGTGATCTCCATTTGTCAGAACAAAATGTTAACAGATTCAATTTTGACTGAGCATCAAGTTTCAAGTAATTCAATTACTGATTTCCTAAATATGACAAACATTTTCAAAATTGGGAATGGAATGGCCCTTGCAAAAAAAAAAGCACTCAATAAGAAAGATTTCCCCTGGTTATTAGCTTTCACTATCATTGATAATCTGTACCATAACTTTATACACTTCCAAAATGAAATTGAACATTGCACTGAGGGCCAAGGGCCAAATTCTCAGTTAAATTAATTCAGCTCATGCTTTCAAGTGAAATTTTAGTCAATTTTGTGAGTCAGTATAATAATGCCTAGATATTCCTTTCTGACTATTACAGATTGATCTTACACAAATTTATCCCATTCAATGGCAGAAGAGTACACAAGTATTCTGATATGACCACACCATCTTTACTTACGCATAATTGGAAACAGGTTCACAGATCAACTTGTGCCCTCTTAAGTGTTGACGGGAAGTGTGAAGGAAATTTGTTGCTGCAAACATGCTGCAATAAAGGTGTCAGAGAGTCCTTTAGAAATGAAGAGTTAAAAAGCAAGTATAGGAACAATTACTTGGGGAAAAAGAAAGGAAGTTAATTAAGTCAACTATTCAAATCCAGTAGAAGGAGATAATGTTGAAGTAACTGTCATTGTCAATAGCAAAATAAATAACTAAAACAATTGGGCCCAGAACACACACAATCTTACAACTTAAGCTTTCTTTTTATTATACTTGAGTACAAGGAGAAAAACATGTCAGCCACACCGTTCTGAAGTCTGAACAGAAAACTGCTATTTTTATACAGAACCGCCTTATCGGTTACAGATATTAATTATTGTAAATTGTACATGTTCGAATTCCTTTCTCGCAAGATTAATTGCCATTCACAACAGAGGTATTAAAGTCAATCAAACCTTTTAGTGGTCAACTAATGATATTTTGAAGTTAGTTTTCTGGAAGCTTGTATGGCGTATAGCTCCGGGATTGTGCTCCAAATGGGTTTTTTTTTTCCTTGTTTTTTTTTGTTCGCAGGGGTTTCTTTTTGTTTTAGTTAGCAGGGGTTCTTTTTTCCTTTCTTTTTTCCAAAAAAATAGCTTTAACATTTTGTTTCTTATTATTATTATTATTATTGATATACTGTTTAGCTTGGCTAATAGTTTGACTCTTCTTATACATATTGATATATTGACTTGATTATTTTAATGTTTTTTTGTTGTCGATTTTCAATAATAATTAATAAAAAGATTTTAAAATGAAATGAAATGAAGTTAGTAAAGACAATAGAACTTCTGCTTGTTTGGTATGTTTCACATCCTCCCATTATTCTTACTTCATCTGTCTCTGACATCCCCTTTCTTGAAAATTCTCACTAGAGATCTCTCTCATCTGGTTTGAGTACACGTTGCTGCAATCAACCCAACCCATTTTATCTGTAGTAAGCAAAGGTGTCTCCAGCAGACTCACTTCAAAAGGTCTTGCTTGAGTACAACTGCCCAGGCTATCCTTGCCTTGCCTTCACAATAGCATAAAATGCCACTTTCAGAACATCTAATCCAGCATAACTAAGATCAAAAATATTGTTTTCACATCAAAACAAGATTATTAGTTTTTAACTGTTTCCTACAGCTGATAAATTGAATACACTTCCCTTCACGCCAGGTCACACGTATCCACACTTTCTGCCTTTTTCTTGAAAATTCCAACAGAGTGCAACATAGAAGGATGTTTCAGTCGGAATAACCCATGCTCACATTGAAGTGCGTCAAAACAGCTGAATAGATTGTCAGGTAAGTCCTTGTATCAGATCTTAGTATTGTTATTCAGATAGCATGGGAACTGGAATTTGTAGAGTAGACAATATTCAGGGAATCATCTTCAGATCCGAATGAATATGCCACAGTTGACACCAGCTTTATCAACATTTACTTTCCTTTATACTTTATTGTTGCCAAACAATTGATAATAGAATGTACAACCATCACAGTGATATTTGATTCTGCGCTTCGCACTCCCTGAAGTACAACCTGTGGATAAACCATGAGATTCACATATTGTTGAGGGCTAGATCTGTGACATTCAAGGCCGGTGATCCAAAATCAAGCAGTCCAGGTACAACCTACAACAGGCTACCTCAAGAGCAATAAAGCAAGTCAGAGTTACGTTAGAGAAGGAATCGAACACACATCTGCTCTGGCAGGGTTTGCAGGCCATTACTTACTACAAAGCAAAATCTATCATCATAACTAGCTGTGATGCTCCATTCTCAGATAAGCCTAATGCCTTTTATGCACACTTTGAAATGTCAGTAAGACCAAGGAATTGATTGTTGACTTCAGGAAGGGGAAGCTGAGGGAGCATAGACCAATCCTTATCAAAGCGTCAATAGTAGAAAGGGTGAACCATTTCAAGTTCCTGGGTGTCAACATCTCTGAAGATGTATCCTGGGCCCAACATATTGACGCAATTACAAAGAAGCCAAGCCAGTGGCTATATTTCATTAGGAGTTTGAAGAAATTTCATATGTCACCAAAGATTCCAGCAAATTTCTACAGAGGTACCATGGAGTGCATTCTAACTGGTTGCATCACTGTCTGGCACGGAGCAGCCACTGCACAGGATCGGAAAAAGCTGCAGAAAGTTGTAAACTTAACCAGCTCCATCATGAGCTTCTAGCCACCCCACCAGTGAGGATATCTTCCAAAAGGTGATGTGTCAAAAAAAATGCAACACCCATCATTAAAGACTCCCACTACCCAAGAAATGCCTCTTTTCATTACTACCACCTGAGAGAAGGGATAGGAGCCTGAAGCTATGTAATGGTACTCAACATTTTAGAAACAGATTCTTCCCCTCCATCAGATTTCTGAATGAACAATGAACCCATGAACACCCCTCACTATTTTTGCACTACTTATTTACAATACATGTTATTGTAATTTATAGTACAGCTTATGTACTGCAATCTACTGCTACCATAAAACAACAAATTTCCAAACATGCCAGTAATAATAAACCTGATACTGATCAATATTGACTACATATATCTATATATAACCAAAGGATTAGCTAATAATCAATTTAGAAACTCAGTGAATCTGGAAAATCTAGGGAGAGCTTAATGTATTTTGTCATCACTTTGAATGACAGAAAAATAACATGATTCAAAACCACAAACTAAAGGTAATCAGATTCTTTTTATTCATTCCAGGGGGATATGAGCAACATCAAAAAACTGTATATTTTCAATGATTTCCTATTAAGAGAGACATTAAATATTTTAAAAATCAGAGTGAAATTTAACTTGACATGACTGTGCTCAATGCTGTATAGGTAGCTTGGCAGCAGCTCTGGCAAAATAGAACCATACAGCAAACACCAGTCCCTTTGACTCATCAAGATAGAGCTGACAATTAAGCACCCATTTATACTTATCCAATTTTATTCATTTTGTCATCAACTCCTTCCCGCCCCCCCACCCCAGATTCTACCACTCATCTACATATTAGGACCAATTAACCTAGCACAAGCACATCTTCAAGATATGGAAGAAAACTGGGGCTGATGGAGGAAACCCATACAAGGAAAAACATGCAAGCTACATAGACAGTACCAGAGGTTAGCAGTCAATTGTATGTGGCAAATCAAGACATACAACACAAAGTTTACTATGGAAACCAAAGGAACAGTCTACTGCATGTCCTGTCCACTCAAAAGATGATGCAAGACATTATTAAAACTTAAAAAAATGATGAAATGCCTTTGTAAGAAGCTTAGTTATACTTACATTCCCAAAATGTTCAACATTTATGGATAACTTGGATCAACATGTGGTAATTGCATTTCCCATTATTAAAAAAATAACTATTAGACTATCGTTATAGGAATGCACCCTGAATCCTCATTTTATATAACAATCATTTGTATACAAGGTTAGAATGTATATTTGCTGATGGCTATGCACTTTGTGCCTTCCAAGGCTAAGTGCAAGAATGTTTAACCTTTCGCATGCAATGACAAAAGGCAAGCTTCATTCCAGCCACACAAATAGTCAGAAACATAACTGGACCAGCCTCAAGACACTGCAACAAGAACAGGTAATAGGTTCTATGTTCTGTGGCAAGTGACACGCTTCCTCTCTTCCCAAAGGCAATTCTCTATTCAGAAAGCAGAATACAGGAATGCAGAATACCTTGTTTGCCTGGCTAAGCCCTACTCCAACAATATTTGGGAAATTTGAAAAAAAAAATAGCCATCCACTTATTGGCACACCACCTTCCATTCTGAACATTCCACTCTCCTCACATCTAAAGTGTATTCTTTCTACAACATGCTCTGCAGCAATTTACCAAGAATTGGACAATACCACTACTATTTGGAAAGCAAAAGAAGTCACTTTGAAACAATATCCCATTTCCCTTCAAGTCACTGAAACCATAATTGCCTTTTGTTCTTTCTCACCAAGTCAAAGTAATAGAACTCCTTACTCCGCAGAATTTTGGGAGTACCTTCAAAATAAAACTACATCATTTCAAGTAGAGAGCACACCAACAGTTACTCAAACAGCAATAAGAGACAAGCAATAATTACTGTCTTGCCAGTAGCATCTACATTCCATGGGACAACAAAAGCAAATAGTATATACATAAACACTGTTTGCCAATTGAACGATTTTGATACTGGAACAACTAAACAGATAAGGAAAACCAGTGGATGCAATACTTGGGATGTCAATACTCGTGACACAAGGTTAGAGAGGTCATATAAGAGTTGGTTAACAGACAGAAAACAGCAAGTCATTTTTTTCAGATTGGCAGCTTGTAACTGGTAGAATGCTCCAAGGATTAGTTTTTTGTCTTTAATTATTTCTATAAATTGCATTCAACTCTCCCGTAGGGCGGCACGGTAGCACAGTGGTTAGCACAATGCTTTACAGTACAGGAGACCCAGGTTCAATTCTCACTGCTGTCTGTAAGGAGTATGTACATTTATCCATGTCCGCATGGGTTTACTTTGGGCGATCCGGTTCTCCCCCCCGCCCCCCCAAAGTCCAAAGACGCACCTGATGGAAGGTAAATTGGTCATTGTAAATCATCCTGTGATTAGGCTAGGATTAAAATCAGCGGATTGCTGAGCAGCGTGGTTCGATGGGCCAGAAGGGTGTATTCCGTGCTGTATCTCAATAAACAAATAAATAAATATTTAAGATGGTGGTAATGCATTTGTTCACTGACGATAAAAAATCTGGAGGAAAAATAACTTATGGGAAGGATACAAGGAGAAAAGGATCAAATAGGACGACATGAACCATAATGCCAAAAAGTACACAATTCAGAGAGACTTTATACTTTATTGTCATCAAACAGTTGATACTAGATCGTACAATCATCACAGCGATATTTGATTCTGCACTTCGTGCTCCCTGGAGTACAAGTCGATAGTAAATATTAAAAATTTAAATTATAAATCATAAATAGAAAATAGAAAAGGAAAAGTAAGGTAGTGCAAACAAAACCGAGAGACAGGTCCGGGTATTTGGAGGGTACGGCCCAAATCCAGGTCAGCTTTTCAAAAAGGTGATAAAAAATGGAATTGTTGATATTCAGTGGATTTGGGTGTCCTTGTACATAATCACAGAAAGTTGTCATGCAAGTACAGAACAGACTGGGATGAAAAACATTAGCTTTGTATCAGGCCAGCTTCCGCTGAAACCTCTCAGTCTCCGCCCAGCTAACAGGATTCACCTGCAGCTCATTCCAGACTCATCACCTGCAGCCTATTTAACCCCAGTTCTCATCCATGGTCCTTTGTTCACTCATTGAACCAGCCAGCTTCAACCAGTTGTTCCAACCTTTCATTCCCCCAGCCTGAAGTTTACCTTGTTGCCTGCTGTGTTAAGTTTCTGTTCTCTCTTGTTTTGTGGCCCTTTGTGGCTTGTTAGTTTGCAGCCTATTATTAAAGTTATAATGCACTGTTGAATCATCTCCACTTTTGGGTAAAGCCTCCTCTACATTTCAGGATGTGTGAACCAACAATTGACCCAGCAAAATATGCTCACCAAAAGGAAGTCTTCTGCAGACACAAGCACATGATCCAGAAGCAGCAGGAAACCATTGACCATCTGTCGCCAGTTGCCTTGTGCAGCAAACTCCTCCCTCTGAACCCTGGATTCCCAAGTCTAAAAGCTTCAATAGATCTCCAACCCATTGCCGCAACTTCCTATCCCAGTGTATCTTGCACTTTGAGCTCCAGCTGTCTCTGTACTTTATGTTCCGGGACACCTCTCAGCTCTCTTGATTGGGTGAGCTCTGAACTGGGCCACCGCGAACTGGGATAATAAAGCCACCATTTACAACAAATATGAGGATTTCATCACTGAGATGCACTGGGTTTTCAGCCATCCAGGAATTGGAAGGGAGGCAGCAGATGTGATACTTCACCTATGCCAAGGCTCACACTCTACGCTGGATTACACAATGGATTTTGGGTCCTTCACAACAAAAGGCGGCTGGAACCAGAGAGATGCCCAAAGCCTCACCACTCTGGCTCTTCTTATTGACAAGAGGCCTATGGAACGACCCTCCAGATCATCTCCATTAAGAACTGCAACTCTCTCCCCTTGATTGATAGAACATTTGAAGCAGTCCATGGGGCCCAGATCTTCAACAAACTGGATCTACAGAACGCATACAACCTGATCCAAATTCAGCAGTGGGTTGAGTAGAAGATAGTATTCATAGCACCCATTGGCCACTACAAATACTTGGTAATGCCTTTTGGACTTTCCAATGATCCAGCCATTCTACAAGCTTTCATTAATGAGATCCTCTGAGACATTAACACACATGTGTTCATCTACCTCGATGAAATCATCATCTTCTCCAAAAAAAAAACTAAGACTATGTCTGTTCAGTCCTTCATCTCCTCAAAAACCAACTGTACTCCAAGTTAGAAAAATGCTAGTTCCACACCCCAGACATCTCCTTCCTAGGTAACACACTTGTATCCCTAGGCATAACATGGTCCCAGTGAAAATGTATGCCATCGTTGAATGGCCCTGACAATGCACTCTCAAACAGCTACAGCACTTCTTGGATTTCTCAAACTTCTACCGCCGTTTCATCAGAAACTACAGCCAAATTGCCTTTCCTCCCAGCTTCCTAACCAAGTTACCTACCAAGCGGATAATCTGGTTTGCTGTCATGGGCCATGCTTTCAAGAAGCTCAAGTGATACTTCACCACCATTCCCATTCTCTGCCATCCAAACCCCTCCAGACCTTTTGTGGTGGAGTTGGATGCATCTGACCAGGGGTTGAGTGTAAGATAGTATTCATAGCACCCACTAGCCACTACAAAAGGGGTGGGGCCATTCTCTCAAGTGAGGAGTGGATGAGAAAGCACACCCTTAGGCCTTTTCACTCAAACTCAATGCCACACAGTGTTATGGAGTAGGAGACAGGAAGCTACTTGTTATTAAATGGGCCTTCGAGAAATGAAGATATTGTCTGATGAGAAACACCGAGCCCTTCCTGATTTGGACTGACCATCAGAACCTCATGTCCATACAACAGACCTGCCACCTCTAGCCATGTCAAGATCACTATGCCCTCTTCTTCAAACAATTCAACTTAATCTCCTACCGACCCAGTTCCAAGAACACTAAGGCGGTCGCCCTGCCACAACAGTTCAACCCAGCTGAAGCAGAGACAGACCCTCAGTTCATCCTCTCATATTCTTGCCCCGATTATCAGGGGTCCTGAGAACCAGATCCACTGGGTCCTACAGCATGAGCCTGCTCCAGTCAACACATCTGACAATCACATTTTGTCTCATGTTCTGACACACTCCAGTGGGCTCACTCCTCACCTCTCTCTGCCATCCAGGCGCATGGCAGACTCTGGATTTTCTGCAACACCGATTCTGGTGGCTCACCATGATCGCAGGTGTACGTCAGTTCATCACTGCCTGCCCTCAGTGTCACGGTACAATACTGCCAACAAGTGGCCCTCTGGGCTTCTGCAGCCTTTACCAGACCCTCAATGCCCATAGTCCCACATCTCCACGGACCTTACCATGGGTTTACCACCTGATGGGGCGACAGTGACCATGACACAGTTCTCCAAGATGGCCCACCTCATTGTCATCAGCTGCCAAGATGGCGGACCTGCTTCGCCAACATTTAGTTCGGCTCTATTGCTCCTTCCAGGACATTGTGTCAAACCGGGGCTCTCAATTCATCACCCACTTCTGGGGAGCCTTCTGCTCCCTCCGCCGCACTTCAGTAAGCTTGTCCTCTGGCTATAATCCACAGACCAATGGTCATTTAGAACAGCAAGTGTAGAAGTTTTTACTATGCTTTGCTGCCTCTAACCCTTCCATATAAAAGTATCTTCTCTGGGCTGAGCTGTCCCACAATCTACACAGTGCTTCTGCCACAGGTATTTCACCCTCTTAAGTCCGTTATGGCTACCAACCCCAACTGATCCCCACAGAAGAGCCCACTGTGGAAGTCCTGTCCACCAGAGCCTTGGTTTGCTGTTGCCAGAATGCATGGAGAAGGGCACGGAGGGCCACCCTATCTGTCAACCCTGCCTACTGCCACCAGGGCAACCACTGTCTGAGCCCAACCAGACTATTCAGACCTGGAGAATGTGTCTGGCTGCCACTGTGCAATCACTTCTGCAAACATTGGCCTCTTCAAGATCAACCACCTCATCAATCCAGTCACTTACCGTCTCCAGCTTCTTCTGTCCCTCAGAATCACACCTACCTTTCACATGTCCTACCTCAATCCTGTTGACTCTGGATCACTCAACTCACCCGAGCCTGCATGTCCAGAACTAGGGTGGTGTAAGGTCACCTAGTGGACACAGTTCGCTGATTGATGGATTCACATCGGCATGGACAGGGTGTGCAGTACCTGGTCAACTGGGAAGGGTTTGGCTCAGAGGAGTGGCCTTGGGTGCTATCCAGCTACGCCTTGGATCCATCACTCATTGATGAGTTCCACCAGATCTATCGGGATCATCCTGGGGTGTCAGGGCTGGCCACGTGAGAGGGGAGTGGATACTTTCAGGCCTGCTCCCGCAGACAATCTCCCAGCCTACACATGCTGCCATCTTTCACTCTCCACCCAGCTAATAGGATTCACCCGCCGCTCATTGCATACTCATCACCTGCAGCCTATTTACCCCCATTTCTCCTCTATAGTCCTTGTTCACTCATCAGCTGGCCTCAACCAACCATTTGCTCCTAGTTTTCACTCTCCTGGACCAAAGTTTACCGAGTTGCCAGTGTTTCGTTTTGTTCTCTCTTGCTCTGTGGCCCCTCATGGCTCATTATTTTCTGGTCTATTATTAAAGTTACCATTCATCACTGCTTTGCTTTGGGTCAAGCCTCCTCTACATTTCCAGACACAATACCTTTATTGCAGAGAGGTTGTAAACTTAAAAATAAGAAAGCCCTGATACAGTTCTATATGGCTTTGCTGAGAATACATATGAGGTATTGTCTGAAGTTTATCAAGTTATCCAAGAAAGGATGTCTCTGGCTTGAAGAGGATCAAACAAAGTTTTAAAAATTGGAAGAATTGATTGAGTATTAAATTGATGAATATTACATCAATTGTAAAAATAACAGCAATAAAAAGGGGAAGTGATCAGTTGTGATGGAAGATCATTTGAAGACTGCAGTGTTACTCACTTTATTAAATTACTTGCACTCAATTGGAGTTAAACTTCTAGAACAAAATCTACACATTGTCTAATAATGCTTTATTTCCATAGCCTTGTATTATATTGTTGTTCACATGTCTATCAGCTCTATTCTCACAATAGTTCCGTAATCTCCATCTCAAATACAGCCAGTGCCATAATATTCCCTGCTAAAACAATGCTTGGATAAAACTCTTCGGCTTTTCAACAACAAATGAACACAGAGACATTGAACAGGCTATGGCTATTCATTGGAGCATAGGAGAAAGGGTTGTGATCTTACAGATGTTGATAAAATTATGAGAGGCATAGATAGGGTGATGTGCAGTATATTCCCAGGGTTGGGAAACCAAGAGAGCAAAGGTTTAAGGTCGAGGGAGAGGGAAGAGATTCAATAGGAACTTGAGGGGCACCTTCAACTAGAGGGTGGTCAGAAGAAGTGGTTGAGAGTGTAAATTACAACATTTGAACAATATTTGTATAGGCACATAGATAGGGAAGAATTAGAGGGACATGAGCTAAACATGTACAAATGGGACTAGCTCAGACAGACATCTTGTTTGACACAGACCAATCGGGCCAAAGGGCTTGTTTCTGCATTCCATTACTCCGTTTCCTTTTTTTTTAGCAATTGTGATATTTATTTGATAAAATGCCCTCTTCACTGAGTTTATAGTTTTTTTTTCTGTCTAATGATTCCAAGATTTATGATAATATGCTACTTTATTTTTTAAAGCTTTAAAATTTACTGTCTCTCCATGTTTCCTTAAGTATAGATTATGGTCATCTAGCAAGTTTTTTTGTGACATATTCTAAAATACGATCATTAGTCTTCGCCAGTCCGATTCCATCGGCACCATCACCATATACTGTATGGCTATGACACCTAGGCAAAACACACACAGTGCTGCACTTAAAGTGCTGATTTAAATATATTGCTTAGATTCAAAATAAATCACTATATTAATCAGATCACCACATTTCCAGTAACTATTTCAGATATGGATTTTTGAATACCCATCCTACTTATGACAAAGAGTTGCTAACTTCTCTGTGTTGTTTTCCTTCAGTTCCTGAAAAAAAACTATGTGTAGAAAGCCTACCAGCAAAAAAAAAAGGGAAGTGCTTTGAAATTTTCCAAAAACAAGGGCTCAGATTTAAAGAAGGGACTAGCAGTGAGCATAAATAACGATGGGAAGGATATTCATAAAGCTCTTTCTTCAGTATATTAGAACTGGTGTGATCGTTTTAGAATCATCAAAAAAAAAGTGGCAGCTAATCAAATGAAACTATTTATTTCAGTAATGGTATTATAATAATAATGAAATCTTTTTGGATTTTATTGATATCCTGTTGCACTGAGAATGCCAGATACTACTACTGCACATCTCCTCCAGCCCTGCCCTAGTGTTACCTGTTAAATTTGCTATTAGGTGCATAGTTGCTCTGTCAGATCATTTTTTTTAAAGTGAGCATTCTTATTAATGCTGCTCATCTTGCATGTACTGATATGCAGAAGGAGTAATGATAGTTGCTAAGAAGTTTGATGAGATGCTGTTCAAACAATGAGCCAAAACGGCCCATTTGTTCACAATTGTGTGTGTACCAGCACAACACTGCATTTAAACCTTTTCTAAAATTAAGCACTAGAAACCCTATCTCTCTCTGTATTATACCACCTTTGCATTTTTTTTAAATTATATCCATGCCTTTCCAGTAGATATCTAAATGATAAGAACCATGATTCATCCGCTCAGTCTCCAAGAAGTCGTTGTTACTAGATAAATTTCCTGTCAGTGGATCACTGGGCCCTTTTCCTACTGCAGGACTATAAGTTTTACAATAATATGTGGCTATATGCTTTACCCACCAACTTCTGTTCATTTTGAAAAGAGATAGTTGTCACATTTTAGATCAATTATATAGATTAAGAAAAATTATATTAACTGCATTATGCAACTGAGAATTCACATAGACTACAGTACTGTGCAAAAGTCTTAGGCACCTTAGCTATATACATGGGCCTAAGAATTATCCTGTGAGATGTTTTTGGATAGAAATCTTCAATAAGCATTGGAAAGATGCAATATTGTTCTTCAAAGAACAGGTTTGATCATTGGATCCCCAAGCTAATTAAGAAATGAACTTCAAAAAAGGGTGGAGTTTCCAGTATACATATCAAGCAAATCAAAATATTAATTTAAAACTTTGGACAAGAAAACAACTTACAAACGTAACAGATTATTTAGTGTAGTATACACAGTTATAAAATTATGGAAAATTCAATTTCACTAAATGTTGGAAACACACTTGACAGACTTTATTCTCTTATAGGGCATGTATATGTTTGAGAAAGTATCTGTTGGGAGGGATAACAGACCATAACCGAAAAAAAACAGAAGGGATCCAGTGCTGCCCGAAATTCTAGTCTGACTGGATCCAAACATTTACTTTCGAAGGGGATTTATTTACACCAAAAACTTATATCGAACTCTTTTCAAGCAACACACATCAAAGTTGCCCAGGCAGCCCATTTGTTTTAGCTTCCCATAAATTAAACGAATTCCTAGCACAAGTATGTCATGCGCCGCGTAGTGATGTGATCTGTTTCAAATATACAGTATCACAGTTAATACTTACACAGAGAAATGATATAAAAAGCACTTCCAACCGCTGGGTCTTTCTAAGAAGTTGTACACATCTCCCTGCACGCTCGTCTTGGTCAAGTATGGTCGGTAAAAGCGGGTCGACGAATTACTTTTGAGCGTCTCCGTGTAGGCAATGGGTGCACCATTTTTCCGAAGAGGAGAATTATTCACGTCAGCCTCGGGATTGCAAGGAATACCCGATCTATTATAAACAGTGGTGTCGTCCTGCTCAAATGAAACCAGAGAACAGCAACTGTCAGACCACTTTCTGCCCACTTCTAAAAAGCCAAGATATTTTTGGTTGCACTCACCTGTGCTTGCAGACTGTACATGGGAAACCCGTCAGCTTCATCTTTGGAGTACGACATGCCGTCCCTTTACCTTTGATCCCCAGACCATTTGTTAATTCAAGACAATAAATCGTTTACCCCCCGACTACACGTTATAACAATGCTGGTTTGGAATCGTCACGAACCAGTCTTTCAAATCACAGCTCCGTACCCTGAAAGAGAGATTTAAAAAATTAAAACAAATCTTACTTCATCCGCCAGTGATCACACAAGCAATTGAAAGGTCAGAAAGTGAAACGAAAGCAGCTGTTTCATTAAAGATTGGAATCAGATAAAACCTTAATCCGAATCGACAAGAAGAAAAGGACAACGTCGAAGATCTGACTACCAAAATTACATACAATTCACATCTTCTGTAAACGGATACGCTTTAACAAATCACTTAAATAAAACAAGCGATACATTTTTCAGGGGCGCGAGATACAAGTATCTGCGTGTGAAGAAACATTTCTCGTTTTGGATAACAGCATTTGCAGCAAAGCGCAAATGATTGTTTTAGATTATCTAACTCCGTTTTCATTTTTAAAAAACAGCCGACTCTGTAAGTTATTATTCAGCGCGCATTTCCCTCTTTCACTATACCTTCTTTCAAAAGAGTTGGAAGGGGCGCGAGTTTTCTGTCTCCATCTCCGCTCCTTAGAGATGAGACCTACGATCCCATCGGCAGCGAGTGGCGAAGTGCGCCCAGACCACGCGCGCCCGCTCGCCGTCGGCACGTGCACGGTTGGCGGCTGGAGGCCAGCACGCGCACGAGCGAGCACCCGTTCCAATCATCGACTCACGGCCCGCGCGGCTACGGTCGGATGGTGCGCGTGCGCACCCCCTCAGTTGACAGGCTGTTCTGACAGCTCGGGGACAGAACTCCAGGGAATCCCGAATCCGCCCCCGCGCGCGGGGACGTGGGAGCACACCTGTTGCAAACGCCCGCTGGACAAGAGTTCCGGCGGGAAGTTCATTCATGCAGGTACACCTTGAAGATAGGCTTGCCGTTGCAATTTGGACCAACTTCTGACTTCGAGTGCATTAAATAATTGTGAAGTTTGAAAAAGACTTTAATTGGGTTCAGAATCATAGTTTATCTTTTTGAATGTAAATCTGATTCCGACGATCTCTCTCACGTTAGCCCCTGTATGACGAGTGATTCGCTGTTGAATGCTGCATGACCAAAGATTCTGCAATCAGCGGTCTAACCAGGTGAGAAGTTAAAACATGCAATTCCCAGACCGAAGAGCGATGATGCGGTTCCGGCAATAGACATCCAAATTGAACAGTAAAAGATGAAATCAGCCAAGATTTATGGTACAGGTATTGATTTCATTGCTGTAATTCCTGCCGGAAGCCTGTGTAATGTGCTCAAATAATTGTCGGACAAGACAGTATGGCAACTATGTTTTCTCTTGCCTTTACAAAGGATTTTGTTCTGTGATCCGAAAATAAAATTTTAAAAAACCGTGGCAGGAAAAAGAAGTGCGGGAATGTGAAGCAAAAACAAATCCACGGAACATGTCGACGGGGTAAGCAGCATCTGTGGAGGCAAAGGGGTGGTTGACATTTCGGGTCAAGATCTTGCATCGGACTGAGAGTAAACAGGAAAAATAGCCAGTGAACAGAGCTTGATACGGGTAACATTAGGGGCGCAATAATCCGAAATGAAAATCAAAAGGAAAATAAACTTCGAACACTGGAAATCTAAACTAAATAGTAATTATGTTAAATATTATTGACTCAAAATATTGGCTGTTTTTTTATCTCTGTATCTGCTGCCTAAACATCTGAACATTTGTGAAAGGGGAAAGATTTAAAAGGGACCTGAAAGGCAACATTTCACGCAGAGGGAGGCGATTACGTGGAATAACCTGCTATAGGAAATGTCAGGTACAATCGTATTATTTAAGAAGCACTTGGATATGTAGGCGGAGGGTTGGGGCACAGAGGGATACAGGCAGAAGTTGGGACAGCTGGCGTTGGCTGGATGGGCTGAAGGGCCTTTATGCCTGTTGTACTGCTCTATAACTCTAATGCTCATATCTGAATTTACTGAACTCGCCATTGTGTCTGCAGTCCGTAATATGTCTAATCTGATTACTATGATGCTGTGTCTTGAGCCCAGATCGAGCTGCAACGGTAATGGAGTCGCAACCATTTAACTTTGTATCTTGTTGTTGGGTCGGGAGGGCTTGGGTTATAAGGAGAGGCTGGATTGCTGGGTTTGTTTCTCTGGAGAGAAGGAGGCTGAGGGTGGCTTTGCAGGGGTTTATAAAATCATGAGGTGGATTAGGTGGATATGTCCACCCCAGGGCAGGGGAGTCTAAAACGAGAGGGCATAGATCATGAATAGGAAAGGTACAGAGGGGTTTGGGGTTAATGCAGGCAAATAGGATTTGTTCAGGAGGGCACCTTGTTCAGATTGGGTGAATTGGGCCAAAGGGCCTGTTTCTGTGCTGTAAAAACTCTATGTAAGTTGTATAGAGGGTATAAAAGTCTACAGTGATATAGGTAGTTGTGAGTGGGTAAATATCTAACATGTAAGTACATGTTCAGCACAGCATTGTGGGCTGAAGGGCCTGTATTGTGCGGTAGGCTTTCTATGTTTCTGTGTTTCTTTCTGAACGGAATATAATGTAGGAAAATGTGAAATTGCCCATTCTGCCATGTTGTGTATGTGGCCTGGTTACACAACAATGCTATTGATAAAAACGCTGGAGACGGGAGCTAAGTTTCATGGTTCTTTACTGGCATAATCCAAACTCGACACACCCGTACAGGTCAATATGCGCCTAATAGCGCATTCAACAACATGTTACTAAAACATAAAGTAGTCCCTTATTATACCGTAGGCTATACGATACACTCCTCCCCTTTTATTTTAATAGTGTATCAACTCATTTTTTACTGGGGCACTATGCTAAACAAATATGTTTACCCTTAACATACAAACGCCGACCATTTGTTTACTTAGTAACTTAATAATATCAAATTATAACAAAGTAACGTAACAATATTAAATTATAACAAGCCTTTGTTTAACTTTTGGTCTAAGTTCCATTTATAACTCATGTCTCTGTGGGGGGGGGTCTTCTCTGCCTCTCTGGGTAACGTCTGTCACTAAACTTGTTTGTTTTAATACAGATTTCCATATAAAAGTCATGAAAAGTTGACTTCTGAGCATAGGGAGTTAAGAAGATGTGTGCCTCCAACTTACTAAGAGTTCTAGGCAGCAGATCGCCTCCGTATAATGAAGACTCCTCTGTGCAGCTGTCCTAGTTATATACGCATCTTTGTGCTATCACTTGTCTTCCTTACCCATATCTCATTTGTTCCAACCCAGCTAATTACACGGCCAATCTTTGTATTCTCCTTAGATTCCAAATAGATAGCCTGAACTTTATGATACCATCTCTTATCGTAAAATAACTTTCCATCTTCTATTTGTGCTTCATGTCTTTGTGCTGGTGATTCAGCAGGAGTGCTGGGAAGATGCTCAGGAGAAGACAGAGATGCTGGTCTTTTCAGAGATTTAAGCTTATTTCGAGTTCACAAATCTCCCATTATCTGTTCATCTGTTAAAAAGTAATTTAACTGCTCAGGTGCAGGTTTTCGTCTTTTGTCTGTAATTGGAACAGAATCATTAGGTCTCCTCCTTAGTTTCCTAGTCATTGTTGGCTTTACCTCCATAGAATCTCCTGTGAGTTCCATTGTTAGCCTTTCATTCTCAATCATCTTTTTTCTTTTCTTCGAACTCAACCTTTTTATCTTCAAATTCCTTCACTGCTGCTTTCTTCTCTTTAGTATAATTCCTTTCCACTTGTTCTGTCTCCAGTTGCAGAAAAAGCTCTGCATTTCATGTTCTTTCCTTGTACTGTTGATCTAGTTTCTTCATCCTTTTCTGGTACTCCTGCAAAGTGCCTTCCTGTAACTGCTGTAACTGTCTTTTGAGAGATGTCAATTTCTCCTGGGTACATCCGCTCTTTTACTTCCAGGTAGCCTTCATCATCCTGCTTATTGGCAATATCTCTCTCACTTGCACTCACTGTATCTTCATCCGAGTTGAGGCTATGGATACTGCATTCGTCCTCATCGTCAATGCTGTCTAGCTCCTCCTTGTCGTTGTAACAGTCAACAATGGGTGAGAGGAGATCTGTGGACATCTTCCCCACCGAGCTGCCCTCCTCTGTTGACACATCTAGTGCCTTGATGGTGTGCCAATCCAACTGGATTTTCCTGACCCATTCACATCTCAGCAATGGTGGTCCTCCATTTTTCAGTACATAGAGGTTCAGCTGCTGTGTTTTGTCTCCATAGGTCACTGTAGCTTTAATTTTACCTTTGGGATGCATTTTCTGTCCTGTGTAAGTCTTTAGCAGTAGTTTAGTTCATTTCAGAAGTATGTGAGAAAACAGTCATTTATAATCGTGTCCAGAGATCACTGTTAAAGCTGAGCCTGTGTCCAACTCCATTTTCAGTCTCACGCCTGCCACTTGGGGAGTGATCCTTCGATCATCTGTCTCTTTCACACTGTGAAGCTGCAGACAAGACAATTCACTTTTGTCTGAGTCATTTTCATCAAAACTGCTTTCTTCCATTTTGTGTACATTGTTGTGTTTTCCTTTCTGGGGTTTTTCTGTATTTTGTCCTTTTTCTGCTGTTTACTAGCTTTGCATACTCTGCCAGAGTGGTCCTGTTTGCCACAGTTTCTGCATTCTTTGTCTTTAAACCAACAGTCATCAGGGTCATGTGACATGTTCCCACAACGGTAACATTTCTTTCCTTCGTTTCTGTTCAGTGACATTTTATTTGTAGCATATTCCAGAGATTTTTGTTGTATCTCTGAAGCACCCCGTGCTGCTATTTCCATTGATATTGCAATGTCCAGTGCCTTCTCTAATGTAAGGTCTCTTTCACACAGAAGCTTCTTCTGTGTGGTTTCACAGTGCATGCCACACACTAACCTGTTCCTCAATGCGTCCGATAGACCAGCTCCAAATTGACAATATTCTGATAATTGTGCAATTCAGCACAATATTCAGAAATACTTTCATTTTCGCTCTGACTCCGTTTGTGAAATTTAAATCTTTCAGCAATGACCAGTGGTTTGGGGTTTAAATGCTGTTAGAGAGTGTCTACTGTTTGCTTGAATGTTTTGTCAGCTGGCTTTTCAGGGGTTAACAAGTTCTGTAGCAGCCCGTATGTTTTTGCTCCCATAATACTGAGTAAGACGCTGGCTTTCTTTTCATCATAAACACCGTTAGCCTCACAATATAACTCCACTCTCTCAATGTAAGTTGCCCAGTCTTCAATGCCACTATCTAATACTGTAATGGTTTCAATCATTGCCATCTTTGTTATATTAATTTAGCCCCGTTTTCCCCTTGTTTTCTTTTTGACTCACGTGTCCTTTTTGCTAGCACCACGAGCGCACTCCGTCTATATGTATGTGTCTCTCCTTTTTATCTATTGCTATTACCCATTTTTGCTATTGAGAAATGAACCCGGTCAGGTGTCAGATCTCTCAGCGGGAGAGCATTTTGGAGATAGTGATCATAATTCTATCTCCTTTACAATAGCATTGGAGAGAGATAGGAACAGACAAGTTAGAAAAGCGTTTAATTGGAGTAAGGGGAATTACGAGGCTATCAGGCAGGAAATTGGAAGCTTAAATTGGAAACAGATGATCTCAGGGAAAAGTACAGAAGAAATGTGGCAAATGTTCAGGGGATATTTGTGTGGAGTTCTGCATAGGTACGTTCCAATGAGACAGGGAAGTTTTCGTAGGGTACAAGAACCGTGGTGTACAAAGGCTGTAATAAATCTAGTCAAGAAGAAAAGAAAAGCTTACAAAAGGTTCAGAGAGCTAGGTAATGTTAGAGATCTAGAAGATTATAAGGCTAACAGGAAGGAGCTTAAGAAGGAAATTAGGAGAGCCAGAAGGGGCCACGAGAAGACCTTGGTGGGCAGGATTAAGGAAGGCACCAAGGCATTCTACAGGTATGTGAAGAACAAGAGGATAAGACGTGAAAGAATAAGACCTATCAAGTGTGACAGTGGGAAAGTGTGTATGGAACCGGAGGAAAGAGCAGAGGTACTTAATGAATACTTTACTTCAGTATTCACTATGGAAAAGGATCTTGGTGATTGTAGTGATGACTTGCAGCGGACTGAAAAGCTTGAGCATGTAGATATTAAGAAAGAGGATGTACTGGAGCTTTTGGAAAGCATCAAGTTGGATAAGTCACCGGGACCGGATGAGATATACACCAGGCTACTGTGGTAGGCGAGGGAGGAGATTGCTGAGCCTCTGGCGATGATCTTTGCATCATCAATGGGGACGGGAGAGATTCCGGAGGATTGGAGGGTTGCGGATGTTGTTCCTTTATTTGAGAAAGGGTGTAGAGATAGCCCAGGAAATTATAGACCACTGAGTCTTACCTCAGTGGTTAGTAAGTTGATGGAGAAGATCCTGAGAGGCAGAATTTATGAACATTTGGAGAGGTATAATATGATTAGGAATAGTCAGCATGGCTTTGTCAAGGGCAGGTCATGTCTTACGAGTCTGATTGAATTTTTTGAGGATGTGACTAAACACATTGATGAAGGAAGTGCAGTAGATGTAATGTATATGGATTTTAGCAAGGCATTTGATAAGGTACCCCATGCAAGGCTTATTGAGAAAGTAAGGAGGCAGGGGATCCAAGGGGACATTGCTTTGTGGATCCAGAACTGGCTTGCCCACAGAAGGCAAAGAGTGGTTGTAGATGAGTCATATTCTGCATGGAGGTTAGTCACCAGTGGAGTGCCTCAGGGACCTGTTCTGGGACCCTTACTCTTTGTGAATTTTATAAATGACCTGGATGAGGAAGTGGAGGGATGGGTTAGTAAATTTGCTGATGACACAAAGGTTGGGGGTGTTGTGGATAGTGTGGAGGGCTGTCAGAGGTTGCAGCGGGACATTGTTAGGATGCAAAACTGGGCTGAGAAGTGGCAGATGGAGTTCAATCCAGATAAGTGTGAAGTGGTTCATTTTGGTAGGTCAAATATGATGACAGAATATAGTATTAATGGTAAGACACTTGGCAGTGTGGAGGATCAGAGGGATCTTGGAGTCCGAGTCCATAGGATACTCAAAGCTGCTGTGCAAGTTGACTCTGTAGTTAAGAAGGTGTACGATGTATTGGCCTTCATCAATTGTGGAATTGAATTTAGGAGCCGAGAGGTAATGTTGCAGCTATATAGGACCCTGGTCAGACCCCACTTGGAGTACTGTGCTCAGTTCTGGTTGCCTCACTACAGGAAGGATGTGGAAGCCATGGAAAGGGTGCGGAGGAGATTTACAAGAATGTTGCCTGGATTGGGGAGCATGCCTTATGAGAATAGGTTGAGTGAACTCGTCCTTTTCTCCTTGGAGTGACGGAGGATGAGAGGTGACCTGATAGAGGTGTATAAGATGATGAGAGGCATTGATCGTGTGGATAGTCAGAGGCTTTTTCCCAGGGCTGAAATGGTTGCCACAAGAGGACAGAGGTTTAAGGTGCTGGGGAGTAGGTACAGAGGAGATGTCAGGGTTAGTTTTTTTACTCAGAGAGTGGTGAGTGTGTGGAATGGGCTGCCGGCAGCAGTGATGGAAGCAAATACGATAGGATCTTTTAAGAGACTTTTGGATAGGTACATGGAGCTCAGAAAAATAGAGGGCTATGGGAAAGTCTAGTAATTTCTAAGGTGTGGACACGTTCAGCACAACTTTATGGGCCGAAGGGCCTGTATAGTGCTATAGGTTTTCTATGTTTCTATGTTCTATCTCCCTTCTGGGGCAGGCAGACCCTAAGCCCCTGGGGGTCAGCACCGGCTGTGGTCTCACCTGGACATGCGGTGGCTCTTGGTCTCCCAACGTTCCCGACCCCGGCTGTGCTCCCACTTCCTTTCGGACTCGCGGCCTCGCTCTGCCTCCTTTTCCCGCTCCTTGGCTTGTTCCTTGTGCTCTTCCTCCGAGTGTCGTTATCAACTAAAACACGGCGTTCTGATAAGATGTAGGTTCATTCACCTCGTCGCCAATTTGTTGTGTATGTGGCCTGGTTACACAACAATGCTATTAATGAAAACGCCGGAGACGGGAGCTAAGTTTCATGGTTCTTTACTGGCATAATCTGAACTCAGCACACACGTACAGAACAATACACGCCTAATAGTACATGCTCAATATGCGCCTAATAGCGCATTCAACGACGTGTTACTGAAACATAAAATAGTCCCTTATTATACTGTAGGCTATACAGTACATGCCAAAAATATATATATAAATAGTGAGAGACTGCAGCGATGCGAGATAAGTGCTAGTGTCTTAGTGCATGATTTTCAAAAAGCTAGCATGTAGATACTGCAAGTAATTAAGAAATTTTCAGAATGTAATCACTTATTGCTAGGGAATTTGACTGTAAAAGTAATGAGTTTATGCCTTAAACAGAAGATGGTGGTGCAACGCAGCGCGTGCGGCCATTCCAAATGAATATCGATATGTGTAATTAGGGGTGCCGTGCATCAATCCGGATTTGATGGGGACAGCCGTGAAAGCGCAGAGGAACATCTGGAGTAACTTCTGAAATGCCTGCTTCACTGCTGCTGCTACTGTGCGATCGAGAATCTCCGAAGACGAAGGCCCCAAATCCTCGGCTTTGTGTATCGCCTGTTGCCGGGGCCGGGGTCGAAACTTTCGGCAGAGATGGTGCTCGGTGCTCAGTGTCAAATAGGTGGTCAGAGGCTCGGAGTTTTTCGGACGGACTCGGAGTCGGACGGTGGTCAGATGCTTCCAGGATGCTGCATTGGCAAGTTGGCAGTGTTGGGGGTTTACCGTCTGCGTGACATGATGGGACTTTTGAGAGTCTCTGAGATTTTTACCGTGCCATGGTCTGTTCTTATCAAATTATGGTATTGCTTTGCACTGTTGTAACTATATGTTATAATTATGTGGTTTTTGTTAGTTTTTAAGTCAGTTTGTCATGTGTTTTCATGATATCATTTTGGAAAAACATTTTTATCATTTCTTACTGCATGTATTGCTAAATGACAATAAAAGGGGACTGCGTGTCTTCATAATCATGTCATAATATTGCCTTTTTTATATACTTTTTCTATTTCCTGTTGTAACATCCTGGCTACTATTCAGAACCTTGTATATAACTCCACAAGAGACTTTTACCCTTGCAGTTTCTTAATTCTGCCCACAAGGATTCTACATCTTTTGATCTTATGTCACTTCTTGCTAAGGATTTGATTTCATTTTTTTACGAACAAACCACCTAACCTGTCTGTCTTTTCATTAGGATGTGTAACATGGAAGCTGTGATCTTCTTTCAGCCACAACTCTGTGTTGCCTAAATGTCATACCTGCCAGTTTCTAACTGCACTATAAGCCAATCTACCTTGTTTTGTATAATGTTTGTATTCAAAAATAACATCTTCAGTCCTATATTCACTGCCCCCTTCTCAAAATTGTCTTCATAGTTACTGAAATTAAATTCTTATCCCTTTGTAAACTTTGTTTTTTATTACTCTAGAGACTTCAACAACCTCCCCTGTGCTTTCTTTCACTTGTACTTTAGCCATGGGTGCAGTGCTAGCCGGAGCACACCCAGTATATCTTTAAGAAAAAAGCCAAAATAAACAAGCTAATTAATTAGGTGCCACCCAGCACATAAATGTTGGCCCAGATCAGAGGCAATTGCTGATTTCACTTGCTCTTTGTGATGTTCACTCCTCTTTCCAGGGTGCTGGAGCCTTTAGCTGTTCCATTGTTTGGTCAATTTAAACGCCAGCCCAGACAGGCTGAAAAGACAGGGCTGTGAGGATCGAGGTGACATATTGACTCTACACAAACTTCTAATAAAGTATAGGTGCTGCCGTGCTTTCTTTGTAATGACAGTTACGTGCTGGTCCCAGGACAGATCCTCTGACACTTTTCAGAGAGAAACGTTGATCCTTAATGCAGAAGAATTTAAAGTTATTGACCCTCTCCACCTCAGTTCCTCTAATGAAGACTGGCTTCTGGGTGGCACCTAATTAATTAGCTTGTCTATTTCGGCTTTTTTCTTAAAGACGTGCTGGGTGTGCTCCGGCTAGCACTGCACCCCTGTTAATGGGATAATATTAAAGACCACTCCACAGTCCACAGGGTTTAGAGGAGCACCTTTGTAGAGTGTTGCAAGGAACATAATGTTGTGATAGTAGGTGATTTTAACTCTCCACATGTTGACTGGGACTCCCATACTGTAAAAGGGCTGGATGGGGAAAAGTTTGTCAAGTGTGTTCAGGAAAGTTTTCTTAATCAATACATAGAAGTTCCAACTAGAGGAAGTGCAACACTAGATCTCCTATTAGGGAATTTATTTATTGAGATACAAGGCGGAATAGGCCCTTCCAGCACTGTAAGCTGCGCCACCCAGCCCCCAATTGAAACCTAACCTAATCATGGGACAATTTACAATGACCAATTAACCTACTATCCGGTATGTCTTTGGACTTTGGGAGGAAACCGGAGCATCCAGAGAAAACCCACGTGTTCCATGGGGAGGATGTCAAAACTGAACTCCAAACCTTGATGCCCCAACCTGTAGTAATGTCACACTAACCAGTAGACTACCATGGTGCCCTAAGAGTGGACATGGAGAAGATGCTTCCAATAGTGGGAGAGTCTAGGACCAGAGGATAGGGGACTGAACTTATGCTCACAATATTTATTGCTTATTTATTTATTTATTTTTTCTTGTATTTGCAGTTTGTTGTCTTTTGCACACTGTTGTATGTCCATCTCTGGTGTATGTGGCTTTTCATGTATTCTATTGTATTTCTTTGATTTACTGTGAATGCCTGCAAGAAAATAAATATCAGGGAAGTATATAGCGACTTACATGCACCTTTCTTTATTAATCTTTTTATTAATTTTCAAGCTCATAAACATAATAACAATAGTGATACAAAGAGATTGGAATTACCTTAATGTTAATAAACATATACAAAAAAGACTACAAATAGTTCTAATAGACTTCCAAACTCTTGATATAGTTAATCATGAAGAAAAAAGAAATAAAAAGGATATTGCAAAGAAAAACCCCAAAAAACAAAAGAAAAATTTTAAAAAAGAACTAATGGCTAAACCCAAAAAAAAATTTAAAGAAAGAACTAATGGCTAAACCCCAAAAAAAAAAGCAAACAGAACAAAACAAGGCTGAACCAATATATTAGATCGAATACATTCCTTAATGTCGTCAACTCCGCTCCTCTAGTCATATATTCTAAGTTAATAAAAAGGATTCGGAAAAGGTCAAACTACATCATATGAAAATGTTGAATAAATGGCTTCCAAGTCTCTTCAAATTTAACCAAAGGATCAAAAATGACACTTCTGATTTTTTTCTAAATTTAAACATGATATAGTTTGGGAAAACCATTGAAATGTAGTAGGGGGTTAGTTGCACCCTAATAATAAATTTACTTTGAACTTTGAAACATGATATTGCTCAGATGCAACCTGTCTTTTTTGAATACATTTTTCTTGCCGAGGTCTCAGGAAACTAAAAGCCTCCCTCCTGCACCATATCTCTACTTGCACAAAGACCTGTCGTACCCATCTATTTTTACTGACTAAATTCATGTGGCATTGGAGGTTATCCAGTGATTTCTACCAGCTTGTTTTCTTGCTCCTTGAACTGTCACTAAAGGACAATGTGGCAGTCACAGTAGTCAAGCAGCTAGCACTTTGTTATTACGACATGGGATGTTCAGAGTTCATTGCCGGCACCACCTGTAGGGTGTGTGTACATCCTCCCCATGGAATGTGTGGCTTTTCCCCAGGTGCCCTGGTTTCCTCCCACAGCCCAAAGGTCAGTCATTGTAAATTGTCCTGTGATTAGGTTAGGGTTAATTGGGTTTATCAGGGGATGCCGGGGTGGCATGTTTCTCAGGGCCGGAAGGGCCTGTTCCGTGTTGTATTGCTAAATAAATAAATAATAACAGTAGCATTCTCTTTCCCTGTGTAACTCTGAGGTTCGGCCAGCATATGTTTGTCTAGGGTAAGACAGCCTCTGGCCCAGCCAAACTGAGAAATCTCTTTTGCGCGGATGCTGCGTGATGTGCTGCCCCGGTTACAAATCCAAACAGCAAAATATCAGACAGTACACCGTTGCAATTAAACGATTGAACTTCATAAATCTTAATCTGACTATAGGGTTAGTAAAGAAAATAAAAAGAAAAAGGGCCCATTTTAAGGGAACCGTCTAAAGTGCATGTTGGAGCTCACGGAATCGTCCATTCGACCCCTATCGACCTCCTCCGAGCGTCGCTGACCGTTGGACCCTCACTCTGAGTCCGCTCTGTCTGCCGGTCTACCAACTCTTTCCATTCGTGTCTTCCCTCTTCATCTCTCGCCGACAAAAGACCGCGAAATCCCTGCTCCCAGACCCACAAGAAAGAACAGCATGCCTCTCATTGGCTAACATACATTCCAAAGGCACCGGTATCTCTAGTCATAACCCAAACATTGCTGCTACAGAGAAACCATTACCTTAGCAGTGAAACATTACAAAGGCCATTACACTCACAGTGAAACTTTACAGAGCATTACACCTATATCATTGGAGCACACAGACTGTTATTTTCATTCTTTCCACTCATCTGTCTGGATGAGCTGTAACAGTTTTCTCATATATTCCCTTAACTTAACACCAAGACGCCAACATATTCACTGTGATGCATTTACATATATGTTCCAGCATATGTTCCCCATTTACATATATGTTCCAACATTTGGCTGAAAGTCTTCCTTACACTTTATCATATGGCAACAGGCCCAGGTGTCATCATAGACACCAGCACTCAGTGACAAATTTGTACTAAAGTGTCACACTCCTGGAGAATTCCAGTATTGCCTGCTTCTGCTTAAGTTTCCAGGTGGCATCTATCTGTTATTCTGAATTCTATCCGGCCGTAGAATGATCATCTCCTAGTTCCTGCAATCCAGGAAGCATTTTTTAATCCCTGCAGAGGCTGTTAAGTTCTTTTGAAGCGTAGAAAAGTGCATAGGGGCAAGCAGCTGCAGGCACTTTTTGCACGCACAGCCTTGGTTACCTGAACAGCCCTGGGACAAACTGCACGCTACAGGTTGCACCTGTCTCTTCTTTCCAATTAGAGTCATAAAGTAAAGTCCTTAGATATTAGGTGATTGTTTATATAATTGATTTTAACTATGCCAAACAGCAGAGCTTTTTTTTACTTCATCCTCAAAGCAAACAAATGAAATGTTAAATTGTTTACTTAAATTTAAGAGCAAGCACTGAAACCTTAATCAAAAGCTTAATTCTAGATATTTATGTACTTAACCTAAATAATAAATATGAAATACAGAGCACCCTAACCTCTGTGTGTGTGTGTGCTCAACCTAAGCATTTATTTCAAAAGGCCTGACCTTAGTTTCTCTAACTCAGATTTTATATTGTTCAAGAAATCCTTTCACTTCTCGCCATCAAGTTGCTTCAATCACCAAAATGTCAGCTACGTTCCGTTTCCAACTCAGCCTGGTTACCTCTGAGCTAAAGGACCAAAAGGCAGCACTGGTTTCAGGATTCATGACCACTGTTGCAGTGTCATTTGCTATCCTCGTAGAATCACTCATAATTTCCATCTTTCTGTACTGTTACTTATATGAATGTTACAGTTAAATCTATCATTCGTAATCACATTCCTAATTTGGAGATAACACAGAAGAAGAAAATTAAGTAACTTGTGGATATAAAAGTAAGAATTTATGCAGGAACATTGATGTAGAATGCAAAACAAATCATAGCACATCAAATTTAATCCAAGCCAGTCAGGAACTGTGGGTTTTCAGAAGCACAAACTGTGTGCTGATATGAGGCATAGGGACTTGTGTCATATGCATAATAGTAAAATCCTGTTTAAATGGTGCAAAACACACGCATACACACAATGAGTGTATATTTGTGGTCTTCTGCTGCTGTATCCCATCCACTTCAAGGTTCCACGTGTTGAGCATTCAGAGATGCTCTTCTGCATACTACTGTTTTAGCACATGTTATTTGAATAACTGTAGCCTTCCTGTCACCTTGAACCAGTCTAACCAATTTCCTCTGGCCTCTCCAATTAAAAAGGCATTTTTGCCCACAGAACTGCCGCTCACTGGATACTTTTCTGTTTTTTTGCAGCATTCTCTGTAAACTCCAGACTGTTGTGTGTGAGAATCCCAGGAGATCAGCAGTTTCTGAGATACTCAGACCACCCCATCTGACACCAACAATCATTCCACGGTCTAAGTCACTTGAATTAGATTTCTTCCCCATTCTGATGTTTGATCTGAACAATAACTGAACCTCTTGACCATGTCCTTTATGCACAGAGTTGCTGTCACATGATTTGCTGATTAGATATTTGTATTGAGGAGGTGTACAGTTGTAACTAATAAAGTGGCCACTGAGTGTACATTAATTATTGTTTAATTAAGAAGGACTTATACTTTCTGTGCCTATCACAACCACGGACTATCATGGAGTCTGATTACCCTCGCAAGTGGGCATCTGAAAGTGTTTAGCAATCTTGCTCATTCCAGCCAATTAGGGTTTCTTTGTGGTTGTATTTAACTCCCTTCCTTTCATTTCAGTCCTGTTGAGTCTTGACCAAGGCATAGCAATGGTAATGCTCCCTGCTTACCTTAGTCCAAATTGCAGGAAAAAAGACAATTTAGATTTATGCTTTTAATTGGTATTTTGGTTGGTGTTAGTTTAGTATTAAGTTACTGCTTCCAAGCTGCAGTGACAGCGTTAGATGTTAGATGTTTTAGTTAGCAGCCCTGATGACCCAGCATTTATTCTTTTTTTTCCTTTTTTCTGTACCATTCTTATCAAAACTCAGTGAACTGTTCATTCTGCCACTGTGTCCCTCCCTCTGCACTTGGGACTTCATCAAGCATGGTGTCAGCAAGAATTGACCATTAAAATGGACCCAGTGGAGAGAGAAAAGCCCTAAATTTCTTCGGGCACGTAGGAGAGAAGTTTAAGTCAGTAGAGGCTCAGGTGGTAAAAGTCACTCAAGCATTGCAGCAACAACTCGCAGGAGCAGTCAGCCTAGCCCAACCCGGAGGTTGTTGGTCAGCTGGAGGAGTTAAAATCAGTGGAGTCTGGGTTGGCAGAAACAGCTTGTGCAGTGTGACAACTGCTTTCAGAGTGGCAATTCAAGTCCAAATGGGAAGAACAGATGTCGACACTCACAGCAACACACCACAGGAAGTCGCAATCAGGTGGCAGAGATGAAGGCTGCCTAGCAGTGAAATTCAGACCCAAAGTGGGGGACTTCCCAGTGTAATATTTGTCCCTGCCACTGTGCACCCCAGGTTGGAGAGAGGTTACTCTTCCCATCTGGTTGGCCACCTGGGTTTTCAACGGACCCTGAATTTATAAAGCGATGATTTTGGTAACCGCCTCTGTCCCAGGATGTCCACAGCTTCGTCACTGCTTGTCCCATGTGTGGCCAGAACAAGATATCAGCTCAGTGCCCTGTTGGTCTGCTCTGCCTGCTGCCTGTGCCTCACTGCCCCGGTGCCAACTCTTGGTGGATTTCATCACGGGACTTATCCGCCAGAAGGAAACATCACCATTATGGTAGTTGTGGGCTGGTTATCTAAAGCTGCCCACGTCAGCACATGAAACTGCAACCTTCATAATTCAGGCTGCACAGTTTCCCTCAGGACCTAGAGGCTGATCGAGGACCACAGTTCACATCTCACTTTCGGAAGGCTTTCTGTTCTCTTTTGGGAGCCACAGACAGCCTCTCATCAAGTTTCCACATCCAATCTAATAGCCAGACTAAGAGAGAGTGAATCAGGAGCTGAGGACAATCCTGCATTATCTTGTCTCTTCTAACTCCATGAGTTGGTGCTCCCAACTGGTTTGGACAGATTGCCCACAATAACTTCCAATCATCCTCTGCTGGCATGTCGCCTTTTGAATGCCAGAAGGGATTCCAGTCTCATTACAGAGGCCTCACCCATCTTGTTTCAGTACATACTGCCACAGTCAGCCAGCCTTAGTCTGTAGTAATCAGATGTGTCTCCAGCAGTCTCACCTCAAAGACCTCACTTAACTACAACTGCCCTAAGCGATACGTTGCCTTATGGCAAATTCCACAGTCCTGCCTCTTTGTCCTGCAGAGGACAATGTAAATCTCACTGAATTTCAATAAGCAGAGTCTCTGGAACTCCCTAAAAGTTTCGTTGGGGTCAGTTAGCTGCTGATATCAAGGACGTATATGCAACACTCCTGGCTAATAATTGCACAAGTGCCACCTCTCTTAGACAACAGGAAGTTGAGTCCTAGTTGATTTGGGAGGAGGATGATGGCCACAGTGCAGATTGCCAACATTTCGGCAGTAATGTCATTGATGATCTGGCTCGTGATATGTAGTGCTGAGACTGTGTTAGTAGCCAGTTACTCCAGCAGTGCTGAGGCCATGTTAATACTTTCACAAGTCAGTTTGGAAGGTTCCCAGAACAGGAATACTGCAATGCTAAAACACTCAGTCTCCATAGTCCTTCTATAGCAGCCCCACACACTAGGATGCAGAGAGAAATTGGGCAGGTGGCAAAGTTATGGTGCTACATATGCCAAATAACAACAGCAACAACCCCTCCATGGATTTGGTTCAGGACAAGCTTCCATTTTAGAAGGGGTGCTCCTAGCAGTCAGTGATAAGCCTGTCAGCCATGTACCTAGTAAGTACCATGAAAGGGATTTGGAGGGTCACCAGTAGTATAGACATTACGTGTACTGTTACCCAAGTCTAGTCCCACCTCTTGATGGTTACAGTAACATACTTCACCCCCTACCCCATGTAGCAGCTTTGGAGTGGGGGGGGGGAGTGCTCATTAATGCAACTGTAAGTTGGTTGATGTCAGGCCTCCACACAGTTGCATTGGCAAGAGTCATTCCTACAATGGGCAGTGCAGTCTGTGCTCCTTTTACAGTTCTGATTTCTTTATTGAAGTCAAATGGAATCAAGCTCACTGCAATTCTAGGGGATAAATGCATTGGCAAACCACATTCCAAATGTATAGATGCTCTCCAGAGCACACCCAACAACCTGACTGTTCATAACTAAGGTGAAGAAAAGTGTTCGGAGTATTAGTGTTGTGGGATACTTCTGCATATAGACAGAAAATAGAAGTCCTAATTACCCAAAACATATAATACATATTGGTTACTTCCATCAGTCTTTATCATCAACATTCTTGTGGCCACCTGTTCCCTGGTTAACGTGCCAGGCACGTATCCACTTTGGCTTCTTCTGGACCTTTGAAGTAGTACAGTATATGTGGTCATCAACACTTGGAGTGGACCTTCCAGTGGAGCTCCAGATAATGCTTTTATCACTAGGCTCATACCAGTCCCCTATCTCCTGGCTGGTAGGTCTGACACTCTGCAGCTAGCGTGATCTTCTAGGCTTCAAGTACCTATTGATGGGAACTTCTAAGAGTCTGTGTAAATGCTGTACAATACTGCAACATGCTTTTGCTCTTAATATGGATGTCCATCTGTTTCATTAAAAAGGGAGGGGTGACTGGCAGGTGTATAGATATGAGATAGTTTTGGACATCCCCAAATAGAGATAGGCCTGTTACACAGTTTGGAGTGCAGCAGATTGTGATGAGGACCAGTTTAGCTTTAGCTTGATCTCACTGAGCAGTTTAGCTAACCTATTTTTCAGCTGTCCCGTGAGATTGAGAGTGATAAGAGCTGGTGAAATAACGCTCACACTACAAGGCTTTCGTCAACTCATGCCACTTCACCAAAAGGTAAGGACCGTTATCACTTGAGGTTTTCTCAGGAATCCCAAACCTGGGAATAAATTTTCATAATAAAAATTATCAACAGTTCGTCATCATTTCTCTGAGTTGGATAAGCTCTTAAACAAGGAGGTTAAAAACAAGATAACAAGTGCACAATCACAACATTTAGGTAACTGCATAAAGTCCGTTTGGAGATGCACAAATAACCTCTGGGGGTGGGCCCAGCGGCAGTAGATACTGGCAGTGTCTTTCAGGATTATGTCTCCGGTAAATCATACAGTTGTTACTACTTTCTTGCTTTGGTTGAGAATCTCTCAATTTTTTATTCTACCCATCATCCTTTATAGCATTGTACATAGTGTGCTTTAGACCATAAAGTATTTTTCAGCTGCTGACACATCACGCAGCATTTTTACGAGTTCAAAGCACGTGGAAAGTGTTGTCAGTTTGATTGCACTGGAGTGCTCTGCGGCCCTAAGGATTTGCTGTTGCTGCCTTTGCAAAGGAGTCAGCTCATTTGCCCCCTGCAGTTATTTCATCCTTCCCATTAATGGAAGCCTCATAGTTTATAACAGGCCGGCTGGTGGCGCAGTGAGATCAGCGCCGGACTCTGGAACGAAGGTTCCCGAGTTCAAATCCAGGTCGGGCCAGCCCTGAACACGCTTTCCATCCGTGCCGGGTTGAGCGTTGAGCTAGCCACTCGGCCTCGTCAAAAAATACAAAGGTCAAGTCAGGAACGTGACCCGGTTAATTCTGACACCACGTGCCAGACAAGGATGGCTGAATGTCTGGTAAGACATGCTTAAAAAAATGTTTATAACAACAATTGTAGGAAGTGATTGAAAAGCAGGTAAAGGTTGATAGTTAATCGACTGTATTTTTTTCCACAAATGCCGCCTGGCCTGCTGAATTCCTCCAGCATTTTGTGTGTGTTGCTTGGATTTCCAGCATCTGCAAATTTTCTCTTTGTTTGTGATAGTTCACTGTGTTTTATTGGAATTCCGAAAGGTAAGAAGTCCGTGCAGTTTAATTGTCCGCTGTCACGCGCTACTCCTAAGGCAAAACAAGATTCAAGTGCACCGGCTGCAAGCTTTTGTTAAGGCAAAATGGTTCAGCTGCTTGAGCAGATCAGGAGGGGAGGTAGCTGTATCACAAACAAAAGAAAATCTGCAGATTTGCAGATGAGGGGTCTCAGCCCAAAGCGTCAACTGTACTCTTTTTCATAGATGATGCCTGACCTGCTGAGTTCTTCCACCATTGTGTGTAGGAAGGTAGCTGTGCCACCTCAGGTGTTATATGACGCGCACACTAAAATATTCCACTATATTTTTCGGCATCAGATCGGGATAAAAAGCCATCAAAGAAAAATACATCAGGTGGCATTTACCAACGGGCAGAATTAAAATCGTACAAGTTCTTAAAGTACAGTTGAAGGACGGATTTTTTAAAGTAACCTGTGTAGTGAATGGTGCTGGTGGCGGAGGTGGCGGAAAATGTTATCAAAATTGGCCCGAGGGTGTCTTCGAGCCCAGAGATCAGGCTATCTACAACAAAAATATACCGCACGCAGACATCCCCATGTCCCATTTCCATTTTTGTTGGATCAAAGAACTGTAAAACCCACACATTTAGAATAGGATTATATAAAACAACGATATTGTTCAAAACAAAAGTGGGTCACATGAGCCATATATGTATAAACCAGGCAATGTTAAAACCCGAAATTTTGTGAAATTTTAAGAAGTTAATCTGGTAATAATAAGCCAAAATGTGGTCACTGTCAATCCAGTTGAATGTAAAACAAAGCTACAATTTAAAATAACATTCAGATTATATATGGTAGCTATTGCAATACTTTTAAAGCAACGTACAATATTGCCCAGTGGCTATAGTGGAGCAGCCTGAGAAGTGTCACACATTCCCCTAACAGCTTTAATCCTTTGATGTTGTATTTGCTTTTGGCAAAATTGTAAAACACTCACAGTTGTACTCAGCTCTCATCTCACACAAGTAATAGTATAGGTTTTTCCTTTAACCTAAGTTATAATTTATTTACACTAACATTTGTGAAGACTGGCATCCCCACTTGTAGAGTTAATTAATCAGGACACATTTTTGAAAACATTTAGAATCAGAATCAGATTTAATATCAGTGGCATATGTCATGAGATTGTTAACCTTATGGCAGCAGTACAATGAAATACATGAAAAACAAATATAGAGAAAAAACTGAAACACATTAAGTATATACCTATGTCCATTAAATAATTAAATGAAAATAAGTAACATAGAAACATAGAAAACATACAGCACAATACAGGCCCTTCGGCCCACAAAGCTGTGCGAAACATGTCCTTACCTTAGAAATTACCTAGGGTTACCCATAGCCCTCTATTTTTCTAAGCTCCATGTACCTACCCAGGAGTCTCTTAAAAGACCCTGTCATATCCGCCTCTACCACTGTCGCCAGCAGCCCATTCCACGCACTCACCACTCTCTGCATAAAAAACTTACCCTTGACATCTCCCCTGTTCCTCCTTCCAAGAACCTTGAAACTGTGCCCTCTTGTGCTAGCCATTTCAGCCCCAGAAAAAGCCCCTGACTATCCACACGATCAATGCCTCTCATCATCTTATACATCTCTATCAGGTCACCTCTCATCCTCTGTCGCTCCAAGGAGAAAAGGCCAAGTTCACTCAACCTATTCTCATAAGGCATGCTCCCCAATCCAGGCAACATCCTTGTAAATCTTCTCTGCACCCTTTCTATGTTTTCCATATCCTTCCTGTAGTGAGGCAACCAGAAATGAGCACAGTACTCCAAGTGGGGTCTGACCAGGATCCTATGTAGCTGCAACATTAACTCTCGGCTCCTAAACTCAATTGTGGGGACTGTTAAATATTCTGATACGGAGCCTGGAACCACAGATCCTGAGTTAGAGGGTTCAGAGAATTGGAAAATTAACTGTCATTCATTAGGTTGACTTGTCACAAGCTTATCTACAAATGGAGACTTGTAAACTACAACCATTGGTTCCTCCAAAGCATTGTTACAGTGCAGCCCCCATTCAGTGTACTGATACAGGCAGCAGCAAAGTGGGAATGGTCAGAGATGTGAAAGAACATTCAAGGAAACAAAAAGACGAATAACTGCTCACCCATTATGACCTACCTCTGCCCATCAGACTGGTGTGTGCTGCATCCCGTTATGGCATTGGAGTTATGTCATACACGATGAAAGATGGGTCTGAACATCCGATTGCATTTGCCTCAAGATCACCGATGAGCGCATCTAAGCCAGACCTATTTACCCATGTTTGGCCCTTGTCCTTCTAAATCTTTTCTTCCTGTGCAGCTATCCAAGTACTTTTTAAATGGTGTTAATATACCTGCCCCAACTTCTCCTGGCTCTCGTTCCACTTACTGACTGCCCTCCAGGTGGAATGTTTCTCCTGAAAGTTTCCTCAACTTCTCCTTATTGATCATGCCCAGGCAGCATCCTGAACCTTTCCTGTACCTTCTACAATGTCTCCACTCCCATTCTGTAATGGGATGACATGTTCTTGGTCCACCTATTACTGATTTCCGTCTTCGGGCAACATCTCTGGCTATCGACTATCCGAGCCTCTTATCATCCTGTACACCTCTGTCAAAGCATCTCTCATCCTCACTTATTTTTTTTAAAATGCCGTAGTTCGCTTAACCTATCTTCATAGATACGCCTTCCAGTCCAGGCAACATCCAGGTAAATCTCCTCTGCACGATCTCTAACGCTTGCACATCCTTCCTATAATAAGGCTTCCAGAACTGTGTCTGTGGGATGGAAGCTGTCCTTGAGCCTGGTGGTGTATGTTTTCAAGTTTTTTTTTTATTTTGATGGGAGAGGGGACAAGTGTGCAGGTCTGGGGTGAGGATGGTCTGTGACTATACTGTTTGTTTCGATGTACGAGTAATAATAAATCTGAATCTGAATCTGCAGGTCAGGCTGCTCTCCATGGAGAGAGTAAAGAGTTAACATTCTGGACAGACTCTTCATCAGGACTCATTCCAGTTTTTGAAGAACATTATTGGCCTCAATTGTAGACTCTTTATTCCTCTCCATGGATGTTGCCTAACCTGTTCAGTCCCTCCAGCACTTTGTATGTGTTAATGTGGATTTCCAGCATCTGAGTTCAACCCAGATACCTGTGAGGTGGTTCAGTTTGGTAGGTCAAATATGATAGCTAAATATAGTATTAATGGTAAGACTTTTGGCAGTGTGGAGGATCAGAGAGAGGGATCTTGGGGGTGAGTCCATAGGACACTTAAAGCTGCTGTACAAGTTGACTCCATGGTTAAGAGGGCATACGGTGCATTGGTCTTCATCAATCGTGAGATTGAGTTTAGGAGCCAAGAGGAAATGCTGCAGCTATTCATAGTATGCAGCACAGGGTTGATGTTCACCTTCAAATCCACGTATTTGCGAACAGCTTCGGCCTTCCTTTTCTTGATCACCGGGACAATGGTCATGAACCAACCACTCCACTCAACCTTTGGGAGAATGCCAGAAGCCTCCAAACTCCGCAGTTCAGCATCCACTTTGGGACATTGTGCAGAAGGCACTGGGTGCACATTATGGGATCTTGCTGTTGCTGCTTCAACCAGTGCATTTCTGGACTTCATGCCTTTGAGTTTACCGATACCCTTCTCGACACTTTCCCATTAGCATTGAGTAGCTGTGACGGTCTCTGTTTAGTGCTTCCATTTGGGCTGCAGTGACCTGTTGATGACACTTTGAGAGCTTTCATTGTTTGCCAGTCTACTTGGATTCTTCAGAACCATTCACATCAGAATGGTGCTGTCCCTCCACCTTTCAGCACAAAGCTCTAACTGCTGAGTTTAACCTCCATGCATCACATTTGCTTTCACTTTGCCTTTGGGAGACACTTTTTCGCCTGTGCAGGTCTTTGGCATCACTGAGGTCTTTTCTTATGGCAGTCTGTTGTCGGCAGCCTCTGAACTGATAGATAAACTGTCCCTTCATCCAGCTCCATTTTCAGTTTTACACCAGACGCATCTATTGTGATCCATGTGATTTTTGTGATCTACTTCAGTAATACTTTGCAGTTCTAGGCATAATAGCTCATCTTTGCCGGACTCTGTGCTGTCTGATTCTGTTTCACACTTAGTTACTTTACGCATTGGCTTATTTTCGTGTTTGAAACTTTTCACTCGATGCGGTGTTTCTCTTTGGTCGTGCTTTTTGGCTGACTTGCACACTTTTTGTGTAACCTTGTCTGTGATATTTCCTTCAAACTTTCTCTTTGAACCAACAGTCATTTCCATCATGGGAGGACTTGCCAAAACGACAACATTTTTGGAATTTTGCACCATTCAGGGAAATTTTGTGCACTTCACATTCTAAACTCTTTTCCTGTCATTCTGCTGCAGTCTCTAACAATATTGCAATGGGCAATGCCCGTTCTTAGGTTAGGTTGCTTCCTGACAGTACCTGACAGTGCTTTGACTATGCATGCCACAGTAGTGCAAAAAAATAGAAATAAAAAAAGTGGTGAGTTCAATGTCCATTTAGGAATCGGATGGCAGAGGGGAAGAAGCTGTTCCTGAATCACCGAGTATGCCTTCAGGCTTCTGTGCCTCCGTCCCGACGGTACAATAAGAGAGGACATGTACTGGATGGTGGGGATTCTTAATGATGGATGCCGTCTTCCTAAGGCACTGCTCCTTGAAGATGTCTTGGAGACGATAGAGGCTCATACCCATGATGGAGCTGACTAATTTTACAAGTTTCTGCAACTTGTTTCAATCTTGTGCAGTAGCACCCCCCTGAACCCACCCCCCCAATAGCAGAAGGTGATGCAGCCAGTCAGAATACTCTCCCAGTACATTTGTAAGCTTTCGAGTGTTTTCGTTGGCAAACCAAATCTCCTCAAACTCCTAATAAAATAAACCCGCTGACTTGCCTTCTTTAGAGCTGCATCAATTTACGCACACGTTCTACATATTCATTAACATCATTGTCTCCTGCCCAACACTTTTTCATGCCAATCTACAATGTGAGGAAAACATTTTCTTAGAGCTCCAACACGAGGAAATCTGCAGATGCTGGAATTTCAAACAGCATACATAAAAGTTGCTGGTGAACGCAGCAGGCCAGGCAGCATCTCTAGGAAGAGGTACAGTCAACGTTTCGGGCCAAGACCCTTCGTCAGGACTAACTGAAAGAAGAGCTAGTAAGAGATTTGAAAGTGGGAGGGGGAGGGGGAGATCCAAAATGATAGGAGAAGACAGGAGGGGGAGGGATGGAGCCAAGAGCTGGACAGGTGATTGGCAAAAGGGATATGAGAGGATCATGGGACAGGAGGCCTAGGGAGAAAGAAAAGGGGGGGGAAACTAGAGGATGGGCAAAAGGTATAGTGAGGGGGACAGAGGGAGAAAAAGGAGAGAGAGAAAAAGAATGTGTGTATATAAATAAATAACGGATGGGGTACGAGGGGGAGGTGGGGTATTAACGGAAGTTGGAGAAGTCAATGTTCATGCCGTCAGGTTGAAGGCTACCCAGTTGGAATATGAGGTGTTGTTCCTCCAACCTGAGTGTGGCTTCATCTTTACAGTAGAGGAGGCCGTGGATAGACATATCAGAATGGGAATGGGACGTGGAATTAAAATGCGTAGCTACTGGAAGATCCTGCTTTCTCTGGTGGACAGAGCGTAGGTGTTCAGAGAAATCCCTTCCTGCCTATATTCATGACACTTCTCACGCTCTGAAACTTTTCGATGATTTTAAGTTCCCTGGCCCCCACCACTTTATTTTCACCATGGATGTCCAGTCCCTATATACTTCCATTCCCCATCAGGAAGGTCTCAAAGCTCTCCACTTCTTTTTGGATTCCAGACCTAATCAGTTCCCCTCTGCCACCACTCTGCTCTGTCTAGCGGAATGAGTCCTTACTCTTAATAATTTCTCCTTTGGCTCCTCCCACTTCCTCCAAACTAAAGGTGTAGCCATGGGCACTTGTATGGGTCCTAGCTATACCTGCCTTTTTGTTGGCTTTGTGGAACAATCTATGTTCCAAACCTATTCTGGTATCTGTCCCCCACTTTTCCTTCACTACATCGACGACTGCATTGGCGCTGCTTCCTGCACGCATGCTGAGCTCGTTGACTTCATTAACTTTGACTCCAACTTTCACCCTGCCCTCAAGTTTACCTGGTCCATTTCCGACACCTCCCTCCCCTTTCTAGATCTTTCTGTCTCTATCGCTGGAGACAGCTTATCTACTGATGTCTACTATAAGCCTATTGACTCTCACAGCTATCTGGACTATTCCTCTTCTCACCCTGTCTCTTGCAAAAATGCCATTCCCTTCTTGCAATTCCTCTGTCTCCGCCACATCTGCTCTCAGGATGAGGCTGTTCATTCCAGGACGAAGGAGATGTCCTCCTTTTTTAAAGAAAGGGGCTTTCCTTCCTCCACCATCAACTCTGCTCTCAAACGCATCTCCCCCATTTCATGCACATCTGCTTTCACACTATCCTCCCGCCACCCCACTAGGAATAGGGTTCCCCTTGTCCTCACTTACCAACCCACCAGCCTTCGGGTCCAACATATAATTCTCCGTAACTTCCGCCACCTCCAACGGGATCCCACCACAAAGCACATCTTTCCCTCCCCCCCCCCCAGCTTTCTGCAGGAATCACTCCCTACACGACTCCCTTGTCCATTCGTCCCCCTCATCCTTCCCCACTGATCTCCCTCCTGGCACTTATTCTTGTAAGCGGAACAAGTGCTACACATGCCCTAACACTTCCTCCCTCACTACCATTCAGGGCCCCAGACAGTCCTTCCAGGTGAGGTGACACTTCACCTGTGAGTCGGCAGGGATGATATACTGCGTCCACTGCTCCCAATGTGGCCTTCTATGTATTGGCGAGACCCGACGCAGGCTGGGAGAACATTTCACTGAACACCTACGTTCTGTCCGCCAGAGAAAGCAGGATCTTCCAGCGGCCACACATTTTAATTCCACGTCCCATTCCCATTCTGATATGTCTGTCCACGGCCTCCTCTACTGTAAAGATGAAGCCACACTCAGGTTGGAGGAACAACACCTTATATTCCGTCTGGGTAGCCTCCAATCTGATGGCATGCACATTGACTTCTCAAACTTCCGCTAATGCCCCACCTCCCCCTCGTACCCCATCTGTTATTTATTTATTTATATACACACATTCTTTTTCTGTCTCTTCTTCTTCTCCCTCTGTCCCTCTCACTATACCCCTTGCCCATCCTCTGGTTTTTCCCCCCCTCCCCCTTTTCTTTCTCCCTAGGCCTCCTGACCCATGATCCTCTCATATCCCTTTTGCCAATCAACTGTCCAGCTCCTGGCTTCATCCCTCCCCTTCCTGTCTTCTCCTATCATTTCGGATCTCCCCCTCCTCCTCCCACTTTCAAATCTCTTACTAGCTCTTCTTTCAGTTAGTCCTGACAAAGGGTGTCGGCCTGAAACGTCGACCGTACCTCTTCCTAGAGATGCTGCCTGGCCTGCTGCATTCACCAGCATTTTTTGTGTGTTGCTTGAAATTCCAGCATCTGCAGATTTCCTCGTGTTTGCGTGATCTGGTTATTCAATAGGTTCCAAGGAAATCAGCCCTCATTCTTCTGGACTCCTGGGTCTGAAACTGACTGTTGGGCAGCCCTCACTTCTACTTCTATTGCCCGAATCAAAAGGGCAGCTGTGCATGAGTGAAGAAGGATGGGCTCCGGTGTGATGTTCTCCTCAGCAATGACAAACTGACAGGAGAGTGCATCAGCTTTAGTAATCATTTGCTAGGATGGAAGCTGAGGGTGAAATTAAACTGGGTAAAGAAGAGAGCACAAAAGGGCTTGACAGGAGTTGAGTCTCTTGGCTTCATGGATATAGGAAAGCTTCTTGTGACCTGCCCATACCAGAAAGAGGTGTTCTGCCCCTTCCAGCCAGTGTCACCATGCCCCTAGATTCTCCTTAAGAGTTCCTGACATCATAGTTGCACTCTGCAACAGTCAAGCGATGGGAAAGAAAAGCACAGTGGTGCAGCTGATTCTCTACACGAGCACTGGGAGAGTACAGCTCCAATGCCAACATCTGATGTATCAACCTCGGTGATGAATGGATAGAATGGGTCTGGATGCTGCAGCACTGGGCCAGTGGTGAAGTGTCACTTTCTGGTCTGCTTCACTTGTCCATTGGAATCCTGCAGAGGTCTTCTTGGTGAGTGCATTTATGGGAGCCACGATGGAATGGAAGTTTCTGATGAAGCGACGATAGAAGTTTGCAAACCCCATGAAGCGCCTCACCTGTTTGACTGTAGATGGTTTGGGCCACCCTGTGACTGCCTAAACTTTACATGGATCCATCTGAACATTGATAGAGGTGAGGATACAGCTCTTGTGGAACTCATGTTTCTCTGGCTTGGCATATAGGTTGTTATCGAGGAGCCATCTGAGAACGTACCAGACATGATCCTGGTGAGAGCAGGAAAAGATAAAAATGTCATTCAAATACACAAAAACAAACCAATTCAACAGATCCTGAGTGCATCATAGACCAGGGTCTGAAAAACAACTGGGATTTTTCCCACACCAAATGGCATCACCAGCAACTTTGATGTATGTTGCTTGAATTTCCAGCATCTGCAGAATTCCTGTTGTTAGACTTCTATATCCACCAGCTTCAGTGTCTCGCCAGTGACTGTAATGTAGACAGTCTGCTCAGGAGAGCTCAGTGTACTGCAGGTCATTCCCAGGTTACAGCAAGGCTCCATTTCTGTAAACTGTAACCTGAATAGTTCGCAAGACAAAAATGTCACCATGACCTGAGTTCCCAGGCAACAGAATATGCCTGCAGCACCATAGCAGCCAGCAAATTCATAATGCCCATCTCCCAAACGGTCATTCAAATTTACAGGCTGTGCATAAGTCAGGTTTGGTAATAGGAGGCATGAAGGTGAAAGGTTATTTTTGTGATTGGAAGCCTGTAACCAGTAGTGCACTGGAGAAGTAAGTGATGGAACCCTTTTGGGTTTTTTAGTATATTAACAACTTAGCTATTAATGTAAGAGACATGATTAATACATTCACAAATGACACAAACATTGATAGTGTTTTTTAAAGCATAGAAACATAGAAAATAGGTGCAGGAGTAGGCCATTCAGCCCTTCGAGCCTGCACCGCCATTCAGTATGATCATGGCTGATCATCCAACTCAGAACCCCTCCCCAGCCTCCCCTCCATACCCCCTGATCCCTTTAGCCACAAGGGCCATATCTAACTCCCTCTTAAATATAGCCAATGAACTGGCCTCGACTGTTTCCTGTGGCAGAGAATTCCACAGATTCACCACTCTCTGGGTGAAGCTTATCCTCATCTCGGTCCTAAAAGGCTTCCCCTTTATCCTCAGACTGTGACCCCTCGTTTTGGACTTCCCCAACATTGGGAACAATCTTCCTACATCTAGCCTGTCCAATCCCTTTAGAATTTTATACATTTCAATCAGATCCCCCCCTCAATCTTCTAAATTCCAGAGAGTACAAGCCTAGTTGATCCAGCCTTGCATCATATGAAAGTCCTGCCATCCCAGGAATCAATCTGGTGAACCTTCTTTGTACTCCCTCTATGGCAAGAATGTCTTTCCTCTCAGATTAGGGGACCAAAACTGCACACAATACTCCAGGTGTGGTCTCACCAAGGCTTTGTACAACTGTAGTAGTACCTCCCTGCTCCTGTACTCGAATCCTCTTACTATGAATGCCAGAATACCATTTGCCTTTTTCACCGCCCGCTGTACCTGCATGCCCTCTTTCAATGACTGGTGTACAATGACACCCAGGTCTCGTTGCACCTCCTCTTTTCCTAATCGGCCACCATTCAGATAATAATCTGTTTTCCTGTTCTTGCCACCAAAGTGGATAACCTCACATTTATCCACATTAAATTGCATCTGCCATGAACTTGCCCACTCACCTAACCTATCCAAGACACCCTGCATCCTCTTAGCATCCTCCTCACAGCTACCACTGCCACCCAGCTTCGTGTCATCCACAAACTTGGAGATGCTGCATTTAATTCCCTCATCCAAGTCATTAATATATATTGTAAACAACTGGGGTCCCAGCACTGAGCCTTGCGGTACCCCACTAGTCACTGAAAGAAGCTACAGAATGATATTGATCTGTGGGTAAAATGGGCAGAGCACTGACAAATGGAATTTAATTCAGCTGAGTATGAAGAGATACACCTTGGAAGGACTACTATGGGTCAGACATACACAATGAATGGTGGAGTCTTCAAAAGTACAGAGGAAAATGGGGTCCTCTGTGTACATGTCCAAGGATCTTTGCAGGTAAAAGCACAGGCAGTAATTCGGTAAAGAAAGCATGTGACATACTTGCCTTCGGTAGCTAAGGTACAGCATACAAGAGCAGGAAGATTATGGTACAACTTCATAAAATATTGGTTAGGCCATAACTACAGATCTGATCTGATCACTACACTATAGGAAGGCATGATTACATTAGGCTGGGTGCAGAGGACATTCAGCACAATGTTGCCCAGGATGGAGTTTTTCAATTATGAGGAGGGACTGGACTGGCTGGGTTTGTTTTCCTTAGAGCAGAGAAAGCTGATGTCTGATCTCATCTAAGTGTACAGAATTACGAAGTGCATAGACAAAGAGTAATAAAATTTTCCCCATTGGAACGGTATCTAAAACTAGAGGATATATGTCTTTGGTAAGAGGTAAGTAGAGGAGATCTAAGAAAGGGCTTTTTCACCCAAAGGATGGTGAAAACTGGAATGAAGTGGTGGTGGAGGCAGGTACTGTCATAACATTTAAGAGGTATAGTACAAAAACTGCACTGCAGCAGCCAGGAAGGCTCTATGAGTAGTCAACCTGCCCAACACACCACTGGCACCTGCCTGCTTGCCATCAAGGACATATATACAGAAAGGTGCTGGGTGAAGGCCAGCAACATCTTGAAGGTTCCAACCCACTCTGCTCCTGGACTGTTTGTCCCACTCCCATTAGGGAGGAGGCTGCATAGCATCCACGACAGGACAGGACCACCACACTCAAAAGCAGTTACTTTCACCAAGCAGTGAAGCTGATCAACACCTCCACCCACTAGCCACCCCACCATCACTTTATCATTTCCTGTCACTTATGGACATACAATTAATCTATGTATATAACAATTATATATTGGTATTTATATTTATTGCAGGAACTGGATTAAGCACCGGCCTCATGGGTCACAAGGCTCGGGACAGACTTTAAAAATATTTATTGTGTTTTTTATTATTGCGTTCTTTATCTTTTTGTGCTGCATCAGATTTGGAATAACAATTATTTTGTTCTCCTTTACACTGTGTACTGCAAATGGCATTAAGCAATCTTGAATCTTGACTTGAAATGCCAGGGCACAGAAGGTACAGATCAAGTGTTGGTAAAGTGGATCAGTATTGAAAGGTACTTAATGGCTGGCATGGAAACAGTGAGCAAAGGCTTGCTGCTGTGAGGTATGACTTTATATACATGTGCTTATAGCCTCCTCTACGTTGGGAAAACAAAGTCACAACTTTGCCAGAAAACTCCAGTCGGTATGTAAAAGTGACCTTGCCTGTCAATTTAAATTTCTTCCCAACTCTACCTTTATTATCTGTCTTTCCACACTCCAGTTTTTCCATAAAGGTCAAGTGTAAACTCCAGGAATATCATCACCTTCCAATTTGGCATATTACAACTCTCAGGAATTCTGTAATTACACTGAATTCAGCGATTTTAGTTAACAACTTTTCTAGTTCTAATGGAAGGTCATCAACCCAAAAGATTAACTTTGTTTCTGTCTTCACAGATGGTGCCTGATCTGCATTATCTGGTTTTATTTCAGATTTCTATTATGTAATGTTTTGCTTCTGCAGTTTCTATCTGACTGTTCCGGCAATTTTTAAAAATCTTGATCTCTTTCTCATTCTAATCCTGTTGTCATTCACATTCCTGCAGTCAGATCCACTGCAATTAACCCTCTCTTACAGCTGCACCACCCTCAATTTTGTTAGTCAGACCTATCACAGAAATTCCTTTTGGTCTCTCTATCCCTTTTTAATCAGTCATAGTCATAGAAGACTACAGCACAGAAACAGACCCTTCAGCCCATCTAGTCCATGCCAAACGATTAATCTGCCTAGAACTATTGACCTGCACCCAGACCATAGCCCTCCGTACCCCTCCCATCCATGTACCTATTCAAATTTCCCTTAATTGTTGAAATCAAATCCTCATCCAAGATTTTCACTGAGAGCTCTCATTCCACACTCTCACCACCCTCTGAGTGAAGGCATTTCCCCTCATGTTCCCCTTAAACATTTCACCAATCACCTTTATCCATGACCTCTTGTTCTAGTCTCATCAAACCTGAGTGGACAAAGCCAGTTTGCATTTACCGTATCAATGCCCTTCATAGTTATTTATGCCTCGATCAAATCTCCTCTTAATCTTCTACAATCTAGGTAATAAGCTCCTAACCTATTAAACTTTTCCCTGTAACTCAGGTCAAATCTTGGCAGCATCTTGTAATTCTTTTCTGCAATCTTATTGATGTTTTATCTGTAGGTAGGTGACCAGAACTGCATACAATTCTCCCAAATTACACCTCACCAACATCTTATACAACTTCAACATAACATCCTGACTCCTGTACTCAATACATTGATTTATGAAGGTCAATATGCCAAAAGTCTTTTCTGCAACTGAAACCATGTTTGATTTCTAACTTTTCTCAGTTCTGACAAAAAGTCATCATCAACTGAAATATTAACTGTTTGTCTCCATGGCCACAGACCTGTCTTTATTTTTATATGTGTCCTCCTAATCAATTGATTTTAACGCAACAATTCTCATATACTTTTAGGGACACATTTCTCACTTAGTACCTCTCTTTTTGGTCCCGAATTGCTACTGAATCTGGTTAAATAAATCAATAAGGACCACGATTCCCAATTATACCTTATTCTTAAATGTAACCATACTTTTATTTTCTGTATACTCGACTTACTGGAATGTTGTTCTCTCCTATTCTTACTCTTAACAGATTGTTGAAGAATGTATTCCCAAAGGTTTTATTCCCAATCAATTCACCTTCACTCTCCATACTATCTTTGAGCTATATCACCCAGCAGCAAGAGGCCACTGGGTTCCAATGTACTTTCTGCATTATTCATTTGAATAAGAGACTGGTAAAATTCTCAAATTACCTGTATGAAACTACGCTTTTGCAGATCTTGATTTCATACAGGTAATTTGAGAATTGGCTCACATCATGGTTAAAATTATCAATTCGTGTGTCTGCACACAGAAACACAAAATGCTGGAGATATTCAGCAGGTCTGGATTTGAGATAGATGCCATATAACAATCTAAATTTACGGCACATCCGTTTGCTTCCTATCAGTTCTGCTGCTTCGAATTGCCTCCAAGTCTGCTCCATCAATGGCCATACATTAGCTCATTTTCCGCTTTCTGGCCCAGACTTCATCACTTTTGAGACCTCAGTTCACACTGCAATTCCTTCTCCCACGAAGGAAATTATCACTCGGTAGTTGAAGTATGAAGCTCCCTCATATTCCAAATTCTTCTAAATTCTCTCATTCTTCTAATCTCCAATGATTAGTGCCTTAAGACCATAAGAGTAAAGAAGAGAGTTAGGCCATTCAATCCAGAGTCTACTCTGCCATTCACTAACTGCAGATTTATTATCCCTCTCAATCCCATTCTCCTGCCTTCTCCCTGTAACTTTTGACAACCTTATTAATCATGAACCTATCAACCTCCGCATTAAATATACCAATGACTTGGCCTCCACAGTAGTCTGTGGCAATAATTCCACAGATTTACCACTCTCTAGCTATATAAATTCCTCCTCATCTCTGTTCTAGAGAGATGTCTTTCTATTCAAAGCTGTGCCCTCTGGTCCTAGACTCTCCCACTAATGGAAGCATACTCTGCACATCCACTCTATCCAAGCCTTTCAATATTTGGTAGGGCCCAACCTGAAGAACCATTCCTCCAAGGGCAGCATCCCCAGAATAGGCACAGACTTTCCTGAACTGCTTCCAATGTACCCATATCCCTCCCTAAACAAGGAGACTAGAAGATGAGGTAATTTGGGCACAATCCATCTGTAATTATTGTAAAAGTAATAGAATTTGCTGTAATTTATTCATTTGTTATAAACTTAGCTAACAAAGGGTGAAAGGTGAAAAGTTTAGGGGGAACATGAGAGGAAACTTTTTCACTCAGAGGGTTGTGAGAATGTGGAATGAGCTGCCAGCACAAAGGCGGCATGTGAACTCGATTTCAACGTATAAGAGAACTTTGGATAGTTACATGGACAGTAGCGATATTTAGGGCAATAGTCCAGTTCAGGTCGATGGGAATAGGCAGTTTAAACAGTTTCGGCATGTAGCTGGGCCGAAGGGTCTGTTTTTATGCTGTACTTTTCTATGACTCTAAGTTCTTTGAGAGTATGATGATAGTTTCCACAATTTCCAGCTCAGCTTCCTTCTCAGTAACGTGATCTTACTGCAACCCCAATCTCGAATCTGCTGGCAGAATACTAAATAAACCCACACATGGATTTACCTTTCCTCGGGATGACTACACAGTACTACATTTCCCAGGAGCCGGCGCGTACACGCTGAATTTCTCCTGCAGCTCGGCCCCGCCCCGCCAAGTGTACTCTGGGCCTTTGGAGGACTGGATGATGGCGGCTGTCCCGGTAACACGATGCAATTTGGGCTCATTAACTGTCATGTGCCGGGCAAATCCTCGTTTCAGGCGCGCTGCCTTTTATTCCACGGCGTTTTCGGTAACCTCTTCTCCTCCGACCGAAGGTAATGGGACAACATTAGGCGCAGTAAGAGAGGTGCTGCGCCTGGTAAAAACCGGGCCTCAGCCAGTGTGTTACTGGGGTTCCGTTTGTAAACTCTATAACGTTTTTAACTTAATAAAACTTACTTTGAAATAAAGAAATAAGTCTTTGAGTAACGAGCACCGGGCTGTGAATAATTCACATTCTGTTTTCATGCCTTGCAAACCAATTTACACTGTTCACCATGACCTTGCTGACGAAAATGCTAAAATGGGTTGGGATTTACTGTGTGGTTCGTTCCTCTCAGCTGCCCTCCCAGCAGTGGCACACCCGATATCATTAAATAAATGCAGCCTATTCATCTTAATTGGAACTAGATATTAGATTTTTAACATACTAAATTTAGCAAGATGAAACTACTGGTTGCGAAACCGTAGGGATAGGAGTGTGTTCTGACTCCAGCCTTATTACCTGTGCTGAATTCATTTTCATGTAGTCCGAAGTACAATAAAATGTTGATAACTTCTATTGATTAGAATTATGTAGCAACTAATGCAAGTGTATAGCACAGTAAGTATTCGTTAATAATTATTTAAAACAAAATTCCATGTGGCAGATTATTCGAAAAATTAAACAAGATCATAAAGAAAATTGCAGATACAGTTAACAATAGGCAATAATGGTGGAAAGCAAAGGGCTTAGATTTAAATTACTTTTAGTGGTGTGAGTAAATGATTTTGACTTAAATGTACAAGCCACAGTTCAGGAATTTGAAAATGGTACAGTACTGTGTTTTATCTAGAGAAAGAAAGTTCTGGTTAGGTGGACACAGTAGTGGCAAATGGAATTCAATCCAGAAAAGTTGTGGAGAATAAGTAGGACAAGGGATGCCCTATTTACTACAATGTTATGCGAACTGCTATGCTACCCTATACATGTAGAGGATACTTACCCTTTATGAACTGAAGCTAAGAATATAGGAGCAGAGAAGTCATGCCATAACTGTGTAAAGCACAGACTATTTTGCATAGCTGTGTTACAACATTATAGAATTATCTGATAAAGCTAGAAAAGATGCAGTGGTGATTTGCAAGGGTCTTGCCAAGGCTGGAGAATTATAGCCACTAGAAAAGACCACCTCAACTGGAAGCTGCTTACATTAGAGTAAAGGGGACAGAAGACATTTAATTAATTAGGTTGTGTATAAATATGACTGAATTAAAAATAAAAACTTGTATCTCCTAGGAAAATGAAAAATAAAGGGGAAAGATGGTAATTTTAAGTTAATTGGTAGAAGGATCGGAGGGAAAGGATGAATGATGGTCTGTAACTCATTGTTCACACCCTGTTTACTATAGGGTGTGAACTTGAAGGATCATAATTAATAACAAGGCTGTGATTAATAACTAGGAGAGGGAGATGGGTTTCACCTAGGAAGTTACTATTATGTATTATTTCTGTACTATTATGTATTTTCTTTATATGTGAACTCTGATCATCAAGTGGGTAGTTGGTATGCTTAAATGAAGTACATAAATTCACAATGTTTGGTGTGCACAATCAATTTGGTGAACAGTACACACGTTGAAGTTTGAAGGTAACTGATTATTTTTAAATTTATTCTTTATCCTGATATTTTTGGATGGATTGATTATTAATTCTTGAGTGATTGAAGTCCACATATAATGTGCAAAGGATCAGAAATGTTAGATCCTCTTCGTTCAGTGTCCACTTTGCCAAATGTGCATAGGTGATCCCTTTAATCTGTTCACATTTGAAGAACCTTATGTAAGGTTCTACAAATTCTTAGCCTGTTATTGCTCAGTATGTGTTTCTAAGCTGTGCCCAAAGTAATGCAACTATTTGTTATATTGAAATAAACCATTTTTTATGAATTGGTCATTCTTGTATCTCACCAAAACATGATCTGTTCGTGCAAAAATAAAATCAATTTCTTAGCAAAAGTTAAATTCCTCTATTCAAGTCATGAAAAATATTGATGGAAACAATAGCTATTGTTTTTGTTTCCTTATTTTTTTCCTTTTATGATTGTTATCTATTGAAAATAAGAACACTTGATATATTTCTAATGTAGCTCAAGAAAGGTCCAGTTATTTTCAATGTCATTCTAATTTTATCGAATCTCTCCAGGTGCAATAGGAGACCACAGACCAACTCCAAAAGAAAGACAAAGGAGAGAGGTAACTACTGCACAGTTCTTCAATGTTTAAAGTTATTTAAAGCCCCTAAGTACTTGAAACACAGAAATGAAGCAGCTGAACTTTCTTTATATTCTTATATTTTTTTTCCTTTTGAAAGCTGGTTTTAGTTCCTTTCTAAATTATAGAATATTTGTCTCAGTGGTTACTTTATCATATTCTTTAAAAGCATATGAACAAGGAGAAGATTTAAAATACTTTTCAGATCAGTTTTGTATGATCACCAGGGAAAGTAGATGGAGTAAGGCCAGCCAGGAACATAATGGAACTGCAAGTTAAGTGCATTAATTTACAACATCTTGCCTAAGACATTTTAATTTAGCTTTTTCAGTGAGTATGAAGCTGCCTGTGCTCACTCAAATTCCATGCACAACACATCTGGAGAAAATTCCTAAAGTTAGTCCTTGCAGTGTGCTGAGCTGGTCAAGGCCAACCTATTGTGAATACCATGCCATATTCTGAGAAATGCTTTCACAGCAGATTAAATCATGGAGAAAAGAAACTGCTAGATCTCAGACTGTGAAAAATATTCAATAATTATTAAAAGTTTATCAGGCTTTTGATTAATTAGTTTATTTAAAGAGAAATCATATGGAATGTTCATCATCACAGCTAATTCTTTCTATTGTAATGAGTGCAGTCACTGAATCTTTTAACATACCATACCTGTTAGGCCACAGAAGGATTCAAATCAGAAATTTCTTGAGCATTCACATGTTGGATACTAGCATTATTTAGAATGGCATGTTCTTGGTGCTTCCTGCTCAGCTGTTTAATACTCCACCACTTACATAACTAGATGTAGGTTTGATAAGCTTGGATTTGATCTGTTGTGAAGTTGCTTGTCTCTATCATTTGCATTTTATTCTGTGTTACTATTTGCATGTCATATTGTACTTCAGCTTCATTAGACTGGCACCTTCTCATTTTTAGGATGCTGCAATGTGCACACTCAAGCTTATATCTGATCCAGAGGTTACAAATACTTTTTTGCTAGGGAGTGGGTTAGAGACTGATCTGGTTAAGAGGTGGAATTCGAGGGGTTTGATCTTAATATTCCATTGGTAGGAATTGTTGCTTATCCAAATTTTGATGCCAACCAATTGGTCTGACGATGAAGAGTTAATGGAGCAAATAAAAGAGCTGGTGTTACAAGCATGTGGAAGTAAACACTGCATGTTCCAGTGACAAGAGCAAGCCAAGTAATATCTGTGCTTGTGGATACTTTTGCTTATTGCCCTGGGTTAATTCAGTTAACTAGTTTAAAATGATAGTTAGAGATTTAGTGATTTAATTTTCTGTTCACTACAACAAATGCTGTGTTGGCCCATTGTAAAACAAGTACTCTAAGCATTTGTCAGTGTACTGTAAAATATTATGGCAGTTATATATTAAAGCAAATAGGACCAAGTTTTTCTTTCCAAATGCCCACAAAATAACAGTTGTACAATATCTTTAGGAATAGGTTTTGCACTCAGCATCACAGCAGTGTTCCCTGCTGATGAGTTGCAGAAGGGTTCATATTTGACCTTAAGGTTACAAGTGAATTTGTTGATGTGGATTGCACCTTTTCCATTTATTACTTGTTGTCAAGCCCTGGTTTCAAGAAAGTTCTGAAGTGCAGCAAGCAGACTGAGTAGCAAAAAGTGGTGAAGAAGTTAATTGGCTCACAAGTTTTAAGTAAATTTTCAAAAATTATCACAAAACCTGAAATAAAATACAATACACATAAGAAAAAAGTTAGAAGCTGAAATATATTTTAAAAATGCAAATTAGGAAGCATAATTTTGAAATGACTGAAGCAAAGTCTAAAAGATATATAAAGATTACATTTTAGGGCCAGGAAGTTAGGTTCACCGTAATTTTACTTTAATGTGTTATTTAAAACTTAATTTTCTTGTGCAGTAAAGCACATCATTTTAGGCTTTATAGAGCAAGACTAGTTTATAATTATCATTGTTAGATTATGTTTGAGCAAACAGCACACATTGTGGAGAAGCACAGAATCATTAACATCATCTGGGTTTACACACTTAACTGTGCATAGTACCACAGAACTTCTTAGCTTTATAATATGATGAAGAAATACGAAATCTTAGCCATGCTTTTTGTATTATGTGTTTTCAATGTAATTATTTTTACTGTAAATATTCTGTCTTAATCCAGCAGATATTATCTAGTCACTGAACAACATGGCTACTTGAACAGGTCCAACATGTGCATCAATTCATTCAGTTGTTCAAAAGCTCTCTCTCTCTTGCCAGTATACTGTGAGCACAAGGTACATTCTGTATTGGATCATTCTCAGAAATTTAGACCATAGGTCATAGCAGCAAAATTAGGCCATTTGGCCCATTGAGTACTCCGCCATTCACTCGTGACTGATTTATTGTCCCTCTTAACCCCATTCTCCTGCCTTCTCCCTGTAACCTTTGATGGCCTTACTAATCAAAACCTATCGACCTCTGCCTTAAATATACCTAATAACATGGCCCATGCAGTTGTCTGTCGGCAATGAATTATACAGATTCACCACCCTGTGACTAAGAAATTCCTCTTCATCTCGGTTCTAAAGGACTTCCTTCTTTTGAGACTGTGTCCTCTGGTCCTAGGCTTCCCCACTTTATGAAGCATCCTCTCCATGTTCACTCTGTCTAGGCCTTCCAAAATGAGATGACCCTACATTCTTCTGAGCTCCAGCAAGTACAAGCCCACAGCAATCAAATGCTTCTCATATGTTAATCCTTTAATTCCCAAGATCATTCTCACAAACCTCTGGGCTTTCTCAAATGCCAGCACATCCTTTCTTAGATAGCCCAGAATTGCTTACATTATTCTAAGTACTATAAAGCCTCAGCATGACATCCTTGTTTTTATGTTCTAGTCCTTTCAAAATAAATGCTAACATTGCATTTGCCTTTCTTACCACCAACTCAACCTGCAAATTAACCTTTTTTAAGGGCTGCTGCACGAGGACTCCCAAGTCCCTTTGCATCTCTGATTTCTGAATTTACTCCTTATTTTGAAAATAATTTATGCCTTTATTCCTTCTATAACAAGTTCTTTAAAATCACCACCCAGACGTAACCTTGATTATCTGAAAGTGCACAAAAGTCTGGGAATTTGGTCTTTATGGATATCAATGCCTCCAAGCTGCTCTCCAGGTCTTGTAGGTTCTTGGCTTTGAATTGTTTCTCTGTTCGTCATGTTTTCTGGATCAAAATTCTGGGTGTCCTCCCTAATCGTGGTATGTGGAAGCACTTTCTCCACGTGTGCTGTCATAGTTCAGGAAGACAGCTCAGTGCCAAGTCCTAAACTTTTAAGGAAAGACAACTGACATCCACATTCTGAAAATCATGAAAGAGTCTTTTGATTAGCATTACATACCATATCTAGTGATAATTCTGTAAGAATCTGATGTAAAATGAACAATTTTACAAAGAAATGCATACTTTACATTGTAGCCCTCATTTCCAAGAACTGAAAAGATGAAAGTGGACCAAAACTGGTGGAATGTGTACCCAACTGCTGCAGCATTCAAACCTTCCGCTGTGCCTCTTCCTGTTCGTATGGGCTATCCAGTAAAGAGAGGCATACCACCAAGCAAAACAGGAAACCTGGAGCTCATAAAAGTAGGTATAGTCTGGTCGAATTCAATTGTAGCACAATGTTTTGAATATGCTTTGAACCATATTTTGAGAGGAGCCTTTCATTCTATAGATAATCTGTGATAACTATTACTGGAGTGTAGGGACCTCTATACTAAACTAGATGCTTTATTTGTATCTTGATTCATTTTTATCATTGTGCTCCATGAGTACCACTTGTGGTTAAGCAATATTTTTGATTGTGTATTGCTTCCCAAGCTGCATTTTACACTGATTTTTCTGAGGATCACTTTTCCTACACACAAGATGATATCAATTTACAAGTTTAAAATATACAGATTAAAAATATAAGGATTTTCCTGTTTCTAATTTTTTTTTTCAGATTCCAAACTTTTTGCATCTCACACCCCCTGCAATAAAAAGGCACTGTGCAGCTTTAAAAGGTAGGTATTGTATTCTGTTTGGGTATCATAGTATGTTGAATACCTAATCTGCAGTAAGTTGTTGTAAGGGATAAGTTAATTCATTTAGAATTGCTCTTCCTTTGCAATGATCATGAGTGCCAAGTTACATATCAATTCTACAGCTAAATAATATGAAGTTACAATGAACCATATTTAAATAGTGCCTGCTTAATCACTAGCTTTGTCTGTTGCTCAGTTTTTAAATAATCTGATTTACTTGTAACTATTTTGCTTTGCTTGTGTGTAACTTTGCTATTGCCTTCTGGTTTATGATTCCACTAAGTTTATTATTCCACTGCGGCTGACAAGCTATAATGATCCTACATTGTTGTTAATGCTTTGTATTCTTTTCAGTGGAATTTAGTCTCGCGTTGCTATGTATAATGTTTTAAATTCTCCATTTGGTACTGTTAATCTTTAATTTCCACATTACTCTGTTACATTAAGGAGCATTAGTAAAGGAATTAACATGAAGCTAGAAGTCACAAAGAGAAATCATGTTTTTGTCTCACTGTAAATGACTTGCAAGAGTTATTAAAAAATCTTTCTGGAATGATATTTGATGACAACATTCTGGAATGTTCTATGGTTTGGTCCCCAAACCCAAGGAAGGATACACTTGCCTTCTAGACCTTAATGTGTAAATTAACTAGATTGATTTGTGCGATGAGAGGTTGTTCTGTGAGAAGATGTGCTGATCCACACACCAACACATGTTTAAAAAAAGTGTAAGATAATAGTTGTTGAATTAGATTGTAGATGCTGTGTCGATGCTCTAAAATCTAAAACAAGGGGATGTTAATCTTCAAATAAAGGGCAGCTATTTAATGCTGACATGTGAAATCCCAGATCATGTGTATCACACCAGTGTGCTGATTTTAGGCTGAGATCAAATTTTTAGACATGATAGCAATTACGGTATCTGTAGATCAAGAGAAAATGGAAACGGTTGAAGAGCCATGATTGTATTGAATATCAAAGAATGTAAAGATAAAATAGTAGCACTGTGCTGTTGTTGGCTCACCCAACGTAATGAAGTTACAAATATACACTCAGTGGCCACTTTATTAGGTACCTCCTATACCTAATAAGGCGTACGTTCATGGTCTTCTGCTGCTGCAGCCCATCCACTTCAAGTTTCAATGAATTGCATGTTAATAGAAACATAGAAAATAGGTGCAGGAGTAGGCCATTCGGCCCTTCGAGCCTGCACCGCCATTCAGTATGCTCATGGCCGATCATCCAACTCAGAACCCTGTACCAGCCTTCCCTCCATACCCCCTGATCCCTTCAGCCACAAGGGCCATATCTAACTCCCTCTTAAATATAGCCAATGAACTGGCCTCAACTGTTTCCTGTGGCAGAGAATTCCACAGATTCACCACTCTGTGTGAAGAAGTTTTTTCCTAATCTCGGTCCTAAAAGGCTTCCCCTTTATCCTCGAACTGTGACCCCTCGTTCTGGACTTCCCCAACATTGGGAACAATCTTCCTGCATCTAGCCTATCCAATTCCTTTAAGATTTTATACGTTTCAATAAGATTCCCCCCTCAATCTTCTAAATTCCAATGAGTATAAGCCTAGTTGATCCAGTCTTTCATTATATGAAAGTCCTGCCATCCCAGGAATCAATCTGGTGAACCTTCTTTGTACTCCCTCTATGGCAAGGATGTCTTTCCTCAGATTAGGGGACCAAAACTGCACACAATACTCCAGGTGTGGTCTCACCAAGGCCTTGTACAACTGCAGTAGTACCTCCCTGCTCCTGTACTCGAATCCGCTTGCTATGAATGCCAGCATACCATTTGCCTTTTTCACCGCCTGCTGTACCTGCATGCTCACTTTCAATGACTGGTGTATAATGACACCCAGGTCTCATTGTACCTCCCCTTTTCCTTATCGGCCACCATTCAGATAATAATCTGTTTTCCTGTTTTTGCCACCAAAGTGGATAACCTCACATTTATCCACATTAAATTGCATCTGCCATGACTTTGCCCACTCACCTAACCTATCCAAGTCACCCTGCATCCTCCTCACAGCGAACACTGCCGCCCAGCTTCGTGTCATCCGCAAACTTGGAGATGCTGCATTTAATTCCCTCATCTAAGTCATTAGTATATATTGTAAACAACTGGGGTCCCAGCACTGAGCCTTGCGGTACCCCACTAGTCACTGCCTGCCATTCTGTAAAAGTCCTGTTTATTCCCACTCTTTGCTTCGTGTCTGCCAACCAATTCTCTATCCACATCAATACCTTACCCCCAATACCGTGTGCTTTAAGTTTGCACACTAATCTGTGTGGGACCTTGTCAAAAGCCTTTTGAAAATCCAAATATACCACATCCACTGGTTCTCCCCTATCCACTCTACTAGTTACATCCTCAAAAAATTCTATGAGATTCGTCAGACATGACTTTCCTTTAACAAATCCATGCTGACTTTGTCCGATGATTTCACTGCTTTCCAAATGTGCTGTTAGCACATCTTTGATAACTGACTCTAGCATTTTTCCCACCACCGATGTTAGGCTAACCGGTCTATAATTCCCTGGGTTCTCTCTCCCTCCTCTTTTAAAAAGTGGGGTTACATTAGCCACCCTCCAATCCTCAGGAACTAGTCCAGAATCTAAAGAGTTTTGAAAAATTATCACTAATGCATCCACTATTTCTTGGGCTACTTCCTTAAGCACTCTGGGATGCAGACCATCTGGCCCTGGGGATTTATCTGCCTTTAATCCCTTCAATTTACCTAACACCACTTCCCTACTAACATGTATTTCCCTCAGTTCCTCCATCTCACTGGACCCTCTGTCCCCTACTATTTCCAGAAGATTATCTATGTCCTCCTTAGTGAAGACAGAACCAAAGTATTTATTCAATTGGTCTGCCATGTCCTTGCTCCCCATAATCAATTCACCTGTTTCTGTCTATAGGGGACCTACATTTGTCTTAACCAATCTTTTTCTTTTCACATATCTATAAAAGCTTTTACAGTCAGTTTTTATGTTCCCTGCCAGTTTTCTCTCATAATCTTTTTTCCCTTTGTCCTCCTCTGCTGGACTCTGAATTTCTCACAGTCCTCAGGTGAGCCACTTTTTCTGGCTAATTTGTATGCTTCTTCTTTGGAATTGATACTAACCCTAATTTTCCTTGTCAGCCATGGGTGCACTACCTTCCCTGATTTATTCTTTTGAGAGCAGTACTCTTCTGCACATGCATGGTTATTTGAGTTATTGTTGCCTTCCTGTCAGGTTGAACCAGTCTAGCCATTTTCCTCTGACCTCACTCATTAACAGGGTACTTTTGCTCACAGAACTGCCACTCACTGGATGTTCTTTTTTGTTTTTCACACCATTCTCTAAAAACTCCAGACACAGTTGTGTGTGAAATTCCCAGGAGACCAGCAGTTTCTGAGGCACTCAAACTACCCCATTTGGCACCAACAATCACTGCACAGTCAAAGTTACTTGTATCAGATTTCTTCCTCATTCTGATGTTTGGTCTGAACACCTTGACCATATTGCATGTTTTTATGCATTGACTGATTAGATATTTGCATTAACAAGCAGGTGTACGGGTATACCTGATAAAGTGGCCAATGAGTGTATGAACATTTTTTTGTGCTATCTATCATTTGTAATTTTCAACACTTCACTAAGGTGTAAATAGCATGTACTGAGTAATTTGTCTTTTTGTTTTTCAACCAATGTACTTTCAAAACTGATTTATTTGGATTAATAATTGTGTGATAATTGTACTGTTTAGAAACAGTGAAATAATTGAAAATGTGAATTTCAAAATGTAATCAAGTTAGCTCCTGTTTGTCAAAATGTTTTAAAACAACATGTCATTATGTACATCGCTCTTCAAAGCTGAGTAAACTAATAAGGTGCTTTATTAAAACCATAAGAATATCCTTATTGTTCCAGTTTGATGGTGTGCATTTACTATAATGCTTACGTGAAGCAGGACAAATAGTGATGCGGCAACCCGGGTTCAATGCTGAGCATCCAGAAGGGCAATCCTGTTTATCCCATTCTCACCCTGCATCTTTGTTCCTTATACATACATACCTGCCACTTTCCCTTGGATTCTGTTTTCTATTAAACTACACTGAAGAAGTAATTTACAATTGCCAATCAACCTTCCAGTATATTTGAAGGACATAGAAGGAACCCAGCTCAGTGGAACATGCGAACTCAGCATACACAACACCTAAAGTTATGATAAAACATGGCTTCACCACCATACTAGTCTATTTGTTTTACTGTTTAATATAAAACACTTGCAGCTGTGTCATCCGTCTAGTCCAGATCAAGTCCAAATTCCATACTGCTTGCTGTAAAGTTGATTCTAGTGTCCAAAGAGGTATTAAAATAGATTTTGTTTCAATGAAGGCTTCCACATTTTGTACCTTCACTGCAAAAAATATTAGTATAGACCAGATGATCTTAATTTTATAATGGCAAAATTTTTATTTGTAGTTGTAAAAATAGGCAGCTTATAGCTAATAATAGTTAATGCAGTAGAATTACAATATTAGTTTCTTAGTATTAAGCGTACTAACTATTTTGCTTTTTACTGTTTTTTTTTTCCCCCACTATCAGATTTCTGCACTGTGTGGCCAGCAGCACTTGATAATGATGAAAAATGTGAAGAACATTTTCCTATTGAAATTAAAACAACTGATTATGTTGCAGCAGGACCTTCTGTCCGAAATCCGAATGCTAGAGTGGTTACCTTGACAGTAAGTATAACCATATAACAATTACAGCACGGAAACAAGCCATCTCGGCCCTTCTAGTCCATGCTGAACTCTCACTCTCACCTAGTCCCACCGATGTGCACTCAGCCCATAACCTTCCATTCCTTTCCTGTCCATATATCTATCCAGTTTAACTTTAAACGACAACATCGAACCTGCCTCAACCACTTCTGCTGGAAGCTCATTCCACACAGCCACCACTCTCTGAGTAAAGAGGTTCCCCCTCATGTTACCCCTAAACTTTTGCCCTTTAACTCTCAACTCATGTCCTTTTGTTTGAATCTCCCCCACTCTCAATGGAAAAAACCTATCCACGTCAACTCTATCTATCCCTCTCATAATCTTAAATACCTCTATGGAGTTCCCCCCTCAACCTTCTACGTTCCGAAGAATAAAGATCCAACTTGTTCAACCTTTCTTTGTAACTTAGGTGATGAAACGCAGGTAACATTCTCGTAAACCTTCTCTGTACTCTCTCTATTTTCTTGACATCTTTCTTATAAATTGGTGACCAAAACTGTACACCATGCTCCAAATTTGGCCTCACAATGCTTTGTACAATTTCAACATTACATCCCAACTCCTATACTCAATGCTCTGATTTATAAAGGCCAGCATACCAAAAGCTTTCTTCACCACCCTATCCACGTGAGATTCCACCTTCAGGGAACTATGCACCATTATTCCTAGATCCCTCTGTTCTACTGCATTCTTCAATGCCCTACCATTTACCATGTATGTCCTATTTTGATTAGACCTACCAAAGTGTAGCACCTCACACTTATCAGCATTAAACGCCACCTGCCATCTGGCCTAAATCTCTCTGCAAGGTTTGGAAACCTACTTCATTATCCACAACTCCACCTATCTTAGTATCATCTGCATACTTACTCATCCAATTTACCACCCCATCATCCAGATCATCAATGTATATGACAAATAACATTGGACCCAGTACAGCTCTCTGAGGTACACCACTAGTCACCGGCCTCCAATCTGACAAACAGTTTTCCACCACCACTCTCTGGCATCTCCCATCCAGCCACTGATGAATCCATTTTACTATTTCAATATTAATACCTAATGATTGAATCTTCCTCACCAACCTTCTGTGTGGGACCTTGCCAAAGGCCTTACTTGTCCATATAGACAACATCCACCACTTTACCCTCGTCAACATTCCTAGTAACCTCTTCAAAAAATTCAATAAGATTTGTCAAACATGACCTTCCACGCACAAATCTGTGTTGACTGTTCCTAATCAGACCCTGTCTATCCAGTTAATTACATATACCATCTCTAAGAATACTTTCCATCAATTTACCCACCACTGACGTCAAACTCACAGGCAGATAATTGCTAGGTTTGCTCTTAGAACCCTTTTTAAACAATGGAACAACATGAGCAATACACCAATCATCCAGCACCATCCCAGTTTCTAATGACATTTGAAATATTTCTGTCAGAGCCCCTGCTATTTCCACACTAACTTCCCTCAATGTCCTAGGGAATATCCTGTCAGGACCCGGAGACTTATCCACTTTTATATTCCTTAAAAGTTCCAGTACTACTACTACTTTAATCATCATAGTTTCCATAACTTCCCTGCCCGTTTCCCTTATCTTACACAATTCAATATCCTTCTCAGTGAATACCAAAGAAAAGAATTTGTTCAAAATCACCCCCATCTCTTTTGGCTCCACACATAGCCGTCCACTCTGATTCTCCAAGGGACCAATTTTATCTCTCACTATCCTTTTGCTATTTATATAACGGTAGAAACCCTTGGGATTTATTTTCACCTTACTTGCCAAAGCAACCTCATATCTTCTTTTAGCTTTTCTAATTTTTCTTAAGATTCTTTTTACATTCTTTATATTCCTTGAGCACCTCATTTACTCCATGCTGTCTATATTTATTGTAGATCTCTCTTTTTTTCCGAACCAAGTTTCCATTATCCCTTGAAAACCATGGCTCTCTCAAACTTTTAATCTTTCCTTTCAACCTAACAGGAACATAAAGATTCTGTACTCTCAAAATTTCACCTTTAACTGACCTCCATTTCTCTATTACTTCCTTCCCATAAAACAAATTGTCCCAATCCACTCCTTCTAAATCCTTTCGCATCTCCTCAAAGTTAGCCTTTCTCCAATCGAAAATTTCAACCCTGGGTCCAGATCTATCCTTCTCCATAATTATATTGAAACTAATAGCATTGTGATCACTGGACCCGAAGTGCTCCCCAACACAAACCTCCGTCACCCGACCTATCTCATTCCCTAACAGGAGATCCAACACTGCCCCTTCTCTTGTTGGTACCTCTATGTATTGCTGCAAAAAACTATCTTGCACACATTTTACAAACTCCAAACCGTTCAGCCCTTTTATAGTATGGGCTTCCCAGTCTATGTGTGGAAAATTAAAATCTCCCACAATCACAACCTTGTCCCTACTACTAATATCTTCTATCTCCTTACAAATTTGCTCCTCCAATTCTCGCTCCCCATTTGGTGGTCTATAATACACCCCCATAAGAGTTACTGCGCCTTTCCCATTCCTCAATTCCACCCAAATAGCCTTCCTAGACGAGCCCTCTATCCTGCCAGAGCACCGCTATAATATTTTCTCTGACAAGCAATGCAACCCCTCCTCCTCTTGTCCCTCTGATTCTATCACACCTGAAGCAATTAAATCCAGGGATACTTAGTTTCCAATCATACCCCTCCTGTAACCATGTTTCACTAATAGCTACCACATCATACTTCCAGGTATCAATCCATGCTTTAAGCTCATCCACCTTTCTTACAATGCTCCTAGCATTAAAATAAATGTATTTAAGAAAATTTCCACCTCTTACTCTCTGTTTATCATTAACTGTGCAAACAATTTTACTATTTTCTTTTTCTTCCTTCTTCTCTACATCTGTTCCTACACTCTGGTTCCCCTCCCCCCTCATATCTAGTTTAAATCCACCGGAGCCTCTCTAGCAAACCTACCCACAAGAATATTTGTCCCCCTCCAATTCAGATGTAGACCGTCCCGCCAAAACAGGTCCCATCTTCCCTGGAAAACTGCCAATTATCTATAAATCTGAAGCCCTCCCTCCTGCACCATGCCTTCAGCCACGTGTTGATGTGCCTTGATGTACACTATCTTACTATTTCTAAACCCGCTTGCACATGGCACTGGTAGCAATCCTGAGATTGCTATCCTGGAGGTCCTGTCCTTTAACTTGGCGCCTAACTCTCTAAACTCACCTTTCAGGACCTCCACGTTCTTCCTACCCACGTTATTGGTCCCTACATGGACCACGACATCCGGCTGCTCACCCTCCCTCTTGACTATACGGAGAACTGGATCCGAAATATCGCAGACCTTGGCACCAAGGAGGCAACAGACCATCCGCGATTCTCGATCTCTTCCACAGAACCTCTTATCTGACCCCTAACTATCGAATCCCCTATCACTACTGCTCTCCTCTTTTCTCTCCTTCCCTTCTGAGTTGTGGGTCCCATCTCGGTGCCAGAGACGCAACCACTGCAACTTGTCCCTGGTAGGTCGTCCCCATCAACAATATCCAAAACGATGTACTTATTATTGATGGGAATGGCCACAGGGGTGTTCTGCTCATTTTGTCTCTTCCCCTTCCGTCTCCTGACAGTCACCAAGCTACCTGTCTCTTGACTCTTAGGGGTGACTATCTCCCTGTAACTCCTCTCTATTTCTGCCTCTGCCTCTGGAATGATCCGAAGTTCATCCAGCTCCAGCTCCAGTTCCCTAACTCGGTTTGTCAGGAGCTGCAGCTGGATGCACCTTCCGCAGGTGTAGTAATCGGACGATTGTGCTCGCCGTGAGTTCCCACATCCTGCAAACAGAGCACTCAACCACCCTAACCGCTGCCTCCATTACCTACTCTTAAGGCAATTAGATTTATTAAAGGAACTTACCCGGCCTTACCACACCTGGAGTGAAGCTCTTCTTCAGCCTCTGCTCACCGAAGCCTCAGGAGCCAAAGCCTTCCTACTCTGTCTTCCTCTACTCCGTCACCTGCTCCATTAATCTGCTCTCTTTTAAATACTCTCGCTGCCTCACGGTCTGTCTTACACACACTTGTGCAGTCGTGCCCTGTTCAACTGCCGAAGAAAATGACTGACTTCCACAAACTGCTCTCTTTTAAATACTCCCGCTGCCTCACGGTCCGACTTGCACGTGGACCGCGGACGTGATGAATTGCTAATAGAAAGGGGCTATTGTATATTATTTAAGGTTATGTCAATTCTTCCACACAGTGAGCATTATAAAACCCCTTTCTCGGTGAAGGCTTGTTGATTGTAGCCCAGAAGAGAATGAATTTCTGACTATTTATCAGCTAGGGTAACAGCTGAATTTCATGTTTTGAGAGCTCTTTACTGAATTCACAAGCAACATGTGGATAAAATGGATAGTTTCTGGGTAATTAGCTCATTCCCTGTATTTTCAACTCATGAAGTCTCCTGTTGGATATAAATTTGTAGTGTAGAAACCAGGCTGATAATATCTTCCTTTCACTGAAACATGCTATTACTGGAAAAACAATCCTGATGTGAATGAATTTGTTTTGTTCTCCTTGCCTCTGGCGATATGTCTGATATTTCCCACATTGCATACTGGAATCTTAAATACAATTCATAGAAAAGAAGACATTTTATTCTAACAAAATGTAATCCTGCTTTGATAATTTTGTTTTGTGAGGATAAAGTACTTAGCTTCAAACACTTCAAGTCACTGAAACTTGCAAAATATAAATATGTAATGTAATCAGTTGTTCTACCTATATTAATATAGTGAGAAACTCTAAACCAATTCCTCAAAGGATGAGTATTGCAAGGTTGTATTATAGTGGTGCTAGAAAGTTTGAATCCTGTCGCATTTTCTATATTTCTGCATCAATATTACCTAAAATGTTATCAGATCTTCACATGTCCTAAACTAGATAAGAGAACCCAATTAAATAAATAATAAGAAAAACATTATACTTGTTGATTTAGTTATTGAGAAAAATGACCCAATATTACAAGTATTTGTTGGAAAAAATACGTGAACCTTTGCTTTCAGTAATTGGTGTGACCCTGTTGTACAGCAATAACTTCAACCAAGTGTTTCCAGTATCTGTTGATCAGTCCTGCACATTGGCCAGGAGGAATTTTAGGCTGTTCCTCCTTACAAAACTGCTTCAACTATGGAATGTTGGTTGCTTCCTTGTGTGAACTGCTTGCTTCAGGTCCTTCCACAATATTTCTATAGGTTTAAGGTCAAGGGTTTGACTCGGCCATTCCAAAACACAAATTTTCTTCTTTTTAAACCATTCTGTTGTGATTTACTTGTCTTTTGGATCATTGTCTTATTGCATTATCCAACTTCTATTAAGCTTCAGGTGACAGACTTGCTACCCTGACATCTTCCTGTAAAATGTCTTGATACAATTTTGAATTAATGATTGCAAGCTGTCCAGGCTCTGAGGCAGCAAAATAATGCTCCTTTTCCATGCTTCACAGTTGGAATGTGGTTTTGGTGTTGGTGTGCTTTTTCCTCCAATCATAGCATTGTGCATTTCTGCAAAAAGTTGAACTTTTGTGTCATCTGTCCACAGAACATTGTCCCAGAATTGTTGTAGAACATCCAGGTGGTCTTTTGCAAACTTGAGACGTGCAGCAATATTTTATTTAGAGAGCAGTGGTTTCCTTTGTGGTGTCCTTCCATGAACACCATTCTTAAGTATTTTTCATGAACAGAGACTTTAGCAAGTTCTAGAGATTTCTGCAGATCTTTTGCTGTTGCCCTTGGGTTCTTTGTCACCTTCTTCAGCATTGTACATTGTGCTCTTGATGCGATCTTTGCAGCTTGCCGTCTCCTAGGGAGAGTAGCAACAGTACTGAGCTTCCTCCATTTGTAGACAGTTTCTCTTGCTGTGGACTGATGAACACAGGTCTTTAGAAATGCTTTTGTAGCCTTTTCCAATTGTATGCATCTCCACAAGTCTTCTAAAGTCCCCCGAAAGTTGTTTAGATTGATGCATGGTGCACATAAACAGATCTACCTTGAGAACAGCAGGCTCGGTCAGTCATCTGACTTTGTGTGCCTTTTTTATAGGGCAGGGCACCTCTATGACCCCCACCTCCAATCTCATCTCATTGATTGGAGTACCTGACTCCAAATAGCTTTTGTAGAAGGCATTACCATAAAAGTTCACATACTTTTTTTCCAACATCTACTGGTAATATTGGATAATTTTTCTCAATAAATAAATGAACAAGTGTAATGTTTTTTTTCTGTTGCTTACTTAATTGAGTTCTCTTTATCCAGCTTGAGGACTTGTGTGAAGATCTGATGGCATTTTAGGTCATATTTCTGCAGAAATAGGGAAAATTCTACAGGCTTTACAAATTTTCTAGCACCACTGTATGTGTTGGGCAATTTGGGAAGGAATTGGCTAAATACATAAATGTGTACTTAAAATGACATCATATATAAAGTGAGTTTTCAAATTTCTAAAACAGTGTCTAACTTGTTAGCAGAAAAAGTTGAAAAACAAAGTACCAGTGTCATTAATATACCAAATACCAGAAAAGGAATGGTTTAGATGGATTTAATATAAAGAGATCTGAAGAAAGTGAAATAGGATTCTCCTAAAATAAAGAAATAAAAAGGACAGCCTGCATGGATAATTTGCTTTTATGCAGTATTGTTAATGAAGAAAGATGCTCAGAACCCTTAGTGAATGTATTCTCAATAAATGAGAAAGCACAATAAAATGAAGAACATTCATTTTAAAGAGGATATCACACACGTGCAGAAGTTGATTAATTGAAGGAAATAATTTCAGAATATAAATTGCAGGTGCTGAAAATGGCTATTAATGACAGAACTAAGAAAAGTGGCTATTACACAATAGGCTGGAGTTGAAAGGAAAGATTGTGGTAATTGGTAATGGTGCTGGGAGGTGCTAGAGGAATTTAAATATGAGAACAAGAGGACAAAGAGGCATCTGTCAGCAAAGACTGAGAAATTAACCATATTCTACTGTCACATTGTCAGTATTCTCTTGGTAATGTTGCCCATAACAATTCAGTGGCCTCCTGTATGGATGATAAAAGATCTAAGATAGAATGCCCAGTTAATGTGATGTGCAGCACATTAATATATAAGAAACAAGCACAGGAATTTTTATTCAGTAAAAAAGGGTGAGAGAAGTTCACAGTCATCTATGGTTTACATTTTAGGAAGATAAATACTGCCTTGAGGGAACATGTGTTCTGTTTATTCAAGTAAATGCCATGACACAAAAATTGTACAAAAAATTCTGAGTATGTTACCACTAGTTTCTTTCCTTGCTTTCTAGTGCTGTCTTTGTAGCCTTAAGCTTGCCTAGTTGATATCACCAGTCAAGAAATGTCCAAATTTAGTCATCTGAGAGATTGTGAATCTCATTGGTCAAAAAAAAATGATAATTATCATTAATTCTCTGATGAGGTAGCATTTCTTCCGACCCTTCTGCTTGGTGTTGGTAAGAAGAGGACATGGCCCACATGGTTGGGATTGTTGATGATAGATGTTGCCTTCTTGAAAAAGTGCCTCTTGTAGATGCTTTCAGTGACAGGGATGATTCTGCTTGTGAGGATCTGAGGTGTGTCCACTACACTCTGCAGCTTCTTGCTTTGCTGTGTATTGCAATTGCCATACCAGCCAATGATGCATCTAGTCAAGATACTTACAACAGTGCATCAGTAGAAGCTTGTAAAATAACGTAGATGATGTTAACCACCAAGCTCTTGAGGTGCCTTTCAATAAACATGGGAATCACTAGAACTACCACATGCAAACAAACAGCATTTCAGTGCCAAGAAAATAGTAGCGATTTTGTTCATGTGTTCCTTTAAGGCAGGGGTTTCCAATCTGGGGTCCATGGACCTCTTGCTTAATGGCATTGGTCCATGGTGTAAGAAAGGTTGGGAACCCCTGCTTTATGGCCAAGTTGATGAGCTCTTGAGTTGTTTCTAACTACTGCAACTGTGAAGAAACCCAGTTAGAGCCTTTTAGTAAAGTCCACTCATTCTGAAATAATGCAGTGAGACAATTAGTTCTTTTGTTTTAAATAATACTGTTGATTATCCTCTATTCTTTTTAACCGCCATAAGTTTCCTTCATAGTGCAAGCAGCTTGGCAGCTTCTGGTAAAGATGAAAGAGTTAAGATGTAACTTGAGCATTTTTGTGCAACCAGAGATCATGAAATCATTTATCAAAGTCCATGGGGAAATGCAACCACCTGAATCTCCGTCCCCAGTTAAGGGTCTCTGATCTCAAGCACCCTGGAGCTGATCTGTCCTTTAATCTTCTGTTTAGTAAGCAGAAAGCACAAAAACAACACAATCTTCCTAGTGCTGCTGGCCTGCAGGAAGTAGATGCTACAGTAATTTTCCAGCCGGAACTTGTTTCTAAATGTAATTTTTTTTGTTTATTATGGTTGCAATTTGGATTTTATTTTCAAGATTATTGCCCATCCCTAATTTCACTTGAATAGGTGGGAGTGAATCACAATTTTATTAGGTAGAATTAGCTTAGTGTTCACCTTGGTCCTCCTTTTCCCATCAGTAATCCCATCCACTTTTTCTTTTCTCACCATATCCAGCTGTAAAACTATAATATATTTATTGAAACTGATCTACATACATATTTTATAGAAAAAAGAAGCAAAGTTTTGGAAAATGGATTCTCATCATGGTCACAAATAATTTAGTAACCATTTCATTTCAATGCTGATAAATTGGTCTTTCTAACATAATGAGCCCTGCAAAACTACAATAGTGATTTATGAAAGCAGGATTAATGAAATTCAAAATGTTAATTTCTATTTATCAACAGGGACAGGAGACAAGGTGCCTGTTTGCTCATATCCAGTTTCAAATAGCAGTGCTGTTCCCTCCAAAGACCATTATGAGCAACTAAGGATATTGTGGTTAAGGTTATTCCTATATACATTGAAAAGGTTGACTTGAGGATTGGTAACTTTATGGCTGTATTGCTATAACTTCATTACACATAGGAGCAGAATTAGGTCATATGGCCCATCAGTTTACTCTGCCATTTGATCATGGCTGATTTATTTTCCCCTCTCAACCCTATTCTCCTGCCTTTGCCCCATGTTGTTTGACACTCTTACTAATCAATAACCTATCAAACACCACTTTAATGACTCCACAGCCCTCTGTGGCAATGAATTACACAGAATTACCATCCTCTGGCTAATGAAATTCCTTCTCATCTCTGATCTAAAGAGGCATCCTTGTTTTTCTGATCTAAAAGGACATCCTTTTATTCTGAGGCTCTGCCAGATGATCTTAGATCCCCGATACTGGAAACGTCCTCTCCATGTCCACACTATACAAGCCTTTCAATATTCAGTGGGTTTCAAAATGATTTCTCCTCATCCTTATAAACTCCAGAAGGTACTGAACTTTTCATCCCTGGGATCTTTCTTTATAAACTTCTTCTGGACTCTCTCTGGTGCTTCCTTAGATATGGAGCCCAAAACATGCTTTTGACTTCCTTACCACTGGCTCAACTTGTAAGCTAACCTTTCGGGAATCCTGCACTAGGACTTCAAAGTCCCTTTGCACCTCCAATTTCTGAATTCTCTTCGCAATTAGAAAATCATCTACACCTTTATTCCTTCTACTAAAATGCATCAATGTATGCTTCACTGCACTGTATTCCATCTGCCACTTCTTTGCCCATTCACCCAATCTGTCTAAGTTCTCCTATAGACTCGCTGCTTCCTCAACATTATCTGCCCCTTCACCTATCTTTGTGTAATCTGCAAACTTGGCCACAAAGCCAACAACTCCTTCATCCAGGTTATTAAGATATAATGTGAAAAGTAGCAGACCTAATAAGAACCCCTGCAAAACAACACTAGTCACCAGCAACAAACCAAAAGAAGGCCCCCTTATTCCCAATTTTTGTCTCTGCCAGTCATCCAATCTTTTATCCATGCTATTACCTTTCCTGTATACCATGGGATTTTATCTTGTTTAGCAGCCTCATATGTGGCACCTGTCAGCAGCCTTCTGAAAATAGGTAATAAGGTTTATAAAATACTGTTTTGAAATATTGTTGGGTCATGGATAGGCACCAGATGGTTTCATTATCCTCTTGGGGAAAATAATGGCTTTGCTTATCTCCTTTCATTTGGTAATTGACCATTATAATTCTAGTATTGTTCGTGGAAATATGTATATATATATTTTTTCTTCATACTTTATAGGTCAGACTTTTGAATCTCAATTTGGATGACCATGCCAAGAAGAAACTCATTAAACTTGTAGGAAATCGATATGACAAAAATACAGATATGCTTACCATTACAACTGACAGGTACAGTAACATGAAACAGATGTCAGTTATAAGAAGAATTAAGGTTACCAAGCACTTAATCACTGTCTTCATTAGGAAACAACAAACCCTTAATGCATAATGGTGAGATTAGAGTCCTGCAGCTTTTTTCGCAGTGAAGTATAATTGTTCAGTGCTACATAGTCAAAACATTGTAGTTTTTGATTGCTTTTCAGTTTCCATGCTGTGTCTGCTACAGGATTATCTAATGTATTGAACTCAGTATAATGAATTGGGAAAGAAAAAAATCCACTAAAATAAATTGTAAAATTAAAAATAGTCAGTGGCTCAGATGCCATCTGTGGCAGGATAAACTTATAATTTCAGATCAGGGACAATGTTAGAAATGTCGTGGCTTTTAAGCAAGTACAGAGGAAGGAAGGAAAGGAATAATGCAAGAGAAGTTTGTAAAGTACCTGATTAAAGTCTTCACTTACAACACGCTGGAGGAACTCAGCAGGTCGGGCAGCATCCGTGGAAAAGATCGGTCGACGTTTTAGGCCAGAACCCTTCGTCAGGACTGTAGAGGGAAGGGGCAGAGGCCCTATAAAGAAGGTGGGGGAGGGTGGGAAGGAGAAGGCTGGTAGGTTCCAGGTGAAAAACCAGTAAGGGGAAAGATAAAGGGGTGGGGGAGGGGAAGCAGGGAGCTGATAGGCAGGAAAGGTGAAGAAGGAAGAGGGGGAAAAACACAATGGGTAGTAGAAGAAGAAAGTCTTCACTTATCATTTTGCTGCACTCACTCTGATCCCTCTATTTCCAGCCTTCGACACACACTTCTAATGAACCTGAATTAAAGTCCAATAGTCAGCATTTTGTCTTCTAAATAAGATACATAACAGCCTTGCAGATTCAACATTGAGTTCAATAATTGCAGATTGTATCTCCTTTTTACAGACACCAATTTCTGATAATTATTTTGCTTTTGTCATTTTAAACATCTCCAGACCCTCTTGTTAATTTTCAGTCCTACATTTTTGCATCTCATCTTTAATTACTCCTGTATATTACCTTACCACAGACAACTTTAGTTTCTGCTGAACATGGTGGGCATGCTATGTTGGTGCTGGAATGTGTGGCAACACTGGTGGGCTGCCCCAGCACATCTTTAGTTTGTGTTGGTTATTAAATCAAACAACACATGTTACATACGTTTTGATGTACATGTGATAATTAAATGAATCTGAATCTTTTTGTACTCCAGCCAACCTTTGCCTGGCAGTCTGACACCTTCCTAACAATACTACTTTGCTTAAAGCCTCTTGTGTCTCATTTATTATTTCTACTAACAAGACGTTGGCTTGAAATTTCAACTCTGAATTTCTCTTCACAGAAGCTAAATGACCATTTGAATACCCCCAGCATTTTCTTTGAAGGAAAAATTGCTATCCAACTCTGTTCGCTTTGATTTCTACATTCCCATAGAATATTTGATTTTTCTGTGTGTTCCAGCTCTGTGGAATTACTTTTGCCCAAACCATTGTAACCTGTCTGAAAGAATCTACATGGTTCTGATATTATTTCTTTCCCTCTGTAGTTACCTCAGGAGTGTTCTAAAGTTGCGTGGTTAGCTATATGTTTTCCTTATTCATATGATGCCCCTTAAAGATTTTTGTTTCTGGGGATCCACCTAGTGATATCTAGTTCCACTTCTCTTATCATCAGTTCACCTCCATGCTGTCAAATTATTTGAGTGATATTAATCAGTGGATGAACTGTAACCCTCAGCAACCTTATGTTAGCAATTCTGAAGCCATCTTACTTCATTCTTGAGAGAAACCATTCATTCCTGCCTTGGTTCTCACTGCTCTCTAGTTGCTTATTCAGAGCAAATATGATGATGCTAATTTTTAATCCCTTGTTCAATTTCAAAATGCTTTATTTCCTATCCATTATTTAAACTGTTGACTTCTACCTTTGTTTTAAACTCACCACAAACTTTCTTCAACCACCTTTACCACAAGTACAGTACATCATTTTCCTGCTCTAAGACATTTATTATGGTTATTTTAAGCTGCATGTTTAAAATCTGGTTGCTGTTCCCTACCAAGCTCCACTTCCCCCATCATTCTTAATCTTTTTAATTTGTTACTCCCTCCCAATGCCTTGATTTTTTAAAAAAATTATCATCATTCATTGATTGATCTTTCCACATCATCATGTCTTGGCCTTCCCAAAACTTGGAACCTGGATAACCCCATCTTCTTTCACATGTTTTAACTCGTCTGCCCAACACTCCTGGACATCACTGTGTCTCTACCATGGCTTAACCAGATACTGAAATTGCCTTTGCTTGACAAGTTGTAAACTTTCAACTGAGGAACTGTATACAGAGATATTTCAGTATTCAGTGGATAAAGGAAAATGCTTAATAAGAATGTCTTGTGTTGCTTAAATTATGTTTATATCTGTATGTTGGTACACATATTGAATACTTCTCTTGCAGGTGCCCGCTGAGGCGACAGAATTACGATTATGCCCTGTACTTACTCACTGTTTTGTACCACGAATCATGGGTGAGTGAACATTTATGAGAACTGCGCAATATTTGATATATGGTGTTTATCGTTATTTTCAATTATTATGTGTTTTTCATGTATAATTTCTGAAATATTAGTTTAGTTAAAACAGGAGTTATCATGCATCTATTAAGGCTGAATAACTTAAAGGTAAATATCAAGATTTCCAAAGCATCAACCTGTGCAGGCTGGTCTTTTCTTCCTCCTTATGATATGTTTTAAATTAATTATTTTACACTTTCAAACTCAATGTTTAAACACTAATTTTTATTATTACTTTAATAAGGAAGCTATTGAGCTGGTGGCAGGTGGAAACTTCCAATGCTAGCAGAGTACAAATGGTGAAAGATTAGGAGATGACTTGTTTATTAATGGGAGGTAAACCCGCACTCTTCTGACTATAATGTTACTTAGCTGGGGAGGCCAAGTTACCTGATATATTTTGTTGTGTATTTTATATTCTGAATACACAGGAAAGCCTTTGGTTAAATGTCTGCCTTTCTATTACCTTTCAGAATCAGCATCAATAGTTAATGGGCGTGTCAATCAGTTGTAATTGTGCTTGATTTTTGTGAAATATTAACAAGCACTGTGGCATATTTGATTTCCATGGTCAATACACTCTCTTTTCAGATAGCTTAAAGATAATGAGGCTTATTGTTACAGGAGTTTCACTTGTCTAATACACTTTCATGAGCATGAGTACTGTTAAATAATTGCACTATTTAGACATTAGTTATTGTAGTAAGCTGTGCAGTAAGAATCAATACAATCATAATCCATGAATTGATTGCCTAGTTAACAAAATACCAACATGCTATGGTGAGTGTAGCTTTACTGCGTGATGAAAAAATGCAATGTAAGAACATGGCCCACATATCATTCTCTGAGAGACTGGTTTTCTTGGTGATATTCCATACATGGGATAAACACATCATCATTTGCAAATATCAGGATTAGTTTACTACATATATAAAACAGATACTCAGTTAGACTTTTTCCTTAGGCTATGATTTACACCTAGTGATGTAAATTCTGAATTGATGATTTCTAAAGTTAAATATGTTCAGTAATGCTATCCTTAACAAAATATGGTTATTTACAGCAAGGAATTTATCCGATGAGAGTTGTTAGGGAATGTAAAGAAGCCCATTATGACCAGGTGCTTCAGCTAGATATTCAGTATTGAGGTATATAATTAAACTACCGTTTCCTATTTTAGTGTGCCAAATGTGCCAAAATCAATAGAGACTCCATGGGCAATTATTTCTCACATAAATATTTTACTGCAGACATCCTCAGTGCCTAGAGTATTAATATGCTAGGGCATTTCAAAGTAAAGGAGGAGGTATTGTTGGTCTCTTAAACAGCATTAAGGTGTATCAGTCCCCAGGGCCTGATGGGATATATCCCAGGTTATTGAGAGAAGCAAATGAAGAGTTTGTTGGGGTCTTGACCAATATCATTCTCCTCTGGCCACACTCGAGGTCCTGGAGGACTGGCAAGTAGCTAATGTAGTTTCATTATTCAAGAAGGGAACCGGGGATATTCCTGGAAATTATAGACCGGTGAGTCTCACATCAGTGGTAGGGAAGTTACTGGAGAGAATTCTTGGGATTAGTATTTATGAGCATTTGGAAAACTATATCCTAATTAGGGAGAGCCAGCATGGCTTTGTGCAAGGCAGGGCATGTTTTACTATCTTGATAGAGTTCTTGACAAGGTGACTAGGGTGATTGATGAATGTGGATATTGTCTACATGGAATTTAGGAAGGCTTTTCACTAGGCCCCCATTGGGAAGCTCATCCAGAAGATAAAGATGTATGGGATCAATGGTGAACTAGCTGTTTGGATTCAGAACTGGCTGACCCGTAGTGGTAGTGGTCGAAGGGACTTCGAGCTGGAGGTCTGTGATTAGTGGGATCTGTTCTCTGACCTCTGCTGTTTGTGATGTATATAAATAACCTGGATGAAAATGTAGATGTCAGGTTAGTAAGTCTGAGGATGATACGAAGGTTGATGGTATTGTTGGTAGCGTAGATGACGGGTAAGAAATATAGCAAGGTATCGATCAGTTGCAGATATGGGTGGAGAAATAGTAGATGGAGTTTAAGCTGGCCAAATGTGAAGTGTCGCAGCTTGGTTGGTCAAATTTAAAGAGACAGTACACTGTTAAAGGCAAGACCTGAACTGTGTTGAGGAGCAGAGTGATCTTGAGTTTCAAGTTCCTCACTCCCTGAAAGTGGCTACACAGGTTGAGGCAAGAGGGGTAAGTTCAGAGGAGATGTGAAGGGCAGGTTTTTACACAGAGAATGGTGGGTACCTGGAATCTGCTGCCTGCGAGGGTGGTAGAGGCAGACATTTAAGAGACGTTTAGATAGGCATATGAATGTTGTGAAAAGAAATTGAAGAATGTGGATATTGTGTTGGGAGAGGAGATTAGTTTAGTCGGCCATTTGATTACTAATTTATTTGGTTCAGGACAACATTGTGGACCAAAGGATCTGTTCCTGTGCTGTACTGTACTATGTTCTAAAATCAGACCTATGTTTTTATTAAAATATGGGTAGAAACACTTGCTTCTACCCGTGCTTGGGCCTGAGCACTGAGTACAGTGGTAGAAGAAGAGGATTATGAGATGCTTTCTGACTGGGAATTTGCACTGCTTAGTGAATACTTGAGTAAAGGGACAATTTTAAAGATATGGACTGAAGTTGTCCATGTAAAATGCGCTATTTCACTTACTTCAATGAACTGCTATAAGTAAGTGTAATTGTACAAAATTCTGTCTGTATTGTTGGGCTAGCTAATGCTCAACCTGAGCCAGGCTCCATTTGATCCTCCTTGGCCGTGATAACAATTCACAGTCCCAAATGTCAAAAAGAGCTCTAAACATTGTTTTGCATAGCTGCCCTGAAAAGTAGACTGGTTCACAAACCAAATCAAGATTTTGGGTAGTGGATCCTAATATCCCATCCCATTATTATTAAAATGTCAAGGGTCTTTTCACTTGTTGCTAAATTTCCCCGGTAGAGTTGATGATAAATTGAAAAAAAACTGACCAATATAAATTAAAATAAGCTGAAGAACTAGAACCATTTAATTCACGTTTCCATCTGGATTAGCAATCCTGTTCAAATTATTGGAGCTCTTCTACGTGCCTGTTTTCAATTGGTGAAGCCAGATACAAAGTGCATCCACCCCTTAAAATACTGTTAAATTCCAACCCTGGGCACCAAGTACAGTGGCAAAGCAAGAGACAAGATGTGCTGTTATCTGATCACCAGCATTTTCCTGACTTGGACACTGCAATACACAGAAGTGGAAATCAGGAACATGTGAAAGGCCCTTTGCCAATAGTTTTATTCCGAACCAGTAGCAATGGGTAAATATGATTTAGTCCATGTTAACCTGATGTAATATCTGGTGTAATATCATATCAATGGCATATTGTATGTTGGGTTACACATTTTTACAGAAAATGTAATGCAATAGAAACCCTAATCTATTCACAAGATACAGATTGCAGTGTTATTGTGGTGTAAATTACCTGTTGAGATTTTCTAATAGCATATATGCTGCCCCCAGGTGGTTCAGTAACTTTGTTTTCCTTACAACTCCTTTTCAATAGTGGTGGCACAGTGCAGAGGTGGCAGTGCTGTTTGTTGGTATTGGTATATAGTCACGGCCATGACGTTTGCAACAACAGTTGGCTAGCTGTAGTGTGCACAGTGATGGTGCATACAGGACATTTGCACCTGCGATTTGCAACATAAAAGTAGAGAATGAGTGGGAGGTCAGTTAGTTGTTCATCTAACTTCCAACCCTGCTTTTACACTCACTGTTAGGTCCAGGGGCATTCCATAAGATCTGAGCTGAGGGACTATTTATATTTTTTAAATCTGGTTCCCTGGCATTTTCCAGTTTTAATTTTTTTTTATTGAGCTGTCAGAAGGTCATCAGATTGGTCCACAAGTAGGTTTCTTGTTTCCATAGTCCCCTACAACTCATGAAAGGACTGCAGCAGCTACTTTGGCAGTCTGCTGGGAGCTGTGCAACTGTAAGTATTTAGTTTAGCTGCTGACTGGTGTGAAGTTTTGGCTAGCATTGGCATAATCCAAACTGTTGTAAGGATGATTTGTTCTAAATATCTCTCCAGCTCTATGATAGATTTTAGGAAATAGTTTCAAATTAAAATTAAATTTCAGACCTAGACAAATCTCTTTATAGTTCAGAAACTTCAGCTTTCTGGATTCAGTTTCAAAGTTGCAACCAAGTTTTATGGATGGTGGAGAAGATTTTCAATGTACTATGTATGAAACAGGCAATGGAGATGAAAATCAGTTGACTCCTATAATGAATGGGGAATTTGTATATCCAGTTTTTACCCAAGGAATTTGTTTAAAATGTAAAATAAAATTTAAAAATGTTAAAGGTAAAAATCTATGTTCCAGAAATACTCTTAGATAGGCACGTGGATAAAAGAAAAATGGAGTCTATGTGGGAGGAAAAGGTTTGTTTGATCTTGGAGTAGGTTAAAAGGTCGCCACCATATTACTACGCTGTACTGTTCAATGTTCTATGCACAAACACATAATCCAAACAATTTAGGCAGTTGAAAAATATTATGCACTTCAAAATTTGTTCTTGGCCTGGAATTTTAGCAACCAACTCATTCTGTGCAACATGCGACCAAACTATTGTCAAATAAAAGCACAAATCTACAGCACATCACTGGCCGTTTAGCCCACAATGTTGTGCTGACCTACTCAAGAGGGTGCCTAGAATTTCCCTATCGCATAGCCCTCTATTTCTCTAAGCTCCATGTATCTATCTAAGAGTCTCTTAAAAGACCCGATTGTATCTGCCTCTACTACCTTCGCTGGCAGTGCATTCCATGCACCCACCGCTCTGTGTGTGGAAAAACTTACCTCTAACATCCCCCTTGTGCCTATTTCCAAACAGCTTAAAACTGTCCCCCTCATGTTGGCCATTTCAGCCCTAGGCTCTGGCTATCCACACCATCAATGCCTCTCATCATCTTATACATGTCTATCAGCTCACCTCTCATCCTCTGCTGCTCCCAGGAGAAAAGGCCAAGTTTACTCAACCTATTCTCATAAGGCATGCTCTCTATTGCAGGCAACATCCTTGTAAATCTCCTCTGCACTCTCTCTATAGTATCCATATCTTTCCTGTAATGAGGTGACCAGAACTGAACACAGCACTCCAAGTGGGGTCTAACTAAGGTCTTATTTAGCTGTAACGTTTCCTCATGGCTCTTAAATGTTACTTTTTATTCCTTTTCCCCAGAAAACAGAAACATGGGAATCTGACAGAACTGAAGCAGACATGGATGAATTTATTTGGGAGAATAGTCAATCTGAGAAAAATGCTTTGGACACAGTCTTCAGGATGAAAGAAGCTGAAAAAATTCCTTCAATCTCAAAAGAAGAAATTGTTAATTCACCAGAAGTCAAAAATTATAAGGAGTCTGTTGTGAACATTAAAAATGAAGGGGAAACGGAAGATAGCATTTTACAGTACAAAGAATCAGTGAAAAGACTGTTGAGATTGCATGCTGCAACGTGATCTATAGGATGTTACAGATGACATGACCAATTTATATTTGGTTAGAATATTGGTTGTGCAGACTTAATCATTAAACTTGATGACATGACATATTCATGTAAATGGTCTTGTCTTGAGAAAATGTTAGATTCTGAGTCTGTAAACAAATGTACTTTACAATTGTATTTTAATTGAAAATACTTGAAGTACAGTATGAATAAAATGTCAACTTTTTTTGTTAATGTACAATCCATACACAATGCTGCACTCATCGCTTCTGCCCTAAACTTTTGCGCCTGTTATTTTTCTTTTCATCTTTTCAGTTCTTTCTCTATTATCACACTCCTAATGCATGCCTTCCATTTTTATTTAATGTATGTAATTGTGCTTTTCCACTTCTGACAAGTTCTTTGCAGTTTTTGTACATTCAAAATAGGGTGGCATGGTATTGTGGTTAGCACAATGTTTTATGATATCAGCAACCCAGATTCAATTCCTGTTAGTGTCTGTAAGGAGTTTGTACGTTCTGCCCATGACTGCATGAGTTTCTTCTGGGTGCTCAGTTTCCTTCCACAGTCCAAAGACTGGTTGGTAGGTTAGTTGGTCGTTGTAAATTGTCTCATAATTAGGTTAGGGTTAAATTGGGGTTTGCTGGGCCGTGCAGCTCAAAGGACCACTCTGTGCGGTATCTCAATAAATAAATTAAAACAATGACTATTTCTTGCTCACACAATGGTTATTGAACTTTGTGAAAGGTTTGAACATACTACTGAATGGTCATCAAACTAAAATATTCGCTGTGCATAGATGCTCTCAGATCTGCTAGTTATTTCCAGTACTTGCCATGTGTATATTTGAAAATGCTGTGAATTATAAATGAATTTGTTTTCTTCACTTGGGTGGGACGCCATTCAGGTTTTCAGGCCAAATCCTCCTCCACCTTCTATTTCCTGCTGTTTGTACATTAATGATAGCAAATGAAATCAAGAGCGTTCATGTAAATAAGCATTCTGCTGCATGTGAAGCTATGAGATTTTAAATTTAGGTTGTAGATTTTTCAAGTTTGTGTAAATTATTCTATAAATAATAAAGCTTTCATTTGGAATTGGAAGATTGTATCATAAAGGAATAGTTATTAACACGAAGTGAGGATGACATACTATGAATATTGTTATGAATTTCAATTGTTTTTAAAAATAATTTAGAGTTATTGAACCAGAGAAAGTTACAAATGTTGTGCCAAGCAAGCAAGGATACATCTGATACTATTCACCATCAGAATGATTTTTAACTGATCTCCACTTTCAATGTTGATTTCTGTTTTTATTAATGGATTTCATTAGGGAAGGCTAACCACAGTATTTGCTCTTGCATCTGTACATTAAGGTTCTCAAAACTGAAATTATTTTATGAACTGGTCAAATTTAGCATTCTCCTTTTCAAATGTATGTCTTTTATCAAGGAAACACTCAATCCCAGTAAAATGGATTATTTAGAACCACAGCTACAAATAAGAGAACCAAAAGAAAACTTCCACCATTCAGCTTCAGATTAAGAACCAAAGCTTTCTCTTTAGTCTGAATGCAATACAGAATTTAATCTTTTCATTTGTTTGAGAAGTTGAAAAACATTCTGAAGGTGTGTGACTCTTCCACTTATCTCAGTTATTTATTTAGCCAGGATGGAGGTTATTCGAGCTTGGTTTTTCTGAAGTAACAGCCTGTTTATTTTGTGTAAGATGATACCTCAAAAGCAGGTGTGCAGGAATAGTGCTTCTAAATAGAGATGACTTTAAGTTTTTTTTAAGTAAAGGGCAACCAGGTAATTGTGAATAGCATGCGAAGTTTATCAAATATTTTAAAGTTTACAACAGAAAGATTTAAGTATTTGTCATAAGTAATAGCTTTCCTACATTGTGTGTATATATATATATAAATAAATCTCAAATATAAATCTTAAGTTCCTGTGCTAAATACCACCCAGTTGATACATTCCTATTCAAATTCTGGATTCTGGTAATGAAAAATACTGTACTTCATTGTTACAGTTGTTTCATTCTTTGGAGGATGTCAGAAATCCAACATGGTAACAGCTCAGCTCCTTTCAAACCTTATGTAACAACAAAATGATCAACATATTTGAGGAAAGACATTCTAGCTATTGAGGGAGTGCAGCATAGGTTCATGAGGTTAATTCCCAGGATGGCGGGACTGTCAAATGTCAAAAGATTAGAGCGACTGGGCTTGTAAACACTGGAATTTAGAAGGATGAGAGGGGATCTGATTGAAACATGCAAGATTATTAAGGGATTGGACACGCTAGAGGCAGGAAACACGTTCCCAATGTTGGGGGAGTCCAGAACTAGAGGCCACAGTTTAAGAATAAGGGTTAGGCCATTTAGAACGGAGTTGAGGAAAATCTTTTTCACACAGAGGGTTGTGGTTCTGTGGGATGCTCTGCCTCAGAAGTCAGCGGAGGCTAATCCTCTGGATTCTTTCGAGAAAGAGTTAGATAGAGCTCTTAAAGATAGCGGAGTCAAGGGATATGGGGAGAAGGCAGGAAAAGGGTACTGATTGTGGATGATCACAGTGAATGGTGGTCCTGGCTCGAGGGGTGAATGGCCTACTCCTGCACCTATTGTCTATATACCCTGCATGTTGTTCTTTCCTTATTTTCTCCAACTTTAGAAGCCACTTCCCACAAACAGGTTAATTAAACATGTAGTTGCAAAATAACTTCTTTGGAAAAGCTTTGTATTGAAGTTGTCATGGTGATAGGTAAGCAAAGTAACCATTGTTACTTAGTTTATTGAGAAAACAGGAAGGTAGTTTCAATTACAGTGTTGGATTTTGCAGCATGATGGTGCAAGAAACTTTTTTTCATTCCTATAATGGATTGCATCTGGATGCCTTGCTCAAAAGGTGATTAGTGGTTTACAGGTTCACAATGCTTTACAGTTCAGATGGCTGGGGTTCAATTCCTGTCATTGCCTGTAAGGAGCTCGTACGTTCTCCCCATGACTGCATAGGTTTCCTCCGGGTGCTCTGGTTTCCTCCAACGGTTGGTAAATTGCCCTGTTATTAGGCTACGATTAAATTGGGGATTGCTGGGTGGTGCAGCTTGAAGGGCCGACTCAATGCTGGATCTCAATAAAATCAATAAATAAAGAAAATCTACCAGAAGAGTTTGAAAGGTTATTTGACTTTTCAGATATATAATATTTTCATATATGTTCTGACTTACGTTTTCTACATGGAAATCCCAATTCTGTTTGTGAAGTGTTAATGTGAACACTTCTATAACATTAATAGTATTTTCAGGTATTTTGGAGAAGTATGTGAAAAAGCATTCCTGTAATTCTAGGAAAAACTATATAGCTTCTGGGGCTTATTTTCATTATATCCATTCAAGTTTGTCAAATACCCTATACCATACTCAATAACCTTTATGAATCTTACTTGAAACTCATAAATGGCAGCCAGTTATGTTTGCAATTCTGGTATCTGGCTTTGCTTGTGTCAATTAGCTTTGCAGAGAAAAACAGATTTCACTTAGTCTCCTGTCTCATTCAGTCATTTATTTTTCCCACTGACCAATATTCTTCAGACTTTGTTTTAAACAATTCTGTTATTATTTACGAGAAATTATGTATTATTTTTCTTGAAGACTGTTAATTCTTTGTGAAATTTGTGGCACAGAATGCTACTATACTTTAACAAGACTCTACAAAATACCCATTTAATGTCTGAGGCTAATAATTGCAAGCTCTTCAAACATTGTGTAAGATTGTAAATATTGAGTATTTGCATTTATAGCTTAATTTATTTTAAAAGTAGATATTTACCATCAGCCAGGTGTGTGGCTTTTCCTTTTAACTGTCATGAAAGTTTTTTGTGGACCATAAATGAAAAAAATCATTTTAGAGATGAAGCACATTCTACTTCAGTAGTGACACATGATTTAATTTTCTGTTTTATTTAAAGATATGGATGTAATTTAATTGATGAAGCCCCTGTTGCTCAGTTTCTATCATTTGTCTGCTCTATAATTTTGCTCTTTAGTTTTGGGCCTGATATTAATGTTACTATCTACAATGGTAAATTATCAAGCACTGATAGCTATACATTAAAGAGTTACAAAACAGGGTAGATCAAACACATTAAAAGCGAAGGGTTCAGATAATATAAAACAAATGCTGGCATGTTTGTGTTTTATCTAGATATTTGTTATTGTTTACATATAAACTATGCAAAAAGTGTGAATTTTTTCAGTATTTAAAATTATCTCAAAATATTGATTATTTCTTTCCCTTACTGATGCTCAACCCACTGAGTTGCACCAGCAGATTGTTTGTTGCTCCACATTTCAGCGTCTACAGTCTCTTGTATCTCCACTTTAAGAAAATAGTTGTTCAGAATCAAAGTAACATTCCTCCTTTTTTTCAAATACTGGGTAAAATACAAACTATAGCAAATGTTCTCAATACAAAGTGGAGTCATTTTCCCAGGAAAAAATTGATAGTAACATATTAGTTGCATAAATTTACGAGTGATCACCAAGATTTATTGGCAATAGAATTATAAAATCCACTCCTGTTGGCTGTCGACTGTTCGTTATATGCAGCCACTTGTTTTAACTGTCACAAGTTTAAGTTCAAGTTTAATTGTCATTCAACCATAGGAGTACCCATGAATACAGTCAAATGAAACAATGTTACTCTGGGGTCAAGGTACAAAATACAGTACCATCAGTCATACACAGCATAAGGTGCATACAGCTCATATAAGACAGCAGTAAAATACAGTTGCACAAAAAAAATAGTCCAAGTCCCCGAATCCAAGAATGTTGCAGCAGTCTGCAGTGGAACACAATGCGGCTCATCTCCTGCCAAGTGGACATGGGGGGAGGTGAGGTGCAGTACTGATTCCAGCACGGACACTACCACGCTGCCTCCAGCACTCGGGTGGAACGTCCAGCTCTGATGCCTGCCCCTGGGTGGCTGCAAACAGGCAACACTGCAGCATGAGGCCTAGTCCCGGCTATGAAAAGGACTGAGGCCACGCAGCTCCCCCGCCATGGATTGGGTTTACAGCATTCCACACCACTGATATCCAACAGGGTCTTGTGATCAGAAGAAATGTGATTAAGATGATCACTCGCTGTTACACTGCATAACTTCTTTGTACACTGACACTTCTCTTATCACAGGCAGCATCACGGCCCATGCCAAATCCAGCTCCTTTAGTTTCTCCGCCAACAAGCAACTTGCTGATGGGGTAGACCTGCAGTACTAAGTTCTTGATGTCCAGTGAGGTCTCACAATAGTAAAAACATACACTTAAGAAGGCAAGCAACACACATAAAAGTTGCTGGTGAACGCAGCAGGCCAGGCAGCATCTATAGGAAGAGGTACAGTCGACGTTTCGGGCTGAGACCCTTCATCAGGACTAACTGAAAGAAGAGCTAGTAAGAGTTGAAAGTGGGAGGGGGAGGGGGAGATCCAAAATGATAGGAGAAGACAGGAGAGGGAGGGATGGAGCCAAGAGCTGGACAGGTGATTGGCAAAAGGGATATGAGAGGATCATGGGACAGGAGGCCCAGGGAGAAGGAAAAGGGGGAGGGGGGAACCCAGAGGATGGGCAAGGGGAATAGTGAGAGGGACAGAGGGAGAAAAAGGAGAGAAAAAGAATGTGTGTATATAAATAAATAACGGATGGGGTACCAAGGGGAGGTGGGGCATTAACATAAGTTAGAGAAGTCAATATTCATGCCATCAGGTTGGAGGCTACCCAGACGGAATATAAGGTGTTGTTCCTCCAACCTGAGTGTGGCTTCATCTTTACAGTAGAGGAGGCCGTGGATAGACATATCAGAATAGGAATGGGATGTGGAATTAAAATTTGTGGCCACTGGGAGATCCTGCTTTCTCTGGCGGACAGAGCGTAGGTGTTCAGCGAAATGATCTCCCAGTCTGCGTCAGGTTTCACCAATATATAGAGGGCCACATCGGGAGCACCGGACGCAGTATATCACCCCAGCCGACTCACAGGTGAAGTGTCAACAATAACACATTTGGTTGACCCCATAGAAGCTGCTGTGTCTGGGCGCACTGCCACCATATCAGAAGGCAAATAATACAAAGGTTACATTTTGAGTCTTTGAATGGCAAAGTTATGGATTCATAATAAATTCAAAACATCTGAAAATAAATGTTAGGTATTGTCTGGAAGATGTTGTTCCAAGTGTTTCATATGTTCATGTTTTTGAAGAACTACTTAGTGAGAGTTAAAATGGGAATTGAGAAATGTGTTATTGAAATGCCCAAGTACTTGTCTACCTGATACCTCAAATAAAACCTGATTGTGGTAAGTCAAATGTTATACAAAGTGAAAATTCCACAAAAACCTATTCAGCATTCTGTTTTATTCATACAATAGGAGAGTGTCCCCATCATCTCATCATCTATGAAGTGCCACTAATATGGTATGCAAAAGATATATGCTTGTTTAGGTATTCTGAGATGAGGTCTTTTTAGTTGGAGAGGGAGACTTCCTTATAAGGTCTGCTTTTCTGCTATTCCCAAGTATTTTTAAACAATTACTTACGAAGAGTTTGAGGAAAGAATGTAACTCAATCTCAATTAACTTCCCAGCTGTATAAACAATCTAGTTGAGATAAAAACAGAAAATACAGGTTAAAACCTATCATATCAGCATCTATGGAAAGGGAAACTGAGTGAATGTTTCAGGTCCTGGGAACATGAGAAAACAAGTTAGTTTTAAGTTGTACAAAGGGTGGGGAGCGATGCCTAGGATACTCGGAGTAACTCTGAATCAAGTGGGAGCAGGCCTGCTGAGGTAACTTCAGAAATTAGGGAGCCATCTAGTTGAGAAGTTAATGATGACAGTTAGAAAGAGAAGGAAAAAAAGACATGTAAACACTGTCACATGCTGTTGCTGAGTCCTGAATTCAAAATGGGAATGCTGGAAATTTCCTGCAAATCATGCAGCATCTGTAGATGGAAGAAGTGATTTAAAATTCCATGTAGGTAACATTACAGCTGACAAAAGATGTTGCAAAGTGCATAGATGAAAGAAGAAATTATGTTCCTTAAGTTTACATTAAGCTTCATTGGAAAAGTGCCAAAGTCACAGAAAGATAGGATTGGGTACAAACTTAAAGTGCCAGGCAACCAGAAGCTCAGCACCGATGTTACCAACTCAACTGATATAGTCTGCAAAGTAATCACTCAATCTCCACTAAGAATCTCTACTGTAGCAGAGAGCAATGAATAAATGTCACCAGGTTCAGATATGGCGCAAGTGCAGAGTGAGAGATACTGAAGCGGGTCAACATTTCACTGACTCTAATGCAAACAGTGTTAAAGGGAAAAGAAAACAATAAACACTAGGCCAAACAATGCCATTAACTAGGCACTCGAATGGAAAACGAAGCCTACAATGCGGCTGAAAAGAACAACTAAGAATAAAACAAATGCCACTAGTCTTCAGAGTCAGTTGACTCGACAGTCCAATTTCTCAGGCAAGGCCAAATGCAAACAGGTATCGAAGCATTATTGTACCATGTCCAAGTCTCGACAAATACTACGACGGAATGAATGTAGTTAAATACTATCACAATAATTAGCTGACGTGCATATTCACGAGAGCAATTGCCATATCTGCTGCGCTGCCGCATCCGTGGTTGTGACAATAAACTGGAAGGAGTACAAGGGTATCTCTGCTTCAACTGAAAGGACTGGTTAGGTACACAGGAGACAACTGAGACTGCAGAAGTTGGAATCTGAAGCAAAAGTTTTAAAAAGCTGGAGGAAGTCAGCAGTCAGGCAGTATCTGTGGAAGGAAATGTGGAGAGTCAAGGTTTTGGGTGGAGACCTTCCACCTTGACTGAAAGATAGAGGGAAGATAGCCAGTATAAAAAGATGAGGGGAAGGGGTAGAGCAAAAGTGATAATTAAATCCAGGTGAGGTGGGATGATAGGCAGATGAGGCAGGGAAGAGTGCAAGTAGTGATAGAGGCTGGGAGGTGTCAGGTGGAGGTAACAAAGGGCTGCAGATGATGGAATATGATAGGAAAGGAAGTTAGAGCATGGAACCAAGTAATGGAGGTAGAGTGATCAGGTGGGAAAAGTAAAGCAGGAATGAAGAAGGATGCTGGGAGGATGTGGTGGGTATGGGAGTTGTGTGTGTAGTAGGAACAAGAAAAGGTACGGGAAGAACAAGTTACTTGGAAATGGAGATTTCAATGTTCATGCTGTCAGGTTCTAGACAATTTTGGTGGAATATTAGGTGCTATTCCCATGGATTCCTGGATGATGGAAAGGAATAAAGTTAAAGACCAAGTGTTGCAACCCTCAATCCTGACGTAAACTCTGCGTGTGTGTGCAAAGTTTGCACCTTCTCATGATCTTGTATGCTTCTTCTGGGTGTTTTGGTTTTGCCCCATATCCCAAAAGACATGAGCTGGCACTTTAATTAGTTATGATAAGTTACCCCTATTGTGTTATTGAACGGTAAAATCTGGGAGGAGGTGAGGAGTTGATGGGAATGTGGCAAGGGAAGAAAATAGACTTAGTAACGGATTAAAATGCTTGCTGGTTGACACATTATTTCCTTGAAAAAATAATTTAACCTTTCATTTACATAATTTAAACTATCCCACAAACATATCATACTTTTGACAAAAATGTTATTCTGTAGCACTTTAAAATGGGATAATTGGCAAGTTTAATGTAAGTAATATTCCGTCTTGTTCATACTGAACATGCAACTGGTGTACTTGACATTTATGATAAATCTGATAATCAGTTATCAATTGTATTATTTTCCTTTTATGTCTAAATAATAGTGAGGATATATTAAATATTTCGCACTTTATTTTCTTTGATGAAGATGTGTGTGGGTTACATGATGAAATTATGCAGTAAATTTTGTGTCATACAGTAAATGTCATCTTACTCAATTTAAATTTCAACCTAAGTCATAATGAAAAATAACTTAATGTTCATTAACATAAAAGATTCTGCAGATGCTGAAAACTGGGAGCAACACACGGAATTCTGGAAGAACTCAGCAGGTCAGCATCTTCCATGGAAGGGGAATAAATCGTTAATGATTTGGGCTGAAACCCAACAGGAATATTTATTACGGCTAATATCTGTTCCAACATATCAGACAAAGAAAGCAAAAATAAATTTCTTAGCTTTTCACCCTTTTTATTTCCTATGGATAAATTATGAAACATTCTAAAGCAATATATCATATGCATTTTATTATTCACTGAAAATATACGTACCTCATATTTCCAAATTATTTGAGATTTTTGTGTCAGAATATGCGCATTTTCCTGATGCCACTGCTTTCCATTATTTTAGAGCCAATAACAGTGGAATCAGTATTACAATTCACTTCCACTTTGGATTACAGTGTTATAAATTTAGATAAAAATTCAAAATGGTTCCTTTTAACAAAGTGTTTTTTTCTCTCTTACCAGTATATAAACAGAAGCATTATTGCATCTAATTCAGTTATCAAAACTAACTGGAAATTTTGTTGTCTGGGGAATTAGTTCCTAATTTCATTAAAAGAATTAGTCAGAAATATTGTATAAATAAACCCATTGCTTGCAGAGAAAGCCTTCATATACTTGTACTAATAAATTAGTAATTTTGGACGGGCTGCTATTCCTAGAATTGTCTAATAAAGGTTATGTCATGCATGCGCTAAAACAGAAAATGTGATGTTTTCTTTAAGCTTTCTTTGGAACGGGTTGTATTCTGCATGGCTTTTCCCGCAGGAATTCCGTGTTCATGTCAATTGCTGACTTCCTGCTGATTGCCTCGACAAAGCGTAACAACACACTTTACGTAGGGGAGAGGTAAAATCATTGGAAACAAGTTCTGAATTTTTGCATCTAACTGGGCATATGGCAAGGTCAGGGATTGTAATCGGCCCTATAGAGTTTAATCTTGAATGCCAAATTTTCTACCGACAAGTTTCAGGACGTGGAATTTTAGCACTAAGTCAAAAAATAGAGCGTTCTTTGAATAATTGTCAATTCAACTATTTAAATAACCAGTTTCTAATTTCAATTTTGTCTTTTCTAGCACCGCTGGGCTGGGGAGGTCTGTAGCATCCTCGCTTTTTCTTGCACCTTGCTGCTACCCCCACGATAGCGCACCCAAAGATCAACGCGATTAAAGATAACAATAATGGCGTCAGTAGAACTTCGAGATCCACTCGCCAAGGTGTCATGGTAGTCGTGACGTCAATCGTCTGGGTCTTGCCATTGCTTCCTATAGTACTATTTGCCTTTCCTAAAGTGTGGGTGTTAGGAGTCGATTTAAAGTAACTTGATTCTTCATGGGTTGCGTTGTTTAGGAAACGAGAGGGCTGGGAAGTGGTTTCCGATGCAATATTAGGGAGCAGCTCATCTTTGATTAAGACCAGCGCTTCTGGTAGCTCAGACGATTCGATTCGGCTATTGTTTGTTCCTCTCCCAGTGTCCAGTGAATCGGTGACTGACACCGGGTTCGATGGCGAAAGAAATGGAGTCCGTGATGGGAGTGACCCATTCGGGTACCAGTTGTAAGTGGAAAGAGTTGCTTGTGATGAAAGCGAAGCATACCTGTTGAAAGAACGTTGCTTATCCTGTCCAAGATATCCAGAATGATTCAATCCTGACATGTTGGCGGAGAATCGGAAACCTGGGTCTCTGGTTTTATTTCGACGGTCTCCAAAAACAAGCAAATCTGGATCTTCTCCTGTAAAGCAATTGCAGAAAAAAAATGATGAGGCGTAGAAATTAGGTCAACATGTCATCAGCGATCTCTGATGTAAGTGATAGATTAAATTAAAGTCATAACCTCATAGATAGGACCTCCGTTCATAATGAAACATTGACTCTGGGGTAGAGATTCCCAGTTTTAACGAAGGGCCGCAGATTCGAAACGTTGATCATGTCTTTGATTCACGGATGCTGCCTGACCTGTTAAGTGTTTTCCAGTTTTTTTTTGCTTAAGACTTCCGGCATCTGCAGTTCCTGTGGGTTCCATTTACTCGGATATTGACGACGTGCTCGACCGGTTCGTCATTCAAGCCTCAGTGGAAGATGCTGTGCTCGGTCTCGAGACAATGCAAGCCATCCTCCAGCAGCTTGCTACCTAACCACCATACGTAAGGACAAATCTGTTTACAGGGCGCACAGGAGCGAGATATATCAGCTAGTTAAGTGATGTCGCAGCGACCACGTTGCGCTCAACGTCAGTAAAACCAAAGAACTAATTGTGGAGCAACACACATCAAAGTTGCTGGTGAACGCAGCATCTCTAGGAAGAGGTACAGTCGACAGTTAGGTACACTAATTGTGGATGTCAGAAGGGGTAAGACGAGGAAACACACACCAGTCTTCACAGGGGAAACAGAAGTGGTAAGGGTGAGCAATTTCAAGTTCCTGGGTGTCATTATCGCTGAATATCTAACCTGGACCCAACGTATAGATACCCCTACAAAGACGGCACGACAGCGGTTATATTTTATTAGGAGTTTGAAGAGATTTAGTATGTCACCTAAAACACTTGCAAATTTCTACCGAGGTACCAAGGAGAGCATTCTAACTGGCGCAGCACCGCCTGCTGTGGGGGTGGGGGGGGCGGTGGCTACTGCACAGGATGGAAGTAAGCTGCAGAGAGCCGTAGCTTTGCTTCATCATGGACTCTAGCCTCCGCAGTATCCAGGCCATCTTCAAGGAGTGATGCCTCAAAAAGGTGGCGTCTATCATTAAGGACCCCCATCACCCTGGTCATGCCTTGTTCTCATTGCTACCGCCAGGAAGGAGGTACAGAAGCGTGAAGGTACACACTCAACGATTCAGGAACAGCTTCTTCCCCTCTGCCATCCGATTTCTGAATGGACATTGAACCCATGAAAACGACCTCACTACATTATTTCCATTTTTGCAGTAGTTATTTATTCATCATCATAGCTTGTCACAGCAGACAGCCAGCCACTCTAGTGTTGCTTGGTTGATGTTGAGCAGGACAGTGTCAGCTAAATCTGGTGAGAATGGGCAGTTGCGCAGAACGTGTTCAATGTTCTGCACCCTTTCGCCACACTCACAGGATTCGCTGGTCTTTAAACCCCACCTCACCATATTGTCTCCTATCCTACAAACTCGCTCTCTCGCTCTGTTGAGTCCACCACTTCCGTCTGTCAAGCAGTGCCCCGTCTGCATTTCTGTGCAGACATTTCTGTGGGGTCTTGCACTATTGTTTTGTTTGGTGGGGTTCTGGCTTCTGTTTGTTGCCAGAGGTCAATCCTGTATCTTTGAGGGGGATGGTCCGTGTGGTAGTTCCTCCACTGTAGCAAAGCTTCTCCTCGATTTTAGGCGGTTGGAAATTGGCGTATGATGATTTAGTGGGTGCTGTGGATCCAAGTTCTGTTTACCTTTTTAAATTTTTGTTGTAGTGTGTCTTCGGATCTCTGGGGGAGCAATGCCTGCAAGTCTGTAAGTGATGTTAGTGGGTGTGGGGCGCAGTGTGCCCGTGATTATTCGGCAGGCTTCGTTAAGCAATGGGTCTATTTTCTTTGCATGAGCTGATCTTCCCCACACAGGTGCACAGTATTCTGCAGGTGCATAGTTATTTATTTAAACCATTTTATGTTATAGATATAATATATTATACAGTACGTATATACTTATTGTAATTCACGTTTCACCCGTTATCACTGTCGCAAAGTCAACAAATGTCACGATATATGCCGGTGATGTTAAACCTGGCTCCAATTCTGTGTATTAAACACTTACAGGGGTTTCAGCTGTCCGGGCGTTCCCAACGGCAGTGAATAGCTTTCATTGTCGCTTTCATTGGCATGCATTGGAACGGAATTTACAGAACAATGTGCTTAAAATTGCATTGGAGATAAATGAATGCTTAATCTATTTATGGACGAACTGTTGAGTATATTAGCCAGATGCAGCCAACCGACGTAAAATAATTAAGAGAAAATCTGCAGATGCTGGAAATCCACGCAACACACACAAGATGCTGGAGGAGCTCAGCGCGTCAGGCGGCATCTATGGACAAGAGTGAACAGTCGATGTTTAGGACCGAGACCCTCCATCAGGACTGGAGAAAAAAAGATGAGTGAGAAGGTGGGGTTTCACCAATCAACTCCCCGGCTCTTTACTTCACTCCTCCCCCCCCCCCCCACCGTTTCATCTATCACCTTGAGATACTTCTCCCCCCACCCCACCCCCACCTTCTTATCTGGCTTTTCATCATTTTTTCTTCAGTCCTGATGAAGGGTCTCGGCCCGACACGTCGACTGTATTCTTTTCCATAGATTCTGCCTGGCCTGCTGAGTTCTTCCAGCATTTTGTGTATGTCATGTAAAATAATATTTTTTTTACAATTCATTTTCAAATTGGATGGAATAAAAATATTGGGTTTTTTTCCTATACATTCATACTAAAATGAAAAACAGTAGCAGCTTAAAATAGAAAACCGCGGTGGGTTTACCTCTTGTTATGTTAAATAGTGTAAAATCAATCCTTCTTCTCATTATACAACTTTCCTGACTTGGGCAGTTAAGCTGAAAACAGTTGGAACCGCCTTGATGTTGGGCAAAACTGAAGACGGCTATGTTACATGTGTCTGTAATAAATGGAAAAACAGGAGCAAAATTATTTGAATACTTATTCAACGAATAGAAATAGGTTACAGGTGGGGGGGGGCGGAGGTTGGTGAGATGTGCTAGCGCCTCAGAGAGGTTTCTTGACGACTGACTGTGTAAAGGCGAGCACGCCAGCATTCAATTATCGAGCAGCAGATAAGATTTAAAGAGGTTGAGTTAAATTGGAGAGTGTGAATGAATGGAGCACTGTACATGTAGAAGAGCTGGAAGTACATTCGAGCTGAAGGACCCTGTTGAATGGAAGAAAAGCAGTACAGTAATTGTTACCAGTTGAATGAGAACATGCAGAGTGGTATCCAAAGTACAGGGGAAAGGTCGTTCGACACCTGGGCTGGGCTGAGATTACTGGAACACAACGATCATTGTACTGAACGAGAACTGGATTCAGTTTCATGAAATTTAATCCTCAGCCAAAATGTCACCTTTATCGATCAGCAATCTTCCTTATTTTTCTTTAGCCAAATCTGCTCCTTGTGTATTGCTCAGCCCCGCTTATACTTTAATGACAGTCAAGATTTAAGATTGTTTAATGTAATTTCCTGTACACAAGTGTAATGGAGAACGAAGTAATTGTTAGTCCTTAAACTTTGAATCAAAACTTCTATTATTTGAAACATTATTTCTCTTGGATAACTGATTTTTAGCACAATTGAAGTTGTTACGGTTTCACTGATCAAAACTTGATTTTCCCAGTGAACAAACATTATTCTGATTAATTGACGTCGTTATATTTTGTAACCATCTCATGTCGAGGACCACCCCTTAATGTTTCTACTTTCCGGCTTCAGCTGCAGACGTCGAATAACCACGCGAGTGAATACTAACGATCCTCTAATCGGATTTGGGAGATCAGCTAAACACGAGGCAATATCCTCATATGAAAATCCCGGCAAGCAGAGGGAAAACTTTTCCTCCAGTAGCCTGCCACACTCACCATTCCGGAGGAGGCAACAGGATCTGCTGCACTGTTGGGCAGTCTTCGCGTGGTAGTCATTGACCAAGCGGGCGCCCCTTCTCCTGGAGAGTGGCAGATCTATGAGTAGCCCAGGAAAATGGCGCAACCAGCAGTTTCCATAAAACACAGCTGGCGAACATCGAGGAGTAGATCTGTGTAGGGCAGGGAAGAACATTAGCAGAATCAACGTGAGAATCATGGCCACTGACTGCTCAGATCTGAACTGGGAAAACAGTGTTCACTATGTCGGCGCACTTACACAAGGACTTTCTTAAGGTGATGTGCTACTTTGCGTCAGAAATGAACATGTTCACCATGGCACTGCTTCAAGATTTTAATTATACAGAAAGTGAGTGGGTGCAGTTGTTCATATTTTTCGAAGAATATTAATTCATTGTCATCGTTATGACAGAGATGATTTTCCGGTCTGTCAAATGAATCTATTCTCTGCACCCGCTTTTTTATCCGAACAAACTTGAGATGAAATTTAAAAGTCAAACGGAGAACACCCCGAGTATAAATCTAATGGAGCTTAGCCGTACTGAGAAGCATAATTAAGGTATTAATAAGCCCGATTATCGATCTTTTTCTTCGTGCGCATCTTTACAAGAAATTAGAACAAAAATCGAAGAGAGTATATGAATTAATCGATTTCGAAGAATTACTCCACAGCATCAGGATTTCTTAATCCCCGCAGTACCCTCCGCATCCTTAATACAAGGTGGACTTTGGCGACATTCTTACAAAGATACTCCTATATAATAAAATGTTTTCTATACTGATACGGAGTTGGGCTGCATTTTGTGCGTGTTGAAGTGAAATTGGTGTTTGGTTGCAATAGAGTTAATCAAGTATAATGTGGAACATACAAAGCAAGATCTGAACAGGCATTTAAACAAAAATCGGCGATCCGTTGGCGGTTTTTCTTAGAATTAAGTCCTACACATATGACTTTCGATAACCCTACGAAACATGCCGACTAACCTAAAATCACAAGAGGCGACGCATATCCTCAAGCCGACACTCACAGCCCTGATGATCTCAATAGAAAACATGTCGAGCGAGCTTTGCATAGCACCTATTAATAAGGGCAAACAATTCGTCAACACTTGGCAAAGCTGAATGAAAGCATTGTGTAAAGGGGAATCGTACGTTACACAAAGTATAACAAAAAGAACCAGGACCATAACATAAATACGCAACTTTTTATAATTACAAGATTCCTTTGCCAAGGACTGTTTCATAATACTATGGATCATAGTAAATCTTCCTTGTAAAATTGATAATGAAGACATCGATGTAATACAAACATGTTTCGTAATTGCTTTAAATAGTTTAAACGATCTTCGGCATCTTCGCAGAGAATAGTTTATACCTTACGCATGGTTCTGTGTATATCGAAAAGCGTATTTATATCAAGCCAATATGTGACTGAATGTGAATGAAACGTACTTGGATGCAAATCTAGTTTCTATTCTAATTCGAGTGTAGCAAATAAATGATTGTTGTACTGGTATTTTTGAGTTTTTCTGGCGTTGTGCTTTAGCAGGTACGAAATATGCTAGAATATTGATCGCTTTCCAAAACAATTCACCCGGAGTCAATAATAAATATTACTCTGTATGAAAAGTGCTCTGTAAATAAGTTATTGTTGTTATTGCTACTATTGTTATTATTCATACCAAAGTAAAACACGGGCAGGTGTAAATTAAAAGCCACTTAATCCTAAACTGGAACCCCAAATGCACAAAGGTGACCTTGTGGGGGTACGAGGCCAGCCATCATTGTTAATTCTTTCAGTACAATTGATATGTTGTGCAAATTGGGAACTTTTTATGAAATCCCATGTGCTGACATCGGATCGTAGAAGTTTATTTCATGTCAAATATTAATAGCCAGCAGAGACAATAAAGGCTTATTTTGGTTCTTCCCGTATTTCCTATCAGATAGTTCCAATGATTCACGATTCCAATGATGCAGTCTATTTGTGCCGTCAACTTAGTTCTCAAGAAACTAGTTCTCCAATGTGTTAAAATGGAAGAAGATCATTACTAATTTAAGAAATATTTTAAAATATCCCCCTGACATCCAGCCCTCAAAAAAGGTTAATCAGCAAGTTCGAGAAGATCAGAATAAACAGTAAATCCTTGTGATTTCACATCCAGCTTCATCCTGTTAGGAATTTTGAATTTCTGTTATTTATAATTTAAGATTGTAAGAGTCACAGAGTCATAGAAAAGTACAGCGCTGAAACAAGCCCTTCAGCCCATCTAGTCTGCACTGAGCCATTTAAACTGCCTAGTCCCATTGACCTGCTCCTGGGCCATCGCCCTCCATACCCCTACCATCCAGGCACCTATCCAAACTTCTCTTAAACATTGAAATCAAGCTTGCCTCCAGTCCTGGCAACATCCTGTGAATTTTCTCTGTACTCTTTCAACCTTATTTACACCATTCCTTAGGTAGATGACCAAAACTGTAGACGATACTCCAATTAGGCCTCACCAATGTCTCATACAACTTCAACATAACATCTCAACTCTTGTACTCAATACTCTGATTTATAAAGGCCAATGTACCAAAAGTTTCCTTTATGACCCTATGTATCTGTGCCACCACTTTCAATAAATTATGGACCTGTACTACCTTTGTTCTACTGCATTCCTCAGTGCCCTAACATTCACCGTGTAAGATCTATCCTGATCGGTCCTGCTGAAGGGCAACACCTCGAACTTGTCTACATTAAATTCCATCTGCCATTCTTCAGCCCATTTTTCCAGCTAGCCTACATCCCACTACAAGCTCTGAGAGTCTATCTCGCTGTCCACTACACCCCTAATCTAGGTGTCATTCACAAATTTGCTGATCCAGTTAAACACATTATTATCAAGATTATTGATATAGACAGCAAACAACAATGGGCCCAGCACAGATCCTGTGGCACTCCACTAGTCACAGGCCTCCAGTTAGAGAGGCAAGCACCTATTACCACTCTCTGACTTCTCCCACAGAGCCAATATCCAATCCAATTTACTACCTCATTCTGAATGCTGAGCAACCGAACCTTCATGACCAACCTCCCATGTGGGACCTTGTCAAAAGTCTTTCTAAAATCCATGTAGACAACATTCACTACCTTGCCTTCATCTATCCTCCAATCCTCTGGTATCTCTCCTGTCGCTAGTGATGATTTAAATATCTCTGCTAGGGCCCCTGCAGTTTTAGCACTTGCTTCCCACAGGTCCGAAAGAACACCTTCTCAGGCCCTGTAGATTTATCCACCCTAATTTGCCTCAAGACAGTAAACACCTCCTCCTGTTATAGGGGTCGTGACCTCACTGCTGCTTTGCCTCACTTCTATAGACTCTGTGCCTGTCTCTGTCATGGTCCCTTCTGGCAATCCCCCACCTTGCTATTTACCACAGGAATTGGGCCTCAATCACCTCATTTAATTTCCAATCATTCCCAGGTTCCACTAACTACACACACCCACTTCCCATCAGAAACTGCAGGATAAGGACCCTGTGATTACAACAAGGAACTACCAGTTTGTTTCGTTGACCCGTTTATGAGTAACCTCGTTCCATGGTTCTTAGGACTATTAGTTCTAAGTCTAGCATCGTTCCTGAATTCGCTACTAAAACCAAGACTCCTGGTTAAGAATCTCTTGGACACCAATTCCACACTCGCTACGACCGTAACGCCTCCTGACTCGGCTTCCACGCCTGTGTTAGGCACTTGGGTTTGTTCCACTGCCACATCCTTGCAACAGTCTCCTGAATAAATACAGATGCAAACAAACCATTTTAAGATCTCTTTTGGCTCCAGGTATAGATTACCATTCTTATTTTTCAAAGGATCAATTTTGTCCCTTGCAATCCTTTTGCTTTTAACATATCTGTAGAATCTCTTAGGATTCTCCTTCACCTTGTCTGCTAAGGCAACCTCATGCCTTCTTTTAGCCCTTCTGATTTTTTTCTTAATTGTTCTCTCGCATTTCTTATACTCCATAAGTACCTCATTTGTTCCTTCTATACCTGCCATACACCTCTTTTTTTTAAACCAAGGCCTCAGTATCTCTTGAAAATCAAGGTTCCTGTTATCTTTACTTTTTATTTTTTCATTTAAATTTACCCAACTCCCTTCTGAAGACAGGTAAATAATTCACATTCACTTTTTCTTTGTTCTAGCAATCTATTCCATAAGTCATCAACCCTGCAAAAAATAAATAATCTTTGGAGTCTATACCTATTCTGCCTTAGGATCCCTTGTTATTAATTTCTTTGAGATTAAATGCTGCTGAACCTTGCTATGATTCTATTCTTTAATGTTCATGATTTATATTCTTTTCAGAACACTGATATCAATAGCTTAAGATTCAACATGTGCCCTGCTGAATTACCAGGGCTGTTTTTTTAAATTTGGTTTATTGCTGTACACTAACTGAGGGAAAATGGAGACAAATATGACCACAGCTGCTAGAATATGGAGCAGCAAACAATCTGCAGAACAATCTCTTGGTGTAGGGCTTCAACCTGGAGCACTAACAATACTCCCTCCTCCACCACCACTCACAGTTCCTGACTGACCTACTGAGTTCCTCCAACAGATTGCTCTTGCTCATCGTGGGAGAAACTAGATAATTCCTAAAAATGTATTTTGTGATCACAATGTGCAATTAACCTTTGTCCTTTTTAGTTGGTGATGAATGAACAAATTCCATTATGGTGCTTTTAAGATCCAGTCAGCATTAATCACCTATTAACTCCCCTAGTGTCTAACAACCGGATTTAATTTCATGGCTGCACTGATTGAAGCTAGCTATTGCTGGAGTAAACTAGGTTTCTATTTCTTAACTCATGCGTAATCATTAGTGCCAGTCACCCCACATATTTGGAAAACTTGTTGAAAGGTCCTGGTGCCTTAGTGGATAGAATGACAGAATCTGTTCTCAGGTGCTCAGGAAGTCCGAAGAAACATTAGAGTGAGACCTGGAACTCTTCTTACGATGTATATCGATGATTTGGATTATGGATTAAATGGTTTTGTAGCTAAATTTGCGGATGACACCAAGATAGGTGGAGGAGCAGGAAATGTTGAAGAAACGGAAAGGTTGCAGAGAGACTTAGTCAGTTTAGGAGAGTTGGCAAAGAAATGGCAGATGAGATACAACGTTGACAAATGTATGGTTGTACATTTCGGAAGAAGAAATAATCGGGCAGATTATTATTTAGACGGGGAGAAAATTCAAAAATCGGAAGTGCAAAGGGACTTGGGGGTCCTCGTGCAGGATACCCTAAAGGTTAACCACCAAGTTGGATCAGCGGTAAGGAAAGTGAATGCTATGTTGGCATTCATTTCAAGAGGAATAGTGTATAAGAGTAAGGAGGTGCTGATGAGGCTCAATGGGGCATTAGTGAGACCTCATTTGGAATACTGTGTGCAGTTTTGGGCTCCCTATCTTAGAAAGGATGTACTGGTGTTGGAGAGAGTTCAGAGAAGATTTACGAGGATGATTCCTGGAATGCAGGGGCTAACATATGAGCAGCGTCTGTTGGCTCTTGGATTGTATTCATTAGAGTATAGAAGAATGAGAGGGGATCTCATAGAAACATTTCAAATATTGAAAGGGTTGGACAGAGTAGATGTGGAAAGGTTGTTTCCCTTGGTGGGTGAGTCCAGGACAAGAGGCCATAGTCTTAGAATTAGATGGTACCCAGTTAAAACAGAGATGAAGAGAAATTTTTTTAGCCAGAGGGTCACGGATTTGTGGAATTCGTTGCCACTTACAGCTGTGGAGGGCCGATCATTGAGGGTGTTTAAGGAGGAGATTAACAGGTATCTAATTAGTCAGGGTATCAAGGGATATGGGGAAAAAGCTGGAAATTGGAACTAGATGGGTGAATAGTTTAGCTTATGGGGGAGCTGCGGAGCAGACTCGATGGGTCGAATGGCCTACTTCTGCTCCTTTGTCTTGTGTCTGGTGAAACTCAACACCTTCCTTTGCAGATAGATCCTTGAATTCTTGACTAACAGTTCACAATCAGTAAGGATAGGCAGAATCAACTCCACCACGACTATCTTCAGCACAAGGCTGCATCCTCAGCTCCCTACCAGTTTATTCCATATATACTCATCACTACTTGACCAGATACTACTCGAACTCCACCTACGTTTGCAGATGACATTACCATAATGGGTTGAATCTATAGTAGTAATGAATCAGAGTACGGGAAGGAGATGGAGAGGCTCATGGCATGGTGTCATGACACCAATCTTTCTCTCAATGTCAGCAAAGAGACAATTGTTGATTTCAGAAGGGGAGAGGGGGTGTGCACATGTTTAAATCAATGGTGCTGAGGAAGAGATAATCAAAAGCTTTCGGATCCTACTTGTAAATATCACCAATAATCTGCTACATCATCTCAGTGAGAAGGAGTAGCCCAAGTGTTTAGTCCCTGGACAGCAAGATTCAGTGTTGAATTCTATGCCAAAATACTTACAGGGTAGTCAAAAAGATAGGACTATTCAGCAGTCTCATTAAGATGATAACGACATTGCCATCCCTGTGTGAAATGTCGAGGAGAATATCCTGTTTCAGCCTTCATATTGCTTTACATACAACCAGAATCTCAGTCTTTCCAGGATTAAGATGGAGGGCAGCTTTATTTTAACAGTTGCAGACTGGCACATCTTACTGTATCTGACAGTCTCATTTGTTATCTCAACTTTTAGTGGAAGACAAGCAGAAATGCTGCAAAAGAAACTGACTTCTGAAATGCAAGCTGAAACTTCTGCTATCAAGACCCTGGGAAATATTTTTCAAACTGTGGTAGCCTGGCAATCTGTCATTCAGCACATTACTAGGATTACTGAGCCAGGTACCACTCCAAGGAATGAAAGTGGCTTCTCTCCGGGTGCTGTGGGTGGGAGTAAGTTGTTGCCTATTGCTGCAACATATCCACGCCATTGTTATTGCTTGTCCTTTAGCTTTAGTAAACTACTGCTACGCATAGCAAGGCAATGAGGTCCAAATCTGGGCAATTAGCTCCAGGGGAAGGTCAACCTTTGAGTTCAATCACTGACCCTGCAAAGGAGAAGCAGGCTTACTATAGCCATTATGCCAGAAATTTGGACAGAGGACAGAAGTGAGTGCACAGTAGCTGCCATAGCTAAGGAGAAGGTGCTTGAGAACCTGAAAGGTCTGAAGGTAGATATATCACCTGGACCAGATGGACTACACCTCAGGGTTCTGAAAGATACAGCTGAAGAAATTATGGAGGTATTGTTAATGATCTTTCAAGAATCACTAGGTTCTGGAATGGTTCCAGAGGCCTGGAAAATCATAAATTTAAGAAGGGAAGAAGGCATCAGAAATGAAATTATATTACCTGACCTTAGCAGTTGGGAAGATGTTGGAATCCATTACTAAGGATGAGGTTTCTGGCTACTTGGAGGCACTTGATAAAATAAACCAAAGTCAACATGGTTTCATTAAGGGGAAACCTTGCTTGACAAATCTGTTGGAATTCTTTGAGGAAATAACAGGGAGGATAGACAAAGGAGAGTCATAGATGTTGGTTATTTTGATTTTCAGGGGGCTTTGATAAAGTGCTGCACATGAGACTGCTTAACAAGGTAAGGACCCATGGTATTACAAGAAAGATGCTAGCATGGGTAGAAGATTGGCAGACTGGCAGGAGGCAAAGAGTGGGAATAAAGGGGTCCTTTTATGTTGGCTGTTGGTGACTGGTGGTGTTCTGCAGGAATCAGTATCGGGACAGCTTCCTTTCATGTTATGTGCCAATGATTTGGATGATGGATTTTGATGGCTTTGTGGCCAAGTTTGCAGATGATACAAAGATAGAGGGGCAGGTAGTGTTGAGGAAGCAAGGAGTCTGTGGAAGGACTTAGACAGTTTGGGAGAATGGGCAAAGAAGTGGAAGATGGAATATAGTGTAGAGAAGTGTGTGGTCATGCATTTTTTGTAGAAGGAATAAAGGTTTAGACTATTTTCTAAATGGGGAGCAATTTCAGAAATCAGAGGTGCCAAGGAACTTGGGCATCTTTGTGTAGAATTCCCTAAAGGTTAACTTGCAGGTTGAATTGTTAGCAAGGAAGGCAAATGCATTGTTAACATTAATTTCAGGAGGATTAGAATACAAAAGCAAGGATGTGATACTGAGGTTTTATAAGGCATTAGTCGGACTGCACTTAGGGTATTGAGAGCAGTTTTCAACCCCTTACATCCTGGCATTGGAGAGGTTGCAGAGGAGGTACAGGAGAATGATTCTGGGAATGAAAGGGTTAATATATGTGGAGGGTTTGATGGGTCTGTGCCTGTACTTTCTACAGTTTAGAAGAATGATGGGGAGTGGAGGTGGGGGTTGGAATCTCTGAAACCTACCGAACGTTGAAAGGTCTGGATAGAGCAGATATGGAGAAGATGTTTCCTATAGTTGGTGAGTCTAGGATCAGAGAGACCAAACCCAGAATAGAGGGATGTCCATTTAGAACAGAGATGAGGAGTAATTTATTCAGCCAGAGGGCAGTTAATCAGTTGTATTCATTGCCACAACTAGCTGTGGAGGCCAGGTCATTGAGTATATTTAAAGATGAGGTTCATAGACTCTTGAACAGTCAGGGCATCAAATGTTACGGAGAGAAGGCTGGAAAATTGGGTTGAAAGGAATAATAAGTCAACCATGATAGAATGGTGGAACAGACCCAATGCACTGGATGGCCTAATTCTTCTCTTCTAGTCATATGTTCTTATTATAAGAAAATGACATTTCATGGACTGCCTAATTCCTTAGGCTTTATGATTCAAATTGGCCTTGACATTGGAAGAATACGAAAATGAGAGGCGCCTATAAATGCAGACAAAAGGTGGTATTCTCAGCACCAGCTCCCTTCTTTCTCCTTCATTTCCTCCTCTGGTTCTTCCTAATTCTGCTTCATTACTGTAACGAAAGGGCTCTTCCTGCATGATGGTACGGGTGTGGTGAAAGCAACAGGCAGGGAAATGTTGACTAGCCATTTCCCTCTACAGATGCTGCCAGTTTTGTCTCCATTGTCTGCAAGGACTTTAGTAAAGCACTCAATTACATCCCTCATGGTAGGCCGATCCAAAAAATTGAGGCACATACAATCCACAGAGACTGGGTAGATTACATTTGAAATTGTCTTAGCTGTAGAAGGCGGTGGATAGTGATGGAAGGGTCCTATTCTGACTGGTACTCTGACACTGGTGTTCCACAAAGACCAGTGCTTGGATCTCAGTTCCTCAAGACATATATAAATGTTTTGGATGAGAATGTAGGTGGAATGATCCGTTAAGTTTGCACAACACAAAAATTGACAGAGTTGTGGATGGTGAGGAAGGTTGTGAAAGAAAACGACAGTGTATAGATCAGTCAGAAATATGAGCAGCGAAATGACAGGTGGACTTTAAGTCCAGACAAATGTGAGGTGTTGCACTTTGTGAGGTTAAATTTAAGAGGAATATATACTGTAAATGGCATGTTTCTTGGGAGCATCAATGAACAGAGGTATCGTGGAGTGCATTTTCATAGCTCCCTGCTCTAATCACTATATACGCATGATTGAACTCCAACGCCATACTTAAGTTTGCTGAGGGCACACCTCTGTTGTTGGCTGAATCATAGGTGGTAATGAATTGGCATATACTGTAAGAGGGAGATTGAAAATATGATTGGAGTAGTGCCACAAAAACACCAACCTCTCTCTCAATGGCAGTCAAGCCAAAGAGCTGGTTATCAACTGCAGGAGGAAGAAGCCAGTCCTCACTGGGGGCTTGGAGGTAGAGAGGATCAGTAGCTTTAAATTCCTTGGCATTATCATTTCAGAGGATCTGTCCTGGGACCAGCACATAAGTGTCAACACAAAGGCAATGCCTCTACTTTATTAGAAGTTTGCATAGATTTGGCATGTCACCAAAATCTTTGACGAACCTCTATAGATGCACAGTGCAGTGTATCCTGACCGGTTGCATCATGGTCTGGTATGGAAACACCGGTACCCAGGAATGGAAAGTCTACACACATGACTGCACAGCCAAACTCCTGAGTAATCACATCGTCAAGTTCACTGATGACACAAAAGTGGTGGGGTCCTTCACCAACAACAGTGAGATGGCCTGCAGAGTGGAGATGGAAGAGCACAAGGCCCAGTGTCAGGCAACAAACCTCTGCTTCAATGTGAACAAGACAAAGGAGATGGCTCTTAAGGAGTACCTGCACCACTCACGCCCCTCTTTACATCAGTGACACAGCAGTGGAAACTACAGGCAGTTTCAAACTCCTGGGAGTGCATGTCTTGCACAACCTCTCATGGTCCAAGAACACATCATACACAATTCAGAAAGCTCACCAATGCCTCAGTATTCTGAGGGGGCTGAAGAGATCTATGCACATGTCATTCTATAGAAGCACAGTAGGGAGCATCCTAACAAGCTACATCACTGCATGGCATGGAAGCTACATTACAGTGGACGGGAAGGCTCTACAATGGAGAGTCAAAACTTCCCAGCGCCTCACCGGCACCAGCCTACCTACCATCAAGGACATACAGAAGGGTGCCAGGAAAAGGTCCAGTAACATCATGAAGGATCCCACCCACCCTGCTCCTGGACTGCCAGACTCAAAAACAGTCACTTTCCCCAAGCAGTAAAGCTGATCAACACCACCACCCAGTAACACGGTCCCTCTGCACCCCAACCACCACTACTTTATCATTTCCTGTCTGTCACTTTAGGTACAGACGCTCCTGTGCCTTAGCATCACTTTATCGACAGACAATTAGTCGATGTATATTAGCTAGCTTACACTGTCTGTTACGCCACTGGTGCTTAGGGAAGCAGTGAAGTTCCTTCATCTCTGGCAGTGTTTGGAGCTTCCTTCTTTGTGTCCGTAGCTTCCTCTGGGGTTTTCACTACTGTCAGCTATGCAAGTATCGGGATGGAGACTCAGGAATACTGTTCTACTCAGATGTAGACATAGTTACATTTATTGTGCTTTTTATTATTATTGTGTTCCTTAAATTATTAACTATTTTTGGATCCAGAGTAACAATTATTTCATCCTCCTTTACACTTGTGTGACAAAATGACATTATGAAAAAGTGATAGATACAGCCCGGTCCATTGCAAGTGAAGCCCTCCCCATAACGGACTACATTTACATGGAATGCTGCCACAGGAAAGCAGCGTCTATCATCAAGGACCCCTACCACCCAGGCCATGCTGTCTTCTGGCTACTATCGTTGGGCAGGAGGTAGAGAAGCCTTAGGTCCTACACCATCTGGTTCAGAAACAATATTATCCTACAACCATCAGGCTCTTGAACTGCTGTGGATATCTCTACCTATCTATCTATGTATGTATTTATTTAGTTAGTTAGTTATTGATACAGCATGGAATAGGCCCTTCTGGCCTTTTGAGCTGCACCACCCGGCAACCTCCAACAATCCCTGAATTAGCCCTCACTGCAACACGGGATAACTTACAATGACCAATTAACCTGCTACCTGGTACATCTGTAGACTGTGGGAGGAAACCAGAAGACCTGGAGGAAACTCACACATTCCACGGGGGATGTCATACAGACTCCTCACAGATGACGTTGGAATTGAACTCTGAACTCCAACATCCTGAGTTGTAATAGAGTTGTGCTAAGCGCTACACTACCGTGACACCCTTCATTCACTTCCACTCTGAACTCATCCTGTGACTTACAGACTCATTTTAAAGGACTCTTCACAACTCATTTTCTCAGTTTATTTATTTACACAGTTTATCTTCTTTTGCCCATTGGTTGTTGGTCAGTCTTTGTCTGTTTAGGTATAATTTTCATTAAATTCTATTGTATTTCTTTTATCCTGTAAATTCATGCAAGAAAATGAATCTCAGGGAAGTATATTGCAAACTTCGATTTACTTTGAACTTTGAAAGGATCAACATAATAAAACAGGATGTTAAAGAATGTGTAAGGATACTTCCTTTATTAGTTGGGGCACTGCTTGAGGAGTGACTTGGACCTGCCTCAATTCACAACAGGTCAACAGCAGATGCCATTTTATTGGCTCTTCACTCAAACCTTGAACATCTGGACAGTGAAGATGCATACATCAGGATGCTCTTCATTGACTACAGCTCTGCAGTCAACATGATCCTTCCCTTAGAAATAATAACAAACGTTTGTAATAAGCTCCAAGACTTGGGCCTCAATACTTTCTTGAGTGTGAAGCGCAGAATCAAATATCGCTGTCACGATTGTACGTTCTAGTACCAATTGTTTGGCGACAATAAAGTATAAGTATAATTGAATGCTTGATTTCCTCATTTGAAGTTCGGATTGGCAACATGTCTTCTCCACAATCACCATCAGCACAGGTGCACCACAGGGCAGTGTGCTCTGCAAAAGGTCAGCAACTTTAAATTCCTCAGCACTATTATCTCAAAGGATCTAACTGGGTCCAACTGCTCTCTTCTTGCTGCTGCTATCAGGAAGAAGGTACAGGAGCCTCAGGACCCACACCACCAGGTTCAAGAACAGTTATTACCCCTCAGTCATCAGGCTTTTGAACCAGAGGGGATAACTTTGCCCAACTTCACTCACCCCAACAGTGAACTGATGCCACAACTTATGGACTCACTTTCAAGACTCAAGTCCTTGATGTCTATTGCTTGTTTATTTATGAATATCATTTTGTTTTTTTCCCTTTTTGTATTTGTACAGTTGTTGTCTTCTGCATACTGGACGTTTGTCTGCCTTTGTTGTGTGCAGTTTTTCTTTGTATCTGTCACAATGGGGGCATTGGGAACAGACCCAAATGCAAGATACAGACACTGAAGTACATGGAACAGGTCTTGACTAGAGTAGAGACGTAACAGGATACAGACAAGGAGCAGGGACAAAAACACAGACTTGGGCTAGGGCATGGACAAGACAGGGAACCCAGACAAGGAACTACGCACTAGGAGCCTGGGTTTGGGCTCTGAACCAGAGACTGGACAAGGACCCAGAACCTGGGTCTTGCCTCGGGCTCGGGCCCCAGAACCAGGCAAGGACATGACATGACTACAGGACAGAACGTGACTGGGGTCTAGAGGCTTGGGGCTGCAGGCTGGGGTCTTGGTCTTGAGGCATGGAGGCTGGGGTCTTCATGCTTAGGTTCTTAGAGCTTGGCTTGGGGGTCTTGGAGTTTGGCTTGGAGGTCTTCGAGGCTGGGGTTCTTGGAGCAACTCCTGGGCAGGACACGGAACTCCTGGGCAGGACGTGGAACTCCACCCCACGGAGTCAAGGACAGGGAGGGACGGACCCAACCACAGGGTAACGGCAAACAGCCTGCTTACCTGATGGAGGCAAGGGACCGGAAAGGACAGAACCAACCACAGGGTAATGGCAATTACAGCCTGGCTTACCCAATGGAGGCAAGGACAGGAAAGGAGCTCAATCCAGAGTGGCTCTGAGTCTCAGGGCAGCCAGCAACCTTGGCTGGTTACAGAAATGGCCAAGTCCATACCACGATGACTGCTCCGATGAGTGGCAACAAGGCTCCATGAAGCAGTGGTCCTCCAACCAGGCCTAGAGATCACAAATGGTTTCACCAGTCTTCCATCAGCAGGTTACTCCAAGGGGGACTGACAAGACAAACCAGCCACCCACACTCAACCCCAAGGCTACTTATATTCCAGGCCCAAAGATGGGAATCAGGTGCCTATGATCAACTCAACCAAACAAGGGCCAGCTGGAAGACCTAGGGTCCTGAGTCCACGGACCGGACCGTGAACCAGAATTCAGACTTTACGGACCGGACCATGACAGTATCTACTGTGAACGTCCACAAGAAAATTGACCTTAGGGTTGTATATGGTGACATGGTGATAATAAATTGACTTTGAACTTTTGAGTATAAGTATTGACAATTCATATTGCAATTGTATAAAACCTTAACTTGACTACTTATGGAGTATTGTGTGCAGTTTTGGTCCTTGCTTTGCTTGAATGATTTACAGAGGCTGCAAAATAAGTTCACCTGTGTTTTTTTTGCCTGAATTGGAGTACAGTATTTGCTATAAGGAGAGTGATGCACCATCAATAGCTCCAAAAGAGTAAATGCTGAAAGGCTTTTATTCGCAGTAAAATGTGACCTCCGGCATGCTGAGTGTCTGCCCCTGGACTGAGAGGAGGAGCAATGGCCCAATCGCCTTTATTCAGGGGTCTGTGGGAGGAGCCACAGGGGCAGTCAGCAGAGGGGTGTGTCCAGACAGGTAACCCAGTTACAACATATATATATATATATGGTTTACCACAGAGAGGTGGAACAAATTTTCTATGGAGTATTTGGACGTTCAGGGGTGCCCTGACAGCAGTATATAAAATTATGAGAGACAGAGATATGCACAGTCTTATCGCACGGTGGAATTGTCAAACTCTGAAGTTTTATGGAGAGGTTGGAGAATGTAAAAGCACATGAAACACGGCGCCATTTGATGGGGCAGGGGGAAGAGACAGGCCATAAGCAAGCAGGTGGCATTAGTTTAAATGGGCATTAAAGTAAGCACGGCATGGCAGGCTGAAGGATCAGATTATGTGCAGTACTGTTTGATATAATGGGAACCATACAGTCCAATTCACTCGAGTTGCTGTTATATCTCGGAGTTCAAATTTCATATTCATGAAGCGCACAGTAGAAATCGTTAACAATAAACGCTACTTAAGCACCAACAAACATTAATTCTTTATATACAGTATTTCGTGTTGTTTACTGTGTGTTCATTCCAGTTTGATCCTTTAAATATATTGAATGTTCTGTAAAATAGAGGTGCAATGTTTGATAAACTATCTTTATAATTTATAATTATATAGTCCCGTCTCCCATAGACACGACCTATGTCCGCACATACCCAATAACATAAATGATTTGTGGCACACATTTCATAAACAGTCCGAGTGCCTTTAAATGGTGAAGTAGCTGAAAAGCAGATTGGGCAGATTGTTGCCTTTTACGGTCGGTGATTGGTTGTTGAAAACGGAACGAGAAATGACGAGTCTTAAATGAGAAGGAAACCAGGCTCAACAAACTAGCGAGCCGATGCTGAGGCTCTTTCTGAAATTCCTTGAAAACTGAACGAAGTGTGAAGTGGTTCGTGTAACGTGTACAGCAGGTTTCTGTCGTTAAGCACTAATGCTGACAAATCAGGGGAGGCTGATGCGCTGCCTGGAGCCGGCCTTTCGTGCGAGGCGAAGATCAATGCGCAGGTCTGAGTAAATGTAAATAAAGGCTGAAGCTGCCCACTTAAGGAAAGCAATTGCACGGCCGGGCGTGCCACCCTGTCACCATGTCCTCCGACCAAATCATTGCGATTTCCATAGAAGATAAGACGTACAATGTCAGCAAAAGTAAGTTAATTGAGAAAAGCGACTACTTCAGAGCTCTTTATGAGTCTGGGATGAAGGAATCCGAAGAGGATTCGGTTCAGTTGCAGGGTTTGAGTGTTCATGGACTAGAGCTTGTAATTGAATTTATCAACACCTCTAAAGTACACTTTGATAACGACACCTTGGAAGATTTGGTGGAAACAGCGTCTTTTCTGCAAGTGACTTCCATATTAAAGCTGCTGCTCTCAGAGCTGAAGGTGGACAATTGTGTGGAGTTGTATAAACTTTCTGAGATTTATGGAATCGATGATCTAATGAATGCTTCCCTCAGGTTTATGGCGTGGCATTACCACCCTATGCTCAGGAGACAAGAATTTAGGCATCTGCCGAACACTTTGCGTCACCAGGTTAAGGAGATACGATTTAAAGGCACGGCTGTGTTGGTGGCGGTTGGAGATTTCTTCAGTACCTCCTTGGACCTGGCTGCAGGTGAACCGTGGTCGATGCTGAGATACGATGAAGTCGCCCAGAGATGGCTTCCCCTTGCTAACGCTCTCCCCCCTGACATGGTGAACGTGAGGGGTTATGGCTCAACCGTAATGAATAATTACCTCTTTATCGTAGGTGGATACAGGATGACCAGTCAGGAGATTGCGGCAGCACATTGTTACAATCCCTGTAAAAACGAATGGAATCAGATTTCGCCAATGAATCAAAAAAGGTGCTAGCATGATATAATGCATTCTTGCCACTTGATAATATTTGAAATGCTTTCTCCCACTCTATCTCCACCATAATTATACAAAATTAATTTGCTTAAAGTAAGTTTAACATTCCCATCTCTGAAAATAACTATCAGAAGTCTTGAGCAATGTCTTTACAAGTTGTATGTATTGGGTAAAACGTGTTAAATTCATCAAGAAGAGTTTATCAGCTGAGATGCTTTTACCGCCATTGCAGCCTGTTCATTCCTAAATGTAACATTTGCAACAAAGTTAAATCAAAGTGTTTTTGAAATCCAGTAAATTGGTTGAAATTATTTGGTGATGCCATTTGACTTCCACCATTATACAGGTGAGAGTATGATTTTGTTTCATTTCCTTCGATCATTTCATGCCAGAATTTAAAATAGAACACAAATCTTTTAAAGGAGGATGTGTTAGTGTATTTATTGTATAAAATAAACCATTCGAAGAACTCAGCAGATCAAGCAGCCTCTGTGGAGGCAAAAGATGATCAATGTTCAGTCTTGAGATACTTTATCAGAACTGAGAGTAGAGAGAAGCAGACAGTACAGTGGATTCTGGTTGATTTGGAAACATCGGGACCAGTACATTTTGGCCTAATTAAGCAGCTTCCCAGTTAGCTGGTTTCATGGAAATAGGTATTAAAAAGACAAACTGCCATGTAACTGAGTAACAAACTATGTATTTAGATGAAATGCAAAACAAATCTGAACTCTTATCAATTTAGAAGATTGAGGGGGGGATCTTATTGAAATGTATAAAATCCAAAAGGGATTGGACAGGCTAGATGCAGGAAGATTGTTCCCGATGTTGGGGAAGTCCAGAACGAGGGGTCACAGATTGAGGATAAAGGGAAAGCCTTTTAGGACCGAGATTAGGAAAAACTTCTTCACACAGAGAGTGGTGAATCTGTGGAATTACAGGAGAGGCCAGTTCATTGGCTATATTTAAGAGGGAGTTAGATATGGCCCTTGTGGCTAAAGGGATCAGGGGGTATGGAGGGAAGGCAGGTACAGGGTTCTGAGTTGGATGATCAGCCATGATCATACTGAATGGCGGTGCAGGCTCGAAGGGCCCAATGGCCGACTCCTGCACTTATTTTCTATGTTTAATACTACTACAGTACTATAAAACTGTATTAGTTCCTAATAGTTAACAATGGAGGAATTCATCCAGTAAATGCATTCTTTTGATTGACTGTAAATGAACAAACTCAGTGCAGACACCTAGTGGACTGCCTTTCGTTGTAACATTCAGGATGATTGTTGATACCTTCAAATTGTAGTTCTTAACCTATTGTAGTTTTGAAATCATTTCATTTTCACTCCTGACTGTCTCTGGCATCTCCTCGCCACAATGCTTGAAACCACAGTGAGCAAAATGGTTTGGGATTTGTTTGCTGCTTATTCCTCACCAACTGTCAGTGACAAAACTCACTGCTTTTGAACACAAGTGCACACAACTGACGCCATTTTAAAAATTGTTTGCATGATGTAGTGCTTAATGGCCATAAGTGTGCATGCGTCTGACACTAGTTAGAATTTGCTTGGCAACAGTTTTGTGCCCCAGTTAAGTGGCATAGGACCGCTGAAGTGTCTCGGGCCAAAATGTCAACTCTTTATTCCTTTCCATAGACGCCATAGATGCTGTCTGACCCGCTGAGTTCCTCCAGCATTGTGTGGTGTGTGTGTGTCCTTATCAATCTGCTCATAAGCCTGTAATTGTAGAATACTTGGTAAGTATATTTTCTCAGTGAGCAAGGACTCCACATCCAGCAAGGAACACCAACCAACAAGTGTTGCAATTCTACCACTGATCCCCTTGCACAATAAAGCCTGTATGCTTCTCTCTGGACCAAACTATGTTAAGGAAGTGGGCCTATAACAAGCCAAAATGCAGTACAGTCTATATACTTATAATATTTTAAGCATCCATTAAATTATCTTACTTGTGCAGCCTTCAGAAAAATTGGGTGAGTTTTGTTACAATGTGACTATACTTTCACCATTTTCTTCGTTCCCCAGATATACGTGAATCTCAGAGCTACAATACAAGAATAAACATTTTTTCTTCTGATTCTGAGTACATTTCCCACCCTCCTCCCCCCCCCCCAACCAAGTCCAGTATGTACCAAACAACTCTCCAATTTTATTTGAGGTTTTTCAAATTCTTATCACAGGGTTGTATTTGGTGCAGAGCTGATGTTTTTTTAAATAAATAAATAAATAGATAGATAAATAAATAAATTTGGATCTAAATTTAGTCCCTCTTGACAGTGCTCAACACTCTTGGAATCTGAAATGGGCTGGATCAACCCCAGACTTTTGGGTGCCTGCCCACAGCACTAAGTTATCTTCAACTGAGCCCCAGTGAGCCTTATTATCATTAATCTCACTTGATTAAAAACAATGGGTGGTGTGAGCTCAGGGAAATAACATTAATCCAGTGGAACATGTATTGGAAGTGAAGATTGTGGTGATACTTGTTGAGAGCAGAGTAGAGGAACTTTAGTCTGTATTTAACCATGTCTCACCTGAACCTGGGAATGGTTGAGAGTGCTGATATATCAACAAAATATTCTGTTGCCTAACATTTGCATGCCTCATTTTTGACCATCATATTTGATAGTCAAATTCTATATTCTTGTTCAGCTGTGTTCTCAGTTTATCTATTTTTCTTTCAGATCAAATTTTAAGCTTCTGGCTGTATGTGGGAAGTTGTATGCTGTAGGTGGACACTCACTTCGCAATGTGGAATGCTACAATCCTGAGATGGATTGGTGGAGCTTTGTAGCTTCAATGCCAGATACTCTTGTGGAGTTCTCAGCTTGTGAATGCAAAGGAATGATCTATGTAATAGGTGGATATACGACACGGGGTAAGTTGTCATTTTTTATTAGCATATCTTTTGGAGAGATTCATCTTTCTACTTAATCAGAGATTCTAACAAATAAAGCCATTGTTGCTCTTGCAACTGGCAGGACAGTAGTGTGGTGACATTAATTTGATCTTCCATTTCATTGTCATGGTCTGGTCTTAGCTGCGTGCTATAAGTAGAAGCTTGGAGCTTATATTCAGACTTGTAAGAAAAGAATGTATAGGCAAGAAATAATATGTTCGTATATGAAAATTTAACAACAAGGTGACCCTATGCAATCTTTAACAGTAATTGAACCAAAGGTATTGTCAGTTTCAATAATGGAATATCTTGCACATCAACTTTTCAGAACATGGGGTATTCTGTGCAATCAAGAATATTGATAAAACAGTTATGTCATTTTGACTCAGTTACTTTTAAAAAGCTGCTTCCTTTCTATAATTTGTATCAAAAATAATTGGCCAGTTTGCAATCATCACCAATGCCACTTCCCATTAGAAGATTTAAAAGCTGACTAGTATCAAACTTTTCTCCCCATTTTACTGAGATACGAGATTTGTAGCAGGAATTTGTGTCCCTACGAATCAGTTTGCTAAACAAAAGGCTGAGAATTTCAATTCCTAAAGGCAAAAAAAGTTCCCTGAAAGCTGTCAGCTGTTGGTACTCAGACAGCATTATAACAGGGCTGAACTGATTGCTGTACGAGCAGCCAGCACAAACATATTGAGCTAGGTGGCGGCCACCTGTGCTTGTTCTTTGATTCCAGAGGATTATTGCATTTGGTAGTTTTTCAAAGCTTCCGCCTAGCTGAAAGTTCAAAGTAAATTTAATATCAAAGTACATGTATATCACTATTATTGCCCCGAGATTCATTTTCTTGAGGGCATAATCACTCTATAATAGAATAATAACCATAATAGAAACATTGAAAGACCGCATGAATTTGGGCCTTCATCCAGAGCACAAAAGACAAACTGTGCAAGTATAAAAAGAGAGAAATAATAATCATAGTGATAGTCATACTTTATTGATCCCGGGGGAAATTGGTTTTCGTTACAGTTGCACCATAAATAATAAATAGTAATAAAACCATAAATAGTTAAATAGTAATATGTAAATTATGCCAGGAAATAAGTCCAGGACCAGCCTATTGGCTCAGGGTGTCTGACCCTCCAAGGGAGGAGTTGTAAAGTTTGATGGCCACAGGCAGGAATGACTTCCTATGACGCTCTGTGTTGCATCTCGGTGGAATGAGTCTCTGGCTGAATGTACTCCTGTGCCCAACCAGTCCATTATGTAGTGGATGGGAGACATTGTCCAAGATGGCGTGCAACTTGGACAGCATCCTCTTTTCAGACACCACCATCAGAGAGTCCAGTTCCATCCCCACATTTATAATAATATAAATAAGCAGTAAATATCGAGAATATGAGATGAAGAGGCCTTGAAAGTGAGTCCATTGGTTGTGGCAACATTTCAGTCATGGGCAAATGAAGTATCCCCTTTGGTCCAAAACCCTGATGGTTGAGGAGTAGTAACTGTTCCTGAACCTGGTGGTGTGAGTCCTGAGGCTCCTGTACCTTCCTGATGGCAGCCTTGAGAAGAGAGCATGTCCTGGTTGTTGGGGGTCCCTGATGATGGATGATGCTTTCTAGCGACAATGCTTGGTGTAGATGTACTCAATGTTGCAGAGGGCTTTACCTGTGATGGGCCATATCCATTACTTTCTGTAGGATTTTCTGTTCAAAGGTTTCCATAGCAGGCTGTGATGCAGCCAGTCAATATACTCTCCAGCACACATCTATAGAAGTTTGACGAAGTTTTACGTCATGCCGAATCTCCACAAACTCCTAATCCTAAGGAAGTAGAGGCTGCCATGCTTTCTTCATAATTGCACTTGCATGCTGGGCCCAAGACAGGTTCTCCAGAACAAAAACACAGAGGAATTTAAAGTTGCTGACCCTCTCCATCTCTTTTGTTTAAGAGTTTCTGCAAGACGTAGCCTTGTGTACTTGCTGTCAATTGGCTGTCACTGGACCCAAGTTTTGTCTTCTCCTAAAATCTGTAATAAATGAGAAGTTTGAGTCTTACCTTCAGAAGCCAAAACTGAATTGGGACTGTTATAGTACTGTAATGCTTGTTTAAAGTTATTTTGTTGCTCAATTCACTTAAAATTACTTTCAATTCCAGAGAGAAATATGAACGTATTGCGATACTGTCCTACATCGGATGTCTGGACTGTCATAGAATCCTGTGAGGTTCATATTCGTAAACAACAAATGGTTTCTGTGGAAGATACTATTTACCTTGTGGGTGGCTGCATTCATGACAGAAGTGGAAGTAAAAAGGGAACTCGTACTGAAGACATGCTCACTGTGCAGTCGTACAACGTGAGCAGTAGGGAATGGCTCTACCTTAAGGAGAACACATCAAAATCTGGACTAAATTTAACTACTACTTTGCACAATGATGGAATCTATATCATAAGCAGAGATATTACACTATCAACCAGCCTTGAACATCGTGTATTCTTGAAATACAATATATTTTCAGATATGTGGGAAGCATTCCGACGGTTTCCACCATTTGGTCAGAACATTTTGCTTTGCTCATTGTATTATCCTAATGGACTTTAACAGCGTGTTGTTTTTTGTGAAAATGCAGTTGATACTTGTGCAGGAAGATCACTAAATGATTAAAAATGTTTCTTTTATGCTGTTACTCTCATGTAAAAGAGTTAGACTGATTGCTGCTCTCAGGCAGTGAGTTTAAAAAAAAAACTAAGACATTAGAAATTGTTGCACAAACAATAGCTGGCTGCTACACAGAAGGACCTCCATAAGTATAGTACTTGCAAACTAAGTTAAGCATCATTAATAAAAGGCTAATAATGATGGATTGCTTTAGATTGCAAATACATAATGAATCCTATTTATTGATCTAAGGTACTGATCTGCATGCTTGCAGTACAGTGATTAGTCTTGATCTTTCAGGAAATTGACAAAGCTATTTTCCAGTAAAGCATGATGTTAGACCTGTAAGTGAAACAATAATGTGCCTTTGATGCAATATACGTACACTATAATAGCAATTCATTTTAAAGGCTTTTGTGGCTACTCCACAATGCAGCAGTTTCTAATTTAATTTATATAGACAGTTCACTAGCATCCCAGCAGCTTTCTGATTTGCATATCACTGTGGTTTTAAATCTAATTGAGTTTTTGAAATGCAAATTTCTGAACTCCATTAAGTTTACATTGAAAAATGAATCCATTGCAAAGTCTTAATTCAATATTTGTCTCTGTCTTTATATAATTAAATTATTTGTTGAACATCTGTGTGACAATATTGAGCACGCAGACATAAAGTGGATTTGATGGGATGACCGTTCTGTTAACAATGAGTCTTTGGCAGACTAATAAATTATTAATTTGTACTGTTATAAGTCTCTAATATATTAAAATATTGCTACTGTTGTGTATTTGTCATATTATTGTGTCAACCTCCTATAATTTCTCATGCTTGCAGTTACAGTGGAATTTGGTCGTGGAAGTTTGTCACCTCTTAGCAAATTACAGCGTCACATTTGCTAATCAGTCTCTTGTGGAGAAAGGGGTACTAGTTGATGTAAGGTGCGTAGATTTTCAAAGGCATTTAGTAAGGTGCCATGTAAGCACAAAGCAAGATTGTGTGTGATTGCAGGTAATAAAGAGGAGTTTAGAGAAGGTTCTGAAGTTGATTCCTTGATTATCCATGCTATCTAATGAGGACTGGTTAAGCTAATACATAAACAAGCTTAAAGACTCAAAGGTGTTCTCATTGAAACACGAGATACAAGGGGGACTTGAGAGGATGGATGCTGAAAGCGTATTTCCCTTCATGAAGGAATCTAGAATCGGGCAGCACACACTCAATGCTGGAGAAACTCAGCAAGGCAGGCAATATCTACCTTGTGGAATGAACAACTGATGTTTCAGCCTGAGACCCTTCAACAGGTCTGCAAAGGAAGGGGACAAAGGCCAGAATGGGAAGGTGGGGGAAGGTAAAGAATACAAGCTGCCAGATGATATGTGAGGCCAGGTGGGTGAGTGAGGAAGGAGGGATGAAATAATGGGTAGAAGAAGTAAAGAGCTGAAGAAGAAGAAATCTAGTAGGAGAAGATAGTGGGCCAATGAATAAAGGAAAGTAGAAGGGGAAACCAGAGGAAGGTAATGGGCATATGAGGGGATGAGAAGAGGTGAGAGGGTAACTAGGGGCAATCGGTGCTGAACTTACGTACTAAGAGCAACTCTGCACAGAATGTGAAACTTTGGAATACTCAAGCGCAGAGAGCAGGATAAGACAAATCAACATGAACAGGGGATTGGAAACTAACAGAAAACAGATTTAAGATAAATGGATTGTTTCGGGGTGAAAATCTGTAACCAGTGGCTTGTGCAGACATTGGTGCCAGGAAGTCAATTATTTGTAATCTACGTTATGACCAAGAATAGCCAGGTTTTTGATGCTATAAAGATAGATAGGAAAGCTAGTTATGAGAAGGACAAAAACATTTGCAAAAGAATATAAACAGGTAATGTGAGTGATCAACAGTTTATCAGATGGAGTATGATGGGGAATGTGATAGAAAGAATAGATATACAAAATAAATAAATGGAAAGAGTTTACAGAATGCCACTGTTCAGAAGAATTTAAATTACCTTGTATATGAAGCAGTGAAAGTTACCATGCAGGTGCAGCAAGATACTAGGAAAGGAGTTATTTATTCCAAAAGATGGAATATAAAACAATGGATATCTTGCTGTACCAGACACAGGTGAGACGAAGGCTAGAATAGTGCATGCAGTTTTGGTCTCCTGTATGGAGGCAGTTTACAGAAAGCTTAATTGATTCTTGGTTGCCTTATGAGAAAAGGTTAAGCTGGTTAGGCCTGTATACATTGAAGCTTAGAAGAAAAATAAGTGATCTAGATGAAGTATATTAAATGTTAATGGGTATTGGGAAGTAAAGGTTGAAATTATTCCCACAGTAAAGTGGTCTAGAATTAAGGGGACAGTTACAGAATAAATAAGCACTTATAATAGTAACAAATTTAGTGACAGAAGTATGATCAGCAGTTATCATTCAATCTCATTATTAAAGGGTACTTGCACTTGAAATGAAGGACTTAAGAACAGAGGTTTTGAACAAATCGATTGGGATTTAGGTGTTTGAATGGAATTCAGTACTATCATAGTTGCACTATCATAAGTGGATGTTCTGAATGTATTAGACAATAGTTAGCTACTTATCTGTTAATAAGACCACAAGATATAGGAGCGGAATTAGGCCATTTGGCCCACTGAGTCTGCTCTGCCATTCCATCATGGCTGAGCCCTTTTTCATCTCAACCCCAATCTTCTGCCTTCTCCCCGCGCACAGAGGTGCATGACTATACACTTCCTGACACTGTATTCCATCAGCCATTTCTTTGCCTATTCTCCTAATCTGTCCAAGTCCTTCTGTAGCCTCGCCATTTCCTCAAAACTACCTACCCCTCCCCCTACCGTCATATTGTCTGCAAATTTTGCAACAATGCCATCAGTTCCGTCATGTAAATCACTGACATACAATGTGAAAAGAATCAGACCCAACACGAACTCCTGTGGAACACCAGTAGTCACAGGCAGCTAACACACCGTCACTAATCAAGAATCTATCAACCTCTGTCTTAAATATACATAAAAACTTGGCCTCCACAGCTGCCTGTGGCAAAGAATTCCACACATTCACACTACCTGGCTAAAGAATTTCCTCCTCATCTCCATTCTTAAAGGATGCTGCCTATTCTGAGGCTTTGTCCTCTGGTCTTAGACTTTCCCATCATAGGAAACATCATATCCACATCCACTCTATCAAAACCTTTCATGATTCAATAGGTTTCAATGAGTGCACCTCTCATTCTTCTGAATTCTAGTGAATACAAGCCTAGAGCCATCAAACACTCTTCATATAACAAGCCATTCAAACCTGGAATAATTTTCCTGAACCTCCTTCAATCCCTCTCCAGTTTCAGCACATATTTCTAAGATAAGGGTCCCAAAACTGCTCACAATACTCCAAGTGATGCCTTGCCAGTGCTTTATAAAGTCTCAAAATTACATCCGAGTCCTCTTTACATCCTTGTAAAGGATCAAAAAGTAATCCGGGAAATTATAGGCCGGTAAATTTAACATCGGTAGTAGGTAAGTTATTGCAGGGAGTACTAAGAGACAGAATCTACAAGCATTTGGATAGACAGGGACTTATTAGGGAGAGTCAATATGGCTTTGTGCGTGGTAGGTCATGTTTGACCAATCTATTGGTGTTTTTCGAGGAGGTTACCAGGAAAGTGGATGAAGGGAAGGCAGTGGATATTGTCTACATGGACTTCAGTAAGGCCTTTGACAAGGTTCCACATGGGAGGTTAGTTAGGAAAATTCAGTCGCTAGGTATACATGGAGAGGTGGTAAATTGGATTAGACATTGGCTCAATGGAAGAAGCCAAAGAGTGGTAGTAGAGAATTGCTTCTCCGAGTGGAGGCCTGTGACTAGTGGTGTGCCACAGGGATCAGTGCTGGGTCCATTGTTATTTGTCATCTATATCAATGATCTGGATGATAATGTGGTAAATTGGATCAGCAAATTTTCTGATGATATGAAGATTGGAGGTGTAGTAGACAGTGAGGAAGGTTTTCAGAGCCTGCAGAGGGACTTGGACCAGCTGGAAAAATGGGCTGAAAAATGGCAGATGGAGTTTAATACAGACAAGTGTGAGGTATTGCACGTTGGAAGGACAAACCAAGGTAGAACATACAGGGTTAATGGTAAGGCACTGAGGAGTGCAGTAGAACAGAGGGATCTGGGAATACAGATACAAAATTCCCTAAAAGTGGCGTCACAGGTAGATAGGGTCGTAAAGAGAGCTTTTGGTACATTGGCCTTTATTAATCAAAGTATTGAGTATAAGAGCTGGAATGTTATGATGAGGTTGTGTAAGGCATTGGTGAGGCCGAATCTGGAGTATTGTGTTCAGTTTTGGTCACCAAATTACAGGAAGGATATTAATAAGGTTGAAAGAGTGCAGAGAAGGTTTAGAAGGATGTTGCCGGGACTTGAGAAACTCAGTTACAGAGAAAGGTTGAATAGGTTAGGACTTTATTCCCTGGAGCGTAGAAGAATGAGGGGAGATTTGATAGAGGTATATAAAATTATGATGGGTATAGATAGAGTGAATGCAAGCAGGCTTTTTCCGCTGAGGCAGGGGGAGAAAAAAACCGGAGGACATGGGTTAATGGTGAGGGAGGAAAAGTTTAAAGGGAACATTGGGGGGGGGCTTCTTCACATAGAGAGTGGTGGGAGTATGGAATGAGCTGCCAGACGAGGTGGTAGATGCGGGATCTTTTTTAACATTTAAGAATAAATTGGACAGATACATAAATGGGAGGTGTATGGAGGGATATGGTCCGTGTGCAGGTCAGTAGGACTAGGCAGAAACTGGTTCGGCACAGCCAAGAAGGGCCAAAAGGCCTGTTTCTGTGCTGTAGTTTTTCTATGGTTGAAATGTATACTAACTTTGGATTTGTCTTCCTCATCACTGACTCAACTTGAAAATTAACCTTTAAGGAATCCTGCACAAGGATTTCCAAGTTTCTTTGCACCTCAATTTTTTTGTATTTTCTCTGAATTTTGAAAATAATCAACCCTTTCATTTTTTCTACCAAAGTACATTTGCTGACACAATATTCCATCTGCAGTTTCTTTGCCCATTCTGCTAATCTGTCTAAGTCCTTACGTAGTCTCTCTGCTTCCTCAAAACTACCTGCCCCTCCACCTATCTTCATATTGTCTGCAAACTTTGCAACAAAGTCATTAATTCCATCATCCAAATCATTGACATATAACGTAAAAAGAATCAGTCCCAACACAGACCCCTGTGTAACACCAGTAGTTACTGGAATCCAACCAGAAAAGGCTCCTGTTATTCATACTCTTTTCTCCTGCCAATCAGCCATTGCTTTATCCATGCTAGAATCTTTTCTGTAATACCATGGGCTCATAGCTTGTTAAGCAGCCTTATATATCACCTTGTCAAAGGCCTTCTGAACAATACATTCCAGCTGAAGACTTCCTATTAGGTCCAGTAGCTATGCTCAATCTTGATGAGATTTCCTACCAGTTAGGCTGGGGAATCATACCTTGAATATTGCCTTGGGCCTTCAGCAGCAACTGAGATCCTAATGCATTTAACAGGGACTCTATGAATATGTGGAGATAATTTTTTTTAAATTTTAAGTTCAGGTGAGTTTTACATTTTTACAAGTATTTTAGATAATTTTGGTTTTAAAGTCAAGCTTTTTAAGAAGAATTATTTCATTTTAAAAAACATAAAATCAAGCACAAAAATGATGCCTTGGTCTATCATTTTCCTGGTGACCATTTTGCCTTGCCCTGTTGCATGTCTTTGAATGTCAAAGATATTTAAAATCTTTTACAACAATATCCAATGATTCTTAGGAACAAGCTTTCTCAGTGAGCCCATGGAAGCCATCCACTGATTGAGCCAAGCCAGTGTAGTCCAGGGTACTTCAGGCCAGGGAGACTGGCCCTGTTCATCCAGACCAATTAAGTGAAGGCTCAGTAAAACACCAGGTGACAATTTTGCACGGTATCTCAAACCAGCAAGACTGAATCCAATGTTTTCTTTGGCAAGCCTACTTCATATCTAGGCCACAAATATGTCCACTTCACAACATTCGAAGGATGTCAATGATGACACAGACTTGTTTACAAAGATGATGTGAAAATGCAATTGTTTAGACAGTAAATAATTGGTATTGGCTTTTCGGTGAGATCTGTAAAATATGTAACACAATTGAATATGTTTACGAAGATGAGAGGGATTGAGAAGACGCAGTAGGAAGAGATTAATATGTTGAGAAACTTGAGAAGTTCACTGGGAGATGGTAACTTAGAAACCATCTAAAATGAAAGGGCTTTCATTTGCACTAGGTAGGTACGGTGCACAAAACATCAACTTTTATACACCCAGAGAGAACAAAATTGTTAGGAAAAAAAGTTAAGACATAATGAGATTCCTGCGATTTAAGAATAAGGGGAGGTGTGGCTGATCAGAGAGCAAAAATGATTATTTATGGAGGTAGGTGGCATGGGTAAGACACTTACTGAGTTCTTTACAGCAGCCTTTAGCCAAATTACTTATTTTGATGCATCCTGATACATGCTTTTAAAATCGAGATATAAATAATTCCACTCTGGTATGAAACTATTCTGTCTGAACTACAGATAATAAAGGTGCAGGCTTATTATCCAATATTTTTATTTTTAAATTAATATCTATTAATAGTCATATATGTAATTTAAAGCATTTCAAGCAAATTCAATATTTCTTGATATAGTGGTTTAAGCCAGTATAAAGCAAATCTATTTGATATCCTCTTCCTGCTGATATAAAAGCAATATGAACATGAAGACCCTTTCTCTATGTTTATATAACCATGGAAAAAATACACTGTAATTTTTGAATGTAAGTTTCTTGGTGATATTAGGCAATTCAGTATTAAGTGGCAAGAAAATATAAGATCATTGTCAACAACCTGATTTTGTATTCTATAGTAAAGATAAAATTGAACTTCCTATTTCTGTCCAGAGTATTAGCTCCCTCTGTTGACTGTTTTAGGAAGGTGTGAAGCAGAAGATGCAATTACTTATCATCCCATTTTAATGGAGGTCTCTTTTATCTCCCACATTCTGTTGAACAGTTTACATGTTGATCTTTTGATATTTGAATATTAAGATATGAATTTATTCAAATACACCCTTAGTATTTAAACGCAAACAACAGGAATTCTGCAGATGCTGGAAATTCAAGCAACACACATAAAAGTTGCTGGTTAACGCAGCAGGCCAGGCAGCATCTCTAGGAAGAGGTGCAGTCGACGTTTCAGGCTGAGACCCTTCGTCAGGATTAACTGAAGGAAGAGTGAGTAAGGGATTTGAAAGTTGGAGGGGGAGGGGGAGATCCAAAATGATAGGAGAAGACAGGAGGGGGAGGGATGGCAAAATGATAGGAGAAGACAGGAGGGGGAGGGATGGCAACACTTCACCTGTGAGTCGGCTGGGGTGATATACTGCGTCCGGTGCTCCCGATATGGCCTTTTATATATTGGCGAGACCCGACACAGACTGGGAGACCGCTTTGCTGAACATCTACGCTCTGTCCGCCAGAGAAAGCAGGATCTCCCAGTGGCCACACATTTTAATTCCACATCCCATTCCCATTCTGACATGTCTATTCACGGCTTCCTCTACTGTAAAGATGAAGCCACACTCAGGTTGGAGGAACAACACCTTATATTCCGTCTGGGTAGCCTCCAACCTGATGGCATGAACATCGACTTCTCTAACTTCCGCTAATGCCCCACCTCCCCCTCGTACCCCATCTGTTACTTATTTTTATACACACATTCTTTCTCTCACTCTCCTTTTTCTCCCTCTGTCCCTCTGAATATACCCCTTGCCCATCCTCTGGGTCCCTCCCCCTTGTCTTTCTTCCCGGACCTCCTGTCCCATGATCCTTTCATATCCCTTTTGCCTATCACCTGTCCAGCTCTTGGCTCCATCCCTCCCCCTCCTGTCTTCTCCTATCATTTTGGATCTCCCCCTCCCCCTCCAACTTTCAAATCCCTTACTCACTCTTCCTTCAGTTAGTCCTGATGAAGGGTCTCGGCCTGAAACGTCGACTGCATCTCTTCCTAGAGATGCTGCCTGGCCTGCTGCATTAACCAGCAACATTTATGTGTGTTGCTTAGTATTTAAGGACCACTTTGATACTTACTATATGATTGGAAATAACCAGTGCCACCAATAGTGTTATATTTTTTAAAAATTGAGATACAGCCTGGAATAGGTCCTTCTGGCACTTAGACCCAAGGCACCCAGCAGTCCCCCAATTTAATCCTAGCCTAATCACGGGACAATTTACAATGACTAATATTTGGACTGTGGGAGGAAACCAGAGCACCTGGAGTAAACCCATGCGGTCACAGGAAGAACATACAAACTCCTTACAGGCGGTGGCTGGAATTGAACCCACACCACCTGTACTGTAAAAGTGTTGTAACCACTACGCTATTGTGCCACCCAAGAACAAAAACAGTCAGATATGTCTATGAAGGTGCTCAGTCATCCAGGTCATTGTATATCAAGAGTAGCACATCAAGGCAACTGGACTTGCTGTGATGTCTAGAAGACGTTTCGTCACTCATCAGACAGGCTTCTTCAGTTCTAATCCACAGAGGTAAGGAGCAAAGCAGACGGAGCATAGTCATCCCATATGTAGCTGGAGTTTCAGAGAAACTCAGAGGAATTTTCAACAAATACCAAATCCCTGTGCTTTTTAAACTTACAAACACACTCAGACAGAATCTTGTCCACCCAAGCATGAACAGAGCAACATTGTGTGTGCTGTCCAATGCAATGGGAACCGCACAGGTCTGTATATCAGCAAAACAAAACAACCACTTCACAAACAGACGGCCCAACATAGGAGGGTTAACATCTCCGGTCAAGATTTGGCTGTACATCTACACCTAAAGGACAAGGGACACTCCTTTGATGATAACATTGTGTACATTTTGGACAGGGAGGACAACTGATTTGAAAGAAGTCTAAAGAAGCCATCCTTGTCAAAATGGAAAACCCATCTCTGAACCGAAGGGGTGGGGTATGACACCGCCTATCAGCTACTCCCAATGCGTTTCCATAACAGTTCACACCTCCGTTCATGCAAAGGTAAGGCAGGACTAGACAGGCTGATATCAAAGTTGAAGTGCTATGGGCTTATCAGGTATCCTCATTGGCAATGTGTTCTTTCTTTAGGTAAGGAGACAATTACCCAGGATTCATCACTGTAAGTTTAGGATGTTAGAATGTCTATGGCTAGGTAATAAATGGTGAATACTCTATTTGTGACATTTTGAAGGATAAATCAAATAAAGAGCTGCTCAATATCGAGTGGGACTGAAATTGGGCCAGAGCATGACTTATTGGAAAAACAACATTAGGGGAAGTTAGCTCTAAGGAATGAAGAAAGTGGGATAAGCATTGTGAAAGTAATAGATTCTGTGGAGAAGATGTTCAAAGATAGGTAATGGTACTGCAGGAAGAACATTATCTTGGGAGGGAGGATTTCAAAGGTAAAAGTATGATAGTTGAGTCATAGATGAGTTTAGGGGTTTAGGGATATACTGTATGCAGCTGTGTTCAATTACTTCAGATTTACTTACAGCTGAGCAGCTTCATTTTGTAACCCAATTTCACCTTTGCCTGAAGTAGATCATGCCAAGGATAATTTCCAAGCAAATTCACATGAATTGCTAAATTGAAATGCTTCTAGGCATGATCCACGTAACGTCACCTGACTATTCAATTGAGCCTTGCTCTGTTGGCAACCGTACAGATCCTGTTTTAGCATTTGCTTCTAGACGCGAGCCACCTTAAAGTAGTTTCAGAAGTCTAATTGCTAAGGTTGTGATGACCTTGAGACTAGAGTGGAGGGACAGAGGGTTCCCATTCGTTCTGTAGATCGGCCCCAGTCCCAGAGTACAAGTGATACTCTTGATATTCACTCGCACTTACACCCCGATGGTGGAAGATCCTGCGACCTCGTCAGTCAACTCAAGGTCTACGGATCCGGCGTGGAAAGGAATTGTCCTCACTTGGTCCAGAAGAAGATAATTCAGATGTGATTCTCTGTTGCTGTTATGGCATCACGCCAGATAGAGAACGCTGCAGAGAGGCTCAGATGAACACTGAAGTGTCTACGTTCATGGTTATTGCTGGGGCGGGAGGGGATGGTGGTTAGATGATTCAGGAGATAGTTCACAGAGAATAAATGCCAAAAGCTGTCGAGAAAGCAAGTGGAACTGGGATATTTCACAGTCCTCGGGAAAGGCAGCCCAGAGGAACTCTGGTGACAAATGGAGCCTGGAGATAAAATGTGACGCGGGAGCGCTCACCTTAAAATGCCCAAGCGGGTTTATCAGAATGAAACATACTTTGCCAAGATATAGACACCAGCGAATGGACAAACACCCAATTAACACAAAGATACTGCGGTTGGCTGGCGAAGAGGATTCCTGGGCGTTGTGCAGACGCACAGCGCAATACTGTAATGCCACAAGACACTTGGTGGCAGGTACACACTGACGACGCCAATAAAGTTCAAGATTTAAAGTAAATTTTGTTATCAAAGTACATATATGTCACAATATACAACTCCGAGATTCATCATTCCTTCCAACATACTTAGCAAATTTACAGAATTGTAACTATAACAGGATCAATGAAAGATCAATCCGAGTGCAAAAGACAACAAACCGTGCAAATATAAATAAATAGCAATACATAACGATAACTTGAGATAATGAGTAAAGAGTAGTTAAAGTGAGGTCATTGACTGTGGGAACATCTCAATGGATGGGCAAGTGGTGGGCAGCCTCCCTCTGAAGGTTCATCACTTGGCTCCTATAGCTTTATTCAAAGGAATAACTTACCAGGGCTTTGTAACGTTTTACGGCGTTTAGAAAATGCTCCCAATCATCCCATGTTAACAAATACGACCAGTAAGCAGCGTAGGAACCCGAGTCAGTTGAGTCTCGATTCCTAAAATAAGCTCTGTGTGAATAATTCACTGTTTTTGTTTGTTTGCAAGATACTGCCCTTGCAATGAAGCCTGATAAAACAACCGAGATTTTTTTTTCACTTGCAAGAGTTTTGAGATTAGATGCGCTACAAGCAAGCAATTTGCTTGTAGATTAGAACTCTATTATGAGATATACTATGCCATATTTCCAGGAAATCGTCGGTAAAACAAGAATTAACCAGATGTCAGGCGGGAAAAAAAGCTCAAAGCCGGTTTAAGGTTATTTATCTTTTGGGAAGCGTTTAAATAATTGTTTTTCTACTTGTGGAGCTGGTGGAGCACGTCTCCAAATCTTCCACATACCATGACCAAAGAATCTCAGTCAAGTCTGTAGAGTTCCCACATGTTCAGGAACAGCACCAGGAGATGCAGCCTCGGTGTTACATAGTCGTGCCAGTGGGCAGATTAGTACTACTGATACAGAGGTGGAAATACCCCACCGTTGGGTCAGAATTCTGGTCTGAAACAAGATGAAAGCGCAGTAAGGGGTAGAGGTACGCGTTATCGGCGTGCAGTGAAACCTGGTCGTGCACGTGATGGAGATTCTTCCTAGTGTTTACTAGCTTTGATTAACTGGTTGATTTAAACACTTCACAGTGTTATGCGCCTTGTTGTGATAGTTCGCCTTGCTTGTAAATGCGACACACGAGTATTCTCAAAATATGTCAGTCTTCAAATATAACTCAACACGCTTTCCACTCCATTTCCAGAAAGACGGTTCCCTTTTACTTCAATATTATAAGACCTCACGTACAGTTCAGTCAATATGATGTTAAATCTGGTTTTATTTCCTGAAAGTTGATTAATTCTATATTAGACGGCGATTGTCTTTTAGGTTTGGGAGGACGAAGAGGCTTGCATTCATTTCCTTGGCATTGTCTTCTTTTTATCAATGGTTTATAATCCAAAACAAATGCAAGGAAGCTTTATGCACTAGCATAAACATCACACAGAAGTGATCTAGTTTGAGATAACGGCAGCCTCATTTCATTATGATTTATTGATGGATTTCCCGAAAGATTTTTTTTCTGCTTGAGCGCATTTTAGGAGTGTTTTTTAAATCAATTAGTAAGCACTCTCCACGTTACAGAATGTAGCTTGCCATGCACCAAGAGCCTACAGGGACCCTGAAGACATGAGGCCTGGAAGGAGCATTAGGAATGCGGCGGGGATCAAGCAGCTTATAGACTGAGAAACTGTTCTGGCAGAAGCCAAGGTTGGGGTAAGTACAGGTGTAATTGGTGAGGAAAAATAGAGTAAGTTAAATGCGGCAGAGGATTAAATGAACACGAATTTACATCTGGAGGCCAGAAAGGAAAGCGGTGGAAATTTTAATAGTAGAGAAAACACGACACTGGCAAGGATTTCAGCAGCAATTGAGCTGAAGCCAGGTGACTTTACACGGGCAGAAATGGGAAGTCTTAGTAATGAGATAGATGTGTGAATAAAATCAAACTATGTGTCAAATACAAGATTAAGGTTGTAAAAGTTTGGCACAAGATTGAACAGTTTCCTGGGATGGGAATTGTAACCGTTGATGCAAGGGGACAAGGGGACACCTTTGCACCATCACCTAAAATCCCTTCCCCTGGTCCACCCCACCCCTATTCCAGGGTGTCACTGATGTAACAAACACGAGAAGATCTGCAGATGCTGGAAATCCAAAGCAACACAAACAAGATGCTGGAGGAGCTCAGCAGGGCAGGTGGCATCTATGGAGAAGAGTAAACAGTCAAGGTTTTGGGCAGAGACTCTTCATCAGGACCTGGTGAGGGGTCTTGGTCTGGAACGTCACTGCCTGGCCTGCTGACTTCCACCAGCATTTTGTGTATGTTCTCATTTATGCAAACTGTGTGCAGTGGGGGCCTCTCTAGCCATCTTTCACATTCCAGAGTCCAACAGTCTTATTATGTCTTATTATTGTGACATGTACTGAGGTTCAGTGACAAACTTGTTCTTGCATACAGTTCATAAGGGATCAATTCATTACAGCAGTAAACTGGGGTTATACAAGGTAAAACAATAACATGTCAGAATTAAGTGTGTTATGGTAAAGAGAAGGGGCTGTACAAAGTCATAACAAGGTAGACTGTGATATTACAAGTCAAGGTTATTTAGTTAGAGTCTCCCAATTTTTTTTCAAAAAAAAGCCTTTGCCAGGGACCTATCAGGCAAACTTTCAAAGTTCAATATATACTTATTAACAAAGTGCATATCAAGGGATATGGGGAGAAGGCAGGAATGGGGTATTGATAGTGGATGATCAGCCATGATCACAGTGAATGACGGTGCTGGCTCAAAGGGCCGAATGGTCTACTCCTGCACCTACTGTCTGTTGTCTATTGTATATGTCACCATGTGCCACCATGAGATTCATTTTCTTGTGGGCATTCACAGTAAGTACAATAGAATCAATGAAAAAATACATATAACCAGGACAGGTGACCAAACATGCAAAAGACAATAAACTGTGCAAATAGAAAGAGAGTGAAAAAGAACAAAATAATAATGATAAATAAATAAGCAATGCACATGGAGAGCATGAATTGTAGACTCATTGAAAGTGAGTCCAAAGGTTGTAGAATCAGTTTAGTGTTGGGGTGAGTAAAGTTAAGTGAAGTTATCCCCTCTGGTTGAGGAGAAATAGCTGCTCCTTAACCTAGGCGTGGGTCCTGAGTCTTCTGTACCTTCTTTCTGATGGCAGCAGTGAAAAGAAAGCATTACCTGGATGGTGGGGGTCCTTGATGATGAATACTGCTTTGCCGCAACAACACTCATTGTAGATGTATTCAAAGGTGTGGAGGGCTTTATCTGTGATGGACTGGACTGTATCCACTACTTTTTCTAGGCTTTTCCATTCAAGGGTATTGTTTTCCATAACAGGCCATGAAGAAACCAGTCTGTATACTCTCCATAACATATCTATAGAAGTTTGTGAAAGCTTTAAATGACATGCTGAATCTTTGCAAACTTCTAAGATCGGTCAGGGCATGAAGTGATACGGGGAGCAGGCAGGAGATTGGGGCTCAGAGGAAATATAGAAAAATGGATCAGCCAAGATGAAATGGCGGAGCAGATTCAAAGGGCCAAATGGCCCAATTCTGCTCCTATATCTAATGGCCTTATGGTCTAAAGTAGAGCCACTGCCGTGCCTTCTTTGTAATAGTAACAGATGTAATAGTGGCCAAAGGACCTAGGGTAATGGATGAACTGAAGGAAATTTATATTAGGCAGCAAATGGTGTTGGATAAACTGTTGGGTCTGAAGGCTGATAAGTCCCCGGGACCTGATGGTCTGCATCCCAGCATACTTAAGGAGGTGGCTTTAGGAATCGTGGATGCATTGGTAATCATTTTCCAATGTTCTATAGATTCAGGATCAGTTCCTGTGGATTGGAGGGTGGCTAATGTTGTCCCTCTCTTCAAGAAGGGAGGAAGAGAGAAGACAGGGAATTATAGACCGGTTAGCCTGATGTCGGTGGTGGGAAAGATGCTTGGAGTCAATTATAAAAGATGAAATTACGGCACATCTAGATAGCAGTAACAGGATCAGTCTGAGTCAGCATGGATTTACGAAGGGGAAATCGTGCTTGACTAATCTTCTGGAATTTTTTGAGGACGTAACTATGAAAATGGACAAGGGAGAGCCAGTGGATGTAGTGTACCTAGACTTTCAGAAAGCCTTTGATAAAGTCCCACATAGGAGATTAGTGGGCAAAATTAGAGCACATGGCATTGGGGGCAGAGTACTGACATGGATTGAAAATTGGCTGGCTGACAAAAAACAAAGAGTAGCGATTAACGGGTCCCTTTCGGAATGGCAGGCGGTGACCAGTGGGGTGCCGCAGGGTTCAGTGCTGGGACCGCAGCTGTTTACAATATATATTAATGATTTAGATGAGGGAATTAAAAGTAACATTAGCAAATTTGCCGATGACACAAAGCTGGGTGGCAGTGTGAAATGTGAGGAGGATATTATGAGAATGCAGGGTGACCTGGACAGGCTGGGTGAGTAGGCAGATGCATGGCAGATGCAGTTTAATGTGGATAGATGTGATGTTATCCACTTTGGTGGTAAGAACAGGAAGGCAGATTATTATCTAAATGGAGTCAAGTTAGGAAAAAGGGAAGTACAATGAGATCTAGGTGTTCTTGTACATCAGTCACTTGCAAGTACAGCAGGCAGTGAAGAAAGCTAATGGCATGCTGGCCTTCATAACAAGGAGAATTGAGTATAAGAGCAGAGAGGTCCTTCTGCAGCAGTACAGGGCCCTGGTGAGACCACACCTGGAGTACTGTGTGCAGTTTTGGTCTCCAAATATGAGGAAGGACATTCTTGCTATTGAGGGAGTGCAGCGTAGGTTCACAAGGTTAATTCCCGGGACGGCGGGACTGTCATATGTTGAAAGATTGGAGCGACTGGGCTTGTATACTCTGGAAATTAGAAGGCTGAGAGGGAATCTTATTGAAACATATAAGATTATTAAGGGATTGGACACGCTGGAGGCAGGAAGCATGTTCCCGCTGATGGGTGAGTCCAGAACCAGAGGCCACAGTTTAAGAATAGGGGGTAGGCCATTTAGAACGGAGTTGAGGAAAAACTTTTTCACCCAGAGAGTGGTGGATATATGGAATGCTCTGCCCCAGAAAGCTGTGGAGGCCAAGTCTCTGGATGCTTTCAAGAAAGAGTTGGATAGAGCTCTTAAAGATAGTGGAATCAAAGGTTATGAGGATAAGGCAGGAATTGGATACTGATTGTGGATGATCAGCCCTGATCACAGTGAATGGGGGTGCTGGCTCAATGGGCCAAATGGCCTACTCCTGCACTTATTGTCTATTGTCTATTGTAATGGCACTTACACTCTGGACCCAGGACAGATCCTCTGAAGTGATAACACCGAGGAATTTAAAGTTCCTGACCCTCTCCACCTCCAGTCCCCTGATGAAGACTGGCTCATGTTTCCTCCTCCTGAAGTCAATAATCAGCTCATTGGTTTTGCTGATACTGGGTGAGAGGTTGTTGTTGTGACATCATTCAGCCAGATTTTCAATCTCCATCCTATGTGCTTTGACACAGCGATGTCAGCAGCAACATAAATATGGCATTAACACTTAGCCATACTAATATTCTCATCACACCTATTTGTGTCAGGACATTGTCTAAATCTTGTTGCGTGTAGATATACATTCCCCATTATGTGAGGGGCTGAAGGCGGATTTAAGCATAATGAAATAAACAGTGAGAAACTTCACTTCAGACTTCAGACTGTTGAAGGAAAATGCATTGATATAATAGCTGAAGAAGCCATGGTCTGGGATGATCAGCAATGCCCCCATGTTGACATGGTTTTATTTTATAAGTTAGTCATCACCCAACCTATCTTTCACAATATCATTATGCTGTACCACAGGAATTAGCTTTTGAGGTGATGAAACAAGAGCTAACATTTTCATTGTTGATCTTTTTCTTTTATTTAATTGAGTAAAGACCACGTGTTCTAAATGTATTCTTTGATCTGTGTGGGTCCAACTCATGGGCAATGGGTGTAGTTAACACTGGAAGAAAACAAATAAGCAAAGCACATCTGTGAATGATCCATTTTATGTGTTTTCTGGTTATTTTGGAAACTTAAGTGAAAATTTTAATTAATGACAGCTTTACAAATGTTTGATTGACCTCGGATCACCTCAGTCTCACACACACATGTTCACAGTTACACATAGAAATACAGCCTTGAAAAGTTAAGGTTGAGGGTGCCTCCTTCTTGTGAAGCACTCTGTAAACTTTGTACCTTGATCACTAATTTACTGTCATATACATCACACTGAAAAACGTCATTTCAGTGACGTGAATTACCATTAACTCTTCATTTCAACAAACTGGATGAAATTAAGTTTTGAAGACAGTTTTGCTTCATAGTTTGCTTTCATTTGTTCTTGAGGACCTGTCTGACACTATTTGCATCAGGAAATTTTGATGCAACCTGAAACAGAAATATTTACACAAACAAAATTTTCTTGTTCAGGGACAACTGAGAAATTTTCACCCTCAAATCTGAAAAAATATATTTAGTGAGTTAGAATACATGTTTGATCCTGGATAAAAATAAAATTATTTAGGGTCAAGATCTTGATTCACTCCTTGAATTGGGCTCATCAAACTAATATTTAATCAAAAATGGTTTGAGTTCCCCAATAAGAAATACAATTCTTTATATGCTTGGTAATAGAGCTGTAGCCGGCTGGTGGCATAGTGGCATCAGTGCCAGACTTCGGAGCGAAGGCTCCCAAGTTCGAATCTAGCCGGCTCCCTTGCACGCTTTCCTTTCCATCTGTGCTGGGTGGAACATCAAGCTAGCAACTCGGCCTCGTAAAAATACGAAAGCCTGCTAAAAAGACGACGTCCCGATGACTCCACTCGGAGTTAAGAAAGTTAAAAAAAAATACAGCTGTAAAAAAAAACTCCATGAAAGATTAAAGATGTAGATCAGCCAAATCCAAAGAATTTGTCTTTGTCCTCTGCAGAGGAGTGTTCTTGCAGAAATTCTATCAAGAGTTGTGAGTGGAAGACCAGGACTTCCCACTCTTTGTGCGTGTACACTGTAGTGTACCAGTTTGCATAACACTTTACAGTGCCAGTGACTTGTCTTCACTCTCTGCCGCTGTCTGTAAAGAGCTTGTACGTTCTCACCGTGACCGAATGGGTTCCTCCAGGTGTTTCTACCCAAATTCCAAAGAAGTGTAATTTAGGAATTTAATTAATCACATGGGTGTAATTGGAAAGCAACGGGTCGTTCGGCCAGAAGGGTCTGTTACTGCTCTATATCTCTAAGCAATTTTTTTGAAATAATGAAGAGTGAAGATGGTGGAGGAGGTGAACTAGGAAGAAGCTAACTTGGGTGAAATTGTGAAAACGATCAAAACAAATGTTGGGTGGGAAACAGAGCAAATGATTATTGAAGGCAATAAAAAATTCTGGGAGAACTCAGTAGGTCAGGCAGCACCTGTAGAGAAAAGAATGCATAATTTGCAGTTGTTTTTAAACCCTGCGCTAAGACTGAGAGGGAAGATATGGTAATAGCAGCGTAACCAAGGGGTGTAACAGAAGTTGGTAGATGATGCTTGGGACCAGGTGATGAGCTGCTGGAGAAGGGGTGGCAAAAGTGATCAAAGAATGAAGAAAACTCAGTGGCCTGGTGGGAATGTGTGGAAGGAGAACACTGCGAAGGTGGATTATTTGGAATACAATGTTCATGTTGCTGAGTTTTACGATACCCAAGTGGAAGGAATGATTGAGGATGTTGAGTGAATGAAGGGGGTTGGTTGGGCAAAGGAGAAAGGCCTCAGGTGCGCAATAGCATTTTCATTCTATTTATTTATTGATTGATTGAGATACAGTGCGGAGTAGGTCCTTCTGGCTCTTTGAGCCACACCAAAGGTGTGGAAATCCAAAGCAACACATACAAAATGCCAGAGGAACTCAGCAGGTCAGGCAGCATCTGTGGAAATGAGGAAACACTCGATGTTTCCTGTGTGTTGCATCTAATTACGCTCATCCTACATTAATCCTTTGCACATTCCCCTTAATTCTCTCCAAGTTCCATATCTCACCTACATTTTAGGGGCAATTTTTGAAGGCCAATGAACCTACTGATTGGCATGTTTGTGGTATACGTGAGGAAGTACTCAGCGAAAACACATGAGGTGACAGGAAGACAATGTAAACTCCACACAGAAATAACAGAAGGTCAAAATCAAATCCCAGTTGCTGGAGCTGAGGGACAATCGCCCTACTAGCTGTGTCGCTATGCCAGCCTGGATTATGGGTCCAAGGGTGCTTGAAACTCCAATTTACTTTGGAAAACAAAAAAAATAATTAAGAAGCTACTTATATCCAAAATAGTGCATTGCGGATTTCCTGAGTTACAGTCAACTCTTTGGAGTCCTCTGAAAGGTGGGCACACCTGGCCTGGAGACAAGCCATGTGTTGGTGTGCATTATTGCAGCTTTTACTTTTTTAACCAGTCGTGCATTATTATTTAACTCTAAATATGGATAATCACGGCTTTTGTCTATTAAAAGGCCTTTTAGGAACAAATCCAGGAGTTATATGCAGAGGTTCAGGAAGAAATTTCTCATTTCCTATTACTTATGTTCAAATTTTAAGTTAAATTCACAAGTATAGATTACTAAGTGGCATTCATTGAATGAATTGGAACAATGTTTTTCTTTAGTTGGCCCTTTTTTGCAAAAAAAAAAGGAACAAGAGATGATTGAGTATGTATGATAGTTCAAGGCTTTGCACTGAATTTCTTTACAATTTTCCTGGGTGCTTTAGTCTGGAAATTAATCAATCTCTTCATTTCTCTATTGCACTTGAAGTGCATTCTGCCCTCCAGTGGTGCACGGAAAAATTAACTATCCATAGATTCAATATCTGCTGCATTTCCCAGCTTCAGGTCGCGTGGTCTGATAAAATGTAATGTTGATTTCCTGCAAAAGTAATTGAATAAAGAATTGGAATGTTTCTCTTTCACAGAAAATCATTATGGCGGAGTGGGGGTAGGCTATGTCCCAAAGTTGGTTTGTTGGGCTAACCTAAATAAAACCCACCATATTTAACCAAATATTCTAAGAATATACACAAGGAATTCTGCAGATAATGTAAATCCTGAGTAACACACACAAAATGCTGAAGGATTTCAACTGGTCAGGCAGCACCTATGGAAATGAGTTGATGTTTTGGGCCAAGACCCTTCTTCAGGACAGATGGCTCTGAGAATAAAATTATTTTTGGGATATAGAATCATAGAGGACCGCAACACATAAACAGGGTATTCAGCCCATCTAATTCATGTTATTCAGCCTAATCCCAACATCCCTCGATTGGAGCATAGCCCTCCATACCCATCCCATCCATGTATTTATCCAAACTATGGATATACGTCATGAATCCTGATGTATTAAGTACAAGTTTATCCTGTGCAAAAGCAACTTCTTTCCCTCAAATCAAAAAATGAAGTTCAAAAGTTAACATTTTTTCTAGCAGGAATCTCTTGGGGCATGCAACACATTCCTGGCCAAGCAGGTATGCCTACAATTTTTCTGAACTCTATTATCAAGATTTGTGTGTCTTTTTGCAAGCAATTTTTGGTAAAATCTACTGAAATACTTTCTATAACTTTGCTGCTTATTAAATTGCTTTGAAAAGTAACCATTGAATTGTTGTTATTAAAGAGCATTACTCCTTTTTTCCAATTTAACAAACCACAAAATCACTTTATTATTGGTCATATAACAACATTACTTGAACTTTAAAGTGCATATCTTTACAATATATCAAAAGTTAGCAGCACCAATGATACACAGTTCAAATAAATAGATGATTTAACAAATAAATTACGGTATGTGACATTAATCATAAATTGTCAGATATTCACAATGACCAATGGTATAGCTCCATAGAGTAACACTCATGTTTTTATTCTCTTGCGTGCTTTATATTTACAATCAATAAATATGTTTAATACTTTAGTTATGATCACACAAACAGAATACTGCAAAAGATATTTTTCAGTCTTCACCTACAGAAATAAAGGAAAATTAAACAGTCGCTCAATATTTTAAGCAAGCAACCACCTTAACGCCATAAAATTATTGTCTTTGGAAAGTGACTCTGATAACTTTGTAGCAAGTAGGACTTTACTTGGACATCTCAGAGATGCCCAATTAAGCAATATGAAGTAACAGTCCAATAGTTGTGGTGTGCCTGGTTTTGGTCATAAACATATTTATGTTTACTGGATGGGAACCAGCATTGTAGAGATGTTAGTCCCTGCCCTTTATCCTCTAAATAAGAACTTATATTTGGATCATGTCAATGCAAATTGTGCAACAAATAATAACACAAGATAGATGGGTTCTGGTGTGGTTCCTCTTCTTACTCAGTTACCACCCAAATGCCCCCAGATCAATATTCTATCAAAGATGTATTTTCCCCACAGGAAGAGTCCAAAATACAAAACAGAGACGGATAATCAAAATAGCCACTGTATATAGTTAATCTGGAGTCTTTAATCTAAAGATTAACTCCCACATTGAGAATCACATTTCTAAAGTCAAACAAAATCCAAATATAAGTCCCAATATGCTGCATTTTGTTGCATTCTAATACACCAAAAAGCTCAGTTGGTAAATTACCAGAAGATATTTTCAGAAAACTTTGAAATGATTTAATTCGAATTTTAGTCATCTGCATATTCAGAATTACATAAATGGCATCTTCGCAGATGATTACACCAACATTAGCAAGAGCTTCCCTTAAAAATCAAGAAAACTTTCAAACTTTCTGCACGTTTTCAATATTTTATCTTGAATACATACTACGAATCAACATTTTTAATAATGTGTTATTTCAAAGACAATTTAAGTGACAGTTGTAAAATGCTTAATTAATTATTAAGTTGATCTTGCATTGCATTTATAGAAGTTCATTTTAATACCTATACAATTATTAACCTCTGGCTATGAAACATAACAATTGCAGTATTTAAATTAAATGGTAGGTTTTACCAAATAGAATATATTGCTCAATGGATTTCACCCATTGAAAAGCCTGGAGTGTAAGAACGTGCCTTGAGTAATCTCTTAATTATAAAGAACTACCCCTAAAGAACAATTACTGCAACAATGCTTCTTCCTAGGCTAGAGCGTACTTGTGTGGCAAACACAATGTGGCATTATGTAAATAATCGTAAATGGAACTTAATACAGAGTATGAAGAGTAGGGATGGAATCTCATTACTTAGGGCTTTGGCAGCTGAAAATGTTGTTTATTATAATTGTAGCAATAAAATTAGAAACATGCACAAAGCCAGAAGCAGGAGAGCACAACTGTCTAAGGCAGTTTTAGGGATGATTGAAAGCATAGAGGGAACTATATACAAAGATGAGAATTTAAAGTCAAGGCTTTGCTTAACCGGGATCCTCTGTAGTGATGTGAATGATCACAAGGGCAATGTGAACATGACTTGGTACAAGTTGGAACCTGGAAGCGGAGGTTTGGATGACCTCCAATTTAGCAAGGCTAGAACATTGACAGCTGAAAGGAATTACTGTACTGTGAATTCATGACCAGAGGTAACAAATCCAGAGATGGTGGTTTCCTTGGGAGATGAACTGAAGCTGGGCCAGAGTTAAGCAATATTACAGAATATGCAGTCGTGGTGGTGATGTGGAATTGATTAGAAACCCTGTTGGGACTAAGAATTTACTTGTCCAGAAGGGAAACCTGTACACTTTATGGGTACACTGCCAGCAAAACAAAAACTGAAGTGTTGCTTGCAGAATGCATGCTATTCAAATTAACGTGCTCACTTCAGCAGATATCCACGAAACCCCATACATTGGGTATCCACTCAAGTGATGTGCTCGTAAAGTGCAAAGCACAGACAGTATATAGATGTGTTGGACGTAGCTGTACGTCGGCTTTCGATAAAACAATGCATTCTGACCTTCAGACGTTTAGTTCCCAGATTCTGGAATTACTTTCCTCAGCTTGTACGCCCCTTTTTCTCTATCAAAAATGAGGAAGCTTTTAACTGTCTGCATCATATTTTTAGTCTTAGTTTGCCAGACTATTACTGTGAAATATTTCGAGTGTTTCTTAGTTTGAACACGCTTTGCGCGCGCTTCATGCCTTCTACACCTATTTGTTTTTGATTGGGTGGTGGTCGGAGGGGGGGGGGAGAACTGAATAAAAGTTTTCATTTATTCACGTTGTGTTCTCCAACTTTAAAAAGAGATCCAAGGGGTTAGAACAGATTTCAAACCTCCAATGTACACGCGGAAGTTCTCACCACCATTGACCTCTGAAGGAATTTACTATCACTGGGGTTTGGTCCTGACTTACGTCGGTGTGCAATCAAATCATGCTACAAAATTAGAATCATTACTGAAAACATGGGGCTTTTTAGGAGGGATTATGTCTGTATAAGACTATTTTGGATACTTTCAGCTATTATCTGGCTGCAGATCATTGGTACGCTTACACTTGTAAAGTGCTTTTGTCCATTAACTTCTAAACTAAGGAACATGACAGCAGTTATGCTGTCAGTCGCGTTGATAGACTACGATTTTGGGCATGCATCAAGGAGAAAAGCATCATTTGGATGCTGACCGTACACGATGGTACCGCACAACGCCTGTGACGTCCTCTCCATCCACGTGAACTGATTGGTTCTACGCGCCTATTCTCTGCTAACATTAAGATGCAACTGAACGGGTGTATGCGCTTTCAAGCGCTCGAGGGCAGCCGGCCTAACGCTCCTTGTATCTGGACGCTTATTAATCGGAGATCCCTTTCTGTTCAAGTTCACAGCACATCACAGCAGACGCCGAACTCGGGCGTTGCCTGCAGTCTTTAAACTTTAAAGCAAGTGTGAGAGGGTGGACTGGGAGAGTACTGAGTAGTTACCTAAAATATATTTTACAGGTTGGACCCTCAATGCCACAGCCGTCCGTAGACGGCGTTCAGGAGCGGCTTGGAACCGGATCCGATGCCAGGATCCCTGATTTCGGAACCGGCGGAGCGTGCGTGCCTCCTGCTCTTCTCCTGACGACCTTTCTGCGCTTTGCGCCTGTTACTTTTGCTTTGCTTCTTCTTCTTGCCGGTCTTCTTTGCGTTCTGGTATTTTAAAGCACCGGGTTTGCTCTCTTGCAACTGCTCCGCCGGGGTCTTGGCACCCTCGTTTTTAGACGCCAGCTTGATAAGAAGCGCTGCTACGTCCGGCGTGTCCGGCCACGTCGCCGGGTGTTTGGGATTGCTCGGCGACCGTGGCTGAGTCAGTCCACGGCCCTCTGCTGTATGCAGTTCGCCCATTACATTGTTCAGCCAGATCCGCCTCTGCAGTTCCTGGATAGACCTGCTCTTATCATGCATGAACTGGTGCTCCGAGACAGACCTCTTCCTACAAAATACAGACACGAGATTCGTATTATTTTAGATTAGTCAGCTCGGCACAGGCTCAAGCACGGTTCGCTCCAGTTCCGAACCACTACAAAACTGGAACATCAAATTTCGTTTGACCATACCAAGAACGCTCTCAACTGTATTCCAGCTGAATTTATCACCCGGGAGTTATTTTGTAGTCAACATTCTTTACACACGCTGCTTCCTTTTGGAAGAATTTTATATGCCATTCATTTCCAGATCCCCGAGTCTAAAGCATCGGTCCGAACGCATTAATGTGCGTTTAATCATTCCACCAGGGTGCGCGGCGTTCCGAACAACCTCTACAACTGGCTGGCAGTACAGTACAGTGCTTCAACCGAGATAAGGTTAAAAAAAAGCCTTAAACAGGATCAGTTACTGACCCGGAGTGCTGGCACCGCGCTAAGCAGAAATTCTTCACGCTGTAATTTGTCTATTACACAAATAAAACCCCTAGTCTCCCCTTCTCACACACCCTCTCCAACTAAAGCCGGCGAAAACAAACAAATCAGGTGCAATACTTAATCAAGTAAAACAAAACAGTTTATATTCATTAAAAAAACTCTACCCTATCTTGTGTATTTGACAGAGAGTTGCATGCACGCTGCAGTCTCATAGCCCAATTTCTACTAATATGTAATAACTTACTTTATATTGGAGATTTCATCCACGGGTTTCCCATAGGTAGCCATTGAATAACATAAGATAAATATCGCGAAGTTCAGACGCTGAAAGAATCTCCTGGTGTTCGACATTTCACCGTTCCCAACCTGCGAACACATGAATTTGCGAGTTATAATTAAATACAGGGCTCAGTCCTGCCGGTTTCTACATACGAGATCAAATCTTTCCACAAAGAAACTGTGAGCATTGCTAAATAATATTATACTACACATGTAAAGTGACGCCTCTTCCCTCACTTACTTTACTTCAAGGTGGCCAGTTCCTGCGGCGTTTGACTGAATTAGATGCTTTACCGAACAGTAGCCGTTTTAAAGTTCTGTCTAGGACGAAACAGAAAGGTAAATGAATTGCAAAAGTTTATCCAGCCGTGGAAATGAGCCTTTTAAAACCTATGCCAATTCAGCTGGATCGCTAGCTGTAGGACCATCGACAGCGTGCTGTGTGGTTGGAACCAGCCGAGCCCCTATTACGCCAGAGACATGCAGAGCAGAGCCCAGAATTCAAACCCACTAATCAAATTAAAGACACAGTATCCCCCCGCACCATTGCATCGGACACATTCATGGCAAAAGTGAACTTTAAAATAGCTCACCTTTTTTAAAAATCCTAACCTGCTTTAAAGATGGGGTATCTTTTGCAAACATTCAAACCGAGTTATCAAACCAATTATCTAACCTCTAGATATTTAGGGAAGCATTGACATGGCAAACGATCCGTTGAAGTTTATGGGAACATGAAGTTCTGATACAAGTTAGCACTTCATCCAGGAGAATGTGTGCCAAACTTACAACAATTATGCCAGTCGCGCAACTTGCGTGAGCATTACAGAAATTCCTGGAACGTTTGAACTTGCAACTGTGATACAAAGAAATTCAATCTGTTAAACATCATCACCCCTTTTAAGACTCACCCGAACTTTGATAGATCACTTACTAGATCAGCATTCGTGTTGGGTGGATCTCTAAATTCACTGCGTTCAATGGTACTCAGTACATATCTTCGAAACAACACGGATCTTCGCGGAACAGCTTCGAGGCTAATAACAGAAATAAATGAGCTTAGTTCTTGCATGTGTCTTGCATGCTTACCGAACCGATTCTGCCTAGGGTTTCAAATTCGAGACCAAGGCTAGATAAGCACCTTTTCTCTGACATCACGCCGCGTTAATTTGCGTTTGACTAAGTCATCGCCAGTTCGATTTTGTTCAATACATCCGCATAGTTATGCAAAACCAATGAATTGGAACTAAAAGGACAACCATTAAAGGGGGGAAATGTTGGCAATGGTCTCACGAAGGTTAACAATGAAAGTGAAGTTAATTCTAGTCTTAGGCAACCGTAGCCAGGTAGCAATCAGTTTGTCAGCAGAATTTCTTTCTCTGGCTCCCAAAGCTAGAGGCATTACTGGGGAGGCAACAGAACGAATTCCTTCCTCCGTGTTGCGTTTCGTGTCTTTGATGAATAAATCTTAACTTGAGAGAAATAAAAAAAACTTGAATATAATTCTGCTAATCTTCTGATAGGTTATTGATCTGTAACATTAACCAGTTGACCTAAAGCACTTACTTTTTATTCGCCCACCTTCCTACAATTAGACGCCCTTAAGTGAAAAGCAAAATTATATTCGGTAGCTGAATCAAGTTTAAGTTGTTTGTATACTGTCAATATACAGTACTGTAATTGTATACTGTAGATCTGTCTTTATAAACGACCGCGGATACATCGGATATTACGTCTAGTACGGCTTAGAACCTTCACTATATTGGTATTTGGCATTGTCTGTATACAATGAAAACAGTATTCTTCAGTCTGCTAGTTCGAAGTTGTGTCCCAGCTCTGTTTACTTTACATTTAAAAGCTAAATAAAAATGTAAATTCATTAACAGTGGAACATGTGGATGGTTTGGTCCAGTCAGTACCTATTAACACAGAGGCAATACCATAAGCGCTTCGATTTTGCAGACAATTGCATAACACTGAGAGCTGTCCATGGTGATTACCAGATTTGTTCTTTCTCGGGAAAATTAAAACGCAATTGGTTAAAAGACAGGAAAACAATGCAAAGGTTGTAAAGCTACCGACAGAACCTCGATGGAAATGCTTGTGACCTGATGCTTTTCGGTGATTCAGTGAAGAATGGAATTTAAAATATTCCCCGGTCTACTGTTAATTTGTTTACGTGTAAGACAATAGCAAGTCCTCCTTACCGCAATACAGAAGTATATCTAATGACCGAAAAATACAGAAGATCTTGATTAGTTTCACACAAATCACAATAAAATCGTTTGAACCTGATTATTAATTATAAGATATAATTTAAACTCGGCATTCACACGTTGGTTTATTATTGATGTTAGGACATTCTTTTGTGCGTATGTTTTGGCTGCCGCTGAACAAAACCTTCCAAGCTGGATTTCTAGTTCAAAACGAACCTGTCACACCAAATACAAACTTCACCTGAGAGGGCTTTTAAGAAACCAAGCGGCAGAAAAATGCTGGATTTACTCAACAGACCAGACAAGGTCTACGGAGAGAGAAAGTAGAATCTTGTTGCAGACTGATTATATTTAATCGGAACTGGCCAGCTTTCTGAAATTGTTGAATTCATCCCCGAGTCCCAAAGTTATTATGCGTCAAATCAGAAGTTGACCTGCAATCCTCAAGCTTACATTGAACTTATTGGGTCACTGCAAGTGGAACGGGCTGTGATGGCCAGAATACACGACAGACAACTGGAAGACCAGGGGCACCCTTGTAGACTGAATAGAGGTGATCAGCAAAGTAGTAACTCAGTCTGCTTCCGGTTTCTAAAAGGAATCGACAGGTGAACCATTTTGTGTTATTTTGCAATGTACTTCTATTCTTCTCTTTTGAAACCAGTTTTCCAATAAGCAGTTCACAACTGCCAGCACTCAACTGGAGCCACTTTCTTGATGGATTTCGAATGGAAATTCTCAGAACCTGGAGTATTTTTGACGGAAGCCAAGGTGATCCTGTATTTTTTTTCTAAGTTCTATATCCATCTAACCTCGACTATTGGTAGCACTACTCTGACAGAGTTTTCAAGGTACTTCTCCTGCAATCTATGATTTGGCGTTCAAACCATGGTCTGTTTGTGACTTTTTTCAGGATGTATAACAGTCACCGCCCTCTCCATTGTCCCCAGTGACGTATAAATTCAGATGTGGTTTTACACTGTGGTGTGATATCTGGACATATAATTATATAGGTTCTGTATTATGATTTTATATTAGATAGGACGTGTCCTCGTGTACCTGGCTCCTGATATTCATATCATGTATAGCCGATGGCTCCCTAAAAAGCAATCTTGGCGGGATTTGCTAAGCTTGGCCACCACAAGATGGGTCTTCTTGGAAATGTACTTTGGCATAAGGCTGCCAGTTGCAGTTGTGTGATACCATAGGCAGTGAGCCAGCCAACAGCACCAGTTTACGCCAGAATGAAAGTGGTTTTATACAGCCTGGCTGGAATTGCATTAACTTGGCCAGAAGTAACTCCACGTGTATTTCCACGTACATACAAAGACTTGTATGTAAATAGTTGTCATTTTTAATGTAGTGGGGTATATACTGGATATTTTGAACTGGAACATGAAGTCTGCAAGAACAAATCCAAGTTCCATGTTCTTCTGTCGGGATAAACCAGAATGGTAAACTGTCTTCACTGAATGACCTTTGTCTTTGAGAGATCTGGTAGAGCATGGCAGCAACATTTGTTGTGGAATTAATGAATACCTTATGCCCCTTTGGCTTATTCTAAGACAAATCAAGCATGCTATAATCATTAGTGCAAATGCCCAAACCGAGGAGCTTCGGATAAGGCTAAGAAAGACTTCTATTCTAGCCTTGAAAATCTCTGATTCACATCCCAATGGGGGACGAAGTGCTGTTCCTTTGAGATATCATTGCCACAGTGGGAAGGGGCACGGCCATCTGCGAAGGCTCATTGGTTAGGAAGATTCAGGCTGTCACACTGGAGTGCTGGGAACGGACCCAAATGCGAGACACAGACACTGAAGTACAAGGAACAGCACTTGACTAGAGTAGGGACGTGACAGGATTCAGACCAGGATCAGGGACAAGAACGCAGACTACGGCTAGGGAAAGCAGGTCCAGGACTAGAAACCATGGACTAGGAGACAAGGCTTGGACAAGGACCCACAACCTGGGTCTTGCCTTGGGCTCGGACCGCAGAACCAGGCAAGCACATGACATGGCTTCAGGACAGGACGTGGCTGGGGTCTAGGGGCCTAAGCTCGGAGACAGGATGGGGTCTTTGCTCTTGAGGCTGCGGGATCATCGGGGCTTGGGTTCCGGGAGCTTGGCTGCGGGATCCTCGGGGCTTGGGTTCCGGGAGCTCAGAGACAGACTGGGAACCGAACATCAACATAGAGCCAGGACTTATCCTTCAACAAGCCGGGACTCATCTTTAACATGACACTAACATGAGGCAGGACAGAACATAGACATGGAGCCGGGACTTATCCGAAGACAAGCCAGGACTCAACTTCATCTCCACGCCGAAGTGGGACAGGTCCCTCCGTCAGGTAACGGCAGAACAGTCAGACTTACCCAACAGAGGCGAGGACAAGACAAGACAGTTCCCCCCACAGGGCAACGGCAAAACAACCTGACTTACCCCACAGAGGCAAGGACATGAAGAGACAAACACTACAGAACAACAGACAGTTCCATCTCTGCTCCAGGGAATCTCCGAGTCTCAGTTCAGCCAGCAACCTCAGGTGGCTACAGAAACAGCCGGATCCCTACCTAGCTCAGAGTGGCTGGCAGCCACTCAGCTGGCCCAGGAAACAGCCAAATTCATACTGCAAAGACTACTCCAACAAGTGGCAACAAGGTTCCATGAAGCAGTGGTCCTCCAACCAGGCCTAGAGATCATGAATGGTTTCACTAGCCTTCCATAAGCAGGTTGCTCCAACAGGGACTAACAAGACAAATCACCAGCCCACACTCAATCCCAAGGCTACTTATGTTGCAAGCCCAAAGATGGGAATCAGTTGCCTATGATTAACTCAAACAAGACACAGCTGGAAGACCCAGAGTCCTGCATCCATGGACTGGACCATGAACTGGAATGCAGACGTCACGGACCGGAGCATGACACAGGCAATGCCAACTCTAATTATGTGTTTCCCATGAAATATCTTTGCTACACAGTCTAGTCATTATAAATATATTATTATTGGAATATTTAGAAGGTATCATGTCAATACCCTCCAAACATTGGTAGCTGTTAGATTTTATCATCAGCTGAGTGGGCGATGACAAAACTATCTATATCACCCATGCCATAACATGTACCAGTAACTACAAAATGACACTACTTAATCCATTCTATTATCTCCTCAGCCTGGCCAGAAAACATCACAGAAGCATTAACAGATGAAGATCAATGTTAAAACATCCATGGACTCCACACAATCAGCTGTTTTCAGCCAATGCACTTGAAGGTGACCTGTTCACTCTCAGCCAAATTGAGCTGCTCAGAGACCACCGCTTATGGGCAGTCCTAAATCCTGTCATAGGTTGCAATTGTGAAAAGATTTTTGATTTCTCTATGAAGACTGGTTTGATAAGAATGGCCAGGAGATGAAGTAAAATAACTACAGACAACAAAATCAGAAAATGATGGAAATGCTCAGCAGTTCGGGCCATGACTATGCGGATGTGAGGAGAACAATGCCCCAGAAATGTCTGATAGTTTGCACTTATCCATGATCCTGGGTGGGCAGTCCAAATAGATGAGTTGGAGCGAAGGACATTTGCTAAGGAAAGATGTGGCTGTGGAGATATGTTTTGGTCAATACCTTATCAAACAAGGGAAAGAGACACAATAGACGGTGAACAAGGCAAGAGAGACAGGTGGAAATCCCAGAGTGGAACCTCTTCAGGTCAGACATTCCTGGAAGAGAGGTGTCATTAAATTCCTCAAGTAATTGTCAATGGAACAAACTGCAGATTCTGGAAATCTAAAACAAAAAATAGAAAATGGTAGAAATATCGAGATGGAATGTGACCTCCTGAGCATTTTCAGAATGTTCTGCTTTTGTTTTAGATTCCTAGCATCTGGAGTTCTTTTCATTATCAACCACAAACATAAGGTATTCCTACATTGGAAGCTCCATCATTCCTCCAGGGAAAAGAATAGCCCTGCAGGCAACAATTTAAAGCCACCTCTTTTCCCCATCCTAATGAGAGCTAAAAATAGTGACAAATTCATCAAGTACAGAGAGTCACCTAACACACTATGGAGGGAATCCATTAAAGACTTCCTCAAGCTGTGATATGCACACCTTTGACTGTCACAATGGGGTGCTGGGAACAGACCCAAATGATAGACACAGACACTGAAGTACAAGGAACAGGACTTGACTAGAGTAGGGACATGAACGCAGACTTGGGCTAGGAAAAGCGGGACCAGGACTAGGAAACATGGACTAGGAGTCAAGGCTTGGCTGCGGGATCCTCGAGGCTCGGGCTCTTGGAGCTTGGCTGCGGGATCCTCGAGGCTCGGGCTCTTGGAGCTTGGCTGCGGGATCCTCGAGGCTCGGGCTCTTGGAGCTTGGCTGCGGGATCCTCGAGGCTCGGGCTCTTGGAGCTTGGCTGCGGGATCCTCGAGGCTCGGGCTCTTGGAGCTTGGCTGCGGGATCCTCGAGGCTCGGGCTCTTGGAGCTTGGCTGCGGGATCCTCGAGGCTCGGGCTCTTGGAGCTTGGCTGCGGGATCTTCATCTTGAAATGCAGAGGCTAATAACTCAGAGGCTGGAGCTGAGAGACAGACTAGGAACTGAGCATCAACATAGAGCCAGGACATATCCTTCGACAAGCCAGGACTCATCTTTAACACAACACTAACATGAGACAGGACAGAACATAGACATAGAGCCAGGACTTATCCTATGATAAACTGGGACTCAACTTCATCTCCACAGCAAGGTGGGACAGATCTCTCCATCAGGTAACAGCAGAACAGCAAGACTTACCCAACAGAGTCAAGGACAAGACCTGTCCCCCCACAGGGCAACAGCAAAACAGCCTGGCTTACCTCACAGAGGCAAGGACAAGAACAGACAAACACCAAAGAACAACAGACAGTTCCATCTCTGCTCTGGGGAAGCTCCGAGTCTCAGTTCAGCCAGCAACCTCAGCTGGCTACAAAAACAGCCAGATCCCTACCTAGCTCAGGGTGGCTGGCAGCCACTCAGCTGGCCCAGAAAACAGCCAAATCCACAGCACAAAGACCACTCCAACAAGTGGCAGCAAGGGTCCATGAAGCAGTGGTCCTTCAACCAGGTCTAGAGATCATACATTGTTTCACTAGCCTTCCATCAGCAGGTTACTCCAAGGAAGACCGACAAGATAAACCAGCAGCCCACACTCAACCCCAAGGCTACTTATATTGCAAGCCCAAAGATGGGAATCAGGTGCCTATGATTAACTCAAAAAAGGGACAGCTGGAAGACCCGGAGTCCTGAGTCCATGGACCGGACCATGAACCTGAATGCGGACTTCATGGACCGGACCATGACATTGACTCAATTTCACAACAGGTATTCAGGCCAGCCTTGTCATCATTCCTGGCTGACAAGAAGTCAAAAAGACCATGCCCTACTGAAAAACTACCAAGGCATCTGGAGATACTTCAAACCCATCCCCCCCCACCCCCAACTCAACCATTACCATAAAGATCCTAAAGCTCGTGAATCCACAATTTTAATTTTTACTTCTGGGAAAAGAAGGATACACAATGAAATCTTAGCAAAACTCTGCCTACGATCATCTATCGAATTGGAGACTGACCCTGCTATGGTAACGAGAGATCCATCTGCCAGCTGTCTGCCAAAAAGAAAATCATCATTAGTCTTCTTCAACAGCTTTCTCTCATTTCCAAGCAGTTCATCCTCAAATTGCAGCATGGTTTCCATTTATTTTAACTCCCAGATGATATGAATGTTAATGAATGATAACTCCAAGAAAAATATAAGAAACAGCAAAATCCACTGTAGATGGTCTGCTTCAACCACTGATCCATTGATCCAGAGAGACTGTGGAACCATATAAACCATATAACAATTACAGCACAGAAACAGGCCATCTCGGCCTATCTAGTCCGTGCCAAACTCTTACTCTCACCTAGTCCCACCGACCTGCACTCAGCCCATAACCCTCCATTCCTTTCCTGTCCATATATCTATCCAGTTTAACTTTAAATGACAACATTGAACCTGCCTCAACCACTTCTGCTGGAAACTCTGAGTAAAGAAGTTCCCCCTCATGTTACCCCTAAACTTTTGTCCTTTAACTCTCAACTCATGTCCTCTTGTTTGAATCTTCCCCACTCTCAATGGAAAAAGCCTATCCATGTCAACTCTATCATTCCACTTCATAATTTTAAACACCTCTATCAAGTCCCCTTTCAACCTTCTACTCTCCAAAGAATAAAGACCTAACTTGTTCAACCCTTCTCTGTAACTTAGGAGATGAAACCCAGGCAACATTTTAATAAACCTCCTCTGTACTCTCTCAATTTTATTGGCATCTTTCCTATAATTGGGTGACCAGAACTGTACACAACACTCCAAATTTGGCCTTACCAATGCCTTATACAATTTCAACATTACATCCCAACTCCTATACCCAATGTTCTGATGAATAGAGGCCAGCATACCAAAAATCTTTCTTCACCACCCTATCCACATGAGATTCCACCTTCAGGGAACTATGCACCATTATTCCTAGATCCCTCTGTTCTACAGCATTCTTCAATGCCCTACCATTTACCATGTATGTCCTATTTGATTAGTCCTACCAAAATGTAGCACCTCACATTTTTCAGCATTAATCTCCATCTACCATCTTTCAGCCCACTCTTCTATGTCAATGTTCATGCCATCTCCCTCCTGGCACTTATCCTTGTAAGCAGAACAAGTGCTACACATGCCCTTACACTGCCTCCCTTCCCACCATTCATGGCCCCAGACAGTCCTTCCAGGAGAGGCGACACTTCACCTGTGAGTCGGCTGGGGTGATATACTGTGTCCAGTGCTCCCGATGTGGCCCTCTATATATTGGCGAGACCCGATGCAGACTGGGAGATCATTTTGCTGAACACCTACGCTCTGTCCGCCAAAGAAAGCAGGATCTCCCAGTGGCCACACATTTTAATTCCACATCCCATTCCCATTCTGATATGTCTATCCACAGCCTCCTCTACTGTAAAGATGAAGCCACACTCAGGTTGGAGGAACAACACCTTATATTCCATCTGGGTAGCCTCCAACCTGATGGCATGAACATTGACTTCTCAAACTTCTGCTAATACCCAACCTCCCCCTCATAGCCCATCCATTATTTATTTATATACACACATTCTTTCTCTCTCTCTCCTTTTTCTCCCTCTGTCCCTCTGACTATACCCTTGCCCATTCTCTGGGTTTCCCCCCCTCCCCCTTTTCCTTCTCCCTAGGCCTCCTGTCCCATGATCCTCTCATATCCCTTTTGCCAATCACCTGTCCAGCTCTTGGCTCCATCCCTCCTCCTCCTGTCTTCTCCTATCATTTTGAATCTCCCCCTCTCCCTCCCACTTTCAAATCTCTTACTAACTCTTCCTTCAGTTAGTCCTGACGAAGGGTCTCGGCCCAAAATGTCGACCGTACCTCTTCCTAGAGATGCTGCCTGGCCCGCTGCATTCACCAGCAACTTTGATGTGTGTTGCTTGACCTCTATAAATAAAGGTCAAAAGCAAGGCCCTAGAAGACATGGTCCACTACCACAATGTAAGAGATATTTCATATAAAAGGCAGACAGTAATGATGAAGTTTATCACTTCGGTCTGCTACCCTGTGTTTGTTTGATTGAAGAAAATAGTACTTGAAGAATACATTCTCAGTTGTGTTGCAAAACTCACGTTCTACCAGGTAACACTAATCATTGTCCTCCAATATCTTTCTGAGAATCAAGTTACAGCAGGCACTAAAATCCCAGGAAGGATGCCACATCTGCTGTGTCCAAAGAATTCTCTAAATTCACTGGAAGGATATTCTGAGACTTGGGATAACTGCAGCAGAGACTTAGAGCCCCTGAAAAGATACCACCTCTGCTGTCTCCAAAGAATCTTCTAAGTTCACCAGAATGATAAATGTCACCTCCCAGGTGCATATCCCTAATATTAAGGTGCCTGTTGCACTCTGTTGATTACAATGGGCAGGAATAGGTTTTTGTCTTCCCGACGTTGCTGTCCTAACTCAGCCATCCAACTCCAAGCTCCTTCATGGAAGTGATTATCAGGCAAACTACAGATAAGATTCAAGGATGTGCTTAAAAGGTCCATGAAAATTTGTAGCATGGCATCTGATTCCTGAGGATCTTTTTGGCTTGTTGCATTTGGGGGAATACAGGAATCCATACACTAACCACACATAGATGCTCCGTATTGAGAGGAACATGAGCACACTACTTCACAAACTACCCACCCATCTTCTCCATCGGCCATTTGCTGTCCCATTCTTGGAGGGGTCTGCGGTTCCCTGATTGACCCCTATTGTGTTGCGGTGAAAGCAATTTAATGATGCGTTGTAAAGGGATATGTTAATGGCTGAAATGAAACACTACTAGAGCGTTGTACATCTCCCACCTTTTCCACAACCTTGAGGTTTCAGGGCGTAAATTGCACAGGTGGAACAACAAGGTTCCCACTTCTCTGTCTCCCACTGATGACTGAGGAATATTAATAAATGTAGCATTTTCTGCAATCGTTTGGAAGGCGTGTTTTTTCCCCTACCACCAAGATAGGAGGCAAGGAGATAACCTCATGTATTCGGGGAAGTTTCAGTACCACACTCACGTTTCAGGTGAGGCTTTCAGCCATTACAGACTACCGAGCACGGGTTAATATTGAACATTTCATGACCACCTCACATTAAGTTATAATCTCACTGTGACATACTGTTGGGGTAATTTCATTTCCAGGAATGAGGGAACAAAAGTATCAAATCCACTTTAAAGAATAACAGCCTCGGGATTATAGATATAGAAAAAAAATACAAAATAGTGAAGACATATATATTTAATAATGTAAAGAACAGGCATTAAAATAACATTTAACCATATTTAACGGAATGTATGTCATTAGGGACTTATGGCAAAGTCATCTGTAAAATGGCCATTGGGTGTTTGGATCGATTAAATAAATCGACAGAGGTGAAACTATTTCCTAAAAGTAAAAAACCATTATGTATTGAGATAAACTGTCTTAATTGCCCAGTAATCTTCTTCTACATTCCTCCTGTCCTGCACAGTTTGGTTGCTCCAACATTTTCATGTTGACTTTTACCCACGAACTACAGCTGGGAAGGTTCGACGATACAACATTAAAGCACAGGTATAGTAGTTATTTAGAGATCAGAAACTTAAATTAGAAAGAGAAAGCGGTCACTCTTAATTTCCCCTTTGCTGCTGCCATAAAATAAAGGGGGCAATTTCTTGGCTGATAGTCTTTCCGTCACTGGTCCAGACCGGTGCCTGAGTCACAGTTAAAGATTTTAAAAGCTGCATAATGCTACCAGTTTTACGATGTTATCTCAACAGAAGCCATTAAAAGTAACTTACTCCGGAAAGAATCTGTTTAGTTCTGAAAATATAACATTTAAACATGTTTAACGATTTATTCATGAATAATGAATTCTGTCAGGCCAAGCTCCCCATTTAAAAATAAAATAATTGGGTAGCTAAGTCAAATAACTGGTAGGCTTCTTGCGAAACGCTATAAACCTGTGGGGTTTTCTCCTCCCCTCTTCCATTGCCACCTAATAATAGTTACCATTTTCATGATGAAACCAAGGGCATGAAATCTAATTTAGAACTGCTGTTAATGTTTTGCTAAAGTTGTAAAAAAAAACTTTTGCTGCTGAGGCCATGTATGCATTGAACCTTTGGCATTTGAGAACCTTATCATTCCCTTTGCAATATATTCTTGCTGTAAGGGCTTTCTAGAAATGGCTAACCTGTGTTCTAGTCTATATTTTCTTACTAAGGGATAAGTAGTAATTACTTGGGTTCATTTGCGTTCTTGCTTGAAATCAGGACGGCCACAAACATTTATGTAAAAACAGATGTTAAGTTGAAATTTCTCACAATTAGTTAAAAATTTGGTGGTCCCAGGTAAAATATAACAACACCATCATGAATTGGATTATCTTCTGCTTGTTTTTATGGTAAAGTATATATGTTGACACTCAATAAAATGGAAACCCCAACATAAACATTCCCTATGTTTCTTTTCATCAGTAGAGGACTGATGAAAAGAAATATACACCAGGACTGCAAATGCCCTCAAAGATGTCCATCCTATTTCTCATACTTCTGTTTTCTCATCTGTTGTTTATTCCCAGAATCATTATATGGTTCCTCTTGGCTTCAGGTCCAAACTACACAAAGCTACATACCACCCCCAGCTGGTTGTCAATGCACTTTAGTCTTGCCACATTCTGAAGATAACTATGTCTCTATAAAACCGATGGTCCACTCTGCCATTTCACCAGAACATTTGTTTTTGCATGCCACCTTCCTATGCATGCATATTAAATGTAATGCATACTGCTTCTCATTGTTCAGGACCCCAACATGTCCTTCATGATGAAGCAGCATTTGCTCTGTACATTCACTTTATTGAACTGCTTTGCTGCTCATGCACAGTCTCTTTAAACCTGGAGATAGTCAAATTTGATTCCTTTCTTGCATACTTCCTTTTTCATCCATAAACATAACCCCAATCTTTTAGTTACTTTAAATTTCCAACACTCATGTTTAAATTTGACAGTTTTCAAGTTCCAGTCATAATGGATAGAGAATTCCAAAGACTCAACCTTTCTCAGTGAAGAGGTATCTCTCCATTTCAGTCTTAAAAGGATAAGTCTCTAACTTGAGCTGATGAATTTTGATTCAGTGTGGGAAATTCTCCCTCTGTATCTACATATCCTGCCTAGCCTTTTAAGAAACCTATACATATGAAAGAGGCCACTCCTGGTTCTTCTAAATTTTTGAAAATAGAGACCTAGCCTCCTTCGATCTTTAATCATACGACAAACCCACCATCCTACCAGTCTGGCAAATCTTCACTGCATTGAGTTTATATCATTCCTTGTAAATCTTTTTACACACTCTTTACAGTTTAATAATATCTTTCCTATTACAGGGTGACCAAAACTGAACGCAACACTCCAACAGCTGCCTCACCATCTTGTACAACTGTAAGATAACCTCCAAGTTTTCATGGTCCATAACCTGACCAATGAAGGCCACCATGGCATCTGGCTTCTTCACCATCCTGTCTGCCTTTCAGGGAACCATGTACTGTATCTTAATGCCAATTGCTCATGCTTGATTATGATCCCCTTGTAATTTTTGGTAACCTTTTTCACTGCCAATGATACCACCTATTTAATGTCAGCTATTTTTGCAAGCTTTATGTCTTGTACACCCTCATCCAAGTCATTGATATAGATGATAAATAACATTGTCCAGTACCTACCCCTGAAGCACACAACCTCCAGAATGAGAAACAACCTTCACTCTCTGCTTCCTACTATCAAGCCAATTGTGTATCCTATTAACTGTCTGTCACATAATTCCATGCAATCTACCCGTCCAGAGCAGACTACGAAGTGGAACCTTATCTACCAGGTGGACATTAAGTGGATCTTACTGAAGAATCAGTCAGTGGATCTTACTGCCCTGCCCTCATCATCCTTCTTGGTCATTTAAAAAAATTCAGCTAAGTTCAACAGGCATGAGCCATGCTGACTATCATTAATCAATCCCTGTATTTCCAGATATATGTGTACAGTATTTTATCTCAGAGTCCTATCTAGTAACTTATCTATCAGATTCCAGGCTTATTAGTCTATTGTTCCCAGGGTTTTCTTTACAGTACTTAAATAAAGGCACAATATTTGCTTTCCCCTCTACTCTTCCAGCATCTTACTAATAGTGGTGCATATATCTCAGCCAGAGATCCCATTATTTCTTCTCTAGCATCCCATGGTGTTCTTGGATATACTTGTTTGGGCCTTGGAGATTTATCTACCTTCATACATTTCCTCTACTATAACGTGGACAATCTCCCAGGCATCCCAATAATTTTCCCTGGTTTGAACCTCCCTAGCATGTGCAACCTGCTCAGGCAGCCGGCTGGGTCATGTCTGTTGCATGCAGGATGGCCGCATCCAAAGACATCCTTTAGGCAAGAGAGCTACTGGCCACCTGCAACTGTGCTGCAAGGATATCTGCAAGTGGGACGTGAGGGTGCTGGACATGAACATTGGGTCCTGGGAGAAACCTGCAGTCGACTGCACCAGATGGTGAAGTACCCAGAAAAAAACACCTTAAAACAAGTGAGGAAAAATTTTGGAAAGTGGAAGAAGACAAACAGACCCATAAAAAGAAATGCTGCATCTCCTTTGCACTGCCATTCTCGCATTGGTGTCATCAGTCACAGAGGTCGTTGCACTAACAATGTAGGTAGCTAGGACACAATATCTTTGGTTGACCTCAATCAACGGATGGCCACAATGAACAAGGGATTAGTGTAGGTGGGTGCTTGATGGTCAACTTCAATGCAGTGTCTGAAAGTCTGTTACTGTTCTCTGTTCTTTCATGCCTTGAAAAAGTATTCAGACCCCACCAATTTCACAGTCTCATTTTCTAACATTAAAATATGTTGAAGTATGGTTTTTGAGCTAATCTAATCATTGTGCATCATGTCAAGTCAAAAGAAACTTTCCAAACCTGTCAACAATTTAATAAAATAAAAAAAACAAAATTGTGAGGCTGAATCAGTATTCATGACCTTTGTAATTACTGTGCTAACTTTCCTCAGGTGTAATTCATGCATTAATCTACCAACTTGCCCAACCTGTTGATGTGGAAAATTGGAGGATCACCTTTTTCCAATAATTCACAAGAGTAAATTCTCATTTCTTTTTCTCTCTCTCTCTCTCTCTCTCTCTCTCTCTCTCTCTCTCCCTCTCTCCCTCTCTCCCTCCCTCCCTCCCCTCCCCTCCCTCCCTCCCTCCCTCTCTCTCTCTCTCTCTCTCTCTCTCTCTCTCTCTCTCTCTCTCTCTCTCTCTCTCTCTCTCTCTCTCTCTCTCCTCTCTCTCTCTCTCTCTCTCTCTCTCTCTCTCTCTCCTCTCTCTCTCTCCTCTCTCTCTCTCTCTTTCTCCGCCCCCCCCACCCCCCACCCCCACCCCTTTGCCCCCTTGCCTAATAGTATGGTAGATTTTCAACAGACCAAACCAAAGAGCATTCAGGACAAGTCAGGGGAATGATAATAGAGAAGCACAAATCTGGGAAGGGTTTAAAATAATCTCAAAGACATTGAACATACCTCAGAGCTCATTGCATTCCATTCTGAAACCACAGCCACACTCTCTAGGTCAGGCTGCCCCTGTAATTTAGGAGCCTTCTTCTCAATGGTAGCACTGAGACGAGAGTATGGCCTGGATGGTGGGAGACCTTGATGACAGATGCTGCTTTTCCGTGACAGCGCTCCTTGTAGATTTTCACAATGGTGGGCACAATCACTAATAATAAAGGAGATTTTTAGTAATAATAGTTAAACATGGTTAAAATTAAAGGCAAGGCAGTAAATCATGGGAATCTGATATATAGATTTTAGTTAATTTCCTTTTGAAACTATTTTACTGAAAGTTTTTCAAGTCACAAAATAAAAGCAGGTGATACATTGGGCTATCTTCAATTATCAAAAACTACATTGGAGCTGCTTCTATTGTTTTTCTTGGCATCAGATTGTTGTTTTATTGTGAAAATAGATTTCAGCAAACTGCCATCCCAATACATGTCAATAAAATTAAGCAAGATTTAATGTTACACAGAAATAAGAGTCAATAATAATCTTGGAAATTGAGAGAGCTGAGTGGGTGTCATTGTTAGCATGGACTCATTGCTGTGAGGACCGAATTCTTTGCTGTATTGTCCTACGGTTCTATGATCACAAAATACCAATCCTGAATGATAATATACAGTATGCTTGCATAAGAACCATCAAGTATGTTTCTGAAAACAGAATATGTGGCAAATGAGAAAGCTATATGTAATCTGTTAATATCACAAATACAGTAATAATATGAACATTTTTCCATGAGATATTGTCAGTTTAATACTTTTCCTTTAGATTTTCCAGAGTAATGGGAATCAGCTACATTCCATAACTTGAGGCTGATCCACCTAATGCCAACTTAATCTGAAATATGAATATGGAAACTAGGTTGCATTATACAGATTGTGAAATCACTGCAAAGCATATGAAATGTGTTACTTTGTGGCCAACCCAAAAGATGTAGGCTACAGAAGCAGAAACTATGAAGTTCTGGCAAACATTAATTTCATTAGGGCCAGATTTAATAACTATGGTCTAATCAAGGGAGATATGCATGTTAATGTTACCAGATTCTCTAATTGATTAGAAAACATCAGGATACATTTTCTGGCAGTATTTTCTGTATCCTCTTTGGTTAATTAGAGGCTGTTTTGGGATGGTAAAATCTCTTGGAACTCTGAAAGACTTAATATTTTTAAACATTTATTTGGCATATGTTTATCAGACTGGCAGCTGATACAGAGCTGTATAATTTTCCCTCTCTCAGCCAAGCTGGTTCGTCCCAATAGAAAGAAATAAGCCAATATGCTGGTGCCAGCTTGACTGGAAGGGCTAGCAGCACGAAGACCTTCAGTTGGTCTGTCCTTTGGGATTCTACTTCAAAATTGGTTGCCAATCCATGCTGACAATCACAGTCCATTGCAACATTGCATCTGCGTTTTTGGTGGCAATATTTTTAGTGCAATAGTTACTAGTATCCCACTCTAAGTTGTTCTTCTGCTGAAAGATTTTGGCAGCATTGGGGTTATATTTCTCAAACCCAGCTTCCAACATTGATAATTGCAGGTAGCTCCATCTACAGTGTCTGGTAAAAGTATTCACCGCCCAGGCCTTTGCTCATATAAGTCAGCACTACAACCAGTGATTTTGATCAATTTAACTAAGAATTTTGATTTGTGAGTCACATGCTCCTTTTTTCACAGTAGAACTCAAACACCGGGGAAAAATGTAAAGCATGAGAAAGTAAAAATTCAAAATTGAAATGCCAGCAGTTCAAAAGTAGTCATCTCTCTTTGTTGAACTTAGTTGAACGACATCTCACAGCTATTACAGCCAGTAGTCTTTTTAGATGAGTCTCTTTTAGCTTTGCACAATGTAGTGGAGCAAGATTTGCCCATTCCTCCTTGCAAAATTGCTCAAGCTGTGCCAGATTAGTTGGGGAGCAACTATGGACAGCAACATTGAGGTCTTGCCGGGGATGCTCGATCAGGTTAAGGTCAAGACTCTGTCTGGGCCACTCAAATGCATCAATTAGTTTTATTTGAAGCTACTCAATGGTTGCTCTGGCAGTGTGCTTTGGGTCATTGTCCTGCTGAAAGATAAAATCCCTCCCCAGTTGAAGCTTTCTCGCAGAGGCTAGCAGGTTTTATCCAGGATCTCTCTGTATTTAAGAACATTCATCTCCCCATCAATCCTGCCTCAGGTTTCCAGTTCCTGATGCTGAAAAGCATGATGCTACCCTCACATACTTTACAGAAGGGATGGTGCTACCTGGCTGATATGCAGTAATAGACTTATGCCACAGTTTCTGATTAGTATTGAGGCCAAATGTTTCACTTTAGTCTCATCTGACCACAAGACAGAATTCCACACCTTTACGGGATCTTCTAAGTAATGTTTTGTAAAGTCTATATGGGCAAGGATTTTTTTTTCAGCCAGAGCTTCTTCCTTGCCACTCTCATAAATAACCCTTTTGTGCAGGGGTTTAGAGGTTGTGGAGCAATCTCCAGTTGCAGGCACTGATTTCAGCAGCTCACTCAGAGTGACTGTTGGCATCACAGCAGGCTCCCTTGCAGGCTCTTTTACCAGAGGGAATAACTTCACTCGCCCATCACTGAACTGTTTCCACAGTCTATGGACTCACTTTTAAGGACTCTTCATCTATTGCTTATTTATTTATTATTATTATTTTCTCTCTTTCTTTTTGTACTTGCACAGTTAGTTGTTTTCTTTTTGCATATTGATTGCTGTCTGTCCTGTTGGGTGCAGTCTTTGATTGAGACTATCATGTTGCTTGTATTTATTGTGATTGCCCATAAGCAAATGAACCTTAGGGTTGTATAGGGTTAACAAATTTGATGACATATGTTGGCGATATTAAACCTGATTCTGATATATGTATTTTGATAACTTGTTTACTTTGAACTTTTTGAATCTGAATGTATTTATTGTGAAAACACTTAGACAGTGAGTGAGTCGTCATTTCCTGAGACTGTAACTTTTTAACTGTCCCTGGACAAAAGTAATATTTAAAACTGTTTACTGAAGCATACAATTGAACATACTGTGTTTGACTTGCATCATTTAGTACGTATTACTTTCAAAATATAATTGGAAATTGGGAGGGTGAAATGCCCCAAGATAACATGTGGAAAAAAACATAATGTAACTACATTTTTCCTTTACAACACAGGTGCAGTTTTAACCACAGCACAAAATTTCCAGCTGGTATACAGCTGCTCATTATAGTGTGTCACAACAGCAATTGCATCACTTACAGTACCTTATTGTGAGCACATCCATAAAGTGAAGGAGAAAGTTCCTTAGTTCTTTACTTATCTTCCCAGTCAGGCTGTTCTCATTTTGATCGTCAATTTTAGATAATTATTTAATATGTCTATAAAAATTTCAAATTAAACTTTGCAATAATTAGCTACCCCATAGGCTATCCAATGATATCAATGCTGTTGAATTTGTCCTGATCTTGTACAGTCAAATTTGATGTAATATAGGAATAAAATTATCAAATAATGTAGCAAAGAAACAATTATACTTTTAATTAAAAAAGGCTTAGGGACTCAAAAGCTATACTTGGTAACATTTGAAGATATTGGAGATTAAATTGGTCTGCATGGTAGCTGTTTATCAGTGTAGTTAAGTGTTTGATGATTAAAAATAGCACTGAAGTGCAGGTATACACAAGGAATTCTGCAGATGCTGGAAATTCAAGCAACACACATCAAAGTTGCTGGTGAACGCAGCAGGCCAGGCAGCATCTCTAGGAAGAGGTACAGTCGACGTTTCAGGCCGAGACCCTTCTTCAGGACTATCTGAAGAAAGAGCTTTACTAGTCCTGATGAAGGGTCTCGGCCCGAAATGTTGACTGTACCTCTTCCTAGAGATGCTGCCTGGCCTGCTGCGTTCACCAGCAACTTTGATGTGTGTTGCTTGAAGTGCAGGTACATACTTTTGATAGAAAAATGTGGATGATGCAATCATGGTAAAGATCATGATATATACTACTGGACTAGGCATGCCCAGGCATCATCCCTGAGGAAGATGGCAGAGCTTGTCATCGAAACCTCGGTTGAAATCCATACCTGTACCTGGGTGAGAGCCCGAGAAGAGTTTATTTGTCATATACGCCAAGAAAGCAGTAGATCCTTTTTCATGGTAAAGATTAGTGTGCACATTGATGGCTACCTCATGACAGCAAGAAGCATATAGAGTAGGGTTATGGTGATGCAGTCCAGTGTACAATCGTGGATTTCTGTCAAAAATTGCCACTTTCTAATTGTGTACATCTGAGAATTACCTGTGTTAAATTAAATATTGGTACCTCACCAGTGTTAGCTATCTTAATGTATCCTCATTATCAGTAGATAAAAAATAAATGCCATGATATGATTTAGTTAATGGACACAATGTAGTGGCTTTTGTGTGTCCACAAAGGTAATTCACTGTAGTTGTAAAGGATAAAGAGTTCAGGTGCTATTTTAGGTCCAGATTGAAAACACTTGAGAAGAATGTAACTGAACACTGACACAAACAAGGAGGTGACAATATCAACAGTTCCTTGGTCCGAGAGGTAAGTTCTTACTAATATTTCGTAATGTCCCTGTTGATTTCTTCATCATCTATTGGTTATGAAATATTCTTTCATGGCATACAACTAGTTATTGAAACAACAGTATAGGATGCAAAGTCAATTTGATATTTTGGGGTTTTATGAAGGGGTTTGGCGGTGAATTAGCATTTAAATTACTGGACCAGTAACATAAAAGCTTAGCAGATATTCAATTGACATTCATATAACAACCTGGAATTTTTAAAAACAGATCAATATCAATGGCCATAAGATTTTTATAAATATCCATTTGTGATGAGAGTCCTTCATGCAGATAGTTTAGATCCTAACTGGAGTATCAGACTGGATTGAGAACTGAGCACAAAACAAACACGAGATGATATCACTGGTAGGGCTTATGTTTGAGCCCTGAGGCTCCATTCAGGTGCTCCTTAAATACTCAATTCTTGGCACCCAAAACATGATCGCTAATTAGTGGGACGGCCCCAAATCTTTAAAGGGGCCGAGCCAGCCATCCATATTCCGGAGAGCTAGTTTACTGTCCGGAAACTGGCACGGTTGGGTGCGTATCGTACCACCACTTGATTCACTGATACCTTCAGAAGACTTAACCTGCCATCGTGGCCCGAATGCAATTCCTGGCCAAATGTGGTTGATTGCAATAGTCTTAAAATCCACTCAATTGTGTGACAGCTGTTGTGACAAAACAGGAAAAGAGTACAACCGAGCAGACCACCTGCCAACCGACGGACTTAATTGGATGCAGCAAGTTGTTCTGCTCCAGTCATCTTTCAAAATACTCCATTAAGGGAGGTCAGTTTGCTCAGCCTGCAACAGCCTATATCAATTGAATGAGTAAAATATAGGGACTGATGTGAAAATTGAAGAGCCATCCCAAGACTAGCTGAGCAGCTTGACACAGTCATGTTCACTGAGTCAAACCTTACATACAATATTTTAGAATCTTCCTTCAAATTTCCTGGGTACATGGTTTTTCACATAATTTTCTCCACATCCCAGCATTTTGTTTATATATCAGATAATATACTTGCTGAAAGGATTTTTCATGGAATTGTTATTTGATATACAATTGTGTGGTTGGGAATCTTTCGGAGGGTAGGCCTCAAAATCCCCGGCCTTGCCTGCTTTTGGCGACCGAGAAGGAAGTCGAATCGTTCCGACAGAGATGGCGCTCAGTACTCGGTGTCGGAGAGCTGATCAGAGCTCGATGTTTTCGGATGACTCAGAGTCGGATTGTGGTCGGCATGGCAGGGAGAGTTTTTCTTCCTTCTCCCGTCTGCATGAGATGTGGTACATTTGAGAAACTTTGAACTTTACTGTGCTCATGGACTTCTTCATCAAGTTATGGTATTGTGCACTGTTGTAGCTATATGTTATAATTATGTGGTTTTGTCAGTTTTTTCAGTCTTGGTTTGCCCTGTGTTTTGTGATATCACACCGGATAAAATAATGTATCATTTCTTAATGTATGCATTACTAAATGATAATAAAAGAGGACTACGTGTCTTCATAATCTAAATTAATTTGCACGGCGTAAGACCCTGACAGAGCAGCATATGTAAAGTTAACATTCTTTAAAGTTAAAGTATGTTATTGCATTATAAAGAAAACATTAATTATAATGCTTTTAGCACAATTCTGCTTCACGATTGTGTTAATGTTTATTCTGTAAAATAGCTGATCCTCCTTGAACATAAGAAAGTTATAAATACATGCTCTGTCAAGCACAAGAATGTACTATTCAAGGATTTAAAAAAACTGTCAGATTAAACATACTTTCTGCAAGGCTGCACAACCAATCATTAGTGAGCTGTGCCAACCATAAGACCTACATTGCCTTAGGATGAAGGTAAAGCTAATTTACTGCAATACAAATATCACCTTAAGGCTATCTTTGGACAAACTGTTCTCTTAATGGTAGTTTTGAAATGTGATTTACTTCTAGTATGGACCTGATTCTTCTAGTACATTGTATATCTGTTGTAACCAGCCAAACTAATGTACCATTGACAGCAGAATAAAAGATGAGTGAAATTCAACTTTGGTAATAGATTTAAACAAGGTGGTGAATCTGAGACCATAAGACAAAGGAGCAGAATTAGGCTATTTGATAATATATCAAATGCTGATTCTTTTTTCCCCTCCTGAGTCCCACACCCCGGCCTTCTCCCTGTAACCTTTGATGCCGTGTCCAATCAAGAACCTATCAATCTCCGCCTTAAATACACCCAACGACCTGACCTACACAGCTGCCTGCAGTAATAAATTCCATAAATTCAACACCCTCTAGTTTCTCTGCATCTCTGTTTGAAAGGATGCCCCTCTATCCTGAGGCTGTGCCCTCTTGTCCTAGACTCTCCCATCCTTTCCACATCTACTCTACCTAGGCCTTTCAACATTTGAAAGGTTTTAATGAGATTCCCCCCCTCATCCTTCTAAATTCCAGCGAGCCATCAAACGTTCCTCATGTAATAACCCCTTCATTCCCAGAATCATCTTTGTGAACCTTCTCTGAACCCTCTCCAATGCCAGCACATCTTTTCTTAGATGAGCTCAAAACTGTTTACAATTTATTCCCTATTCTAAAACTCACTGCATTTTCTTAGTCATTGACTATTGTGCAAAATAGTCTGCCAATTCACTGTTATCATGTCATAACGACAGCAACAGTCAAATTTCATGCCCAATAATCCTGAATTGCTTATGCATGTCTTTGCTTTCCACAAGCTTTCAGTTTTGAAAATTCATTCAGAAACCTGGAGATTCTCAAAAGCACAAAGATTCTGCAGATGCTGGAAATCTTGAGCCACACACACAAAACGCTGGAGAAACTCAGCAATTCAGGAAGCATCTATGGAGGTGAATAAACAGTTGACATTTCAGGCTGACAACTTTTATCAGGACTTTCATCAGGCAGAAGCCAAAAAGGGCAGATAATAGAGGGGAGCAGTGTGCAGGGTTTCATTGAATTCTCATGAAAAAGAAGATTTAAACTTCTTCAGGATAGGTATACCTCGAAGAGACTTTGCAGTGGAGCTCTGCCTCCTGTATTTCCAATCCTGATGAAGGGCTCAGCCCAAAACGTCAACTGTTTATTCCCTCCAAAGATGTCTGACTTGCCGAGATCCTCCAGCATTTTGTATGTGTCGCTGGGGACTCTCCGATCGGTTTCTTGCTAGGAGCATCCCTCATAAGTTCTGTTATTGATCTTAATTTTTTTCAGCTGTTTGTCAATATGCTTGCACATTTGATAGAACCAAGTGGTTCTTGTTGAGGTGTGAGGGTAGAAGGAAAAGAGTAATTAATATGTGCAATTTAAATTAAAATAAGCACTACAATGTAGTAGGTTAAAATTCCTCCGGTCATTTACACAGGGTCACTTTCCCTTTGGGTATCACAGTATCTTGACCTTGCCCAACCACAATTTCATGTTTGTTCCCACCCAGACAACGCAAATAGTTTTCTTTTAAAAAATAAGTCCTGCAAATAACCAAAAGGGGTAGAAATGATGGATCCAAATTGGATTCATGCATTCTACGGGAAAAGTGATATGAATAGTTTAAATGATTCAAAAAATGAAAATCTGATCATTTGATCATGGAAATCGAAATACTGTACAGGACTTAGCCCTCGAGGCTGTTTTGCCGCTCATTGAGATCAATGTGGTTTCTTTTTTTAAATTCCAAAGTCTGCTTGTTTTCGCTCTGTATCATTTCGTATCCTGGAATTTCACAGATTTAGCCATCTTATTTAACCCCTTCCTTTCCAGTCCTGATGAAGGCTGTTGGCCCGAAACATCGCAGGACTTCTTACAAAACTCAGTTGTAAAAATCTGGTGGGAACAACCATGAAAAATCTGGTGGGAACAAAAATCAGTTACAAAAATCAGGTGGGAACAAACATGAAACTTAGAAACATGAAACTTAGGCTGGACAAGATCAAGATACCGCACAACCCGAAGGGAAAATGACTGTGTGCAAAGACCAGAGGAATTTTTAACACAAGTTATTCGGCAGATGTTGAGCAAATCCGAAGCAACACACACAACATTCTGGAAGTCAGGCAGCATCTATGGAAGTGAATAAACTGTTGACGTTTCGGGGCGAGAAATTTTGACATACAGCATAACAAGTTATTTTGCATTTTAATTTAAATTGCAAGTATTAATAACTCTTTCCCCCCATAGCTGCTGTCTACGGCGGAGAGGCTCCGGGTGTCCGAAAGATGACCGTCCTGCAGCCGGCGAGCCGGCGAACACATCGCCACATGGAAGTCCGCGCAGCGCGGCTACGTGACAAACACTTCCGGGTGGGAGGGCGCGCGCTGCTGTCCGGGACCAGGTAGACCCAAGCGCCAGGTTGGCGGCGGCTGTTGAACAGGTGAGCAGTCGGTTAGCCTCCTAGGTACCGGCCCCTGCCCCTGCCACTGGCCCTGGCTCCAGCAACAGCAATAGGAGCGTGGTAATGGCGGAGATTCGGACCGCCCGGAGCCCTGTGTAGGATTGGGAGATAAAACTTCTGCCTTGGGATAAACGTAGGCCTGGGGGAGTTGTGGTTCGTTGACGGTATCTGGCGCTGTTCGCCGCCACCGAGATGCCCCATTGCTCGTCGAAAAATGCCTTTGATCAAAGTTGAGCGGAGAGTAAATGTCGGTACCGCAGTTGTTGTGTTCTGGGAGATCTACTGCAGTATTTTCAGCCTTATTTCCTTCTGTCTCCAATGCCGAGTATTAGAAATAACAATGCGGGTGAATGTTTAGTTTATACAGCTCGCTCTGTTTTCTAGAGGACTGATTAAAATGTAATCGAATCCTAAAAGCACGGGTTATAACAATTATTGGGCCACTCCAATAAGACATTATTCTGCACTACAGCATCTACAACCTCCAAAAGTACACCTGGTTGATCGTAGCTTCGAATTGCCAAGTTGTCTAGCAGGGTTGGAGATATATAATGTATAGTTTTCACGGGAAAGAAGCTTGACAGGCTCATGACAACCTCTGTACGATGATGAAAAGTTCAATTGCTGGTGTTGGTTTAGTAAATTGTATTTATGGAAGCTAAGATATCTCTTGGACCAGGAACACTTTGCCACAGGGAATGATGGAGGTCATTGCTTCTTCCAAAGAGAAGTTGGGATTTAGAGAAAGTAGTGGTTTCATTGCACATAAAAGTAGTTGGACATTAGTCAAAAACCTTACTTTGGTACACTAACATTCTATATGTTGAAGGAAATAAGATTGAGGCATATTAACTCAATTACTTGTATCCACAATTATTTTTGGGATGTTTGCTGGTCACTCTATAGGTTGAACCATATCTGATGAGTTTTAAAGCTTATTTTAATGCTGAGTACAAAATAACCTAGAGAGTCTAATGTGGCTATATGCTTTGGAGTCATTAATTAGAATCATAGAACTGTACAGCACAGAAATAGGTCTTTTTGCCCAGTTTGTCCATGCTAACAACGATGCTTGTCTATGCTAATCCTGCATTAGCCCTGTGTCCCTTTACTCTTTTCTTATCCAGGTTTCTACCCAAATTCCTTAAACACTGTAATCTGGTTCCACCAGCTCCTTTGAGAGTTCTGTGTGGAAAAACTTGCTCCTTGGATTTTTTTAAAAACTTCTCTCTCACCTTAAACCCATGACCTCTGGTTTTAGACTCCTTCGCTTGGGGGAAAAAAGACTGTGACTACAACTATATGCCCCATAATTTTAAAAGCCTTCATAAGGTCATCCCTTTGAGGAAGAGAGTTCCAAAGACTCTTGACTTTTTGAGAGAAAACATTTACCTTATCTCTGCCTTAAAAAGATGACTCCTTATTTTTAAACAGATAACTGGTTCTAACTCTCCTTCAGAAGGAAACATTCTTCCCATGTCCAATCAGTCAAGACTGCCCTGGATCTTCTATGTTTCAGCTACATTCTCTTCCTCTTCTAAATTCCTGTAGATACAAACCTAGTCTATCCAGTGTTTTTTAAAAATATATTTCAAAAATGAAACTTATCCATGAAGTATATAGAAGAAATACCAAGAAAGCTCTGCATGAATTTCTTTTTGCAGTCCTGGTGTCATTCTGCCTACATTCAGTATTATAGATCCTATTCATTTGTAAAGTTATCATATTCTGTATACAGAACATGATTGCACACATGGCCTTCTTGGCCAATTCAATCTTAGAATTTGAGAGGTATTCACACAAGACTCACCCTCTCAATGTCTTGTGTATTTGCATTTTGAATGTAATCCTTCGCCACAAAGCCTCTGCGTTAGCTGCAGCAAGCTTCAGTGCTTTCCTAGCATGCACTCCTGCAGCCTGGTCTGGGCCAAATGACAGCATTCCCTCACAGAATCTTGTTGTACTGGAAGACCAAGAAGCTTTAGGCAGACCAAAGAGCTTCTTTCACAGAGTTGTTGATCTGTCAGTAACATGATGTTTGCTTTGGTATTAATCTGACCTATTGGTCAGAAAGCCTCCTATTATTTAACTGCTTGGGATGAACCACATCAGATTCAATAAGTACATTTAATGACAGAAAAATGTATACAATATACATCCTGAGGTGCTTTTTCTTCGCAAACATCCACAAAAACAGGAGTGCCCCAAAGAATGAATGACAGTTAAATGTTAGTACACGAAAGCCCCCCCCAGCTTCCCCCTCCCATGCACAAGCAGCAGCAAGGCAATGCCCCCACCCCATACCAGCAAAAAAGCATCAGCAACAGAGACGGTTGCATCTTTTTTCAGACATTTTTGCAAAGAATGGGAGCTGGATCTGAATGTTCTCAGGACCATCTGGGAGGCTGAAAGCACCATGATGAGATTTTTACTGAGGTGGTCATATCCAAAGTGCAAGCTTCAAAGAATAGATGGGTGACCACCAGGGGAAGTAAGGGAAGTAAGCAGTCAGTGCAGGGTTTCCCTGTAGCCATTTCCTTCAGCAACAAGTTTCCTCTTTAGGACACTGCTGTGGGGGTTGGGGTGGAGAATGACCTACGAAGAGACAGCAGCAGCCTCCAAGCCAGTAGCACTGTGGCTTGCTCTGATACTCAGCAGGAAAGGGTAAAGTCAGTCAGAGCTACAGTGAGAGGAGACTCAGTAGTTAGAAGGACAGACAGGAGATTCTCTGGCTGCAAAAGAGATACCAGGATGTTGTGTTGCCTCTCTGATACGAGGGTCCAGAAAGTCTCAGAGTGGCTGCAGAAATTTCTCAAGAGGGAGGGCGAGCAGCCGGAGGTTGTGGTGTATGTTGGTACCAGTGCCATGGGTAGAAAGTGGGAAGAGGTCCTGCACAGTGAGTATAGGGAATTAGGGAAGAGACTGAAGAAGAGGACCTCCAAGGTATTACTCCCTGTACCACGTGTCAATCACGGCAGGAATAGGATGATAATACAGATGAGAAAGTGGTGCAAGGGGCAGGGTTTCAAATTTAGGGATCATTGGGATCTCTTATGGGGAAGGTATGACCTGCACAAAAAGGACTGGTTACACCTGAAGCTGAGGGGAACCTATATTCTTGTGGGTAGGTTTGCTAGAACTGTTGAGGAAGGCTTAAACTAATTTGGCAGGGGAATGGGTACCAGAGTGATAGAGCTGAGGATGGGGTCATTTGGTGTACAAGTCAATGCATTGTGTAGAGGGACTGTGAGGAAAGGCAGGCAGATGATTGGGCAAAATTGCAGACAGTGGGATGAGTTGAAGTGTAACATGGGGGCAAAATCAAAAAAGGTGACAAATACAGGACTGAAGGTGATATATTTAAATGCAAGCAATATATGGAATAAGGTAGATTAACTTGTAGCACAGTTAGAGATTGGCATGTATGATGTGGCAGCATCACTGAGTTGTGGCTGAAGGAAGATCATAGCTGGGAGCTTAACATTCAAGGAGACACATAGAATCAAAACATAGAACCCACAGAGGGGATGGGTTGGGGCTCTCTTGGTAAAAGATGAAATCTAATCCTTAAGAGAGACGTGACATAGGATCAGAACATGTAGAATTGTTGTGGGTAGAGCTAAAAGACTGCAAGGGCAAAAATTCCCTGATGGGAGTTTTTTCCAGACCTTTGAACAGTAGCAAAGATGTAGGCTACAAATTACAATAGGGTATAGAAAATGCGTATCAAAAGAGCAATATTATGATAGTCATAGGGGATTTCATTGTGTAGGTAGATTGGGAAAATCAAGTTGATGCCGGAGCCCAAGAGGAGGAATTTGTAGAATGCCAACAAGATGGCGTTTTTAGTGTGGTTGAGCCCACTAGGGATTAGCTATTCTGGATTGGGTGTTGTTCAATGAACCGAAATTGATCAGAGTGCTTAACGTAAGGTAAAGAACCCCCTTATGGGACAGTGTTCATAGTGTGATAGAATTCACCATGCAGTTTGAGAGTGAAGTAAAGGGAATTACAGAGGTTTGAGAGAGAAGCTGGCCAAAGTTGATTGGAAGAGGATGCTAGCAGGGATGATGGCAGAGCAGCAATGGCTGGAGTTTCTGGGGGCAATTCAGAAGGCACAGGATAGATACATCCCAAAGTAGTAGTATTCTAAAGGCAGGATGACACAGCTGTGGCTGACAAGGGAATCAAAGCCAACATAAAACCCAAAGAGAGGACACATAATAGAGCAAAAATGTGTGGGAAGTGGGAGGATTGAGAAGCTTTTAAAAACCAACAGAAGGCAACTAAAAAAGTCATGAAGGGAAAAGATGAAATACAAAGGTAAGCTAGGCAATAATATTAAAGAGGATGCCAAAAGTTTTCTAAGATGTATAAAGAGTAAAAGAGTGGCGATAGTAGATATGAGACCACTGAAAAATGATGCTGGAGTGGAGGTAATGGAGGACAAGGAAATGGCGGATGAACTGATTAAGTATTTTGCATTGGTCTTCTCTGTGGGAGACTCTAATAGTATGCTGGAAATTCAAGAGTGTTGTGGAGCAGAAGTGAATGAAGTTGCCATTACTAGAGAGAAGGTGCTTGGAAAATTGAAGGGTGTGAAGGTAGATAAATGACCTGGACCAAATGGTCTACACCCCAGGGTTGTAGGCCAAAGTCAGGATTGTTTCCTTAAGGGAAAATGTTGCCTGACAAATCTGTTGAAAATCTTTGAGGAAATAACAGCAAGATGGAAAAAGGAGAGTCAGTGGATGTTGTTTAATTTTCAGAAGGCCTTTGACAAAGTGCCACACATGAGGCAGCTTAAGATAAATGCCCATGGTACTACAGGAAAGGTATGAGCATGGATAGAAGATTGGCTGACTGGCAAGAGGCAAAGAGTGGGAATAAACCAGGCCTATTCTGGTTGGCTGCTGGTGACTAAGGGTGTTCAGCAGGGGTTGGTATTGGGAATTCTTTTAACATTATACAGTATATCAAAGATTTGGATGATGGAATTGATGACTTTGTGGCCAAGTTCGCAGACTATACAAAGGCAGGTTGCAGAAGCAGGGAATCTGCAGAAGGGCTATGATGACTGGGAGAATGGACAAAGAAGTGGCAGATGCCTTGAAAAAATATTCAGTCCTCAACCGTTTGTTCCCATGAATGAGTATTACAGCTAGAGATTTTGATCAATTTAACTGAGAATTTTTATACGTGAATCACAAGCTCCTTTTTCCCAGTTGAGCTCAAAAAACAGGAAACATTGTAAAGCATGAAAAACTGGAAGTTCAAAAACTTAAATGTCAGCAGTTCAAAAGTATTCATCTCTGCTCACTACTTAGTTGAACCACCTCTTGCAGCTATTACAGCCAGCAGTCTTTTTGGATAAGTCTCTATTAGCTTTGCACCATTCGATGGAGCAAGACTTGCCCCTCTTTGCAAAATTGCTCAAGCTGTGCCAGGTTAGTTGGGAAATGATGGTGAACAGCAATCTTAAGGTCTTGCCAGAGATGCTTGATCGGTTAAGGTCAGGGCTCTGAATGGGTGACCCAAGGACATCAATTTTCTTCATTTGAAGCCACTCCATGGTTGCTCTGGCAGTGTGCTTTGGGTCATAGTCCTGCTGAAAGATAAATTTCCTCCCTAGTTTAAGCTTACTGGCAGAGGCTAGCAGATTTTTATCCAGGATCTCTCTGTACTTAGCACCATTCATCTTCCCATCAATCCTGACCAGATTTCCAGACCTGCTGCTGAAGAGCATCCCCACAGCATGATGTTAGCTCCAGTGTACTTTACAGTAGGGGAAAGATGTTACCTGTCTGATGTGCAGTATTAGATTTATGTTACATGTACTGCTTAGAATTGAGGCCAAAAAGTTCCACTTTAGTCTCATCCGGTCACAAGACCTTCTTCCACATCTTTGCAGTATCATCTAAGTGATGCTTTGCAAAGTCTTTATAAGCAGGGACATGTTTTTTTTTAAGCGGTACCTGTGGCGTAAAGCTAATATTGCTATCAGGTTAATTTGAAGCTTGAGTTGGTGGTAAAAGAAGGCAAGTGCAATTTTAGCATTCATTTCAGGAGGACTAGAATATGCTGAGGTTTCATAAGGTATTGGTTAGACCACACTTGGAATATTGTGAGCATTTTGGGCCCCTTATATAAGAAAATACGTGCTCGCATTGCAGAGGCTCCAGAGGAGGCTCACTAGAATGATTTCGTGGAATGAAAGGGTGGACGGCTGAGGAGGGTTTGATGGTTCGCTGGAGTTAAGAAGAGTAGGGGGGTGGGAATCTCATTGAAACCTATCGAATATTGAAAGGCCTATTAGTGGATATGGAGTGGATGTTTCATAGAAACATAGTAAACCTACAGCACAATACAGGCCCTTCAGCCCTTTTAGCATTCGATAGGTTTCAGTGAGATTCTGGTGAATACAGGCCCAGAGCCATTGCACACTCTTCATATGACAAGCTGTTCAATCCTTTGAACCCCCTCCAGTTTCAGCACATCCTTTCTAAGATGAGGGGCCCAAAACTACTCTCAATACTTCGTGAAGACACCTATAAAGCCTCAACATTACATCCTTGCCTTTATATTCTCGTCCTCTTGAAATAAATGCTAATAGCGTATTTGCCTTCCTCACCACGGAGTCAATGTGCAAATGAACCTTTAGGGAATCCTGCACAGGGACTCCCTGGTCCCTTTGCACCTCAAATTTTTGAATTTTTTTCTCCATTTAGAAAATAGTCTACCCTTTTATTTCTTCTACCAAAGCACATGACCATACACTTCCTGACACTGTATTCCATTTGACACTTCTTTGCCCATTCTCCTAATCTAAGTCCTTCTGTAGATTTTCTACTTCCTCAAAACTACCTGGCCTTCCACCTATCTTCGTATCGTCTGCAAACAAGGCCATGAATTATATCATCCAAGACATTCACATATAATGTAAAAAGAAGTGGTCCCAATACAGACCACTGTGGAACACCACTAGTAATGGTAGCCAACCAGAAAAGATTCTCTTTATTTCCATTCTTTGCTTCCTGCCAATCAGCCAATGCTTTATCCATGCTGGTATCCTTCCTGTAATACCATTGGCTTTTAACTTGTTAAGCAGCCTTGTGTGTTGCACCTTGTCAAAGGCCTTCTGAAAATCTAAATACACAACACCCTGCTGATTATTTATTCAAAGAATTTCAACAGGTTTGTCAGGCAAGATTTTCCCTTAAGGAAACCATGCTGATTTTGGTCTATTTTGCCATGTGCTTTCAAGTACCCCGAAACCACATCCTTAACCGTCAACTCCTGACATCTTCCCAATCGCGGAGGTCAGACTAACTGGTCTATAATTTCCTTTCTTTTGCCTCTCTTCCCTTCTTAAAGAGTGGAGTGACTTTTCCAATATTCAAGTCTTCCGGAACCATTCCAGAATCTAATTCTTGAAACATCATTTCTAATGCCTCCACAATCTATTTAGCCTCCTCTTTAAGAACCCTGGGGTATACACCATCTGGTCTAGGTGACCTACCTACTTTCAGAGCTTTCAGTATCCCAAGAACCTTTTCTCTAGCAATGGCAACTTCACATACTTATGACCTTTGACACTCTGGAACTTGCACCATTCTGCTTCCACAGTGAAGACTGATGCAAAATACTTACCAATTCATCTGCTATTTCCTTGTCCCCCATTACTACCTCTCCAGCATTATTTTCTGGTGGTCCAGTATCCACTCTCACCTCTCTTTTACACTTTATGTACCTGAAGAAACCTTTGATATCCTCTTTAATATTACTGTCTAGTTTACTTTCATATTCCATCTTTACCTTAATGACTTTTTTAGTTGCCTTCTGTTGGCTTTTAAAAGCTTCCTAATCGTCTTACTTTCCATTAATTTTTGCTCTGTTGTATGCCCTCTCTTTGGCTTTTATGTTGGCTTTGACTTTTCTTGTTAGCCATGGTTGTGTCATCTTGCCTTTGGAATACTTTTTCCGTTTTGTGCTGTAATTATCCTCTGCCTACCGAATTGCTTCCAGAAATTTCAGCCATTGTGCTCTGCCATCATCCCTGCCAGTGTTCTTTTCCAGTCAGTTTTGGCCAACTCCTCTCATGCCTCTGTAATTCCCTTTACTCCGCTGTAATACTGACTTTATCTTCTCCTTCTCAAATTCCATGGTGAATTACGATTACTTGCCTCTAAAGATTCTTTTACCTTAAGCTCTCTAATCAATTCTGGTTCATTGCATAACACCCAAATTCAGAATAGCTGATCCCTTAGTGGGCTCAGTCATAAGCTGTTATAAAAAGCCAGCTTGTAGGCATTCTAGAAAATCCCCTTCTGGGGAAAATCAGATAGGCGCCAGATCCCAAATCTACCTGCATGTTGAAATCCTCCATGACTATTGTGACATTGCCCTTTTGGCATGCATTTTCTACCTTTAGTTGGCATTTGTAGACCACATCCTTACTACACTTTTTGGGGTCTGTAGTCTGACTTCAGAAGACTGATCTCCTCTTCCCTTCCAGTCCTGATGAAGGGTCTTGGCCTGAATCGTCGACTGTTTACTCTTTTTCCATAGATGCTGCCTGGCCTGCTGAGTTCTTCCAGCATTTTGTGTGTGTTTCTCTGAGGGACAGGTAGTGTGGCAGTAACCAACAGAATGGAACTTAACGCAGTAACGAGGCCAGGCCCGTCTTTCACAACTCTGAGCTAAGGCAGAACCTTTGCATGTAGTGACATTTGTTGATTGTGCATTTCAGGTCTGTACACAGCATGATGAACCCACACACAAATATGGTTGCTAGGGCAAGGGCAACTAAGGCATTTCTCCCTGCTGTCTGGAATATTGTGTTTTGCAACCTGTTGGAAACATTCATTTTAATTGGCAGATGAAATGGAAGATGGCTTGAGTAATTATTATGATGGAGGAATGGTGTATGGGCCACACCTTTGCCAATTACAGAAACTGAAAGCATCTTGCACCTGAGGACCACGTTTATGAAGAGTGAGCGCTCTTTCTGTAGTCTGCTATCTGTTTCAGCCGATTCTTGTTACGCACCTTTACCGCCATAATTTTTCATTAGGTAATCTGCCCATTCAGTTATCATTTTAATAACCTTTGAATGCTTTCAACATCTTTTCACATTCATTAATAGGAAGATGAATATTCAGTGCAGTGCAGGTGGCCCAGGTGTTACGAGAGGCAGGGATGTTGTGTCCTAAAAACATGTACAATGATCTTCTGTAACACAAGACTGCATTAACTGCAATTGTCAATAAATGAAAGTTTAAATAAAATTAATTTTATGCTAATTTATTTACTTTCAGAATCAGGTTTATTATCACTGGAATGTGTTGTAAAATTTGTTATCTTAGCAGCAGCAGTTCAATGCAATACATATTATAGAAGAAAAAACAAAGTAATAGTAATAAATAAATAAATAATTCAATTACAGTATATATATTGAATAGATTAAAAATCATACAAAAAAACAGGAATAATATATATTAAAAGTAGTGTCCAAGGGGTCAATATCCATTTAGGAATTGGGTGGCAGAGGGGAAGAAGCTGTTCCTGAATTGCTGAATGTGTGCCTTCAGGCTTCTGTACCTCCTACCTCAGATGGTAACAGTGAGAAAAGGGCATGCCCTGGGGACTGGAGGTCCTTAATAATGGACACTGCCTTTCTGAGACACTGCCCCTTTAAGTTGTCTACGGTACCTTGTAAGCTAGTACCCAAGATGGAGCTGACTAAATTTACAACCCTCTTTCAGTCCTATGCAGTAGCCCCTCCATACCAGACGGTGATGCAGCCTGTCAGAATGCTTGCCATGGTACATCTCTAGAAGTTTTTGAGTGTATTTGTTGACATACCGAATCTCTTCAGACTCCTAATTGAAGTATAGCCACTGCCTTGCCTTTTTTATAACTGCATCAATATGTTGGGACCAGGTTAGATCCTCAGAGATCTTGACACCCAGGAACTCTCTTCACTTCTGATCCTCTATAAGGATTGGTATGTGTTCCTTCGTCTTACCCTTCCTGAAGTCCATAATCAGCTCTTTCGCCTTACTGACATTGAATGCAAGGTCGTTGCTGCGACATCACTCCACTAGTTGGCCGATCTCGCTCCTGTACACCCTCTTGTCACCATCTGAGATTCTACCAACAATGGTTGTATCACCCGCAAATTTATTTGAGCTATGCCTTGCCACACAGTCATGGGTGTATAGAGAGTCAGACAGTGGGCTAAGTACACACCCCTGAGGTGCACCAGTGTTGATCGTCAGCGAGGAGGAGATGTTATCACCAATCTGCACAGATTGTGGTCTTCTGGTTAGGAAGTTGAGGATCCAATTGCAGAAGGAGGTACAGAGGCCCAGGTTCTGCAACTTCTCAATCAGGATTGTGGGAATGATGGTAATAAATGCTGAGCTATAGTCGATGAACAGCATTCTAACATAGTGTTTGTGTTGTCCAGGTGGTCTACAGCCATGTGAAGAGCCACTGAGACTGCATTTGCTGTTGACCTATTGTGGTGATAGGCAAATTGCAATAGGTCCAAGTCCTTGCTGAGGCAGTAGTTCAGTCTAGTCATGACCAACCTCTCAAAACATTTCATCACTCTAGACGTGAGTGCTACCAGGTGATAGTCATTAAGGCAGCTCACATTATTCTTCTTAGGCACTGGTATAATTGTTGCCTTTTCGTAGCAAGTAGGAACTTCTGCCTGTAGCAGTGACAGATTGAAAATGTCCTTGAATACTCCTGCCAGTTGGTTGGCGTAGGTTTTCGCAGTCTTACCAGGTACTCCATTGGGACCTTCTGCCTTGCAAGGCAGAAGACAGCCTAACATCGGCCTCTGAGACAGAGATTACAGGGTCATCAGGCGCAGCAGGGATCTTCACAGCTGTAATTATATTCTCCCTTTCAATGTGGGCATAGAAGGCATTGAGTTCATCTAGTGAAGCATCGCTGCCATTCATGCTATTGGGTTTTGCTTTGTAGGAAGTAATGTCTTGCAAACCTTGCCAGAGTTGTTGTACATCCGATGTCACCTCCAACCTCATTCGAAATTGTCTCTTCGCCCTTGAAATAGCCCTCTGCAAATCATACCTGGTTTTCTGGTACAAGCCTGGGTTGTCAGACTTGAATGCCACAGATCTAGCCTTCAGCAAACAACGTACCTCCTGGTTCATCCATGGCTTTTGGTTTGGGAATGTACTGTAAGTCCTTGTAGGCACACATTCATCCACACAGGTTTTAATGAAGTCAGTAGCAACTGCAGCATACTTACCCAAGTTTGAAGATGAACCCCTGAATACAGTCCAGTCCACCGATTCAAAGCAGTCCTGTTGGCGCTCCTGTGCTTCCCTTGTCCATACCTTAGTCCTCACTGCTGGTGCTATGGGCTGTACTTTGGGTGTAAAATTGGTGACAAAGCTTGGGCTACTCACATTTGTTGTGCAGCATGGGCTGTCGATCTTAGAGCTTGGCTCAGAGGTACTCAGACGTCAATGCCATTTGCTGTCCTGATGATATGGCGGAGCAGACGGATCATGTGACATACTGCTACTTCTCTTTGACCAGTGTGTCTGGGTCCAGACAACCAACCCTGCAAAAACTCATTTCAGGGAGGTCTCAACCGTAAGTCTCAACCTCAGAGCAGTCTGTGTCAATGAATTTGTTAATTTTGCAAGACATCAGATTCACAAGTGTTTTGTGAGACAGCTGACTTCTGAATTCTGTCTTAATGTGACGCACCATGCTGAATGCCCTTTCTACATCACAATTAGAATTTGGCAGCACCAAAAGCAGCTTCATCAACTGGCAGATCTCTCTGAATCTCAACTGCCCTGTGCTCACAGATTTTACTTTGGACAGCTTCCCCCAGAACTCATCAACTGGCAAACTTTTGTATTTTGGCATCAGTCTTTCAAGGTTAGTTGAGACCTAATCCAGGACTCACCTCAACATGTCTTTTACAGTCATTTAACCCACCATGGGCAATAGGAAAGTCACTGTTGCAAACAGTGCAGTGAGCAACACTGTCATTATTTTTGATCCCTATTAGGCAGGGGTACATTTCAGTGTAGTCTGCAGTGAAGTACGTTTTATATTTTCTTTTTTTGGAACACTCTGCCATGGCGCTGCAGGACACGACACTGAACTGATGAACAATGAAAGAGAGAGAGGGGTCAACTCTAAAGCCCGCCCACAGAGAAAACTGATAGGTCTACTTAGCACAATGTGAGACCAATCAGGCTGCCCTCCTCCTCCCCCCCCAAAAAAAATCAATTTCCGGGATATTGTATATAACTCACAGGCGTCAGGGAGCTGCTATCAATATGTGGGAGACTCCCGGAAGTTCCGGGAGAGGTGGGATGTCTGGGTTTCTCTGCTAAAAGCAAGAACTCATTTGAATACCCCAATCTCCCCTCAGCCATGAGACCTGTGCCGCATGACAAGAGTCTTCCAGTACCAAAGCCACCAGAGACAAGGAGTCTAGAGGAGGCTGAGGAAGATGCCATGATGCATGAGCCAAGAATGGAAAACTCATACAGAGTTGTCAATGTTGAGTAAGCCTCATCTGATAACTCATTCTGACTTAAATGGCCTGGTCAGAGTCTTGCCTCATCTGATAACTCATTCTGACTTAAATGGCCTGGTCAGAGTCTTGGGTTTGTCAAAGGCAAAAGCAGAATTTCTGAATTCAAGACTGCAAGGATGGAATTTGCAGTCACCAGGCACAAACATTTCCATGAAGGATTTTGAAATTTGAGACAGATGTTTTCCAGAATAACTGATGCCAAGATTAAAGATGACATTTTTGTTGGTCCACAAATAAAATAGGTCATTAATGACAGGCAATTCCAAGAACTTCTAGTGGGACTGGAGAAAATTGCATGGAAAGCATTCAAAATATGTTGTTGAAGATTTTCTTAGCAACGACAGAGTACTGAACTATGTGTAGCTGGTTGACAACATGCTTCAAGTTACAAGACCATGAAGAGCACACCATGCCATTAAATATTCATTTTCTGCATTTCCATTTAGACTTCTCCCCTGCAAATCTTGGTGCTGTCAGTGACGAGCATGGTGAAAGGTTTCACCAGGACTTTGCAGTCATGGAGAAGCGGTGTCAGGGCAAATGGAATCTGTCAATGCTGGCTGATTATTGTAGGACACTTGAGTGAGAAGCCTCAGGCACTGATTACAAATGAAAATCATTAACAAAACATTTTTAGTTTTGTAGAACTATTGCAAAGGATTAGCATCGTTATGTAATTAAATGGATTATATTCAATAAAAGTTAATTTCTAGTATTTCCAAATTCCTACACAATACAAGTAGTCTGAAATTATATTTGGGTTCAGCTTCAAGCAGTCTATCATAAACCACAAAAAAATCTGAGGAAGCAGCACTTTCGAAAATATTTGTTGTCCAGTGTTAGTGGTTCTAAATAGGGTGGATTGAGTATCTCAGAAACTGCTGATCTGGGATTTTCACTCTCAAGACTCTAGAGTTTGCAGAGAATGGTGCTTAAAACAAAAATCATCCAGTGAGCTGCAGTTCTGTGGATAAAAATGCTTTTTTTAAGATTGAGAGAAGTCAGAGGAGAATGGCCAGACTGGTTCAAACTGTCAGTAAATGAAATAACCATGCATTACAGCAGTGATTTGCAGAAGAGCATCTCTGAATGCACAACATGTCAAACGTCAAAGTGGATGTGCTGCAGCAGCAGAAGACTGTACCAGCTCCACTCTTGTACTTAATCAAGTGGCCACTGAGTGTACAATTCACAAGATGCTAAGCTTTAAAATATAGATAATTTTTGCAAAACATTAAAAAAAATGAAGAGGGGAGATTCAGCAACTTTAATGAGCATAAAATATTTAATCCAAGCTGAGTCCATTTTTTCCACATAATTTCTCATGAACATAAAGTTTGAAGTTATAAAATATTTTATCTTAACTAGATTATTTGTCATTTTGAAAGAGCAATTTTTTAAAGTACTTGCCATGTAGCTAGAATCAGTTTGTGATGAAGTCAAGGAAGGACACTGTCAACAATGTAAATTCTAATTCTCGTGGAGGGGTTTCAACAAAAATTTCTAAGATCCATTTCTTAATGTTGAAATATGTTGAAATAGTAAATCCCCTCCTATTATAAACACTTAAACATTTAAAATTGATGGAATAGCCAGGTTTGGATGGATTAAAGGTGACTAAATTTCTGCTAGTTCATTGTTGTTGAGTGCATGGGCAAAGTTACCAAGCAAAATAATTGAAAAAAAGCTCTTCAATACATATGAACATATGTGGCTAGTGTGATTTAAAATCTTGCTGCAAATATAACACTGCTTAGAAAAGTAGTTACAATAACAGTCATAAATACAGGAGATTCTGCAAATGCTGGGTGGCATGGTAGTGCAGTGGTTCGTGCAATTTCTTTACAGTTTGATTCCTGCCACTATCTGTAGGTCGTTTGTATGTTCTCCCTGTAACCACATGGGTTTCCTCCAGGTGCTCCAGTTTTCTCTCACATTCCAGAAGATATGTGGTTAGAGTTGGTGAGTTGTAGGTCTACTATGTTGGTGCCAGAAGCTTGCAAGCTGTCCCCTGCACAGTCCTCGGACTGTGTTGGTTGTTGATGCAAAATGACACATTTCGCTGTAAGTTTTGACATTTTTATGCACGGATCAGAAATAAAGATGATCTTTAATCTCCTGAGTAACACACACAGAAAGTGCCACAGGAAGTCAGGCAGCATTCATAGAGTTGACGTTTTGGGATGAGACCCTTCGTCAGGGCTGGAAAGGAAAAAGGTAGAAGCCAAAGTGGGTATGGTCTCTGTTATGTCAAAAACTGAAGAATCAAACATTGCCTATTCAAAAATTGATCTGTTTGTGATAACTCATAACGCCTGAATGACAGTAGCTTTGCTGGAGTGACATACTAAAACCATAAGACATAGGAGCAGAATTAGGCTACTTGGCCCATCGAATCTGCTCTGCCATTCAAATATGGTTGATCTTTTATCCCCCCCTCCTCAGCCCTACTCCCTAACCTTCTTCCCGTAACCTTTGATGCCGTGTCTAATCAGCGATTTCTCCACATCTCTGCTTTAAATGGGTGCCCCTCTATCCTGAGGCTGTGCCGTCTTGTTCTAGACTCCCTTATAATGGGAACATCCTTTCCATGTCTACCTTGTTTAGGCCTTTCAACATTTGAAAGGTTTCACTGAGGTTCCCCCTCATCCTTCTGAATTCCAGCGAGTACAGACCCAGAGCCATCAAATGTTCCTCATATGATAACCCTTTAATTCCTGGAATCATCCTTGTGAACCTCCTCTGAACCCTCTCCAATTCCAGCACATATTTTCTTAGATGAGTAGCCCAAAACTGTTCACAATACTCAACCTCACCAGTGCCTTATAAAGACTCAGCATCACATCTCTGCTCTTGTATTCTAGACCTCTTGAAATGAATGCTAACATTACATTTACCTTCTTCACCACCAGCTCAACCTGCAAATTAACCTTTAGGGTGTTCTGTACAAGGTCTCCCAAGTCCCTTTGCATCTCAGACTTTTGGATTTTCTCCCTGTTTAAAGAATAGTCTGCACATTTATTTCTACTACCAAATTGTATGATCATGCATTTTTCAGCATTGTATGTCATTTTCCACTCCCTTGCCCATTCTCCTAATCTGCCTAAGTCCTCCTGCAGCTTACCTGTTTTCTCAGCACTACCACTAATCTAATCTTGCAGCAAAGCCATCTATTTCATCATCGAAATCATTGATATACAGCATAAGAAGCAGTCCCAACACCGACCCCTACGAAACCCTGCATTATTCATATCATCCGCAAACTTGGCAACAAACCTGCTACCAATCAGCCAGTGCTGTAACCGTGCCAGTAACTTCCCTGTCATAATTTGAGCTCTTAACTTGGTAAGCAGTTCGTGTGGCACCTTGTCAAAGGTTTATATTTGGACCTTCATGAAAGTCCAAAATATACAACATCCACTGCATTCCCTTTATCTATCCTGTATGTAATCCCCTCCAAGAATTCCAACAAGTTCTTCAGGCAAGATTTTCCCTTAAGGAAACCATGCTGACTTTGTCCCATCTTGTCCTCTGTCACCAAGTACTCCTTAACCTCATCCTTAACAACTGATTCCAACATCTTCCCAATCACTGAGGTCAGGTTAACTGGTCTATAATTTCCTTTCTGTGGCCTTCCTCCTTTCTTAAAGAATGGATGACGTTTGCAATTTTCCAGTCCTCTGGCACCATGCCAGAATCCAATGATTTTTGAAAGATCATTACTAATGCCTCCACAATCCCTATAGCTACCTCTTTCAGAACCCTAGGGTGCAGTTTATCTGGTCCAGAAGACTTATTGTCCCTTAGGTCTTTCAGCTTTTTGAGCACTATCTCCCCAGTAATAGTAACTACACTTATTTCTCTTCCCTCACACCCTTCAACATCTGGCACACTGCTAGTGTCTTTCACAGTGAAGACTGATGCAAAGTGCTCATTTAGTTCATCCGCCTTCTCCTTGTCCTCCATTATTATTTGTCCAGCCTCATTTTCTAGTGGTCCTGTATCTATTCTCATCTCTCTTTTAATTTTTACATACTTGAAAAAGGTTTTACTATCCAATTTGATATTGCTTACCAGCTTCCTTTCATATTTCATCTTTTCCCTCCTAATGATTCTTTTAGTTGCTCTCAGTAAGTATTTAAAAGCTTCCCAGTCCTCTGCCTTTCCGCTAATTTTTGCTTTGTTGTATGCCCTCTCTTTTGCTTTTACGTTTGCTTTGACTTCACTTCTCAGCCACAGGTGTATAATTTTGCCACTTGAGTATTTCTTCATTTTTGAAATATATCTATCTTGCACCTTCTTCATTTTTTCCAGAAACTCACGTCACTGCTGCTCTGCTGTCATCCGTGTTAGCATCTCCTTCCAATTTACTTTGGCCAACTCCTGTCTCATACTGCTGTAATTTCCTTTACTCCACTGAAATACTGCTGCATCAGACTTTACTTTCTCCCTATCAAATTTCTAGTTGAATTCAACCATATTGTGATCACTGCCTTCTAAGGATTCTTTTACCTTAAGCTCTCTAATCACCTTCAGTTCATGACATAACACCCAATCCAGTATAGCTGATCCCTAGTAGGTTCAATGACAAACTGCTCTAAAAAGCCATCTTATAGGCGTTCAACAAACTCACTCTTTTAAGATCCATTTCCAACATGATTTTCTCCATGGACCTGTATGTTGAAATCTCTCATGACTATCATAACATTGCCCTTTTGAGATGCCTTTTCTATTTCCTATTGTAATCTGTGGTCCACATCCCAGCTACTGTTGGGAGCCCCGTTATATAACTGTCATCAGGGTCCTTTTACCCTTGCAGTTTCTTAACTCAACCCACAAGGATTCAACATTTTCCGATCCTATGTCACTTCCCTCTACTGATTTGATGCCATTCTTTACCTGCAGAGCCATGCCACCTTCTCTGCCTACCTTCCTTTCCCTCCAATACAACATGTAACCTCGGACACTTAGCTCCCAACTACAGCCATCCTTCAGCCATGATTCAGTGATGACATTTTTCACTTAGCTTTAATAACCAGAACAACATTTTAAGAGACACTAGACTGTCTGAAATGGTGTCCTTTGTGTCCTTCACTCAAAGTGATAGTTTTTGTGCCTTTATAGGACATAGAAATCTACAGCACTTTACAGGCCCTTCAGCCCACAATGTTGTGCCGACCATGTAATTTACTCTAGAAACTTAGATTAGGTTATGAGGACATGCAGTCCTCTTTTTATTGTCATTTAGTAATGCATGCATTAAGAAATGATACTGTGTTCCTCCAGAATGATATCACAGAAACACAAGACAAAGCAAGACTAAAAAAACAGACAAAAACCACATAATTATAACGTATAGTTACAACAGTGCAAAGCAATACCGTAATTTGATAAAGAACAGACCATGGGCACGGTAAAAAAAAGTCTCAAAGTCTCTCGAAAGTCCCATCATCTCACGCAGACGGTAGAAGGAAGAGAAACTCTCTTCCTGCCAGGAACTTCCGGCGTCGCAAACTTACCAATGCAGCACCCTAGAAGCACCGGACCACAGTCGACTCGAGTCCGTCCGAAAACTTCGAGCCTCCGACCAGCCCTCCGACACCGAGCACCATCTCTGCCGAGTGCTTCGACCCCGGCCCTGGCAACAGGCAATAGGCAAAGCCGAGGATTTGGGGCCTTTCCCTCCAGAGATTCTCGATCGCACAGTAGCAACAGCAGCGAAGCAGGCATTTCAGAAGTTTCTCCAGATGTTCCTCCGTGCTTCTCACGTCTGTCTCCATCAAATCATGATTGTGCATGGCCCCTACTTACAAATACGATACAATTTCGGAGCGGCCGTGCGCACTGTGTCATGCCAGCATCTTCTCCTTCCCTTCCCTGGAATTATCCTACTGCATAGCCCTCTAGTTTTCTAAACTCTGTGTACCTATCTAGGAGTCTCTTAAAATACCCTATTGTATCCACCCCTACCACTGTCACCGGCAGTGCAATCCATGCACCCACCACTCTGTGTGAAAAACCTAACCCTGACATCCCCTTTGTACCTTTTTCCAAGCACCATAAAACTATGTCCCTTTGTGTTAGCTGTTTCAGCCCTGGAAAAAAGCCTCTGGCTATCCACACAATCTGTGCCTCTCATCTTATACACCTTTATCAGGTCACCTCTCATCCTCCATTGCTCCAAGGAGAAAAGGCGAAGTTCACTTAACCTATTCTCATAAGGCATGCTCCCCAATCCAGGCAACGTCCTTGTAATTCTCCTCTGCACTCTCTCTATATTATCCACATTCTTCCTGTAATGAGGTGACCAGAGCTGAATACAGTACTCCAAATGGTGTCTAACTATATATATAGCTGTGGTATTTATTTGTCTTGCATAGTTGTCAACCATTCTACCTCACAGTGGGATTTGCCATAGTTCCACTGCTTTAGTGGGAGGAGGGGAGGAGAAGATGGCGGTGCAATGCAGTGCGTGTGGCTGCTCCGAAATGATATCGTATTTGTTAAGTAGGGGCCATGCACCTACTTAACAAATCCATCACGTTTGATGGAGACAGACGTGAGAAGCACGGAGGAATATCTGGAGAAACTTCTGAAATGCCCGCTTCGCTGCTGTTGCTACTGTGCGATCGAGAATCTCTGGAGGGGAAGGCCCCAAATCCTTGGCTTTGCCTATTGCCTGTTGCCGGGGCCGGGGTCGAAGCGCTCGGCAGAGTTGGTGCTCGGTGTCGGAGGACTGGTTGGAGGCTCGAAGTTTTCGGATAGACTCAAAAGTCAGCTGTGGTCGGGTGCTTCCAGGGTGCTGCATCGGCAAGTTTGCGGCGCTGGAGGTTCATGGCAGGAAGAGAGTTTCTCTTCCTTCTACCATCTGCGTGAGGTGATGGGACTTTCGAGAGACTTTGAGACTTTTTTTTTACCATGCCAATGGTCTATTCTTTATCAAATTACGGTATTGCTTTGCACTGTTGTAACTATATGTTATAATTATGTGGTTTTTGTCAGTTGTTTTAGTCTTGGTTTGTCTTGTGTTTCTGTGATATCATTCTGGAGGAACATTGTATCATTTCTTAATGCATGCATTACTAAATGACAATAAAAGAGGACTGTGTGTTCTCATAATTTAATCTAATCTAATCTAGTAGTGTACACAAAACACTGTTACCTATCCAGGCATAGTCAGTACTTTTTTTTTCTATCTTGCCTTCATATTGCAGTATCATCTATGATTCAGTTTTGACACTCTACCCTTTTCTCGTCTATAGCTGTTCCTCATGATCAAAGATAATTTATGTCCGCTCTGCTTCTATGGGTTGTGAAGAACTAATGAAGCTCTAATGGGAGCTACAAACTCTTCCACAGATGAGGCAGGAATTTCTCCTGGGATAAGGGAATGGATAATTTTGTTAGGTGGTATTCTTTATTCTTACTGGTTTATGTGTACACCCAATACATGGACACGTGGTTCTCAGATACTAGTCTCCATCTTCAATGGTTGTGGGCTAGAATTCCTAAGAATCAGTGGAAAAGCTGAGTATTTTAAAGAAGGCTTTGAGTATATGTGTGCTTGGTAATATCTTCCCTTTACAGAGCTTAGTATAGTATAATATATAGTATCAACTATCCCTCAATGTCAGCAAGACGAAGAAATTGGTTGTTGACTTCAGAGGGAGTAGTGGACTGCACGACCCAATTTACATTGGTGGGGTGCAGTGGAACAGGTCAAAACATTTAAGTTCCTCGGGGTCAATATCACAAATGACCTGACTTGGTCCAACCAAGCAGAGTTCACTGCCAAGAAGGCCCACCAGCGCCTTTACTTCCTGAGAAAGCTAAAGAAGTTTGGCCTGTCCCCTAAAACCCTCACTAATTTTTATAGATGCACCGTAGGAAGTATTCTTTTAGGGTGCATCACAACCTGGTATGGAAGTTGTCCTGTCCAAGACCGAAAGAAGCTGCAGAAAATGGCGGACACGGTGCAGCACATCACACAAACCAATCTTCCGTCCGTGGACTAACTTTACACCGCTCGCTGTCAGAACAGTGCTGCCAGGATAATCAAGGACACGACCCACCCAGTCAACACACTTTTCATCCCTCTTCCCTCCGGGAGAAGGCTCAGGAGCTTGAAGACTCATATGGCCAGATTTGGGAACAACTGTGATAAGACTGCTGAATGGATCCTGACCCGGATCTGGGTCGTACCCTCCAAATATCTGGACCTGCCTTTCTGTTTTCTTACACTACCTTACTTTCCATTTTTCTATTTTCTATTTATGATTTATAATTTAAATTTTTTATATTTACTAATTTTTACTCTTAATGTTTTTCATAGTTAATATTTGTAATCCAAGGAGCGGGAAGCGCAGAATCACATATCGCTGTGGTGATTGTACGTTCTAGTATCAATTGTTTGGCGACAATAAAGTATAAAGTAAGGTATCTGTTTTGGATTTCCAGCGTGTGTCAAACATGAGAACAATGTACCTTGCCTATCAGAGCTATGGGGATGAAATTATTGCAGCAAAGCTAGGAATGTCTGCAGGGACTTAATGCTGTTATTACTTTGATTATTCTTTAGCTGGTTTGGAGTATTCTTCAGAAACTGCAGGTGCCTGCAGTAGTTAGTCCTGGTCTCAGAAGCATATGGTACGGCAGAGAGACCGGTTCAAGATTCCGAACCTGAAATGTTGACTATCTATTTCTCTCCATGGATTCTGCATGATCTGCTGAATTCCTACAGCTTTTTGTGTGTTGGTTCGGATTACAGCACGTGCAGTCTCTTGTATCTCTGCTTGTCAGATCATAAATATTTTTTGGCAGATTCAAGGTTCTGATCTTATGGTGACCAAAGACTTTCCTTGCATATTTAAAGTGATGATAGATTTCCAGACTTTGCTGAAACAGGGCTTATTGTGAACCTTTTTATTGTTGGAGGGCAATGTTGTGCAGCATAAGCAGTTTGGAAAAGAAACATTGTCTTGCAGCAGTTGAGCAAACGGACCCTCCACATGCTTCGGTAAACATTAACAATGGCTTGAAAATTAGCCTCTGATTGCAAGCAAACATAAGTATCTTTGACATGTAGCATATTGTCTACAGTGATTAGGACAACCTTGGTTCTGGAGTGTAGTCTTTCCTGTTATTTCTGGACATTAGCTCTGCTCCAGGAAGAAGCTTGGTGACAAGATCGGAGACTGCAGAGCAGCAAATCACCCAAACAATCTCCAAACTGCAAATCACAGGGCCCAACAGTTCTACAATCACATTCAAGATGAAAAGCAAAGGTAAAAGACATAAGAGAAATGAAGTACATGCTTTCATGAAAAGCAAAGGTAAAAGACATAAGAGAAATGAAGTATGTTGACTGAAGGAGCATGGTATGCAGGTGTCATCTTTTAAAACCATGTATTAAACTTCAGCATGTTTTCTACACCTTCTGCTTGTTCTTTTTGTTTCGATTGTCTTTTGGAAACTGTTGGAGCCTGTGACGTGCAGTTTGAAGTTGTATTGAATGATCTAGTGCTCTGCTGTCCTTGGAGAAGACTGAGAGCTGCCTTGTTGAGAAGACCAGAGATTCTATTTTGAAGTGTCGAGGGAGATTGAATAATCCAGGTGAATGTAGAAGTCATTGGTTGCTCTCCATGGACGCCACGGGTCGACGAGTTAGTCGCCGGGTCGGTGATGTGGCGGTCGCTCTTCATGGAAGGACTGAATTTGAGTCTGACGGAAGAATGTTTTCAAAACTCATGATCTATCCAAAAGATTTATCTGAGTATTGGACTGTAGTTCATATTATTCTCCTTCAGTTTTCTGTGTTTTCTTGTTGCTGATTGCATGGATTGGGGTTCTGAGTGGGCGATATGTTAGTTTTTGTGAGAGTGAGTGGTTGGGGATTTGGAGTTTGATATTCTTGTTGGTTTTTCTGTGTGGCGATCTGTGTACAAGAGAAGGGGTTGGGGGTTTGATGTTATTGTCGCTGTTTTTTTTGCCAGGGAGAGGGTTTGGGGTTTTTGATGTTCCAGCTGTTGCTTTCCGTGTAGCCGATCTGTTAGCTTTTGTGTGAGAGAGGGAGTGGGGGTTTGGGGTTTACAAGTTTTCTCTCTTTTTTTCCTTTTCGTGTGGTGAGGGGGTTGATGTCTTTTCTTTCAATGACTCCTGTGGCTTTTTTCTGTATTTCATGTAACTGGAGAAGACGAATATCAGAGTTGTTTCTACATGCATACTTTGACAATAAAACAAACCTTTGAACCTTTTGAATGCCATCTACTCTCAAGGTCTTGTTCTTCCAGTTGCATTGTGGCTACCTTGATGGAATAAGTTACTGTAGAATAGAGTCAATGCTGGTTGCCATTCAGTGGGATTTTGCAAAGTTCCTCCCAGTGAGTGTAGACTGTTCCTCTGTTCTTCGCTCTTAGTGAAGTCTTGAGTGAGCTGGTAGTGGTGGTAATTAATTTTTAGAGTTGTGGTGGAATGTCTTTTAAATTTTGTTTTGTACTGGATGGTACTGAGCTTCTTGAGTGCTGCTCAGGCTGCACTCTGCTAGCAGATCATATTCCATCACACAGCTTGTGGAAGTTGGTAGCCTTTTGGAGATTGCTGCAGGATACTGAAATTCTGACCAGCTTTGCAGCTTTAGTATTTATAGAACTGGTCCAGGTGCACTTCTAGTGAATGGTGAGCTTAAGGTGTTGATGGTGGGAGCATAGCAATGATAGTGCTGAGTGTAGGTGATCAGGCTCTTCAGTTAGAAATGATTAATTGAATTCTGCAGATGCTGGAAATCCAAAGCAACACACATAAAGTGCTGGAGGAACTCAGCAGGTCAGGCAGCACCTATGGAAATGAATAGATAGTCGGCGTTTCCGGTTGAGACCCTTCTTCAGGAGTGAGAAGGAAGGGGGAAGATGCAAGAATAAAAAGATGGGAGGAGGGTAAGAGGCTAGCTGGAAGGTGGTAGGTGAAGCCAGGTAGGTGGGAAGGTCAAGGGCTGGAGAAGAAGGAATCTGATAGGAGAGGAGAGTGGACCATAGGAGAAAGGGAAGGAGGAGGGGACCTGTGGGAAGTAATAGACAGGTGAGAAGAAGTAAAAAGTCAGAGTGGGGAATAGAGGAAATGGGGGAGGGGGAGAGAATTTGTTTTCTGGAAGGAGAAATTAATATTCATGTAACTAGGTTGGAGGATACCCAGATTGAATATAAAGTGTTCCTCCTCCACTCTGAGGGTGGCCTCATCTTGGCTGGCACAAGAGGAGGCCACAGACCAACACGTCGGAATAGGAATCAGAATTAAAATGTTTGGGTACCGGGAAGTCCCGATTGTGGTGAATGGTGCGGCAGTCCCCCAATTTACAACGGGTCTCACCAATGTAGAGGAAGTACAACAGGTCTTTCCAATGTGATTATTGCCTGATATGAGTTGCTTTACTTGCTAATTTCCAGCCAGTCCCTGAATGTTGTTTAAGTCTTGCTCTACATTTTCAGAGGAGAAGTGAATGAGACTGAACATTATGCAGTTGTTGGATTTCCTTATATTTGAACATATGATAAAAGAAAATTCTTTGATGAAGCAACTGAAGACTTCTGGGTCTGGTACACTACCCTGATGAATGTTTGAATGAATCTATGTTCTGAGGATGAGTGATTGATCCACTCCCACTTTCCCAAGTTCTGACTGCAGCAATGGTGAATTTTCCATTGATTTCAGTGTTTTGACAGCTCCTTGAATCCACATTGATGGTATGATGACTTGACTGTCAATACAGCTCTTTTGATCTAAGGTTGTGATGAGGTTTAGAACTGAGTGGTCCTGGTGACATTCAGCCTGTGTATCGGTGAGCAGGCTCTTGGTGGCATTGTCAGGGACATGGCTTGTCTGGAAAGGTAACTTGTTCTAGACCTGAAATCTTCAGCATGGTTTGTCTAATGACCTTTATCCCAATGATCAGAGCCTTTGTCGTAGCCAGTGGTTTGTAGTAGTAGTAGTATGCCTCATGGTATTCTGGTAAAAATGACTACAACTGTCTCAACATTTTATTTGGGATTCCTATGCTGGTCAGCCAAACTCCATTATTAGAGAGAATAGTATTGTTCTTGGAGTCATTTTTCTCTCATTATTTGTTTGGTTGTTCATATTCCTGTTCTAATGTTTGGGATAGTGCATTTAAAAGAATATAGCACAGCCAAAGTAACATGGATTTTATTTTTGTTTAGAAATATGTTTTTTTTTGTTATAGTTATTAGGGGTTCTTTTTTCCTTCCTTTTTTCAAAAAAAATATAGCTTTAACATTTTGTTTTAATTATTATTGATATACTGTTTAGTTTGGTTAATAGTTTGACTCTTATTATACTTATTGATATATTGACTTGATTATTTTAATGTATATTTCTTTATCAATTTTCAATAATAATTAATAAAAAGATTTAAAAATGAGAAATATGTTTATAGAAATTAAAAACAAAAGAAAATCTGCAGGTGCTGGAAATCTAAGCAACATACACAAAATGCCGGAGGAACTCAGCAGATCAGGCAGCATAAATGGAAAAGAGTACAGTCGACGTTTCGGGCTGAGAAGTCCTGCTGAAGGGTTTCAGTCCGAAACATCAGCTGTACTCTTTTCCATAGATGCTGCCTGGCCTGCTGAGGTCCTCCAGCATTCTGTGTGTGTTGCTATATAAATTAGAAGTGTATTTTAATTGTTCTGATTTATTCCCTTTGGATTGATTAATTTGATGTTGGGTGAAAATGAATAATGGAGTATTTGTTCAAGTTTTTAAAAAAAAACCAGGTATACAGCTGTTTCAAAGATATTGCCAATGAAACATTAGGAATTGAAAATTTTTAATTAAAATTTTAATAGGTGCTGCTTACAGCAAAAATTAAATTAATTTGTTCTGTTTATTATACTGTAATAAACTAAAGCAGTTGACCATTTTCCCTGTGAAGTTAGACCAAACTCTTAGAGTACATAGTACAGTGTTTATCTTATTTAAAATAAAAACATAGTAAATGTTTTCTAAATTTTCTTTTGGTGGTATATTACTGTTATAAACATGTGATGTTTTGTTTATTGTAGGTGCACGTTGAAGGATGGACGATGATGAATTTGGAGGGTTTGAGGTACGTGTTTAAAATGTGTAGTTTCAGATTCTGCAGTTTTTCTTATACTCAGTATTGGGCATGGACCTTCATAATGATGGGTGGTACATTGTGGTAGAGTACTGTGGTTTGGTTTTGGGATTGGGTTTTAAATTTGATTTGGACAGATAGGAATAGGCTTAAAGCCATGAGGTTTTAAATATTATTAATTTATTTTATTTGGTGAGACAGCGCGGAGTAGCTTATTCCAACCCCTCAAACCACGTTGCCCCAACAACCCAACAAACCTGATTAATCCTAACCTAATCACGGGACAATTTACAGTGACCAATTAACCTACCCGTTATGTCTTTGGACTGTGGGATGAAACCAGAGAAAACCCACACGTTCCACGAGGTGGGTGTACAGAGACTCCTTACAGAACAACACCGGAATTGAACTCCAAACTCCAGAATGCTCCAAGCTGTAATAGGGTTGCGCTAACCGCAATGCTACCGTGGTGCCCGTAATTTGGCATACAGATTGCAGTTTCTAGAAAAAACTTAAACATTTGCTAGAAAGGACCTCTTTTTGGCTATACTACAGGATCAGGTAAATGGTAATTTCTTAGCGAGTGATTGTAAAGGGAGTCAAATGTTTTTTTTCTTTTACTGTTTCTAATATTTAAGGAAGCTACTGAGTATTGCATGATGTGCTTTTTATTTGGTCTTCATGTGATTGCTTTCTCTTTGCTTATCAAAGGAGACTCGAAATAGGGAATGGAACCAATTTCTCTTTATTGAATACTGTTGGCATTAGTGCACAACAATTCAAAAGGAACACTGTTTAAATTCTTTCTTCTTTTGCTACAATGATGTCATTATATCCCATTCTTTAGAGTGCTGTTCTGGACTTTCTTTTTCTTTGCACAGATTAGATACCTCTGAATCCGCTCTGATAAATTTCTACCTTTTTAGACAATTTTAGTGTGGCTCATATAGAAAGGCAATGAGCTGAAACTGCCCAACTTAATATATAGAGAGAAGAACCTTCATTTGTTTAGTGTGGTCTGGATACTAATCCAGATCCCAAGAAAGAAAGGGGAATGTGCCAAAATATACAGACTATTTAAAAGAAAAGTACTCCTTTTCATTCAACCCCTTATGTGTATTGTAGGGGCCCTTGTTGGAACGTTGACTTGGAACAACATTTTTTGTAGTATCTTTCACAGAGCCTCATGTAACAGTACCAGCACCTGGGCAATTGAGTTAAACTTTCTGGCATCCACTGTGCATTTAATTTACTTGCTGAAGGCTCAAAACAAGCCGAACAGCTTTTGTGAGCAAGTATAAATTAGCTCACGTGTTTAGTCCCAGAGTCTATTCTCCCCTCATATGATGGGACCTGCCATTTGAATAACTTGTTCAGATTAGAGTCACATTATTTACTAATGAAGATGCAAGCATTGGCTTTTCAGCAGTGCTCCATGGAGCAGGATCTGCATTTTGTTTTCCTCCTTTCCCACCTCTTTGATCTGAGAGCTGCTTAATTGTTTGGGCCAACTCACCCTACACCCATTAACAATGAAGAAGCCACTGATTGTAACTTGTCGTCTGAGTGGCTTTTACGTATGGCTTAATGCAACATTTCATAATTAAAGTTACCTACCATATCTTTGAATTTTTGCTTTAAAGGTAGTGTAAAATGTTGTTATTGATGTGTAAGACTGAGGTTTCTTGTGTTTTTTTAATTTGGTGTTCATTTCTTGGGAGAATAAGGTGTGTTCCTAGTAGCTGCATGGAAGGCAGTTTGGAAGCTAATTTTTCATTTGGAGTTGGAGGGGCGGTAAACTTCTTTCATAATGAGTAACTCTGTTCCAAGATGTAACATCCCATCAAGATATGACTTCAGAACATTTGTATGCCTAACTGTATTCAGATGGATATTTATAAAATAGGTTCCAAGTCAGCCCCAAGCTTGCTTCAACCAACACTTTCTCATCTTTCATTTGGATTTGCCTTTTTATTCTGAGCAAATTCTGATGACTCTTCATTCCTTTATGAAATATATTTAGGAAATAAGTTAGTACTGCCAAATTAAACTGTGCTTTTTTCCCTAAAAAAAATAAATGCTCAGGCAGCAGAGAACTTTGAAGATGGTGAAATGGGAACACAGTCCGTCTCCCCAGCCATTCCCTGGGCCGCATTTTCTGCAGGTAAATAAAACCCATTGATCGATTAGCTCTGGTCTCTCTGATGTGTAAACCTGTTTTCAATAGAATTTTCTTGGAAAATAAAAGCTGAGTTTCTTGTAAAAGCATTTATGTGAAAGAAGGGTTCATTAGATTAAGTGAGTAATTTATCAAATATACGTAATTATTGCTCAAGTATTCTCTGTTTCATTAGCATGTGTTTTGCCTCCTGGTATTGACCCCTGACGATTGTGAACTTTCAAAATGCCTCAATCAGTTTTAAGCTGCCGGTGATAGGCCAAGTGGTTCAGTATATTCAGATTGAAGTAATTCTCAATTGTGCTGACTGAAAATTATAGATAGATAGATAGATATACTTTATTGATCCCAAGGGAAATTAGGTGTTATTACAGCCACACCAACCAAGAATAGAGCATAAATATAGCAATACAAAAACCACAAACAATCAAACAACAAAATGCAAACTATGCCAGATGGAAGTCCAGGACCAGTCTATTGGCTCAGGGTGTCTGACCCTCCACGGGAGGAGCTGCAAGTTCGATGGCCACAGGCAGGAACAACCTCCCGTGCCGCCCAGCGTTGTATCTCGGTGGAATATGGCCGAAGTTCAACAGTAAAAAGTTCAATATCCAGTCTACAAACATGTTCCTCGATTGTAATATGACCCGGATTGCACCATCTGTTGTTAACTAGAACAGTAACCACCCAACTCCTTTATGCTTACCACTCTCAGTGCACTTCCGGTCAGCCCGAATGGTCTGGAAGCCGTCCATGGAAAAGTTTTGATCAGGTATGTCCTCGTGCAGCCCCGTTCCAGTGAAACACATAATACTGCACTCCCAAAATGTTCTCTGACGGTAATTGATGGTAGTTTCTGGTTTCATCATAAAATCCAGTCTCACAGGTGATAAACAAATGCAGATTTACAAAAGCAGTGTTATTTGAGTTTCATTTTGTCATTCAGTTGCTGCCACCTCCCTCCCCCCACCCCCCACCATTCACTTATACCTGTATAATTTCATATTTTCAATGGATAAATAATTGGTAAGATGCTGATGAGAACTCCTTGCTCCGAAGAAGATATTAATCCTTGAGGAATCATATTTGGGAAACACTGCTGCTATCCCTTCCACTACTCTGTATTAATGATGGAGATGCAAGAGACACCATGAGACAACTGAATCTATTTCTTTCCCACGTTGTGATGTATTTTCAATTAAAACTGTACTGAAACCTGCTGTAGGTATGTGAAAATAACTTTTGAGTGCGGTCACAGAAATGAAAACTTTCTTTAATGAATGGCACGACCTAATGCAGAACATAATGAAAGACAGATCATATGTATGACTCCACATTGTACTGCTTTTCTGTGCACCTCGGTGGTTCCAATGAGTTGTGGAGTTGTACTGAAAGCAGCAAGTAGTCTTGGTGATGAGAGAAATGAGTTCACAAGGTTCAAGTTCAAAGAAAATTTTCTATCGAAGTATGTATACCATATATAACCTTGAGATTTATTTTCATGGAGGAAAACAAAGTAACACAATAGAATCCACAAACTATCACACTCAGCAAAGATTGATAAATATCCAGTGTGCAAAAGAGGACAAGTTGGGCAAATAATAAGGGAAACAAATAGTACGTAAGAGATGAGCAGCAGAATTCCCAAAAGTGAGTCCAGAGTAGCGGAGACAGTTCAGCACTGAGCTGAGTGAAGCTGGTCCAGGCTTTAGGGCAACAACCACCCCCGAAGCTGGTGGCTAGGACCCGAAACTCCTGTATCTCTTAAAAGGAAATTGCAGGCTGTGGATTGCAGAGATCAGATTTTAGAAGAAGTACCGTATATCTAATAGAATATCTGGTTGTTTTGTGAGTGACCTACAAAACATTGCTGTATACAATATGACTCTTCCCTTAGGATTAAAATTTATTGTTTTAAAGAAAAGAATTAAAAATTGTTTGGAAATTTCCAAAATGTTATGGGTGTGATTGATCCTGTTGATATGCAAGACAGTAGTTACTCTTGGTGTTTGAAGCCCTGTTCCTGGCAGCTTCTGGGGGATCAGAGCGGAACTAAGTGTCTCCGCTGATGTAAATTACGAGGTAAATTAAGGTATCTAACTTTATAATCCATCAATTGACTGAGAATTATGGCTGAGGTGAGTACTAGAAGATTTACAGATGTGAATTCATGCAAACACGAGAAAATCTGCAGTCCTGACGGAGGGTCTCGACCCAAAACATTGACTGTACTTCTTCCTATAGATGCTGCCTGGCCTGCTGCGTTCACCAGCACTTTGTGTGTGAATTCATGGTTCATTCATGTGACTTAGTAAGGATTAGTTTGGTAATATATAGTTCTTAGTCATGTTTTATGTAAAGGAGAAATCTATCCACTTCTTTGTCTCAAGAAGCATTTATATATGTATGATAGTTCAAGATGAAAATAATGAATATTGCAATGAGTGTTGTTGATACTGTGGGCTGAAACAGTTATTATTGGAGTAATTTCAGATATTACTGAGGGAATACTTATTTTCAGTATGAGCGATTTTATGCTGACTTTGTATCATTTAAAAGTACAGGTATCATGCAATCTTGGCATTGGATTTCTTTTTAAGTAACAATATATGCCAAAAGTTAACTTGTACAAACAATGAACAGGATATTTTGATCAAGTATCAGCAATATTGAATTCAAATGAAAAGTGCCTCAGGGTTGCATGTGGTCTGTTCAGATTTATAGAACATGTGGATCTTTTGCTGTTGATTTGAATTGCTTATGGGGAAAATGAGCGTGGATTTTGAAGGGAGATATTCATTCCGAAGTTAGCACCTGTGTATGTTTGAGTCCTGGCTAGGATTTGAAATGTTGTGCAGGGAAGCTTAAGTAAATATATATATATTTTTTTTATTAAGTGCAATCGTGAACAATAGCCAGATCAGAAATGCTGATCAAGTCAACTAGTTCCCAAAGAGAACTTTGATAGGCCAATCAGATGGTTTACTGCTGCTCAGTGATAGACCACAAAAAAATCATATGTACAATTAAGAAACATTAAAAAATAGTAGAAATACTGGAGTCATGATGATCATGATGAAGTCTGCTGGAGAGAGACATTTATACACATGCTGTCCTCCATAATTCAAAGAGATTGAAGGATAAGGTTGCAGAGTAACAAAATGTGACAGAAGCACTTGGAACTAAAAGCTAACCCCTACCGGGAGAAAACAGCACCTATTCTTTCCGCACTGTTCTCCAGCAGTTTAAGGACTAAGTCCAGCCAGAACATAACTCACAAGTGCTCTTGAAAGTCAGGTATTAACCCTATCTACCAACAACCAAGCATTGCCATCCTGGTCCCCTTCATGATACCCTTGTGCGCATGTGCCGGTTGTGCATGCAGCCTGTTACAGTTGCTCCATAACTTCTTACGTTTAAACTTTTTAACTTAGTTATTTGTTGTATTTTTTTTCTCACGGTAACACGTTGAAGCTGCACCCTCTTTAACATGCTGGTGGAGAGAGTTTTACTTTTTTTAGCGCTGGAATTAGTTACATTCGGAACACGTCTCGTTAGCGTGGCAGCAGGATGGCCGCATTGTTTATTCCAGGGACCAATCGATTACGATCATGCCCGCCGGTTTAGCAAACAGAGCAGCGGACATTCTGGCTGAAATCTGGAGGAAAACACACAGAGGATGCAGAGGGGGATCAAAAAGGCGAGGGAAGAGGACTGGGTCGAGACAACGGAAGCTTATGGAGAAGAGAAGTTATAAGCCATGTCTCCCCTCTCTCATCATGGGAAATGTGAGGTCGCTGGGGAATAAAATCGACGAACTGATGGCGCTTGTCAGGAGTCAGAGAACATTTCGGGAGAGCAGTGTCATGTGCTTTACTGAGACGTGGCTGCACGAGGACATACCTGATCAAAGCGTTTCCATGGAGGGCTTCCAGACTGTTCGGGCTGACCGGAATTGCACTGAGAGCGGTAAGCATAAAGGAGGGGTCTGGCGGTTCTGGTAAATAACAGATGGTGCAATCCTGGGCATATTACGATCAAGAAACGTGTCTGTAGCCCAGATATTGAACTTTTTGCTGTTGGACTCCGGCCATATTATTTGCCAAGGGAAATCGCGCATGCAATTGTGGTTGTTGTGTACATCCCTCCCTCTGCCAACCCGACATCGGCGTGTAACATCATTTACACCGTCATAGCCAGCTTACAAACCCAGCACCCGAGTGCCCTCATTACCATCTCGGGTGACTTCAACCAGGTTACCATGGCTAGAACACTGCCCAACTTCATGCAGTATGTGAGCTGTACAACCAGAGGGGAGAGGACTCTGGATTTGATGTACGCTAACGTTAAGGATGCATACAGCTCCTCTCCCCTCCCCCCACTGGGAAGGTCAGATCACAACCTGGTGCATCTAAAACCCTGTTACGTTCCTCTGGTGAAGAGTAAACCTGCAACCTCGAGGACAGTGAGGAAATGGTCAGAGGAGGCTTATGAGGCGCTGCAGGGTTGCTTTGAGGTGACAGACTGGCAGGCACTCTGTGAGCCACATGGAGAGGATATTGATGGGCTCAGAGAATGCATCAGCTTCTGTGTGGACTGCAATGTTCTGACAAGAACTGTCCTTTGTTATTCAAATAACAAGCCATGGGTGACAAAGGACATTAAGGACATCCTGAACGCTAAAAAGAGGGTGTTTAGAGATGGAAATAGGGAGGAGCTGAGGGCAGTACAGAGGGACCTGAAAGCCAGGATCAGGGAGGCTAAAGACAGGTACAGGAGGAAACTTGAGTGGAAACTCCAGCAGAACAACACGAGAGAGGTCTGAAGGGGGATGAGGACCATCACTGGGTTCTGGCAAACTAGCAACAGAGGAGCTGATGGCAAAGTGGACAGGGCCAACGAATTTAACCTGTTCTTTAACAGATTTGACATTGTGGCCCCTGTCCATCCTCCACATGAGCCAGCTGTTGTCGGCCCACAACCAACACATATTCCACTCTCCCCTCCTACCCCTCCTCACAGTTCCCCAGCCTGCTCTCATGACTATACCCCTCCCCCACACGAAACCACCACGGTGGGTTTCACGGCTGAACAGGTGAGAAGACAGCTGAAACGTCTCAACCCAAGCAAGGCTGCAGGACCGGATGGTGTCAGTACCAGGGTGCTCAAAGCCTGTGCCCCTCAGCTATGTGGAGTACTTCGCCATGTTATTCAACCTGAGCCTGAGGCTCTGAAGGGTTCCTGTACTATGGAAGACGTCCTGCCTCGTCCCTGTGCCAAAGACGCCGTGCCCCAGCGGCCTCAATGACTACAGACCGGTGGCATTGACCTCCCACATCATGAAGACCCTGGAGAGGCTTGTTCTGGAGCTGCTGTGGCCTATGGTCAGGCCACACTTGGATCTCCTCCAGTTCGCCTACCAGCCCCGACTAGGAGTTGAGGATGCCATCGTCTACCTGCTGAACCATGTCTACGCCCACCTGGACAAGCCAGCGAGCACTGTGAGGGTCATGTTTTTTGACTTCTCCAGTGCGTTCAACACCATCCGCCCTGCTCTGCTGGGGGAGAAGCTGACAGCGATGCAGGTGGATGCTTCCCTGGTATCATGGATTCTTGATTACCTGACTGGCAGACCACAGTATGTGTGCTTGCAACACTGTGTGTCCGACAGAGTGATCAGCAGCACTGGAACTCCACAGGGGACTGTCTTGTCTCCCTTTCTCTTCACCATTTACACCTCGGACTTCAACTACTGCACAGAGTCTTGTCATCTTCAGAAGTTTTCGGATGACTCTGCCATAGCTGGATGCATCAGCAAGGGAGATGAGGTTGAGTACCGGGCTACGGTAGGAAACTTTGTCACATGGTGTGAGCAGAATTATCTGCAGCTTAATGTGAAAAAGACTAAGGAGCTGGTGGTAGACCTGAGGAGAGCTAAGGTACCGGTGACCCCTGTTTCCACCCAGGGGGTCAGTGTGGACATGGTGGAGAAGTACAAATACCTGGGGATACGAATTGACAATAAACTGGACTGGTCAAAGAGCACTGAGACTGTCTACAAGAAGGGTCAGAGCCGCCTCTATTTCCTGAGGAGACTGAGGTCCTTTAACATCTGTTGGACGATGCTGAGGATGTTCTACGAGTCTGTGGTGGCCAGTGCTATCATGTTTGCTGTTGTGTGCTGGGGCAGCAGGCTGAGGGTAGCAGACATCAACAGAATCAACAAACTCATTTGTAAGGCCAGTGATGTTGTGGGGATGGAACTGGACTCTCTGACAGTCGTGTCTGAAAAGAGGATGCTGTCTAAGTTGCATGCCATCTTGTCAATGTCTCCCATCCACTACATAATGTACTGGGTGGGCACAGGAGTACGTTCAGCCAGAGACTCATTCCACCAAGATGCAGCACAGAGCGTCATAGGAAGTCATTTCTGCCTGTGGCCATCAAACTTTACAACTCCTCCCTTGGAGGGTCAGACACCCTGAGCCGATAGGCTGGTCCTGGATTTATTTCATAATTTACTGGCATAATTTACATATTACTATTTAATTATTTATGGTTCTATTACTATTTATTATTTATGGTGCAACGGTAATGAAAACCAATTTCCCCCGGGATCAATAAAGTATGACTATGAAGAAACATGTGACTTCCCTCCCAGAGATGATAGGTGTTTGTGCACTCGACTCTTGAAGGCTTGGACCCCATCGTTGCAGATATTTCCAACCACAGCATTTGGAAGGCTGTTCCAAATTCTGATAGCACAGTGAAGGAAGCTTCTATACAGTGTATAGGTCCTCGCATCAGGCATAGAAACAGCATGAACAGGCAAAGATAAACTTGATCGTGTGGTGCGTTGTCTCTCATAAGATGAAGGCAGCATGACGCGAAGGTCTGCAGGGCTGTAGCTGGTGTGCATTTTGTATAGCACAGTAGCTGCAGCAACCTGTCGTCTGTGGTGTAAGCTACTGATGGCTAACTTCTCACGAGCTGTGGCTTCATCTACACCTATAATCCTGAGAGCCTTTCTTTGAATGAAATCAAGCTGTCTGAGGACACTCTGAGGCATTCATCCATGATAAGCAAGCATACTCCATGTTACTTCGTACCTGGGCTTTGTAATGTCTATAATGTTAATTTGCTAGTTTTTATTTAAAAATGAATTGTGAATAACATGTATACTATTTAATAATAAAAGAACCCTTGATTACATTTTGGTGCATTGGCTTGCCACAACATACTCTTAATGACCTATTGAGTCCTGTACTATTTGATTATTTTTAAACGGATACCAGACACGTTAATAAATGATGTTTGTACCTCTGTGTAAAATGATCTTTTCATGTTAATTGTTCACTGCCGGCATAGCCTTAATGTTGAATGACTATAACGAAGTGGTCAGGTCCCATGTTAAGCAGTATGTTGAAATAGCAAGAGTTCTGAGGAAAAGAGAATATGTGCGGAAACCTCTTATGATTTTATATGCTCCACAGGGATTCTGAATGAGGCATCAAACTAGTTTCCCTTACTCCATATTCTTCATTAATCTGCAGGGCATTGCTCCAAGGTGCATCCATTACAAGGTAGCCTCAGAAAATACGGAAATTGATGATGAATATTGCAGTTCCATTGGTTCTTCACTCAACCCTACAACACCTGGACAGCAGAAATGCGGACATCAGGATGATCTTTAGCGACCACAGCTTGGCTTTCAATACTACCAACCTTCAAAACTAATCAATAAGCTTCAAGACCTCTGCCTCAAAACTTCCTTTTGCAATTGGATTCTCAATTTTCTCACTTGTAGACTTCGGTCTGTTTGGATTGGCAATAACAGCTCCACAATCTCCACCAGCACAGGTGTGTGCTTAGCTCCCTGCTCTGTTCGCTTTACACTTATATCTGTGTGGCTAAGCACAGCTTCAATGCCGTATTTAAGTTTGCTGATGACATCACTGTTGTTGGCTGAATCAAAGGTGGCGACGAATCAGCATATAGGAGGGAAAATCTCGCTGCGTGGTGCCACAACAACAATCTCCCACTCAGTGTCAACAAGACTAAGGAGCTGATTATGGAAAACTGGAAGAATGCACGGCAGCACCTCTACTTCCTTAGAAGTTTGTGAAAATTTGAGTTGACATCTAAAACTTGGGCAAACTTCAATAGATGAGTGGTGGAGACTGGCTGCATCAGAGCCTGGTATAGAAACACCACAGCCATTGAGTGGAAGATCCTGCAGAAAAAGCAGGGGATATGGCCCAGTCCATCATGTATGAAGTCCTCCCCACCATTCAGCACATCTACATGGACCTTTGTCACAGGAAAGCAGAGTTTACCATCAGGCTCTTGAATCAGAGGGGATAACACTCACCTGCTCCCACAGTCTATGGACTTGCTTTCAAAGACTCTTCATCTCATGTTCTTGATATCTATTGCTTATTTCTTCTTATTATTTTGTATTTGCATAGTTTGTTGTCTTTTGCACATTTGTTGCCCGCCCTTTTGGATATGGCCTTTCATTGATTCTATTATGGTTATTGGATTTATTGAGTATGTCCACAAAAAAATGAATCTCAGCATTGTATGTGGTGACACTTATGCACTTTGATAATAAATTTACTTCGAACTTTTTTGAACTGTACTGTTACACAGAGGAGAAATCTGACCAGCAGTATCTGGAGTTTGTGAATGAAGTTGAAAGTAAAATACAGATGTTAGTGGTAGCCTTCTACACAGAGTATACAATAAAACTACTGGATAATGTAAAGATTATTGCATTCAGCTACAGCAATTTTGCATTTGGATACTAATTTTTCCAAGAGGTTTTAAGAAGAGTCCTAAAGGAGGAGGGTGAGAGGTAGCTTGATTCCTTTGACACCAGTGCTTCCCGTCTTTGGATGCACGACTTAAAACTGTGATTATCTTTGTGATTTACAGTTCCATGTGTTTTATGAACCTTCTCTCTGCAACCTCCTCTAACCCTCGTCTGTTTCTGAATGCTCAGTTGATTTGGTTGTACAATTGGCATTCTTTCACTGATCTCTGGAGGCGGGCATTTCAGCTCCTTCAGTATTTTGCTCTCTGACATTCGTTGGGCAAGATGTTCTATAGTATAATTTGTTTGGGGATGGCTGGGTAGTATTTTAACATGTTGTGCTTTATGTGTTTAGAAGTCTATTAGAAATCTTGTTTTCTTAAATACGTACACACAACTCGGGAGTCCAAACTATGCACAGTATGCACTATCTCCAATTTTTGTGGCCGCAATAATTGCTTCCATTGATGGATCTGCTAAGAATGCCAGATGGTTATAGGGGTGACCACCATGTTTTCTGGCTGATGGTAAATCTTGCCATTCTGGTTGCGTGGTTGGAGCAGGAATTCATGGTTGCTGTTCCATGAATAATGGACAACTTGTTTTCCAGAAAATGATTTTGAGGCCATCTGTAGAGACTATTGAACTCCTGTGCGGTAGTTCAGATAAAGTTGAACAGTTACCTACCCTTCAGGTAATAGCATCCTCTGGAGCAGAGATGAATGTTATTTGCATACTGCAGATTTGTGGTGGAAAATTCTATGTTTAGCATTAGTCATGCATAATGTTGTTGGTATTCAGGAGTCATATTTCCGATGCAATCTCTACTGGATTTTATTCATGTGTGTCATATATTTTGACTAGCAGTTTGGACCCCTCTCAACTGGAAACACAATCTTGGTTCCTATTATTTTAATTCCTTCTATAATCTTAAATAATTGTATCAGACCATCTATTGTAGGAGAAAATAACCATAGTCTCTCTGATCTCCTCTGATAGGCTTAATCTTTTGATTAATTGAAGGGGGAGGTTATGTATACTTTATTACACTTGTGCCTCTGTTTAATATGGAGATCAAATTCATAATGAAATTTATATATGTTGGCTCCAGTTGTGTTGGGAATATTCAGTTACCTAAGGGTTTATATCAAGTTGGAATGTTATTAATGTTTTGAAGAGTTTTGGGTTTTGAACTCTCAAGATAATTACAGGAAGTGGAGCACCAAATTATAATAGATTTTTGCCAAACTGCACCTGCTTTTGTTGAAAATGAGATAAAATAATTATAATTTTGTTCTTCAGCTTGAGAGTCAAAAATAATCAGAATCAGGTTTAATATCACCGGCATATGTCGTGAAACTTGTTGTCCTAGTAGTGTCAGTACTCTGTTAATACATTTTTATGTAAATATAAATGAAATATGCGAGTGCGCGTGCGTGTGTGTGTGTGTGTGTGTGTGTGTGTGTATGTATGTATGTGTGTGTGTATATATATATATATATATATATATATATATATATATAGTTACGTATCCCGTAACTGGGTTGCCAAACCAGCAGAAATGGACCACTCGTTGGAGTCTGGGTTACTAGGAACTAATAAAGTTTTATTAAAGAAATAAGTAACACAGTACTCTAATCATAAGGATATAAATGCAACAGGTTAGCAATGATAGTACACACATGTACACAGAACTAGGGTAATAGGGATCAACTAAGCTCTATCGCAGTCTAGGGGTAAAATGATCAGTCTTAAGTGACGCAGAGTTCAGTTCAGCTTAGTGCAGTTCGCAGTGATCGCTGTTGTGCCGTTGGAGGGGGGGGGATGCAATTTGGTTCAGTCAGACCTTTGATGTCTTCACAGTGGGTTTCGGGCAGACCCTTTTTGATGTCTTCCATTCCGCTGTGGTCACCGACTGTGACCCCTCCGTTCCAGATATGATCGTTCTTCCGCAGCGAACCCGGCACCCAGGCAAGGGCGGACACACACACCAGGTTCCCACCGATCGTACCTTTATACCCTGTGAGCCTATGGTCGGTTCCCGCGAACCGGACCTCCAAACTCCCACCAACTTGTGGGGGCACACTGCTCTTTCCAGGGTCTTGTTATCTCGTGGTCTCGTGGTGTCCCGTGCCTTAGTGAACCTGTTCTTTTTATCCCCCTGCTGGGGTATCGCCTGTCCATCAAACTTCAAACCGTTCAGGTTCAAAGCAACCGGTCTGTTAATATTCTGAATTGTGTTTCTTTTCCGTTAATCCCTCTCTTCTCTCTTATTAGCATTTTGAACATTTCTCCATTGTCTCTCTTATCTCTCTCATTAGCATCAATTGTCCGATAGCTTTGTTTGGCGTCAATATTTATATGTATGTATATGTGTGTGTGTGTATGTATATTTGTGTGTGTATATGTACGTAGTGAAAAATAAAAAGGAGTAGTGGGGTAGTGTTCTGGGGTTCAATGTCCATTCATCCATTCAGGAATCAGATATCAGAGAGGAAGAAGCTGTTCCTGAATTGTTGAGTGTGCACCTTTAGGGCCCTGTACCTCCTTCCTGATGGTAGCAATAAGAACAGGACATGTCCTGGGTGATGTCCTGGTTGAAGATGAAATAAAGTTTTTACAATAATGTGAACACTAAACTAGGTGCCTTTATTTCACAATCTGTACCTCAAATGGCACATAGCATGTTGATTGTAGCCAAAGGGTTTATTGTTTTTTTTGTCTGTGTTACTGTGGATAAACACAATTTAAATGCAAGATATTGATATTGGGGAGAGAAAGTGCATTTTCTTATTGTCAAGTTGTGACACTTGGTGATGGCTGTACTGTGAAAATTTGTTTTTTGTCATATAATTATCTTTCTGTTCTGTCCATCATCTTTATAGTCTGAATACAAATGCTGACAGTCAGAGTTCAAGGGATTTTGTAATGTTAATATTTGATATGATATGATTATGAGGACACGCAGTCCCCTTTTATTGTCATTTAGTAATGCATGCATTAAGAACTGATAAAAATGTTTTTCCAGAATGATATTATGAAAAACACATGACAAACCGACTTAAAAACTAACAAAAACCACATAATTATAACATATAGTTACAACAGTGCAAAGCAATACTGTAATTTGATAAGAACAGACCATGGCATAGTAAAAGTCTTAAAGTCTCTCGAAAGTCCCATCATCTCACGCAGACGGTAAACCTCCAGCGCCGCCAACTTGCTGGTGCAGCATCCTGGGAAGCATCCGACCACAGTCTGACTCCGAGTCCGTCCGAAAAACTCTGAGCCTTCGACCACCTATTCGACATCGAGCACCATCTCTGCCAAGCGCTTCAACCCCGGCCCTGGCAACAAGCGATACGTAAAGCCGAGGATTTGGGGCCTTTGTCTCCGGAGATTCTCGATCGCACAGTAGCAGCGGCAGCCAAGCAGGCATTTCAGAAGTTACTCCAGATGTTCCTCTGTGCTTCTCAGGGCTGTCTCCATGAAATCTGGATTGTGCACGGCCCCTAGTTACACATACGATATCATTTGGAAAGGCCGCGCATGAAACATTTAGATTTACCATAGTATAATTTTTATATAAAAGTACAAATACTTTAGCTCACAGATGATAGTGATCTACTGTATTCTATGATTAGAAAGAAGATTTTTAAGAGAGAGTTTTATAGGTTACCAATTAGATAGTTTTACTTGGATTGCTGATGTTACTTACTCCAATTAATGGAAAGCAGATATAAAAATGTGGTATATTCAGGAAGTGTGGTGTGATATGTATGCTTTGTACCTGCTGAGCTGTACTTACTTTTTCAGCTTTAAATTTTACATTTGCAGGAATCAATATAGAATTGAGTTCAACTGTTTAGCTGTGCAAATAAATAATGTATAGCTATAAATGCAGTCTCTAATTTTCTTCAGTTCCAGAATCAGCTCTGAGTCTGAAAGACAGCAAAAGAAGCAGATGCAAAAAAAAAAGTCTTGGAAAATAATAATGAAACAGCAAATAATATTTTTGCTATCCTGCTTCTAGTATTCTATATATTTTAGAAGAAAACTATACCTGCCCAGTAGCAATATGCTGTGGGGCTATCTAGTAGGCTGGATTGGTGTGTGCTTTCTCCTTGGTTTGTGCCAGAGATCATCCTCCAACGTCACACATCTAGCTAGGTGAAATCATTTCACAATGTTCTGTGATGACAGCAGCAGAAATGTGCATCTAAAATGAATGAGTGTCTTTTGTGCAAAGTGCTTGATCCTTCTCAACCCAATCTAGGTAAGTGGTGCAAAATTAACAGCTTGGCTCAGCTTCTAGTACTCTTGCCTGGAGTCAGAACACATTGTTTCAAGCCCCACTCCAAACCATATATATTTAATAGTGATTGATATGTCTGTGAACTATTGACTGCTAGAAGTTTCATCTTTTATTTGAAATATTAAGCCACATCAAATGTCTTTGTTCATTAGGAAATAACTAATCTGATAGTGTTATTTAAATAGAACAAGAACAACTGGTGTTCTAGCCAATCTTCATTCAACAAATGCTACCAAGGAACGAACAGATTGATTGAAATTCACGGAACAGTGGTGTGTGTTTCAGCGCGTCCCAAGGGGATAGGGAGGTGCTAGTTCTTTCATTCATGCATCACATTTTGTTCGAGATTTTCTTGTCCAATGCAGTCAGTTTAGTATGAAGATCATGGAATAAAATACCTTCTGATCCTATTTCACTACTTCTCTTGAGACTTACTCAAGGAGAGGTCTTGGCTAAGAGAAACTGTGTTGGCTCCAAATTAATTATTGGATTTGAAACAGCTGCCTGGAATATTCATTTTGCTGTGCATTTAAAAACTCATATTGTTGTATGTATGTGAATCTGACTCTTCAGCCAGTATGTCTGTCATGATGGATTTGGTATATCCTTGCTCATTATCTTTTCTGCATATGAAGTATTTTCTCTGTTTGAATCACAGTGTTTAAACATATAGTAAGGTAATAAAACCATGTAAGTTGCAAAGCTACCCTGTGGACCATGACTCTGCTATGTTTTGCAACTCCAAAACACAAAACTGATTGAAAGAAAATACATGGAGCTGGGATAATTCATGTATGGTCTTAGTTTTACTTTTAGTGAGACTGGCACTTATAATGTGTTGGCATGATGTTTGCCATTCACGTACTTTTACATATAACCTGCAATACATTATTACATTACCACTCAAATATTACTGAAATATTAAATGCATAACTCTCCTTCCTGCTTAGCTATAAACTCCAACTCAATGTAGAATGCAACTCACTCAAGTATGTAATGTATTGCTCAGTAGTCATCTATATGAGGGGTGATTGATAAGTTTGTAGCCTAAAGTAGAAGGAGTCAATTTTAGAAAACCTAGCACATTTATTTTTCAACATAGTCCCCTCCTACATTTACACACTTAGTCCAGTGGTCGTGGAGCATACGGATCCCTTCTTTGTAGAAGTCAGTGTCTTGGACCTCCAGAAAGTGGTCCACAGCAGGGGTAATTGATAAGTTCGTGGGCTAAGGTAGAAGGAGATGAGTTATTAACTTCAAACTTTCTGCATAATCACTCAAAGAGTTGAACTGCACGTGCATGTGATCTTGAAATTGTGTCTTCCAAGCAACAGAGCGCATCTCTGTATTCATGCTGCTCCTGTTAATTGAATTGAATTGAATTGAATGATCTTTATTGTCATTATACATAGGTACAATGAAACTCTGTTTGGCTCCCTCTCAGGCAATTAAACAAAGCGGTAGATAAAAACAAGACAGTAATAGAAAAACAATATTAAATAGATAAGTAACAGGAAATAAGTTGCAGCAGCGCCAGTGTATCACAGTAATGCACAAAGTGCCGTTAGTGCAAGTATTTGAGCCCTTGTGTGTGCATGTGTGTGCTCACAGTGCATGTGTGTGCTTCAGTCATTGTTGTATGGGAGTGGTGTGATGGAGGCCACAGCCCTGGGGTAGAAGCTGTTCCTCCGTCTTATTTGTTCTGGCTTTTAGTGTCCTGAACCTTTTGACAGATGGCAGCGGGTCAAACAGGGAGAGGCCGGAGTGTGTGATGTCTCTGGTTATGCTGATTGCTTTCCTCCTGAGTCTGCTGGAATAGATGGTGTCCAGTCCTGGGAGCTCCATCCTGACAATTTGCTGGGCTGCCTTCACTACGCGATGCAGGTCCCGTCGTTCAGCGGCTGTGCAGCTGGCATACCACACTGTAGCGCTGTTGGTCAGGATGGTTTCAGTTGTGCTTCTGTAGAAGTTAAGCAACAGCTTTTGTGGGAGTTTGGCCTGTTACAGCTTTCTGAGGAAGAAGAGTTTTTGTGCCTTTTTTACAAGCAGCGAGGTGTTGGTGGTCCATGACAGCTGTTTTGACAACATAACTCCAAGGAACTTTAGGTTTTCCACACTTTCCACTACCTCTCCATGTATATGGAGGGGGGTGTGTACTCTGTCCTTTGATCTCCTGAAGTCAATGATCACCTCTTTTGTATTAGAAGTGTTAAGGACCAGGTCGCTGTCCTCACACCACTCCATAGAAAACCATAGAAACTACAGCACAGAAACAGGCCCTTTGGCCCTTCTTGGCTGTGCCGAACCATTTTCTGCCTAGTCCCACTGACCTGCACACAGACCATATCCCTCCATACACCTCCCATCCATGTACCTGTCCAATTTATTCTTAAATGTTAAAAAAGAACCCGCATTTACCACCTCGTCTGGCAGCTCATTCCATACTCCCACCACCTTCTGTGTGAAGAAGCCCCCCCCTAATGTTCCCTTTAAACTTTTCCCCCCTCACCCTTAACCCATGTCCTCTGGTTTTTTTCTCCCCTTGCCTCAGTGGAAAAAGCCTGCTTGCATTCACTCTATCTATACCCATCATAATTTTATATGCCTCTATCAAATCTCCCCTCATTCTTCTACGCTCCAGGGAATAAAGTCCTAACTTATTCAACCTTTCTCTGTAACTGAGTTTCTCAAGTCCCGGCAACATCCTTGTAAACCTTCTCTGCACTCTTTCAACCCTATTTATATCCTTCCTGTAATTTGGTGACCAAAACTGAACACAATACACCAGATTCGGCCTCACCAATGCCTTATACAATCTCATCATAACATTCCAGCTCTTATACTCAATACTTCGATTAATAAAAGCCAATGTACCAAAAGCTCTCATACGACCCTATCTACCTGTGATGACACTTTTAGGGAATTTTGTATCTGTATTCCCAGATCCCTCTGTTCCACTGCACTCCTCAGTGCCTTACCATTAACCCTGTGTGTTCTATGTTGGTTTGTCCTTCCAACGTGCAATACCTCACACTTGTCAGTATTAAACTCTATCTGCCATTTTTCAGCCCATTTTTCCAGCTGGTCCAAGTCCCTCTGCAGGCTCTGAAAACCTTCCTCACTGTCTACTACACCTCCAATCTTTGTATCATCAGCAAACTTGCTGATCCTTTTTACCACATTATCATCCAGATCATTGATATAGATGACAAATAACAATGGACCCAGCACTGATCCCTGTGGCACACCACTAGTCACAGGCCTCCACTCAGAGAAGCAATTTTCTACCACCACTCTCTGGCTTCTTCCATCGAGCCAATGTCCAATCCAATTTACCACCTCTCCATGTATACCTAGCGACTGAATTTTCCTAACTAGCCTCCCATGTGGGACCTTGTCAAAGGCCTTACTGAAGTCCATGTAGACAATATCCACTGCCTTCCCTTCATCCACTTTCCTGGTAACCTCCTCGAAAAACTCCAACAGATTGGTCAAACATGACCTACCACGCACAAAGCCATGTTGACTCTCCCTAATAAGCCCCTGTCTATCCAAATGCTTGTAGATTCTGTCTCTTAGTACTCCCTCCAATAACTTACCTACTCTGATGTTAAACTCACCGGCCTATAATTTCCTGGATTACTTTTCGATCCTTTTTTAAACAACGGAACAACTTGAGCCACTCTCCAATCCTCCGGCCCTTCACCCGTAGACAGCGACATTTTAAATATTTCTGCCAGGGCCCCCGCAATTTCAACACTAGTCTCCTTCAAGGTCCGAGGGAACACCCTGTCAGGTCCCGGGGATTTCTCCGCTTGAATTTTCCTCAAGACAGCAAGCACCTCCTCCTTTTCAATCTGTACAGTTGCCATGGTCTCACTACTTGATTCCCTCAATTCCATAGATTTCATGCCAGCTTCCTTAGTAAATATAGGCGCAAGAAACCTATTTAAGATCTCCCCCATTTCCTTTGGTTCCACACAAAGCCGACCGCTCTGATCTTCAAGAGGACCAATTTTATCCCTTACAATCCTTTTGCTCTTAATATACTTGTAAAAGCTCTTTGGATTATCCTTCACTTTGACTGCCAAGGCAACCTCATGTCTTCTTTTTGCACTCCTGATTTCTTTCTTAAGTATTTTCTTGCACTTCTTATACTCCTCAAGCACCTGATTTACCCCCTGTTTCCTATATATTTCATACAACTCCCTCTTCTTCTTTATCAGAGTTGCAATATCCCTAGAGAACCAAGGTTCCTTATTCCTATTCAATTTGCCTTTAATCCTGACAGGAACATACAAACTCTGCACTCTCAAAATTTTCCCTTTGAAGGCTTCACACCTACCAATCACATCTTTGCCAGAGAACAACCTGTCCCAATCCATGCTTTTTAGATCCTTTCTCATTTCTTCAAATTTGGCCTTCTTCCAGTTCAGAACCTCAACCCTAGGATCAGATCTATCCTTGTCCATGATCAAATTGAAACTAATGGCGTTATGATCACTGGAACCAAAGTGCTCCCCTACACAGACTTCCGTCACTTGCCCTAATTCGTTTCCTAACAGGAGATCCAATATTGCATCCCCTCTAGTTGGTCCCTCTATATACTGATTTAGAAAACTTTCCTGAACACATTTTACAAACTCTAAACCATCTAGACCCCTAACAGTATGGGAGTCCCAATCAATGTATGGAAAATTAAAATCCCCTACCACCACAACTTTATGTTTCCTGCAGTTGTCTGCTATCTCTCTGCAGATTTGCTCTTCCAAGTCTCGTTGACTATTGGGTGGTCTGTAATACAATCCCACTAATGTGGCCATACCTTTCCTGTTTCTCAGCTCCACCCATAAGGACTCAGTAGACAAGCCCTCTAATCTGTCCTGCTTGAGCACTGCTGTAATATTTTCCCTAACAAGCGCTGCTACTCCCCCACCTTTCATTCCTCTGCCTCGATCACATCTGAAACATCGGAACCCCGGAATATTAAGCTGCCAGTCTTGCCCCTCCTGTAGCCAAGTTTCACTAATTGCTACAACATCATAATTCCACGTGTCAATCCACGCCCTCAACTCATCCGCCTTCCCCGCAATACTCCTAGCATTGAAGTATATACACCTCAGAAGATTTTTACCACCACTCACAACCTTTCTATCAGCGGATTTGCTTAAACTTTCAACATCATTTATTTTCACCCCAGCCACACTGTCAGCTCTGGCACTCTGGTTCCCAGCCCCCTGCAAATCTAGTTTAAAGATGTTTGTCCAGATCAGGTGGGATTATAGCCCTAATGTGTGGGAGCACAAGTCTCTCAAAGCACTTCAAGGCTATGGGTGTCAGCGCTACAGGGTGATAGTCATTCAGGCATTTCACAGCTGATTTTTTGGGCACTAGGATGATGGTGGAGGTTTTAAGGCATGTTGGAACAACAGCTTGTTGCAGTGAGAGCTTAAATATACTTGTAAACACCTCAGCAAGCTGGTCAGCACATGCTTTCAGTACCCGGCCGGGCACTCCGTCTGAGCCAGCTGCCTTACTTGCATTCACTTTCCTCAGGGTGGATCTCACCTGATGTTGCTTAAGGACCAGTGTGGACTCATCGTCAGGTGGGTTGATGAGGGAGCAGCCTCCTCCCTCTGAGTATCAAAGCGGGCAAAGAACTCGTTCAGGACATCAGGCAGTGTGGCGTCATCACCTGGCAGCAGATGATTAGTTTTGTAGTCTGTCAGCACCTTGATGCCTTTCCACATACTGCGGGGGTTGTTGTTATCAAACTGATTTTCAATGCGCAATTTGTATTTGCACTTTGCATCCCTGATCCCCCTGTGGAGATTCCCCCATGCTTCACTGTAGGCTTGTTTGTCTCCCAACCTGAAGGTTGCATCGCACTCCCTGAGTAGTGCCCTCACATTGCTGTTAATCCATGGCTTTTGATTAGGAAACACCTTAATTGTCTTTTGTGTTATTACATTTTCTGTGCAAAACTTAATATATCCTATGACTGAACCAGCATATTCTTCCTGGTCTGCTCCCTTTGCAAACAAGCCCAAGTCTGTGTTGTCAAAACAGTCCTGTAGCATTGAGGGGCTTCCTCAGACCACACATATACTGTCCTGATAGTTTTACTCTGCAGATCTGTAGTCTGTAAGCTGGGGTCAGTGTGAGGGAAATATGGTCTGATTGTCCTAGGTGTGCAGATGGGGTCACTTTGAATGCTCCTGGAATATTTGTGTAGACTTGGTCTATCTAGTATGTTATATTCTTGTGTCGGGAAATTCACATTTTTGTAAAATTTTGGCATGACCAGTTTAAAATCTGTGTGACTGAAGTCCCCTGCTACAATGATCACTCCGTCTGGGTGAGCCATGAGCTTTTTTTTGGCACTATCATGCAGCTTTTCCAATGCTAACTTAGCTTTAGCTTGCGGGGGAACGTATACAGCCATAATTATTATTGTTGTGAATTCCCTCGGGAGAAAGAACGGGCTACACCTTACGGCGAGGAGCTCCAAGTCCGTGCAGCAGTGTTTATCCACAGTGTTCACGGCTGTGCACCAATTATTGTTTACATAGACATAGACGCACAGTCGTCCTCCCCTGCTCTTCCCGGAGTCCTGCGTGTGGTCGGCCCTGTGAACAGAGCAGCCGGCCAGCTTGATGACAGCGTCAGGTATGTTTGGGTTCAACCAGGTCTCCGTGATGATAGTCGCACAGTGAGGAATGGTTCTCACTCTGATCTCATCTATCTTGTTGGTGAGGGATCTGGCGTTAGCGAGAAACAGGCTTGGTAGTGCTGATCTGTACGGGTTAGCCTTCAGCCTAGCCTGTAGCCCGGTGAGGTATCTGGCGTTAGCAAGAAACAGGCTTGGTAGTGCTGGTCTGTATGGGTTAGCCTCTAGCCTACCCTTAGCCCGGCCCGCTTTCCCTGCTTCTGTTTCCTCTCCCTCTGCCGCCTGCGCCGCCTCCGAAGGATTCCGAAGGACTTTGGGGTACGTAGAATCTCTGGCAGGAAGAGAGTTGTGTTAGTGATCTGTGTAGTGTTCTCCAATAAACAGTAGCTGGGATTGATCGTAACTGGTGAGAGCTGCTACTATACTTAGGGTACTTAGCAGAACTAAGAAAAATACGAGGCCCAGAGTGAGCCGAGCTACTGCTGCGTCTGCAAGCGCCGCCATCTTGATTAGTGGAACACCCTTCTGTGGATTGAAAATGGACACCAGTGGTTGATGATCAGTAATGTGGGTAAACTCTTCCATACAAGTACTGATTGAAATGTTTTACATCCCAAACCACGCTCAAGGTCTCTGTCAACCTATGCATAATTTTGTTCTGCTGCAGTAAGGGAACGTAATGCAAAAGTTATGGGGCATTCACTTCCATCACTCATAATGTGACTTGATCTCACAGGTAAGTTTCACAGGACATGTAGATCATAATATGCGAGTACAATGTCTGATGTCACCATTTCCTTTGTCTTTTGGACAGCTACTTCACACTGCCATTGCCGGTTCTTCCCAACCTGTAGTAAGGGGTTCAAAGGTGGAGGACAGTAGCGAGTTTTGGCAGGAACCTGTTATAGTAATTGACAAATCATGAAAAGGACCGCAACTGTGACACATCCTTCAGTCTTGGGGCATCCGCCAATGCCTTAATTTTCTCAGCATACTTACTGTATGTAATGCTTGTGTAATGGTGTGACCACAGTAAGTGATGCTTGGTTTAAAGAATTCACACTTGTTGTGTTGTGCTCTGAGCCCATAATCTTCTAATCTTTTTAACATGGTCCTGAGATTTTGACGATGTTTCTTCTCATCCTCACCAATACCAATGATGTCATCCAGGTAACATTGAGTGCCTGGGCAGTCTTGCAGCCCCTGGTCCATAGCTTTCTGCTGGAGTGCAGATGCAGATGCCGCTCCAAAAATAAGCCTGTTTTAGCAATAAAGCTTTTGAGGGTGTTTATGCTGAGAAACACTTTGGATTCTTCTTTCATCTCCTTCTCTGCCAAGTCCACTTCACTGAAGTGTTTTGCACCGGAAAGATCTGCAAAGATATCCTCTGTGTTGGGCAGAGGATATTGATCTAATTTCAGTACCGGGTCCTGACAGACCCATTCATTTTGGCTACTGGGACCACTGGCATTCCCCATGGATTCCACATTGTAAATCTCATGGCTAACCAGTTGTGTGTCACTCTCATCATGATCAGATTTTTTTATTAGCAACGTGCAGGTTAGTGCTTTTTCTTAAGTCGCAACTTGAGTTTTTATCTTTTACTCTTCCAAGCGCAGTCCATTTATTTTTGTCTGCCTGACGTGCTGTTTGTGTCCTACTTTGTTGCATTATCTGAAAGTTTCACCTTTAAATCTGCATTGATATGATGCATGTGATTCCCTGCCACAATGGTAACATGATTTGTTTGGGTAAGCCAGTTTCTGTTCAGGCATTGCAATTTTGTTCATGCTCTCTTCCATTCCTGACTGCCTGCAACTCAATTGTGTCTCTGTCTGCTTTTTCCATTGATACAGCAATTTCAACTGCTCTCTTAAATGTGACTTAGGAGCTATTTTTGAATACTTTCTTTTAAGATTCCACAAACTAAATGTTCTTTTAATGTATCATTAAGCCCGTTACTGACCTGCCAATGCTTAGACAACTCCTTCAATTTAGCCACACAATGTTTCTCCGGAGTGATATCACAGAAAACAGGACAAACCAAAGACTAACACTGTCAGAACCACATAATTATAACATATAGTTACAGCAGTGCAAAGCAATACCATAATTTGATGAAGAACAAACCATGGGCAGGGTAAAAATACTCAAAGTCCCCGAGTCGATCGACTCCCGAGTCCCTGATAGCAGGCGGCAAAAGGGAGAAACTCCCTGCCATAAACCTCCAGGCACCGTCAACTTGCCGATGCCTTGGAAGCAGCCGACCACAGTCGACACCGAGTCCGTATGTCTGAAAACTTCGAGCCTTCGACCAGCCCCTCCGATACAGGCTCCCGAGCGCCATCCTCTGCTGAGTGCCTTCGACCTCGCCCCGGCCACTGAAACACACAAATCCAAGGATCTTGGGGCCTTCTGCTCCAGGGATTCCGGTTACCACACAGTAGCAGTGGCAGCAAAGCGGGCATTTCAGAAGTTTTCCAGATGTTCCTCCGTACTCTCACGTCCGTCTCCATCAATACCTGGGGATACGAATTGACAATAAACTGGACTGGTCAAACAACACTGAGGCTGTCTACAAGAAGGATCAGAGCCGTCTCTATTTCCTGAGGAGACTGAGGTCCTTTAACATCTGCTGGACGATGCTGAGGATGTTCTACGAGTCTGTGGTGGCCAGTGCGATCATGTTTGCTATTGTGTGCTGGGGCAGCAGGCTGAGGGTAACAGACACCAACAGAATCAACAAACTCATTCGTAAGGCCAGTGATGTTGTGGGGATGGGGCTGGACTCTCTGACGGTGGTGTCTGAAAAGAGGATGCTGTCCAAGTTGCATGCCATCTTGGACAATGTCTCCCATCCACTACATAATGTAGTGGCTGGGCACAGGAGTACAATCAGCCAGAGACTCATTCCACCGAGATGCAGCACAGAGCGTCATAGGAAGTCATTCCTGTCTGTGGCCATCAAACTTTACAACTCCTCCCTTGGAGGTTCAGACACCCTGCACCAATAGGCTGGTCCTGGACTTATTTCGTAATTTCCTGGCATAATTTACATATTACTATTTAACTATTTATGGTTTTATTACTATTGATTACTTATGGTGCAACTGTAACGAAAACCAATTTCCCCGGGATCAGTAAAGTATGACTATGACAAATCAGAATTGTGCACGGTCCCCTACTTGACAGATTACAGATATCATTCATTCACCGGAGAGGCTGCGTGCGCTGTTGTCGCGCCGCTGTCTTTCTCAATTTTCTGTGCAATCAAACGGGTCATGTCTATCTTTCCCATGTAGCCAGTCATTTTTACTTTTTCTTTTATTTATGATTGTTTTCACCAAGTACTCACTGTTTATGAACCCATGAGTTTGTCCGTTTTCTGTCTTTTACTTAATTTGAAAACTCGAATGTCTCTCTGTGTTTCAACAGGTAGGTAGTTGTTTCGGGTTTGTTTAAAACTTCCTCATCACATCTGTTAGGTTTTGTAACTTCAAAACATAAAACTAGTTGAAAGAAAAAACATGGAGCCTGGATAATTTGTGTATTCTTAGTTTTACTTTTAGTGAGGTGTGCACTTATGATGAAGTGAATTGATGATGTGTGCCATTCATATACTTTTACAGATAACCTGCAATGCATTATATACACAATAAAGAATGCTTAATCAAACAATATATTTACAAGATTGCTGAAATGTTATACACACAACAGATCTCACTGGTGAACACCAGTCTGTTCTGAACTCTGTAGGCAGGAGTATTCTCAGACATTGATTTTGTATTGTTACGTACCCCGTAACTGGGTTGCCAAACCAGCAGAAATGGACCATTTAGTTGGAGTCTGGATTACTGGAACTAAGAAAGTTTTATTAAAGAAATAAGTAACACCGTACTCTAATCGTAAGGATATGAATGCAACAGATTAGCAATGATAAAACACACATGTACACAGAACTAGGGTAATAGGAATCAAATAAGCTCTATCGCAGTCTAGGGGTAAAATGATCAGTCTCAAGTGACGCAGAATTCAGTTCAGCTTAGCGCAGTTCGCAGTAATTGCTGTTGTGCCGTTAGAGAGAGAGAGAGGGAATATGCAAATCTGATTCAGACAGACCTTTGTTCTTCGCAGTTAGCTTTCGGGCGGACCCTTTGTTATGTCTTTTGTGGTCACCGACTGTGACCCCTCCGTTCCGGATACGACCGTTCTTCCGTGGTGAATCCGGCACCCAGGCAAGGGCGGACACACACACCAGGTTCCTGCCGATCATATCTTTGCACCCTGTGCGTCTATGGTCGGTTCCCGCAACCAGACCTCCAAACTCCCACCAACTTGTGGGGGCACACCGCTTTTCCAGGGTCTCGTTATCTCATGATCTCGTGGTGTCTGTCTTGCCTTAACGAACCTGTTCTTTTCATCCCCCTGCTGGGGTATCGCCTGTCCATCAAACTTCAAACGGTTCAGGTTCAAAGCAATCAGTCTGTCAATACTCGGACTGGTGTCTCTTTCCGTTATCTCTCTCTCCTCTCTCATTAACATTTTGAATGTTTCTCCATTGTCTCACTTGTCTCTCTCATTAGCATCAATCTTCTGATAACTTGGTTTCTCGTCACAGTATTCTTTGACAATCATGGCTCCATACTTCCTCAAACACATACAGATGTTTTCTATCTCCTGGCTGAGCTGCATTAGCAGGACTGACTAGATGGACTCATTGTTTCACCCTGTTCATATTTCAAATAACCTATTTCTTCCAGCTTTGTTCTCCCCTTGCTATTTATTTCTTGTATCCAACTGTTCACTATTGCATTGGATAGAATTCCTTTACACTCTCATTCCACACCAGGAGAGCCCTTTACTTCTTCTTTGAATACAGACCCAACTATTCTTCTTGTACCACCACTCTTTGGCTGATCTTGAACTTTGAAGAATATCTCAGTTTAGTTCTACTTACTTTCGCTGAATTATAGGAGCAGCAAAGGTTCAAATTATGCCCTTCCCTTTGCAATATAAATGGAAATTCATTTTTTCACTTTCCTTCCTTGCCTTTTTCTAGTGCATTGAGGATTCCGGTGCTACATCCTACTCTCATAAAAACCTCAAATTCATCACCTTTGATGTAAATTTCCACCTTATTGCATGATTTAATTCTGATTCTTTCCTTTCTCAGGGGATAGATTAATAATTAGTTGAAAGCCTGCAGGCTTCCCTAGCTCTTGTGAGTAGATCTCCTCCCATCCCTGTCCACATTGTTGTTTCACCTCCTTCATATCTGATGATTGACACTACATCAGTGTTCCCAAGTTGTCTTCATTTTACCTTAATTTTGGTTAATCCTCTCAGTCGTATCTGTTTTCATTGTCTCCTGTCCAGAGCCATGTTGGGCTTTCCCTTGTCCTTCCCTTCATTGTTCACATTCAGTGAATAATCCCCTCTAGTTTCTGCCATCACGAGATACACTCCGCCCCCCTCCACCTTTTCAAAATTCAAAAGAGCTTGTCCTCTGAGATACTCTCATTCATTCTTTCACTTTCATTAACACTCTCTTCCCATGTAGTTACAGTACCAGCAGTTTTACCTGTTTTCTCAAATTATAAAAAGATAATCACTTCTTGCAGGTTTAGGTGCATTTTACTTGTACCAGATCCGTTTTACTGTACTGTTTAGGGCTGAATGATGGGTTCTGCAAAATAGATATGTTCTGCACTTGGTGACCGATTATGATCAGTTAACGCAGTGTACTGAATTTGATGAGGTCTCATCACATCTCTCATTCTACTCTGCAATTTTAATCCATGATTAATTTCTAACTTCTCACAAATATGATGAAAAATCTATTAATCTGAAATACTGAAGATTTAAATCTACTGATGTAGCTTGAATCTCTTGAGTATTTTCATAATTTTCGGTTTTTATTTATGTAAGATAAGCTGTAATGTTTAATATTTTCTGAATTATAGTAACTGGAAGCATGGAGGTTGTTATACTTAATGCAGATTTCCCATAGTTTGAAATTGAAATGTAGGGGTTAAATTTAATTTTAAGCAAGTTTCTCAAAATTTGAGAGAAAGGTGATAGAATATTAGGTCAATATTAAGGTTGGTTAAAAAAAAAATTATGTTGTTCTCACTTGGCATCTTTTGGTAGTTTTAATATGCCTGGAATAACCTGGAATTCATTAATGATAAGAAATGGAAATAAGCTTGAATAATTGACTATTTATAAATATTGTAATATTTATCAGGTGGGATAGTGTCATAAGGAGGTGGCTGGGAACGGACCCAAGTGCAAGACACAGATACTGAAGTACTAGGGACAGGACTAGGATACAGGATGAGAGCTAGGACATGGACACGAAAACTGGGAACCCGGAACAGGACTGGACAAGAGAGCTAGGAGCCCGGGCTTGGACTCCGAGCCAGAGACAGGACAAGGACCCAGAACCTGGGTCTTGCCTCTGACTCGGACCCCAGAACTAGGCAAGGACGTGACTTGGCTGGCAGGCAGGATGAGGCTGGAGTCTTCAGACTTGAGGCGAGGCAGGGGACCAGAGACTTGAGGCGAGGCAGGAGACCAGAGACTTGAGACGAGGCAGGAGACCAGAGACTTGAGGCGAGGCTGGAGACCAGAGACTTGAGGCCAGGATGGGGACTTGAGGCTTGGGGTCTTGAAGCTTGGTTAGGGGCGAGGCTTGAGGTTTGGGGTCTTGAAGCTTGGCTAGGGGCGAAGGCTCGAGGCTTAGGGTCTTGAAGCTCCTCCTGGGCAGGGCGCGGATCACCTGGACAGGGCGCGGATCTCCACCCGACGGAGGCAAGGGACAGGAAAGGACAGAACCAACCACAGGGTAACGACAATACGGCCTGGCTTACTCGACAGAGGCAAGGGAGAGGAAGGGACAGAACCAACCGTAGGGTAATGGCAAGACGGCCTGGCTAACCTGGCAGAGGCAAGGGACAGGAAGGGAGCTGGGTATAGGGTGGCTCCAAGACAAGACTTCAGGCGAGATGAGGCGAGAGTTACAGGCAAGACAAGGCAAGGCTTCAGGCAATGCCAGGCGAGACAAGAACTTCAGGTGAGGACAAGAACAATCCAGCCACCACGCCCTGGTCTCTGGAGGTATTTTTGTAGCCAGCCTCAACGAGAATCAGCTGCCACAATTAGTGCTCAACAGGAACAGAAACAGGGTAGACAGGAAAACCTGGAGCAAGGGACAATGGACCGGACTGTGAACTGGAATGCGGACTTCACGGACCGGACCATGACAGATAGAGAGAATGGATAAAAGATTGTTTTGTGTTGAAAATATTACACAAATGTTTAACAAAAATTTGAACTGTTATATTACTTTGGGTCTCCATCATGCCTGGAGGTATGATGGAACGAAGGATGAGATTTTAATTTTCTTCACTGTTTGAAATAATTGCTTGCCTTTTGGAAGTTAATATAATGAACTTGGGGAAAATCTCATGTTATAAAGTTGCATTTTGTCACCAGAGAATATCTTTGAAATTAGAATTTTGATACAATATACTCAATGCTTCAAATATGTGCAGAGTAAAAGTATCATGCTACTTGTAGCTACATATGTGTAAGATATTAGATGCCAATATGTTCAGTGATTTTAGTAGTTGTCATTGGGTTATTTTATTTTGATTCATCTGGAGTCTTACGATGTCATTGGATATATTTTTGTCCTAGGGCCAGGGGTGGAGCTGGGCCAAAGAAATCCTCCAAACGTCCTCGTCAACGAGACAACACAGTCATTTGGAAAGAACACTTCAAAATCTGTCCTCTTTGTAGATACTGAACCTGGCTCTGATTTGAGAGTTGAGTCAATGGAAAATGCCACTGTAGAACAAATTTCATCATCAGAAAAGGTAGAGTATTGAAACTACTACTGTATTTAAGGATATGGATTCCTTCCAAATGTAAATTTAAGATGACTGAAAAATATCATGATTGATGGGTTACACGCATGTTACACGCTGCAATAATTATTACTGTCCACTTTATTCCTTGCACAAAGTTTTGCGATTTTCAGCAGGTTTATCTTTGTAAGTAGTGGACAGAAAAGCAGTGGAATTAATCCAGTGTGGTAAGCTCAGTGGTACAAAAATAATATATTAATGGAGAATTAGGTTAGGAAATTAAAGTGTCCGTTAAGTCAAGAAAGCTGTCAAATGCATGTGAAAATTCAAAAGGAAAATTAATTTGTTTTTAGCGTGGAGTAAGCCCTTCTAGTCCTTTGAGCCACGCTACTCCAGTAACCCCCAACAAATCTGATTTAACACGAACCTAATTACAGGACAATTTATAATGACCAATTAACCTACTCAGTACATCTTTGGACTCTGGGAGGAAACTGGAGCACCTGGAGAAAACCTATGCATTCCACGTAGAGGGTATACAGAGACTCCTTACAGAATGGTATCGGAATTGAATTCCAACCTCTAGAAAGCACCAAGCTGTAATAGCATTGTGCTGACCACTATGCTACCATGGTGCCAAATCATGATGATGATCAAGAAAAAAAGAATTAGTGAATTGAGAGTAATTTGCATCTGGAGTTCTGTTTTCTAAGCCATGTTAACGAGGAGAGATGATGCTGCCCTGGAAGTTCTTCAATAAGCATACCAAAAACAGGAGAAGGAGTAGGTCATTCAGCCCTTGGAGTATGTTACTTCATTCAACAAGGTCATAGCTGATTTTTTAACTTTGAACACCTCCATGTTATCCTCCATATTTCTTGATTCCTAATAATATCTGGAAGTGAGACAGAATGTGTGGAATTAAACTTACAGTTTAAGGCACTGGTGATGCCCAACAAATACCTACTGGTGATAAAAATCAAAACAAAGGAAACTATTAAATACCTTAAAATGAACACTTTATTAATAATGATCTATGCTAACAATGGAGAGGCAAGCAAAGGGCGGTCAAGACAACGCTGGTGTAGGTGTAAGCGAGGCATGGTTGTAGCAAGGAGAGTTGAAGACAAAGCAGAGTTAAGGCAAGAGGAGCGAGGAAAGTCCTGATGTCTGACTGATTTAAACACCGGGCTGAATTGATATGTCGGGTATGGGCCGAATTGTGGCAGCAGGGTCCAGCCCCCGAGTGGTCCAAGAGCAAGGGACAACTCAGTGTTTGGATGATTTAAGTGACGGGCCAGATTGAAAAGTTCAGGCTGTTGGGCCCAGAGGTAAGAGCCAGTTCTGCTCACTGCTCAGTGACGTTTGCTCAGCTCGATACTGAACTGCATTGTGGCTGCAGTGATGCCCAGCTTTGCGTCTGTGACTTTACAATGTTTACTTGGCTTTGTGATGAACTATGTCTATTGCCTGCTCCAGCTACAGTGATGTCTAGCTTTGCGTCTTTCATAAAACTCCAGTTCTGAATGCTATTTGCTTACTTTTATTCTTTTGCATGATTTGATTTTTTTCTCTCTCTCTCTCTGCACATTGGGTGATTTTTTTTAATGGTTCTTTTGAGGTTTCTTTGTTTTGTGGGTGTGTGTAAGGAAACGAACCTCAAGGTTGTATAATGTATACATACTTTGATAATAAATGTAGATTGGACTTTGAAATTGGAGCGGTATGAAAAATCTGCACTTGCTTTCTCTGTGGATTCCCCCACTCCACACAGCAACACTCGCTGCATGTGAAGCCCAAGAGATTAGGTGCAATTGATGAACTTAATTTGTGCAAATGCTCCAGGTGACTTTTTATCCACCAGCATTGCAACGGCAATATTAACGGAGGAAATCTGAATCAATCAGGTGTATTACTATTGACTTGTATGTCATGGAATTTGTTTTGCGACAGCAGTACAGTGCAACAACATAAAATTAGTATACATTACAATTTCATGCTTTTTAAAAAAAGAAATAATGAGAGTTTGGTCATGGGCATTTAAGAAATATGACGGCAGAGGGGAAGAACCTGTTCATAAGTTGTTAAGTGTGGATCGTAAGGCTGTGGACAGTTGAAAGAGGAAGAGAATGTGATTTGGAAGTGATGTCATGTCCCTGAGGTTTGATGTATTTGTGGCTGTGGCAGAATAGGACTGGGCAGTTAGGGAAACAGTTGGGCCAGGTTCTGTAGATGGTTGGCAGGCAAAAGTCACGTGGATATGGGAGATGTTCTAATTAATATCAGTAGTGAGGGAAAATAGTGTATGTGATCAGTGGATAACCATCCTGAAATAAGACTGCGCAGTGTATTGCCCCAGAGCTCCAAAAGCTTGGGTTTGATCCTGCGTGGCTTCCCGTGGGGGCTTTGGTTTCTTCCATATCCCAAACCTATGCTGGTTGGCAGCTTAATTATCGACTGCAAATTGCCTCTAATATAGGTAGGTGATGGGTCTGTGAAAGAGAATAAATAACAGGAAAGGAGTAGTGGATTAGGATAGAGAGGATTGCTTTGAGAGGTTGCTTAGACTCTGGGCTGAATGGCCTTCTCTGTTGTATGAATATCTAAAATCAACTTGTTAGTGGATCAAGACAATGGATTTGATGGCTGCGAATTGGATCAGGCCAGAAGCACGCCTGAGATGTAAGTTCAGGCTGTCTTCTGTATGATTGCCACTTAATTAATAGGCCATGGATGAATGTATTGAATTCTGCATAGATGATGCAAAAATATGTATTCCATACTTTGTGTTGTCTTTATGTATTCAAGTGATCTTGCAATGAATGCTAGTCATGCAGTATATATTGCAGATTCTGAATTAATTTACAATATAAACCATGACAGAAAAATAATTGAATTTTATCAAAAGCTCAGTGGCATAGTATTTAAAACTGTGGAATTATTTCATTAAAGTAATTTGTAAATGCTTTTATTGTTTAGTGCAGGAAAGAAGGAATTAAACAATCTTCCATTGGAATTCATATGCACAGGTTCTATTATTATAACTAGTAGTTTATGGTTAATAGGGCTTCAGGTATGAAGGCTTCATTAAATCTGCTTCCAAAATGCATACTAAATATAAACTGTTTCTTTAGTAACTCTGAAGCCAATGTATATAGTAGTTTAGGGTGCAATTGAAAGTCTTTCAATTTCAATTTTGTCGTACAAGGCTGATTGAAAGTGATTAAATACAAAAGGTTGTTTTGAACAAAGTGCTGTTGGTCAAGAATGAGGTATGTGGTATTAATCTTGCCTGCCCTGATGGCTTATGGATGACTCTGCTGATCAGTCATCGTGAGGGAATTTGGATTTTGTGCTTGTTTTCTGTAGGAACTGGATGTGAAGTTTGACTTTGCAGAAACACTTGGAGCGAGCTGCCTTGAAGCTCCTGAGTAAGGGTGTGAAAGAAAGCACAGCCGAAGTTCTCCGAAGTGAAAGTGATTGTGGTAGTTCCATTTGTTAAACTGGTAAATCCCTGGGCTCAGTTGATACCAAAGTAACCAAGATAATGCTCAAGTGACTAATGCTTGTCATTAAGTCATATTTTGGAAATAGCTGGCAGAACAACTTAACTGTTGATTTATTTTGATGCCAGATCACAATGTGCTGAAGTTGGAAGTTGAACTTTTATGTAATTATTGTGTGGATATATTTTGTGCTTGGGGTATAGACTTCAGAAATTAAGATTTATTTTCTTCTAGTATGTTGACCAAACTTTCTAGTACTGTAATTTTTCATCCGACATTTAGAAAGAACTTTTTTTAAACTAGCTGGATGTGTTGCAAACTTTGTGTGTACGTCCCCCCAAAAATGTTAATTCTTAAAAGTTGCAGACGTGGTCAAGAAGTTCAGTTGTTGTTCAGACAAAACATCAGAATGGGGAAGAATGTGATCTAAGTGACTAGGTGTCAAATTTCTTGCTGTTGCCTGTTTGACTCAGAAAGGGATTGGGAAGGTAAATGCTGTTATCTAGTTGCCGAGGCTAGAACTTGGAGGCTAAGGGGATGGTCATCTGAGATGGAGGGGAGAAATTTATTTATACTGTTGATTGTATCTTTGGTATTCTCTATTAGGGCTGTGGATACTCTATTTTTGACTGTAAAAATGATGATTTAGACTCTGGGAATTGAAAGGAATGGGGATTGGATGGCAAAATGGATGAGGCGTGGTATCAAAGATGGGTGACTGAAAGGCTGAACAGGCTTGAGATTCAAGATTCAGGTTTATTCATCATTCATCAATTCGGTGAAGGAAGTCTGAGAATCAGAGCAGGAATGTGGCGGAAGCCATTTTGAATTTTTCGTTTTTTCATCGGAGTTAAGAGAGGCGGGACTGCGCAGGCATGTGATATCGGGCAGTGAAGCGCGGAAGATTTAAAAGGTCAGAAATCCTGATTCGGGTTTAATTCGGAGAAGGAAGTCTGAGAATCGGAGCGGGAGTGCGGCGGAAGCCATTTTGAATTTTCTGTTTTTTCATCGGAGTTAAGAGAGGCGGGATTGCACAGGCATGTGACGTTGGCCAGTGAAGAGCGGAAGATTTAAAAGAAACACAGCCTGATACAGCGGGCAGTGGAGTGAGTCGGGAGCAGAGTGAAGGCCTAAGGGCTTTGGCTCAACGGGCTTAGGCGGAAATGGGCGAGACGAAGAAAGTTTGGTTTTCAATTTTTCCCATTATTTGAGGAAAGGGGGGAAGTATGAGTGTAAGGGCAGTTTGTTGTTCTCGGTGTCAGATGTGGGAGGCCCTGGAGTCTCCCAGCCTCCCAGACGTCCACATCTGCGCCAGGTGCGCCGACTGCAGCTCCTAAGGGACTGTGTTAGGGAACTGGAGCTGCAGCTCGATGACCTTCATCTGGTCAGGGAGAGTGAGGAGTTGATAGAGAGGAGTTACAGGCAGGTGGTCACACTGAGGCCACGGGAGGAAGACAAGTGGGTCACGGTTAGGAAGGAGAAGGGTCAGGTACTAGAGAGTACCCCAGTGGCTGTGCCCCTTGACAATAAGTATTCCTGTTTGAGTACTGTTGGTGGGGGACAGCTTACCTGGGAGAGGCAACAGTGGCCGTGCCTCCGACACAGAGTCTGGCCCTGTAGCTCAGGTAGGGAAAGGAAGAGGAGGGCAGTAGTAATAGGGGACTCGATAGTTAGGGGGTCAGATAGGCGATTCTGTGGACGCAGTCAGGAGATCTGGGTGGTAGTTTGCCTCCCTGGTGCCAGGGTCCGGGATGTTTCTGATCGCGTCCAAGATATCCTGAAGTGGGAGGGTGAGGAGCCAGAGGTCGTGGTACATATAGGTACCAATGACATAGGTAGGAAAAGGGAAGAGGTCCTGAAAGGAGAATATAGGGAGTTAGGAAGGGAGTTGAGAAAAAGGACTGCAAAGGTAGTAATCTCGGGATTACTGCCTGTGCCACACGACAGTAAGAGTAGGAATGGAATGAGGTGGAGGATAAATGCATGGCAGAGGGATTGGAGCAGGAGGCAGGGATTCAAGTTTTTGGATCATTGGGACCTCTTTTGGCGCAGGTGTGACCTGTACAAAAAGGACAGGTTGCACTTGAATCCTAGGGGGACCAATATCCTGGCGAGGAGATTTGCGAACGCTACTGAGGAGACTTTAAACTAGAATGGTTGGGGGGTGGGAATCAAATTGAAGAGACTAGGAGAGAGGAGGTTAGTTCACAATAGAGAAAGCTAGTAGACAGTGTGTGAGGGAGGATAGGCAGGGGACAGAGAACGGGAGCACTTAGACCAAAGATGTAGGGGAGAAGGAAGAAAAAGATAATAAAGTTGTTTGCTCCATTAGGGATAAACAGAGGGTAAGAGGTGGAGAGTTTCTTAAATGCATCTATTTTAATGCTAGGAGCATTGTAAGGAAGGTGGATGAGCTTAGAGCATGGATTGATACCTGGAAATATGATGTAGCTATTAGTGAAACATGGTTGCAGGAGGGGTGTGATTGGCAACTAAATATTCCTGGATTTCTTTGCTTTTAGGTGTGATAGAATCGGAGAGGCAAGAGGGGGAGGTGTTGCATTGCTTGTCAGAGAAAATATAACAGCGGTGCTTTGGCAGGATAGATTAGAGGACTCGTTTAGGGAGGCTATTTGGGTGGAATTGAGGAATGGGAAAGGTGTAATGACGCTTATAGAGGTGTATTATAGACCACCTAATGGGGAGCGAGAATTGGAGGAGCACATTTGTAAGGAGGTAGCAGATATTTGTAGTAAGCACAAGGTTGTGATTGTGGAAGATTTTACTTTTCCACACATTGACTGGGAAGCCCATTCTGTAAAAGGCCTGGATGGTTTGGAGTTTGTAAAATGTGTGCAAGATAGTTTTTTGCAGCAATACATAGAGATACCAACTAGAGAAAGGGCAGTGTTGGATCTCCTGTTAGGGGTTGAAATAGGGCAGGTGATGGAGGTACGTGTTGGGGAGCACTTCAGGTCCAGTGATCACAATACCATTAGTTTCATTATAATTCTGGAGAAGGATAGGACTGGACCCAGGGTTGAGATTTTTGATTGGTGAAAGGCTAACGTTGAGGAGATGCGAAAGGATTGAGAAGGAGTGGTTTGGGACAATTTGTTTTATAGGAAGGATGTAATAGAAAAATGGAGGTCATTTAAAGGTGAAATTTTGAGGGTACAGGATCTTTATGTTCCTGTTAGGTTGAAAGGAAAGGTTAAAAGTTTGAGAGAGCCATGGTTTTCAAGGGATATTGGAAACTTGGTTCGGAAAAAGAGAGGGATCTACAATAAATATGGGCAGCTTGGAGTAAATGAGGTGCTCGAGGAATATAAAGAATGTAAAAAGAATCTTAAGAAAGAAATTAGAAAAGCTACAAAAAGATATGAGGCTGCTTTGACAAGTAAGGTGAAAATAAATCCAAAGGGTTTCTACAGTTATATTAATAGCAAAAGGATAGTGAGGGATAAAATTGGTCCCTTAGAGAATTGGAGTGGACAGCTATGTGCGGAGCCAAAAGAGATGGGGGAGATTTTGAACAATTTCTTTTCTTCGGTATTCACTAAAGAGAAGGATATTGAATTGTGTAAGGTAAGGGAAACAAGAAGGGTAGTTATGGAAAGTATGATGATTAAAGAAGAAGGAGTACTGGCGCTTTTAAGGAATATAAAAATGGCTAAGTCTCTGGGTCTGGACAGGATATTCCCTAGGACCTTGAGGGAAGTTAGTGTGGAAATAGCAGGGGCTCTGACAGAAATATTTCAAAAGTCATTAGAAATGGGGATGGTGCCGGAGGATTGGTGTATTGCTCATGTTGTTCCATTGTTTAAAAAGGGTTCTAAGAGTAAACCTAGCAATTATCGGCCTGTGAGTTTGACGTCAGTGGTGGGTAAATTGATGGAAAGTATTCCTAGAGATGGTATATATAATTATCTGGATAGACAGGGTCTGATTAGGAACAGTCAACATGGATTTGTGCGTGGAAGGTCACGTTTGACAAATCTTATTGAATATTTTGATGAGGTTACTAGGAAAGTTGACGAGGGTAAAGTGGTGGATGTTGTCTATATAGACTTCAGTAAGGCCTTTGACAAGGTTCCACACAGAAGGTTAGTTGGGAAGGTTCAATCATTAGGTATTAATATCGAAGTAGTGAAATGGATTCAGCAGTGGCTGGATGGGAGACACCAGAGAGTAGTGGTGGATAACTGTGTGTCAGATTGGAGGATGGTGTCTAGTGGTGTGCCTCAAGGATCTGTACTGGGTCCAGTGTTGTTTGTCATATATATTAATGATCTGGATGATGGGGTGGTAAATTGGATGAGTAAGTATGCAGATGAAACTAAGATAGTTGGAGTTGTGGATAATAAAGTAGGTTTTCAAAACTTGCAGTGAGATTTAGACTACTTAGAAGAGTGGGCTGAAAGATGGCAGATGGAGTTTAATGCTGATAAATGTGAGGTGCTACATTTTGGTAGGACTTCAAAATAGGACATACATAGTAAATGGTAGGGCATTGAAGAATGCAGTAGAACAGAGGGATCTAGGAATAATGGTGCATAGTTCCCTGAAGGTGGAATCTCATGTGGATAGGGTGGTGTAGAAAGCTTTTGGTATGCTGACCTTTATAAATCAGAGCATTGAGTATAGGAATTGGGATGTAATGGTGAAATTGTATAAGGCATTGTTAAGGCCAAATTTGGAGTATTGTGTACAGTTCTGGTCACCAAATTATAGGAAAGATGTCAATAAAATTGAGAGAGTACAGAGGAGATGTACTAGAATGTTAAGCAACACACATCAAAGTTGCTGGTGAATGCAGCAGGCCAGGCAGCACCTCTTCCTAGAGATGCTGCCTGGCCTGCTGCGTTCACCAGCAACTTTGATGTGTGTTGCTTGAATTTCCAGCATCTGCAGAATTCCTGTTGTTTGTACTAGAATGTTGCCTGGGTTTCATCTCCTAAGTTACAGAGAAAGGTTGAACAAGTTAGGTCTTTATTCTTTGGAGCGTAGAAGGTTGAGGGGGGACTTGATAGAGGTATTTAAAATAACGAGGGGGATAGATAGAGTTGACGTGGATAGGCTTTTTCCACTGAGAGTGGAGGAGATTCAAACGAGAGGACATGAGTTGAGAGTTAAAGGGCAAAAGTTTAGGGGTAACATGAGGGGGAACTTCTTTACTCAGAGAGTGGTGGCTGTGTGGAACGAGCTTCCAGTAGAAGTGGTTGAGGCAGGTTTGATGTTGTCATTTAAAGTTAAATTGAATAGCTATATGGACAGGAAAGGAATGGAGGGTTATGGGCTGAGTGCAGGTCAGTGGGACTAGGTGAGAGTAAGAGTTCAGCACGGACTAGATAGGCCGAGATGGCCTGTTTCTGTGCTGTAGTTGTTATATGGTTATATGTGTACATACATCAAACATACAACCAAATGTGTTGTTTACGTTATCAGCCAACATACCTGAGGGTGTGCTGGGGGCAGTCTGCAAGTATCTCCAGACCTTCCGGAGCCAACAAGCCCACAATGCTTGGCAACAAGATAACAAAGCAAGTCCCTTTCAGAGGGGACACGTGGTTTCCTCCCATTGCAAGTTGCTTAAATATCTATAGTTTATCAAAATGCAAGGTATTGCTTCTGTGTATAGTGTATACACTTGTGTATACTCAAGAGTAATTTTTTAATAATAAAAGTGAAAGTAGCAACCCTCAAGATTTTGTATTTTGTTGTTTGTCTTATTGTGAATTTGTGTTTATTTAAATATACTTCTTGGTATTTGTTTTTAGTCAACCATTTTTAAACCTATATTGCAGGTTCAGGAAACGTCTCCGTCATTGTCTGATAGTGTCATAGCACCAGGAACTTTGCAAGAAAATGATCCTCGACACTCTGCAGATCTTGCAGACAGCCCATTACCCATAGAAGCAAACAAAATTGAAGTAAAATCAAAAGAAACACTGGAAGATGTGGAGGCGAAGCTTTCTGCTGCTGAGAAGGAGAAGTTTGAAATGAAAAAGGTACTATGGTGTGCATTATGTTTTTTAAATTCATTGACACAATGCTTATTTGTAATATTTCCATTGTTAAAAATACAAATCTTTCACGAGGAGTATGATTCAGATTGGGTTAGTTTTACGCACCTTGTCTGATTCCAGGAAGCTGCTTTATCAAACAATGTAGCTACAAATATCCTTGCCAGTGGCATCTTTCCCAAAGAAGTACAAACTTTTCACTCCAAAAAAAATTAATCTGGCCATAAATTACGTTGTTCTTTATTTTGATCGGAAGTGTATTAGCAAACCTAAACCTAGTGTGATTTTCAATATATTTATCTTTTTGGGGGTGACATGCAGTGGATGATAATTTGTTTCTGTTTTGTGTATTTCTTTGGTGATTTGACCATTAACTAAGATTGTATACAACTTCCATTTCTTAACTGACTGCAAAATGAAATGATAAGTTAATATTGTGCTCCTGATTTAATGGCCCCAGTGATTTTTGTAATTGATTAGTGTTTACATACTAAAGCCAGCTTCACATCAACCATTTTAGCCTCTTCCAAGTATTTCTTGGTTCTGTGGAATATATTATGATTACACTTGGCTGTTTCTTTCAATCAATCATGATCAGGAAAGTACTATAAACAAAAACTTCAAAAAGCATTACAGGAGAAAATCGTCATTTCATCTCACCAACTTTAAGTATTACTTTAACAACAAATTAAGTAAGCTATTTTTTCTGTATGCTATATGTTTTATGTTGTGCCAATTTATTTCAACTTCTTAAGGCATTAGCAGAGATGCTTGAGAAGTATTCAAAATTAGAGGAAGAATATTTACAAGAGAAAAAAGCAGAGGAAATTTCACACCAAGATCACTACAATCAACTTCAGGTAATTGAATGCAATTTGAGTTAATACATAATGTTGGGATTTGAAAAATATGCAACTTGTACCATATGGGGAAGTCCTAAATTTATCATATTGCTTATGGATTATCACCCTGGTTGTTTTAGCATTTTAAACGGTAACCTCTGACTATTCAAGGAAATGATTCAACTGGGTGGCCTTTAATAACAAAGTTTTAAATTTGTGTTTATACAAGGTCACCTATCTAATCAGTTGCTTTCTCGTGAGGCAAATATAATCTATTTTGATCTACCTTTTATTATCAAAATAAATCAAAGTAAATTTATTACCAAAATACGTATATGTCACCATCTACTACCCTGAGATTTATTTTCTTGTGTGCATTCACAGTAAATACACATGAACACAATAGAATCCATGAAAAACTGCACACAAAGCTAGACAAACAACCAATGTGCAAAAGACAATAAACTGCGCAAATACAACAAAGGAAAATAAATAGATAGTTGTAGAGTCATTGAAAGTGAGTCCATAGGTTGTGGAATCAGTTTAGTGTTGGGGTGAGTAGAGTTATCCACTCTGGTTCAGGAACTTGATGGTTGAGTGGTAATCACTGTTACTAAGCCTGGTGATGTGGGATTTAAGATTCCTGTACCTCTTTTCTGAATATAGCAGTGAGACGAGAGCATGGTCTGAATTGGTGGGAGTCCTTGATGAATGCTACTTTCCTGCAAAAGCATTCCTTGTAGATGTGTCCATTGGTGGAGAGGGCTTTATCTGTGATGGACTGGGCTATATCCACTACTTTTTGTAAGCTTTTCTGTTCAAGAGCAGTGGTGTTTCCATACCAGATCATGATGCAACCAGTCACGTATACTCTCCACTGTGCACCTTTTGAAGTTTGTCAAAGTTTTAGATGACATGCAGAATCTTAGCAAACTTCTAAGAAAGTAGAGGTGCTGCTATGCCTTCTTTGTAATGACACCTACGTGCTGGATCCAGGAAAGAGCCTCTGAAATGATAATGCCGAAGAATTTTGAAGTTACGGACCCTATGCACCGCTGATCCTCCAATGAGGACTGGCTAACGGACCTCTGGTTTCCTTCTCCTGTAGTCAGTAACACCGATGGGCAACAAAGATTTTACTTCCTGAATGCTTTTTGGTGTACCTATGGATTTTGGACTGTTGATCATGAAAATCACCATGAAATTTCCCTATCATGCATGATTTAAAAAAATTGCTTACATTTGTTCATGCCATCAGGTTGATGGTAATCAGAATGTCGACTTCTCTAACTTCCGCTAATGCCCCACCTCCCCCTCGTACCCCATCTGTTACTTATTTTTATACACACATTTTTTCGCTCACTCTCCTTTTTCTCCCTCTGTCCCTCTGAATATACCCCTTGCCCATCCTCTGGGTTCCCCCCCCCCCGCCCCATCTTTCTTCCCGGACCTCCCGTCCCATGATCCTCTCATATCCCTTTTGCCAATCACCTGTGCAGCTCTTGGCTCCATCCCTCCCCCTCCTGTCTTCTCCTATCATTTTGGATCTCCCCCTCCCCCTCCAACTTTCAAATCTCTTACTAACTCCTCCTTCAGTTAGTCCTGACGAAGGGTCTCGGCCTGAAATGTCGACTGCACCTCTTCCTAGAGATGCTGCCTGGCCTGCTGCGTTCACCAGCAACTTTGATGTGTGTTGCTTGAATTTCCAGCATCTGCAGAATTCCTGTTGTTTACATTTGTTATTTTAATTCATAATTCAAGTCAAAATGACTGATGCCAAGATTAAGGAAGGCATTTTTGTTGGTCCACAAATCAAATAGGTTATCAATGAGAGGAAATTCAAATAACTTCTACTGGGACGAGAGAAAATTGCATGGAAGACATTCAAAGGTGTTGATGAAAATTTTCTTGGCAACTTCAGAGAACCAAACTATGTATAGCTGGTTGAGAACATGCTTCAAGCATACAAAACCCTGAAGTGAAACTTGTCACTAAAGATTCATTTTCTGCATTCCCATGTCAACTTCTTCCCTGCAAATCTTGGAGCTGTCAGTGATGAGCACAGTGAAAGGTTTCACCAGTACATTGCAGTCATGGAGAAAAGGTATCAGGGCAACTGGAATCCATCAATGGATTATTGTTGGATATTTAAGCAAGGCACCTTGGGTACTGAATACAGATGAAAATCACCAGTAAAACATTTTTGGCTCAGTTGAACTATTGCATTCAACCAAGATGGTGCCGCATTGAGCGGCTGTCTTGCAAGCTCTGTCCCAACTTTACAGTATACTTTTAATTTCTGTGATTTCCTTCACATTTCTTGTTCAAGTCTCTGATAGTCACATCAGCTATGATACACTGACTCTCCTGAACATCGAGAATGCGGCATTTACCCACTACGTGCAGCCTTTTCTACTCTGGGATTCCCTACTTTCGCGATCAATGGGAGACTTACCTACTACACCGCCGCTACCTTGGAAGTGGCATTGGAGGCGAGGGAGAAGGGCCGGCGTTCTGGTGAGGTTGAGATGGCATGCTAATCGGCCGCTGCTCCCTAGAATACTGCTGGCTAACATTCAGTCCCTGGACAATTAGCCGAGTGAACTGAGAGCCAGAATCTCCTACCAGTGGGAAACGACCTGGCTGATGGAGGAAATACCGGATCATGCTATTGAGACCTCTAGGTCTCCCTGTTCCGGGCGGACAGGGAAGAGTAAAGGAGGTGGGGTATGCTTCGTGGTCAATAATGCCTGGTGCGACCCTCAGAACGTGCATGCCCTCAAAGCCTTTTGTTCCCTGGATTTGGACTACCTGGTTGCTGTGTAGACCTTTCTGGCTGCCTAGGGAGTTCACGGCTGTTATCACAGCTGTGTGTATTCCGCCACAGGCTGATACTGACCTGGTTCTCAAGAAATTGTACGAGACCATCAGCACCCTGGAGACTGCACAGCCGGAGGCTGCCTTCATTGTCGCCGGTGACTCTAATAGAGCGTCACTGACTAAAGTCTCTCTGAAGTTTTGCCAACACGCCCAGGTGAGCACACAGGAACATAGCATACTTGAATACTGCTACTCTCCCTTCCGCAACACTTACAAAGCGTTCCTCCGTGCCCCCATTTGGAAAATCAGATCACTGCTCCATTTTGCTGTTGCCAAAAATGTGTGGGCATGTGGCCAAGTGGTTAAGGCATTGGACTCATGACCTGAAGGTTGTGAGCCCAGCCGAGGCAATGTGTTGTGTCCTTGAGCAAGGCACTTAATCACACATTGCTCTGCAACGACACTGGTGCCAAGCTGTATGGGTCCTAATGCCCTTCCCTTGGACAACATTGGTGTCATGGAGAGGGGAGACTTGCAGCATGGGCAACTGCTGGTCTTCCATACAACCTTGGCCAGGCCTGCGCCCTGGACAGTGAAGACTTTCCAGACGCAGATCCATGGTCTCGCAAGACTAACGGATGCCTTTAATTAATTTAATTTAAAAATACAGGCAGAAGCTGAAACAAAAGGCAGCCACAGTTAAAACCATCCACTGTTGGTCCGACCAGGATGTTGTCGACTGGAATGATTTCCATGATGAGGATGTCTCCGAGTTCACGGAAAGGGTCACGAGTTTCATCCGGAAGTGCATCGAAGATATTGTCCCCCTGAAATTGGTCAGGGTCTTTTTAAAACAGAAACACTGAATCAATAGTTCCTTGCGAGCAGCACTTACCACGTGAGACAGAGCTTACACAGCCAGTAATCAGCTAGAACTCAAGAAATGCAGTTATGATCTCTGCAAAGTCATCAAGGCAGCGAAACAAGACAGAGACAAGATTCAGACTCAACTTTCCACCAACAACACACGCAGTTTAAGGCAAGGTCTGCATACCATCGCAGACTTCAAAGCTAAACCCAGTGGAGTTTCCAAGTTCGATGCCTCTCTCCCAGACGAGCTAAATCTTTTTTACTCTTGATTTGATGTCACCAGTACTGAGCCCCTGAGGAGTCCTGCTGTTGGTGCGACCGACAGCTTGGTCATCTCTGAGGCTGAAATACGCAGGTGTTTCCAACAGGTGGACAGTCACAAGGCTGATGGACCGTAGGGCATTTCCAGGGTGAGTACTCAGGATGTGCGTGGCACAACTGGCAGGTGTGGTTACAGACATTTTAATCTCTCCCTCTCCCAGTGTAGAGTGCCTTCCAGCTTCAAAACGTCCACTATTGTCGCTGTACCTAAAAAGACCTAGGTAACATATCTGAATGACTGGCGTCCTGTCACACTCTCCTCAATAAAAACCCAATGCTTTGAGAGGCTGGTCAAGGACTACATCTGCAGCATGCTGCCACCCACACTGGACCCCCTGCAATCCACCTACTGACACAGCTGATCGACAGATGACACAATAGCCACAGCTCTACACACTGTCCTTACGCATCTGGAGAAGAGGGAAGCTTATGTGAGAATGCTATTCTTGGCCTGCAGTTCAGCATTCAACACCATAATTTCCTCCAGGCTCAACAAGAAGCTCAGAGATCTTGGCCTTCACCCTGCCTTATGTAGCTGCATACCGAACTTCCTGTCAGATTACCAATAGGTGGTAAGAGTGGGCTCCCTCACCTCTGCCCCTTTGACCCTCAACACAGGTGCCCCTCAGGGCTGTGTACTAAACCCCCTCCTTTACTCTCTATATACCCATGACAGTGTCACCATCCACAGCTCCAATCTGCTAATTAAATTTGCTGACGACACCACACTGATTGGCCTAATCTCAAATAAGAATGAGGCAGCCTACAGAGAGGAAGTCATCACCCTTACACAGTGGTGTCAAGAGAACCATCTCTTCGTCAACGTCACAAAAACAAAGGAGCTGGTTGTGGACTACAGGAGGAATGGAGACATGCTAACCCCTATAGACATCAATGAATCTGGAGTTGAGATGGTGAACAGCTTTAAGTTCCTCGGCATAAACATCACCAAGAATCTCACGTGGTCTGTACATACTGGCTGTGCGGTGAAAAAGGCACAAGAACGCCTCTTTCACCTCAGACGGTTGATGAAGTTTGATATGGCCCCCTAAATTCTAAGAACTTTCTACAGGAGCACAATTGAGAGCATCCTGACTGGCTGCATCATTGCCTGATATGGGAGCTGTACTTCCCTCAATCACAGGACTCTGCAGAGAGTGGTGCGGACAGCCCAATGCATCTGTAGATGTGAACTTCCCACTATTCAGGACATTTACAAAGATAGCTATGTAAAAAGGGCTCAAAGGATCATTGGAGACCCAAGTCACCCCAACCACAAACTGTTCCAGCTGCTACCATCCTGGAAACTACTGCAGCATAAAAGCCAGGACCAACAGGCTCTGGGACAGCTTCTTCCACCAGGCCATCAGTCTGCTTAATTCATGCTGACACAACTGTATTTTTTATGTCATATTGACTATCCTGTGTACATAATGTTTATTATAAATTACTATAATTGCACATTGCACATTTAGACAAAGACGTAACGTAAAGATTTTTATTCCTCATGTATATGAAGGATGTAAGTAATAAAGTTAATTCAAAGTGTCAGCACCGTTATGCAATTAAATGCATTATATTCAATAATTTCTTGTTTCTCCAAATTCCTATGTGATACAAGTAGTCTGAAATTATATTTGTGTTCAGCTTCAAGCGGTGTATCAAAAATAAATAAAAATCTTTGGGAGCAACACTTTTGAAGAATTTGTCCAGTGTAATTAGTTCTTTGATTTTGCTGATGTTGAATGAGAGGTTGTCACTGCGGTACCATTCAGCCAGATTTCTAATTCTCTTCCTATATGCTGATTCATCGCCACCTTTGATTTGGCCAACAGCAGTCATGTTGTCAGTAAACTTAAATATGCATTGGACCTGTGGCCTAATTATAATTTCAGTAGTGTAATGAGGTTTTAACAGATAGGGTAGTGTATCCATAAAGCACTCCTTTCCACTGCAGTAAGATAATTTACTAATTGGAGTCTTAAAGTGGAGAACTGCTGTAAGTTAAAACTTTTTACAGGTGGCCCCGTTTTCCGAACGTTCGCTTTACGACACCTCGCTTTTACAAAAGATGTACATTAGTTACCTGTTTTCACTAACAGAAGGTGTTTTCACTGTTATGAAAAAAGGCAGCGCACACCCAAACAGCCAAGCACCTCCCCCGGAACTGCATTCTAGCCGGCATTGCTTAAACACGTGCTTTATCTTGATTTATTTTGTGCATCTGTTAGCAAGATGAGCTCTAAGGTATCAAAAGCCTAAAAGAGCTCATAAGGGTGTTACACTTAGTGTAAAACTAGACATAATTAAGTCCATGTCCGCATGTCGAACTTGCCTGCGTCCACCATTCGCACTATTTATACGCAGAGAAAGAATTTTGAAAGCTGCCGATGTTACTGTTGGTTCTGCTCATAGCAAAGTGGTCATTCTTAGTCAGCTTCCAATAATGGATAAAATGGAAAGTCTATTGTTTGAGTGGATTGATGGGTGTATAAAATGTGGTGTTCTGTTAAGTCTTCTTATACAAGGAGAAATCAGTCAGTCTTTATAATAAGCTGAAACAGAAAGCACTGGACATTGGTGATGGAAGTGTTGTGAAAGTGGAATTTGAAGGTAGTCATGGGTGGTTTGATCGTTTTCTGAGGCGAGGGCAGCTTCATAGTTTAAGCAGTGATCCCCAACCTCCGGGCTGCGGACCGATACATTGCCGTGAAGAACGCAGTGGTGCAGCGGTAGTCGGGACGCACCCAGCACACCTTTAAAAAAAAAAGCCAAAATAAGCTAATTAATTAGGTGCCACCCGGCACGGAAATGTCGGCCCAGATCAGGGGCGATTGCCGATTGCGTCAGGTGGTTATTCGTATAAGCAAGTATTTAACTGTGACAAAACTGCAATTTATTGGAGTCTTCCCGATTCTCGTAAGTGAAACCACACTGTACATACATTATTCCTACTTTATATAGGCTGTGTATTTTTATGCGTTATTTGGTATGATCTAGCAGCTCCATAGCTTAAAGGTTACTGGAGAGAGTGTTTCTGTTGAAGCACTTCCGCGAGATTTTCTCTGCGCTAGACAGTGCTGCAGAAAAGTATTTCTACTTTATATAGGCTGTGTATTTATCATATCATTCCTGCTTTTACTATATGTTACTGTTATTTTAGGTTTTATGTGTTATTTGGCATGATTTTGTAGGTTAGTTTTTGGGTCTGGGAATGTTCAAAATTTTTTCCCATGTTAATGTTAATTGCTTATTCACTTTACGACATTCTGGCTTATGAACCGTTTCATAGAAACATTCTACCTTCAGATAGCGGGGGAAACGTATACGAATCAGGGTATTAAAGCTTTCTCTGGGGGGAAAATAATGGCTGTTTCAATGGTGCAAGTTGTAAATGTGAAGTTGTAAGCCAATTGAGTGGTATGATGGTGGGCAATTTCATTTCTTGAGAGATTCTAGCCAACTTTTTAGTGTAAAAAGTGAAGTGATTTTCCCATTGAAAGTGAGGGAATCTGACTATAAACTAATACAGGGCAATAGGTGTCAAGTCAATTGGAACATTAAGTGCTGAATCTACTCGACAAGCTGGGTGGCATCTGTGGAATTAGAAATGGAATCTAGGAACTCTAGGGTTGGACTTGCCTCTTTTTCTCCACTATTCCATTTTTTGAATGCTACCTATTTTTGTGTTTTCTCTTTCCATACATAACTTTTACTTTCTCTAATTATGCTAAAATATTTTTGTTCTTACTGTTGTTTTAATACGATTACAAAAGAAGAGATATCTTTATAACAAAAATGAAAAACATTAATTTGAGTTCGAATATCAACACAAAGTTTAAGATCGTGTGCAATATACAGTATGATAAAAACATTATCACGTCCACTGCATACCACAAGTAAATAGTTACTATGACTAATAAATCAAATGCACTGTTAGAACACTAGTATCTCATTTAGTGTTCACAATACGTTTCTAAGAACGGGAGGGTTATGAAATCAGAAACCAAAAGCTTTGTGTAACCCACATACTGGGAGTCTAATGTAAACCCTTGGGCTTTCTGCTACTTCATGCTACTGTGCTGTGAATTTGTTGAGAGCCTAGTCCTCCAAAAACAATTAACCAATTGCAGCTTGGTTTTGGTGGGCTGTGTTGGTAGTTGCTCCATTTATTGAGGAACTGTCTGGACTCTCCTGTTGGATGTGATGGAAGCTGCTGTCTCCCCTGTTTTAACCTACTGAGCTATCCCCAGCCTCCTTGCTGTAATATTGTCAATGGCTTCTTCTGCAAGAGAAGATGATGAGTAGGATCTGGCTGTTTTTTTTTATTAAGTAAAACAATCATTGTCAGTCCAAAGCACTGGCATCATTACTCATTGTGCCAGCTGGGATACACCTTTCAGCCCTGTATCTCTGCTCTCAATAGTCCTCCCAGCCCACCCAACATTGGTCCTCACAGGCAGCCTACACATATTGCCTGGGTATTTTACAACAAACTGTGTGGCAATAAAATACCAGCAAGAATTTGTACCTGATACTTCAGAGTAGCAGCATGCAGGAGATGTCTGTTTTGAAGTACACTGAAGTATATCATAGTACTTTTGGTCTGGTATAGGTTCAGGGCTAAGAGCACTAAAATGAGTCGGTGCAGTCTGCGGTAGTGCTAAGTAGGGTACCATTGAAAAGTTATTTTGATCTTTCTGTTTCGTCTTCTACCAGTACCATTATTTAAAGCAGATGCATAAATGTGTACAGTACATATTGAAAAGTCTCCTTTAATTATGCCAAGACATTTGTGTTTTGAAGGATCGTGAGAGCATGTTGGGAAACAAAAGTAAAATTATGGAGTACTATTTTTATGGTTCTGATCTTGTAAAGGAAGTGTTCTCTCATGCATACCTATGAGTACTCAATAGCTAAGACCTATTTGATTAGATAAAAGATTAACCTACGGCATGAAGCCTAGAACCACAAACTACAGCACCAGGAATGTCGGAGTTGCTATTAACCATTCAACTGGAGCTAACTGCTTGAATCTTGTTCATTGCTTTTTTTACTCTCTCTCCCCCACCCCAAAAGTTCAAAATTCAAAATACATTTATTATCAAAATATGTATACATTATAGAACCTTGAGATTTGCCTCCTAACAGGCAACCATGAAACAAAGAAACCCAAAGGAACCCATTTTAAAAAAAACGATCGTCAAACCTCCAAAGAGCAGAGAGGGAAAAAAAATCATGCAAACAATAAATGCAAGCAAATAGCGTTCCGAGCTGAAGTTCACAAAGACAGTCCTGCCCATGAACATTTAATTCAGCACAGAGCGGAGCAGCAACCTGAACTGGCCCATCTCTTGCCTTGGGCCCTGACACCCTGACCTTTTCGATTTGGCCTAGCAACTAAATCATCATCCAAGCATCAGGTTCAGTTGCCTTGATATGTTCTGGGGCCTTGACCCTGCTGGCCTGTACTCAGCCTTTCCAATTCAGTTTGGTGCTTAATTTGTCGTCGAAGCAGTGGGTTCAGTTGCCTTAATGTGCTCTGGGGCCTGCATACTTCCAATTCATTTTAGCTTGTACCCGACCTTTCTGATTTGGCACAGCACTCAAATCGATCTAACCTCTGGTCTTCCTCACTCTCGGCAACAGGCCAACTGCCTCACCTCGCTTCGGTTCTGCCACATTGAATTGCAAGTCCAAAGGGAAGTTACAGACATACTTGTAACGATTGTTTACCAGAAAAATAGTTTTATTATTGGCCACTGGCTAGAAGTCGCTGAGATTCACCAGTGCTGTCTTAAACTGGAAGCTTAATTTAAATCAAATCACACTTTATTCACTTAATCATGAATTTCTGCAATATGCATGAGAAGGTCAAATTATGTATTTCTGCTGTTCACATGACACTATTGTGTTATATCAGATTTTACAGAGAAATTAATTGCAATGTGTCACTTCTGTGTTTTGCTTTAACTGATTTTCCAATAAGATTATAGTGAAATTATTGAGGAAGATGCTCAGAAATCGGAGCTAAAATTAATGTAAAGAAAACATGAATATTTTAAAAAAGTGTTTGCATTCGTCTTATTGATGTTTATAATACAGCATTGATCTGCATAATTTCCAAAGTATCTGTACACAGTTTTCAATTTCTACTGACCATGACAAACTTGTAAGATGTTTTTACTTCTAATGTTAAATGTTTGGGAGTATCAGAAACTTAACAAATGGTTATTTAACAATTTGATGTTCATATGCTTTTTCAGATAATAACTTACTGCAAAAAAATTGAATAATATTTGCATAACAGAACAGGTAATTCAAAGTTCAAAGCAAATTTTATTATCAAAGTACATATATGTCACCATATACAATCCTGAGACTCATTTTCTTGTGGGCATACTTAGCAAATCTATAGAGTAGTAACTATAACAAGATCAATTAAAGATCAACCAGAGTGCAGAAGACAACAAACTCTGCAATTGCAAATATAAATAAATAGCAATAAATAACAAGAACATGAGATGAAGAGTCCTTGAAATCGATATCATTGGTTGTGAGAATATTTCACTGATGGGGCAAATGAAGTGGAACGTAGTTAACCTTTTTCGTTCAAGAGCTTGACAATTGAGGGGTAGTAACTGTTCTTGAACTTGGTGGTGGAAATACTGCAGCTCTTGTACATTCTCCCTATTGGCAGCAGCGAGAAGGGAGCATGACCTGAGTGTTGGAGATCTCTGATGGACACTGCTTTCCTATGACAGTGTTTCATGTAGATGTGCTAAATAGTTGGGAGGGTTTTATCCATGATGTACTGGGCTGAATCCACTACTTTTTGTAGGATTTTCCGTTCAAAGGCATTGGTGTTTTCATACCAGGCAGTGATGCAGCCAGTCAGTATACTCTCCACTACACATCTATAAAGTTTGTCCAAGTTTTAGACGAAATGCCATATCTCTGCAAACTCCTAAGGAAGTAGAGGTACTGCTGTGCTTTCCTAACACTTGTGCTAAGTCCAGGGCAAGTCCTCTGAAACAATAACACCTCGGAATTTAAAGTTGCTAACCCTCTCCACCTCTGATCCTCCGATGAGGACTGACTTATGGACTTTTTTTTCCTTCTGAAGTCTACAGTCAGTTCCTTGGCCTTGCTGACATTGAGTGAGAGGTTTTTGTTCTGACACCTCTCAGCCAGATTTTCAATTGCCCTCCTATATGCTGATTCACCACCATCTTTGAGTTGGCTCATGATAGTGGTGTTATCAGCTACTTGAGTATGGTATTGGAGCTGTGCTTAGCCACACAGTCATAGGTGGAAAGTGAGTAGAGCAGTGGCCTAAGCACACAGCCCTGTAGTGTACCTGTGCTGATGGAGATTGTGGAAGAGATGTTGTTGCCAATCTGAGCTGACTGGGGTCTACAAGTGAGGAAATCCAGAATCTAATTGCACAAGGAGGTATTGAGGCCAAGGTCTTGGAGTTTATTGATTGATTTTGAGGAGATGGTGGTAGTGACTGCTGATCTGTAGTTGATAAAGAACATCCTGATGTAAACATCTTTGTTGTCCAGATTTTCCAGAATTTAGTGAAGACCCAATGACATGGCATCTGCTGTGGACCTGTTGCTTCAGTAGGCAAATTGGAGCGGATCCAGGTTGCCTCTCAGACAGGAGGCATGTTTCATCACTTACCTCTCAAAGCACTTCAGCATTGTGGATGTAAGTGCAGCTGGGCGGCAGTCATTGAGACAGGTCATCACGTTCTTCTTGGGCACCAGTATAATTAAAGCCTGCTTGAAGTAGGTGGGTATCATACACACCCAAAGTGAGAGGATAAAGATCTCTGTGAACACACCAGCCAGTTGGTCAGCACAAGCCTTTGCTACGTGGCCTGGTACCCAGTCCAGTCCGGATGCTTTCTGTGGATTCACCCTCCTGAATGCAGCCTGCAGGGATCAGCTTCAGAGACTGAGATCATGGGATCATTGAGGGATGTGGGAGTTCACGATTGATCCTCCATGTTCTGTCAGTCAAAGTGAGCATAGAAGACATTGGGCTAATCTGAAAGTAAAGCCTTGCTGTCTCCCATGTTGCTTGATTTAACTTTATAAGAGGAGATAACATTCAAGTCCTGCCACAGCTGTTGAGCAGCCCTCCTTGATTCAAGTTTGGTTCGGAATTTCCACTTTGCCTGTGAGATGGCTTTCCGCAGATCATACCTACATCTCATGTAGCTTTCTTGGTCTCCAGACTTGAATGCCTCAGATCTGGCCTTCAGCAGATTCTGATCTCATGGTTCATCCAGGTCTTCTGAATGTGGAAGACTCTGAATGATCTGGAGGGGATACACTCGTCTATAGCTGTTTTTATTAAAGTCCGTTGCAACCATGGAGTATTCATTCAGATCTCCAGATGAGTGCTTGAACACGGCCCAGTCCACTGTCTTAAAGCTATCCCATAATCGCTCCTGTACCTCCTGCGACCTCCTCTTTGTTGTCTAAATCTCTAGAAGTTTGCTTTTTAGCCCCTGCTTGTATGCAGGCAGGAGAAGGACAGCCATGTGATAGATTGGTAGATAGGTTCTTTATTGATCCCAAAGGAAATTACAGTGTCACAGTAGCATTACAAGTGCACAGATATAAATATTAGGAGAAAAGTAAGAAAGAATAAAATAGAAAGTTGCCTTAAAAATAAGATGTACAAGATTTACAAGTCAAAGATTACAAGATTTATAAGATTTCCAAGATCACACTGATAAGATTGTACTGGAAGATTTTCCATAATGTTATATAGTAATGGGTGCACATTCACACCGTCCAAATAAGAAGATAAGATAAGCACAGAATGTCTGCGATAGCAGGGTGTGGTAACCAGAGTTTAAACAGAGCTATGGTAAACAGGGGTTAATATGTGTTCGTCCATCATCGACGTCGATGAGGACCTGGACACCATTTGATGGTGTTGAGACTAGCACGTGATTTGGATTTAAGTGAGGGAGAGTTACACGGCATCAGCCTCACTCTCTCTTCCCAATTCCCATCTGGATTCAGTGGCAAGACAGAGTCAAGACGGCTGGAGATGGGACTAGGTGCAGTGGATGACCAGGACATCTTCTGTGTCTTGTCCTCCTCTACATGTTCCACAATGCTTGCAGAGACTGCCTTCTTGACCGTTGGACCTTCCATTGGTCTCGTCCGCTCAATCCACCGGAATCTGTCTTCACATGCTGGGATAGACAACTCCCTATCTCACCGAGGGTTTGAGACCCATCGGCTACCCTCACCTGGTTTAGCCAGCTTGTTGAAGCTGTTGCCCAGGGTGTGGCCGCTGTTGCATGCAAACAGCTACGGGGAGCCACAGGTGAGAGCTGAGTGCCAGGTGGGGATCAAAGATGGACTAACCGCCTTGAAAAGGACACAACATGTTCCCCCACCAGAGGTGCTGTCCCTCCCTGACACCCCATACACCCCAAACAGGGGTTAATAACAGTCTAACAGGAGTGGGGGGAGGTCATTACTTCCCTGGCTATAGGTTGACTCATTATAGACCCAAATGGCCAAAGGTAAGAATGACATCATAGCGCTCTTTGGAGCAGTGCAGTTGTCTTAGTCTATTACTGAAAGTGCTCTGCTGTTCAGGCAAAGTGGCATGCAGAGGGTGAGAAATGTCCAGAATTGCCAGGATTTTCTAGAGGGTCTTTTGTTCCACCACTGCCTCCATAGTCTGTGGTGGCCAGTGCTATCATGTTTGCTGTTGTGTGCTGGGGCAGCAGGCTGACGGTAGCAGACACCAACAGAATCAACAAACTCATTCGTAAAGTCAGTGATGTTGTGGGGATGGAACTGGACTCTCTCATGGTGGTGTCTGAAAAGAGGATGCTGTCTAAGTTGCATGCCATCTTGGTCAATGTCTCCCACCCACTACATAATGTACTGGGTGGGCACAGGAGTACATTCAGCCAGAGACTCATTCCACCGAGATGCAGCACAGAGCGTCATAGGAAGTCATTCCTGCATGTGGCCATCAAACTTTAGAACTCCTCCCTTGCAGGTTCAGACACCCTGCGCCAATAGGCTGGCCCTGGACTTATTTCTTAATTTACTGGCATAATTTACATATTACTATTTAACTATTTATGGTTCTATTACTATTTATTATTTTTGGAACAACTGTAACGAAAACCAGTTCCCCCTGGGATTAATAAAGTATGACTATGACTACTATGATAGTGTCCAGTTTGACGCCTATAGCAGAGCCAGACTTTCTAATCGGTTTATTGAGCCTGTTAGGATCACCTGTGGTGATACCATTGCAGTGGTGTGCTGGGACATAAAAGATTGTACTGGCAACAACAGACTGGTAGAACATATGAAGGAGAGGCCTGCATACTCCAAAGGATCTCAGTCTCCTCAGGAAGTAGAGGTGACTCTGGCCCTTCTTGTGTTGGTTCTTCAACCCATATCCTCATCCTCACCCTCAGTGTTGGTTCTCCATTCAAGTCTGTCATCCAGGTGCACCCCCAGGTACTTGTAGGTCCTCACCACATCCATGTCCTCACCATCAATAGTAGCAAGGGGCAGAAGGCTTGGTCTTCCTTAAGTCCATCACCATCTCCTTTGTCTTACTGATGTTGGCTGCAGACGATTCGGCTGGCACCATTTGACAAAGTCCTCCACCAGGGCCTTGTATTCATCCTCCCGTCCTCCCCTTTATACACCCAACTTTTGCTGAGTCACAAGAGAATTTCTGCAAATGACATGACTCCATGTTGTATCTAAAGTCCGAGGTATACAGGGTAATCCGATTTACCAAAATATGGTCAAAATTAATATGGTGAGTCACTCACCAGCCTACTTCAACTAACCACATTAATATTACAATCCAGCTTTGCGACATCCTCAAAATAAATTTGAAATGAGTTTAAAAACTGACAGATTTAGTCTCTCCTATAATAAAATTCAAACGTGTGAAATACTCATGATTAGAAGTTCAAACCACTGAACTTTCATGGATAATAGTAATAGTTGCAATTTTGCAACATCATATAAAGATGTCTCTTTAAAAAAAATCAAATGAAGTTCCTTTAAAAACGCAAACATGAGGAAATCTGCAGATGCTGGAATTTCAAGCAACACACATAAAAATTGCTGGTGAACGCAGCAGGCCAGGCGGAACAAGTGCTACACATGCCCTTACACTTCCTCCCTCACCACCATTCAGGGCCCCAGACAGTCCTTCCAAGTGAGGTGACACTTCACCTGTGAGTCGGCTGGGGTGATGTACTGCGTCCGGTGCTCCCGATGTGGCCTTCTATATATTGGCGAGACCCAACGCAGACTGGGAGATTGTTACGCTGAACACTTACGCTCTGTCCGGATCTCCCAGTGGCCACACATTTTAATTCCACGTCCTATTCCCATTCTGATATGTCTATCCACGGCCTCCTCTACTGTAAAGATGAAGCCACACTCAGGTTGGAGGAACAACACCTTATATTCCGCCTGGGTAGCCTCCAACCCGATGGCATGAACATTGACTTCTCTAACTTCCGTTATTGCCCCACCTCCCCTTCGTACCCCATCCATTATTTATTTATTATTAATTTTTTCCCTCTCTCCTTTTTCTCCCTCTGTCCCTCTCACTATACTCCTTGCCCATCCTCTGGTTTCCCCCCTCCCCCTTTCTTTCTCCCTAGGCCTCCCATCCCATGATCCTCTCATTTCCCTTTTGCCAATCAACTTTCCAGCTCTTAGCTCCATCCCTCCCCGTCTTCTCCTAGCATTTCGGATCTCCCCCTCCCCCTCCCACTTTCAAATCTCTTACTATCTCTTCTTTCAGTTAGTCCTGATGAAGGGTCTTGGCCCGAAACATCGATTGTACCCCTTCCTATAGATGCTGCCTGGCCTGCTGCATTCACCAGCAGTTTTTATGTGTGTTGCTTGAAATTCCAGCATCTGCAGATTTCCTCGTGTTGGCATCATTGTTTGGCAGCACTTATCTGTGTGAGCAATTATTTTCAAAAATGAAGCACACCAGGAACCATTTGAGAAGAAGATTGATGCCCATCTGGATAATATCTTGCTCTTGGCATCAACAAGTCTGACGCCCAATATTAAGAAGCTTTCAAGCAACAAACGGCATTAAGTTTCACATTGATTTATTGACTGCTTGCATTAAAATTTTCTTTTTTATTATACTTAATTTACCACCATTCAATGCATCATATTCATAGTTTTATGTTTAAAGATTTTTTGTGTCCTTTTAATAGATTTAAAAGATGCCTTGATTGAAATAAATTGCAACTAAACTGAGTTCTTTGATTACTAATTGGCATCCTTGGTTAAGCACAAATGATTTTCTAGTATGCGTTATTCATTAATTTGAGGCCAAACATAACTAGATGTATCTAAAAGGATAATTCCCATATTTCAAGTTTATTATGGCATTTATCTGGCTCACCGTCCGCTCATTAATACATGATCCGGCTCACAGAGGCAAAAAGGTTGCCAACCCCTGATCTGTGGCTTGCTGACAAAATAAATTATCAATGCCAAACAATGAAATGCGAAGTGCTTCTTTGAATAACCTGTGGCGCTTTTTTTTGATGAGTTTATTCCTTCAAGACTGAAGATACCTTTTAACTTATTTCATTAATTTCTTGAGCTGAATGACTGCCCAATAGATTACTTATTGTGTTTTCTGCAAGATTCTATTTAATATTGTATTGAAATCTTTGCTGTATATCAGTAGGTATGCGTGTATATTTTGTAGCATGCCAATTTGTTTGTTAATCTATAGAAAGAAAGTAACCTCCTTCAGTCTCATTTTCTTACTTTTTATCATTTTGTTAATCCTTCACTTTGAGTAATGCTATGCATTGTGATTTTTTTCCCCCTCCAGTTTTTCTCCATAATCTGTGCTGTACCTGGCTGCTACCAATTTCTATTAGCGTTCTTTTTTTGTCTTTTGGAATTCTAAGCTGCTCTCTGGGGACCTGTGCACATTTTAGTTGCTTTCGCACTAAGCCTAGTTGCTTTCTAGCTCTAAGCTATTGAGCATATGTGTTTTCAAGGCTGGACCAATTTTTACTTTTAGTTACAAAAATACAGTACAATTTTATTAAAATCTGAAAACGATTATTATCTAGAGCTGAATTCAAATAGAACTGTAAAATGTTATTGTGATAGCTCTTAAAGAATAGAAGCACGTGTAGGTAATTTTGGATTTTAATTTCTTCTCTACTATTCAGAAAATCATTGCTGATCCTTAACTTTGGCAACACTTCCGTGCAACAATCTCATTTCTCTTGACCTCCTTCAATATCTAAAAACTTTATCTATATGATAATTTTAACCAAAAACATTAACCTGTTTATCTTTTATCAAAGGTTGAACAGTAAGGAACTAAAATGCTGAAATAGCTTGCTGATAAACAGCATTTGAGAATCTGAAAAGGCATTGACCTGTAACGTTAACCCTGTTTCAGTCTTCACAAACATTCCTGACCTGTGGAGTATTTCCAGCATTTTCTGTCTTTACATTCTTCACGAGTTTAACACATGAATTTCCAAAGCTATTGCTTTTTATTTCAATTAACATTTGCACTCCATGTTAAAACAAGGTACTGATAAAATTTCCAAATACAATAAGATAAATCTGAAAATAATCAATACATTTTTAAGATGAATTCATGGGGGTACCGGTGATGTCATCATTCATAATGGCAGCTTAAATCAACAGCTCTTCCGGAAAAACATATTTTGCCCCGTTAATCCATCAAATATAAGATCTATTGAAAATATCTGAATTGATAAGGAGGGCAAGAATGGGGAGCACGGATGGAGATTTAAAAAAAGCACCACTGCGGAGCCTATGGGAGAGAGAGGTACAGCACGCGGCTCTCCTACACGTGCGAGTGGTGGCAGGGCTGATGCTGGGCCTAGTGCAGACGAAGCGGCAAGTATGATAAGGACTTTGGAAGCCATAAGGGAAGTCCAAAAAGATATGAAGCAGCAACTCAATGATATAAAGTCAGAGCTCACCAACGTCAATCAGAAAATAGCAGTGGCAGAGACTTGAATTGAGAAGGTGGAAGATCGTGTGCAAAACGTGGAACAGATACTAGGTAAGACGATAAAAATATTAAATCAACAGGAAAGTAAATTGCTTGACCAGGAGGGAAGATCGCGACAGAAAAATATCAGGATTTATAATGTTCCCGAAGGAGCGGAGGGATTGTCGATGATGGACTTTGTAGACAAGCTTCTGTGGGAAGCGCTGGAGATTCCTCAGACTGCGGAGATTGAAATTGAAAGGGCACACAGTTTGCTTGTCCAGCAGTCTCCCGGAGAAAGAGAAGGCAAACGGCGCCCCATTGTACTTAGGTTCCTTCGATTCAAGAGCAAGGCAGAGATTCTACGAAGGGCTTGGTTTAAGAAGAGACTGTTTTGGAACGGGAAGTTAATGTACTTCGATCATGATTAACCCCCGGCAATCCTACAGAAACAGAAGGAATATTCTGAAACAAAGCGAATATTAAAGCAAGAAAAGATTAAATTTCAAAACCCGTACCCTGCTAAACTGAGGGTATTTTACCAAGAAGAGATACGACTATATCAGATGGTAGAAGAGGCGACTACGGACATGAAGAACAGAGGACTGCCCATTAGCGTGGTCAAACCAAGGGAAACTCTGGCTGAGCAGTTATCCTGAACTGCTTGAGAAATAGTAAGAGAACCTAGAAAGCAGGGGACGGGAACAGGATGAGAGAAGGATTTTAGGAAGAGACTGTCAGTTCTCCAAGGGCAGCACTCATCTCCTCCAGAAGAGCCATAAGGTTTGGCTAACTTTAAAAGTGCTGATAAACGAAACGGAAGCAAAAATAGACGGTGAAATACCTATCTCGGGAAATACATGTTATAATGTGGATTTTATATTACTCAATTTTTAAAAATTCATTTATTCATTCCTTTTTCCCCACCTAAATGAGAATATATACATGGGAGGAATACACAGGGAAATCATTTCTGTGTGGACATAGTTTTTTTTTAATTACTTTTATAGGTACTGCAGCAGGGGCCCTCAACCCACGGGTAAGAGGAGCTATCCCCCATGGCTAGACCTTTCTTCTAGCCCAACCTAAGGTCATCTGGAGACCCCAGCCTTGGAACCACACCTTCCTTACCTTTTTTTATTATTTGCGTTTCTTGGCTCTTATTTGTTCAGGGAGTAGATTGATTAAGTTATATTCTGCAAATTTCAATGATATACTAACAGATAAATACACTTAGAGAGTAATTGGGTATATACCTCAAGAATGGTTGAAAAGAGATAAATATAAATATTTAATTAATATACTGCTAGTGGCTGGTAAAAAGACCCTTACCAGGAAATGGTTATCTCAGGAGAGCCCAACTTTAAATGTATGGATGGAAATTACAATGGACATTTACAAAATGGAGAAGATAACAATATCTGTTAATCATAAGTTGGAATAATTTTATTCATACTGGAAAAAAATGGTTTAACTACATAACATCTTATAGGCCTGATTTTATTCTCACAATCAATGAATATGTTAAAAAAAACACTCTCAACTTTGGTCATGGTTTTCTTCTTTCGATTGTTCTTTCCTCTTCTTTCTGTAAGAGTATACTTCAGATAAATATTATGTGGAGATTTGTGACAAATATATGATATATATGTACAGTATCTGAAATACATCCCATGGAAATATTTGTTTGATGATGAACTTCAATAAAAAATAAATTACAAAAAAATGATGAATTCATGGATTGGCACAATGAAGTAAACAAATGAATGCAGCGGAGTACCTGTAACAAACCACTTTTACACTTGTCAATGACTTAAGGTGAAACTAGATTACTGTCCCGTGATAAATTTTCTATATGTTGCACAATTATCTTGGCATCAATTTTTCAGCTGGCTGTTGCTACCAGATGACAATTCATTAACTGCATGATCTACTTAATCCTTTATTAACTCTGTGGATAACTCTGGGAAATTTAGTTCAACTTAGTATGTGTTTGTATTTCAAACCATAATTTTCTGATAGTTATCTTCCTAAACTTTGGAGCCAATAGGTGGAACCTTGCAATGCTGATTGGTGAAATTGTTTGCGTGGAACGGAGTGTCTGCCAAGTGGAAGGCCTTCAAACACGTTATGTCAAGAGTTCAGGGCCTGCATGTTTCTGTTGAGGTGAAGAGCAATGATGGCGGGGGGTGGGGGAGAGCACTGGTTGATGAAACATACTGAGGCTCTGCTGAAGAGAAACAGTGAGTCATCTGTTGTACATAAGCAATTGGAAACTAACTAGTGAATCTCTTGATAACTACGAGAAACGTAAGGGTGCACTTGAGAGAAAAGTTAGGCGGACAGAAAGAGGATATGAGAAGAATCTAGCAGGTAAGGTGAAGCAAAATCCCAAGAGATTCTATATTAAGAATAAATAGGTAGCTAGGAAGAGAATGGTCTCCTTCAGGATATGGCCATCTGTATGTAAAACCAAAAGAAATTAGTAAGATTTTTAATTAATATTTCTCTTCAGCTTTTACTGAGGAGAAAACTATGGAAGTTTAAGAAATGGAGGAAATGAGTGGTGTTGTCTTGGATCACATACAATTTAACAGGGAGGAGGTATTGATGGCTTTAAAGTGCATTAATGTAGGTGAATCTTCAGGGCTTCATCGGGTGTGTCCTTGGACCTTGTAGGAAACTAGAGAAGAAATTGTGGAGACACTTGCAGAGATTTTTACTTCATCTCTGACCACAGGTGAGGTTCAGAAAGACTGGAGAGTGGCTAATGTGGTACTGTTATTTAAAAGGGTAGCAAAAACAAGCCAGGAAACTACAGGCTGGCGAATCTGACATCATTAGTGGGTAAATTGCTGGAGGGGATTTTGACGGACAGGATCTACCAATGTTTGGAGAAACAGGGTCCAGTTTGAGACATTCAGCATGGCTTTTTACAGGGGAAGTTGTGTCTGATAAATCTGTTAGTTCTTTGAGGAGGTAATGAAGAGGATAGATAAGGGTAGGACAATAAATGTTGTCTGTATGGACTTCAGCGAGACCTTTGACAAGGGTCTTCATGGCAGGCTAGTCTAGAAGGTTAGATCACATGGGATCCAAGGGGAGATAGGAGATTGGATTCAAAATTGGCTCAGTGGTAGGAAGCAGAGGGTGATGGTTGGGGGTTGTTCCTTGGACTGTGAGCGTGTTTAGTGGTGTGCTACAAGGGTCAAGTCTATTCTCATGTTGTTTCAAAAATACCAGCACATCCTCTTTCTTAAAATTGACATGTTCCAGCGTATTGGCCTGTTCTACACTGTCTTCACATGTATCCACACCCTCTCAACTAGTAAATACTGAAGCAAAGGACCTCCCCCACCTACCCCAACTCCAGGCACATGTTTACTCTTTTATCCCTGATTGGTCCTACCCTGCTTCTGCACTATGTGGAGAATGCCTTGGGGTTTTCCTTAATCTTACTCACCAAGGCCTTCTCATGCGCTTCTAGCTCTCCTAAATCTCTTAAGCTCCTTCCTGGCTACCTTTTAAATCTCAAGAGCCTGGTCTGGTACTTGCTTCCTAAACCTTAAGTATGCTTCCTTCTCCCTCTTGGTTAGATATTCCACATCTCTTGTTAATGATGGTTCCTTCATCCTACCATCCTTTCCCTGCCTCAATGGACAGACTTATCCAGAAACCCATGCAAGTGCTCCCTAAATAACATCCACATTTCTGTTGTACAACTGTTCCCAATTTATGCCTCCAAGTTCCTGTCTAATAGTATCATGATTCATCTTTTCATAATTAAATACTTTTCATACCGTCTGCTCCTAACCCTGTCCAAGGCTGTGGTGGAGGTTGGAGAGTTGTAGTGACTGTCTCCATAATGCTTACACTCTGAGAAATCTGTCACCTGACTCCATTCATTGCCCGGTACTAGATCCAGTATCGCCTCTTCTCTAGTTTGCTGGTCCACATACTGTGTTAGGTATCCTTTCTGGACACACCTAACACATTCTACCCCATGTAAACCCTTTGCACTAAAGAGGTGGCAATCAATATTAGGGAAGTTGAAATCACCTATGACAATATCCCTGTTATTTTGCATCTTTCCAAAATCTGCCTCCTGATCCTATCTCTGTTGCATGGGGGGTGGGGTGTATATAGAAGGTGCTTGCTCCTCTCCTTTTTCTGATTTTCACCCCCACTGATCCTTCCACAACGTCCTCCTTTTCTGCAGCTATCCTTGGTTAGCGATGCCACTGAATTCCCTCCCTGTCCCTTTTGAAACATCTAAATCCTGGATCATCCAGCAGCCATTCCTGCCCTTGTGACAGCATTCTTTAATTAAGGTGAAAGTTTTAAAACAATTTACTGTAAGCTTCTGGCTGTATATAATATTTGTTGGAGAAACTTACACTTAATTATATGTGCTTATGAACAGCCCCAAAGGATTTTTCTGAAGTAACATGCATCATACGTACCTTCGCCTTCATATTAGGGAATTATAGAGAATAGTGTCTGTGTATTTGTGCTTGCAAACCTCATAGTGTTAAATAATGCTTGAAAAAAATTCACACCAACCACAAATAATAAATGAGTACTGTTTTTGCAGATGTACATGAATCGATTTTTCCTTTTGTAAGAAAATCAATAAAAGTCATTCAATATGATCAGCATACCTTCACAGTATTGTAATGAATGGCGTCAAAAGTGATAAGAATAGTTACAAAAAGTGGAGAGGGAGAGTGAGGAAACTAATTCTGCTCTTTGTACGTACATTTGTACGACTTTAGAATTTAATAATTAGGAACTCATTTACATGTAGGTGTGTTCATAGGTCAGGGCATTCGTAACAAGGGGATGGTTTATATTGGGAACCCCAATAGAAGTTAGGTTAGGAGCTCATATACAAGGCACATAGAAGCTCATTTTTGGCGGTCTGAAGCATTCTTCAAAAATGTTTTCTTTTACAGTGTTTTAGGAATGTCTACTTTTTCATTGTTCATTGAAGTCGTGTGTTGAAATGGAGAATTGCCCATAGGAATTTTTTTTCATTTCCTGTTTAAACAATGACATTCTTCAGTTGCGTATGTATATTTACAAGTCATTAATGGAATTGTAATAAACTAATGTATCTACATATTTCTACTAGCAATGAGTTGCAACATTCATAAAAGAGGTTAAATAAAAGGTACATGGCATTTAATAAGAATAAAGTAATTCTAGTGCTGTTACTTTTTACTTTATTTTACTTTATTGTCGCCAAACAATTGATACTAGAGCGTACAATCATCACAGCGATATTTGATTCTGCGCTTCAAATTATAAATCATAAATAGAAAATAGGAAAAGGAAAGTAAGGTAGTGCAAAAAAAAACCGAGAGGCAGGTCCGGATATTTGGAGGGTACGGCCCAGATCCGGGTCAGGATCCGTTCAGCAGTCTTATCACAGTTGGAAAGAAGCTGTTCCCAAATCTGGCCGTATGAGTCTTCAAGCTCCTGAGCCTTCTCCCGGAGGGAAGGGGGATGAAAAGTGTGTTGGCTGGGTGGGTCGTGTCCTTGATTATCCTGGTAGCACTGCTGCAACAGCATGCGGTGTAAACTGAGTCCAAGGACAGAAGATTGGTTTGTGTGATACGATCTTCTGCAGCTTCTTCCGGTCTTGGACAGGACAACTTCCATACCAGGTTGTGATGCACCCTAGAAGAATGCTTTCTACGGTGCACCTATAAAAATTAGTGACGGTTTTAGGGCAGCGGTCCCCTACCACCGGACTGCAGACTGGTACTGGGCCGCAGAGCATGTGCTACCGGGCCGTGAGGAAATGATATGAGTCAGCTGCACCTTTCTTCATTCCCTGTCACGCACTGTTGAACTTGAACATAGAGTTTCCAACTGTCCCATATTAGCTGGGACATCCCGTATATTGGGCTAAATTGGTTTGTCCCATACGGGACCGCCCTTGTCCCATATTTCCCCTGCTAAAGTAGAGCGTTCCTATGAAACCTTTCGTGCCGAAATGGCGTAAAGCGAAGAAGCAATTACCATTAATTTATATGGGAAAGATTTTTGAGTGTTTCCAGACCCAAAAGATAACCTACCAAATCATACCAAATAACACATAAAACCGAAAATAACACTAACATATAGTAAAAGCAGGAATGATAGGATAAATACACAGCCTATAGAAAGTAGAAATAATGTATGTACAGTATAGTCGGGAAGACGAAGCCAAAACCGATTTGTGGGAAAAAAATCGTCACGTACGTCATATGCGCACATCACGCATGCGCACACAGGTGCCCGCGCAAGGCTTCATGGTCATGGTAGTCTTTCCTGGGGTAAGCGCAAGTGTCCCGGGATTTGACTGCTAATTTTGTCCCTTATTTGGGAGTGAGAAAGTTGGCAACCCTAACTGTAAAAGACATGTTGAGGTGAGTTTAACCCTATTTGAACACCCCACCCCCCCGGTCGGCCAGTCGGCAGAATATTGTCAATATTAAACCGGTCCGTGGTGCAAAAAAGATTGGGGACCCCTGTTTTAGGGAACAGGCCAAATTTCTTTGGCTTTCTCAGGAAGTAAAGGTGCTGGTGGGCCTTCTTGGCAGTGGGCTCTGCTTGGTTGGACCAAGTCAGGTCATTTGTGATATTGACCCCGAGGAACTTAAAGCTTTTGACCTGTTCCACTTGCGCACCACCGATGTAAATGGAGTTGTGTGGTCCATTACTCCTTCTGAAGTCAATAACCAATTCCTTCGTTTTGCTGACGTTGAGGGATAAGTTATTGTCTTTGCACCATGCCACCAGATTCTTAATTTCCTCTCTGTACTCAAACTGATCATTACCCGAGATACAGCCTACAATTGTGGTATCATCAACAAACTTATATATTGACTTCAATGGAACTTGGCTAGGTGTACAGTGAGTACACAGCCTTGTGGGGCACCGGTGCTCAGAGTGATTGTAGAGGAGAGCTTGTCCCCTATTTTTACAGCCTGATTCCTGTCTGTGAGGAAGCTGAAGATCCAGCTGCAGATCTGAGTGCTAAGGCCCAGGTTCCGGAGCTTCGGAATCAGTTTATTTGGAATGATGGTATTAAAGGCAGAGCTGTAGTCAATGAAAAGGAGCCTTACATATGTGTCTTTATTCTCCAGGTGTTGTAAGGAGGAATGTAGGGCCAGAGAGATGGCATCTCCGGTTGACCTGTTGCTCCGACATCAATTGCTATGAAGGGCTTCGAGCGATTGGTTATGGCACACAGTAACCACAGCCTACCAGTCAACCTCGATGCGACGCAATCGGCTATCACCTTTGATCTGGGCCGACATTTACATGCCGGGGGCACCTAATTCATTAGCTTGTTTATTTCGGCTTTTTTCTCAAAGATGTGCTGGGTGTGTCCCAGCTACCGCCGCATTCTCCGCGAATCGGTATCTGTCTGTGTCCCGGGAGTTGGGGTGGTGGGACACTGGGGTGTCATATCACCGTCGATCAGGGCAGGCAGGTCATCTTCTTCTATGTCTGCCTGCCTCGATGTCGAAGCCTCGCACATTTTTCTATCATACAGTTCTTTGTAAGCACTCAAACCATCTTGCATATATGCCCTAAACCGATGTACCCTTTCAAAATTAAAGTTGTATTTTATCATTGCAGCGAAAATCTCACGCAGTTGCATCACATTCAGTTCCTGGATGACTCCACTTTCGGTCTGTTCGCTACTGCATTCGGTTTCGATTGTTACCCTTTCCTCTTCCAATTGCACCAGCTCTTCATCTATCAGTTCTTGGTCATGGGATGTCAAAACCTCTTCAACATCATCTTTGTCAACTTCCACAAGCCAAACCCACGTTGTCTTTACTTTGTTCACCACGATCGAAACGCTTAATTATGTCTAGTTTTACGCTAAGTGTGACACCCTTATGAGCTCTTTTAGGCTTTTCCAATACCTTAGAACTCATCTTGCAAACGGCTGCTCACAGGCACGTGTTTAAGCAATGCCGGCTAGAATGCAGTTCCGAATCCGGGGGAGAGCAGCTGCTCGAGGCGCGCGCTGCCTTTTATTGCGTGCTGCTTTTTTCACGCACTGCCTTTTTTCGTAACAGTGAAAACACCTTCTGTTAGCAAAAACAGGTAACTAATGTAGGTCTTTCATAACAGTGAGGTTTCATAAAGCGAACGTTCGAAAAGCGGGGGACACCTGTATGCGATTTCACATTATGCATCAACTTCGAGGAACGTATCCCCCGCAAATAACGAGGATAGGGTGTACATATATACAGTGTATGCAGTGCTATTCCAGTCTCGAACATTGTATTTTATTGTTTGGAGCGAACGAAAAGGAAAGAACACTTGAGCAATTATCTTTTAAACCTCCCAGAATTTCAAAACTTCACTACTTGGTAGGCGACTGCTCTCAAGTACTGTTGTGAAAAATGCAAGCAAAGCATATCATTTTCATTCCTTGTTTCCTAGGTATTTCAGTTTATGAACTATATGTTTATTTTTTCCCAATTTATCAAGTGAACTTAAATCTTCATATCTGAATTGTCTTGCTGAAGTTAAATTCTTGTCTCAAATAAAGCAGATTTCACATTCCATGCATCTGGTTTCAACTTGGCAAATGTTGTTTCTGTTCTGGATATTAATAAATTGTGCCTCCAAGCTAACAATTAAGTCATGAAAACTAAAGGGACAGTTATAGTAACTTTGGATTACTCCAGTCATTGTTACAGGTAGTTAATTAGGGCATATCAGCTTAACTAAGTCATGAAGATCCAAGAATTGTTCCCTTCCATTTAAATGTGTATTGGAGTCCAATAGTTAAGCCAATTAAGTTGCATAGTGACATATTAATGTTAAAATGAATGTTCTCTGTATATGATTCCATTTCCCATCTGCATAGATTGAAAATAATTTCATTGTTAGCCTTCATGCAGTTTATAAGCCAGAGAAAAGGTATTGTATTGGGAACCTTTCATTTGAATCTTTTTGCTGGTGAGTTAAGTCTTTCAATTTCTCACGACCTGTTTTGCTTTTTTTTCTCATAATTTATTACATTTACAGCCAGCCATTCATTTTAATTCTTATTTTCCTAAATTAAGGGGAAGAAAGGTGCTTATCTGCAGCTTCTGTTCATTATTGTTTAGGGGGAAATTTGTAGATTTTTCTCCTTCCCTCTACCACTTTCCTCATCTGTAATTTCTTTATAGGGCCTTGTGATGAAAGTAATGTGTAATTGCAATTTGTTCTTTATCTGTTCCTTTGTAGAAGTGTTACCTTGATACTTTCCAGGGGTGTATGTTTGAATTGAAAAAGATCATAATACAGTTGATGATTTGAGAAATATTTGCTTCCCACCACCGCCACACCAAGTGGCTCTGTTCTTTTCTTTTATAGGACCGAGCAATTGCTGCCTATATTCCTCACCTGTTAACACATAGCTGTTGTCTTGAACCACTGCGGCTTTCCTGGTGAAGGTGCTCACAACATGTTATTAGGGCAAAAGTTCCAACATTTGGATAAGGAAGCAGGTTATTTCCAAGTCAGGGGAGGGTGTGACCTTCATGTGATGGTGCTCCCATGCATTTGCTGCACATGATCTTGAGGTAGGTATTTGCTGCCATGGTTACTCAGGAGAGTAACCACATTTTCAAGATTTGAAATGAATCAGTCCCCATTAAACATAAAAGTAATTTTATTATTAAAGCACATATATGTTACCATATCGACCTTGATTCATTTTCTTGCAGACAATTACAGGAAGAAAAAAGAAATACAAAAGAAATTCACAAGAAAACATAAATACCGACAAAGAATGTGCAAAAAAAGACAAACTGTGCAAATAAAAAAAATACTGAGAAGAAGAGTTGTAAAGGATCCTTGACAGTGAGCCTGTGGGTCATTGAATCAGCCCAGAGTAGTGGTGATTGAAGTTATCCTTGCTGGTTCAGGAGCCTGATGGTTTTAGGGTAACTGTTCCTGAACCTGATGGCGTGGGATCTGGGGCTCTTGTATGTCCTGCCTGATGGTAGTAGCAAGAAGAGGGCATGGTCTGCATATTGGGAGTCTTTGATGGTTGATGCTTTTGTGTGGTAGTACTTCATGTAAATGTACTCATTGATGAGGTGGGGGGGGGGGTAGCATTTTGCCTGTGATGGACTGCGTTATATCCACCACTTTCTGTAGTCTATTTCATTCCAGGACATTGGTGTTTCTATACCGGTTGATGATGCAACAAGTTAGGGTACTCACCACTAAGCATCTATAGAAGTTTGTCAAAGTTTTTTGTGACATGCAGAATCTATGCAAACTTTGAAGAAAGTAGAGGTGCTGTCGTGACTTCTTTGTGTTGACACTTAATGCTTGTCCCAGGGCAGATCCTCAGATATGTTCATGCCAAGGAATTTAAAGCTGCTTTAAGATACATTAATTCAGATTTACTTGACGTCGATTCAGATTTGTATGTTTTTGCTTTGGTGAAAACTGCACATTATATGAAAAAATGATTGTAAGCTACCTTTAAATTAAAAACATTTCTGTTCAGTGGGTAGTTCTGTTGGCAAATAGTACTGAATTTGCTATAGCTGTTAGTAGCAATGGCATGTCTACAGTACCTTGATTCGTAAATGTTTCATGATTCATTACTGTTATTTGAGAGTACATTGTAAACAATTCTTATCACTGCAATGCTTAACTTGTTCTCCATTTTCCAAAGGTGTTAATTTTTTATTCATTCTCAATGCCCTAATTATTAAAACAGCAACACCTTTGTCTCAATAATCAGTTCAACTAATCTGTGAATCCATTTTTGATGACAATAGTACTATTAACTTCTGTAGCCTTGATTATGTATCCATTCAAATATTTAATGCACTCATACTAAAGCTTCCTCATCAAAGTAGAGTAAAATTGCATTAGAGTGAAGCCACATGTAGATATGAAAAGTTATATGCTATGTTTACGTACTATGAAATTCAGTAACGGCCCAAACATAACACACAATCGAATTTTTGTAATAGAGTAAGCTAGGTTGTCTTGGTATGTACTAGCATGTAGATAGCTAGGAATTTTGTGCTGCTTTCAATTACCATTATTTAAAAAATTGCAATATTTCTACACAGCATTAAAATGTTATCAGTATGGTATTGATAATGGCTGTAATAACATTTGTTCATAATTCACACATTAACAGATTGTAATATTATTTTCCAGGAAAAACATAAACAGCAGTTAGAAGACCTTAGAAAAGCTGGCAACGATGCTCTTAGCATTATCATTGAAGAATTTAAGGTTGGTATTCTTCAGGCAGAGTTGAAATAAATTGAAACACAAGAAAGGCTGCAGATGCTGGAATGGAGTAACATACAGAAAATGCTGGAGTAACTCTAGTCAGGCAGCAGCTGTGGAGGGAAATGAAATTATTGATTGTTGTGGGGTGGATGAAATCACCGGAGAGAGAGTCACTGGTAGGTACAAAGCAGCTTCTTTATTCAACACAACAAGGTACAGCAGGCATCATACGGACGGAGACACTTTCGGTGGAAAGGTCTGCTAGCCCAATGTGTGCTCGCTATTTATATGCTAAACACAAAGAGCAATCGCTATTTACAAAGTTATAGACAATGCTTCCTTTTGAAGCTACATACAAAACATCACACCTTCTGACTTCATCCTTTCCTCCTGACGCCAACATGTCTGGGTTGGTACTCACAGCCTTTAGGAGTGCAAGTCAAATCCACAATACATTTATTTGGTATTTTACGTGCTAACATAGAGGGCAATTAATATTTATAAAGTATAGATAAGGCTGTCTTCGAAACTACCTGTAAACCACACTTCCACCCGCAGCGTCTGGCTAGTATTCCAATATTCACAGCTTTTAGGAAATGCATTGTTGTGAACTCAATCCATAGTACTTTGTCAAACAGAAGACTGGTAGCCAAAGCCATTTGAGTGTAAATGAATCATCTACCTAAAAACTCACTCTAACATTGATAACAACATCTTTTACAAACCTACTGATTCCAACACCTTGATTACACCTCTTGCCACCCTCTCATTTGCAAGGATGCTATTCCTATCTCTCAGCTCCCCTGTTGTCCCTGCATTTGTTTTCATGATGAGTCTTTCCTATCCAGGACATCTCAGATGTCCTTTTCAGAAAATGGGTTTTCCCTTTCACTGCTATGAATGTAGCTCTTACCCACATCTCTTCCATTTCCTGGACAACTAGCCTCACCGCATCCTCCACTGGCATAATAAGGACAGGATTCCCCTTGTCCTCATCTACCACTCTGCAAGCCTCTGAATCCAAAATAGCATTCTCCACAACTTCCACAATTTCCAGTGGGATCCCACCACCAGGCACATCATTCCTTTCTCTCCCTTCTCCGCAACTCCTTTAGCTTGTTTCGCTCCCACCTCCATGATCTCCCTCCTGCTACTTAACCCTGCAACCTTCCTAAATGTTACACTTTGCTTTACACCTCCATCATTTGGAGCCCGAACCAGTCCTTCCGGGTGAGGCAGCACTTCATGCGCAAATCCATCAGTGTAATGTTTTTAGTAGGCTCCTAGAGGGGCCTCCTCTACATAGGTGAGACCTGACACAGATTCAGGAATCGCTTCATTGAGCACCACTAGTCTGGCTACTGTAACAGCCAGAATCTCCAGGTAGTTAGCCATTTTAATTCTGCTTCCCATTCCCACACTGACAGGTCTGTGCACAGTTTCCTCTCCTGACTAGTTGAGGCTGAATACAGATTAGAGGAACAACACCTCATATTCTAGTTTGGTAGTCTCTAATTTAATGACATAATCTCAAACTTTCGGTAACCAGTCCACTCTGTTCACCCCCACCCCACCCCTTTGTTTTCCCTTATCCCTCAGGTCCCTTTATTCCTTCTGTTTCTCCTTCCCTGCCGGTATGATCTGACCATTACCCATACCTCCTTTGCTCTGGTTCCCCACCTTTAATTCCATGGTCCACTGTCATTTCCTATCAGGTTCCATCTTTTTCAGCTTCTTCCATCTATCACCTCCCAGCTTCTCACATCTTTCCTACTTGTGCCCTCACCACCCAACTCCCCCCTCACTTGGATTTACTTACCACCCACCACCTTGATCTCTGCAATCTCCCTCACCAAAAAGAAAAGAAAATTAAATTTTCTTTTTTGCAAACTGAAACTTAGAGGAAATATAGGTTTTTAAGTTTGTTGAAAGGAAGGACAAAGTGTGTCTAAATATTAAAAGGGCAATTTATTGTTAAATGTTATAAAAAGGACTAACACATCCTTTTGTCTTAAAAGCTGCAATTTTCCAAAATTGAAACCTATGGAGGAGAACCTATTACAACTTCGTGCTCCATCTCTGATAAAAATGGAGTGGAGTCAGAAAATTACCTTTGAATAGCTCCTGGCCTTTCTTTGCAAAATCAAGTCCATTATGCAATTATATTAAACAGAATTCACAGTGTATGGAAGAAAAATATACCTGGCATCAATAAACTTACCATTTTAAGTTGTAATCAAAATTAATTTAGATCATAAGACATAGGTGCAGAAGTAGGCCCATTAAGTCTGCTCTGTCATTCCATCAAGGCTGATTTATTATCCCTTTCAATCCCATTCTCCTGCCTTCACCCTGTAACCTTTGAAACCCTTCCTAATCAAGAAGCTATCAGCCTCTGTTTTAAATGTACCCAGTGTTCCTAATGACTTGGCCTCAACAGCTGTCCGTGGCAATAAATTGCACAGATTCACCAGCCTCTGTTCTAAAGGGATGTCTTTCTATTTTGAGGCTGTGGTCCTAGACTGTAGGAAACATCCTCTGTACATCTACTCTTTCAATATTCAGTAGGTTTCAATGAGATCCCCGACCCCCATTCTTCTAAACTGCAGTGAGTACAGGCCTGGAGCCAGCAAACATTCTTCATAGGTTAACCCTTTTATTCTTGGGATCATTCTCATGAACCTCCTCTGGAGGTTTTTCACATAAGGGGCTCAAAACTACTCTCAATATTCCCAAATATGGTCTGACTAACGCCATATAAAGGTTAGCATTACACCCTTGTTTTTATATTCTAATCCTCTCAAAATGAATGCTAACATTGCATTTGTCTTCCTTACTGCTGACTCAACCTGCAAGTTAAGCTTTAGGGAATCCTGCATGGGGATTCCCAAGTCCCTTTGCACCTCTGATTTCTGAATTTGCTCCTGTTTGGAAAATAGTTTACGCCTTTATTCCTTTTATCAAATTGCATGACCATATGCTTTCCTACACTATATTCTATCTGCCGGTTCTTTGCCCATTCTTCCAATCTGTCTTAGTCCTTCTGCAGACTCCCTGCTTCCTAAACACTACCTGCCTCTCCACCTATCTTTCTATTTTCCAGAAATTTGGCCTCCCTTCCTCCTTAAAGAGTGAAGTGCCTTTTTGCAATTTTACGGTCCCACAGAACCATTCCAGAACTCATGATTCCTGAAAGATCACTACCAATGCCTCCACAATCTCTTCAGCTACCTCTTTCAGAACGCTGGGTGTATTTTATCTGGCCCAGGTGACTTGCCTACCTTCAGACTTTTCAGCTTCCCAAGTACCTTCTCCTTCATGGTAGCAACTATAGTTACTTCAGCCCCCTGACACCCTTGAATTTCTGACACACCAGTAGTATCTTCCACAGTGAGGATTGGCACCAAATACTTAAGTTAATCCTCTATTTCTTTGTTCCCCCATTATTACGTCTCCAGCGTAATTTTCTAGCGGTCTGATATCCACTCTTGTCTCTCTTTTACTCTTTATATATCTAAAAAAAATTTGCCTTCCTCTTTTTATTATCAGCTAACTTACCTTCATATTTCATCTTTCCGCTCAGTTACAAATCCAAAGATTAGTTCGGAATACTTTCCTTGATTCAATTCTGTCCACAACCTCGGGCGTTATTTTCATAGAAGTTGTTTGGCTGGCTGAGTTCTTCCAGCATTTGTTTGTGTTTAACTCTGTTTTCATAAGTACCCCATCTGGTGGTGTATCTGAGTATCAATTTAATTGTCCACTTATGATTAAAATCAATGCCAAACACTGGGTTTTGAATGTTTTCATAAAGGTTAACTTCAAAAAAAATTTCAGTCAAGAATCCTGAGTGTATTGATCTTTTTTGCTTAAATGTAACTCTCTTTGGGGTAGTTGTTGGGTATTAAGTTCATTACCTGACAGTACAAATTAATAAACAATAGATGGATATTAATATTTAGAGCATTCTACTGTATTTAAGAAAAATGGTTGATACTCTACAGATCATTAATATATATTGCAAAAGAAATAATAGTTACTAAATCAAATACAACGTACATGCAATCTAATGCCATGATATAATGTAATTTAACTGATTTTTCTGAATGAGAAACAGAATCAGATTTAATATCACTGGTATATGTCATGAAATGCATTGTTTTGCAGCAGCAGTACATTGCAATACATAATAAAATCTAAATTATACAATACAAAGTGTATATAAAATATGAATAAAAAAGTAGTGAAAAAAGAGAGGAAGAATAGTGAGGTAGTATTGATGGATTCATTGTCCATTCATAAATCTGATGACAGAGTGGAAAAAGATGTTCCTGAGTGTGTCTCTTTAGGCTCGTGTACCACATTCTTTATGGTAGCAATGAGAAGAGGGCATGTCCTGAGTGATGGGGATCCTTAATGATAAATAACGCCTTTTTGAGGCATCACCTTTGGAAGGTGTCCTGGATGCTGGGAAAGCTAGTGCCCATGATGGAGCTAGCTGAGTTTACAACTTTCTGCAGCTATTTCTGATCCTGTGCAATGTCCCCTCCATACTAGATGGTGATGCAACCAGTTAGAATGCTCTGCATGGTACATTTGTAGAAATTTGCAAGTGTCTTTGGGAACACAAGAAGTCTCCTCAAGCTCTTAATGAAATATAGCTGCTGTCTTGCCGCCTTTGTAATTGTGTCAGTCTGTTGGGTCCAGAATAAATCTTCAGAGATGTTGACACCCAGGAACCTAAAGCTGTTCACCTTTTCCACTGCTAATCTCTGAATGAGGGCTGGTGAATATTCCTTTGACTTCCCCTTCCTGAAGTCTACAATCAATATCTGGTCTTACTGACATTGACTTCAAAGTTGTTGTTGTGACACCACTCAACCAGCTGATCTATCTTGCTCCTGTACACTGCCTCATCACCATCTGAAACTTTTGTCAACAGTAGTTGTTGTGGATGTAGAAGAAAGCTGAACAGTGGGCTAAGCATGAATCCTTGAGGTGTGTTAGTGTTGATTGTCAGCTAGGAGAAGATGTTATTTCCAATCTGCACAGACTGTAATCTCCTGGTGGGGAAGTTAATACTCCAGGTGCAGAGGGAGGTACAGAGGCCCAGGTTTTGGAGCTCGTTGATTAGGACTGAATAAAGAGCAGCCTGATGTAGATATTACTGTTGTCCAGGTGATTCAAGGCTGAGTCAAGAGCCAGTGAGATTGCATCCGCTGTAGACCTTCTGTGGTGATAGGCAAACTGCTGTGGGTCCAGGTCGTTTCTCGGCAGGAGTTGATTCTAGCTATGACCAACCTCTCAAAGCCCCTAATCACAGTAGGTGTGAGCGCCAACTGGGTGATGGGTGCTGAGGCAATTCACCCTGCTCTTCTTGGGCACTGGTATGATTGATGCCCTTTTGAAGCAGGTGCGAACCTCTGACTTCAGCAGTGAGAGACTGAGGATGTCCTTGAACACTCCTGCCAGTTGGTTGGTGCAGGTTTTCAGAGTCCTACCAGGTACACCAACAAGGCCTGATGCCTTGTGAGGGTTCACCCTCATGAAAGATGTTCAGATGTCAGTTTCTGAGATGGAGATCACGGAGTCACTAGGTGCTGCAGGATTTGTACGGATGTAATCCTATTCTCCCATTCAAAGCATCCATAAAAGGCATTGAGCTCATCTGGGAGTTTTTTTTCCCTTCAGAAGTGAATGTGGCTACTGCTGCCTATTACAGAAATCAATAAAAGTAAATATTTTTCTTATTTTTATCCATTGTGTATGTACTTCAGCCACTGTTTAGTTTTTAAAGCTTATCCCTAGAGTCAGTAAAGGTCTAAGTAATTCAGATATGTTGAAACAAATATTACCTATATGTATATATGGATTTAGATTTAAAGATAGAATTTTAATACCTTAATTAATTAACTGTTTTCAGGCATTGATTTAAAATAAACTTTCTCTATGTTACATTAATAAAAACTGCATGTTTCAAAGTTTCCACACTTGGTTGATAACTCTTAAAAAGACAATTTTATGAACCCTATCAGTTCATGGAACAGGGTGATTGAAAAACACTCTTCCCAAAGACATGGAATTACTCAGCTTTGGCTGATTTGGTAATTATTATCATTTTAATTTTCTATTTATGGATCTGATATATGTCTCTGAGAAACCATTAATGATATTACGTCTCACTTTGAGCCATTCTGGACCTTCTGTTTAGAAATCTGATCAAGTTCATATATCCTACAATAAGTTCAGCAACTGACTTCAACAATAGTTCACTGATTTGCCTTTATTGTTATTTTCACAGTTATGACATTATATCTTGTCTTGAAAGCTCAATATCTAGACACTACACTGTTTGGGAAATGGATTCAAGATTTCAGCTGCACTATTTTGTCAAAACATGTTAGTTGAATTCTCTCCTTAAATAATAGAGCTTTGATTTTAAATCCCTTCAATGGGTTGAGTCTCATTGATATATAGGAAGCCGCACTGGGAGCACTGGGTGCAGTATGTGACCCCAACAGACTCGCAGGCAAAGTATGTTTGACCCCAACAGACTCCCAGGTGAAGTCTTCCCAAAGTAGATTGGAAGACCGCTTTGCCGAGCACCTACGCTCCATCTGCCAGAAGAAGCAGGATCTCCCAGTGGCTACACATTTTAATTCCATTTCTCATTCCCATTCTGATATGTCAATCCATGGCCTCCTCTACTGCCACAATGAGGCCACACTCAGGTTGGAGGAACAACACCTTATACTCTGTCTGGGTAACTTACAACCTGATGGCATAAACAAGGTTTCTCAAATTTCCAGTACTGTCCTCCCCACCCTTCTCCTTCACCATTCAGTATTCCCCATCCCCTTTTCCCTCTCACTTTATCTCCTTACCTACCCATCGCCTCCCTTTGGTGTTCCTGCCCCTTTTTTTTTCTTCCATGGCCTTCTTTCACTCCTATTAGATTCCCCCTCAAGCCCTGTATCTCTTTCATCAATCAACTTCCTTCTCCCTCTTTTTAAATCTACTTCTCATCCTTTTCTCTTCAATCCTGATGAAGGGATTCAGCCTGATATGTCGCCTGTACTCTTTTCCATAGATGCTGCCTGGCCTGCTGAGTTCCTCCAGCATCTTGTGTGTGTTGCTTGGATTTCCAGTGTCTGCAGATTTTCTGTTGTTCTGATTAGTCCTTTCAAGCAGATAGAACAGAATCCCAGGAATGCAAATTCTGTATACATCCTGTTTTTACATTTTAAAACAAGGTTTAAAGAAAAAGGTATTGGTTGGGACAGAATACATGTAAACAGAACTAAATATAATTTGTCAGGTTACACGTTAAATTTGTATCTGCATAATATTATAAGTTAAAAGGTTATATTTTAAACTTGGTTAACTTCCTGTCAGGAAAAATGCATAAAAATTAACATTATTGTGCCTAAACAATTATCCTTGCAAAGCATAGCTAGAGTTGGAGTTTGATGACATTTCATTGCTGCAGTCAAGGTACAGTATGTGTCACAAATGCTATTCTTTTGCATTTTAGAAGTTCCTTTTTGTTCAATAACACGTGGTTCTGCAGATGTTGGAAATCCAGAGCAGCGCACACAACATGCTGGATGAACAGTCTTGGCCCAAAACGTCTGCTGTTTATTTACTTGCATAGATGGTACCTGACCTGCTGAGTTCCTCCAGCATTTTGTGTGTGTTGCTGTCCTTTTTGTTCAGAGCTTTTTAAATGTGAAGTTGTTTTAGAAGAAGCATGGTTCCCTTATTGTTGCTCATCTCTGGTTATACATTGTTCTGAGGGAGATTTCTGATATCTTGACACAGTGGTTATGAGGGGCCCTGGAACTCGTGGAATGGTAGGCTTTAATATTTGGAAATATTTGGAGGGAATGTTAGATATAATGGTGTGACCTGTCTAGAGGCTTTTAGGATTTAGAATTGGAGGAAAATTGGGTGCCATGGTAGCATAGCAGTTTTGTGCAGCGCTATTACAGCTTAGGTCATCAGAATTCGAATTTCAGTTCCGGTGTCCTCTGTAAGGAGTTTGTACATCTTCCCCATGTCTGCCTGGATTTCCTTCAGGTGTTCTGTTTTCCTCCCTCTATCGAAAGACATACCAGTTAGTAGATTAATTGGTCACTGTAAATTGTCCTGTGATTAGGCTAAGGTTAAATAGGTGGGTTGAGGTTGCAGCAGTGCTGATTAATTGCATATTGGAGTATTATTAGCAGAGATTGTCTGAGAAAATGTCTGATTATCATTTCAGGTTTTCTAGGAATCTAACCATGTTGCAGAAGCATGTCTTAACAACCTATAAGACAAACTATCTGTGAGAATGCCATAGTCTCACTGGATACATTAATTTGACAAAGTGCAGCTTCTCTAAGACTATTAATAGCTTATTTTGAATTTGAAGGTTACAGTCGGCCCTCCTTATCTGCAAGTTCCGCATGCGTGAATTTAACCAACCGTGAATCGAGAAAACCCGGAAGTGCTCTTCCAGCACTTGTTGTTCAAACATGTACAGACATTTTTTTCTTGTCATTATTCCCTAAACAATGCAGTATACAACTATTTTACTAGGTATTTACATTGTGTTAGGTATTATAAGTAATCTAGAGATGATTTAAAGTATACAGGAGGATATGCGTAGGTTATCATGGATCGAGATCGGAAAAAAAACGGAAGTCCTCTTACTAAGTAAGTCGAAACAGGTACATCCGATATTATATAGCGTCAGTTAGTCAAACGTTTGTCTTAGTATATAGTATATATTTTGCCTTTCTATGCATATAAAACACTTAAGAAACATATGTTTCAGCGCCAGGTTCAGGAACGGAAGTTCCTGAGTTCGATCCAGTGACAGACCGCTCCCGAGACGCTCTCCATCCCTGCCGGGTTGATGTGGAGGATCAAAAACCCAAAGCCCTAAAACCCAATAATAAAGCCACTGCGTTGCTTAGTAATAATTGTAGCTTTCATCGGCGCAGGGCCTTTCTCACTTTATCCTTTAAAATTGTTCTAATCGTTGACCATCTGTAGCCTAACGCTTTTCCAATGACCGATGGCGTTTCACCTCTTTCCGATCGCTTTATTATTTCCACTTTATTTTCAATCGTGATCGTGATTATTTTCGTGAACAGAAACACTGCGGAATCGGAGCTCTGTTGCCAGGTCCTAATGTCCACCACACTGAGACAGATTAAATAAGGTCCGGGGTTCCGCTGGGTCCTAAGGTGCATCGCATTTAAACAGGTTAAATAAGGAGAATCTGTGTTTTCTGGTATCTGCGAGAGGTCCGGGAACCAATCCCTCATGGATAAGGAGGGCCGACTGTATTTTCCATCACCATCCACCAAATCTAATTTGTAAAGATACATTTCTAGCATAAACCGTTAAGTACACATTCTTCTTTTTACAATTAGTCTCAGAGAGTGTGCAATTTCCTGAAACGCACATCTGGCATGTACTAAAATTCCAGTTTTGTAGAACAGTTACTGAATTGGATAACTTGTATTATTTTAATAAATGTTTCCAAATTTAAAAGTTGGATCTTTAATATCCAATCTCTTTTGCATGTTTTAGGCTTTTGTGTTCTTTGTTAGTAGGGATAAGCTTTGTTAATTGTAATGGAGCTGAAGAAGAATGTAAAGATTAGTGCAATTTAATTTTTTTGACGTTTCTTCAATGCACTCCCAGAATTGCTGTTCTGTCCCAAAGGCAAAAGAAAGAAAGAACACCACGTACATGGCCCTGGCATGTCAGAAGAGCTTAACAGCCAATTAAATACTTTTGATGTGTAGTTGCTATAATATAGCATATGCAACAGCCAAACTGAACATGCAGTCCCGCAAAAAAAAACTAAAGGATAAATGACCAAATAATTTGGCCCATGTAGTGCTAGATTTTATTGACAATACTACAGTTAGCCCTGCAAGCGCCAGCAAGTTCAGGAAATGCAGATGGCCCCAACTTGCTGGCAGATTTTTCCTTGTTACGATGAGAAATTCGCTCTTGGATCTTGCAGCAGGCTAACTCGTTCCTCTTGAATGTTGAATTTGCAGCTGTGAGGAAGAAAGGTGTACTGTACGTACAGATAGTTGCATTGTAATTGTAATTTTTAAAAATAACATTTCAATGTATCAATTTTGAAGGATTTTAGATGTTTCAAACTGTCAAGATATATTCAGAAGCACTGGAAAATCTGACCGTTTTGGCAGATGGCAAAGTTCCGGCCATAGCTTTGCTCTCAGAGCTTATCAGAAGAGTGCTGACAGCCCGACTTGTCATGGCCTACTTATACATTTGATTCGTACTGTACAAGATCTTGATGCCATGCAGCGATTTGTCTTGTGGCTCCTTGTGAGCAAGAATATATTTCCATGTAGATGAGGAAATCCATCATAATTGATGTAGTTTAGCGATTTTTGTAGACTCTGACACTGACCCCAATCAGTAAGCTACTATTTAATAATTAGTACAGGAAATTATTGGCCACAAATACACTGCACATTCTCAAGAGTTAATACCATGATCTCTTGAACATGTACAGTGCTGTACAAAAGCCTTATGCACCCCAGATTTTTTGTATGGTTTCAGATATCATGGCCTCCACAGAGCCCTGATTTCAACATCGTTTAGGCTGTCTGGGATTACCTAGAGACACAGAAGCAATTGAGACAGCCAAAGTCTGCAGAGGAACTGTGGCAAGTTCTCTAGAATGCTTGGAACAACCTACCAGCCAATTTTCTTATAAAACTGCACAACAGTGTACCTCGGAGAGTTAAAAGCAAAGGGTGTTTGTTTACTGCTCTTTATAGTAACATTTTTGATATTTAGAAATTTTTCATTTCATTATTTTTGAAAGCATATTAGCTTTACAGAACTTTTTACATGTGCCTAAGACTTTTACACAGTACTGTACCTGAGAGGACATAAAGGCCTTAGTTTAATGTCTCAAAGTGACAATACTTTTGGGCAATGTAAAGCTCCCTCAGCATTATGCAGTACGGAATTATGCGCTGAAATGTCTTGGAAATGGATCTATAACCTTCGGATTCAAAGGTGTGAGTGCTGTTAGGTTATGAAGGCAAATAGTTTTCTTGGTTAAGAAAATAAATGTAAGAATCCTTTTCACTTGATTGTCCATAGTTTATTTTACCAGAATGCATGCTCAATGATTTCAGATCTTTTTCATGACTGTTGTTCAAGTTCAGTTTATTGTTTGGTCATGGTGTGAAGGGAAATGGGGAGAAAGCAGGAGATTGTGAATGAGAGGGAAAATGGATCAGCCATGATAGATGGCAGAGCAGATGTGATAGCCAAATCTGCTCCTATACTTTATGGTCTTATTGTCATTCAGCCATATGCATGTATACTGCTAAACAAAACAATGTTTCTCAGGACCAAGGTGCACAACACAGTACATATAACTCACATACATAACACATTAATATTACCACAAATAAATTGAAGAATAATAAGGCGCATTTTACAGCATATGTTCAAAAGTAAACAGTATAGTGCAACTGTTGCTTCATATGTGATGAGACCTAGGTGGTGGTAGGGAGTTCAGTAGACTCATGGCCTGGGGGACGAAGCTGTCTCCCATCCTAACAATTCTTGTCCTAATGCTATGTTACCTCCTGCCTGATGGTGGGGGATCAAAGAGATTGTTGGATGTATGGGAAAGACCTTGTGAAGGGGTTTGCATTTGCAGCGTTCCGAGTAAGTATTTCTGATGGGTGGAAGAGAGACCCCAATGATCCTCCCAGCAGTCCTCGCAGTCCTGTGAAGGGACTTGCAGTCAGATGCCTTGTGATTCCTGTACCTGCTGGTCAGGACACTTGATGGTGTTCCTGTATAAATTGGTTCAAATGAGGGTGGGTAGATGGGGAACCCTGTGAGTGATTACCTGAAGTATTGCACTGTTTTCATATGTATATAATAACGTTTGTGTGTTAAAATCAGCTGACAAGTAAATAATGGTGGCTCTGACATTCTTTTCAAAATGATAGTGGTTAATGAAATGTAATGTGGTTTATACTAAGCAAGTAATGGCACAGTGAAGCATTGAAGGAAGTAACAAGCAGGCTTTAGGTGTCTGAACAATGGGATCATCATGCATGAAGCAGCACATCCTAACGCCTGTACCATTGTTTTGGGAGATTTGAAAAAATCACTGATCAATTACCATCAACGGATCACTTACAATACCACTGGAAACAACACACTGGACCATTGCTACACCACCATAAAGAATGCCGACCGTGCTATTCCATGCCCTCACTTCGGGAAGTCTGATCACCTGGCTGTACTTCTACTCCCTGAGTATAGGCAGAGACTGAAGACTGCAGCACCAGTAGAGAGGACCAAGAAGGTATGGACAAGGAAAGCACAGGAGCTTTTACAGGACTGCTTTAAATCAGTGGACTGGACTATATTAAAGGGTTCATCTTTGAACCTGGATGAATATGCTGCAGTTGTTACCGTCTTCATTAAAATCTGTGTAGATGAGTGTGTGCCTATAAAGACTTACTGTACATTCCCAAACCAAAAGCCATGGATGAACCAGGAGGTACGTCGTCTTCTGAAAGCTAGATCTGTGGCATTCAAGTCTGGTGACCCAGGCCTGTACCAGAAAACCAGGTATGATTTGCAGAGGGCTATTTCAAGGGCGAAGAGACAATCTTGAATGAGCTTGGAGACAACATCGGATGCACAGCACCTCTGGCAGGGTTTGTAAGACACTACTTCCTACAAAGCAAAACTCAATAGCATGAACGGCAGCGATACTTCACTACCAGATAAACTCAACGTCTTCTATGCCTGCTTTGAGAGGAAGAACACAACTACAGCTGTGAAGATCCCTGCTGCACCTGATGACCTTGTGATCTCCGTCTCAGAGGCCGATGTTAGGCTGTCTTTAAGGAGAGTGAACCCTCGCAAGGCGGAAGGTCTAGATGGAGTACCTGGTAAGGCTCTGAAGTATTCAAGGTCATTTTCAACTGCTACGGGCAGAAGTTCCCACTTGCTTCAAAAAGGCAACAATTATATCAGTGCCTAAGAAGAATAAAGTGAGCTGTCTTAATGACTATCACCCAGTAGCACTCACATCGACAGTGATGAAATGCTTTGAGTGGTTGGTCATGACTAGACTGAACTCCTGTCTCAATAAGTACCTGGACCCATTGCAATTTGCCTATCATGACAATAGGTCAACGGCAGACGCAATCTCAGTGGCTCTCCACGCGGCTTTAGACCACGTGGATGACACAAACATCTATGTCAGGATGCTGTTCATCGACTAAAGAGCTGATTGTGAACTTCAGGAAGGTTAAGATGAAGGAACACATACCAATCCTCATAGAGGGATCAGAAGTGGAGAGAATGAGCAGTTTCAAGTTCCTGGGTGTCAAGATCTCTGGGGATCCAGCCTGGTCCCAACATATCGATGTACTTATAAAGAAGGCAAGACAGCGGCTATACTTTATTAGGAGTTTGAAGAGATTTGGCATGTCAACAGATAAACTCAAAAACTTCTATAGTTGTACCGTGGAGAGCATTCTGACAGGCTGCATCACTGTCTGGTATGGAGGGGCTACTGCACAGGACGGAAAGAAACTGCAGAGGGTTGTAAATCTAGTCAGCTCCATCTTGGGTACTAGCCTACAAAGTACCCAGGACATCTTCAAGGAGCGGTATCTCAGAAAGGCAGAGTCCATTATTAAGGACCCCTTTTCTCATTGTTACCATCAGGTAGGAGTTACAGAAGCTTGAAGGCACACACTCAGCGATTCAGGAACAGTTTCTTCCCCTCTGCCGTCCAATTCCTAAATGGACTTTGAACCCTTGGACACTAACTCACTTTTTTTAATATATAGTTTTTGTTTTTTTGCACGTTTTTTAATCTATTCAATATACGTATACTGTAATTGATTTACTTATTATTATTATAATTTTTATTTATTTTTCTCTTCTATATTATGTAGTGCATTGAACTGCTGCTGCCAAGTTAACAAATTTCACGTCACATGCCGGTGATAAAAAACCTGATTCTGATTCTGAAACAATCAAAATATTCCATTTTGACTGATTGTTTCTGCCAGTTCTGGTATATAATCATCATTGGACTTGCATGCGCTTCACAATTTTCATTGCAGACCAAATGTGTGCCTATTTGGTTACAACCTCCCTGGATGGTTCTGGTCAAGATGGTGCTGAGCTATGATGGCAATCAACGTTGTGGCTCAGTTAGGCTTTTAGGGTATGAGGATTGGTTTTAGGGGATAGCACAGGGAGTGAAGGGTCAGGTTAGGGTTTAGGGACAGGAATGAATAGGTGCTAGAGGTCGGGGCAGTTAAATAAATGTGGGAAACAGGAGTCAGTGGCGGAGTAGAGGTCGTAGTGCGCCATGGTCGAAGGGCAGCAGTTTACGTGGATGGATATTGGGTCGGCAGGCGATGCAAATGAAGAGCAGCCATTCCCATAGTCAATGAATTAGGTTGGCGGGCCCCATGGACCAGGGCTGTTGACCATGCAGGTCAGCGAGTCCAGGGGGGGTCAGACATCCATGTGAGTTGGGAGCTTGAGGCCTGAAGTTCAGTGTCCGTGACTGGTGAGTCCTGGGATCGATACTGAAAATCGAAGCCCAAAGGTCAAAGATTGAAGTTAGCAATCTGGACGTTAAGGCCTGTTAGTTGAAACCCTTGAGCTGGCGCCACAAGTCAGGGTCCTGATGTCTGTGAGCCCACCGGAGGCTTGGAAGCAGCCTGTCCTGGGGTTGGAGGGTTGTCTGTGTATGTGGGTGGGAGCGAAGGGGCTTGTTTTGCTGATGTTACTTTGTTTTATTGATTGCATTGTTCTGCTGAAAATTGTGGTCATGCTATATTGCTACTGGTGTGTGTTGCCACTCTTGCAGCTGCCCTCAGTGATCCTTAGTTTGTGTTAGCAACACACACAAAATGCTAGAGGAACTCAGCAGGCGAAGCAGCATCTATGGAAAGGAGTACTGTTGACGTTTTGGGTTGAGACCCTTCAGCAGATTTTGTGTGTGTTGCTTGGATTTCCAGCATCTGCAGATTTTCCCTTAGTTTGTGTTGGCTTTTAACAAAAACAACACATTTCACTGCACAGTATGTTCGATGTATTTATGTTAAATAAATGAATCTGAACCTGAAATGATCAGGAAGTGAATATCTGAGCAGCAATCAAGTATGTCCAACAGAAGAATAAGGAGTATAGAAACATAGAAAATAGGTGCAGGAGTAGGCCATTTGGCCCTTTGAGCCTGCACCGCTATTCTGTGGGATCATGGCTGATCATCCAACTCAGAACCCTGTAACTGCCTTCCCTCCATACCCCCTGATCCCTTTCGCCACAAGGGCCATATAGAAACATAGAAAATAGGTGCAGGAGTAGGCCATTCGGCCCTTCGAGCCTGCACCCCCATTCAGTATGATCATGGCTGATCATCCAATTCAGAACCCTGTACCAGCCTTCTCTCCATACCCCCGATCCCTTTAGCCACAAGGGCCTTATCTAACTCCCTCTTAAATATAGCCAGTGAACTGGCCTCAACTGTTTCCTGTGGCAGAGAATTCCACAGATTCACCACTCTCTGTGTGAAGAAGTGTTTCCTCATCTCGGTCCTAAAAGGCTTCCCCTTTATCCTTAAACTCTGACCCCTTGTTCTGGACTTCCCCAACATCGGGAACAATCTTCCTGCATCTAGCCTGTCCAATCCTTTTAGGATTTTATACATTTCAATAAGATCCCCCCTCAATCTTCTAAATTCCATTATTATTTACTATGTTATTTAATTTTATAAATTATTTAGTATGTTGCTAAATAATTCAGAATTGTATCAGCATCATGTGTTGTAATATCGGCAAGAATTTCTGTGCTGCTTGAAATAGATAGTTATTGGCAATAATAATTGGAGAATTCCTCCAGATCAAGAGTTTGTTGATTTGGATGTTTAATTTGCAACCAAGTAATGTTAAAATTTCTATTTACTTTTCCCCAAATGACCAACTTTAGTCTTGAAAGCATTTTCCTTGAACAGTTGAAAGCTCACATTTTCTGCACTAACCACTGAGTGAGATTGCCAATATGATGGGACAAGTAATAATATGGTCGCTTGCCTTAGTAAATATTGGAGGTTGCTTTGGTTAGGTTAGTCAGTTGCTGGGTTAATTTTGATCTTCTTCATAAAATTAGCACAAGAATAAAATCTGTCTTGTGTTTTCCTGAGGCGTAGGTACATTACTGTCAACTTACAATAGAATTGCAAGTTAACAGCTGTGTAACCATACTATCAACTGACAAGGGTACCAATTATAGATCACCTTTAAAACTTACTACTCTTTCTTGCATTTCTCAACATCGGTTCACACTGCATGGGAGTTGAAGAAATGTACTCGTATCTGAATTCAGAAAAAAAATGTCAAAACATTATTCTGAAAAACTATTAATATTTAATATGTTCAGGTGCAAAGCCTATGTGTGTAAGCAAGCATATTCAAGTATTTCGAAGTATATTAAATAACCAGACATTCTTACAAATGAACAGACATTCCTGCAGACTCTGCTCTCATACAAAAGTAGTTTTAGCTGTGGTTGTGTTTTTAACTACGAAATAGTTACTCACTAAATTGTATATTTTTGGTAAATAATTAGTTTTGCTACATACAGTTTCTTATCCACATGATATACATCTATCATTTCAGTATTATCTAAAGAAAACGGAAAATATAAAGCACCTGCTGTCAAGTAAGAATAAATTCCCTGTGTATTTTCTATATTGAATGTTGTTACACAGTCTGTTTGTGGTATATGACATAATGAAATATTTTTAAAATTCATTACTTCTGATGATAGATACATGACCCTTCTTTTAAACCTTGTGTGCCAGGTTTGCACAAACATTTCAGAGCAATGAGGGTTGAGGGTTTCTTGTCTTCTGACCATACAAGTCCTAAATGTAGTGGATATGGATTAAAAGGAAACCTTTTAGTTTAGTCAGAAAGCTTATTTGCTGGATCATAGCCAAGAACATTGCAGGCTTGTAGTTAACTAAAAGGCAGAATGTTTGATGTTGATATTGAATGGCTGGAATTGAAGTGTCATTCCTGATCACTTATTGTATACTGCTTAAAGTATCACATGATAAAGATTTCTGAAAATAGTATTTTTGTGGATATAATGAGGTCTTTTTAATAATGTGGCATAGATGAAATTGAGCATAAGTTTTAAGTTTAAGAAAGTTAAACACTCAAAGTGAGAGACTAACCATTTTTCAGGGTTTTACTGTGTGCTGTCCCAATGATCACCTCCTTTCATTGTTCAAGCTACTCTTTCCCTGTTGATTTAATGTTGAATTTGTACTTTTCAGTGTGTCAGGATTTGTTTGCTATTGATCCCCAGTGTGCAAATGGACTTGTATTTCAGTTTAATGGTCAAATGAGCACCAGTTCTTTTAGTTGGATTTTGAGCTTGGGTTGATTTTACTTCCCAGAAATTCATGCTCAATTCCATCAATAAACCCAAAAGTAGATCATGTTATATTGATAGTGTAAAGCCGTATGTTGGTCTGGCTAGCCTTTTCGATCTGGCTTTCTTTGCTAGTGTAATGTTGGTCAGCAATCGTCTTAATACACAAGATTGTACATTCTGCTTTGACTCTTGTTTCATTGTTTGTTTGATTTATGTAGACTTTATTGTAGGGTCTCAAATTTGGCATGTACTCTAACTCTGTATGTTGAGCCTTGCAGAGACTGTACTTGTTTAAGCAGATGTTCTGTGTTTTTTTTTGTTTCCTTTGGAGTACTAAATAGGCATAATTAAGAGTTCTTCCTAATAATCCTTTTAATGTTTAGTAGGATGTTTGAGAATGGCAGTGTCACTAATTTAAAGTTGTTGTGTAGTTAATCATTAAGATTAGAGGCAACAATGTCATTTCATAAAAGCATTTGCTAGATTTTTCATTTGTCTACCATCTTTCCCATTGATGCTGGTGAACTTTGCTGTTTTAGCCAAATAGGCATAGTAGTGTTGAGTTCATTGGATTTCTGTCCTCATGATTGGGGAGGGCAGTGTGGAGTGATTCATTGTCAGTCATTTGCCTAGAATAGAACAGGACAAGGTGTGTAGAAGCATTTGGGTATTAAATTGAGTCACTTTATCAAAATATGGTAGCTCCAGACTGCAATCTTGCAGAAATTGGATTTATTCCTATGACAGTAATAGTGCCAGCAATGGTGGGAAATTATTATGCACCATTCCTCATTTATGCAGACACATTCATCATCTGACATCAACTGCGGGAAAGGCTGAAAGTGACAGCATTTGGCAGTGGCTTGTGGAATGATTACTGAGCTAAATATCCTTCTCTGCATATATGGCAGAATTAACATTTCTGAATGAATAGCTAATATTATGTACATAAAAGTTTTTATTTGCTTTTGGTCATCTGTATCTGGCAGAAGACATGTTCTAGATCACTTGGACACATGAGATTCTGCAGATGCTGGAAATTGTGAACAATGTGCACAAAATGCTGGAGGAACTCAGCAAGTCAGGCCGAGGGGTGATTGATAAGTTTGTGGCAAAAAGGTAGAAGGAGTCAATTTTAGGAAACCTAGCACATTTATTTTTCAACATAGTCCCCTCCTATTATAAACCTCAAACTTTCTGCATAATCACTCAGAGTTGAACTGCATGTGCATGTAACGAGAGCTGTATAACTCATCTCCTTCTACCTTAGGACACAAACTTATCAATCACCCCTGCTGTGGGCACTTCCTGGAGGTCCAAGATCTGTATGCTCCACGACCGCTGGACTAAGTGTGTAAATGTAGGAGGGGACTATGTTGAAAAATAAATGTGCTAGATTTTCTAAAATTGACTCCTTCTACCTTAGGCCACGAAATTATCAATCCCCCCCCCCCCCTGTATATGGAGGGGAAGAATCAGTTAACAATTTGGGCTGAGGCCCCCTCAACAGGACATGCTGAGTTCCTCCTGGATTTTGTATGTGTTGTTTTAGAATATTTGTTATGCCGCCCTTTGTAGAGTGTGTTCAGTTATAGAGCAACATTAACGGGGCCTCAGAATGTACTTTAGTCTGCATGAAATTTGTTTAATTTACAGTGCCTTGATGCAAAATTAAAGTTGAGTTTATTGTCATCTGCTCAAGTATATTTACATACAGGTGCAATGAGAAACTTGCTTAGCCTGCACTATGCTACAGTGTCTCGAGGTAATGAGATATGGATTACACCATTCAGTCCCTTGAAAGAGTTTCACCATTCACTGGGATCCTGGCTGATCCAGACACTAACTAAAGCTCCAACTTGTACCTACATCTGTATGCCTTTAGTTAACAGAAAAATTTAAAATCATTTGTCATGGCATGTATTGCCATTTGGGTTAGACAGCTTGGACTTTCCATTGTCTTTTGCATCAAGTGTTTGCTAACCTCATTCCTCATAGCCCAATAGTTCAACAAAAACTCTGGTTCTATATTCACAATAAACAGAATTAGTTCTCCTATATCAAAACTGTAACCTCCTGATTATATTTAAAAATTTGGAAAACTATGTCTGATTTGATTAAATTCCAGCTAATGCATCCCTTGTCTGTGTTATCTTAATAATGTTATACCAGGAATCTAGGTGTTACTTTGATATTATGTTACATTCTCTTCAAAGCCAAAATACTCTACCTTGACATTAGTAGAGAAGAATCAGTAAAACTCTAGCAAGTCAGGCAGTGCATATGGGGACTAGATTAAACATTTTGCATTGATGACCTTTCACCAGACTGGGAGTCATTGACATGAACCGTTGACCCTATTTTCCCCTCTAAAGATGCTACTTAAGCTCCTGAGTATTTTTACAATATTTTCAGTAATGATTTTGGATTCCCAGCGTAAGCAGTTTGTGTTTTGCTCTTCAGATATGTTCCCAGACCTGTACGGCCTGAATAATTGTAGGTTAACTTGAACTCCTGTCTTTCCTTGTCCTTAAGAAACAGACTAAAATTCTGTTAGTATGTTAATTACTTTTTCTCCTTGTTCATGGCATTTTAAGGATTTTTGAATAGGAACTTATGATTCTCTTTGCACTTGAACTTACTGAAACATTGATGTATTGTCACCACTATACTCAAATAAACCAAAATAAATTCATTTAGCAAGATTTTCATTGTTGTCAAGTGACAGATAATGTCCTGGAAAGCTGCATTGAATGGGCAGTTTTCCTATGCAGTTTTGATCTCCTTGCCTATGAAACTGATTATTTTGGAATCTCAGTGATTCAGCATCCAGCTCACCATGATCACATGTAATCTCAATTTTCAGACCAGTCAACCATGTGAGACTTTGTCAAAAGCCTACGCAAAGTCAACATATACTACCCTGCTCTCATCAATTGTCGTAGTCATTTTGTCAAAGAAAACTGACATAATTACCCAAACACAAAGCTACGCTGAGTATCCCTAATTAGTTCTTGCCTTTCCAAACCAACAAACAATCTGCTGGATGAATTCAGTGTAGTGAGCAGCATTTATGAGGGTGGAAAGGCATTGTTGCCATTTCAGATTGCAACAATGCTGCTGCACAGATGATGCGTGACCCACTGAGTTACTCCTGAAGATTGCTTGCTATTCCAGATTCCAGCATCTGTAGTCTCTTGTGTGTACTTCATGCCTTTGTAAATGTAGATCGATCCTCTCTTAGTATTCCCTCCAGTAACTTACCTATCACTGATGTTAGGCTCACCAACTTGTGCCTTCCCTGGCTTGTCCTTGCAGCTCAGCTTGAATAAAGACACATTATTATCCATCCTCTAGTTTTTTGTGGCTAAAGAAGGTTTTTAAAAAGTTCTTTGGAGTGAGTCCTGAGATGGCAGGATTGCTATATGAAGAGAGATTGTCATCTGAGTTTATATTTAGCAGATTTTTAAAAGTATGAGAAGGGATGTAATTGAAACATGAAAGTCTGAAAGGTCTGGACAGGCTGGAGGCAGAACGATATTTCCCCTAGCTGGTGTATTTAGAATGACAAGTTACTGTCTTCTGCTACATGGACAGAGGTTCAGGAATGATTGAAGAAAGATTTCTCTACTCTGAGTGATAAGCCTGTGGAATTCGCTACTGCAGAGGACTGTAGAAATCTGTTTCCGAACACAGTACATATAAAAAGGAGATGGATAACTGTCTAGTTACAAAAGGGATCGATGGTTTGAGAGGGCAGAAATATAGTTTTGGGAAAGATGATTAGCCATCTTCAGTAGCTGAGTGGGCAAAAAGATTTGCTTTTCTTCCTGCTTTCTGTGTTTCTATGATTTTTTTTGTTGGCAAAAAGAACAGTTGCTATGATCTTTTTTAGGCATGAAGAACTGTAATTCAAACAATTACATTACATTAATCTGAATTACATCATTTTGTTGGCACAAATCTAGTATCATTTCCTATAAGTGGTGCAAAAAATGTCCCTAGTTGTTACTGGCTGGTTATTGTCAATCAGCATCGTCATCGTTCTGTGCAGTCTTTAAAATCAGGGGATTATTTTTAGGTTCAGGAATTTTATGACTGATGTACCCAAGGCAGAAAGAGGTGTAAGACAATATCATAGTAAATATAACACCAATTTACCAACATTAAAATTAAAGCTTGTATTTAGTACAATTGGATACTCCATTGAATTCAGGAAATGGATAACAGGAATCATACCTTTCTGAGCCATAGCCGTATATCAGAATTTCTGGGCTTTGGTACAGTCTGGTAACTCCTATTTTATTGCACCTTAACTTCCTTTCCTCAAATTCAGACTCATTGAGTGGATCTGTATGGGATGCTGTAATTGCCCTGCTTCACCTACACAATGGGGTGTTAGCCTCATTGCCTTTTATGCTTCATTTCTTGGAATTTCCATCTGCTTTTACTTGATGTTTTTAACATCATGCTGGCCCATGGGATTTCACAGCATGCAGATTTAATGTGTAGAGGATGTGGTATTTGTCAGTTAGTGAAATATGTCTGGTGGTTCTTTCTTCAGCAGGTTTCATTTGTCTGCGTTCTGTGTGGTCTGTCTTAAATGCACTAAATCGAACCCACTTTAGTCAAGTGAACCCAGTACCTTCCTGGTTGCCTGTGATGTGTCTGGGTTTGAACAAGGTGCAGTCTTTGCAAAGGGAATGCTGACTGGGATATTAAATAGCCATTTATAATAGACTGAATGTTGTGACTTCATATTAACTTTTTAAATTAAAAGTGATCTTTTCTGAAAGATGTACAGTACATTTAATTATAGGTTTGTTTTTTAATCTGACTAATTTGGAGGGAAAACGTGGTATTGTGTTCAAAAGCTGTTTAACTTGGCTTGTTCTTTGTTCAAGGCATTAACAAAGTCTGCTGTAATGCAGCAGCAAGAAACAAGCAGAATATGTCTTCAATCAGCCATAGAGAAACAAATGCAGAAATGTGAAGAATTGCTCAATACTCAGGTAATATTGGCTTGGAACGTAGACACCTTATTTCTTATTTGCACCATGTGAGTTCAATTATCAGATGCGTTTAATATGGGTTTGAATATTTTGTACTTTACTTATTTATTATTGTTGTGTTCATTATGTTTCAAACTCTGATGTGTTTCTTCCACACAAGACTTTTACTAAAATAGGTTTATAAACTTCTTCTAGTCATTAATAAGACAGATTTGCCCACAACTTGCTAATTAAGTAATTGAAGTGAAGCTATTCATAAAATTTGCATCAATTTGACATGTTTTACGCCCCCTGTACTACAACTCCAGTACGTTGATACATATGGGTTTCTGAGGAAATAGCTTCCTGCAGTGCCAGCTATATTCTGGTCTTAGTGAAGAAAAGAGATAGAAATTGTGCTTCAGATAATGCACTGTTCACAGCCTCAGTGTGTTCCAAAGTACTTAAGTCTATGAAATACTAATGAAATGTTATTGCTGTTCTAATGAAATGTAGCAGATAAGTCCACAGGCAACAGTGGGGTGAAGGGTCAAAGGGTTAGATGTGGAGACATGAAACCTGGAACCTGGAGAAAAAGTTAAACTTCTGGAGGAACTTAGTGGGTCAGGTAGCATCCAGGGAAAGAAAATAGACAGTTGACATTTTGGGTTGAGACCGAAAGACTGAAGGAGATTAGGGGAGAAAGCCAATAGAGAGAGGCAACGGGGTGGAATAAGAGCTGGTAAGTGATAGATGGATCCAGGTGAGGGAGAGATGATAGGCAGATGGAGAAGGGAATAGTAGGGATTGCATTGGCAGCAGGAAAGTGATGGATAGAGGCAACAAAGGGCTGCCAAAGATGGAATTTGCTAAAATGGAGCATAGAACCAATTAAGGGATGAGGGATGGGTAGGGGCAAGTTTGAGGAGTGTGTGGGTGATGGACAGATGGTTGAAAAGGAAAAGAGAATGAGGTGTTTGCAGGCTGTGTGTGGCATTAGGTATGTGTAGGAGGAACTGGATTGAACAGTAGGATAGGAAAAGGATAGGGGAAGAAGATTACCTGAAAATGGAGAATTCAGTGGTAGACTACCCAGATGCTGTTCCTCTGTTTAATGTTTTGCCTCACCCTGACAGTGGAGAATAATTAAGATAGCTTACAACTAGGTGTTCTAGGTGTCTGTGAAGGACAGGCACAGATTCTTGGTAAACCTAGTCTGCACTTGGACTCACTGACATAGAGGAGGCCACATCGAGAGCACAGAATGCAACAAATAGGGTCGGAGGAGGAGTGTGTGAATCTCTGCCTCACTTGGAAGGACTGTTTAGGTCTCCAGATAGTGATGAAAGAGGTGGTGTAAGGGCAGGTTGTTACACCCCTTATCATCCAGGGGAATGTGTCTGGGGAAGGGGAAGAGTAAGCAGTCCAGGGCATCATGGACAGACTGATACTTGCAGAACAAGTTGTGCAGGAGAAGATGCGGCTAGTGGTGAGATCACATTGCAGCTGATGGAAATGTTGAAGAATGATGTACTGGATGTGTAGTCTGGTAGAGTGAAAGGTAAGGGACCAGGGAAATTATCCTCGTTCTGTCTGGGGGAAGGTGGGGTGAGAGCAGGATGTAAGGAATGGAGGAGGTGTGGGTGCAGGCTGCATCAATCATGGTGTGGTGGGATGAGGAAGATGCCCCATTTTCTGAAAAAGGAAGACATCTGATTTCTCCTTTACTGGAAGAACAGATGTGGTACAGACAGAGAAACTGAGAGAAAGGAATGGTATGGGAGGCGACTGTGGGAGTCAGTGAATTTGTAAAAATGCTCGTTGATAGTTTGTCTCCTGGGATGGAAACAAAGAGATTAAGGAAGGGGAGCGGCTGTTGGAAATGATCCAAGTGAATTTGAGGGCAAGGTGGAAGTTGGTAGTGAAGCTGAAGAAATTGATGAGTTCAGCATGGGTGCAGAAGGCAGCACCAAAGTGTGTCTCATGTTATTTTTTCAGACTTTTGCCCTCTTAAACTTGTGGTTGGCACAAAGCCCAAAAATCAGTTCTCAGATTTCTCCTTCAAAGTGAATATGTCATTTTGCTACTTGTTTTGCTCCATTCTAGGATATCAGCTCTGTACCTCTGAAGCAAATCCCATTTACTGCTAAAGCGGTGCAACATTTTAACATTTTATTGGTTCTAGAACTGTTTTTAAAAAAATCTTCCTGCTTGCAATATTTTTCTCACATTAAGCTGGCAGATAGAAATGGGTTGTATTTTCTTTGTTCCCACTTGTTTTGATGGAGTACTGGTGATGTTCTGCATTTGATAACCCAAGCTACTGTACAGCACATTTTCCTGAAGCATGGTTATTTGTTTAGTATAGTTCATACATTACAGTCATTTAAATTCGGCATGTTTACCAACCTTTTAATAACCTTTTTTTTAAAAAAAAGTCACCTTGAGTGCATTATTATATAAGATTTGCGTTTTTGTGCTGAGTAGATCTTCTCATTTTGCAATGCAAATACAAAATAAATTTTAAAGCTATTAAAGCAGTTGTCAAAACATTAGCATCAAAATTAGTTATCTAGTGGCTAAATGATGCATTAATTTTAACATTATGAAAAGGGTTTAGTTTAGTCCCGGTAGTTTTCAAGTAAAGCTAATGATTTTTAGCATGAGAAATTGGGGAAAGAAATTCACAAGTTTGTTCAAAGACATTTAATTTGACAGAAATAAAACTTCCACTATGGAAGTTTGAAGCGTTTATGGAGGGATGAATATGTGGTTTCTGATATGTATTTTTTAATGGGAATTTTTAGAGTTAGAGATGATAATAAACTGGGTAGGGAGTGGTAGTAGACTTGGAAAAGGCTGCTTTGTTGATAAAATATAGTCAGACAAAAGTAATTAAAATAGATAACATGTTGAAATAGATAATTATGAAGTGGAGAACTTTGAGCGTATCAGACTTCATTCTCAATATATTCAACTGATGGAGAGGAGCCATCAATAGCAGTTTGCTAACTTGAAAAAAAGGGTGAAAATAAATAAAGGTCAGCTTACTTCTCATATGCATACAAAATATTACAGATCACAGAAATGCTTCCTGTTGACCTAACGAAACCAAATTTCCCTCAGATTTATAAAGTATATCTATCTATCTATCTAATCAACACTTGTCCCTTAACTGCTAGGTCACTGCTAGATTAAAAGCCGATGCATAATATTAGGATTTGGAGAATCTTGAGTGCAAATTGCCTGCCGAGGTTAAAACAAGGATAAAAATAGGGACATATTGCAGCTGTGAAAATAAATCATATAGATTATGTTTATCAGTTGTGGAAAATGTGTACTGGATGTTTCAATATGGAAGCATGCCATATGACTCAATCAGCTCCTATCTTGTTTTGGATGGTGAAATAGGAAAATTCAATGTCTATATTATGGGGTTGAAGACTATCCAGTTGGAATATGAGTTGTTGTTCCAATAGTTTACAGTGGGCTTCAACCTGGTAGTGGAGATGACCGAGGAGGGACAGGTCATTATGAAATATAGCTATCATTTAGGACTCAAAAACACAAAGGAAGGCAAGCATCATTACTGCCAGTGTTATTCCAGTTATGTGGTCTTTATCTTCAAAAATGCTCTTCCGAATTCAATTGGTGGAAGATTTATATTTGCAGAAGTTGAATGTAAGGCCAGACCTCTTGTTTGCTTCAGTGAATGCTCAAATGATGGCTTTGAGCTTGACCTCTGAGTCGTCAAAAGCAAACATCATTTGCATATTTCAGCATGACTACCTTTTAGGCTTGAGTGAACTTTGTCTTAAGTTGAAATTTTTGTTAGGCTGAATGTATTGCCCAAGATGACTGAAGCTTAAGGGCCATGGAGTCACACAGCACAGAAACAATGACTTCATGAGTAAGATTATATATTTATAATTCTAATATGGGATGAGACTTTTATAGAATCAAAGGACAAGAGGAACAAAAGCATCAGTTGCAGATTACAGAAGAGGGAATAGAGAAAATAAATTGAGAAAAAGCATGCAGAAATGCAAAATAAGACATAGCTAATAACAATACTAAAAATAACCAAAGCCAACAAAATAGATGTTAGGTAATGCACACAAAATGCTGGAGGGACACAGCAAGTCAGACAGCATTTATGGAGAGAAATAAACAGTAGACATTTTGGACCGAGGCCTTTCATCAAGAAAGTTGGAAAATGGGTGTTAAGCGCTTGACAAGAAATTTGTAAGAGAAAGCAGAATAAAAATGCAATGTATAGCAATGTTAGGTGGAATTAATTAGGTACACATTGACTTGGTGAGAATGAAAACACAGAATTAGAGGACAGGTTTAAATTCCTATTTGTAATGGAGAAGTGTTGGGTGTCCCAAGGAAGTTAATATTGAACAGGGGTAAAGGACTCAGCAAAATTGACATAATCATGAATATGACTCTAAAGAATGACAAATCCCAGGGCAAGAAGGCATCAAACATGCAGTTTTAAGAGATGAAAATATTGCAGATGCCATATATGTAATCATTTAAAGTTTTGTCATTTCTAGAATCATTCCTTTAGTTAGGAAAAATGCTTAAGTCATCTTACTGTTTCAAAAACAAAACTGAATATGAAACCATAGAGTTATAGACCACTTTAATTTTCCAGCAGTCAGTTTTACGCAGTCTGTAATTAAAGATAGAGTAAATTATTGTTATGAATATTTTTAACAGATCATATAGAATTAGTGTGGACGTATAAAAGGTGATTCATTCCTGACAGATGAAATTAAAATTTTTGAAAATATGTCTGAAGAATTGGAAAACAATGTCTATGAATGCTACTGGTATGGACTTTCAAAAGGCATTTAAAGTCTCTGTTATGAGGCAATGAACGGAAACTAAAATTCATAGAAGTAAGGACAGAGTATTAACTTAGAATGATTGAGTGACTTGAGACAAAGTAGGGATGATGAGTAGTTAGACCAAATAAATTTATGGTCAGAAAAAACTGTTGCAATGCCACAACTGTTCGTAATATTTATTAAAAACTTAAATTACATTGTAAGGAAATTTAAATGGAAACATTCAAATTTGTTGTGTTGTTAAATGTAAGTAGGTAAAACTGATAACTATTATGGTTTGAACTCATCATCTTTTGAACCTAGGATGAATAAATCAGTACACAAGCAACACCGGAAGTCCAGAAACTTGGGGTTCATTTACATAATAGCAAAATAACTAATAAAATATAATTAAATAGTATTTGGAGCACTGGAATTGTGTGGTTGGATGTAATCCCACAGCTATATGCAGCTCCCAAGTGCCACCCCTAAGGATTTATTATCCTTGTACAGAGTGAAGCATAGGTTTACTGGAATGTTAACTGATCTCTCAGAGGTGAAATTAGAGGAATTTGAACAGGAGTTGCTTCCTGTAGAAATTTAAGATTTTAAGAAGCTGAAGAGGCTTATGCAAGGACCAGGGATTTCCAATCTTTTATATGCCATGGACCCCTACCATTAACCAAGGGGTCCACGGACCCCAGATTTGAAACCTCTGACAAAGACAATTTTTAATGATTGGTTGGGGGTGGGAGGAGCTAGGTTGAGAAACTTAATTTGAAGGTTATAGCACAGTGATAGTGAAACATTTCCACGTGCAAAAAGCTTGTAGAAACATTGTTTTTCCAGCTCGCAAATAGAACAATGTTAGCTTAGTTATTAGTTTTAATTGTGGTGAATACACATTCACTCTGATATTTAGGGATGAAAGTAATTTCAGATAGTATAATGACTTGCATTGCAGATCTGCCAGGATTTCATTGAATGGCAAAGTTGACACAAAACATGGCATCTTCCTATACCCATATTATCTGCTGAAAATTGTATTTATTTGCTCGAAAATTTGAATGAAACTGCTATGGAATAATTGAGCCTTTGAATGTTTATAAAGAAAATTGAAAATATTAAGTGGAAGATATCCTTTTCTCATCAAAGTTTAGAGACACTTACTTCCAGCTAGTGTTGTCAGTTAATACATCAATTTTCTGAGTTGTTGCTGCTCTACAAATTTAATAATATAGTCTTTTGATGTTATAACAATTACGTTGGTTCATCTGAGCCAGTTCAGTGCATCTGCACCATTGCATCATGAAAAGATTGTGTCAGTATGTTTGAATAATGAAGTGTATTGACTCATCTATTACCAGAACTGCCACTTGTTTTTTTTAAAGACATAGAACTATTAATAAATGTCTTTTTTCTTCCTATCTGCTATTTTTAACATCCAAATCTCCGTTTTCCGTACCACTCTTTAGAAGGTTGACAGGAAGCACAGGAGTGTATCGTTTTATGATTGGGCTCCCTAAAGGTATAATGTAAGAGTGCATATGGAGAGCAAGGAGCTCCAGCTGGCTGCAGTGTTCCCAGTTAATCAGTCAGTTATTTGTCCATTGTTTCTGTTGCCTCAGGCCTTGTTTTACTCTGATGCACTAATTTTTAAATTACATCAGAACAGCTGTTATTGTAACTATGACATTTTTAGCACGCATTAATATCTGCTTCAGTTATTTCTTTTTTCTGGTGCTTCTGGTGAAAACAGTTAACATTGATATTTAATATTAGATTGGATCCCATTTTTGTAAAAATGTGCATATCATGTAATTATTATTTAATTCTATAAAAAAGATCCAAAATCAATGTTTTGGCTCAGGGAAGCTATACTAAGCATGCAGTAATTTTAGTTGTTATTGTCTTAAAAGGCAAAAAAAAATCCTTTTATTTTGTCAGTATCTGTCAATGAGCATTCATGTCTCCTCACCTCTGGATTGAGCATGGCAGAGTTCTAGATTTAGTGTATTGCCTCTGTGCTTCACTGCTCCAAGAATATTTAAAATTTAATAAAATACCTGCAAAAATGGCAATTTCCGTTAATACAAAGGATTCTGCAGATGCTGGAAATCCAAAGAAACACACACAAAATGTTGGAGGAGCTCAACAGGTCAGTTAGTATCCGTGGAGAGGAATGAACAATCGATATTTCAGGCTGAGATCCTTCATCAGTCCGGTGTGTTACTCTGGCAATTTTTATTATTTTAAAATAATCAGTTGGCATTTCTGATAGCTAAAATATCACCATTCCTCTCCTCACTTTCACCTTCCTTTCTTCCACTGTTCAACTTTGATTGTAGTAGCTTCACAATAAAATTGACATTTTATCCAGCAGCTTCCTCCTAAAACAATTGCCAGTGCAGTTAATTTCTTGTGTCTGCAAGGTGCATATTATGCACAAACCATAATGTTGAATATGTAGTTTCCTCTGATTCGTCTAATTTTAATAATTAAAAATACCATTGAATATTATATATAATTGTGTTTGTATTTTGCTTTAATTAATTCCAATGTAAACTTTGCCTTGCTTCTATCCAAAAGAAATTTTTCCATATCTCAGTGTTCAAAAGATAAAAGTTCTGCCTTCATTTAGGAGGAAAGTCTGGTATGATTCACTGGAAATAGTAAAACCAAATAAATGGTTCTCTGGAGTGTTTTGCAGACTCTAAATGTTAGAATGTGTTATGATGAAGATTGTATTGACAGCTGCTGTTCCACATGTGTTTTACTTGGAAGTGCCATCTAAATACAACTTGTTATATAGTACAACTCTAAGGGAGCTTTCAGCTGAATTTATAAAACAAAGTTAAAATTATAAATAGTTACTTGCCTTGTTCTTCATGGTGAGGTATTTTATTTACAATTGCTTTGACATTGTTGTATCATATAACGCTTATGAGACAAAAGCCATAAACTCCATTTTATTTGTTCCCTTTCCCCATTATCCTATTGGTTTTTGTTTTCATCAGTTTCTCAGTGAGCAGCAGGTTGTGGAAAATACACCATTTTAAAGCAGTGAAATTAGGCTACTGAATGGATGGAAAAGACTGTGGTTTTTTGTGAATAATACTTTTGAAAGTAATAACATTGAGATTGTACTGTCTCAATGAGGAGGATGACAGCAGCTTTCATTTCTACAGACAGAGCACTCCAGGAAGGAGTGTGTGTGGCCAAGTGTCAATTGCATTCTTGATTATAATACAGGGAATCTAATTAAATTAGCAATTGGTTTGGGCCATCAATTCCATGATGATTAAAGTATATGAGCTATGTAATTATATTTCTAGGATAAAGTATTAGAATAAATAAATGCTATTTGAATAATGGTTAGAAGTGGTATACCATTATCACTGCGATATCCACTTTTGATTGCAGTATACGTACATGATTTCAGATAGGTATAGAGAATGGAATCATGATTCATGAGCCCTAAGGTCTAATGTCTGGAAGAGGTTGGAGGGACTTTACATGTTTTCCTCTGATATGTTTCAGTAACAAGTAATTGCAGAAGCAAGATGTGCACATTAATGGGGCATTGTATTTTATGGATAAATCTTGAATATAGAGTACATGAATACTAAATTGTAAGGTTCAAAATACACCTGAAAACTTGCTCTGAGTAGATATTTATTTATTGCAATATATCTTGCACAACCTATTTTAAGTATTATGATGTTCATTCCTTAGAGGTAACAAAAAATTGCTGAGAACTTTTTCTATATATATAATTTTAAAATAAAAGAGGAAAAATAAGAGATTATCTCAGGAAAATAAATGTTTATTGGTTAATCTGGTTCAATAAAGCCAAATGTTCAGAGTAAATGCAAGTTGCAAGCCTGACTAGAATATCCATGAAGCAGATTTTGTACTTATTTGCATAAAGCCTTGCATATAATTGCCAGGCTTGAAGCCTCAAGTGGGATCCTGGTGAAAGTTTTCTTCTAGAAAGTGACTGCCAGCTGATTGGTAAGGTCTTGTGTAGTGCAGGACCTTTTGGATTTGCCTCTGCCTTTAGAGTTGCTTTGATAATATTTTGATGTACTGTACTCAGACTTACAGACATCAACTTAATCCTAACCCTATTTTAATATCATTTTGATTAAAAAAGATACAAATCTGAGAAACAGTGAGCATTTAAAGCAAATCAGTAAAATAAAATGTTCATTAGCTTGCTTTTATACCCTTCTCTACAGCCAATTCTTCTCTTAAAAAAAACAGGTGGAACTTTCCAAGGAACCATTAGCAGCTTATTCCACAAATCAGAAATTCCTTATGAGAAGTAATTCCTAAACTTGTATTTCACTTTCTATTTCATCCTTTTGAAAATAAAGGCACCTTTCAGCTAATTATTATCTGCACTAGTTCCTCTCAATCTTTTAGGTTGGATGTGTATTTAGTTAGAAAAGAGATAACAGGGATTGACAAGGAGGTTAGAAAGGAAGGAGAGATTGATGGAAATATCCTTATTCCGTTCCAATTGCAGTGCATTTTATTACTCCTTTACGTTCTAGATCCTTTGCTGATATTGACTAGAGTTTCTGTTATTGCATTATCAGATATTCAGATGAGATGAACATGCAGGTTATCTGGGAAACAAGTTATCACAGCCAATTAGAGGGCACATGTTTGTTTGCTGAGCTCTGGAGAACCATTACATTCTACTGAAGTACTTCCTCCTTCACCTGAGCTTTGTTGCAATATTTTCAATAGTTAAGCAGCAATTCAGTATTAAAATATTTAGTGAGATTATACAAATAGAAGTGTAAGCATAAGTTTCATGTGGGTTTTGAGCTTGCACACTAGGGAATTTTTAGTTTTGCTATCATCCAACTTAAATTTAGGGAGTGATTTTCATATTGTAACTGTCACCATATTAGGTAACAAGCAAGGTGAGAATACTTTCAAAACTTAAATACATATCAAATCTGCTTCCATAATCTTTTCATGAATGAAATATTTTGGTTTCTTTCTCAACTTTTCTTACATGCTTATACAAATGAGTTTGAATGAGACATGTAAGTCCGCTCTCTTAATATTGTTACATTGCAAATATATAATACTTTACTGGTGGTTTCAGTATTGGTATATTAACTTAATTAACTGGGTAAGAATAAGTATCGAACATAATCTATTAATCACAATAATCACAGTTTTACTGATTAACAGGAATGCAATGGTAGGCAATTACTTTCTCAGTTATTCACCAGAAAACTGCTCAAATCTCAGCTGCTGTTTTTTTTGTCCTTCTGATTCTGTGCAATTATCAGAAGTTGGCGGAATTCAATTTTACATGCAAGCTGACTAAAATTTAATGCCTGCCTGAATACAAAAGTGTTGAAATAGGGTGTAGAGTTGTTATTTTTTCTTGTATTTTCCGTGTAGCTATGCTTGTTTGTGTTTTGTATAAACACTTATATACAGTACAGTACATATAATTGTTCAGTGAATTTTACAGCAATTGTGCAGTTGCTTCTGTACTTTTTAGAAACTAAGTTTTCAGGAGCAAGTTTCATACCAATTGAATTTTTTTATATGTTAATTATTATTAATGGAATTTTGTTATCTCTAGTCTGAGTATGAGGTGACAATGACTGGTATTTCCTTTTTTCTCCCTTTGTTCTCATCTTTCTTGTTTATTTTCCACTCTTGAAACACTTTGTTTATGGCCATAAACAATAAGTTTTATGCCTCACTTTTGACTTGTGAAGAATCTTTGCATCACAGAAGCACAATGAGCCAACAAAAGTTATGTTGCTTTTGATGCTGTGCAGTAGATTGGGCAGACCAATTGAATAACTACTTTGGTTCTGTCTTCACTAAGGAGGACATAAATAATCTTCCGGAAATAGTAGGAGACTGAGGGTCTAGTGAGATGGAGGAACTGAGGGAAATACATGTTAGTAGGGAAGTGGTGTTAGGTAAATTGAAGGGATTAAAGGCAGATAAATCTCCAGGACCAGATGGTCTGCATCCCAGAGTGCTTAAGGAAGTGGCCCAAGAAATAGTGGATGCATTAGTGATAATTTTTCAAAACTCTTTAGATTCTGGATTAGTTCCTGAGGATTGGAGGGTGGCTAATGGAACCCCGCTTTTTAAAAAAGGAGGGAGAGAGAAACTGGGGAATTATAGACTGGTAGCCTGACATCGGTGGTGGGGAAAATACTAGAGTCAGATATCAAAGATGTGATAACAGCACATTTGGAAAGCGGTGAAATCATCGGACAAAGTCAGCATGGATTTGTGAAAGGAAAATCATGTCTGACGAATCTCATAGAATTTTTTGAGGATGTAACTAGTAGAGTGGATAGGGGAGAACCAGTGGATGTGGTATATTTGGATTTTCAAAAGGCTTTTGACAAGGTCCCACACAGGAGATTAGTGTGCAAACTTAAAGCACACAGAATTGGGGGAAAGGTATTGATGTGGATAGAGAATTGGTTGGCAGACAGGAAGCAAGGAGTGGGAATAAACGGAACCTTTTCGGAATGGCAGGCAGTGACTAGTGGAGTACCGCAAGGCTCAGTGCTGGGACCCCAGTTGTTTACAATATATATTAATGACTTAGACGAGGGAATTAAATGCAGCATCTCCAAGTTTGCGGATGACACGAAGATGGGCGGCAGTGTTATCTGTGAGGAGAATGCTAAAAGGATGCAGGGTGACTTGGATAGGTTAGGTGAGTGGGCATATTCATGGCAGATGCAATTTAATGTGGATAAATGTGAGGTTATTCACTTTGGTGGCAAAAACAGGAAAACAGATTATTATCTGAATGGTGGCTGATTAGGGAAAGGAGAGGTGCAATGAGATCTGGGTGTCATTGTACACCAGTCATTGAAAGTGGGCATGCAGGTACAGCAGGCGGTGAAAAAGGCGAATGGTATGCTGGCATTCATAGCAAGAGGATTCGAGTACAGGAGCAAGGAGGTACTACTGCAGTTGTACAAGGCCTTGGTGAGACCACACCTGGAGTGTTGTGTGCAGTTTTGGTCCCCTAATCTGAGGAAAGACATTCTTGCCATAGAGGGAGTACAAAGAAGATTCACCAGATTGATTCCTGGGATGGCAGGACTTTCATATGATGAAAGACTGGATTGACTAGACTTGTACTCTCTGGAATTTAGAAGATTGAGGGGGAATCTGATTGAAACGTATAAAATTCTAAAGGGATTGGACGGACTAGATGCAGGAAGATTGTTCCCAATGTTGGGGAAGTCCAGAACGAGGGGTCACAGTCTGAGGATAAAGGGGAAGCCTTTTAGGACCGAGATGAGGATAAGCTTCACCCAGAGAGTGGTGAATCTGTGGAATTCTCTGCCACAGGAAACAGTTGAGGCCAGTTCATTGGCTATATTTAAGAGGGAGTTAGATATGGCCCTTGTGGCTACGGGGATCGGGGATATGGATAGAAGGCAGCTACAGGGTTCTGAGTTGGATGATCAGCCATGATCGTACTGAATGGCATTGCAGGCTTGAAAGGCCGAATGGCCTACTCCTGCACCTATTTTCTAAGTTTTCTATGTTTTTCTATCTGAATCTGCCAGAAAGCCCAAACTGAGGACTTCCATTTTATGTGGTAAGAATACTTCTTCAAGAATCACAGTGAAAATCAAGCCCATCTAACCATTCGAGTCCAGAATGGCCTATCCCCTATCCATCGCTGGACTAGCCAGTATTTTACAACTGCTTTCCATTCACCCCCTATCAACCTGGAAGAGGTGGGAAATGTTCTGGCAACATGTTAACAAAGCTCAGGGATGACACTTGAAGCCTATGTGAAGGTAAAGTCGATCCCAGACTATTTGGCACATTACCTATTTTGAATGAGCTGCTTTTATAATTTTAGGTAATCATTTAATATTTTATCTGAAACTTACATTTTATGTGAATTTTCTTCTGACATTGTCAACTATATAACCCTGCAGCATGAACAGTTAGTTGAAGTACTGGAAAAAGAAAAGTGTGCCCTACAAGACAAGATAAAAGAAGCTTTGGAGGAACAAACAAAACGGCATAAGGTGAAATTATGGTTTTCTTAAAAAATAACCTTCAATTTTGCTCTTACGTAAAAATAAAAACCTGAACATTTTGCTTAATTATTTACAGGAGCTACTTGAAAAGTGTGTGGTTGAAGAAAGGTTACGAAGCACAGAGGCAATGGAGAAAGTTGTACAGGTATCTTAATCAGTTTTGCTAATCAAAAGTCTTTTTTTTAAGGATTAACTTTATTTGTCTTTAATACTCTCTTTAAAGGAGAGATGCACTTCCTTGTAGATCCCTTTTCATCTTTCCTTCAACTGTCAAAGTAAATTTATTATCAAAGTATGTACAGTGGTATGCAAAAGTTTGGGCACCCCTGGTCAAAATTTCCGTTACTGTAAATAGCTGAGTGAGTAAAAGATGGCCTGATTTTCAAAAGCCATAAAGTTAAAGATGATACATTTCTTTAATATTTTAAGCAAGATGACTTTTTTATTTCCATCTTTTACAGTTTCAAAATAACAAAAACAGAAAAGTGCCCGAAGCAAAAGTCTGGGCACCCTGCATGGTCAGTACTTAGTAACACCCCCTTTGGCAAGTATCACAGCTTGTAAACGCTTTCTGTAGCCAGCTAAGAGTCTTTTAATTCTTGTTTGGGGATTTTTGCCCATTCTTCCTTGTAAAAGGCTTCTAGTTCTGTGAGATTCTTGGGCCATCTTGCATGCACTGCTCTTTTGAGGTCTATCCACAGATTCTCGATGATGTTTAGGTCGGGGAACTATGAGGGCCATGGCAAAACCTTCAGCTTGCGCCTCTTGAGGTAGTCCATTTGGATTTTGAGGTGTGTTTAGGATCAATATCCTGTTGTAGAAGCCATCCTCTTTTCATCTTCAGCTTTTTTACAGATGGTGTGATGTTTGCTTCCAGAATTTGCTGGTATTTAATTGAATTCGTTCTTCCCTCTACCAGTGAAATGTTCCCCATGCCACTGGCTGCAACACAAGCTCAAAGCATGATCGACCCACCCCTGTGCTTAACAGTTGGAGAGGTGTTCTTTTCATGAAATTCTGCACCCTTTTTTCTCCAAATATACCTTCGCTCATTGCGGCCAGAATGTTCTATTTTAACTTCTTCAGTCCTCAGGAGTTGTTTCCAAAATGCATCAGGCTTGTTCAGATGTTCCTTTGCAAACTTCTAATGCTGAATTTTGTGGTGAGGACGCAGGAAAGGTTTTCTTCTGATGACTCTTCCATGCCCATAAAGGCCATATTTGTGCAAGTGTCACTGCACAGTAGAACAGTGCACCACCACTCCAGAGTCTGCTTAATCTTCCTGAAGGTCTTCTGCAGTCAAACAGGGATTTCGATTTGCCTTTCTAGCCATCCTGCGAGCAGTTCTCTTGGAAAGTTTTCTTGGTCTTCCAGACCTCAACTTGACCTCCACCATTCCTGTTAACTGTCATTTCTTAATTACATTACGATGAGGAAATGACTACCTGAAAATGCTTTGCTATCTTCTTATAGCCTTTTCCTGCTTTATGGGCATCATTTATTTTAATTTTCAGAGTGCTAAGCAGCTGCTTAGAGGAGTCCATGGCTGCTGATTTTTGGGACAAGGTTTGAGGAGTCAGGGTATTTATAAAGCTTTGAAATTTACATCACCTGGCCTTTCCTAATGATGACTGTAAACAAGCCATAGCCCTAACAAGCTAATTAAGGTCTGAGACCTTGGTAAAAGTTATCTGAGAGCTCAAATCTCTTGGGGTGCCCAAACTTTTGCATGATGCTCCTTTCCTTTTTTTCCACTCTAAAATTGTACAAAGCAAAAATAATATACTAATCTTGCTTAAAATGTTGAAGAGTGTTTCGTCTTTAACTTTATGACTTTTGGAGATCAGTTTATCTTTTTGTTAGATTATGAGAACACTCAGTAATCTTTTATTGTCATTTAGAAATGCATACATGCATTAGGAAATGATACAATGTTTCTCCGGAGTGATATCACAGAAAACAGGACAAACCAAAGACTAACACTGACAGAACCACATAATTATAACATCTCGTTACAGCAGTGCAAAGCAATACCATAATTTGATAAAGATCAGACCATAGGCACAGTAAAAAAAAAAGTCTCAAAGTCCCGAGTCGATCGACTCCCGAGTCCCCGATAGCAGGCGGCAAAAGGGAGAAGCTCCCTGCCATAAACCTCCAGGCACCATCAACTTGCCGATACCTTGGAAGCAGCCTACCCCAGCCGACACCGAATCCATCCGTCCGAAAACTTCGAGCTTCCGACCAGCCTCGCCGATACAGCTTCCCGAGCGCCATCCTCTGCCGAGCACCTTCGACCTCTCCCTGGTCGCTGAAACAGGCAAAGACGAGGATTTCGGGGCCTTCAGCTCCGGAGATTCCGGTTACCACACAGTAGCAGCAGCAGCGAAGCGGGTATTTCAGAAGTTTTCCAGATGTTCCGCGTGCTCTCACGTCTGTCTCCATCAAATCAGAATTGTGCACGGTCCCCTACTTGACAGATAACAGACATCATCACCGAAGTGGCCGCGCGCGCTGCCATCTTCTCCCCCCTCCTCTACTCACTTATCTATTCACAGTAACAGAAATTTTGACCAGGGGTGCCCAAATTTCTGCATGCCACTGTATATGTTTCCATATACTACCTTGAGATTCATTTTCTTGCAGACATTTACCTGAACATAAAGGATTATAATAGAATTTATGAAAAACTATACATAAACAAAGACTGACAAGCAACCAATGTGCAAAAGAAGATAAATTGTGCAAAGAAAAAACATAAATAATACTGAAAACATGAGATAAAGAGTACTTGAAAGTATGTCTACAGGTTGTGGAATCAGTTTGGAGTCAGAGTTTATACTTTGCAATATTGCATTAATCTGTTGTAAACACAATTGTAAAATTTCCCAGAGCAGATCCTTCCTAGGTTATTGCAGTGTTTTTTCATAAACTGTTTGTAACACAAGCAGTTTGCAAGTCAGAAAATGCTGTTGTGAAGTGTTCCAACTTGGCCAATGATGCCTAAAGCTCCTTAACAGTCAGCAAATCAAAGCATTTATATGTATGAGCTATGCATAAGTTGGACACTTGTAAACTGGAGAGGACATGTCATAATCTGCCCTGACTGTCATAACATTGCAAAATTAATAGTATTTTAAATTTGTACTTCATTTTTCATAACCATTATAATTAATGCAATTAAACAAAGTTTGTTCTTAGTTAACAAGGTTTTTGATTTTGATTTTAAATTGGAAAAAAACAAACCTGGTTTTTATATTTTCAGGATAATATGAAAATAATTAGGAATGAATAATAAGGTTTGTTTCATAGTGAGCAGTATTTGGGTAACAGCACAGTGCACAAGAACAAGTTTGATCTGCCTTCTGCCTGTGCTATCTTATTTGATTCCTGATCCACATCAGTTGATTAAAAAAACTTACTGAATTCTACAAGACTTGCAGATAAAATATCCAATGAAAGGAGGTTGAGATGGTATAGTGAAATATCACTTTGAGTTCCTGTATGAATGGTCTAACAGTAGGTGCTTGTAGATAATTACTGATGTGTCTGCATCTCATTTCAATTGTGGACTTTTATTTAGTAGCTTATCAATTTGTTCTTTTAGGAGAAAAGGATAATTTTATGTGGTCAAATCTAAGATCTCTTGCCTTGGCCCAAATCACCAGAATTATAGTAGTTTGGGAAAGGCTCAACTCTTTCACTATATCTCTTCTTAGATGTATCTGCTGTAGTTACAAAACTATGTTAGAAGCATAGTGTTCAGTGTATGGTAAAATAATGGAGGGTAGTTAATGTATTGTGCCTTTAGGTTGACATCATTACCTGTAAAAGCTCACCAGTCATTTACTTATACATTAGAACAATGTATATTATGTATAAGATGGTGATTAATCAGGAAAAATGCTAACTTATTCAGTGCTATGGTATTGTTGTCATCTGTTTTCTGTAGTCCTTTGAAGATTTATTCTTCCCTTGAAATTGTAGACCATCTGTGGTTGCCAATGGCAGCCATTTTCTGAACATTGCCACTGTAACAATATTGTAACAAGAAAAATTTGCATTATTGGCAAGGATTGTTATAATAACAGGGATAACAATATTTCTGAAGCATCTGCTTCCAGCTTTGTAATCCAATTCCTGTTGAAGTTGGCAGACTTGATCATTTTTCAACACACAACATTTGTTAGTTTCTCTGATCTTTTATTTTGTATATGGCCGTGGATTTTTATGTGGTATTATATTTGGTTTAAATATCTTTTGATTTTTTTTCTCAAAATCTCGTTTGAACAATGGTCTGTTAACACAGGCAGAAAAGGAAATCATTACAGAGGCTGTTTTGAAAGCTGTGCAAGTGGAGAGGGAAAAGATGGAAAAGGTCCAGATGGAGAAAAGAGAACTCTGGGAAATTGAGCGTGGCAAGGACCAAGAAAAATTTGAGCAGGCTATCCAGGAGGCATTGCAAGAGGAGAGGAACAAAAGCCAGGTGAAGTATGAATTATGCAAATTTACGATTTTTCAAATCTGGATCTGCTTCTGCATCATTTGTTCACGGATCTTTTTCTGGTTGGTTAGATGTAATGAATGGTGTGCCACAGGGGTCAGTGCTGGGGCATTTACTTGTTACAGTTTATGTAAAAGACTTGGATGAAAACACTGAGGATATGGTTGCTAAATTGCTGGTGACACTGGGTTGGGAAGTAATTTGTAAAGGTGACATGGGAAGGGATGCAAAGGAGTTTAGAAATTTCAGGTAAGTGGGCAAATATTTGGAAATAGTGTGGGAAAATGTGAAATTGTCCATCTGGCAGAAAGAATAACAAGAAACATCTAATCTCAATGTTGAGAGATTGGAGCTCTGTGTTGCAGAGCAATCATTGTGTTCCAGTGTGTGACTGGCAAAAGGATGAAAATTTTAAAAATATGCAGATACTGGCAATCCAAAATAAAAACAAAATTATCTGCAGAAGTACTGCCACACTTGGCTCAGAGTGTCAAAAGATAAGTACAGCCTTGAAGTCCAACTGAGCCTTTCTTCAGGTGAATCCCATCATTGCAACACTATTTAAGCACATCGCCATGGACATTGTGGCTCCCCTGGAGAAGAGCAGTAGTGGGTTCAAGTACATCCTTGTGGTCTGTGATTATGTCACCAGATTTCCTGAAGCATTTCCATTTCTCTCCCTAACTACTCTCAAGATAATCTCTGCTCTCATCCAGTTGTTTTCCAGAGTGGGCTTTCTGGAGGAGACACTTACTGACCAAGGCACCTATTTCACATTCTGACTGATGTCCACATCGCACCGACAGTTTGGCATCAGTGTCATCTTCACCAGTTCCTACCATTCCCAGACTAATGGACTTATAGAAAGGTTTAATCAAACCCTGAAGTCCATGCTGAGTAAGTTTGTTTCTGACACTGGGAGGGACTGGGACAAATGGCTTCTATTTCTCCTCTTTGTTTATTGGGAGGTTCCTCAGGCCGCCACTGGGTTTTCACCTTTTGACCTCCTCTGTGGATGGACTGTCTGAGCTCCTTTGGATCTGCTTTGCAGCAACTGGGAGGAGAAGTGCCAAGATAAAGCAGGAGAAAGCATTGTCTCATACATTCTACAGATGCGGGATTGTCTTGACCAGTATAGTGAGGAAGCCTACCAGAACACGATAAAGGCACAGAAAAAACAAAAGCTCTGGTATGATGCCAAAGCTTGATGAATGGAGTTCTGGCCAGGTTAAAAGGTCCTGCTTCTTTTCCCTACCTCCAGCAATGAGTTGCTGGCCAAATGGCAAGGTCCTTATGAGGTTTTGAGGAAGATAGGTCCTGTGACCTATGAAGTATTCCAGAGAAGGGCAAATGGCCCCAGATATACCATGTTAACCCCTTGAAAGAATGGAAAGAGAGGGAGGAGGCTAAGGGTGGAAACAGAGGAGGACAATAATCAAGATCTCGGGCACTGGGAAACATCAACCCAAGCTCATCTCGACCACTTTGAACCTCACCAAAAGACAGCCCTAAAAGGTCTCTTCTCACAGCATTCTACTTTGTTTAAACTACAACTTGGGCATACCAACTTGATCAAGCACCCCATCCGTGTAAAAGATAACCAACCTATTCATCAGAGACCATACAGAATGCCTAAACATCTTGTCAGTGCCTTGAAGATGGAGATGAGGACTATGTTGGAACTGGATAACATTGAGCTATCAAATAGTGAATGGTGCAGACCAGTAGTTAATGTTCCTAAACCTGATGGTCCCCTGACGGTCTATACCTACTTCAGAAAGATCAATGCCATCTCCAAGTTTGATGCTTATCCAATGCCACAGATAGATGAGCCAGTGGAGATGTTGGGATGTTCTCAGTATATCATCACACTGGATTTATGTAAAGGTAATTAGCAAATTCTGCGGGATGAATGCCCAAAGAATATACTGCTTTCCAGACCCCACTTAGCCTTTTTTATTTCACAGTCATGTCGTTTGGCTTGTATGGAGCTCCATCGATGCTTCAGCGCTTTCATGGACTGCTTTGATGGGGGTGTAAAGAGTTCAGCATGGCTTACCTCAGTGACATGGTACTTTTCAGCATGAATTGGGAAGACCATCTCTGGCATGTCAACCAGGTCCTGGGACAGCTAGCCTCAGCAGGTCTTCAAGTCAAGTCACTTTTTATTGTCATTTCGACCATAACTGCTGGTACAGTACACAGTAAAAATGAGACAACGTTTTTCAGGACCATGGTGCTACATGAACGATACAAAAACTACACTGAACTACGTAAAACAACACAAAACTACACTAGACTACAGACCTACCCAGGACTGCATAAAGTGCACAAAACAGTGCAGGCATTACAATAAATAATAAACAAGACAATAGGCACAGTAGAGGGCAGTAGGTTGGTGTCAGTCCAGGCTCTGGGTATTGAGGAGTCTGATGGATTGGGGGAAGAAACTGTTACATAGTCTGGTCGCGAGAGCCCAAATACTTCGGTGCCTTTTGCCAGATGGCAGGAGGGAGAGGAGTTTGTATGAGGGGTGCGTGGGGTCCTTCATAATGCTGTTTGCTTTACGGATGCAGAGTGTGGTGTAAATGTCTGTAATGGTGGGAAGAGAGACCCCAATGATCTTCTCAGCTGACCTCACTATCCGCTGCAGGGTCTTGCGATCCGAGATGGTGCGATTTCCAAACCAGGCAGTGATGCAGCTGCTCAGGATGCTCTCAATACAACCTCTGTAGAATGTGATGAGGATTTGGGGGCGGGGGGGGGGTTGGTGGGAGATGGACTTTTCTCAGCCTTCGCAGAAAGTAGAGATGCTGCTGTGCTTTCTTTGCTATGGAGCTGGTGTTGAGGGGCCAGGTGAGATTCTCCGCCAGGTCTTGCACTCAACCTACAGAAATGCAAGTGGGCAAAGAAAGAGACCCGGTACTTGGGATATTAGCTTGGGAATGGGTTGATATGTCCTCAATTGGACAAGGTACAAGCAATTCAGAACAGCTCCCCACCCTCCAACAAAGAAACAAGACAGGTCTTTGCTTGGACTGGTTGGATGGCATCAACATTTCATACCACGGTTTGCCGAAGTGGCAACTCCTCTGAACAATTTGACCTCAAAGTCTGCAAGGAATCCTATATACTGGACAGAGGGGTGTGAACGGACTTTTGTAAGTTTAAAGGGGGAGTATTAGACTCATTCATCCTGATTTCAACAAGCCCATCCTGGTGCAAGTGGAATAGGGATAGGTGCTGTCTTGGCCCAAGGAGAAGGCGGCAACGAGAGGCCTGTATTATATCTGAGTAGAAAGCTGCTACCCCAGGAAACTCTGTATTTGACTGTTGAGGAAGAGGCTCTGGCTATCAAGTGGGCCCGAGACAGTCTACGCTATTACCTCCTTGGCCAGGAGTTTGTTTTGGAGACAGACCACCATGCCTTGACATGGGTCCACATCATGAAGGATCAAAATGCTTACATTACCAGATGGTATCCAGCCCTGCAACCTTTCCACTTCACAATCCGTCACAGAGCGGGCAGCCAAAATGTCACTGCAGATTATCTCTCCCATTTATCCAACTTGGGTAAACTAGGAGGGTAATGTTACAGAGCAGGTCAGCCACAAGTAATTTCTTCCTCCTGCAGTCCCAGAAGCCCTGCAGTTCTCATTATCCCTGTCTGGCACTGCTGACGTTATGCTTATCAGGTGCATGTGCTAGGCTAATGCGCAATCTGGACACTTTTGTTTGTACTTGCATGCACTAGAACAGTGGCATTCTTTGAAACGTCCAGTTTGTTTTTGACTGATGGGTGGGGTGTCTTAAAAAAAAAGGTGCCTGTTTGTTGTGGCATATGCTGTATGCTGGCTCAGTGGAAGAGAGGGAAGAGTGCTGGCTCCTGGAAAGTGGTTAGTTGTTTGACTTTGTTACACAATGTCATTGTGATCGTATTGTGATGAATGTATTGTTGAACATTTGTGATTTTAAGAAAGGATGTGGAATCCTGTGTTTTGGTTTTTGTGTAATTGTGGCAGACCTGCTCCGTCACATGATGTAAACACCCAGCAGGTCAACTGGTGTCAGTGGAAAGAAATGGTTAAGGTGTCAGGCTGAATGCTGGGAAAGGCGGAAAATTTTGTTTTATGCTGCAGCTTGGCTGGAGAAGAGATGAAAAGTATAAAGGGAATGTTTCTGATCACATGAGAGAGTGATTCCAGTGTTTGTGGAATCCTCTGTTTAATTAGAGAGGTGGTCAGAGAGAAAGAGGAGGAAAATAAACACTCAGTGGTCACTTTATTATGTACACCTGTCCATCTCATTAATGCAAGTATCTACTCAGCCAATCACCTGGCAGGAAGTCAATCCATCAAAGTATGTAGACATGGTCCAGAGGTTCAGTTGTTGTTCAGACCAAACATCAGAATGGGGAAAGAAATGTGATCTAAGTGAGCAACACACACAAAATGCTGTAGGAACTCAGCAGGCCAGGCAGCATCTGTGGAATAAAAGTACAGTCGATGTTTCGGGCTTCCAGCATCTGCAGATTTTCTCTTGTTTGTGGTGATCTTAGTGACATTGACTGGAATGATTGTTGGTGTAAAAGAGGGTGTGGCTTGAGTATCTCAGAAACTGCTGATCTCCTAGGATTTTCTGGCACAACAGTCTCTAAGAGTTTACAGAGAATGGTGCCAAAAACAAAAAAAAAACATTCAGTGAACAGCAGTTCTGTGGACAAAAATGTCTTGTTAATGAGAGAGGTCAGAGGAGATTGGCCAGACTGGTTAAAGCTGTATGAAGGTGAAAGTAACTCAGATAACCATGTGTTTCAACAGTGGTATGCAGAAGAACATCTCTAAACACACATTATATTGAACCTTGAAGTGCGTGGGCTACAGCAGCAGAAGACCGTGAGCACACACTCAGTGGCCTCTTTTTTAGGTACAGAAGATATCTCATAAAGTTCCCACTGAATGTAAACGGCAAATCAGATTTAACAGAGTTAGTATTTCAGATGCAAAAGGGCGGGTATGCTTAGGCCAGTGGTTGGAGCACATTTAAAGTATTGTGCAGAGTATTTTTTCTCTCATTTACTGAAGATATTAAAGTACTGGGAACAGTTCAAGGAAGATTTAAAGACTTGTTATCCGGAGTGATTGGATTGCCTTGTGACAAATGGCTAGACAGGGTATGCTTATATTTGTTGGAATTAGAAGAATGGAAGGGGAATTGATTGAAATAGTTCTCGACCCATCAGAATCTTACTAAATAGATGTGCAGAGAATGTTTCCTCTTGTGGGAAAGTCTTGCATAAAGATTGTAACATGGAATTCCATGATTTGATTCTTCAAAGAGACATCTTTGAAGTGGTGTGAGTACTGCAATAATTATCTGCTTCATGAAAATAAAGCTATGTGTGTCAGTCAGTCACAGATATATCCAAGCTGGCTGATTCGTATCAAAACGTTACCATAATATTCATCTCTCTTTCACCTTTTGGTTGAACAATTGTTCTCTCTATTCAGATATTTTTCTACATTCCCAACATCTTATTTTTGTTTTTCTATATAATATCTTCCTACTTATTCATTTTGAGTCACAACATTCTCAGCCCAAATGTTCCATCTGTTACACCAATCCTGAAATCCCACATACCACAAGTTGCTAATTTTGGCCCATTAATTCCTTGTTGGTCATTCATAAAGCAGGGATTTATCATTGAAGGTGTGGATATTCAAAACAGACAAAATTGGTTGTAGCTCTGCTTCTCCAAACCTGTTTAGCATATGTCAGAGCATACATATAGGCTAGGGAGCACATAGATAGAACTTTTTTTCCAATTCTGACACATACTTAAAATACTAATGCTTCCTGCAGATGTTAACATATGAGGAACGTTTGTCCGCTCTTGGGCTGTATTCCTTGGAGTTTAGAAGAATGAGAGGGGACCTCATAGAAACATTTTGAATGTTGAAAGGCATGGACAGAGTGGATGTGGTAAAGTTGTTTCCCATGATGGGCGAGTCTAGTACTAGAGGGCATGACTTAAGGATTGAAGGGCGCCCATTCGGAACAGAGATGCGAAGAATTTTTTTTAGCCAGAGGGTGGTGAATCTATGGAATTTGTTGCCACGGGCGACAGTGGAGGCCAAGTCATTGGGTGTATTTAAGGCAGAGATTGGTAGATACCTGAGTAGCCAGGGTATCAAAGGTTATGGTGAGAAGACGAGGGAGTGGGACTAAAAGGGTGAATGGATCAGCTCATGATAAAATGGCAGAGCAGACTCAATGGGCTGAATGGCCGACTTCTGCTCCTTTGTCTTATGGTCTTATGTACCCTGAAACTCGACTTGTATTTTGAACTGCTGATAGAACTCCATCCTAGTAATAAAAGTATTAGCAATTGTGGTCATTTATCTGACTTATTAAAGACCAGATAAAGCTTTCATCTCATCACTGCTGACCATTCCCATTTGATCTTGTGATGAATTTGTCAATGGCATGATGTGGCTGAACAAGACTGGAAGAGTGACAACACAGGGAGAACAGTACTGATAAACAGAAGGCTTCTGCAATTATATGAAAAAAAATGAAGGTTTTCTTGAAGAAGTAAAATTGAGATAAAGCCTGAACTAGTCTAAAGCTATAATTAGCAATTTTGATTCACTTGCATTTCATAATGAACAAAGGTTGGGGATGATGCATATTATTTTTAACAATCTGATTTTGCTAGCCACTATTTTAAAAATCAAAACTAACCAATGAATTCAAGCAGAAATTATAACTCTTGGGAGCAAAGCAAAATCAGGTACTCACATAGTTGTGAGATAGCATTGCTTTGTCTTAGCTACTGTTACGATAGCTTATTCAATGAGTACTTGCAAGGGGTCAGGGAATTTAATAAAAGTCACAATGATACTTTTAGAATGCTAATGTGAGATGTATGAGGAACCTGATAATTAAACTGAATTATACTTTTATTTATACTCATAAAAAAAGTATTACATGGAAGGGAGGACAGACTATTCCACACTTTTATGGATTACATCATTGCAGGGGGCAACAACACACACAACAAGCTGGAGGAACTCAGCAGGTCAGGAGGCATCTACAGAGAGGAATAGACAGTTGATATTTCAGCAGTTTTTAAGTTGCTTATAATGTTGTCAGCCAGCTGGTGGCGCAGTGGCATCAGAGCTGGACTGCGGGACGGAGGTTCCAAAGTTCAAACCCAGCCAGCTCCCCCCAGCATGCTTTCCATCCGTATGGGGTTAAGAGCTGGTGATCTCCAGAAGAAAAATCTCACCTGACAGAAGGCAATGGCAAACCACTGCTGTAACTTGCCTCTTAGGCGAATTCCAACTATGTCAGAAGGGCGTGGGAGGAAGTCATCCGCTACCCGGAAAATTCCGGATGCAACCTACATTATAATGTTGTGGGGTACATTTGAATGGCATCAACAACTTGGCACAAATGTGGAATAAAAATGTTAGTTTTATAAAGGTTACTTATCTAGAATGCCTGGCAAAAGAGACTCCAGAGACTCATTCCACCGAGATGCAGCAGAGAGCGTCATAGGAAGTCATTCCTGCCTGTGGCCATCAAACTTTACAACTCCTCCCTTGGAGGGTCAGACACCCTGAGCCAATAGGCTGGTCCTGGACTTATATCCTGGCATAATTTACATATTACTATTTAACTATTTATGGTTCTATTACTATTTATTATTTACGGTGCAACTGTAACGAAAACCAGTTTCCCCCAGGATCAATAAAGTATGACTATGAGTAAAAAACTAAAGCTGTCAGTAGGTTAGATAGCAAAAATCCAGGTGCACTGCTGAGCTGTCTTTTGTGGGGGTAGGGTCTTTCCCTCCCTTTAAACTTACATCTTGAAATCTGTAAAGGTAATTATTTTGAGACTCAATAAGCCAAAGAGCTCTGAACCAGCCTCCCAATTTGTTGGTTTTGTAAATCAAAAGTCGCTTAAAATTCCAGTTCCCATCGTTCTATTCTCAGATCACATAGTGTTTGCTGGCCTACAGCTGGAGTGCCTGAATTAAGATTTCTTACCCTAGTCTGTAAATTAACCTATGACCTAGGTCAAGGTTACTACTGTCTCAACACTCAGATTACTGCAGTTCTTCAATGCTTGCTCCATTTCTTTATAATTTTTGCTCCACTATTTGCTATTATGCTCATTATTGCCTTGGTCCTAAATTCTGGAATTATTTCATAAACTTTTCTTACCTTTCCTCCACTTTAGGAGGCTGTTTATAATTTGATCCTTTGGCCAGGTTTTTTGTCATTTCTCCTAATTCTTTTACATGGCTGCCTTGAATTTTGTTCATTGCTTGCTTCAGTAAAATTATGTAGAAACAGGATGAGACCTCATGACCCCTTGAGCTGTTTTAGCTGTTTAGTAGAAGCATGATGCACCTTGTACTTAGTCCACTTTTCAGCTGGTTTCATCTATTGCCCTAAAACAAATGAATTGCCACACTGAGGTAGTGATTAGGATTGTACGTTGGTTCAAGAACCGAATGGTTAAAGGGAATCAGCTGCTCTTGTTCTTAGCACTGTGGAACTTGAGGTTTCTATTCCTTGGAATCAGAATCAAATATATTACTGGCACTTGTTGAGAAATTTGTTGTGTTGTGGTGGCCGTACATTGCAATACATAATTAAAAAACTATAAATTACAAGTTAAAATATATAAATTAAGTGGCAGTGCAAAAAGAGAGAAAAAAAATCACAGTGAGGTAGTGTTCATGGGTTCATTGCCCATTCAGAAATCTGATGGTGGTGGCGAAGAGACTTCTTATAATGTTGAGTGTGTGCCTTCAGGCTCCTGTACCTCTTCCTTGATGGTAGCAATTAGAAGAGGGCAGAGGGGATGTCCTGGGTGATGGGGTTCCTAAACGATGGATGCTGCCTTTTGAGGCATTGCCTTTTAAAGATGTTCTTGACGCCGGGGAGGCGAGTGCCTATGATGGAGCTGGCTGAGTTTGGAAAAAGCTGCAGCTTATTATAAGCTCCGATCTCATGCTGTGGCCCCTCTATACCAAGTGGTGGTGCAACCAGTTAGAATGCTCTCCACAATGGGTCTGCAGAAATTTGTGCGTGTCTTTGGTGACATACCAAGTCTCCTCAAACTCCAAATGAAATATAGCTGCCACCTTTGTAGTTGCATCAATATGTTGGGCCCAGGATAGATCTTGAGAGATGCTAACACCCAAGAACTTGAAACTGCTTACCCTTTCCACTGTTGATCCCTCAAGAAGGACTGCAAGCAGATGGTATGGCCTAAATGCTGGGGGATCTTTGATAATCGTTGTTGCCTTCTTGAGGCAGTGCCTCATGTAGATTCTTCCTGTGGTGTGGAAGGACATACCCATGATGTTTTTGACTTAGTCCCCAACTTTCTGAAGATTCTTGCACTTTTGAATTGCCGTACCAGACCTTGATGCAACCAGTCAGGATACTTCCAGCAGTGTATCTATAGTTGTTTGTCAGAGTGTTCAGTGCCATATTGAAACTTCCATGAATGTAGACAGACTGGCGTGCCTTTGAGATTGCATTGATATATGCTACATCAGGCAGGTCACCTGGTATGTTAATGCCCAGGAATCTGAAGCTCCTGACCCAATCCACGCCATTCCACCAATGTAGACTAGTGCACGTTTGCCTTTCTTCCCAACCCTGAAGTCAGCAATCAGTTCTTTAGTTTTACTGATGTTGAGCAAGAGGTTGTTGTTGCAGCATCACTCAACCAGTGATCCACTTCCACTCCTGTACGCTGACACACACCACCATTGGTTTGTACAATGACAGAGGAGGAGATGTTGTTAGCAGTCCTCACTGACTGAGACCTGCTATTGAGGAAGTTGAGGTGGGTGAATAAACAAAGAGATTGGCATGGACATGATGGGCTGAAAGGTTGTATGACTCTGTGATATGTCAATAACTTGAATTTACTCAACCACTGAGCAGTCATCGACTTTCTTTAGAGAATTCCAAATTGGTACAGAGGGTAGAGTATCTACCTTACTGCGGTAGTAAATCAAGTTCGATCTTGAACCTCTGTCCTGTCTATGTGTTTTGATTGTAATAATGTGGGTTTCTCAAGGTGCTCCAGTTTGCTCCCAATTAAGAATATCCTGGTTCGTCATTTGAGTCTAGATGGTGTTAGCAGAATCAGGTACCAGGAGTTGAAGGGTAAATGATAGTCATAGTCATACTTTATTGATCCCGGGGGAAATTGGTTTTCGTTATAGTTGCACCATAAATAATTAAATAGTAATAAAACCATAAATAGTTAAATAGTAATATGTAAATTATGCCAGGAAAAAGTCCAGGACTAGCCTATTGGTAGGATCCAAGTTATCAAGAAATAAGTGGGACATTGGGATTGATAGAATTGCTTTGAAGTCCTATGTAAGCTCAATGGGTTCAATCCTATTTCATAAACAGATATAAATAAGAAATGACCTACCATGAAGGCTGTCTTCCAAATTCAAAAAAGCTCCCTTCCTTATCTCGACACTATGTACCAGTTGTTTTTTTTTAAAAACCCTCTTCCAGAGCAGAATGTATTTGTAGGTATTTCCATGTTGGACCATGCCTTTCTGGAAACCATCAGGTCTAGATGACAGGAGTGATTGAGGGTGCTTTTCTGACTTGAAGTCTGTAACTAGTGATGTCCTGCAGTGAGCAGTGCTGTGAACATTGTTGCTTGTCATAGATATAAATGACTTGGATGAGAATTTAGGTGGTTTGATTTGTTGGTAATAACAAAAATTGAAGCACTAGATAGAGATAAAGGTTGTGAAAGGATTTAGAGGAATGTAAATTAGATGGAAAGTAAGCAATGGCAAATTAAATTTAATGCTGATAAGAGTGAGGTAATGTATTTTGGGTTGTTAGATACTAGCAGGATATATACAGTAAATGGCAGGGACCCTAGGAGTGTTGATAGCTTGCAACCTTGATCTATTGATATTTGTGGAGGAATACAAAGCCGAAATAGTAATTACAATACCAAACAGTGATTTATTAATGTATCTTTTAGGATACACAACAATAATAATGATGATTTGACGGAGTAGTATTCATCTATTTCAGTTCATCATCAGTGTACTTTACTATTTGTGCATCTCCTGTGGATTTGGGATTAATACCATAGTGATTTCTGGATTTTTTTTTTACCCCACCAGGAAGCCATAAGGGAAGCAGTAAGTCAAGAAAGAAAAAAAAGTAAGAAAGCTATAGAGGAAACATTACAAAAAACCAAAGAGGATATGGCAAAATATATCAAGGAGCAAAAGAGGGTAAGTGATTCCAAATATATGTATATTCTACTAATCATCTATGACTTTTATTTTTCATTTCATAATGACTTGGATCATTTTTGAATTTTACTCTGTTCTATTCTATTGGCTAACTCAGTGTCAACCATGGACTTTACTGAATTGTATAGTTGAAGGCCTTGCAAAGAATTAGATTTAGTTGTTGAACGACCATAGAAGTGAAGTTGTAGTAGACAAAATAATGAATTGTTTTTTTTTTCCGGGAGTTTTTATAAGCTCCCCTTTCTAGTCTGCCATGTGAAAATACCAAATTACAATTCAAGAGAATAGTAATTTATATGAATCTAGTGCTGCTTAGATTTAGAAGGATTGCAAGTAACTAAGTGACATATTATATCTGTATTATGCTTCATTGTCACTGTTTTTGTGCTTTAAACCCTTTGATAATTACCATATGTAAAATTGTTATACAATTTTAAACATCAGACTATAAATTAATATTATCTTATGTCTTATGTAATAATTAATGTCATTTTTTGATCATTTTTAGAAATTCTTATGTCCTTAGATTCTTAGCAAATGCTGCCATTAAACACATGTCTTGATGTAGATTTACCGAGTACAACAAGAAATTAAAAGCTGTTTTTATTAAACCATCAATTAATTCTGGCTGTTGATTTTTGACAAACTGTTCATTAAACAGAGATGTCATGAAGTAATTTATATTGCATTTTAGTGGACAGTTTTGGTTATTTATAGCGAGGAGTAGTTTATAGTAGCCAGTTAATCTATCAGCACTCAGCAGAAGCCTGTCCAGTCTTGGGGAAAGTATGAGATCAGGATTGAACCTGATTTCCTGAAGCTGAGGGTGTTAACTGCAGTGATTGTAATTCTTTCCTTGATTTATTCCATTTATGAGTTTAATGTTTAATTGTAAATTTGTGCAAGTTGAATGAGCTCCTTTCACCTGAATCTTCATGGTTATCTCTATCAATAGTTCCTTTCTTTGTGTAAGGAAATAATGATGCTTGCAACAGAGTAAAGCAACCTATATAACTTTTAAACACCAGATTCTGCAAATGCTAGAAGTCCAGAGTTACACACACAAAATGCTCAATAAACAATTAATCGATGTTTTAGGCCAAGACTCTTCATCAGGACTCCTGATGAAAGGATTTGGCCGGAAGTGTTCTTTTGGCCGGAATAGATTCTACCTGACCTGCTGAATTTCTCCAGCATTTTGTGTTTGTTACTCTATATAATTTTGCCATTTGTTCTGTATTTTTACATATTTCACTCCCTTGTCAGTAATTTTAGTTGGTATCATTTATATATGTGGAGAAACTGTTGTTGCAATTGTATAGCAAGCTGTACTTGATTTGCACACAGAAAATGTTTTCAGTTACATGGACAAAATCCCCACAAAGCAACTTTTAGTACAGTATCAAAAGTATGTCAACATAATATTGGCTTTTGTGAAACTAGTGACAATTTTTGCTGAATCTGTGCAAAAAGTGATTTTTAATGAAAATAAAGTTGGTTAGATGGTATTATCTTGGTCCAAGGTTAGTCTAAGAATAAGAGGACTTCTTAAAGTCCATTTTCCTGCCAACTCGTTGTAATAATATCTACCTTTCCTGAGCAGTCTATCTTTCTGTAACTCCTCTCATGTCCTCATTGTTTTCCTGAGTTATATTCCCTCTGCAGATGTGTTTTGCAATTTCCTCATTCCTTATTCCATTGGACTTTGCTTTTCGAATTCTAAAAAATATTGCTGTCAGCTCCATGGCATGCTGGCCTGAGGAAATTGCCTTTGCCAATGGAAAAATTTTTTTAAAAAAAAGATAAACTACTGAAAAATCTGAAACAAAGGTAGTAAACACTGGAGAAGCACAGTTTGTCAGACAGCAGCTGTACAGTAAAAAATACACTGTAATACCTGACGCTGAATCATCACTGAACCATACAAAATGGCTATTTTAATAGATTCAAAATTACAAGTGAAATTCCAGTTAAAATAAGAGAAGCTGACAGTAATGTAATGATATAGACATTTTATGGTTGACCTTTGATTAGTTCTGACAAAGCCATTTTCTTATAATATATCTTGATTGTATTTAAAGTTATAGGGTTGTGCAACACAGAAAGAGACCATTCAGTGGGCTAGTCCATGCTGACCAAGATACCGATTGATTCAGATCTTTTTTCCTGCATTTGGTCTATGCTGCTGTAGTCCTTTCTTATCCATCTACAGTACCGTGCAGAGTCTTAGGGGTGTGTGTGTATATATATATATACACACACACGATGTGGGTGCAGCACTGTGAGAGGGGTGTGGGACTGGTGGCAGAGAAGAAGTGCCAGGGGCGGGAGATGGTGTAGGTGCAGATATCCCCGGCCCGGAGACACTAAGCAAGGTCATTGGATTACAAGCAATTTATTTGTTCATCATTACAGAATTCCTCTCTGGTGCTTCCTGCTTCCTCTCCTCTCCCTTCTCCTGTCCAAACCATGATTCCACTCTTAGTCCACAATGGAGACATGTATCAGAATCAGGTTTATCATCACTCGCATATGTCATGAAATTTGTTTCTTTTTGTGGCAGCAGCACAGTGCAATACATAAAATTACCATAGTACTGTGCAAGTGCTTTTTAAGTGCTGCAATTTAAAACTTGCTCCTTAGATCGCCTTTAAACTTTCCCTTCTCAGCTTAAATCTATGTCCTTCAATTTTAGACTTCTCTAGCCTTGGCAAAAGACAGTGGCTTTCTACCCTATCTATACCTCTCATAAATAAAAACCTATGAGGTCATCTATCAACCTCTTATATGGCTGTGAGAACAATCCCATCCTATCCAATCCTTCCTTGTAACATCTTGGTAACTCTCTTCTGACCAAATTACATGCAGTATTTCTAGATGTGGCCTAACTAGCGTCTTGTACAATTGCATGATGTCCCAACTCTTAAATTCCATGCCACTTCCTGTGAAGGCAAGAAAGCTGAACATCACCTTCACTATACTTCTGAGTCCCTATTTTCAGGGAGCAATGAATTTATACCCTGGGATCCCATTTTGTGCCAACGCTTCTAAGATCTCTTCCATTTAGTGAATATGTCTGGACAGTATCAGATACCCAAAATGCTACATTACCTCACATTTGTCTGAATTAAATTCCATTTGGCACCAGTCTGCCCAACTGATCTATGGTCCTCTGAATTCTTGGGCAACTATCCTCACTATGTACAGCTAATATAATTATGTAGTTCATTTGCTTTTCAATTTTTATATGCTTGAATGCCCATGTATGTCGTTAGTATAGCTATGGGAGTCAAAGTTTCACATTAACTTCTTTAAAATATAGAAGAGTACAATTTAGTATGTGCAGAAATCTACAAGGAGTTTCAGGATTATTCGGAGTCACTAGATTTTTATAATATGGAGGTAGTTATTTAAACTGTGAATGAACAAATTAGACCATAAGATGTAGGAGCAGAAGTAGGCCATTCAGCCCATCAAGTCTACTCCGCCATTCAATCATAGGCTGATCCAATTCTTCTAGTCATCCCCACTCCCCTGCCTTCACCCCATACCTTTTGATGCCCTGGCTAATCAAGAACCTATCTATCTCTGCCTTAAATGCACCCAATGACTTGGCCTCCACAGCCGCTCGTGGCAACAAATTCCACAGGTTTCCCACCCTCTGTCTAAAGAAATTTCTCTGCATTTTAACATTCAGAATGTTTCTGTGAGATCCCCCCTCATTCTCCTGAACTCCAGGGAATACAGACCAGGAGCTGCCAGACGTTCCTCATACAGTAACCCCTTCATTCCTGGAATCATTCTTGTGACTCTTTTCTGAACCCTCTCCAATGTCAGTATATCCTTTCTAAAATAAGGAACCCAAAACTGCACACCATACTCCAAATGTGGCCTCTCAAGTGCCATATAGAGCCTCAACATCACATCCCTGCTCTTATATTCTATACTTAGAGAAATGAATGCCAACATTGCATTTGTCATCTTCACCACCGACTCAACCTGGAGGTTAAACTTAAGGTATCCTGCACAACGACTCCCAAGTCCCTTTGCATCTCTGCATTTTGAATTCTCTCCCCATCTAAATAATAGTCTGCCTATTTATTTCTTTGCATGACCATACACTTTTCAACATTGTATTTCATTTGCCACTTCTTTGCCCATTCCCCTAAACTAGCTAAGTGTTTCTGCAGGCTCTCTGTTTCCTCAGCACTACCTGCTCCTCCACCTACCTTTGTATCATCGGCATATTTAGCCACAAATCCATTAATCCCATAGTCCAAATCATTGACACACATCATAAAATTCAAGTTGGTCAACACGTCATTCTTAAAAGGAAGCAGCACTATTAAAAGTGGATGCCTCAAAGAATAAAGTGACTTATCTGATTTGGAATCTAGTTATGATGTGAAATATGCTGGCCTTTTAAGTATTCATTATGATATGCCTGGAGGGATGAACATGTCCAAGAATATCTCAGCATTATAGACTGAAAACAAAATCAAGTCCTACATGGAATTAAATTAATCAGTGTTAGTACCAAGTATCTTGGTGCTTTTCTACTGTTGTTAATGGATGTTGCTGAAAGTACATCTTGAAAATTTCTCTGGAGCATCAGAAGCTGGGGGCAGATCTGATAGAGGTTTACATGATTATGAGAGGCATAGATAGAGTGGGCAGAATGTATCTATTTCCCAGGGCTGCAATGTCTTAATACCAGAGGGCATGCATTGAAGTTGAGAGGGTGTAGGTTCAAGGGGGATGTGAGGAGTAAGTTTTTTTTCCTCAGGGAGTGGTGGATGCCTGGAATGTGCTGCCTGGTATGATGGTAGAGGCAAATATATCAGAGACTTTTTAAGATTGGTGTCTTCCTCAACAAGATATTGTGTGAGGGACAAAGTAATATGGACCTCCATATTCAGGTTTACAGATTGAACTCAAAATGTGTATCCCAGGAATTTGTCCAATTTACTCCATAATAGGAGTATTAGCCTCACATCTGTATCACTAAAGATCAATCTTTTCCTTGTTATTTGTTTTCCTCATCTTATTTTTCATATCTGAGGTTTCTGAGCAAAACTGGAAACTTGATTAATTTGGATGTGCTGTGAGTAAGGAAACCTATGTTACAGAAATTACACTTTACAGTCAAAAAACTTACAGCCTAGTTTAAATAGAAGATGAGCAATAGATTGTGATCATCAACTTTATGGTGAATTATTATTAGTGATAATGTAATTTTCCAGATTTGCTGTTGACATGTGTTTTACTTTGTTGTTCTCGTAATATTTACGTAACCCCATCTGAAAAGTGAAGAGGTTAGTTGTTTCCTAGGAGCTTGATTGACATGCTGGGAAAACACTTTACGGTAACACATCAGATGCCTTTTTACATTTGGTTGCTTCAAGGTTCAGGTGAGTTATCTCTCCCATGTTTTGATCGCATGGGTAAATTGCCTTGATTGGATTCTTAATGCTGAAAGATGGCCAAAAATGTCAGGCATATAGCAATCCATAAATCCATTTAAGAAGAGCAAGAGTAAGGTATTCAGGTATTCAAGCCTAGTTTGTATTTAATGTGATGTTGGCTGATCTATAACTAAACCTATACCTGTTTTTGCCCTTTATCCTTGAATACTTTGGGTAAGAACAATGATCAGTCTTGGATTTAAGTTCACAGTTGACTTAGCTATTTGAGAGTTTCAGGTTTTTGCCACCCTTTGTATTTGTTTCATAACTTTAGTCCTTAAAGGTTAGGCCTGGCACTAATTTACTTTATACTTTGCCTCTTAATAATAAACACTCAATCCATTGAGTTCCCAACCTTTTCTATAACCATAGACCAATACCATTAAGCAAGGCTCTGTGGATCTCAGGTTGGGAACCCCTGGTGTAGATACTGTAAGTCTGCCTACAGACTTTGCTATATATGAAAGCTCTCATTAAGTATCTTTTACCCTTCTGCATTCTAGCAATGACTGCACTCTTTTGTATAACATAGAACAGTGCAGGCCTGTCAGCCCATGAAACACTGTTGACCTTTTAACTTACTCAAAGATCAATCTAATCCTTTTCTCCTACATAACCCTTCATTTTTCTATCACCCATGTGTCTGTATAAGAGGTTCTTAAATCTCCTAATTATCTGCCTCTGACTTCACCACTACACCTGGCATGCCATTCGATGCACACACCACTCTCTGTATAAAGAACGTACCTCTGACATCTCTTCCCTCCCCCACCCCCCTTTGCTTCCTTCCAATCACCTTAACATTATGTTCTTGTATTAGCAATTTCCACCTTGAGAAAGCATACTGATGTTTTCAGATAGAATTATGAAAGGGATAGATAAGATAGAGGCAGGAGAGTTGTTTCCACTGGTAGGTGAGACGAGAACTAGACATAGCCTCAAGATTTGGGGCAGTAGATTTAGAACGGAGATAAGGAGGAACTGTTTTTCCCAGAGAGTGGTGAATCTGTAGAATTCTCTGCCCATTGAAGTAAATATGTTTAAGACATGGTTGGTTAGTGTATACTAGGGGAATTAAGGGTTATAGGGAAAAGGCAGGTAGGTGGAGATGAGTCCATGGTCAGATCAGCCATGATCTTATTGAATGGCAGAACAGGCTCAACAGGCCAGATGGCCTACTCCTGTTCCTATTTCTTATGTTCTTATGTTCAAATTTGGTTTGTATATAGTTAAGAATTACTTCTACACCTTCAGCAAAACCTTTTCCACCAGTCCCTTAGATATATAGGCCAGAATTCTCCTCATCAAAACCTGTTATTTTAATAGCCAAACATGATATTTTAATTATCTACAGTATATAATGTCTTAACAAGCCTGTCACTTTGGAACTCTTGCTTTAAATCACATGGATGGAAATCCTTATTGACACTGTTCAATAGCTGAATTTCTATTGCTTACGTATTTTAGAAACATCATATCATTTCAATATTTGCTTCAGCATTTGTTTTCTTGGCATGTCTAGCAAGCTGTTCTCTTTTATAAATATTAATGCAAGTTTTAATTCAGTATTTCCACCATTTCAACTGTTACCATTCTCAAATGACTCACAGTTTTTCTTCAAACTTAAAATATTTTTGTGCTTAGTTTCACATTTAGTTTCATACTCTTTTTTTTGCCTTTTGATTGTTCCTTGGATTTTTTCCCATCACCAAGCTCTATTGTAGTTTCGGCCTTTTTGCGTGTCTTTTATTATGGTTTTATGTTTTCCTTTATTTCTTTGGACTCCCATGGAAGTTTATTTTGGCAAGTGGTCCTTTATAACAATGGACCTAAATATATGTTGAAAATCTCTTTTAAATCCACTCTACCACTGGTACATTGTTTACTTTCTACATTTATGCATTGTATGGGCCAGCTGGTAGTGTAGTGGCAGCAGCACTGGACTTCAAGGCAGATGGTTCTGAGTTCAAACCCAGCCAGATCCCAACCTTTCTGCGTTGAAGAAAGGCCTGGCAATCTACTTCCGTATCCTGCCATGAAAACCCTATGGACCCTATGGTCCATGAGGTCACAAAGAGTCGGACTTGACTTAACAACTGAATAGATAGATATACCACTTTATACCTGCCACCAGAAGGCTCAAACACTGAAATCTGAAATGTTAATGCCAATGAATTCTTGTTGTTATCTTGCTCCTTCTCATTGCATCACTGAAGCAATTTCATCATTAATTACTAAGGCTGCTATTCATCCATTATCATTTTCATTATTTTTCCTTGTAACTAGCTTTTTGGTATTTACATTAAGTTCCTTGATCTTGCTGTTTTACCCCTTTGCTTCAACAATTGGCATCATGTCATACTATTCAAATTTTGCCAGCAATTCATTCAATTTGTCAGCATTTGACTAGTGTATTTAAACACAGAATGCTTATTTGGACACATACACACTAACCATCTTGTTTTATTCTTCATTTTTTTTCCTGCTGGTTCAAATGCTTTGCATCTTTTAGAATTCATAATTCAAAAATTGGAGGTGCAAAATGGACTATGATGTCTTAGCTCAGAGTTCTCGTAAGGTTAACTTGCAGGTCGAATTGGTAGTAAAGGAGGCAAATACAACGTTAACAGGAATTCTGCAAATGCTGGAAATTCAAGAAACACACATCAAAGTTGCTGGTGAACGCAGCAGGCCAAGCAGCATCTGTAGGAAGAGGTGCAGTCGACGTTTCAGACCGAGACCCTTCGTCAGGAATACAACGTTAACACTCATTTTGAGAGGATTAGAACATTAACGCTGCTGCTAAGGCTTTATAAGGTGTTTATAAGGCATGTGGTATGTTGTGAGGAATTTTGGGCCCTGTATCTCAGTAAAGATGTGCTGGCCTGTAAGGGGGTTCACAAGAATGATCCCAGGAATGAAAGGCTTATTGTATGAGGAGCATTTGATATCTCTGGACCTGGACTCAATGGAGTTCAGAAGCATGGGGTGGGGGAGGGGGATATAGATTTCATTGAAACCTATTGGATTCTGAAAGATTTGGATAGAATGGGACATGGAGAAGATGTTTCTATGAGAAGGAGATTCTCATATCCAAAACCAAAACCTCAAAATAATGGAATGGCCCTTTAAAACCGAGATGAGGAGGAACTTATTTAGCCAGAGAGTGGTAAATCTGTAAAATTTGTTGCTGCAGAGGGAGAATGAAATTACACCTGTGCAAATGCTTGCAGCATCTGGTGAACCTGTGATCTGTCTCAGAGGCCAATGTCAGAACATCATTCAAGAGTGTGAAACCTTGCAAGGCCTGATGGTGTGTAGCTGGTTGAGCTCTGAAAACCTGTGCCAACCAACTGGCGGGAGTGTTCAAAGACACCTTCAATCTCCCACTGCTGCAGTCAGAGATTCCCACCTGTTTCAAAAGTGTGACAATCATACCAGTGCCCAAGAAGAGTAGGGTGAACTGTCTCAATGACTATTGCCCATTTGCACTCACATCTACTGTCATGAAGTGCTTTGAGAGATTGATCATGGCTAGAATCAACTCCTGCCTAAATAAGCGCCTGGACCCAATGTAATTGGCTTATCACCACAATAGGTCTATAGTGGATCATTTTCACTGGCTCTCTACTCAGCCTTTTGACCATCTCGACAATAGCAATACCTATGTCAGGCTGCTGTTCTTTGACTACAGCCGGTGTTCAACATCATCATACCCTTAACTCTAACCAATAAGTGACAAAACCTAGGCCTCTGTACCATCCTCTGCAACTGGATCCTTGAATTCCTCACGAGGAGACCACAGTTTGTGTAGATCGAAAAATAACATCTGCTCCTCACTGACAATCAATACTGGCGCACATAAAGAATACGTGCTTAGCCCACTGCTCTGCTCTCTCTACACCCTCGATTGTGTGGCGAGGCACAGCTCATACACCATCTATAAGTTTGCCGATGACTCAACTGTTGTTGGTAGAACTTCAATTGGTGATGAGGCATTACAGGAGCAAGGTAAATCAGCTGACTGAGTAGCGTAGCAGAAACAACCTTGCACTCAGTGTCAGTAAGACCAAGGAATTGATTGTGGACTTCAGGAAGGGGAAGTCAAGGGAACACACATCAGTCTTCATCAAGGGATCAGAAGTGGAAAGAGATAGCAGTTTCAAGTTCCTGAGTGTCAATATCACTGAGGATCTATCCTGGGTCTAATATATTGGTGCAATTAAAACGAAGACATGACAGTGGCTATATTTCATTAGGAATTTGAGGGGACTTGGTAGGTCACCAAACAGACTCTCAAATTTCTACAGATATACTATGGAGAGCATTCTAACTGGTTTTGTCACTGTCTGGTATGGATGGGATACTGCACAGGATTGGAAAAAAACTGCTGAAAGTTGTAAGCTCTGCCAACTCTATTATGGGCACAAGCCTCCCCAGTATCCAGGACACCTTCAAAACGTAATGCCTCAAAAAAGGTGATATTCCTGATTAAGGACCCCCTTTACCCAGGATATGCCCTCTTTTCATTGCTATCATCAAGGAGAAGGAACAGGGGCCTGAAGACACACTCAACATTTTAAGAACTGCTTCTTTCTCTCTGCTAGCAAGATTTCTGGATGGACAATGAACTGAAGTTAAAGATGAAACATGCTTTTCAACATTTTAAGCACGATTAGTGTATTATTTTTGTTTTGTACAATTTTAGAGTGGAAAAAAAGGAAAGGAGCACCATGCAAAAGTTTGGACTCCCCAAGAGATTTGAGCTCTCAAATAACTTTTACCAAGCTCTCAAGCCTTAATGTGTGTGTATGTATGTGTATATATGTGTATGTATATGTGTGTGTGTATATGTATGTGTATGTGTATGCATATATATGTGATTAGTGATTTACAACTTTTGCTGTTATACATTGCAATGTACTGCTGCCGCAAGACGAAATGTCACAGCATATGCCAGTGATATTAAACCTAATTCTGATTCAAATGAATTCATCGGGTGTATTTAAGACTGCAATTGATAGGTTCGTGATTGATAAAATGCTAAAAGTTATGGAGAGAAGATGGGAGAATAGAGTTGGAAAAAAGATGGAGCATTATTGGTTGAGCAGACTTTGTGAGACAGTAGGCTTAATTCTGCTTTTTATGCTGTCAACTGTTTTGTTGGACATGAGTCTGCTCAAGAGATCTCTTGCGGGATGTAAGGGATAAATTTGTCCCGGTGAGGAAGATAAAGAATGGTAGGGTGAAGGAACCATGGGTGACAAGTGAGGTGGAAAATCTAGTCAGGTGGAAGAAGGCAGCGTACATGAGGTTTAGGAAGCAAGGATCAGATGGGTCTATTGAGGAATATAGGGAAGCAAGAAAGGAGCTTAAGAAGGGGCTAAGAAGAGCAAGAAGGGGGCATGAGAAGGCCTTGGTGAGTAGGGTAAAGGAAAACCCCAAGGCATTCTTCAATTATGTGAAGAAAAAAAGGATGACAGGAGTGAAGGTAGGACCGATTAGAGATAAAGGTGGGAAGATGTGCCTGGAGGCTGTGGAAGTGAGCGCGGTCCTCAATGAATACTTCTCTTCGGTATTCACCAATGAGAGGGAACTTGATGATGGTGAGGACAATATGAGTGAGGTTGATGTTCTGGAGCATGTTGATATTAAGGGAGAGGAGGTGTTGGAGTTGTTAAAATACATTAGGATAGATAAGTCCCCGGGGCCTGACAGAATATTCCCCAGGCTGCTCCACAACGCGAGAAAAGAGATTGCTGAGGCTCTGGCTAGGATCTTTATGTCCTCGTTGTCCACGGGAATGGTACCGGAGGATTGGAGGGAGGCGAATGTTGTTCCCTTGTTCAAAAAAGGTAGTAGGGATAGTCCGGATAATTATAGACCAGTGAGCCTTACGTCTGTGGTGGGAAAGCTGTTGGAAAAGATTCTTAGAGATAGGATCTATAGGCATTTAGAGAATCATGGTCTGATCAGGGACAGTCAGCATGGCTTTGTGAAGGGCAGATCGTGTCTAACAAGCCTGATAGAGTTCTTTGAGGAGGTCACCAGGCATATAGATGAGGGTAGTGCAGTGGATGTGATCTATATGGATTTTAGTAAGGCATTTGACAAGGTTCCACATGGTAGGCTTATTCAGAAAGTTAGAAGGCATGGGATCCAGGGAAGTTTGGCCAGGTGGATTCAGAATTGGCTTGCCTGCAGAAGGCAGAGGGTGGTGGTGGAGGGAGTACATTTAGATTGGAGGATTGTGACTAATGGTGTCCCACAAGGATCTGTTCTGGGACCTCTACTTTTCGTGATTTTTATTAATGACCTGGATGTAGAGGTAGAGGGGTGGGTTGGCAAGTTTGCAGACGACACAAAGGTTGGTGGTGTTGTAGATAGTGTAGAGGATTGTCAAAGATTGCAGAGAGACATTGATAGGATGCAGAAGTGGGCTGAGAAGTGGCAGATGGAGTTCAACCCAGTGAAGTGTGAGGTGGTGCACTTTGGGAGGACAAACTCCAAGGCAGAGTACAAAGTAAATGGCAGGTTACTTGGTAGTGTGGAGGAGCAGAGGGATCTCGGGGTATATGTCCACAGATCCCTGAAAGTTGCCTCACAGGTGGATAGGGTAGTTAAGAAAGCTTATGGGGTGTTAGCTTTCATAAGTCGAGGGATAGAGTTTAAGAATTGCGATGTAATGATGCAGCTCTATAAAACTCTGGTTAGGCCACACTTGGAGCACTGTGTCCAGTTCTGGTCACCTCACTATAGGAAGGATGTGGAAGCATTGGAAAGGGTACAGAGGAGATTTACCAGGATGCTGCCTGGTTTAGAAAGTATGCATTATGATCAGAGATTAAGGGAGCTAGGGCTTTACTCTTTGGAGAGAAGGAGGATGAGAGGAGACATGATAGAGGTGTACAAGATAATGAGAGGAATAGATAGAGTGGATAGCCAGCGCCTCTTCCCCAGGGCGCCACTGCTCGATACAAGAGGACATGGCTTTAAGGTAAGGGGTGGGAAGTTCAAGGGGGATATTAGAGGAAGGTTTTTTACTCAGAGAGTGGTTGGTGCATGGAATGCACTGCCTGAGTCAGTGGTGGAGGCAGATACACTAGTGAAGTTTAAGAGACTACTAGACAGGTATATGGAGGAATTTAAGGTGGGGGGTTATATGGGAGGCAGGGTTTGAGGGTCGACACAACATTGTGGGCCAAAGGCCCTGTACTGTGCTGTACTATTCCATAAAAAAAAAGTAAAGCCACTGCAATGATGCATCATCTTTCTTCTCTACTCATTTTCCAGTATTCCATAAAACAGAGTACCATTTTTAAATCTAGCTCTTATAACAACATGTTCCCCTCCGAAAGCTAGTTACTCTACAGCAATTTTTATTGGCTTTGATTATAATCCTGAGTTGCTATTCCTCGATATTTCTCTCAGTAACTACTGTACTATTCCTGTGATGATTCTGCATTTCCTAGTGAAGTGTGATCAGGTCTAGATTGAGACACACTACAGATTCTCCTTCCACTCAATATATGTTAATTTGCCAGATATGTGTTGGAAACAAGAACCAGAGAGATCTGACATATCTTCTACAGTTGTGTTTGCCCGGGGCTGACTGCAATTTCAGAAAGGCAACCTGCTGTATAATTTTTGTTTTTTGATTTGCTAGAGCAGTATTTTCCTTTTATGCAATACATTTGTATGACACTCTCGAAGTGTTCTAATTCAGGCAACTTCCTGCTTTTCTGCTCTGGGCACAAAACCAACCTTATTAGCCTGATTCTGTGCTGGTTATTGAAGCTTGAAAGATGATAGAACTAGATAAATGTACAAAATTTTGAGATTGAGGTTGAATGATTTATTGGTTGAAACAACTTGAAGTGACATAATAAAATGTGCAATATTGTTGAATGAGAGGTAATTAGCATTGAGGATGAATGAGAAAATCCAAAGTAGTCAGATTTTAAAGATCAAAATAAATGATTGAGCGATAACAAAAGGAAGTAAATAATAAAAGTAAATTAATGTGTTCATAACTTAGGTCCATGTATGCTATAAAGTGATTTTGTCTTTTCTATCAGAATGCTGGTAAAAGAGATAATGCTATAATGTGTATATTATCTAGAAGTATGTCTCAAAGTATCTGCTTCTGGCATATGAAGCAAGTAATTTGAAAAATGAATACTTTTAAAATTACTTGTTTGCAGTATCGGACATGATATATTTAAAATTAACTAGATTTTGGCTATAAGATATCTTTCTATCTACCAATGCCACACTGTACGAAAATGACTAGATTACACCTTTTGACATAATGTTCTTGTCATTATGATGAGAGAATTGAAAACCATCAGAGTAGCTGGACATGAAGTCATGTAAAAGAGTTCAATCTAGTTATTAATAAATTCCATTTGGAATTCTAAGGGACAGTTCTTTATCCAATATGGTTTGAATTTATTCTCAAAGATTGTAGAGAGACATTGATAGGACGCAGAAGTGGGCTGAAAAGTGGCAGATGGAGTTCAGCCCAGAGAAGTGTGAGGTGGTACACCTTGGAAGGACAAACTCCAAAGCAGAATACAAAGTAAATAGAAGGATAAATATCCTTCCAAACATATTAAGGATAGTGTGGAGGAGCAGAGGGATCTGGGGGTACATGTCCACAGATTCCTAAAAGTTGCCTCACAGGTAGATAGGGTAGTTAAAAAAACTTGTGGGGTGTTAGCTTTCATAAGTCGAGGGATAGAGTTTAAGAGTCACAAGGTAATGATGCAGCTCTACAAAACTCTGGTTAGGCCACACTTGGAGTACTGTGTCCAGTTTTGGTCGCCTCACTATAGGAAGGATGTGGAAGCATTGGAAAGAGTACAGAGGAGATTTACCAGTATGCTGCCTGGTTTAGAGAGTATGCATTATGATCAGAGATTAAGGGAGCTAGGGCTTTACTCTTTGGAGAGAAGGAGGATGAGAGGAGACATGATAGAGGTGTACAAGATAATAAGAGGAATAGATAGAGTGGATAGCCAGCGCCTCTTCCCCAGGGCACCACTGCTCAATACAAGAGGACATGGCTTTAAGGTAAGGGGTGGGAAGTTCAAGGGGGATATTAGAGGAAGGTTTTTTACTCAGAGAGTGGTTGGTGCGTGGAATGCACTGCCTGAGTCAGTGGTGGAGACAGGTCCACTAGTGAAATTTAAGAGACTACTAGACAGGTATCATCATCATCATCAGGTGCCATGCTCAGTTTGAGCTTTGACTGCTATGTCCCACACACTCCTGTTTCGGGTCAAGTGGATCAATTCATTGGTATTCATTTCCAGTTCTCTGGCTGCTGTCTCCATCATCATTTGTCTTTGTCTTCCTCTTCCTCTTGCTTTCTTCCCTTCAATCTTTCCCATAATTACCATGCATTCTAACTCCTCTTTCCTAATCACATGTCCAGTGAAGTTACGTTCTCTGGGTTGAACTCCATCTGCCACTTCTCAGCCCACTTCTGCATCTTATCAATGTCTCTTTGCAATCTTCAAGGATACATTCAAACCATGTTGGATAAAGAACAGGTATGTGGAGGAATTTAAGGTGGGGGGTTATATGGGAGGCAGGGTTTAAGGGTCGGCACAACATTGTGGGCCGAAGGGCCTGTACTGTGCTGTACTATTCTATGTTCTATGTTCTAACAAGTGTTAATCATGATACCAAGATAGTTGAGGCCAGGATACTCAGGCAAATCTATAAGGATGAGAGAGAAATGGAAGAAGAATGCATTATATTCGTCCTACATTAATATAGGTTGTCAATTGACAACACGATATATGCCAATGGTTTGGGTGTCTTTAGTCTCTGCATGTTTCTTTTTTTATTTCTAGAGATGTGCATGTTAAGTGCTCTTTGATATCGCTATGGCTGAAAGTGGAAATATTGGTTGCATAAAATTTGGAGGCAGGTAAAATTTGAATTGCACATTTGTGTTTCAAGATGTACAATCTGAAACATTTTAGCTCAACTGACCTGTTTGCATTTTGGATCAATTGATGGAAGAATCTTGGTCTATGCTGGGAGGAATTATCTCAGTTCTTCAGAAAATTGATTACTTAAAATTATTTAGTTTTACAAGGTGAGGGCATCCTTGCATTACTCAGATGGCTCTCAGTATCTTGATTTTTGCAAATAGAATGTGGCTATGGGGTGAAAACAGATAATGGTGGATAATCCTTAACAGGTGGGGTGTAGAGGGAGAAGACATTCTAATTTGCACTTTCTTTACTATTATATTTTCCTGCATAATGCACATCCTGCTTTTCGCTCTCCATTTTCAGTCATATGCACTCTATGATTACTTAATCAAGTTGTGCAGGCTGCCATAATTCAAGCAGAAAGATTACTTGTGTTGAGCCAAAAGTGGTACTGATTTAAGCATAGTTTGTTGATCTAATTTGAGACTTGATATGATTTAAATAAATTATTCAATTTCTCCATACTAGCAGCCAATAATTATTGTGCCACCTGGCACCATTGACTTTAGTTCCAGTGGTTATTGGATGGCAGTAGTGCTGATATAATACCTAAATTCCTGAATGGCATAGGATATGCCACAAATAATTTTAAGTTATCGACTATATAGTTTCACTGATTTCCAAAAGGCCACTAAAGTGAAATGAACGAAGGGTCTCGGCCTGAAACGTCGACTGCACCTCTTCCTAGAGATGCTGCCTGGCCTGCTGCATTCACCAGCAACTTTTATGTGTGTTAGTTAAAGTGAAATTAATTGTTGATTCAAGAATTTGGATTTGGGAGATACTAATTTTTTAATTAACTATTTAATTTGCTGGTAACAGTTCTTCTGAATTATTTATTAACAGTCTCCAGGGTACTCAATAGTGTGATGTTTCAGTGTTTGAGTTAGTGCGGTAGCAGTAGAAAAGCTAGGAAGTCATTTACTGGTTATGGTGAGATGATAGAGCTTGCATTGAATTAAAAAAATCCCAAAGTGAGCATAGAACTGCTCTGGCACCGAACATCTGGATACTTGCATCTCAGCAGCAACATAATTTTGATGTGATCAATGAATAGCATCTAACAACATACCAGTCTGTTTAACAAGTAAAATGTCATCAAGGTTATTGGAAAGTTTTTAGTTTGAGCTGTTCCCAAGATTGTCTTGAATTACCTGACAGACTGTTTTGCATATGCCTGTCTGATCAACGTCAACTCATGAATTATTGATTGCCTCGTGGAGGAATGGGCAATAGAAGAATATGGAATTAATTTGTGTCACTTTTCAGGCATATCTATGGAACAAGTTTCATATACTGAGAGAGAACTTAACAGTTGAAATGATACGTTCACAGCTTTTTAAACATTTGTTATACGTGTAAGAATTCTAACAGGGGTAGACCAGTTAAATCCTAAAACCATTTAGTCAAACTATAACTGACCTGTGACTTCATAGATTACATCGTGTTAGATCTGATCAGTTGTCCAGAGAGTTGCAGCCATCATTGTCCAACAACCCACACTTCACTGGGCTGGATGCAGAGGATCTAACCTTCTGTATCTAGGTGGTGAGACAAAGATAAACTTTGGTGACACATTGCTAAAGCTCCACTCCCAATTCTAGAAAGACCTGTAGAAGGTAGTGGTAGAAGTCAAACTCGAGGGTGTTGGTTTGCCTTCTATCAAAGTTATGAAGTTTAACTTTAACAATTCTTAAAAGTGCTATAATAAACATCTCAGAAACTAGTCTTCAGCTAGTTCAGTTGATTATTACCAAAATCAAGAAGTAATTAAAAGCTCTGACTTGATGTCATCCCAACTTCAGTGCTGAACCTTCTAGCCAAGCTGTTAAATTACAGATATGCCAAGACATCTTAATTGACCATGTAGAGAAATCACAGGAATATTCTCTCTGCAAAGAGGATAAAAGTAGTCCAATTCACTAATTACCATCCTACATCAACAGACGATTTTTCAGGATGAAATTCCATCTGTTATGACTCTGTCCATCTTACCATGTGATCAATATTGTTCTACATTCAAAGACTACCCTCTTTATAAATCACACTGCCACCAATTTTTGTGCCACCTGCAAACTTAGTAACCATACTTCCAATTGTTATATCCAGATCATTAAGTACATGGGTCACAGCAATGCTCTCTGTGGTACAGCATCTGTAGCATGCTTCCAACAAAAAAAAACAACCCACCGTCATCATCCTCTGTGTCCTAATAGTAAGTTAGTAAATTGGATCTGAAATTAAGTTGCTGGATCCCATGGATTCTAATCTTTTGTATCATCTTTCCATGTGGAAGCTTATCAAAGGCCATTCTGCGGTTCATGAACATTATGTCACCTGTACTCATTAAAATATTTAGCTACCTCTTTGAAAGATTCAATTACATTAGTAAGACAGAGCAGTGTTGACTCTCCCAGATTAATTTCTATATTAACTTCCTGCCTTCTGTGTGCAGATTACTGACGACCTTCAGAATTATTTGCAATAATTTCCCTCCAACTGATGCTAGATATGTCAGCATGCAATTTTTTGGCTTATCTCTGTTGTCTACATGAATACAAGCACCACATTTGCTACCCTGCAGTCATCTGGGGTCAGTGAAGATTTGAAAGTTTCTGTCAGAGCACTAGCAATCCCTTCTCTTGTCTCTACTTCAGCCAGGAGTACATTATTTCAGGTCCTCGGGGGCTATTCTTTAAGCCTACTAAGGTATCTATTACTTCCTCCCTGAATTTCAAGCTCCAATGTTCTTCTCCATAGTAAATACAGATTTAAAATTTTAAAATTTTACCCAAGTTTCCACTTCAATACGCAGGTTGCAATTTTGATCCCTTCTGGGCTCTATTCTGTACTTTGTTATCCTCTTGTCCTCACTAGATTGATAAAATTCTTTGATGCTTTAGAGCAGGGGTTCCCAACCTTTTCTATGCCATGGACCCTTTCCATTAACCGAGGGGTCTGTGGTTCCCAGGTTGCAATTCCCTGCTTTAGGGTTTTCCTTGATCTTTTCTGCCAGTGCCATTCTTTGCCCTGCTGATTTTTTTTACATCCTCAATCAATTTCTATAACCCTCTGATGCCTCTCCTGATTTGGTTCCCTATATCTGCCTAAAGCTGCCTTATTTTGTTCATCTAACTGCACCTGGACTGTAGTCCTCCGTACATCTCATCCATGTACCATTGAATTCGCACCTGCTACTTTCACCAGCAACTTGTTCTGCACTCCCACCATCCTCTGAGTGAAGAAGTTCCCTCTCAGGTTCTCTTCATCTTTCACCGATGATCTTTCGTTCTAGTCTCACCTAACCTGAGGGGAAAGGCCTACAATCATTCACCCTATATGTACCCCTCATAATTTTTTTACATCTCGACAAGATCTCTCCTCACTTTTGTACATCCCAGTGAATAAAGTCCTAACCTATTCAACCTTTCCTTATTACTCAGGTCCTCAAGTCCCAGAGATATCCTTGTGACTTTTCCCTGCTCTCTTTCAAGCTTATTGATATTTTTACTGCAGGTAGGTGACCAGAACCGCACACAATACTCCAAAACACCTTATACAACTTCAACGTAACATCCCAACTGCTATACTCAATGCCCTGATTTTTAAAGGCCAACATGCCAGAAGCTCTCTTTATGATCATATCTACCTGTTATGCCACTTTCAAGAAATTATGGATCCATATGCCAAAGTCCTTTTGTTCTATTGCACACCTCAATGCCTTACTGTTCACTGTTTAAGTCTTACTCTGGTTTTAGTTTGTTTACTGCCCATTATGCCACTGGCATTTAGGGCAGCAAGGAAGGTCCTCCATCTTGCTGTCCTGAAACTAAATTTTGTCTTGCTCTTGTTCAGGGCTTCCTTCATTTTGCCAGTAGCTTCCTCTTGGTTTTCACTACTGTCAGCCATGCAAGTTGTGAGTAGAAACTTGGGAATACCTTTGCACACTAATGTAGAAAGATTCTTCATTGCTGTTTCTGTAACAGTTTTGTTTGACCAGTCAGGGTTGTTAGTTCTGAGCTGCTCTCCCAAACCTCGAGAACTGGTGAATCGCTCTTTGTGTGACCTCTACTCTTTGACCTGTTTAGCATGGGTGACCCTACCAAGAGCCAAAGCATTCGGCCCTGATTCCAATCAGCACAGCTCTCCGGGTCATTAAGGAATGCAAGTCTCCAAACCATGACAAGATTGTAGTCCACTTGGAGGTTACCCTCATCTGTTTTCCCAAAATGCAACACCTCACACTTGTCTGCATTAAACTCCGTATACCATTTTCAGTCAATTTTTTCCAGCTGGTCCAGATACCCTTTCTTGTCATATTAAAGTCAATATTCCCCCAATTCATGACTTGAATTTCCAAGCCAAGTTTGTCCTTTCACATAGCAATCTTAAACGTTAGAGTTATAGTCAGCCGCTAAATTGCCCTCCACTGACAGTCCCACCACTTGCCTGACTATATTGTCAAAGACTCCTTTTGTGCTATCCTTTTCTAGTTGGGCTACTAATGTTTCTCTCAAAAATGTTGTCTCTCGAAGCCTTTCCAAAGACTGTAGGATTCAAGAGCTGCCTTTGCCTTCTGGTAGTTTGGACTGAGTAATAAATCTTGGTATTGCCAATAATACCAGAAATATTTTATTTTTTAGAGGCAAGGATTGAAGGGTTTTACATCTTTAAAAAATGTTTATTGGGGCCCTGATGATTAATCCTAGGTTAAGAGAAGCAGTGATGGAAAAAGCAGAAGTTGTGACAGATTTTACAATCTTATTTGGCTAAAGGCATTGTGGTGAAAGACAAAGCAGCCACAAATGTAGTGTTGTGTTTTAAAAGGGAGAATGGGATGAATCATTGGCCAGTCTGCCTAAGCATAATGACAAGTAATTATGGAAAAAAATTCTGTGGGCTGTATAAATGATCATTTGGAAAGGCACAGTTTAATTAAGGATGGTCAACATGAATTTGTTAACAAAAGTTGTTTCTGACTAACAGCTGATTTTTCTCTAAAGGGGAATAAAGTAGGTGCAGTGTAGAGTTGATGAGGACAACATTTTTGGTGTAATCTCTGGATCTTAGCAAGGCAGTTGCCTCCATGGAATACTGATCTGAAATGTGGAACATCACAGAATCCAAAGAAAAGAATATTGGATCCAAATTTACTTTGGTGCAGGAAGCAGAAGGCTGGATGAAGTGAATTTCTGCAGGGATCACTTACCTGAAGTTTGTTGATGGTTTAAACCATTGGTCATGTGGATGATGGCAAGATTCTGTAAGTGGATAAAAATGGATTAAAAATGACAGATGAAATTTGAGCTGGTAGAGTTGACAGAATGTATTTGGAGAGGGAAGAGGAGAGAGAAGTGCCTATTAGGATAGGTGATGCTGAATCGGGCTCACCTTCTGCAGTCACTACATACGGACAAAATGAGGAGGGTCTATTTCATTGTCCCTCTGTGTCCTTGCGTGAAGCAATAAGGCTTAAACAGGATGACTGAGTTGCCATAAAGCTGCAAGGGTGAAATATTAGTAATATGCCTATTAGAACTTTAAAATGTATCACACTAATTAAAAGTGCAGCACTATTAGACACAGTCTTGATCCTGGCATTTCTTTCCTGTCTCTTAAATGAGGAATGCCATGTAGAGTCCAAAAGCAGATATGTCCTAAGTATCTGTTGGTAAAGCCTAACAGCCTAAATGGCAGTGGTGCTCCACTCCCCAGTGAGCTCAATGCCTTTGATGCAAACTTTGCAAGGGTGGCTAACACTACATCTGTGTGATACCCCATAGCATCCGGTGACCAAGTGATCTGTCTTGGAGTTCGACTTCAGAACATCCTTCAAGTGAGTGACCCCTCGTAAGCTGTCAGGTTCTGATGGTGTACTTAGCTGGAAACCTATGCCAAGCAACTGACTGGAATGCTCAAGGACAACCTCAGCTTCTCATTGGTGTGGTCTGAGGTTCCCACCTGCTTCAAAGGGGCACAATCGTACCGGTGTCCAAGAAGAGCCTACTGAGTTGCTGCAAAGACTATCGAACAGAAGCACCTATATCTGTAGCAAAGAAGAGCTTCAAAAGACTGGTTGTAGCTAGAATTACCCCTGTATGAGAATGGACCTGGATTCCCTGCAATTCACTCACCACTGCAACAGGTCTACAGTAGACGCAATCTCACTAGCTCTTCACTCTGCTTTGGAGCACTGAGAAAACAACAAAATATACATCAGGCTGCTGTTAAACGCTCACAGCTTGATATTCAATACTATCAACATCCCTCCCCCCCAGTATTAATCACTAGGCATCTAAAACTGGGTACTGTACCTCCCTTTACAATTGGATCCTTTATTTCCTTATCAGGAGACCACTGTCCATATGGGTCAGCGATAACATCTCCTTCTCAGCTCAGATGCCCTCATGGATGCCCGCTAAGCCATTGTTCTGCTCTCACTACATTCATGACTAAGCACAGCTCAAGTGCCATCTGTACATTTGCAGATGACACCATGGTGAAATGTCAGATGGAGAAGAGGGAAGCCTACAGGAGTGAGATAAAATCAGCTGGTGGAGTGATGTTGCAGGAACATCACACTCAGTGTCAGCAGGGCCAAGGAATTGATTGTGAACTTCAGCAAGGGGAAGTCTGGAGAACATTCACCAGTCCTCAGTTAGCAGTCAGCGCTGAAAAGGGTGGGCAGCTTTAAGTTCCTGGGTGTCTCCAAGGGTCTGTCCTGGACCCAGCACATTGATGGAATCATGAAGAAGACACACCCCTAGCTCTACTTCATTTGGAGTTTGAGGTGTTGGTCGCCAAAGACTCTTGCACATTTCTATAAATAGGTATACAGTGGAGAGCATGGAGACAGGTTGCATCTCACCCTGATAGGGAGACTCCAATCATGGACATGTTCACGAGAGACTGCAGAGGGTCGTAGACCCTGCCAGAGCCATCATGGTCAGTTTCTTCCTCTGTGCCATCAGATTTATGAACTGTCCTTGATCACCACCTCATCATTCCTTCTTTTTGCATAAAAATCCCTATTTTTATGTCTTTGCATTGTACTACTGCCACAAAACAACAAATTTCACATCGTACAAGACACTGATAATATACCTGATTTTAATAGGTCAAAGACGCTGTCTGGGATGCACATCTATATAAATTTGGGACTTTGATTTAAAAACCTGAATGCTGGTGGTTGTATTCAGAATTATTTGCCACAGCCAACACCTATTCTGCCTATTATATGGTAGGCGACTGATAGGCTGATTAACAGAAGGATGTTTGAGTTAGTATAATAAATTGCTAATGATAGCAGATTAAACAGTAAGGTCACAAGGGTATAGGGCAGCGGTCCCCAACCACTGGGCCGCAAAGCATGTCCTACCGGGCCATGAGGAAACAATATGAGTCAGCTGCACCTTTCCTCATTCCCTGTCACGCCCACTGTTGATCTTGAATGCACGCGACGTCATTACCCGTGCGTCATCCATGTCAGCGCGGGAAGAAGATCAACTCCTCGAGCTTGCAAATGATGGCGGGCTGGAAAGTATGTTTGACGTAACATCTTTGCCGGCATTCTGGATCAAAGTCAAGGCTAAATATCCTGAGACAGCGTTGTTTCCATTTCCAACATATCTCTGTGAAGCAGGCTATTCTGCAATGAATGCAACGAAAACTAAGTTGCGGAATAAACTGGACATAAGGAACCCTCTCCGTGTATCGCTGTCTCCCCTCACCCCTCGATAACACCGTCTTGTTGCGGGGAAACTAGCCCAGGGCTCCCACTGATTCAGCGATATTGGTGTGTTGCAATGATTTTATATGTTCATACGAGGAAAATATGCGCTGTGTGTTTAATATCTAAATGTTACTTAAAATGTTATGATGCTATTGACTTATAAGTGACTTATAATTGACTTATCACTATATTCATGCGCTGTTACATAAAACCTAAAATAACTCTAATGTATAGTAAAAGCAGGAATGATATGATTGATAAGTACACAGCCTATGTAAAGTAGAAATAATGTATGTACAGTGTAGTTTCACTGAACAGAATTGCCAAAAACGATTTTTAGAAAAGAAAGGGCACGTATACGCATGCGCACATAGGTACCCATGCAAGGCTTCATGGTCATTGCAGTCTTTCTCGGGGTAAACACAACGTATTTGACTGCTACTCTTGTCCGTTGGTAACCCTATCACCCCCCACCCCCCAGTTGGCTGGTCCGCAAGAATATTGTCAATATTAAACCAGTTCACAGTGCAAAAAAGGTTGGGGACCCCTGGCATAGGGTACCTATTGGCTGAAATGCAAAGAGCTGAGAGGCAGTACTAATGTTGTTTAAGCTGGTAATTAGGTTACAATCATTGCATTACTCTATATGGTTCTGGTCACCACACTACAAGAAGCCTGCTGTAATAAGCACGCTCTGGGCTTGAGAATTTTAGATAAAAGGAAAGGTTGGGATTGTGTTCTATAGAACAGTAGAAGGAGACATTTGATCAAGATGTTTAAGATTGTAAGAAGCACAGGTAAGGGGAATATTTGACTTTCAAGTACATGTGCTCCATGTATTATGGGGGAATCTGTTCCCAGGAAACAGATTTTTGGACAGCAGGAGAAGTAAGTGTTATGGGGCAAAGGCACGTAGGTAGAACTGAGTCCACACCCAGATCAAACACATCTTATTGAATGACGGAGCAGGCTGAACTGGCCAGGTGGCCTATTCCTGCTCCTATTTCTTATGAACAGGAGGCATTTACTTTCCATAGCAAAAGATGTAATAACTAGGGACTTAAACCAAATACTGCTTACTTGGGAAACCCTGAAGGAAAATTTTCACCCAGTTTCTGCTAATAGTTTGGAACACTTCCTTTCAAAAAAAAACTGGAGGCAGAAATTCTCATCACATTTAAATGTGTCTGAATGAGCATTTAATGTTCCCATGCCTGCAAGGTTTAAGACTGAAGTCAGAGCTGCTGTGGCCCAACTAATGTTTTATATAAATCCTGCCTGAATCTATTTCTGAATTATAGAAAGTAATCAATATGCGCTCTCATTTTAGATTTTAAAAAATGCATGAAATAGCCTTTCATATCATTTACAGATAGTTTCAAAGTGCTTTACAGTCGATGTTTAAGATAGAGTAACTTGTCGGAAGTATAGCCAGCAAGCTCTGACAAATATCAATATGTTAAATATTATTTTTCGAAGAGTTCATTGAAGAATAGAGATTGATTATGATCCATATGTTCCCAATAATTTCCATTTGTAATCTCACATTTACATGTTAAATTCTATTTGTGTCTTTTCTGCCAACCTAGCCAATTTATGTCAATCTTCTTGCAATCTACAACTTTTTCCTTGCTTTTAATTATATATCCTATTTTTTTAGGTAAACACAACAAAAGATCTTTCACCGTTTTTCATGAAAGTAGAAGCAGGTGATGTTCGCAGAGCTTTTACCAATGTTGGGACAGTGAGGGACTACAGGTTATTTTTAAGTTACAGGAAGCAGAGGGAGGAATATCTTTGATAAGGTGAGGCCAAGGCTGCTGAGCTGTCTGGCCAACAGAATTATGAGAGCAGCTATAGGGAGAGACAGACATCAAACAGAGGGATACGTGAAGCAGGACTGAACTGTTGCTGAAGTGAAACCATATGCTGGAAATATCAGGCAGTGCCTGTGAAAGAAAAAAATGTTTGTACCACCAAACAATTCTTTCCCCTCTGTCCTTCTTTCAGCATTTCAAAGAGACATTTCTTCCTTGAGTCAATGTCCTGCTCTTCCACCTGCTTTAACCATTACTCTTCTTGTGACATTTTTCCATGCAACCATATGAAAGCTGCACCAATATTTTTACCTCTTCCCTTCCCAGTAACTCACATGCTCTTCCAGTCTAGTGTATGCTGTTTGATGTTCACAGTGTACTGTCTACCTTGGAGAAACTAAACTCATATTGAATGACTACTTTGTGGAGCACCTACTTTCAGTCTGCAGGTGGAACTCTGAGCTTCCTGTTGCCTGCTGACTCCAATCCTCCAACCAGGTCCCACTCTGCTGTGGCCTCCTGCTTTGTTACATCAAGGCCAATATGCAGTAAGCCAGAGGAACAACACTCATAAACCTGGACGCATTGCTGTCTTCTGGACTCAATATTGAATACTGCAGATTAATTTTCTCTGTATTAGAACTGACCAATTCTCTGTTATCTTAGTTCTGTTTTTCCCATTTTCCATTAGCACAGCTAGCCTGCTGGGCATGTTGTACACTGTGTTTTGCAAGATTTAAGTGTTTTTTTTGTGTGTTTTCTCCACCATCCACTTTAACAGCTTTAATATTCCTTTGTTCTGGTTCTCTCTCTCTCTTAGAGCTATTCTGGAGGAACATTGTATCATTTCTTAATGCATGCATTTCTAAATGATAATAAACGAGGACTGAGTGTCCTCATAATCTAATCTAATCTCACTAACCCATCAACCAGTACTCTTCAGAGAGATCTTGAAGGGCTGTCAACATCTGTAGAACTGTAACCCATCAAGAGCTATGCCAATTGGAGAACAGAAATTTGAGAGCAGTTAAAGTGATTTTGTACTCAAATTACATCATTGAAGTTCTTATTTTGGAAGAACATTCCCTTTCTACTAAAAACAATTCTTACAGATTTTGTTCAGACATGCACTGGACGTGAGTTTAATTAATTAGCTATTTAGTTCTGTAGTTGTGAACTAAATAATTTAAAAGTAAACTATTTGTAGGGAAAAGCTGAAATGCTATACACTGTTTCAAAGGTTCAAGGGTTCATTTATTATCAAAGTATGTATCCATATACAATGCTGAAATTTGTATTCTCCAGATAGCTACGAAACAAAGAAAGAACATGAAAGTCGTTCATGTTCAAAGAGAAATATCAAAACCCCCCCCCCATACAAAAAAGACGGCATCCCGGTCATCAACAACACCCCCCAAACCCGCCTCCCCTTGCACAAAATGGAACAGAAACATCAAACCCTTCCCTGAAAATGACCCCTCCCCTGCACAAAAAAAACTATAGAACACAACAGAACATCAACAGCCAAACACCCTCCTCTTGCACAACAAAACGAAAAAGGAATGGGCAAATAAAAAACACAGAATATAAAAACTTTTATATTTGAAAAATTCCACCGTCCTGATTTGCAGCAGTTCAATCCATAAACGTAGAACCACGATACCATCCTATGATATAATTGACATTCATCAAAATAGAGGGACATTATTTAAAATATGATTAATTAGAAAAATGGTCATCACTTGAGGGGTTGTCAGGTACTGGCTGACCTGTTTGCTCTTGCCATGTTTAATGCGAATATGAGCACCAGAATCCATTACCAACAGTCAGTTGATTTCTTTTTTAAGTTGTAAAATGAAGATAGTAATTTAGTGTTTTCTAAACTGTTTTCTTTAGGTTGTAAAATAATAACAACATTAAAGTCTTAATATTTCTTTTTATTGGCATGTATAGATTAAATTCAAATCACCAGGAAGAAAAAAATCACTAAATTATTTCTAGTGTAACAGCTCCTCTATAAAAAGTTCTCTGTAATTTTTTTGATTTAAGAATTTCTGTTGCTACTGGGAGGTTTTCATCATGTACTTTAAAAATATTTTGTAAAATTAAGTTGCTGAAATGAAATACAGCATTTGATACACAAAACATTTTCTTAAGAAATTCTAGCCTATTTTTCTGATGTCATGCAATAAATATTCCTAAGGATCTGAATGGAAATTTCTTCATTTAAAGTTAGTGTTATTGTATAGAGCTTTTAAAATTTATTAATTACAATCCTTCTCCCCATTTTATTTATTTTAATATCTAATCTAAATGAAATCTGTCAAGTCTGGTACTTTTATATGTAAGTTACACATCTTTGTTGAACTGCTTTCCATTTATGGGATGAAATTGGAAAGGATGATAATATAACGAAAGCACAGGAAGGATGTGAACCAAACATGCAATTTTAGATGACAATTCTATAGAGAATTCTTCATTCTGGTGATTTAAGCAAATGTCTGTAAAAGTTTGAAAATGGGAAGAATACTTGTTGTGAAAGTTGTCATATAGAATATATTCATTTAGCTGGCTATAGTTGTAACAAATGTGTTGCTGTAATGTTGAAAACATGGTTCTATGCTTCAGTGTAAATGCAGAGGCAACTAAAAGTTTTAAATGTCCACTTTAGATACTTAGGAGTGTAAAGTAAAACATGTGACTAATGTGCCTTTTCCAGAGCAACAGCAAAAAGTTAAATGGAAACATCCTGCACAATGAAGTTTGGTGAATTGATGTATTAATATTTAGTCCCACCACAATACACCTAGTCTATGCATGCCAAATTGTTAATCTCAGTTAAGGTGGCTAAATTGTACCTGATGAATTGCACTTTTCATCGTGGGTCGAGATCCTTCATCTGGTGGGTCTAGAATCTTGACGTAAAATGTCAACTGTGCATTTCCCTCCATGAATGCCTGACCCACCGAGTTCCTGCTTGGTTTGGGTTTTTTTGGTTCCAAATTTCAGTGTTTGCAGTCTCTTGCATCTTCTTAAAAATCATAAATTGTGCTCAATTAATATTCTATTTTGGCATATTCCATTCCAATGAGAAACAGTGCAGAGAGTAATGCTCATTTTGATCCATTTTGTTGATCTTTCATGTATCTTTTGTAAATATTTTAACGATTTATTTCAAAGAGAGTGCCAATAGCTTCATTAGATTATTTGATCAGGGAAGCCCTTGCAAAGTGCAGAGGAATGATCCAACAGAGGGCCGATAGAATTGATGCTTGTTTCTTTGTTTTGGAGGAAGCTGAGAAAATGGATAACAGAAATAGACTGTGAAAACATGCAGTCTCTTCTCCCCTGCTCTCCCCAAAATCCAGTTCCATTAACAATGTGGTTAGCAACAAAATTGATTGAATCTTAATGCCTGGGTGCAATGTTTCCATACTATGTGCATGCTCATCAAGACTGCTTCTGCTAGACTAGGAGGCAGCTTCCCATACTCCCAAAAGTATGTTCTGAATGTGGCAAGCTCTAAAGATGTGATGGGGAAACCACCTTGCAAAGTCTCCTTCCAGCTTTGTTATCCATAAAAGCTGTGTAGGTCATTTAATAATTTTAATATAGTAGTAGCCAGTCATAGTCATAGTCATACTTTATTGATCCCGGCAGAAATTGGTTTTCATTACAGTTGCACCATAAATAATAAATAGTAATAGAACCATAAATAGTTAAATAGTAATATGTAAATTATGCCAGTAAATTATGAAATAAATCCAGGACCAGCCTATTGGCTCAGGGTGTCTGACCCTCCAAGGGAGGAGTTGTAAAGTTTGATGGCCACAGGCAGGAATGACTTCCTATGACACTCTGTGCTGCATCTCGGTGGAATGAGTCTCTGGCTGAATGTACTCCTGTGCCCAACCAGTACATTATGTAGTGGATGGGAAATATTGACCAAGATGGCATGCAACTTGGACAGCATCCTCTTTTCAGACACCACTGTGAGAAAGTCCAGTTCCATCCCTACAACATCACTGGCCTTACGAATGAGTTTGTTGATTCTGTTGGTGTCTGCTACCCTCAGCCTGCTGCCCCAGCACACAACAGCAAACATGATAGCACTGGCCACCACAGACTTGTAGAACATCCTCAACATCGTCCGGCAGATATTAAAAGACCTCAGTCTCCTCAGGAAATAGAGACGGCTCTGACCCTTCTTGTAGACAGCCTCAGTGTTCTTTGACCAGTCCAGTTTATTGTCAATTCTTATCCCCAGGTATTTGTAATCCTCCACCATGTCCACACTGACCCCCTGAATGGAAACAGGGGTCACCGGTACCTTAGTTCTCCTCAGGTCTACCACCAGCTCCTTAGTCTTTTTCACATTAAGCTGCAGATAATTCTGCTCACACCATGTGACAAAGTTTCCTACCGTAGCCCTGTACTCAGCCTTATCTCCCCTGCTGATGCATCCAACTATGGCAGAGTCATCAGAAAACTTCTGAAGATGACAAGACTCTGTGCAGTAGTTGAAGTCCGAGGTGTAAATGGTGAAGAGAAAGGGAAACAAGACAGTCCCCTGTGGAGGACATTCAGAAACATTTAAACTATTAACAGATAAGTAATAGAAGTATTTTTAATTGTCAAAAACACTGAAAATCCATATAATTTGTAGAGAAGGAACTTGCCTTCTCTTTTGTTTTATATCTGCAGACCTTTGCTTCCAGATGAACTTGGTGAAGTATCTGATTCTGCATGAGGTTTAACCAAGCAAAGGATCCACGTAGTGATTGACTCGTTATTACTGAGGCTGGAGAATTTTAGCATGGTAGAACACTCCTGCAAGCTGTCAAAAAGTTACAGACTTCACGACTGATATTGCATGCATAGAACATAATGGGCAAATGCTGCTGGTTCTATGCTGACAAGCTACGAGTCTTGTCTGTTTAAAAGTCATATAAAATAAACAAATTTGTGAACCTCCTTTTTGTGTTGCAACATTTTTCCCAGGATTAAAATAACTAGTTTAACCAGAAGAAAAAATCATAACAAATGTAAGAGACACTACTTGAACATCTGTCAAAGTTGCTGGTGAACGCAGCAGGCCAGGCAGCATCTCTAGGAAGAGGTACAGTCGACGTTTCGGGCCGAGACCCTTCGTCAGGACCCTTCGTTAGTCCTGACGAAGGGTCTCGGCCTGAAACGTCGACTGTACCTCTTCCTAGAGATGCTGCCTGGCCTGCTGCGTTCACCAGCAACTTTGATGTGTGTTGCTTGAATTTCCAGCATCTGCAGAATTCCTCGTGTTTGAACATCTGTACTCAGTTGTGGGGGGTAGGTGGGGGGAATGTGTACCAGTCATGAAAAGAACCATGCTATGCGCCAACTATGGTCTAAGACTGCATGAAAAAGCACGTAAGCAGCTGGCTTTTGCACTGGAGCCACTACAACCCTCCAGCCCAACCTTCTACTTTATCTTTCTGATGCATTATGAAATAGAACTTGCAGTTCAAATTGTAACATGCACGTGATATGATATGATATGATGGTAAAAATCTTTGGGTTTCCCTTGTATCATGTGTCTCACAAACAGCCAAGCAGCAATTGGAATACTGACTTGATCTTTGTTAATCTACATTTTATCCATGAAAGAAATTATACCTTAGTTTATTGCAAGACAGCCATGTTAGCATTCTTCCTTTTACCCTCTTTCTCCTCCTATTCTCCCCTCCAATCCATCTTCAGTTATATCAGTATTAATGAACACCATAACATGGTGGATTCGGACATATAAGTAATATTACCAGGCAAGATGCTATTACAGAATTATTGCAGCTCAGCAGGATGACATTAAGTATGTACTGGCTTTATGCAGGGACAGAGCAGCCAAAACACTTCTTCATCCTCTCTCCATAGCCATTTTAGTATTTTTACAGTCTCCTTTGAATGCTGCTAGTGAATTTGCCACCATTACTACCCCAGCAGCCCATTACAAACCTCAAACTCTTGCTGAATCAAAGTAGTTTTCCTTTGTCTTTTGGTCATCTTTATTCTAATTCCTCAAGTTCTTGAACTTCTGCCACTGGAGATAGTTTACATCTACTATATATGTAAACAGTATGCAGGATGAACTTTTCACTGTATCTTGGTACTTGTAACAAAATATTGCCATCCACCTGCTTCAAAGAGAACAACTTCAGTCTGTCCAATGAAATTCATTGCTCAGAGACACAAAAGATTTTAGATGCTGGAATCGGAATAAAAAACACAAACTCTTGGATGAACCCAGTGGGTCAGGCAGCATCTGTGGAGAGAAAGGAATGGTCTATGTTTAGGGTTGAGAACCTGCATCAGGGTCATTATTTTAATATTTTTAGTAAATCTTGTGTACTTTTTCTGAGATATTCACATCTATCCTAAAATGGACAGAATACTCCAGTTATGGCTCTGCCAGGGTTTTATAAATTTCCCCATGATCTTTTTCCAAAGACCAGAATCCTGTATTTTTTTAAAATATTCAATTTATCCTGACACTTTCAAAGCTATAAGCATATTTAACCTCAAATTTCGCTGTTCCTCTACCACTTTTGGAAGTGTGCCATCCAGTTTATATTGCCTGTCCTCATTCTTTCTCCAGAAATGTAAAACTACATATTTTCCTGCGTTAAATTCATCTGCCACATGCTTGGCTGTTGCTACCATGACCAATGCCTGTTGCAATTTCAATTTTTGTGTCATCTGCAGATTTGGAAATTTTGCTTTGGGAATGCAGATCCAAGGAAATACATATTAAGAAATGCAGATGTCCTTGTGCCAAAGCCTGAGGAATACTACCTCACATTTCCCTCCATAATACTACTTTTCTTTAATACTCTCTGTTTCATGTCATGGAGCCAGTTTTCTCTCCATGCTGCTACTGCCCCACGGGCTTCAATCTTGATGTCACATTTCCTCAAATGCCTTTTCAAAGTCCATTTACCTTTATTCAACTATATTTATCTCATCAAATCTCTCACATTTAATCAAAAAATCTGTCCAGTAGTTAAATGTATTTTGCCTAAGCATATTCCTGGCGACGTTTCTTAACACTTGTCAAAGTGACTGTTAGTTCTGGTCCTAATTATTGTTTCTAAAAGCTTCCCCACCACTTGTGTTTAAACAGACTGGTGTGTATTTGCTTGATTTATTTTTACAAACTTTCTTGTGCAAGGATGCAAAATTTAGTTCTCCAGTCTTCCACAACAACTTCAATTTATTTGTATATGGGGTCATCCTCCCTGTGAAGGTCTTTTTTTTTCCATCTGATCACTAACCATAAGTGTTCAGATACTTGTAGGATTTTTACTTGCTCTAGTATGTTTACCATTCGTCTTTTCTCTTTGTTCTAGATTCTCATTTTTGTTCTTTGCTTTAACTTACCACTTCCGTTTAATAAGTTTCTCAGTTTCTTTCTGCGCAAAAAAAAAAACTTTTTTCTGCTTATTTCTGGTTATCTCAGGAGCTCTGATGTTGATTTTCCTACCTTTCACCCACATGGAACTATTATCTAGATTTCACCCAGGTCAACTTATAGGCCATTTATTAGTAAGTTATATTTTCACTTGTCAGTCTTTGATAACAATTAATCATGCCAAATATACTTTTATTACATTTAAGTTGACCTTTCTCCAATTGGTGATTCTTTCCTTAGAGTGGGTCTTGCTAGACCATGGATCTGCGCCTGGAAAGTCATCACTCTCCAGGGCGCAGGCCTGGACAAGGTTGTATGGAAGACAGGCAGCTGCCCATGCTGCAAGTCTCCCCTCTCCATGACACCAATGTTGTCCAAGGGAAGGGCATTAGGACCCATACAGCTTGGCACCAGTGTCGTCGCAGAGCAATGTGTGATTAAGTGCCTTGCTCAAGGACACAACACGTTGCCTCGGCTGGGGCTGGAACTCATGACCTTCAGGTCACTAGTCCAATGCCTTAACCACTTGGCCACATGCCCACTTAGAGTGGGTGATCGCTCTTGAATTGCAGTTTTCAGTTTAATGATGCAATGATAGTTGCTCTCTATACTTCTGTTTCAAACTTCATTGAACTTTGACCTGCATCAGAGCCCGAGACAAGCCCATCCCTTCTTTGTCTGGAAGATGCTGGTCAGGACGCTTGAAACTTTGTCCCCCTCTTTTTCCTTTCTTATTGTTCTCCCTGTTTATCTAAGGATAATTGAAGCTCCCCATAATAATTAGTCATGGTTTTTGCATATTTGTGATTTCTCTGCAAAGTTGCTCCTTGTTTTCTCACTTGTTTTCAACAGGTATAATTGTCTAATAATGTAATTGCACCTGTAATGTTTCTTTGCAATTGTCTTTTGTACATTAATTTATGTACAACATCAACACATTCCCGTCATGTAATCTCTTATCTCATTAAGGTCATTAACAAATTCAATTTGCTTTTAACGTGCTGACTCCTTAATCCATGTTTGTTCAAGGAGCTATTAATGTTCTCCAAATTTTTACATAACAGGTAGTAAAGAGCTGTAATTGGCCCATTTGGATTCCTAAACACTAATCTTAGAATAAGAGTATAACGTTTACAATCCCTCTGTTCCTTTAACAATCGTTTGTTCATTATGTGCTGTGTCATATGAAGTGGGTGATCATGGTCTTTCTATGTCTGTAATTGTTCTTGGCAATTTTTTCTTCCAAAGTGGTTTGCCGTTGCCTTCTTCTAGGCAATGTCTTTACAAGACGGGTGACCCCAGCCATTATGAATACTCTTCAGAGATTGTCTGCCTGGCACCAGTGGTCGCATAACCAGGATATGGTATGCACCAGCTCCTCATGTGACCATCTATCATCTACTCCCAGGGCTTCACGTGACCCTGATCTGGGGGCGAAGCAGTTAGCAGGTGCTACACTGTGCCCAAGGTTGACCTGCAGGCTAGTGAAGGGGAAGAGTGCCTTACATCTCCTGCCACCCCCTCCCCTTTAACAATAGAGGAATATTCGTTATAGAGGAATTCTTCATCAGCTTTGATCTTGAGCTTCATTTCATGGCATTCTATCTCCTTGCTCCCATTAAAATCATCACCATGCACAGTCAAGGTGATTCTCCACCATCTCTTCAGCAGCCGGAATCCAGAATAGCTGTTCAAGAAATTAGTGGAGTCTGAGCAATGCAGCAGGAAAAGTACCTGGCATGTTGTCAAGCTATATAAATGGGCTGTAATAATTAATTTGTACTTGTAACTTAATTGAAAATATTAAAAACTAAGCTTTTTAAAACCATTAAGTTGAATTCAATATTCAAATAGGAGCTGGTGCTGTAATGTGCAATGCTGGAAGGTTGAGGTGCAAGCTGTGATCTATGACATTTACATCTGCAATAACGATGTGCAGCTCATGGAGCTCAGCTCAGTATTGCTGACATGTCTTTAAAATGCAGGATTTCAGAGATGATAAGAGTAAAACTGGAACTTGATTCAGGTGACTGTCGTATCCCTGTGGTAAGTTAAGGTACAGTCGTGGTTCATGATTATGAATGGAAGTGTGTTATTGCATCTTGGGTAGGTAATGGGACACCAAATGCAGTGTCTAAGGTGATAGCTAGTATCATATACTGCCCTGATATTGGGGTTCCAGAAGTTATGTTGCAGGCTTAATAGCAAGATTGAGGACATCTTGCAGCTGGAGAGAAACTTGGAGTGTATGGAGGAGAACCCAAATGTATAACAAATACAATTCTTATGGCAAATCTTGACTAAGATTGGAAATGAGTATCTGCATTTGAGCAGCTTGGGTTGAAAATAAAACCCAGAACTTAGGGAACTATGTGCATTGTTATTTTCAGCCACACATCAAAAACTACTTGATGTATTTTTTTTATTGTAGTTCACATTAAGACCTTGTAGATCTCCCAAAATCCAGACCCTAGGATCAAAATGAAATATTGGTTTTTATCATATCTGAGGTTATTCTAACAATGTATTTCCAAAAGTCTTCCGGATAACAGCAATTCCAAAGCATATGAAGTAAGTCTCTATCACAAGATTTACATCTCTGACAATTAGGAGAGGCGTTATGGTATATTTTGTGCAGTCTATGTGGAATGTAGTAGGTCCTGTTAAAAATATTAAACTGTATTTGTCTATGTTTAGTTGAAATTAATACAGTTTGGGACATTTGAAGTATATTACACCAATCAGCATCATTGTAATTGCATTCAAGATCTGATTCCCACTTATTTTTAATATCACTCTTAGTATAGCTTGGCAAGTTGCTGTTTAAAATAATATAAATAGATGACGTAAGACCCTTTGTAGTGTACAGGGCTTCGCTAAGCAAGTGCTTTTCAAATGGGGATTCTATTGGAATTTGTGGATAGCCTGTATAACTGTAATGGACCCAGGGTCTAATCTGAAAATATTTAAATAAATTATGATTTGGTAGATTAAATTTACCAGACAGTTGTTGAAAACTGGCAAAGTTATCTTGGCTATATAAATCTTCAACTGTTTTTATACCACTATTAACCAGAATTCCGTCTGCAATCAGGTGGGGGATATTGGGGTTATTCCATAGAGGAGTTTATAAATATAATTTATTATTTAATATAAATTTACAGAACAATATAAATATACTTTATACTGCTCGCGGCTACAGCTGTATCCTACAAAACTGGAAATCTGAATTTCCTCCCTCACTCAGGTTAAATGAGTTAACATCCTGTAGGAAATCTGAAAAGATCTTGTATAGTGTGAGGAGGAAACCAGCAACATATGAAAAAATATGGGACTCCTTTTTGACCTTATTACCATCATTACACCTCCTCGGTTACTGAATTAGTATGGATACCTGTCTTCCTGTGCTTCTACTATCTGCTTAGTGTAGTAATATATACTTAATTAATACACATTAGGACCTCATACCTTACTTGATCGAATTTTATTTTTGCTATTTTTCAACTGTGAACGAGGAAAAATTTTTTACCATACCAGGGTTGTGGGTGGGGGGGCGGTGGTGGGAGGGAGTATTTTGGCTGTTTTTTGTTTGTTTTTTTTCTTATGTGTATCTGTTGTAAAACTACTTGATGGATAAATGTATGGCTGTAAAATTGGAATTTGGGGGTCCTATTCAAGATATTCACACCTGTAGAAGTGTGAGAGCATTGTTCTTTGATGGTAAGTTTCAATGGAAAAGAGAAATTTTGTTTGATACATCCATTGATTTTGCAGTATTAACTAGCAGGATAGGTGAGTGGAAACTGGTCAATATGGAGTATTTTAATTTTCAAACTAAAGGTGCTACACAGAGATGGTTGCAAAAAGAAAAAAATAGCTCATGATGTTGGTGGTAATCCACTGACATTGATTAAGGAGTGGAAATGGATAAAAAAGTGAAAATGATTCACCTTTCAACTGGTGATCTCAACTGTTTGGATACTCCAAGAATTTTGCTTCCTTTTCAACTAGTTGCAGTCTGTCAATGACAGATGTAGAGTCGACTGGTAATATATTACGGATTAGAAAGTTAGGTGAAAGGTACATTGAGGTAAGCACAATAGGTTAAAAACGTATGTAGACAGGTTAAGTGAATGGGCAAGTAAATTATAGATGGAATATAATACAGAATGAACACACCAATGCCCAGAAATGGAAAAGTCTACAGAAAGTGACAAATGTCCATCTCGGGCAAATCCTCCATTGAGCACGTTTACAATAAGCTCTGCCACCATCCAGGCCAAGCTCTTTTCTTGCTTCTGCCATCAGACAGGAGGTACAGAACCCCCCGGTCCCACACCACCAGGTTCAGAAACAGTTATTACCTTACAGCCATCAGCCTCCTGAACCAGCATGGATTGCTTCACTCTACTCAACTCTGAACTGATTTCACAACCTACAGATTCACTTTCAAGGACTTTACAGTTCATGTTCTCAGCATTCTTTCGCACATTATATTTTTTTCAGTCTGCTTCTGTATGTTTTTTCATAAATTCTATTGTATTTCTTTATTTTCTTGTAAATGCCTGCAAGAATATGAATCTCAGGGTAGTATGTGGTGTTATACTGTATATGTAGTTTGACTATAAATTTACTTTGACTTTGGTAGAATATAATGTTCATTTTGGTGGGAGAAAATAAAAGGCAGAACTTCTTATAAGATATAATTGCGAAGTACTGGCATTGCAGTGATGTTGATGTATATTTACACAAGCGACAAAGTTAATATTCAGGTACGCAAGGCACCTTCATTGTACTGGCTTTCATTGCAATAGAATTGAGTATAGACATTAGACGTCTTGGCTTACACTTCACAACCAGATGGATTTGAAGTATTTCTCATTGTTTAATTAGAAACCTTATTGATGAAGGTAGATGTTCTCGTGACAAAGACAGAACCCTCTGATTCATACCTATTCCTCTATCTACCTTACGCTCTTTTTGGTTTTGGTTTTAGTTTTGCTTTCCAAAGTTTATATGTAATTGGCAAATATTTAATGATTGCATGTCATTTTGGTGGCTAATTTCCTTTTTCACTTGGCCTGAAGAACCTGGCAGATGGTTTTCTTGAAAAGCAAATAACTGTAAGTGCTGTAAATCTGAAACAAAAACAGGAATGCAGACAATACTTAGGAGGTCAAGCAGCATTCTATGAATAGAGAAATAAAAATAACCCTAAAGAACTGTGCCCTGAAGGTTAGTCCCTGACAATGGATACCATTCTGTAATTGAGAAGCAAAACAATTGTAAGCACATGATCAACAGTGACTGTGCTTCAAGCCCTCCCTTGTGCTGATGAGGTAGGCCCAGGTATATTTTCATATTACCATCATAATTAATTTAATTACAGTGGAGAAGTATGGAATTTTGATGGTTTATGAGTGTAGAGGGCTGAAAGTTGAGGCTCTCAACACTGGTATACCTGCTTAAAGGCCAATCCCTCCAAAATGCTTGGAGTCAATCCTGAGGGGTCTTTTAGAAATTCTATAAGTCTATAAAGAAAAGGGATTTTAAAAAATGCCCTAAATGCTTGCAGGAAAAAATGAGGTCATTCAGTGAAAATGAATAACTGTTTTGGGCACTGGGAAAGTATCCACAAATACCACATAAAATGACTAGTGAAATTATAAAAGTCTGACAGCCTGCATTTACTGCAAACCCACATAGCAACCTGGCAAGCTCTGTTACCCAACAGCTGTAAAGATATTTGAGACACTCATATTCGGCCATCACTCTTAAAATCTATTTCAAGTTGCCAGTTTTTTTATATACCATTTTTACTTGTTTAAATATGTTTAATTTGAAGTGCTTGTCAATGAGATAAATATATCAATTTTTTCTTCCTTCAAAAGCACCACGGTACTAATTTCATTAAATAGTGCTTATAAAAGAGTATCACAAATCCAAGGTGCCAGTAGTTTGTTGGAGCTTCTGTGCAATTAAGTTTCTGTTCCTTAACCAGAAAATATACTTTTACTGTTAAATATTTTATCTCTCTGCAGCTAAAATGCCACATACAACATGAAGTTTCAAAAGCCAAAGGCAATTAATAATAGTTTTCCCACTAAACTGAATATAGCCATTCCAAATTTCTTGAATTGCTACAGAAAGGTCTTGTTATTCTTTTTCTTTATTCTTTATCAAAGCTTACTGCTTTGATCTAATTGGTTAATTTTTGTAGGGCAAGTCATTGTGTACTGTTGCATCCTTAAAAACACAGTAAGTTTGTGAAATGATTCATAAAATTCCAGTGACGCTTCTTGATCTTCAATACACTGAAATAAATAGTCTTCATACTGGAATTGTTATTTTCACGGGATCTTTTGTATTAAAGGTTCAAAGGTTCAATTTATTATCAGAGTATGTCTGCAGGACACAACTGTGAGATCTGTCTTTTGTAGATAGCCGTGAAACAAAGAAAACTATGGAAGTCATTCAAATAAAAGCATCAACCCCAACCCCTCCACAAAAAAAACTAACAAATCACGGAAAAGAACGGCAACATGTTCATTCAACCCTCCCCCCCGCCACCCCACGTGAGAAGAAAAAAATTAAACATCCTAACATTTTATCATGAAGAGAATTGGCTTTCTCTAATGTTAGCTGTTCTTAAATGTTTGGTGTTTTGTATTGAATACAAAGCAAAATGGGAACATCACATGGATCAAGATTCAAAGTACACATATCAAAGAATATATAAGTTATACAACCTTGAGATTTGTCTGCTTACAGGCAACCACAAAGCAAGAAACCTGACAGAACTGAATTATAAAAAAGACCAACACCTAATGTGCAAAGAAGGAGAAAAAAATCACAAATCATGCAAACAATAGAAGTGAGGAACAACATTCCAAACAGGATTGAGCAGCCCGGAGTAGGCCTGAACCCTCGGTCTTAGTTTATCATATTAGTGAAGCTCACACACACGAAGCACGGCAGCCGGGGCAGTTTCAGAGCCTCAGTGCAGAGTTAGCACCACCCTTGCCATTGGTCCTGACATCCTGCCTTTCCAGTCTCTCTGAGCTGGTGTTTAAATTGTCCACAGCGGATCGTGCTTAGCATTAGGACCAGAGCCCTGCTCTAGGCCTAGACTATGCTGCCCAGCGATTTGCTCTGGGCCTAGATCTCACTGCTCAGACTGAAGCCGTTCTTGACCTCTCCAAATCGGCTTGGTGCTTAGAGCGATCCAACCTTGCACCCAGGTTAGTTGGACGGGCATCGAAACTCCTCTGCCTCGACTCCTCCTTTCCGAATTGCTCACTCCAACTCCATCTGCATCAATTTTGCAAAACACCAGAAGGGCTCATCCCTCAAATTCACTTTGCTTGCCTCCTCACTGTTTACAGTGATAGTTTACCGCAATTTACTTCAGAAAAAATGTTATTATTAATGATTTTAGTCAAATTTCTTGCCTTTCAAACGACCAGTAAGTTGTCACTCACCTCTTTTTTTCCCCAGTGAGTAACTACTTTTCAACAACCAAGAAGCACTCAGGTTTGGAATTAATTGATTTCAGCTAGAGCAATGGTTAATTTTATGACAATCTATTCTGGTGTTTAGCATGAGCGAGGGGAAAGTGAGCAGGATTCCTACTCCCAATAGTGGTGGCAGATGTGAGTAGATGTTGGAAGGATTGGACTTGGACTGTGGTTGCTGCAACTAAATGGCCTGCCAATAAGTTGAGTCAGAATTCTCAACTCCCCTAGCCAAGGCTTTGGAAGTTGACCAATACCTATGTAATGACACCCTAGCAAAATCAGTATCCAAGGAGGAAAGAGAATAATCAGAAGCCAATTTTTGTGAAAAAAGCTGACACTAAGAAATTGCACTATTAATCTCTGCTCGTCTTTCATTTAAGTGGCCATTTTTGCATATGAATAGTCAATTGTCTGAAGGCAATGGAAAATGTTATAGCTATAGTCTGTTTATAATGCCGTATTGTTCATTCACCTGCAGAACCAAAAATTTAAATGGTTCTTAGAATGTTCAGGTGTTTTTGCAATATTAAAGCACAATGTTTCATGCCAATAACTTTGCTTTTGAATTGTTGTTATCAATATAAAACTACTTGTGTTTTAAACAGTCTTTTGGCTAATTGTAATTTTTGTAAAATTTTCAAATATCTGTGGTGAGAGTGAAATCCTACAAAGCTCACTTCTCGTAAATAAATCACGAAGAAGTGTCTCAATTTCTGGTGTGTATATTGTATTTGGACAGAAAAAAATGCATTTGAAGTTAATGGTTCTCAGTGTTAAAACTTTTTTTTACATTGGGGTGATTGTCAGTAGCTCTTAACAAGATTTGAGTCCTATTACATTAATTTCTCATGAACATATGTCCCCACTCCTCCATCAAAGCCTTTCATTGCTCTAGAAAGTTACTGTACATTGTTAGGTAAACTCAATGATGCCTTCAATTATGTATTTGATTTAAGCTCTTATTTTTGCATGGGTAATTCCATTTGCAAAACGTTGTCTGTGTTGCAGATTTTCACAGAACCTCACAGGGTATGGAAATATACATGTGGCTGTAACTCCTTGTACCATTTTCACTGAGCATTGGATAGGGCGTGTAAAAGAAAGCAGCTTTGAAGCATCCGGCACCCATTTACTTTGAGTGCTTTGGACTTTTTAAATAAAAGGTTATTGCTCGCATTCCTCATAATGCATATTGCTCCTGATCATTTTGAAGAACTCAACATTAATTTAAAGATTAAAATCAGCTGAAATTATTGAATAAGATTTAGTTCCTATATTGCAGAAAGTCTAATGTTATTTTTTGGGGGGTATGTATCTGGACAAGTTCAGGAGCTGTTATTAGTGATTTGCTGCTGCTCTATGGTATACCATGTGGCAGAGTAATCAGTATACTGACACGAGCATTAACTATTCTCACAATTACAAAAACCTTTAAAATATTGCACTTTGAATGAGATGTAACTGAGTTTTAATAATATTCAAATTCTAATTTCTGCTTTCTACAATGTATTAGTCATTAACATAGAAATATTATGCATATGATTTCCATTCCTTCACTTATTTTAAATTTCCAAGCTTTTAATTTTTATGCAGTTTGATTTTCAGTTTCTACCTTATTTGCATGTGAATGTCTCATTATTTTTGTGGTCGCGAGAGATCCCCAGAGCCGATACCTGATAGCAATTGATATCAGGAAAGAATAAGTCATGCACAGAGGCCGTTTGTCCTTTGTGTGCAGCTTTATTCAAAGTTGGCAATGAGCACTTTATGAAAATGCCAAATGGTGAGTTCAGGCACCCCTTCTTTGCCTTAAAGTAAACTGCACACTGTGCACCAAAGGATTTTGAGGATTTGTGATTTTGTATTTTTGTTTAGAATTAGTCAAAACTTTTGTTACTTTAAATGCATGTGTCTGCATTTTGTTGCAGCAAGGTTTTCTTTCTAAATCTGTAAAATTTATTCTCAAAGTACATATATTTCACCATATGCAACCCTGAGATTCATTTTCTTGTGAACATAATACAAAGAAACACAATAGAATCAATGAAAAATTGCGCACAAGATGGATAAGCAATTGGCAAGGACAACAGACCATGCAAATACTAAAACTAAGGAAAAAAGCAAAGTAATAATCATAAATAAATATCAAGAAGAGTCCTTGAAAGTGAGTCCATAGGTTGTGGGAACAGTTCAGTGTTGTGGTGAGTGAAGTTATCCCTTCTGGTTCAAGGGCCTGATGGCTGAGGAGCAGTAACTGTTCCTCAACCTGGTGGTGTGGGTTCTAATGGCAGCAGTGAGAAGAGAGCATTGCCTTCCTCGATGATGAATGCTACTTTCCTGCAATAGCATTCCTTGTAGATGTGCTCAAGAGGTGAGGAGGGCTTTATCAGTGATAGACTGGGCAGTGTCCATTACTTTGTAGGCTTTAATTATTCACCTAATATATTTAACCAATATCACCCCCACCCTTTTCTCCCATTCCTCATCCTTTCGAATAACATTTTTAGATCAGTTTTATCAGCAAATTGTATTTGGTTTTGTCAGCTTATATTTAACAAGGAATATACACTACTGCTTCTCCAGGAGTATTTTTTTTTCGTTTGCTTTAATTGTAATATATATACAAAGTGACACACATCAAAGTTGCTGGTGAATGCAGCAGGTCAGGCAGCATCTGTAGGAAGAGGTGCAGTCGACGTTTCATTTTGGATCGCCCCCTCCCCCTCTGACTTTCAAATCTCTTACTAGCTCTTTCTTCAATTAGTCCTGACGAAGGGCCTCGGTCTGAAACGTCGACTGTACCCCTTCCTAGAGATGCTGCCTGACCTGCTGCGTTCACCAGCAACTTTGATGTGTGTTGCTTGAATTTCCAGCATCTACAGAATTCCTCGTGTTTGCATATATACAAAGTGGTTCAGTTGCTTAGTTGATCTGAGCAGGCTCTGAAATGCTTAGTGACCAATTGACATAGTGATCAAGTCGAAGGGCAGTGTTCTATTAGGGATCGTCCTAAGTAGCTGATAGATTCCTTCTAAACCTGTTGTTTCTGCTTTTTGCAAACAGTTTTAAGATAACCTTGTATTAATATGGTAAAATGTTAATAAATTACATGAATGCAATAATTGCATTTGTAGGTGCAGCATTTTTCTTTTGCTAATTAGAAAGAAATCAAAGGATTTTCAAATGAGAATTGGTGAAAATCCCTATGCTATAACGTTGTGAGTAAATTACATTATGTTGAAAGATGTTCCTTTATTTCATTAAATGCAAGATAGAGTTCTATCTGTGCTGGATAGTTGTTGAAAATTATTTTAAAAAACTGTGGCTATGGTTCAAAGTTTTGATGAATCCTATAGTTCTGGAAGTGTTTATGACACATACAAATATATACTATTGTTTGATTTTCCCTTCTCATTGTTCTGTGATCGTGAAAAGCAGATACCATCCTTATCAAAGTTGGAATATTGCTTAACTTCTGTCTAGTATTTTAATTGGTTGCAAAAAGATAATGAAGTAATTGAGTCTTTGAGTCACAGAAACAAACTGTTCATCCCAACTGGTCCATGCTGACTAAGATGCCCACTTAGTTCTATTTGCCTTATTTGGTCCACATCCCTTTAAACCTTTCCGATCTATGTACCTGTTCAAATAATGTTTAAGTATTGTTAATGTACCTGCCTCAACCACTTTCTCTGGCAGTTTGTATCATACACTGACCACTCTCCTCAGGTTCTTATTAAATCCTTCCCCTTTGACCTTAAACCTGTGCCCTCTTGCTTTTAATTCCACAATGCTTGGGAAAAGGTTATGTGCATTCCCCCTGCCTATGGCCTCATAATTTTATAGACCTTTTCTTATTTATTAGAAAAGAAGTTGACTCTTCAGAGTTTATTTTGAAATTGGAAAATGCTACACGCAGGTGCAAATTTCACGACAAACAACATTTAAATGATAGTAAGCCTGATTCTGATTTTGAAGTATTGCAGAATGCCTCCCAGAAATCTGAATGGTATTCTGTCGTACTTGAATGTTGTAAAGACTGTCCCCAGATTACAACAAAGTTCCAGTCCTGTTTGTAAACCATAAATGGACGAAAAGAGTGTATTGGAAAAGATCAAAGAAACATCTGTAACAGAAGAACAGCCACCGGCCTGCCTCACTGATGAATGAGTAGGTGGGTCTGCTCACCCCTCCCAGCTCTGTTCAGCCTAACATAATACCTGATCATTTCAGTTTGGGCTTCGGGCATGGAGAGAGTAGAGAAGGCACACGGAAATGCCCCACTCCCACTCTGCAGAAGATGCCTGAAGCCTCTCAGCAGCCTGGAAATGTGTCCTCTCCCATCCTGCCTCTCTACCAAGCATTTTTCTTAAGTTGAGCATTCACAACCTAAGGAGAAACCTGTATCTTGCTTTGTATTTATGGCATTAACTTGCTGATGTCATCTGTTGTGTTCTATTTTCAGGCATCTGTTTAAAATTAGCTCATGTTCTGTTTTGTAGCACTGGTTTATTATGAATTATTTTTTCTCTTGCAGCTTGACCAAGTGGCTCAGCAACGTAACCTAACCAGCTTGGGACTGTTTCTATCATGTGCACAGAAGCAGTTATCTACACTTTTGGAAGATATGCCTTTAGCTGTGGAACAAGACACTGAGTAACTTCAAGATGTTTAAACAGATGAAGCAAGAAAAACAAATATTACAATAAACCTGACACCATCTATTTGGTTTCTGTGTGTTCGGAAATGCCATTCGTGTTGTGCATGCCAGTTTAAAATGTGTGCACAATACTTACTTGAAGTCACTAGCAGCCTTGAAGACCTTCAAAACAGATTCTCTTAAGTTTGCACAAAAATATTATCAACTTAATTGGCACAAAACTATAAAATTAGCTTAATAAAGGGAGTAACATTAAGCTTATAAACATTAATTTTACACAAAAGGGGCACCCTTGTTCATATATCATTAAGATATAATTTTATAAGCACTGTAATATGAGACTTACACGTACCAATTTTGTACAGGTACCAAAATTGCTTTCATCTAATGCCAGATGTATATTTCTTAATCATATTCGACATTTGCAACATCTGAGGAGTTTTGGACGATAGGGACTTAAAACCAGTTTTAAAAGATCTTGTATATCCTCCATTGAATTTTTTAGTTTCTTTAATTTTATATTGTCTGCTGCAAAATAACACTATAGTTTTTATGGTTTCTTATTTCAGTGTTCTTTGCAGGAAAGAATTTGCCGGATAGCTATGTACATCAAAATATTAATTTGAATTCAGATTGTACTTATCACAACAATACATCAAACTTGCATTTATTTTGGATTAAATTTTTAAGTTGAGAGTTTGGAATAATGAGAGGCGATCTAATTGAAATGCTTCAATTTTAGAGAGCTTCTCAAAGTCAATGTGCTATTTCCCCTGGAAAATCTAACATTATGGATCTTAATCTCAGTGTAAGTTATTAGCCATTTAAGTCTGAGATGGGAGTTCTTCACTTATAAATCCTCAGAAAGAAGACTGGCAGTTCTGTCATAGGTGAGTACGGTAAACATAGGTTAATGTAATTTTGGACATGAAGAAATGGAAAAACATTGTCAGGTTCAGATGAAGATGTAAGCAATTAGCTGTGATCTTATTAAGTAATCAGGTTTGAGGGTCTGTTTGCACTATGCTCTCTAATGTACATTTTTTTCTGAGTATTTTGACCTTTAACTTGAGTATTGAGCTGAAGATGAATTATCATGTCAATAGGTAAATGAAAGAATTGTGCAAGTGCATATGCAGGCAGGTTGATAAGCCAGATAGTTAGCTGGTTGGGCAGCTTCAATGGATAGGGAAACAATTTTAACATCACAAGTCAATTACCTTTCACCAAATAGAAATCTCTTCCTGCATTTTGTACTTTTATTTCAGATTTCCAGCACCTGTAATTTTGCAGTTTTAAATTCACAAGTATGCCTAAGTGACCATGTACAGTATAGCAAGGCACCTCAAACACATATGGACTATTGGTCCCTGTGAGGGTGAAAGGATCATTTTCCTAGTTTTGGGTGTTTCTGCCATATTGTCATTCACTAATTTTGGCTATGTTTGTGTAGATTTTGGAATAGCATAATATTTAAACATTTTAACCAAGGATTTTTCTGGACCAGGCCTATTACTGTGCTTTCTGTCATAATTTCTGTGTTTGACAGAGGTAGAAATCAAATGTAAATCATATTCAACAAAATATAATCTATTTTAGAAATATCACTTTCTGTAATGAAGAAGCTAATTTTATGTTGATTAAAGAAGGAAAATAAATTCCTTATTTGAGGTGAATGTATAACGTTACTTAATTTTTAAGCAATTGAATAAGAACTTCTAATTTTTATGGTCTCATTAGGAGTGACTCCTTCCTGTGGCTAAAGAATGGGGTAAATATATTATTGTGATCTGCCCTCATAGAACATAGAAATCTGCAGCACATTACAGGCCCTTCAGCCCACAATGTTGTGCTGACCATGTAACCTACTCCAGAAACAGCCTAGAATTTCCGTAGTACATAGTCCTCTAATTTTCTAAGCTCCATGTACCTATCTAAGAGGCTCTTACAAGACCCTGTTGTATCCACTTCCACCACTGCCACCAGCAGTGCATTCCACGCACCCGCCACTCTCTGTGTGACATAGTCATAGTCATACTTTATTGATCCCAGGGGGAAATTGACAAACTTACCCCTGGCATCCCCTCGATACCTATTTCCAAGCACCTTAAAACTATGCCCCCTCATGTTTTATGGCCCCTCACATTAGCCATTTCAGCCCTGGAAAAAAGCCTCTGGCTAGCTACACGATCAATGCCTCTGATCATCTTGTACACCTATATATCATGGTAGTTTATATTTCCCATGAACATTTGAAAAGCAGACCATACAAAATTACTTTTTTTGTTTGATTATACAGTGTATTCTGTTTAATCGGGACAGGTGCTTATTTGAGACAGCACTTAAAGAACAAATACTAATTGAGAAAATAATGTTTGTTTATTTATTTATTTAGGACACTATTCCACTTAAACAGGACAGGAGATTGTTGCTGAGAGGTTTCTAACTAGCGTCAGTTGAGTGGACTTATGCGGCGGTTAGAAATATGACCATGTTAAAGTGAACAGTTTTCACATAGTATCAGTTATATTTGTGTTCAAAAAGCAGTGATTTTTGTCATTGATAGTTGGTGAGAAATAAGAAGTAAGACAGTTCAGAACTGTTTTGCTCACTGGTTTCAAGCATTCAGGCTTCAAGATGTCAGAAATGGCTAGGAGTGAAAATGAAATGAGTTTTTCTACTTCAACAAAGTTAGAAACTACAAAGAATTCAAAGGTATCGACAATCATCTTGAATGTTTCCACGAAAAGGAAGATTTGGAAGATGCAATCATCGAAAGCATTGTATGAAGCCAGTCCATCATCTGCACTAGGTTTCTGTGTTTAATTTGTTCATTTACAGTCAATCAAAAGTACACGGCGGAGCACACTGAATGAATTCCTCCATCAATACCTATTAGGAAATAAAGCACAGTTATATAGTGCTGTAGTAGTATTGATAGGGTTTTAATTTGTTCGTATTTTATTTAAAGAAATATATCATTGCGGTTAAAGGGTAGTTTTCCTTTCTTATATATACATTTTAAACTATTTCCATGAAACTTCATCAGATTGGGGCAGCTTCTTAATTGGGCCCAAATGTACCGCTTCCAGTGTGTCCCAATTAACTGGAATCCACTGTATATTGAATTTTATTGATTTTTAAAAGACTTTTAGTAAATAAAGCAAAAAATGATTAACTATAGTGGATGAATAATATTAATAAACAGTGCTCCCTTGAGTAAATATCTTCATACTTCTCCATTTAATCTTTTCCCCACTCCAACCCCTACGATGCAAATTTGGCAAAAGTGGGGGGTAAACATGATTAAGTTATCCCTGAAAGGCTCATCTTATTAACTTGTATAAACATGCTTATGCATTCAAATACTAACAAATTTTACACCTGTCAGTGCTGTCATTCATCACAAATTCTTTCACTGCTTCAGGGGGAAAATTGACACTTCAGTTACATAACTGGGTGATAAAGTATAACAAAAGGAAATGTATTAGCTCTGAGAACATGATATGTTGTTTAAGAATGTTGCATAGGTACGTTCCAGTGAGACAGGGAAAAGATGGTAGGGTACAGGAACCATGGTGTACAAAGGCTGTTATAAATCTGGTCAAGAAGAAAAGGAAGAGCTTATGAAAGGTTGAAAAAGAAAGGTAATGATAGAGAGCTAGAAGATTATAAGGCTAGCAGGAAGGAGCTCAAGAAATAAATTAGGAGAGCCAGAAGGGGCCACAAGAAGGCCTTGGCAGACAGGATTAAAGAAACCAGCAAGGCATTCTACAAGTATGTGAAGAGCAAGAGGATAAGACGTGAGCGAATAGGACCAATCAAGTGTGACAATGGAAAAGTGTGTATGGAACCGAAGGAGATAGCAGAAGTACTTAATGCGTACTTTGCTTCAGTATTCACTACGGAAAAGGATCTTGGCGATTGTAGGGATGATTTACAGAGGACTGAAAAGATTGAGTATGTTGATATTAAGAAAGTGGATGTGCAGGAGCTTTGGGAAAACTCCCAAGTTGGATAAGTCACCAGAACCAGACGAGATGTATCCCAGGCTACTGTGGGAGGTGAAGAAAAAGATTGCTGAGCCTCTGGAAATGATCTTTGCATCATCAATGGGGACAGGAGAGGTTTTGGAGGATTGGAGGGTTGCGGATGTTGTTCCATTATTCAAGAAAGGGAGTAGAGATAGCTCAGGAAATTATAGACCTGTGAGTCTTACTTCAGTGGTTGGTCAGTTGATGGAGAAGATCCTGAGAGGCAGGATTTATGAGCATTTGGAGAGGCATAATATGATTAGGAATAATCAGCATGGCTTTGTCAAAGGCAGGTCATGCCTTACAAGCCTGATTGAATTTTTTGAGGATGTGACTAAAACACATTGATGATGGTAGAGCAGTAGATGTAGTGTATATGGATTTCAGCAAGGCATTTGACAAGGTACCTCATGCAAAGCTTATTGAGAAAGTAAGGAGGCATGGGATCCAAGGGGACATTGCTTTGTGAATCCAGAACTGGCTTGCCCACAGAAGGCAAAGAGTGGTAGACGGGTCATATTCTGCATGGACGTCGGTCACCAGTTGTGTGCGTCAGGGATCTGTTCTGGGACCCCTTCTCTTCGTAATTTTTATAAATGACCTGGATGAAGAAGTTGAAGGATGGGTTAGTAAATTTTCTGATGACACAAAGATTGGAGGTGTGGATAGTGTGGAGGGCTGTCAGAGGTTACAGTGGGACATTGATAGGATGCAAAACTGGGCTGAGAAGTGGCAGATGGAGTTCAACCCAGATAAATGTGAGCTGGTTCATTTTGGTAGGTCAAATATGATGGGCAGAATATTGTATTAATGGTAAGACTCTTGGCAGTGTGGAGGATCAGAGGAATCTTGGGTTCCGAGTCCATAGGACACTCAAAGTTGCTGCGCTGGTTGACCCTGTGGTTAAGAAACCATACAGTGCATTGGCCTTCATCAATCATGGGATTGAGTTTCGGAGCTGAGAGGTAATGATGCAGGTATATAGGACCCTGGTCAGACCCCACTTGGAGCACTGTGCTCAATTCTGGTCGCCTCACTATAGGAAGGATGTGGAAACAATAGAAAGGGTGCAGAGGAGATCTACAAGGATGTCGCCTGGAGTGGGGAGCATGCCTTATGACTATAGGTTGAGTGAACTCGGCCTTTTTTCCTTGCAGTGACGGAGGATGAGAGGTGACCTGATAGAGGTTAATAAGATGATGAGAGGCATTGATTGTGTGGATAGTCAGAGGCTTTTACCCAGGACTAAAATGGCTAGCATGAGAGGGCACAGTTTTAAGGTGCTTGGAAGTAGGTACAGAGGAGATATTAGGGGTAAGTTTTTTTATGCGGAGACTGGTAAGTGCGTGGAATGGGCTGCTGGTGATGGTGGTGGAGGCAGATATGATAGGGTCTTTTAAGAGACTCCTGGACAGGTATATGGAGCTCAGAAAAATAGAGAGCTATGGGTAACCCTCAGTAATTTCTCAGGTAAGAACATGTTCAGCATAGCTTTGTGGGCCAAAGGGCCTGTGTTGTGCTGTAGGTGTTCTCTTTCTAAGAATTTCACTTAATTCATGACAACTGCAGAAGAGAATACCTTGACAGGAGACTTATTAATGATATACTTTATACTTTATTGTTGTCAAACAATTGATACTAGAACGTACAATCATCATAGCGATATTTGATTCTGTGCTTCCTGCTCCCTAGATTACAAATCGACAGTAAATATTAAAAATTTAAATTATAAATCATAAATAGATAATAGAAAAATGGAAAGTAAGGTAGTGCAAAAAAAAACCGAGAGGCAGGTCGGGATATTTGGAGGGTATGGCCCAGATCTGGGTCAGGATCCGTTCAGCGGTCTTATCACAGTTGGAAAGAAGCTGTTCCCAAATCTGGCCATACGAGTCTTCAAGCTCCTGAGCCTTCTCCCGGAGGGAAGAGGGACGAGAAGTGTGTTGGCTGGGTGGGTCGTGTTCTTGGTTATCCTGCCAGCACTGCTCTGACAGCGTGTGGCGTAAAGTGAGTCCAAGGGAGGAAGCTAGAAGTAGAAAACAAATGGCTTGACATATGGCTGTCAGAGAACGCTTAGGACTTTTCAAATACATAGTCAAATAATAACAGGTTATTGTATACTTTCTGCTTTTAAAAAGGAGAGAAAAGCATAAATGAAATAATTGCAGATTTATCAGCCTATTCATAATGATGTGAGTAGAGGCAGTATGGTAGTATAGTGGTTAGCACAGCACTTTACAATACCAGCAAACTGGGTTCAATTCCCGCCACTGACTGTGAGGAATTTGTATGTTCTCTCCGTGACCACGTGAACTTCCTTTGGGTTCTTCGGTTTGCTCCCACAGTCCAAAGATGTACTGGTTGGATAGGTTAATTGGTCATTGTAAATTGTCCCATGATTAGGGTAGGATTAAATCGGGGCATTGCTGGGCTGCACGGCTCGAAGGGCCGGAAGGGTCTATTCTGCACTGTATCCCAATAAATAAATAAAGATCATAAGAGGAACAGTTACTCCATTTGGTCCATTGAGTCTGCTTCACTATTTCATTATGGCCGATACATTTTTTCTCTCAGCCCCAATCTTCTGCCTTCTCCCCGTATCCCTTCATGCCATGACCAGTCAAGAATCTATCAACCTCTGTCTTAAATATACAAACAGACTTGGCCTCCACAGCTGCATGTGGCAATGAATTCCACAGATTTTCTACTCTGGCTAAAGAAATTCCTCCTCATCTCCATTCTAAAAGGATGGTGATGCTGTTGTGAGACATTTGGCAAAATTTTCTATGGCAAGCTGGTTTCTAAATAGTAAAAGGCCATTGGATCCAAAACCAAGAGGAAACTTGAATACAAATTTGCCCCTGACAAAGCAGCAAGTCTAATGGTCCAGGCATTTATATGATAAATGTTGACCTCTGTTGGGCTTGGTGAGAAGTCTATATTTTATTATCAACAATCGAGACTAATATATTTATTTATTTATTTATTTATTTATTTATTTATTTATTGCAGCTAATATACAAAAACTGAATATTATTTATAGAGAAAGTTCATGTTAGTTTTTGAAAGTTTCAAAATTAAATTCAGAACTTTTAAAAGAACAAACATAGCTTTTGTCTCATATTACAGTGAATTTATGCTGAGGATAAAGAAGAATCTCTGTACTTTTAAGTGGATTTTGAGAGAGACCTCACTCTCTGAAAGGATATAAAGACAACCTTTTATCGCCATTAAGAATACATAGATGAGCATAATTGTAAACTATATGTCTACAGAGTAAGAGTTGACATGTGATTAGGCTAGGTAGGCTTTTTGGCTGACGATGTAGGAAAGTTTCCTGGCATTCGTCACAAAAACATAATTTGATTTAAAAATTGACACCAAACCAAAGGAGTTACAAATTATTGAGTTGAACTCCCACCCCTTGAAACTCTGAAACCTAGGCTGACTCACCGTACATTAAATACATGCTACTTGATAGGAGGCGTCATCTTTTAGACTGGGTGCTAAACTGAGATTTCATCTGTTGTCTTGGTTGATGTGAAAGAAATGCATCTGACATAATTTTAAATAAGAATAGCAAGTTTGCACCTCATGTCCTGATCAATATTAATTTCTCAACCTGATAAATATACCTGATAAATTCCACCCTGAAGGTGGAATCTCATGTGGATAGGGTGGTGAAGAAAGCTTTTGGTAGGCTGGCCTTTATTAATCAGAGCATTGTGTATAGGATTTGGGATGTACTGTTGAAATTGTATAGGGCATTGGTAAGGCCAAATTTGGAGTATTGTGTACAGTTCTGGTCATCGAATTATAGGAAAGATGTCAATAAAATTGAGTGAGTACAGAGGAGGTTTACTAAAATGTTGCCTGGGTTTCATCTCCTAAGTTACAGAGAAAGGTTGAACAAGTTAGGTCTTTATTCTTTGGAGCGTAGGAGGTTGAGGGGGGACTTGATAGAGGTGTTTAAAATTGTGAAGGGGATTGATAGAGTTGACGTGGTTAGGCTTTTTCCATTGAGAGTGGGGAAGATTCAAACAAGGGGACATGAGTTGAGAGTTGAAGGACAAAAGTTTAGGGGTAACATGACGGGGAACTTCTTTACTCAGAGAGCGGTAGCTGTGTGGAACGAGCTTCCAGCAGAAGTGGTTGAGGCAGGTTCGATGTTGTTGTTTATAGTCAAATTGGGTAGATTTATGGGCTAAGTACAGGTCGGTGGGACTAGGTGAAAGTAAGAGTTCGGCACGGACTAGAAGGGCTGAGATGGCCTGCTTCCGTGCTGTAATTGTTATAAGGTTATATGGCTATAAAATATTATGTGATTATTACATTATGGTTGTGTGAGTGCTGGTTGTGTGCATGCTTGCCCCTGTATTTCTTGGATTGCATTAGTAACTTGAGTAAGTCAAATCATATTCCACTTTTATGAACAATTAGTTCAACTGGAAATAACATTGAGTGATGTAATCAATGGCAAAATCACAGTAATGATATACAAGTATGTAAGTAAATATATTGTAGAGTGATTAAATATTGCAATCAATCAGATCAATGATCATTTCATACTTGAAAGCACATTAGCAAAATGCCGTATGTTGAGATCCGTTTATCATTTTGTAAAGGATATCAAATCTTATTTAAATCTATTACTTTGCATTTCTTTCTTGAGGAACAAATGACGCAGTCTATTTAGAATTTATTTTATCCTGCATTTTGATTTGCACATAGTTAATTAGTTTATCTAATGATGAACAGCCTCCTTATGCACAAAGTCTGCTTCAAGCTGATGTGGAAGAATAACTTTCAATCACCAGTCAACCAGAAGACTGTCAGTCTAGAACTTGGTCTTTTAAAGCTCACAAACTTGCTGTGTTATTAGAATTTTGTAAGTCAGGCCAAAATTTGATGAACATATATGTTTTTGTTTTATTTCAGTCTTCTTTTAATCTATAAAGCAGTTGTCATTGGAATGACTAAAGGATTATCAGTTTAATTAATTAAAATACTAATACCTGTACTGCAGAATTACATGGTGTGATGATGTTAGTAATTTGCTTTGGGAGGTCAGCTTTAAAATCTACTTTTACCTTGATTATTGATTCTTTCAATTGCTTAGTTGCACATTTTGTTTGTTTCGTCAGTGAAAATTTGTAATTTGTTGTACAAGATTTTCAACATTATTAAATAGCATTATTCAAATTAACTATTGATTAGTTTACCATTACAGTAGTGCTAGAAACTGTAGATTTTTTTTCTATTCATGCATAAATATGACTTAAAATGTGTTCAGATCTTCATGTGTCCCAAAACTGGATAAAGAGAACCTAATTAAATAAGTAACACAAAAACATGATACTTGTTCATTATTTGTTGAGAAACATGATCCAATATTATATGTATTTGTTGGAAAATGTATTTGAACCTCTGCTTTCAGTAACTGGTGTGACCCCTTGTACAGCAATGATTTTAAACATTTCCAGTAACTGTTGATCAGTCCAGCACATCGACCAGTCCTCCTTACAAAACTGCTTCAGCTCTGGGATGTTGGTGGGCTTCGTTGCATGAACTGCTGGCTTCAGGTCCTTCCACAACATTTCTATAGGATTAAGGTCAGGACTTTGTCTCAGCCATTCCAAAACACAAATTTTCTTCATTTTAAACCATTCTGTTGTTGACTTACACTGGTCTTTCAGGTCATTGTCTTGTTGCATTATCCAACTTCTATTAAGCTTCAGGTGATGGATTGCTAATCTGACATTCTGCTGTAAAATGTCCTGATACAATTTTGAATTCGTTGTTCCCTCAACGATTGCAAGCTGTCCAGGTCCTGAGGCAGCAAAGCAGCCCCAAACCATCATGCTTCACAGTTGGGATGAGGTTTTCGTGTTTGTGTGCAGTGCCCTTTTTCCTCCAAACATAGCAGTACATATTTCTGCCAAAAAGTTCAACTTTTGTCTCATCTGTCCACAGAACATTGTCCCAGAAGCATTGTAGAACATCCAGGTGGTCTTTTGCAAACTTGAGACATGCAGTAGTGTTTTTTTGGAGAGCAGTGGTTTCCTCCATGGTGTCCTTCCATGACCACCATTGCTGTTCAGTGTTTTTCTTATTGTGGACAGGGTGAACAGAGATTTTTGCAGGCATTTTGCTGTTACCCTTGGGTCCTTTTTGACCTCCTTCAGCATTGCACGTTGTGCTCCTGGTGTTATCTTTGCAGGATGCCCACTCCTAGGGAGAATAGCAACAGTACTGAGTTTCCTCAATTTCTCTCACTGTGGACTGATAAACACTCGGGTCTTTAGAAATGCTTTTGTATCCTTTTCCAGCTTCATGCATCTCTACAATTCTTCTTCTAAGGTCCTCTGAAAGTTGTTTTGGTCGAGGCATGGTGCACATAAACAGACCTTTCTTGAGAAGAGCAGGATCTGTCAGTAGCCTGACCTTGTGTGTCTTTTTAATAGGCCAGGGCATCTCTACAACCCACATCTCCAATCTCATCTTATTGATTGGAACACCTGACTCCAAATAGCTTTCGTTGAAGGCATTACCCCGGAGGTTTGCGTAGTTTTTCCAACAAAAACATGTAATATTGGATAATTTTTCTCAATAAATATATAGGCATCTGTTAGCCTTGTGAGACCATGGATTTGCGCCTTGGAAGGTTTCCAGGGCGCAGGCCTGGGCAAGGTTGTATGGAAGACCAGCAGTTACCCATGCTGCAAGTCTCCCCTCTCCACGCCACCGATGTTGTCCAAGGGAAGGGCATTAGGACCCATACAGCTTGGCACCGGTGTCGTCGCAGAGCAATGTGTGGTTTAGTGCCTTGCTCAAGGACACACATGATGCCTCAGCCAAGGCTCAAACTAGTGACCTTCAGATCACTAGACCGACGCCTTAACCACTTGGCCACGCACCACACACAATGAATGAACAAGTATAATGTTCTTGTGTTATTTATTTAATTGGGTTCTCTTCGTCTAGCTTAGGACTTACCTGAAGATCTGATCACATTTTCAGTCATATTTATGCAGAAACAGAAAATTCTACAGGGTTCACAAACTTTCTAGCACCATTATAAGTTTTTTGGTTTTAATCACTATGAATAAATTGTGATTCATTCCATTTAATTGGGACCGAGCTAGGAAAATTTAATTTTAAAAAAGTAACATATTAAGTAATAGACCGTTTCAAATTTTTTAAAAGCTTGATTATAAAACAAAGAGAGGGTGCAGCATTCTCAAATTCGATTGAAAGTAAGTTAGTCAATAAGTCAAATGGATGCAACATACTTGAAACCAGATTTTATAAAGTGCTGTTTGTGAATTCAATGTGGTCTTAACTGGATGTGGTGTGAGATTCTTATTCGATACATTTTTTTAAAGGAGTTTACAATGTGAAGCTGGAGTTTTAACAGGATTACAGTGTCGAATAAATTGTCCTCGGGCTTCCAGCTGGGTACAGGTATCAGTTAAACCCAAGAAAAGTTTATTTTTCATATATGCTGCGAAAGTGCTAGATCCTTTTTCAGAAGTACAGTGAATCTAAAATTAGCAAAAATCAATTAGTCAGACAAGCACGTATATAAGAGCTGTGGAAAGATTTATTCATGTTCTGTAGCGATCTCTTAACAAGGAAGTAAAATATCATTCAATGTTCAAAGTAAATTTATTATATGTCACCTTATACATCCTGAGATTCATTTTCTTGCAGGCGTACTCAATATATGCAAACCATAATAGAGTCAATGGAGGACCGGGCAATCAGGGTGCAAAAGACAACAAACTGTGCAAATACAAAAAGAAACAAACAAACAAATAAATAAATAAGCAAGCAATAAATATCAAGAACATGAAAAGAAGAGTCCTTGAAAGTGAGTCCATAGGTTGTGGGAACAGTTCAGTGATGAGGCAAGAGAAGATATCCTCTATGGTTCACGAGACAACTGGATGAGGGGTAATAACTGTTCCTGAACTTGGTGGTATGAGTCTTGAGGCTGCTGTACTTTCTTCCTGATGGCGGCAGCGAGAGAATAGCATGACCTGGATGGTGGGGATCTCTGATGATGGATGCTGCTTTTCTGCAACAACGCTCCATGTAGATGTGCTCAATGGCAGGGAAGGCTTTACCTGTGATGGACTGGGCTGTATCCATCACTTTTTGTGGGATTTTCCGTTCTAGAGCATTGGTGTTTCCATACCAGGCTATGATGCAACCAGTCAATATACTCTCCAACACACATCAATAGAGGTTTGTCAACATTTTAGATGTCATACTGAATCTTTGCCAACTTCTAAGGAAGTAGAGATGTTGTTGTGCTTTATATGTAATTGCACTAAGTGTTGGACCCAGGGCAGATTCCCTGAAATGATAGTACTGAGGAATTTCAAGTTGCTGACCCTCTCCACCTCTAATTCCCCCAAGGAGGACTGACTGATAGACCTCTGGTTTCTTATATAATTGATATGATGTTTTTGAAGTTTTCAGTGTTAAAGATTTTTTTACCTATATAACTGAATGAATGTTGTGGTCTCTGAAGTATGACCTTTCACCCTAGAAAGGGTGATTTTTCTTTGTTGGGGCTAGTGGTAATAGACGGGTCAGTAATTGGATTGGAAGCAGCTAACTGGGTTGGCAGTGGTACCTTCAAATATATATATATATTTTTGAACCTTTCTAATTGTGGCCTATCCTGTGGTTCCTTAATGGCTGATCTTTTTGACTGCATAGATCAGGTTTTCATGAGTTCCTTTCTTAGGGTAAGCCAAATTTGCTGCAGGATTGTCATGGGTTGGGCTCCTTACTTGTATATGCATCCCAGATATTTTCAACTTTAGCCTTTTGGATGAGACATGTATCCCAGATTGTGTGGGCTCTCAATTCCGAAAAGCAAGGTAGGATTCCTTTTGTCTGTGCTTTCTACCCACCAAAATTCATGTTCGGTTTTCGATAACTCTAGTCTGATTTTATTTTGGCTCTTCCTAATGGAATTCTCTGGTTCACTTTTCCAGCTCCATTGTTAGTCATTCCCCTTGTTTTGCACCTGCAGGAGATGGAACACCACCTCATTTATCTTGTGCCCCCAATGTCCAATTCTCTGTCAAAATTGTCAAAGGCGTTGAATGCTTTTGAACATCAGGTATTCAAAACTAATAACTTGAAATGTATAATTGTTTTAAGATGCTAAAATTCAAACACCTAAACAACAAAAAATTTAACCACGCTTGAGCTCAATTAATAAAAATATGTGAATTCCCTCGCATCTTACCTTTGAAATTATTGGTCTTTTTATTCAAATAGTGTAGATTCTTCAGATTTAGTACTGGAATATTTCTCCCTGCTTGCAATATTATGCAAGACTTCATAAGGATTCCAACATTGGAGTGCATTTGTAAAATTGCTGGTGATGAACGGAATCTCCATTTGTCATCCTGAATTGGCTGGAACTGATACACAAAGCACTTTCCCATCATTTTTTGGCTGACTATTATATTTTCTATGATAATAGTGGTATTTTGAAATCACTTAGCTAAAATGTAATTCTAGAGCTCTTATTTATGGTACTGAGTATGGCATTATTCCTTAATTAGGAGCTTAATAATATACAGTATGCCCCACTATACTCGTGCATTAGTATTTATTTTGTCCCTGGGAAAAGATTGTACCAATTACTTGCAATCGAATTCAATTTAGCCATTGTGCTCTTTTTGCCTTTCTAACATGTGCAGTATTACATATTCATCTGTTTGGTGTAACTAGCGTTAAAATTCAGCAGGTTTAATGGTGTTACCTTTTTATTAGAAAGAAACCGGCAAAAGAAGATCCAGTTGCAGATCTTAGGATTCTCATTAACCAAATGAGCTAACTAAATGCTGCAGGGTTCTTTTTTTGTAACATGTCTAAAGCGGTTTGTCTGTTTTGTGTGGGTTTCTTGTACAAAGAGATAGCTGGAAGACATGCATGTTTTGTTTAAGAAATGGTGCAATCAGAAGACTGGCGAGCATCTCTGGCTGCAAGCCGACCTGACAGCAAAATTCTGCTTTGCCACACATGGTTTAAGACAAACATCACCCACTGTGTTCAACTATTTTTAGAAACAAATTGAAAACTATTCATTCTTCACATTATCTAAACTTCCCGTTCCAAGGTCCACCAGACGCGAGGCATGAGGTGGAAAAGTAACATGCTGTAACCTAGACAAGTATGTGAATATTGGGCTGTGGAAAGGTTCTTCTTTTGTGTCAACAGTTGCACTCCAGCAGTCTGAATTGTTTAGTATTAGAGGTACATTTCATTTGCACTGAAGAACCCCAAGGAAATACTGCTGTATCATTTTAGGATGCATCCTAACTTCCTGTTTCCCAGCTTACTCCTCAGCCCAGTTCACTTTTGAAGATTTGGAGTAAACCTTTTCCATGTATAATTCGGAAGATTCATGTATTTTCTGAGTCCGAGTTTGATAATCACTAGAATTACTGGACTCAGAGTTCCCTCTGATGCACAGATTGTTGCTCCATCTGGCTTACGTTTCATCATTGGTCTGGATTTCCTCAGTCAATGGTGACATGCTCCATTGCAGGTGTTACATGGCTGAATATCAGTGACAAAAAATAACTCGAAGTATTATTGTACAGTAAGTGCAAATTGCAGCAGGAGAATGATAATTATTTTCCATTACTTCCATTACAAATCCTCATCTGAATTTAATCAACACAACTTCATAATTTGTCATTTTTTTTTACTGGCAACTTATCCTGATTATGCAGGCTGATTTCCTGTCCAAGAAGTCCAGAAAAATACACATTCTACTCTGTCTGTCTCTGTGTCCTTATCTCTTGGTCTTCCTTGGAAGGAGGTCCTATGTCTGGCACCTATCATTCCCATCGGCACCTCAACGTTCTGCTAGATAAATCTTGGAACGTTGAGTGTCTTTCTACCATGACGATGATATGTCTGATTGCAATGGGGAGTAGACCATGAGAGCTAACGCCCCTCTTGAACTGATGCACTGAGTGAGTGTCCTTGTGAACCATGTTGGTGCATTATATTTAGTGATCAATTTTACAGTGTATTTTGTTGTACAGTGTAAAGCATGCACCAGGTGCCTGCTGGATTTACTCCAGGGAAACATCAAATGGGCACAAATGGAGATCAAACCCAGGAAGTCTCGCAGTATCTCAATTGTCAAAGGCTGGCTCACCGACATAAGGTTTTTTATCAATGCTGAGCCAATACCAACTGTCCTGGAGAAGCCCATCAACAGCCTCAGACGTTGGTAAAACGCAGATCTCAGAGACACAGAGCAAGTGGAACAACTAAGACAGGATACAATCAGTGGCCTCAAACTAATCAACAACATGACTCTCCCAGGGAGGTTGAAGCTTTGGTACTTTCAGTTTGGACTGCTGCCCCGACTTATGTGGCCAATTACCATCTATGAGGTCACTATGTCTCATGCAAATCAGCTGGAGAGGCTGGTGAACTCACATGTGAGGAAGTGGCTTGGGCTACCAAGATGCCTTAGCAGCATAGGACTTTAAGGGAATGAAGCCCTTTCTCTGCCAATTTCTAGCCTGGTGGAGGAATACAAATGTGTCAAAGCAAGGCTGGAAATGACACTCAAAAAATCTCAGGACCCAATCGTAAGAGGCGTTGCTCCTGCTCTAGCAACAGGGAAGAAATGGACCCAGCCGCAGCAGTACTGGACGCAGAAGCCGCCCTCCGACTCCGGGACATAGTGGGCTATGTCCAATATGGCAGAGGAGGCTTTGGCCTTGGAGTGATGAAACCTACCTGGCAAAAGGCTACTACAACTGAACGCTGGCACCTGGTGGTGGAGGAGGTGCACCACCAAGAAGAAGCAGCCAGATGTGCCAAAGCAAAATCCCAAGCCAAGCAAGGCTGCTGGATGAGGTGGTGGGGGGGGGTGGTGTTGTGAGGAGGAAAATTACATGGAGTGAGCTGTGGAGAATGGAGTCAATCAGATTGAGCTTCATCATCAGAGCAACATATGATGTCCTGCCCTCTCCTACAAACATAAATCTTAGGCTGAGAGAGGATCCAGCCTGTCCTCTGTGAGCAGTTCCGGCATCCCTCAAGCACGTCTTAGTTAGTTGCAAGACCAGCCTAATACAAGGCAGATACACCTGGTGACACAACCAAGTGCTGAGGTGTTTGGCAGCTGAACTTGAGTGTAAGAGAGTAACCACCAACGCCAGGCCTCTCAATGCCCAGACAATGGTCCCACAACTACCATCCTTCATCTGGGAAGGAGAGAAACCGGGGGCTAACCCCTTGCCTCACGACTCACACCCACTGAGTGCAGCCAGGGACTGGGAAATGCATGTTGATTTAGGCCAGACGCTTACCTTTCCATCTGAAATTGGTACGACCAACCTGCAGCCTGACCTGGTCTTTTGGTCCAACTCCTGTCTTTATCATTGAGCTGACGGTCCCCTGGGAGGATGCTGTGGATGAGGCTTACAAACGGAAAAGGCTGTGATATGCCAACCTTGCATTTGAAGCAGAGGAGCAAGGCCAGAATGTAAAAGTGCACCCAGTTGAGGTGGGGTGCAGGGGCTTTGTAGCCAGTTCCACTGTAAGGCTGCTGAGGGAAGTAAGGGTCAGAGGGCAGGCCCATAGGAAGGCAATCAAAGCACTTGCTAATGCTGCCGAAACGAGCAGTCACTGGCTGTGGCTGAAAAGAAGGGGTGCTGTCTGGGCTGCCAAGTGACCATCTAGAGACTAACCGTGTGACACGCACCCAGGTCTGATCAGCCTGCGGTGGGCCTGCCTCGGCTGAGAGTGTCTTGTGATGAAAGGTTGAAACACTCGGTGATGTCGAGGTACACAACTGAAGATGTGTCGTAATGGTAGTAACATCATCCAGTGGCCATCTTTGAGAACTACTTCCACTCAAGTCAAGTGCAGTGCAGAAACTTTAGGGATTGTAACATCCAGTCCTATTAGTCAAACTGTGAATGAACTGATGATTATTAGTATTGAATATTTCATCTACTTAGCATACCAAAGGGAGCTAAAATCCAATTTTTTATGCTTGCCTTCAAAAATAGAAGCATAAACCCAGTAGCTGTAGTCCAAATAATCTAACCTCTGTGGGAGAAAAGCTTTTAGAAATCAGGTCTAGAATTAACAGGATAGACTTACTGAAGGAAAATCATGCTTAACTAACTTGATAAAACCTTATACTTCTTCCCTCCCTTCCCCCACCTTCTTACTCTGTCTTTTCCCCTTCCAGCTCTGAAGAAGGGTCTTTGCCCCAAAACGCTGTCTGTTTACTTTTTCCCATTGATGCTGCCTGGCCTGCTGAGTTCCTCCAACATTTTGTGTGAGTTAATTTGGTAAGACCTTTGAAGAGGTTGCAGCAAAGTTTGATGAGGGAAATGTCACTGATGTCATGTGTATGGATTTTCTAAAGGCATTTGATAAAATGTCACACGGAGGCCTGCTACTGAGATTGAAACTTACGGAATAAAGGAGGCAGCAGCAGCATAGGGGGATCATTGGCAACGTGACAAGAAGCATTAGTGTGATTTTTTCCTGCCTGAAAGGAAACTACAGTGTTTGAAGTACGGTAGGTTTATTGCATTTCTTGATTTTAATTTTCTGGATTTGACCGTGTAGGGCACAATTTTCAATTCTGCTGATGTCATACAATTTGGAAACGTAACAAATCGTCAAAAGGATTAGGAATATATTTCAATAGTGTATTGATAGCTATGGAATGGAAAGACATATAATGTGAAAATTTAAAAGTTGATGAATGGAATCTTACATTTTATTAGAAGGGGTCATGTAAACTAGTAATGATGCAGGCAGAAAGATTTGCAGGTAAAGATGGCAGAGTAGAATGAAGAATAAACCTCAACATGGGATTTTCAAATAGAAGCACAAGAATGTTATAATGTTCCTTTTCAGCCACAGCTAAAGTATCAAGTAGTTTCGGAGCTACAATTTAGAAATATATGAAAGCATTAAAGAAGGTGCAGAAGTGGTTGAGTAGAATGATTCTAGAGGTGAATCTTTATCTGTGAATAGATTATTGGGGAAGGTTAGGTTGTTCTTGGAACCAAAGAGTTCAAGAGGGAATCTGATTAAAACACATAAAGGGTCCACATAGGGTGAATAGAGGAATTTTCAATTTTGGTGGAAGGATTAAGATCTAGAGGGCATAGAATGAAGATGAATGACAAAAGAACCAAAAGTAACATAAGTAAAAAAAAATGTTTTATGCATTTGATGGAGGAAGATGTGATCTTGACTTTCAACTGGGGCTTGCATTAGCAACTGAAAAGAAAAATCATGCAGGTCTGTGGCAAATGATCGGGGGAATGGGACAAATTGCTTTTGGATAATATTAAATCTGTAGATGTCCTTTCATGTTGTTTGCTTCCTCTTAAGTATGCCTTGTTTTATATATGTATAGTCACTTTTGGCACGTATTTTGTTTCTGTTCATACGTGATAGCCTCTGTCTGTATTCTGTACTTTCCTTATGTTGTGTTCCTCCTAGGTGTACAGTTGCCATTATATATTGCAAGAACTTTGAATAATTTTTATCATTGAAACTGCGAGCAGAATCCTCGGTGAATAGGTGGAAGAGTTAACATACATCCAAGGTCATGAAACTAAGAAACATCAGTAATGAAATGGCACTTAGTAGTTTAAAATACCTGATGCAATAAAATTGAATGGCCTAAATCCAAAAGAACTTAAGTCAATGAAGTTATTAAAAGGGGTTGCTGAAGTTCTTCACAGTTCATTGAACAAAAGTAGTGGCAATAGATAAGAAAACGAATAATATTGCTGCAATTTACAGGTGCTGCCCAAAAAATGCATTACAAGTTTGTTAGCTTGGCTTCTACATTAAGCAAAACTTTTAAGATCTGCAGGCTAATTTAGCAAAATGATCAATACTTCACTAAAAATTCTTTTGACGATTTAAATAGCAGTGGAATTGTTTATTAACTTTTGACTTTTCAGATTTGTTTGATAAAAACTGAAAACTTGTAGATCAAGGAGAAAGGCAAACTGATAATCAATTAGCCATATAATAGGTAACAAAAGTTATGAATAAACAGAGAGTACTCATTAAACAGCAATCAGTGTAGTCTTGTAAATCATTTGTATATAAAACCAAATAGTCTTTGAATTATTAAAATAGTGCATCAAGGATATCAAAGACATCAAGCATTGTAAAGTAGCTTGTTGAAAAATTCACAAACATTGTTGAGGTGGATTAACGAACATTGCTTAATGTTATGTGTAAGCTGATATACTACCAACGACAACTTAATTGCAAGTAAAATGTATTTTTGACAAAGTAAATCAAAGGAGAAGCTTAAGAGGTGTATTGAGAGCCAGTAGCTGCCATAGAACCAAGTATAAAATGACATTTCAATACATTTTATTTTAAAGTGAAAAATTAGCAGAAACATTGCAACAGAAGGTTGTGTTCACTGATGTAAGTGTTAGTCCAAGACTTGCTGGGAAATTGGATCTCATCTGTTTAGTGAGCCGTGAACACCAATCAGGCTTCCTGGGCAATAAATTTGGCCAGGTTAAATTAGGTCCTGGAAAAGGGATGGTGTCTATAGGGATGGGGAGGGGAATGAACCAGAGATGGGTGAACTCAAATTGGCAGTGAGTTGAAGTATTCTCCCTTGATTTGATGTTAAGTAACCATAAGGAATAAAATAAGTATTTTCTTTTCTTTAGACAACTTCAGTTTTGGGGATCTGAAAATAACATGCTCTATTTTATGAAGAGCTTAGAGTTGTAGCCTAAAAAAAGTGTTAGATCCCTGATTTGCATTTTGGCATATATCTAGCCTTTCATCAACACTTTCGGTAAGGTGTCAGTTTCCATTGCATTATATAGAAGTGCCAGGATAATATCATGATCTCAGAAAAATGGGCTTCACAGACCCATATACTTCATTTGTTTAAACTATTTGCCAGCCAAAAAAAATTGACTAGGTTTTCTACATTACATAAAACAACACTCTGGAAATATTAAAAACTAGTATAATCTCCAAATCCTAAAGGCTGTAAATGACCTAAGCGTTTCTCTTCTAGTTTATGATCATCTTATGACTGCTCTCCATTCCAATTAGGAATTTGTATAAATCTGTATCTTTTGACAGGAATCAGTGCAACTGACGGGGGAGATCAACAATAAGGGACCATATCTGAAATTTGTACCTTTTGTTGTGTTCTTTATATTTATACGTACCGAGAAGTTGCAGTGGGGACAAGCTCCCACTACCTAAAAGTGCTCCTCATGGCATGTGCCTCAAATAGCCTCTGTCAGCCAAGTCCAACTCCTGGCCTTCTCGTGTGGCTTAGCCTCTAAGCCCGGCGGAACTGTTTTTACTCACAGGAGAAGAAGCGAAGGCGGGTCCTGGCGCCTTAAAACCAGTGCTTCGGGTAGATGGAGCTCGTCAGCCTGGAAAGGCAATCCACCTAAGAGAGGGAAAACTCTGATTTCAAACCTCCGCTGCCTTGCGGCCATACCCACTTATGGGAAAGGCTTCAGGAGTAAACCCTGAGGACAAATCTGGAGCTGGAGTCCCTACGGCAGTCCGACTTTGCCTTCAACCTCGTTCTGGCAACTCCTGCGATGACACTGGTGCCAAGCTGTATCGGCCCTTGCCCTTCCCTTGGACAACATTGGTGGCGTGGAGAGGGCAGACTTACTGCTTGGGCAACTGCTGGTCTTCCATGCAACCTTGCCCAGGCCTGCAGCCTGGAGAGACTGAAGCAAGACTTTCCAGGCGCAGATCCATGGTCTCACGAGACTAATGGATGCCACCACCACCGTGGGTTTCTAATAAAGTATCATGTTCTGGAAGAATTAAAACTTTTATTTAACAGCAACAAAACCAAACCATGTTCTTACAGCGCCATACTTGTAGATCATTCTCTCATTCTGCGCATGCTCCGAATTCTCTCCAATCATGTTCTTACACGTCATTACACATGATATCACCACATCTTCCTTTCCTTAAAAAGAAAAATTAGCAACATTAACCAAAGCAAATGCATAACTTAACGTGTCTCTATCAGTCTCTCTGGGCGGTTATGAACACGAGTAGACCTTCTAAGTGGTTCACACAGTTCTTGTGTTTCGTTGTTATTTCCATGTTTTGTCTGGTCTGCATCAGTTAAGTGAAACTCTGAAGTTGGCTCTTTCTTAAGGTCTTTGCGATTTCTTCTCAACACTGCTCCTTCTTCTGTTTGGACCATGTATGATCTCGGTTCTACTTCTTCAAGTACGGTAACTTTCTGTGTCCATGTGTTCATTTTGTCTTTCATCCTTACTTCATCTCCTTGTCTTTCAGACAAGCATCTCCTTAATTCAGTCAACTCACGTTCCACTGCTTCCTTACACTGTGCCCACTGTGAGCGTTCTTGCTCTAGACGGTGATGAAACTGAACCTCATATTCTCTCAGTGTCTCTCTCATTATCGCTTGGATTGAAGTAATCTCCTCCTGCCATTGCTTTTCATATCATCAATTGCCTTCTGTTTGGTCATCTCAGACACTGCAGCTACAGCTTTTATGTTCTCCATGCCAGCATTTGCCTCCATGAGCTGGACCTGCAGTCGAGTTACATCACCTTCTGCCGACTGTAATGAAACATTCTGTCACTTCAGCTGTTTTCAGTTGATGACGTAATGCAAAAGGTACTTTTCTACATGGATGTACTACAGGTGGCACTGTGTTGTCAGTTTTAATTGTGTGCTCTCCTGGAAGACAACCAAGCCCTTTGAACAAGTCCTCATACTCTTTCATCAAGTCACTGTATTCTGACTCTGTGTCAGTGTCCAGGACTAATACTCTTTTCACCAAATTCAGTCTCTCACAGGCAGATAAACACAATATTGACTGTACATTCCTTGGCACCATCACAAATGAAAGTGTGTGCACAATATTTTTGTGTGATACTTTTGCCACACTTGTTCCTTTAACTGGAATGTCTGCACCTGAATACCCAGTCACTTTTATATTTGTCATATGTAACTTTGGTCTTGGCTTTAATGAATTAAACTCAGATTCTGTAAGAACATTTACTTGTGCTCCAGTATCAAATTTAAGCAGTATATTGTTTTGGTTCATTTGCAATGGAATAGTCCAGTCATTCTTACTTTGTTTATTTTCACAAAACACATCTATATAAAACTCCTCAAGTTCATTTTCAAGCACTGCATTTACTTGTTTTATTTCCTTTCTCCTTCTGCAACAGTGTGAAAAATGATTACTCTTACTGCAGTTGTTGCACATTTTCCCATATGCTGGATACTGTTTTCGTCAGTGCTGCCGCCCACAGTGATCACATGATGTCTTGCTCGCTGTTGGTTTCGGTGTCACTTCATTATTTTTTCTAATATGTTCGCGCACAGCGTGTATGTTGCAGTTCTCAATAAAAAGCTCCTTAGCCTGCGACATCACAGTTTCTGAAGCTTTGCAAAGCATCAAAGCTTTTTCCAATTCTAAGTCCTGCTCTCTCAGCAGTCTTTCTCTCAGACCATTATCCAAAATGCCACAAACAATTCTGTCTTTAATGAGGGAGTCTATCAGTTCTGCAAACTCACATGTTTTACTGCGGTTTCTCAACTCCATAAAAAATTGATCAATCATTTGACCAGTTCTCTGCTTAAAAGTAGTATAAAATTTGTATCGCTCATACGTCACATTATGCTTCGGTATACAAAATACTTCAAATTTGTCCATTATCATTTTTACATTCAAATTATCTCCATTTTCAAAAGTAAAATGATTATATACCTCAACTGCGTCATCACCTATTACGTGGAGCAGAATCGCAGCTTTCATTTTTTCTGATTTTTTTAATCTGCTCTGATTGCGATAAATAAATTTCAAAACGTTGTTTGAATCTTCTCCAGTTCTCAGCTACATTCTCAGATAAATGAAGTGACGGTGTAATTTGTAAAACTGTTAGCAAGCAACAAAACAGTTTGCGCTCTTTTTTCAGAAACTTATCTTCGCTTTTCCTGTGTTAGCGAACTTATTATTCTTCCAGACTGACTTCTGACACCATGCTGTGTTCTTTATATTTATACGTACTGTGGGTTTCTAATAAAGAATCATGTTCTGGAAGAATTAAAACTTTTATTTAACAACAACAAAACCAAACCATGTTCTTACAGTGCCATGCTGCTAGATCATTCTCTCATTTCTGAGCATGCTCTGAACTCTCTCCAATCACGTTCTTACACGTCATTACACGTGATATCACCACACCGTTCATTGCTAATTGTTTAATCAAAACACAAATGTGACTCCTTAGGAGGCATATATCTATTTGACAGTGCCATGTTTCAAATCTGAGAATATTTTCTTGCACTATGAAAAGAAACCAAGCCATTGGCATTAAGGTTCAATGATAGACGGGAAGTATCTTCATTTCAATATCTTGAAAAATAGATTATATTGAGACATCTTCTAAGGAGAGCAAGGATTTATGACTCACAGGCAATACTTGAATAGTTCAGTCTGCTATTAGAAACATTAAACAGTTCTTTGGTGGAAGCATTAAACAATAATATGGATTCCTGGTTCGCAGAAGAGAAGGGGTAGTAGAAGGGATAGTAAAGGCATCCATTAGTCTTGCGAGACCATGGATCTGAGCCTGGAAAGTCTTCACTCTCCAGGGCACGGGCCTGGGCAAGGTTGTATGGAAGACCAGCAGTTGCCCATGCTGCAAGTCTCCCCTCTCCACAATACCAGTGTTGCCCAAGGGAAGGGCATTATGACCCATACAGCTTGGCACCAGTGTCGTCGCAGAGCAATGTGTGATTAAGCGCCTTGCTCAAGGACACAACACGTTCCCTCGGCTGGGGCTCGAACTCACAACCTTCAGGTAGCTAGTCCAATGCCTTAACCACTTGGCCACGTGCCCACACACGGTAAAGGATAATTGATCTAGAAATATGATGAGAGGAGAACTTGGGAATGATGGTAGTTGGAATGCTGCTGTGTCAGATTGTTGCACGATTAAATTGCATCATCCATTTCAGACTTGATAATTAAAACAAATTATTAACATAGGACCACTTGCTTCCGTTGGTGGCTCAGCCTCATCTGGGCTGTGCTCTGTTGCAAGCTAACTGGTTTTGAAGTTTCACATCTTTAAAGTTTGTGTTGATATTCAGATCGAAGGTGGCACCTGCCCAACAGTGTAACTGAGTTCATGTGCTGGTACAGCACTGAGAAAGAATAGTAAATGACTGTAGGTAAATATGCAACATGAAATAAATAATAGAAATAGAGAACCTTTTCTTTAATGTAAGGAGATGTACAGATTAATAACTTACTGAAATAAGTATTAATTCATTCTTATTAATTATTTTTTAATTTTGAGATGGAAGCAGATTAATGTAAAATATTAATTGGAATGGATTGTAGCTTACTGCTGATTGTAAGCTATAAGAGCAGGTTTTACTCAGCTTACAGCTTTCAGGCGCTGGAGATTGTACTGTTTTTTAACATTTCCAGTATGTTGTTTTATGTAATATGGAGAACCTATTTAATTTTTTTGGCTGGCAAGTAGGATACGCAAATGAAGTAGATGGGGATATGAAGTCCATTTTTCTGAAATCATGATTTTATCCTGACAGTTTTATATAATGCAATGGAAACAAACCACTGCAAGAGTTTAATGAGTGACTAGATATACATATATCATGAAGCACCACATTATTATTTTGTGTACTTTATAAGAATGGTACCTCTGGGAGTTTCAATGAGAGTAAAGCTTGGTTAGCCAGCCCTTTATTATCAGGCAATTTCAACAGACATTTAAAAGGGAACACTTGGAATAGCACCCAAAGGATACTAGATTGATGTTGGGATAGTTCTGAGGAGGTGCCCAGCCTGATATCAGGATGTGGTTTGGAAAGCTGCTGGGCTGACTTAAGTGAACTGGCATATTTGCTGAACTGGCACTTATCAGTTCTAGTGCTTGCCAGAAAATTAAGCTTTTATTGTTCTATGGCTATTTCACACTTGTGGTATAGCATTAACTTTCAAGGGCATTTATTTGGCAGAATGTGTAAAATATCTGTCTCGTTCCTGGATTTGACTCAGTCTGGAATCATTGTGATAATTGTACTGCTCTGAACAGGCCAATATTACTCAATATAGTTAGCTTTCCGGCTCATGGAAAATGATGATAAGGCAGTGCCTCTTCAGAAGGGTCTCCATGTTTGTTAGGTGGAAAGCTAGTACGTACAGATAAAGCTCACTTTTCTTTACTGATCTAACACACCCTGTATGCTGCCAATGAGGAAATTTCTCTGTGCCTCCATTTTGTGTCTACCAAGTTATCTGAAATATCTGTCCTTTATGTTGTGTACCTACCAGGTCTACCACAAAATGATTATATCCACTGAAAACTGCAGGTAGTTGCCTCTTGACCTTCTTTAGCAATCACAGGTGTAAATTTCATTATTTCCACTTGCTGTTACTATTGACTCTAATTAAGTCTATTTGGACTTACCAATTAATCAAAATCATTAAGTGTGTTAATAGATGGAAAGTGGGTAATGAACTTTTCTAGATACGGTTCAAGGTCAGGCTGCAATCTGGTGCAGTTTTTTTCTGTCGTTGCCACTATTAGGCATGTATGAGGTGCCCTCTAGTGGAAATCCAAAATGCCTTCAAAAGCATTTTTCATATCTACATTAAACACTACAGAGACACAACATCAGTACAAAGCCACTATTAGACAGCTTTATTTACTAATTAATACATCAGTGGTATTCTATGTTGTAATTTTGGTATTGATTTTTATTCTGTTTTGGAGCAGGAAATGCCAAAATTTAATGGTTATTACGTTACAATTATACTGTCAGTACTCTTAGGAGAATATCAACTTTCAGACTGAGTTTTGGTCAACTCTTCCCACAAGGTAATTGTGAATGAGGAAAGCCAAAAAGCCTGTTGGTTATTCTGAATAGAAGAACATCAGACATCCATATTACTATATCCAAATGGTGTGTAGCCTAATACTAGGTATATATTTAAAAATTGCTGGTGAACGCAACTGACGGAGGGTCTCGGCCTGAAACGTCGACTGTACCTCCTCCTATAGATGCTGCCTGGCCTGCTGCGTTCACCAGCAACTTTTATGTGTGTTGCTTGAAATTCCAGCATCTGCAGATTTGCTCGTGATTAGGTGTATATTGCTGCTTTGGTTTCCCATTACTGGAATCTATTCTATGTTATTCATTGCCTCCATGCCTGAAGAGCAACTTGGAAAGTGTACCTTATATAAGAAAATATAGAGAGTTAGCCACCCTGGCACAATTTGTGAAGTAAGTCTAAACTGTGTGATCAAAAGAGGTCACAGTGACTGTCATTCTTGAATTTCCAAGCTTCTGGATCAATAAGTGACTTCAACTATCAGTTTCTACAAATGGTAACATCAGAAAGCCACCAGAGCAAAAACCATTGATTGTAGCAGGCATATGGATTTGGAGGATTATCTACTTAGGACATTTGTGGGTAGGAGGGTTCATGGTGGCATTCATGAAGTTTAGACTGTCTCAGTAATGCAAAATCATTCTCATTACAACATAGGAATAGGTCATTCAACAGTCTATGCTGGCTCCCTGTAGTGCAAATCGCATGTCTCAATCCTCTTCTACTTTTGCTCACATGTTCAAAGTAAATTTATTATCAAAGTATGTATATATTATCATATCTTACTTTGACATTCATTTTCTTGCAGGCATCTACAGGGAAAATGAAATACAGTCAAATTTTATGAAAAAACTACATAAACTGACAAGCAACTAATGTGCAAAAGAAGGCAAACTGTGCAAATAAGAACTAATGCTGAGAACACGAGCTGTGAAGAGTCCCCGAAAGTGAGTCTGTAGGTCATAGAATCAGCCCAGAGTAGTGGTGAATAAAATTAGGTATGCTGGTTCAAGAGTGTGATTACTCTACAGCCGTCAGGCTTCTGAACCAACATGAGAAACCTTGTTGTCAGTTGTCATCCATGATTATTTTTTTACCACAGAAACCAATTAAACTGCTGGTACTTGGGAAAACCCAAGCACCAAACAAACCCTTACCATCGTGGGAAGGGCAAGCAAATTCCTCAGAGGACTTGAGATCAGGGTCAAACCTGGGTCGCTGGAGCTGTGAGACAGCAGTGCTAAATGCAGCACCACTATGCTGTGTAAATTCTGGTGCCCTCCCTACCATCAAGCACATCTACAAGGACTGCTGTCATAGGAAAGCAACATCCATCATCAAGAACCCCCCACCATCCAGGCCATGCTCTCTTCTCACTGCTGCCATCAGGAAGGAAGTACAGAAGCCCTACCACACTACAAGGTTCAGAAACAGTTGTCACTCCTCAGTAATCAAGGTTCTGAGCTGGAGTGGATAAGTTCACTCACCCCAACACTGAACTCACTTTCAAAGTCTTTACAACTCACGTTCTCAATATTCTTTATAACTTATTTATGTATGTATTATTATTATTTTGCTTTTCTTTTTGCATTTGCACATTGGTTATTTGCCTTTCTTTGCATGTAGTTTTTAGTCATAGTCATACTTTATTGATCCCGAGGGAAATTTGGTTTCATTACAGTTGCACCAACCAAGAATAGAGTATAGATATAGCAATATAAAACCATAAATAATTAAATAATAATATGTAAATTATGCCAGGAAATAAATCCAGGACCAGCCTATTGGCTCAGGGTGTCTGACCCTCCAAGGGAGGAGTTGTAAAGTTTGATGGCCACAGGCAGGAATGACCTCATTGATTCTATTGTATTTCTTTGTATTTACTGTGAATGCCTGCAAGAAAATGAATCTCAGGGCATGATGATGTGTATGTACTTTGATCATAAATTCACTTTGAAACTTCAAAAAGGTTCAGGGAGGTGAAGAACTTGAGACCTAGTGCCAGGCAAATAACTTCTTCCTCAATGTTAACAAGACAAAGGACGTAGCTCTTAAGGAAAATTCACAGCACTCACACCCCTTTTACATCAGTGACGCAGCAGTGGAAACTGCGAGCAGATTCGAACTCCTGGGAGTACACAAGATGCACAAACTTTCATGGCCCAAGAACACATTGCACAATCAGGAAAGCTCACCAAAACCTCAACTTTCTGAGGATGCTGAAGAGAGTTGGACTGTGCACATCTACTCTCATGTCATTCTACAGATGTGTAGTAGAGCTCAATAAACTGACTAGAAGGTCTGGCGCTGTTACAGGAGTCAACTGGACCAACTGGAGGCTGTGGTAGAACAAAGGACCCTACAGAAAACCCTAGCAATTCTGGACAATGTTTCTCACCCTCTGCATGCCATCTTGGCTGATCAGAGGAGCACTTTTAGTAATAGATTAAGACAACTGTGCTGTTCCAAAGAGCGCTATATGAGGTCATTCTTACCCTTGGCAATTAGGGTCTATAATGAGTGAATCTATAGCCAGGGAAGTGGTGACTCCCTCCTATTAGGTTGTGGTAACTTGTTTTTTATTCTTTCTACTCTTCTGCTCCCAGCTTAAAGAAGGCAAACGTAAAAGAGGCAGACAACAGAAGAGATTCAAAAACGTCTTAAACGCCAACATGAAGAAATGTAACATTGACATCAACAATTGGGAAAACCAATGCCAAGGACAGGAAACTCTGGCAAGCCATCATCCAAGAAGGAACAGCAACTTTCAAAGCCAACAGATGTGCAGAATTAGAAGAAAAGAGAAGGAAATGGAAAGAGAAGCAGCAACAACCAAAGCCCGATCTGCCATCTGGAGCTACCTGTCCTGAATGCGGAAGAACTTTCAAAGCCAAGATTGGACTCATAAGCTACTTGAGAGCCCATAAGTAGATCAACAGAATGAAGACCATCATCCTCGACCTCAAGAGATAGCCACGACGACGACGACTTCTTTTGTAATATTTATATCTGTGCACTTGTAATGCTATGTGACACTGTAATTTCCTTTGGGATCAATAAAATATCTGTCTAACTATCTAGAGAACATTCTATCAAGCTGCATCACTGCATGTTATGGAAACTGCACTGTGACCAACAGGAAGGCCTTACAACAGGTAGTCATCGCTGTCCAATGCATTACTGGCACCAGCCTACCTGCCAACTGGGGCATACAGTGCCTATAAAACGTATTCACCCCCTTTCATGCTTTATTGTTTTACAACATTGAATCACAATGGATATAATTTGGATTTTTGTGACACTGATCAAAAGAAAAAGACTCTTTAATATCAAAGTGAAAACAGATCTCTACAAAGTGATCTAAAATTAATTACAAATATAAAACACAAAATAATTGATTACATAATTATTCGCCCTCTTCAAATCAGTATTTAATACATGTACCTTTGCCTGGAGCAGGCAGTCCTCAAAGCAGTGACCATGCAAGAAGGGGATGATTGAGGGAGGCCACCAAGAGAACTATGTCAACTCTGGAGGAGTTACAAGCTTCAGTGGCTGAGATGGGAGAGACTGTGCATACAAATGTTGCCTGTGTGCTTCACCAGTCGCAATTTATGGGAGAGTAGCAAAGAGATAGCCACTGTTGAAAAAGATCCACATGAAATCTTGGGTAGAGTTTGCCAGAAGGTATGTGGGAAACTCCAAAGTCAGCTGGAAGGAGGTTTTATGGTCTGTTGAAACCAAAATTGAGTATTTTGAACATCAGACTAAACGTTATGTTTGGCTTAAGCCAAACACCACACATAATCAAAAACACGCTCTCCCTACTGTGAAGCATGGTGACAGCTGCATCATGCCATGGGGATGCACCACTGCAGCAAGCCGTGGGGATGCACCACTGCAGCAAGCCATGGGAATGCATCACTGCAGCAAGCCGTGGGGGTGCACCACTGCAGCAAGCCGTGGGGATGCACCACTGCAGCAAGCCGTGGGAATGCATCACTGCAGCAAGCCGTGGGGGTGCACCACTGCAGCCAGCCGTGGGGATGCATTACTGCAGCAAGCCGTGGGAATGCATCACTGCAGCAAGCCGTGGGGGGTGCACCACTGCAGCCAGCCGTGGGGATGCATCACTGCAGCAAGCCGTGGGGATGCACCACTGCAGCCAGCCGTAGGGGTGCATCGCTGCAGCAAGCCGTGGGGATGCATCACTGCAGCAAGCCGTGGGGATGCACCACTGCAGCCAGCCGTGGGGATGCATCACTGCAGCAAGCCGTGGGTATGCACCACTGTAGCAAGCCGTGGAAGGCTTGTGAATGTAGAGAGTAAAATGAATGCAGCAAAATATAGGGAAATTCTGGAGGAAAACCTGATACAGTCTGCAAGAGAACTGCAGCTTAGAAGAAGATTTGTTTACCAGCAAGGCAATGAGCCCAAGCATAAAGCCATAGCTGCAAGGAATGGCTTAAAAACAATGAAGTTAATGTCCTGGACTGGCCAAGTCAGAATCCAGACTTCAGTCCAATTTTGAATTTGTGGCTGGACTTGAAAAGGGCTGGTCATGCATGTTCCCCATGCAATCTTACAGAGCTTGAGCAATTTTGAAAAGAAGATTGAGGAAAAATTACAGTGTCCAGATGTGCAAAGCTGATAGAGACCTATCCACACAGACTCAAAGCTGCAATTGCTGCCAAAGGTGTATCTACTAAATACTAGCTTGAAGGGAGTGAGTAATTATGCAATCAATTATTGTTTTTTAATAATTGTAATAAATTTAGACCAATCTGTGGAAATCCATTTTCACTTTGACATGAAAGAGCCTTCTCTGTTGATCAGTGCCAAAAAAGCCAAACAAAATCCACTGTGATTCAATGTTGTAAAACAATAAAACATGAAAACTTCTCAAAAGGGGTGAATACTTTTTATAGGCACTGTTTATATGGAAAGGTGCTGGAAATAGGCAAGTAACATCATGGATGATCCCACCTACCCAGCTCATGGATAGTTTGTCCTACTCCCATCAGGGAGGAGGCTATATCGTATCCATGCAAAGACCACTGCACTCAAAATTAGTTATTTCCCCAAAAAGTAACACATCTATCCACTAGCCACCAATACTTTATCATTTCCTGTCTGTCACCTTATATACAGACACTTATGTGCCTAGCGTCACTTGATGGACATACTGTCTATGTATATAAGCTAAATATAAGCTATGTGTATAAGCTATGTAATGTATTTATATTTAATGTTTTTTATAATCATTATGTTCTTATTGTGTTTATTTTCTTTACTGCATTGGATTTAGCATAACAATTATTTCATCTCCTTTACATTTGTGTACTGGAAATTTCTTGTAATGCCCTGGTTAAGATTTTTTACTGCTCTGCTGTAGGTATTTCATTTTAGCAGTTCTGTAAGAACAATCTGTTCTGTCTTCAGCCTGTTTGGGTCTGATCTGAGGTAAAAGGCTTTATGTTCAACTTCGGAATATGGTGTCAGCCAATCAGGATGGTGGATTTTGGAGAAGGTTCTAGAGAACGCCGGGTGGAGAGGTTTTGTGAGGGACACTAGTGTGGGTCAAGTTCTTTTTTGGCAGGAGCTGGGAGAAGACAGGAGGGAAGATGGCTGAGGATGCCATCCCTGTTGCACAAGGTGCTTTGTGCAGATGAATGAGAGACCCATGGGAGACCCGTTTGTTCGAGATGGAGTTTGAGAGACACTTGGAAAGTGGTGTGTGCTTTCATGCAGGCTGAGGGTCCAGCGCGTGAGTGCAGACAAGTTCAAGATGAGCTCCAACTTAGGTGCACATTTGACTGTTTAATTATGATGGGCCCTTTTTGTTTTTTTTCTTTCTTTTCTTCGGTAACTCTTTGGTTGAGTTAATGTTCATAAATATGCTGTCTTTATAATTGTATGCAGTGTACGGTCTGTAATTTCTTGCTGGTGGGTGATTGCAGGGGGGCAGTAAATCACACAGCATTACACAAACCAGGGTTTGGGTGGGGGAGACGTCACAACCTCACGGGTTTGGCAGGACCACGGTCATATATACCCTAGACGTACGGAGCCTAAGGAAGGTGGGTTTCTCACCGCGGAGTCCAGTGGCTATTAGCAAGGGGCTAACGAGCTCCGTTTTCAGAGATACCCAGTAAAAATGGGTTTCATTCTTATTTGAGTCCAGACTTCTCTTAAATATTGCAATCATATCTGCATCTACCACTTCTGCTGGAATCTCACTCTTCACTCACACTATCCTCTGAGTGAAGAAGTTTCCCCTCGGGTTCAGAATCAGAATTAGGTTTAATATCACCAGCATCTGTCACAAAATTTGTTGCTATGCAGCAGCAGTACATTCCAATATATCATAAAAAAGACTGTAAATTACATGTAAATTGCAGTTAGTATACATATATGGCATTAACACACACACACACAAACACACACACACACACACACACACACACACGTATGTTAAATTTAGTGCAAAATGAGAAAATAAAAGTATTGAGGTAGTGTTCATGGGTTCAATATCTATTCAGAAATCTGATGGCTTAGGGGAAGAAGCTGTTTCTGAATCATTGAGTGTGTGCCTTCAGGCTCCAGGACATTTACAAAGACAGCTGTGTTAAAAGGGCCCAAAGAATCATTGGGGACCCGAGTCACCTCAATTACAATCTATTCCAGCTGCTGCCATCTGGGAAACAGTACCGTAGCATAAAAACTAGGACCGACAGGCTCTGGGACAGCTTCTTTCATCAAAGGTTCAAAGGTACAATTTAATGTCAGAGAAATATACATCCTGAAATGCTCTTTCTTCACAACCATCCACGAAAACAGAGGAGTGCCCCAAAGAATGAACGACAGTTAAACGTTAGAAGCCCAAAGTCCTTCACCCGCCCCCAGCTCCCATTCCTGGGCAAGCGACATCAAGCAACGATCCCCTCCCCATCCCCGAGCTACCGAGCACTCAAGCATGAGCAAAGCAATAGCAAAGACACAGACTTGCAGTTACCCCAAGGAATTCACGTTTCACCCGGTATATGACAGACCACAGTTTCTCTCTCTCCCTAATAAGGAAGAAGGAGGTGTCTCCGTTTTTCCAGTGAGCGGGGAGACACAACAAACAAATCGTTGGTTTACGATGTTAGAAGTCCATTAACTCGCTTTTTTGAGCTCTGTGCCAGAGGATCTCAAAGATCCCGGGTCTCCAGGCACACAGCCGTAGATATTTCGACTTCCCGACGACACACGGGTCTCCTGCCATGACACCAACTTTCGATCTGCCTGTCTCCAGAGCTCAGAGATCCTAGGCTTCCAAATCCAAACTGGGCTCTTAGGCCAAGTCCTTGGCGTGCGAAACAACAATAGCCAGTTGTAAAACCCCGAGAATAGGTCCCATTCCTGCAAAGAACAGAAGTCAGCATGTAACTCTAGGTCAGGGTCTTCAAAAGAACCCTGAAAGAGAAAAATAAAGATATTAAAGATGGAAATAGAGGTGTTTCTGAAGATGCAAGCAAAGGGGTCGCTGTTTAGTGCCATCATTACTCCATTTCGCCTCTTCCAGGCCATCAGGCTGATTAACTCACACTGTTTTGAGTGTATTTCTATGTTACATAACTGTTCTATTTATTATAAATTATTATGAATTTCTGTGATTGCACATTGCACATTTAGACAGAGACGTAACATAAAGATTTTTACTCCTCATGTATGTAAAGGATGTAAGAAATAAAGTCAATTCAATTCAATTCCTGCACCTCCTTCCTGATGGTAGCAATGAGAAGAGGGCATGTTCTGGGTGATGGGGGTTCTTAATGATGGATGCTGCTTCTTCAGGCATTGTTCCTGAAGATGCCCTGGATGCTGGGGAGGCTAGTGTCCATGATGGAGCTGACTGAGTTCACAACTCTCTGCAGCTTATTTTCTTAAATATTTCACATTTCATGCTTAACCTATGACCTCTAGTTCTAGTCTTACCCAACCTTTGTGGGAAAAACCTGCTTGCATTTACCCTATCCATATCCCTCATAATTCTGTATACCTCTACCAAATCTCCCCTCATTCTCCTACACTCCAGGGAATGAAGTACTAACCTGTTCAATCTTTCCCTATAACTCAGGTCCTCAAGTCTTGGCAACATCCTTATAAATTTTCTCTGTACTCTTTCAATCTTATTGCTATCTTTCCTGTAGGTAGATGACCAGAACTGCAGACAATACTCCAAATTTGCCTCACCAACATCTCACACATCTTCAAAATGATATCCCCTCTCCTCTACACGGCACTTTGAAAGTTCAAAGTACATTCATTATCAAAGTATGGATACTATAGACAACCCTGAGATTTGTCTTCTTACAGGCAACCACAAAACAAAGAACTCATTAAGTAAAGACGGTCAAACACCAACTGTACAAAACAAGTACAAATTGTGCAAACAATAGAAAGTAAACAGATAATACTCAGACCCAAAGTTCACGAAAATGAGTCCACAGCCATGTGACTCCAGTTCATCATTGCAGCCAGTCCAGGAGCCTGTTAGTTGCAAGCCGCAGCCTCAGTTCAGCGCAGTTACCAGTAGAACCTTGCGAGCAGCGAGCTGAACACAGGCCCATTCCTCACCTCTGGCCCTGACACCCCAACCTGTTCAATCTGGCCTGGTGCTTAAATCGACCAAGCACCGGCTCGTTTCGCACTCTTGCACCCAGGCCCTGCCGGTTCATTTCGGCTCCACTTTCGCTCCAGCAATGGCCAAACATCCTCACTCTCAGGCCCGAGCTCCACTGCCTCGATTTGGCACGTAACTTTTACACTTTATCCTTGTCCGTGAGACTTATCGAATCTGTTTCCTCAGTTACAACACTCAGAGAGAATATAAGCTGTTGCTGAATGTGGCCTCGTTGTGAAAGTAGAGGAGGCTATGGACTGACATGTCTGAATGGGATTGGGAAGTGGAATTAAAATGGGTGGCCACTGGGAAATCCCGCTTTTTCTGGCGGATGGAGTGTAGGTGCTCAGCGAAACGGACTCCCAATCTATGTTGGGTCTCACTGATATATAGGAGGCCACACCGGGAGTACCAGACACAGTATATGACCCCAACAGAATCACAGGTTAAGTGACGCCTCACCTTGAAGGAATGTTTGGTGCCCTGAATGGTAATGAGGGAGGAGGTGTAAGGACAGGTGTAGCACTTGTTCCTCTTGCAAGTGTAAGTGCCAGATGGGAGATCAGTGGGAAGAGATGAATGGAGAATGGAGTCTCCTAGGGAGCGATCCCTGCGGAAAGCTGAAAATGTGGGAGGGAAGGGGAATGTGCCTGGTGGTCGGATTCCACTGAAGATGGTGGAAGTTATCGAGAATTATGTACTGGACATAGAGGCTGGTGGTGTGGTAGGTGGGGGCAAGAGGAACCCCATCCCTGGTGGGGTGGTGGGAGGATAGGGTGAGATCAGACACGCGTGAAATGAAAAAGATGCAGTTGAGGGCAGCGTCGATGGTGGAGGAAGGAAAGCCCCTTTCTTTGAAGAAAGAGGACATCTTCATTCTGGAATGAAAAGCCTCATTCTGAGAGCAGATGCAGCAGAGACGGAGGAATTGAGAGAAGGGGATGGCGTTTTTACAAGTACCAGGGTGGGAAGACGTGTAGTTCAGGTAGCTGTGAGAGTTCGTGGGTTTATAATAGACATCAGTTGATAAGTTGTCACCAGAAATAGAGACAGAGAGATTGAGAAAGGGCCGAGAGGTTTTGGAAATGGACCAGGTAAATTTGAGGGCAGGGTGTAAGTTGGAGGCAAAGCTGATGAAGTTGAGAGCTCCGCGTGGGTGCAGGAAGCAGCACCAATGCAGCCATTGATGTAGTGTAGGAAGATTGGAGAGTGACACTAGTGTAGGCTTAGAAAAGAGCCTGTTCCACATAGCCGACAAAAAGACAGGCTTAGGTGGGATCCATGTGAGTGTCTATGGCTACACCTTACATTTGAAGGAAGTGGGAGGAGCCAAAGGAGAAACTATTGAGAGTGAAGACAAGTTCCGCCAGGTGGAGGAGAGCGGTGGCAGTGGGGAACTGGTTGGGTCTGGTGTCCAGAAAGAAACAGAGAGTTTTGAGGCCTTCCTAGTGAGGGATAGAGGTATATAGGGACTGGACATCCATAGTGAAAATAAGATGCTTGGAGCCAGGGAAATGAAAAGATCAAGCAATCCCTAATCAAGCCCTGTCTATATGCAGTATATACTTTTACACCCAGTGGCCACTTTTATTAGGTATTTCCTGTCCCTAATAAAGTGGCCACTAGTTGTATGTTCATGGTGTAACCCATCTATTTCAACTTCGGCATGTGTGTTCACAGATGCTCTTCTGCACACCACTGTTGTAATGTGTGGTTATTGGAGTCCCTGTCAGATTGAACCAGTCTGGCCATTCTCCTATGAGGTCTCATTAAGAAGGCATTTTCACCCACAGAACTGCTACTCAGTAGAAGTTTTCACACCATCCTCTGTGTACTCTAGAGATTGTTCTTCATGAAAATCCTAGGAGATCAGCAGTCTATGAGATACTCAAACTATTCCGTCTGGCACCAACAATCATTCCATAGTTAAAGTCATTTAGATCACATTTTTCCCCATTCTGATAACTTGGTCTGAACAACAGATGAACCTCTTGACCAAGCCTACATGAATTGATGCACTGAGTTGCTGCCACATGATTGGCTGATTAGAATAATGAGCAGCTATACAGGTGTACCTAATAAAGTGGCCACTCTGTGTTTTTCCATTTCCTTCCAGTATCTTCCAATAATTTACCCACTACTGATGTGATGCTCGCTGTCCTATAAATCCCCAGTTTATTCTTAGAGCCTTTCTTGAACAATGGAACAGCATTAGCTCTTCTCCAGTCCTCTGGCGTCTCAACCACAGCTGTGGATGCTATGAGTACCTCTACCAGGACCCCTACAACTTCTGCACTGGTCTCCCACAAGGCCTGAAGTAACACCTTGTCAAGTCCTGGGAATTTATCCACCCTAATTTGCCTCCAGACAGCAAGTACTTCATCCTATGTAATCTGTAAACACTGTTGTCCTGCTTTGCCTCAGTTCAATACCCTGTCCATCTCCTGAGTAAACACAGATGAAAAATTTCCACTTAAGATCTTCCCCCATCTCTTTCAGCTCTAACCATGCTGATCTTTAAGTGGACTAATTTTGTGTCTTAGAACATGGAACATAGAACATAGAATAGTACAGCACATTACAGGCCCTTCGGCCCACAATGTTGTGCCGACCCTCAAACCCTGCCTCCCATATAACCCCCCACCTTAAATTCCTCTATATACCTGTCTAGTAGTCTCTTAAACTTCACGAGTGTATCTGCTTCCACCACTGACTCAGGCAGTGCATTCCACGCACCAACCACTCTCTGAGTAAAAAACCTTCCTCTAATATCCCCCTTGAACTTCCCACCCCTTACCTTAAAGCCATGTCCTCTTGTACTGAGCAGTGGTGCCCTGGGGAAGAGGCGTTGGCTGTCCACTCTATCTATTCCTCTTATTATCCTGTACACCTCTATCATGTCTCCTCTCATCCTCCTTCTCTCCAAAGAATAAAGCCCAAGCTCCCTTAATCTATGATCATAATGTATACTTTCTAAACCAGGCAGCATCCTGGTAAATCTCCTCTGTACCTTTTCCAATGCTTCCACATCCTTCCTATAGTGAGGCAACCAGAACTGAACACAGTACTTCAAGTGTGGCCTAACCAGAGTTTTATAGAGCTGCATCATTACATCGCAACTCTTAGACTCTATCCCTCGACTTATGAAAGCTAACATCCCATAAGCTTTCTTAACTACCCTATCTACCTGTGAGGCAACTTTCATGGATCTGTAGACATGTATCCCCTCTGCTCCTCCACACTACCAAGTATCCTGCCATTTACTTTGTACTCTGCCTTGGAGTTTGTCCTTCCAAAGTGTACCACCACACACTTCTCCGGGTTGAGCTCCATCTGCCACTTGTCAGCCCACTTCTGCATCCTATCAATGTCTCTCTGCAATCTTTGACAATCCTCTACACTATCTACAACACCCCCAAACTTTGTGTCATCTGCAAACTTGCCAACCCACCCCTCTACCCCCACACCCAGGTCGTTAATAAAAATCATGAAAAGTAGAGGACCCAGAACAGATCCTTGTGGGACACCACTAGTCACAATCCTCCAATCCAAATGTACTCCCTCCACCACCACCCTCTGCCTTCTGCAGGCAAGCCAATTCTGAATCCACCTGGCCAAACTTCCCTGGATCCCATGCCTTCTGACTTTCTGAATAAGCCTATCGTGTGAAACCTTGTCAAATGCCTTACTAAAATCCATATAAGATCACATCCACTGCACTACCCTCATGTATATGCCTGGTCACCTCCTCAAAGAACTCTATCAGGCTTGTTAGACACAATCTGCCCTTCACAAAGCCATGCTGACTGTCCCTGATCAGACCATGATTCTCTAAATGCCTATAGATCCTATCTCTAAGAATCTTTTCCAACAGCTTTCCCACCACAGACGTAAGGCTCACTGGTCTACAATTACCCGGACTATCCCTACTACCTTTTTTGAACAAGGGAACAACATTCGCCTCCCTCCAATCCTCCGGTACCATTCCCGTGGACAACGAGGACATAAAGATCCTAGCCAGAGGCTCAGCAATCTCTTCTCTCGCCTCGTGGAGCAGCCTGGGGAATATTCCGTCAGGCCCCGGGGACTTATCTGTCCTAATGTATTTTAACAACTCCAACACCTCCTCTCTCCCTTAATATCAACATCAACCTCACTCATATTGTCCTCACCATCATCAAGTTCCCTCTCATTGGTGAATACCGAAGAGAAGTATTCATTGAGGACCTCGCTCACTTCCACAGCCTCCAGGCACATCTTCCCACCTTTATCTCTAATCGGTCCTACCTTCACTCCTGTCATCCTTTTGTTCTTCACATAATTGAAGAATGTCTTATGATCCGTTTGTTCTTTGTATTATGTAGGAGCCCTTGGGATTCTTCTTCTCCTCTGCCAGCACAACATCAGCACTTCTTCTGGCTTTCCTGATTTTCCTCTCGCATTTCTTATATTTCTTAAGTGCCTCATTTCCTCTTTGCTCCCTATATCTGCTATGCACCTCCTTCATTTAAAACAGGGCTTCCATATCCCTCGAAAACCAAGGTTCCTTAAACCTGTTACCCTTGCCTTTTATTCTAGCAGGATCATAGAAACTCCATACTCTCGAAAGTTCACTTTTGAAGGCTTCTCACTTGCCAAGTATTGCTTTTCCAGAAAACAACCTATCCCAATCGATGCCTGCCAGATCCTTTCTGATGCCTTTCTCCAATTTAGAATCTCAGCCTGAAGTCCAGTTCTATTCTCCAAAATAATCTTGAAACTAATGGAATCATTATGACTAGATCCGAAGTGTTCCCCTACACACACTTCTGTCACCTGCCCTGTGTTGTTCTCCAGTAGGAGATCCAGTATTCAGTGTCTCTAGTTGAGACCTCTATGTATTGATTAAGGAAACTCTCTTGAACAGATTTGACAAACTCTTATCTCATCCAGTCCTTTTACAGTCCTGATCAATATGTAGAAAGTTCAAATCATCCACAATCACAACGTTACTTTTCTTGCAATGGACTGCTATCCCTCTACAGACATGTTCCTCTAAATTCCCGAGTATTGGGTGGTCTATAATATCCCCTTAATGTGGTCATCCCATTCTAATTTTTCAGTTCCATCCATAGAGCTTCAATAGATGATCCCTCCAATCTATCCTGTCTGAGCACCGCTGTGACATTTTCCCTGACTAGTAATACCACCTCTTCCCCCTTTAATACTGCATCCTCTATCATGTCCAAAACAACAGAACCCAGAACATTCAATCCCACTCCTCCTGCAACCAAGTCTCACTAATAACTATAATGTCATAATTTCATGTACAGATTCAAGGCTCTAAGCTTACCTACAATACTCCTTGCACTGAAGTAAACACACTCTGTTTCTCATTCCCCTGCAACTCTAGTTTAAATCTCACGGAGCAACACTAGCAAGCCTTTCTGCAAGAATACTAGTCCCTCTCCAGTTCACGTGCAAACTGTCCCTTCTGTGCAGGTCCCACCTTCACTAGAAGAAAGCCCAGTGATCCAACACTCCGTCCAGTATCATCTCCTTAGCCACATGTTAAACTGTATTACCTTCTTATTTCCGGCCTCACTAGCACTTGGCGCTGCTGAGTTCACATCCATGGTGGTCCTGTGGTCCTGTCCTTTAACTTAGCACTTAACTACCTGACTTCGCTTCAATCTTCCTGTCTTTGTCATTGATACCAACATGGACCATGACCAACAGCTGCTCACCTTCCCCCTTACGAATACTGTGGTCTGGATCTGAGATGCCATTTGGTTTTGGTATTCAATACCCATGGACATATGACAAAAATGATCTTTATGAGCTGGATCTAACATAAACTCTGATGGGTTTCATCAATAGTTGCTTCAATGAACAGTATCCAGAGTAAAATCTTGATGCCAGCTGACCAGGGTAGCCAAACATGTTCCAGTAAATTATAAATTTTTAGTCAGAGGGTCGTGGACTTTTGGAATTCATTGCCACCCAACCAAAACTTTTCCATGGAGGGCTTCCAGACCGTTCGCGCTGACCGGAAGTGCACTGAGAGCGGTAAGCATAAAGGAGCTGGGGGCTTACTGTTCTGGTTAACAACGGATGGTGCAATCCTGGTCATATTACAATTGAGGAACGTGTTTGTAGCCCGGATATTGAACTTTTTGCTGTTGGACTTCGGCCATATTCCACCGAGATACAACGCTGGGTGGCACGGGAGGTTGTTCCTGCCTGTGGCCATCGAACTTTGCAGCTCCCCCCATGGAGGGTCAGACACCCTGAGCCAATAGGCTGGTCCTGGACTTATTTCCATCTGGCATAGTTTGCATATTGTTGCTTGATTGTTTGTGGTTTTTGTATTTCTATATTTATGCTCTATTCTTGGTTGGTGCAGCTGTAATGAAACTCAATTTCCCTCGGGATCAATAAAGTATGTCTATGTCTATCTACATACAGCTGTGGGGGCCCGATCATTGAGGGTGTTTAAGGAGGAGACTGATAGGTATCTAATTAGTCAGGATATCAAGGGATATGGGGAAAAAGCCGGAAATTGGGACTAGATGAGAGAATAGTTTAGCTCATGGTGGAGTGGTAGAGCAGACTCGATGGGCCGAATGACCTACTTCTGCTCCTTTGTCTTGTGATCTTGTGATTAACTGTTGCCTTGGAGGTTATGGACTATAAAAATATGCTGATTGAATTATCGCTTCATTTCTTTGAAAATAATTTGATACTCTAAGCAGCTAAGCAATTGTGATGAGTCTGTGTTTGGAAGGTGATAGGGAAAGGCTTTTCATGAAGCCAGGTCCTGCTGCTGACACTGGACCAGCCGGATCATTGGCACACTGGTGCAGCCAATCGAGGCATCGCCTCACTAAAGCAGATACTTGTGTTCAATCCTGATCTCGAGTACAGTCTGTATAGTGTTTGAACCTTGTCCATGTAGTCAATTGGCTTTCCTCTTGGATGTTCTGGATCCCTCCTAATTGCCAAAAATTTGTGGGTTAGTAAATTAATTGGCCACTGTAAGTTGCCAGTAGTTTGTAGGTTAGTTGTAGAATCTGAGGAAGTCAAAGAGAATATGTGGTGGGGGGGGGGAGGATTTTTGTAAAAATAGAATGAATGTAGGATTAGTGTAGAATGGGTAGTTGACACTTACTGCAGATGTAGTGGGCTAAAGACCTGCTTCTATGTTTTATCTCCTGAAGACTTCAAGAAGCAGAAAGATCAATCATCTGGTTTTGTTAAGGATCATGAACATAAGTGAGATTATTTGTTTCAACAATTTGTACAACCATCTACACAGTTAATGCTCTGTGCTGATCACAAGAATAACAAGACTTAATGGCAGACTCTGCACTGCCAGAGCATACTGACTGATGTGTTACTGAGGTCCAGCATTGAGTCCTGAGGAGCACTTTCTTGGAGTGAGGAGCAAAATATGAGACTCAAGCGATGCAGGTCTCAAGCACAATTTGAATCCTAGACAAAGTATTCAAACCAGGTTATCAAAACACTAAATCTCATTCGTGCAAAGAATCAAGCTCTTAAATATTGGAAACCATTGGATGCCCTCCAGGAAATATGGTATCTCCCATCCTATTATATAATACATTTGGGAACATAGCAGTGGCTACATTATTCCATATGGTAGTACTATCAACAGTACCTATAATCTTAGAACTATATATAGAATTGGGCATAAAGTTACATCGTTATATAACTACCGGAGAATGCCGGTCTTTTATTGAAGTAATTGTGCATTACTATATAGGAGGAATTGGCTGCCAGCAATTCATAAGGTAGTCTGTAACCATTCAAATGTCTTACCATGTGCTCTTGCCAGAGCTTTGGGCATACCTTGAAGCTGGTACAAATTCCCTTAATGCTGCTCAAGTTTGAGCACCTTCAACTCGAATTCTGCAACAGATAACTGCCCACGATACTTCTCTCATCAGCCTGTGGTTTGCCGAGTCCTATCGACCTGCATTGTGACCTCCATTGTGAGCTGGTTGCAAGGAGAAATCCATGCAGGAGTAATCAGAGCAAGCACCACTGATGATGATTAATGCTACAGTGTGAAATCATTGCACTTTTAAGCCATTTTCCTCCTAGTTTTACTGCATGCACCATTTTACCCTAGGATCACTCACGAGGAGTTGTGAAAGGAGGCACCCCACCTCCACCTAAGCAGTTGCTTGTAATTGTATAAACTATGGAGAAAACAACTTTGTAATACGTCTCTGGTCTCTCAGAAGTACATGCATTGATTAAAGGGTAAAGGTGATATGGACAATTGTGCCCTATAAAAATCCATTCTTCCAAAGCTAACTCTTTTGCTCTTTCTGGGTAATTCTTTGGAGTAGACATGTTAATTGCAATTAGTAAAAGTTTTTTAAATTATCAATCAAAGGAAATTTACAAGTAAGAATATCATCATGTGTTTGCACTTTATGGGAGCTTTTCAACTTGAAGGCTGAGGCAGCTAGTTTTATGCAGTGTTCGAAGTTCCCACACCATGTGGTTGTATCCGTGCTAAGATCTGGCTGCACCTTTCAGTTTTAAAGCAGCAGGTAGTCATGATAAATGAATACAAACTGAACTGGTGCTGGATAAGCCATCTGGCATCTACATTATCTGAATACTGTAAAGCAGAATTGATGTGTGATCTTGCCTCCAGGGGAACTAGCATTCCGTCTCCATCCTTGTGAGCAATCCCTCCTTCCTTATAATACTCCGGTATCCTTAACCTCTCCAGGTGAAGTACCTTATCGACATTCATTGTACCATAGTTTGAACTGGAGTTTAATGGTGTCACAATATAAGTTACAGGAGCTTTAGGTCCCATACCACTAGGATCAATTATCAATTAGCGTCAAGTTCAGAATGTACTATCCTCACTGGGTGATTAGAAAAATAAATGCAAATATTCATCGGTCAATTTGTGTGATGATGACTGTTTATTTATAAAAGAAACTTAGAAAACATGGGTCAGGCCATACCAAGAACATTGAAAATAATTTGGGTTACTTTGGGAAGAATGGGATGTCCCAAGAGAGGAAGAGAAAATAATTACTAGAATGATTCCAGGAAGGGTAAATTGAAATTACAAGGAAAGACCAGTAAAAGCTTGGATAATAGTTCTTGGAGCAGCAAATTTTGAGAGATATGTTAGAGGTGTACAAAATGATGAATGGTTTAGATTAAACAAATAGAGAGAAAAGGTTCCCATGACAGAAGAGCCAAAGACAACACTATACAAGATTAAAGTAATCTGCAAATGACATGAGATTGAACTGTTTTTACCCAGCAATTAATTATAATCTAAAGTCTGCTGTATCAATCATCTGATAGTCCAGGCTTAATTATGTCTCTGAAATATGTTAAGGTAAGCAAAAATGTACGGATAAAGCAGGAAAATAGGGCGAATGGGACTGTTCTACAAAGAACCAGCACTTGATGGGGTTAAATCAGCTCTCTTGCAATTTATAAATTGCTTTATAAATGTTGGGGAAGCACTAGTATAGTTGAAATATCTCATGACAGATACTCAACCCGTGACCATAAAGCCACATTATTAATGTAGCTGTTCCATGGTCAATAGTAAGCACCAGAATATCGATAGCAGGTGAATTAGTGTTGGCAATGCCACAGAATATTGGGGATAGAGTGGTTAAACTCAAGTTAGAGATGGTCATTTTTGACTGGCATCTCTGTGGTATTAGTGTTACTTGTCAATTATTGGCCCGTTGCTAAATTTTTTCAGGTTTCTGTCCTTGCAGAGATGGACCGCTTATTTTGCTCAAGAGCTGCAAATGAAATTGAGCACTGTGTAGACATCCAAACTTCTGCTCTCATGATGGAAAGAAGGAGCAGAAATTGATGGTACCTATGACATTATCCCAAGCAACTCTTGCAGTGATGAGCTGAGGCTGGGGAGTGGGGAGTTAATTTCAGGACCACATTATCTTGCTTTGTAGTTTTCCCTTGGTGCCTATTGACTTCAGCTTTACTGGAGTGTATTGATCCCACACTTGATTAAAAGCTGTCTCAACATCAAGGGAGTTCAGCCTCACCTCATCTCTGGAATTCAGTTCTTTGCAATGTGGTGGGGTCTGTAAATGAGTGGTCCGTGTGAAATCCAAATTCCACAATGGCAAGCTGCTTTTGACACTGTTGACAACAGCTTGGTAATGATTGAGTGTAGACTGGTTGGACAATAATTTGACAGATTGAACCAGCTGGCAGAACCCAAATCACTACAGTATAGCAACTTAATGGTGAGGCCTGCTGAATTTAAAAGGAAAAAAATATTTATGTTATATATATTTAGTAAGATACAAAGTACAAAGTAAATTTATTATCTAAGTACGTATACAGTATGTCACCATATACAACCCTGAGATTCACTTTCTCATGGACGTGTTCAGTAAATATTCAGAACATGAGATGAAGAGTCCTTGAAAGTGAGTCCATGGTTTGTGGGAACAGTTCAATGATGAGGTGAGTGAAGTTAAGTGAAATCAAGTGGAATTATCTCCACTGGTCCAAGAGCCTGATGGATGAGGGATAAGAACTGTTCATGAGCCTGGTGGAGTGGGTCATTGGTGGTGAATGCTGCTTTCCTGCGACAGCGCTCCATGCAGATGTGCTCAGTGGTGGGGTGGGCTTTACCTGTGATGGACTGGGCCAATTCCACTACTTTTGGTAGGATTTTCCTTTCAAGGTCGTTGTTGTTTGCACAACAGGCCATGATGCAACTAGTCAATATACTCTCCACCACGCATCTTTAGAAATTTGTCAAAGTTTTAGATATAATGCCAAATCTCCACAAACTTTTAAGGAAGTAGAGGCACTGCTGTGTTTTCTTCATAATTTTGCCGATGTTTTAGGCCCAGGACAGATCCTTTGAAATAATAACAACAAAGAATTTGAAGTAGCTAACCCTCTCCTCCCCTGAAGCCCTGATGAGGACTAGCTCACGGACCTCTGGTTCCCTCCTCCTGAAGCCAATAATCAGTTCTTTGCTGACATTGAGTGAGAGGTTGTTGTGGCACCACTCAGCCAGATTTTCAATCTTGCTGCTGTATGCTGATTCATCACCACCTTTGATTTGGCCAACAGCAGCGGCGTCATGAGCAAACTCAAATATGACATTGGAGCTGTGCTTAGCCTCACAGTAATCAGTATAAAGTGGGTAGAGCAGGGGCTAAGCACACAGCCTTGCAGTGTACCTGTGCTGATGGAGACAGAGGATGAGATGTTGTTGCTGCTTCAGACTGACTGGGGCCTGCAAATGAGGAAATCGAGGATCCATTTGCACAAGGAGGTATCAAGGCAAAGGTTATGAAGCCTATTGATCCATTTTGAGGGGATAATAGCAATAAATGCCGAGCTGTAGTCAATAAAGAAAATCCTGTTTTATGCAATTTTGTTGTCCTGATGTTCCAGGTTTTAGTGAAGAGCCAACAGAATAGCATCTGCTGTAGACCTATTGTGTCAGCAGGCAGACTGGAGCAGGTCCAAGTTCTTCTCAGGCAGGGGTTGACATGTTTCATCACCAACTTCTCAAAGCATTTCGTCACAGTGAATGTAGGTGCTACAGGTTGATAGCCACTCAAGCAGCTTACCAGGCTCCGGTATAACTGAAGCTTGCTTGAAGAATTTAGGTACCTCAGACCACTGAAGTGAGAGGTTAAAGGTCTCAGTTAATATTCCAGGCAGTTGATCAGGATCAGCACAGCTCTTTAGTACTCAGCCAGGTACCCCGTCTGGGCTGGTTGCATTCCGTGGGTTCATCCTCCTGAATGATGTTCTCCCGTCGGTCTCAGAGACTGAAATCACAGGGTTATTGGGTGCTAAAGTCTCAACAATCAGAATCAGAATCAGGTTTATTATCACCGGCATGTGGCTTGAACAAAATAGCTCATTTAAGTGGCATTTTTAAACCGTGTTGTATGTGTTCTCAAGGGCAGATGATAAAATGGCCAACATAGGACCTGGGTGAGAGATGTCACTGCATCCTAATCTAATCGTGTGCCATTTTCTGCCACATTTATTTATGCTTTCTCTAGCATTTAGATCTGGATGAGCCAAAACGCTCTCCAACTAATTATCTGCAAAGAAAGAGAACAGTAGAAACATTTTTATTAAGTTAATAGGAGGTGTAAAATGTATTAATCAGGGTTAGGACTGAAGCAGGAATCTTAATAGCACTCAGGTAGCCGAAGAAAAATCAAATAAAGCAACACAAGAGGAAGGTCAATTTATTGGATTGGGACTCCTGCTCGTGTGGGTGTAAATATCAATATGGGCCGGTGGAACCAAACGCTTCTTTCCTTGCTATAATTTCAGCTTTTTTTGCCTTTTGCCACTTAAAATGTATGACATGTTGATCTACTTTTATAAATAGTTTGACTTCATTTTCTCAAGCTTCAATAATAGGGAAAAAGTTAATATTACTTTCTTTAGTATAGAGAGTATATGTAGATTTGTTGAAGTAGGGATGAACTCCCTATATGACATAATAATTATTACATTTTTCTGAATAGTAGAGATATTTGTAAACTTAACAGCTGGCTAAGCGAAGGACTTATCCTATCCCTGCCCTCTTTTCATTCCTACCCCCAGCGTGGTGGGATTTATGTGCACAAGGCTCCCCTATCACATAGACCATATCTAGAATATAAGGTTAGCATCTTGCAGGAAGTTGACATGGGGGCATTGATGAAAGGTCTGCATATATCAATGGTGAACACAGGCAGCTCACTGCTGGCAGGAAGCTCGGGACCAACAATTTGCTGTGATTTTTGATGTTAACTAGAACAGTGCAACAGAGGAATAGACACCAAGGCTCACAAAGTTTGTGCCAAACATAAAACAATTTAAAAGAATCCTATCTGCCTACACATGGTCTATAATGCCTCACCCCCAACTTCTTTCTGTTTATGTGCCTGTCTCAATGCCTCAAACATTGCTGTCCACCACATTTCCTGATAGCACATTCCAGGATCTGTCACTATCTGTGAAAAACAAAAACTTGCCTTGCCAATCTCCTTTAAACATTTCCTCTTACCTTAAATCTGTGCCCTCTAGTATTTAATATATCTAACTTGTAGAAAAAGACTCTGACTACCTTCCCTATCTATGACTTTATATACTTCTATCCCATTGTCCCTTTGCATCTGCCTTCCAGAGAAAATAATCCCAGCTCACCCAACCTCTCTTTATAACCAATACTCTTTAATCCGACAAACATCATGGCGAACCTTTTTCAAATCCTCTGCAAGTTTGTACATCCTGTAATGCAACAAACAGAGCTACACACAATACTCTAAATGTGGCCTAACCAAAGTTTTATACAACTGCACCGAGCCTTGCCAAACTTTTATTCTCACAGCTCCGGCCTATAAAGGCAAGCATGTCTCTTTACCTTTAACCTTATCTACTTGTGTTGCCAACTTAGGGACCTATAGACTTGTACTGCAAGGTCCTTCTGAACACCAGTGGTCTCAAGCCACTTACTCTATACTTTGCTCTTTTACTTAGTCTTTGAGAGTGGAATAGCTCATACACATCTGAAACATCAAAAACCTGGAACAATGAAATGCCAGTCCTGCCCTTCTCCTATCCAAGTGTCTGTAATGGCCGCAACATCGTAGTTCATGTACTAATCCAGGCTATGAATTCATCTGCGTTATCTTTACTTCTTACTTTGGAATAAATACACTTCAGCCCATCAGTCCCATTGTATTCACTAATGTGACCCGAGCTGTCCCTCTTTTTAGAGATTACATGACCCAACCTCTAACTTCTCCTCAACTCTTCCACCCGCTGACCCACTGCTCTAGTTACCAATCCCCTGTCATGTTAGTTTAACCCTCCGGGGTGGTACAAGCAAACTTCCCTCTGAGGATGCTGGTGCTTCTCCAGTTTAGATGCAATCTGTCCTTCTTGTACAGGTCCCAATTACACTTGAAGGGAGCCCAATGAGGCCATCACTTCTGCACCAGCCATTCCTTCAGCTATGCTACCTTTCTATTTCTTGCCTTGAATACCACATGACACAGAGAGTAATCCTGAGATTACAATCTTACAGCTCATGTAACAAAAATACGTGCAAATCCAATAAGTCATCCAAATTTATGTGGAGTGTGGACTACTTTGTCATGTATTCAACCTGAGTCTGAGGCTCCGGAGGGTTCCTGTACTGTGGAAGACGCCCTGCCTCGTCCCTGTGCCGAAGAGGCCGCGCCACTGGTGGCATTGACCTCCCACATCATGAAGACCCTGGACAGACTTGTTCTGGAGCTGCTACGGCCTATGGTCAGGCCACACTTAGATCCCCTCCTGTTCGCCTACCAGCCCCGACTAGGAATTGAGGATGCCATCGTCTACCTGCTGAACCGTGTCTACGCCCACCTGGACAAGCCAGCGAGCACTGTGAGGGTCATGTTTTTTGACTTCTCCAGTGCGTTCAATGCCATCCGCCCTGCTCTGCTGGGGGAGAAGCTGACAGTGATGCAGGTGGATGCTTCCCTGGTATCATGGATTCTTGATTACCTGACTGGCAGACCACAGTATGTGTGCTTGCAACACTGTGTGTCCAACAGAGTGATCAGCAGCACTGGGGCTCCACAGGGGACTGTCTTGTCTCCCTTTCTCTTCACCATTTACACCTCGGACTTCAACTACTGCACAGAGTCTTGTCATCTTCAGAAGTTTTCCGATGACTCTGCCACAGTTGGATGCACCAGCAAGGGAGATGAGGCTGAGTACAGGGCTACGGTAGAAAACTTTGTCACATGGTGTGAGCAGAATTATCTGCAGCTTAATGTGAAAAAGACTAAGGAGCTGGTGGTAGACTTGAGGACAACTAAGGTACCGGTGACCCCTGTTTCCATTCAGGGGGTCAGTGTGGACATGGTGGAGGATTACAAATACCTGGGGATAAGAATTGACAATAAACTGGACTGGTCAAAGAACACTGAGACTGTCTACAAGAAGGGTCAGAGCCGTCTCTATTTCCTGAGGAGACTGAGGTCCTTTAACATCTGCCAGACGATGTTGAGGATGTTCTACGAGTCTGTGGTGGCCAGTGCTATCATGTTTGCTGTTGTGTGCTGGGGCAGCAGGCTGAGGGGAGCAGACACCAACAGAATCAACAAACTCATTCGTAAGGCCAGTGATGTTGTGGGGATGGAACTGGACTCTCTCACGGTGGTGTCTGAAAAGAGGATGCTGTCTAAGTTGCATGCCCTCTTGGTCAATGTCTCCCATCCACTACATAATGTACTGGCTGGGAACAGGAGTACATTCAGCCAGAGACTCATTCCACCGAGATGCAGCACAGAGCGTCATAGGAAGTCATTCCTGCCTGTGGCCATCAAACTTTACAACTTCTCTCTTGGAGGGTCAGACACCCTGAGCCAATAGGCTGGTCCCGAACTTATTTCATAATTTACTGGCATAATTTACATATTACTATTTAACTATTTATGGTTCTATTACTATTTATTATTTATGGTGCCACTGTAACAAAAACCAATTTCCCCCGGGATCAATAAAGTATGACTATGACTATGACTAAACCTGTCATCCCAGTACTTGTGTCTTTGGTGTCATCTCATTTAAAAATCTTGCCATAGTTTCTGCTCCAGCCGGACAGATTTTGAATGGATGCATCTAAGGATGAAAGTAAAAGGGTCCACAAACAGATGTGGGAACTTCATGCAACATACTACTCACTGGAAGAATTTAGTGGGTCAGACAGCATCTGTGAAGGGAGTTGAACAGCTGGCAGTTTGGACTGACCTGAAACTTCAACTGTCCATTTCTCTCCATAGATGCTGCCTGACCCACCGAGTTCCCCCAGCATTTTGTGTATTGCTCCAGATTCCATTATTTGCAGTCTCTTGTGACTTTACACAAATTTAATATTTCACCAGCCAGTCTGGCACTAGAACCCTTGGATAATGCAAATCTTAATCAAAATTGTGCTGGTCCACCCAAGGCAGAGGTTAGGAACAAAGGAGTGGAGCAGGGGACCAAGCACACAGCCTTGTGGTGCAACTGTGGTGGTTATGGAGAAAAAGCTGTTGCCAATCCAAACTGATTGGGGTCTGCAAGTGCGAAATTTGGGATCCAGTTTCACAAGCAGGTATCGAGGTTTAGGTCTGAGAGCTTATTGATTAGTTTCGAAGGACGATACTATTGAATGCAGAGCTGTAGTCAATGAAAAACATACTGATGTTTGCATCTTCACTATCCAGATGTTCTGGGGCTGAGTGAAGAGCCAAAGAAATGGCTCTTGACTTGCTGCTGACTTGTGACGGTAGACAAATTGGAGTGGATCCAAGTCGCATTTCAGGTAGGAGCTGATATTTCATCACCAGCCCCTCAAAGCACTTCATCACAGTGGATGCAAGTGCGACAGGACAATATTCATTGAGGCAGGTTACCATGTTCTCAGAGTCATAGAATTGTAGAAAACTACAGCACAGAAAACGGCCCTTTGGCCTGTGCAGTCTCTGCTGAACCATTTAAACTTCCTATTCCCATCAACTCACACTCAGAACATAGCCCTCCATAATCCTCTCATCCAAGTACCTATCCAAACTTCTCTTAAATGTTCAATCAAAATCACATCCACTACTTGCACTGACAGCTCTTTCCACACTCTCATCACCCACTGAGTGAAGAGGCTTCCCCTCATATTCCCCTTAAGTATTTCACCTTTCACCCTTAACCCATGACCTCAGTGGAAAAACCCTGCTTGCGTTTACCCTATCTATACCCCTCATAATTAAGGACCTGTGTTCCTAGATACCCCAGTACTACCACACTCCTCAGTGCCCCGCCGTACACTGTGTAAGACTTACTCTGGTTGGTCCTCCCAAAGTGAAACACCTCACACTTGTCTGCATTAAATTCCATCTGTCATTTTTTCAGCCCCATTTTCCAGCTGGTCCAAATCCTTTCTGCAAACTCTGATAACCTTCCTCACTGTTCACTACACCCCAGTCTTGGTGTCATCCACAAATTTGCTGATCCAGTTAACCACATTATCATTCAGATTATTGATATAGAAGACAAACACTAACAGGCCCAGTACCGACCCCTGCGGCCCTCCACTAGTGATAGGCCTCCATTCAGAGAGGCAACCATTGGCTTCTCTTGCAAAGCCAATGTCTAATCCAATTTACTACCTCATCTTGAATGCCAAGCGACTGAATCTTCTTTCTTTCTTTCTTTCTTTATTAATCTTTTTATTGATTTAAAAGGAGCATAAATACAATCAAGAGGAGAATTATTTCAAATATATGCATCAGTAACAATAGATTGAGATAGACATTGTCAAAATCATAGATATTGTTAAACTAATATTAAATATATAATAAAAAATCAAAATAACAATTCTTCTCTTATCAGTTTATGAAGAGAAAAGAAAAAACATTTGGTTTTAAATGGAATGCAAAAAAAACCCACTACACTATAGAGAAAAAAATAAAACAAAAAAAGGGACTGGGCAGTCCATTTTGAGGATACAACCAAAAAAAAAAAAAAAATGAACGAAAGACTTTCTGATCAAATCTAAAACTTTGAAAAAAAAAGATTGAAAGAGTAATAAATCAGATTAAATGAAAATATTGGATAAAAGGTCGTCAGAATCTTCTTGACCAGCCTCCCACGCAGAACCTTTCCAAATGCCTTGCTAAATTCCATGCACACAAAATCCACCTCCTTTCCTTCATTAACTTTCCTGGTAATATTCTTGAAAAACTCTGTAAGCTGGGTTCGACATGAACTACTACACACAAAGCCATGCTATCTATCCCTAATCAATCCCTGTCTATCCAAATACTCATATATCTGTTCGATTGGAATACCTTCCAATAACTTTCCCACTTAGGGTTGCCAACTGTCCCGTATTTGCTGGGACATCCGGTATATTGGGCTAAATTGGTTCGTCCCATATGGGACCGCCCTTGTCCTGTATTTCCCCCGATAAGGTAGAGCATTCCTATGAAACCGTTCGTAAGCCAAAATGGCGTAAAGCACAGAAGCAATTACCATTAATTTATATGGGAAAAATTTTTGAGCATTCCGAGACCCAAAAAAATAACCTACCAAATCATACTAATAACAGATAAAACCTAAAATAACACTAACATATAGTAAAAGCAGGAATGATGTGATAAATACACAGCATATATAAAGTAGAAATAATGTATGTACAGTGTATCAGAATCGGGAAGATTAAGCCAAAACTGATTTGTAGAAAAAAATTGGCACATACACACATGCACACATCACGTATGCGCACGTCATGCGTGCGCACACAGGTGCCCGCGCAATGCTTCATGGTCATGGTAGTCTTTCTCAGGGTAAACACAAGTCTCCCGTATTTGACTGCTACTTTTGTCCCTTATTTGGTAGTGAGAAAGTTGGCAACCCTATTCTCACTACTGATGTCGGGCTCAAAGGCCTATAATTTTCTGGGTTTTTTTCTTAGAAACTTTCTTAAATGTGGAACAACATTAGCTATCTTCCAGACCTTCAGTACCTCACCTGTCATTAAGGATTATTTAAATACAACTGCAGGGGTCCCTGCAATTTATGCACTTGCCTCCCACGGGGAACATCTTGTCAGGCCCTGGGGATTTGTCCACTGTGATTTGCCTCAAGACAGTAAATAACTCCTCTTCTGAATCAGTCTATAGATTCCATGACCTTGATGCTGCTTTGCCTCACTTCTGTAGATTCTGTGTACATCATCAGAATAAGTACAGATGCAAAAAATCTAGTTAAGATATCCCCCATCTCTTTTTGGCTGCATACGTGGATTGCCGTTCTGAGGAGCAATTTTGTCCTTTGCTCTTAACATATCTGTAGGATCCCTTAGGACTCTCCTTCAACTTGCCTGCTAAGGCAACATCATCCCACCTTTTAGCCCTCCTGATTTCTTTCTTAAGTGTTCTCTTGCATTTCTTATACTCCTCAAAAACCTCATTTGTTCCTACCCGCCTATAACTGCTATGCACCTTTTTTTTCTTAACCAGGACCTCAATATCTCTCAGAAGCCAAGTTTCCCTCAACCTATTATCCTTGCCTTTTATTTGAACAGGCACAGATAAGCTTTGTATTCTCAAAGGCTCACTTTTGAAGGCCTCCCATGTACCAAGAATGCCTTTGCCAGAAATCAGCCTGTCCCAATCCACACTTGCCAGATCCTTTCTGATACCATCAAAATTGACCTTTCTCTAACTTATAATCTCAACCTGAAGACGAGACCTATCCTTTTCCATAATTACCTTGAAATGGTTCATTATCGCTGTATTTATAATTGGGTCCAGTGCATATTTCATCAGAACTACAGTACTGGAAGTCTATCACTGAAGAGATAGGCTTTTTAAAATGATTAAATGCTTCATGCCATTTTCCTAAAGTAAAGATGGAAAGAGTTGGTCTAAAACAGTGTTCCCACAGACCTCTTGCTTAATTGTATTGGTCCATGGTATAAAAAATGTTGGGAACTTCTGGTCTAAAACTTGACCCTGCTGAGGGTATCTAGAGTTTGGCTTCTGTTTAATTACCATGAAATTGCCATTACCCAGCCACTGTTTATTCCATGAGCCAAAGGAGAGTTGGTGTTTCTTTATTTAAGTTATTGATTACGAGCTGACAGTTCCCTGCTCAAACACATGCAGAAATAATATCACAGTATGTCCTACTTTGCCTTATTGTTTCTAAATCTGCAGAATGCTGTGATGTTGGTCTTTTTGAAATCTTCATAAAGGTTATTCAGTGATTATAATTCACATGTTTACACTGTGAATCCAATACCAGTGCTATAATATGGCAACAGAATTCATGCAGTTGTAGAGTTTTATTTGGGTTTTTAGCGCTGGAAATAGTTACATTCCGACATGTCTCATTAGGGGGACAGAAGCATGGTAGCATTATGTATGCCAGGGACCAGCTGATTGAGCTTATGCCGGCCGGTTTAGCAAGCAGAGCGGCGGACACCCCTGCTGAAATCTGGAGGAAAACACACAGAGGATGCAGAGGGGGATCACAAAGTCGAGGAAAGAGGACTGGGTCGAGAAAACAGAGACTTATGGAGAAGAGGAGTTCGGTGGGTAATAAAATGGACGAGTTCACGGCGCTAGCCAGGCGTCAGAGAACATTTCGGGAGTGCAGTGTTATGTGTCTTACTGGAACGGGGCTGCACGAGGACATTCCCGATCAAAACTTCTCCATGGACGGCTTCCAGACCATTCGGGCTGACCGGAAGTGCACTGAGAGCGGTAAGCGTAAAGGAGTTGGGTGCTTACTGTTCTGGTTAACAACAAATGGTGTAATCTGGGTCATATTACGATCGAGGAACGTGTTTGTAGACCGGATATTGAACTTTTTACTGTTGGACTTCGGCCATATTCCACCAAGATACAACACTGAGCGGCACAGGAGGTCGTTCCTACCTGTGGCCATCGAACTTGCAGCTCCTCCCGTGGAGGATCAGACACCCTGAGCCAATAGACTGGTCCTGGGCTTATTTTCCATCTGGCATAGTTTGCATTTTGTTGTTTGATTGTTTGTGGTTTTTGTATTGCTACATTTATGCTCTATTCTTGGTTGGAGCAGCTGTAACGAAACCCAATTTCCCTCGGGATCAATAAAGTATATCTATCTATCTATCTATGTTTCCTGCTGAAAATGATCTTTATGCTATATGGTTTTTAAAGCGTTCTCACTAAACAATGCTTCCCTAATTATCTCATCTAAAACTTAAACTAGTACTTCCAGCTCATCCTTGTTGTAGCTCTTGTCGACCTTGTTGGATATCTTCATCCCCATTTCATAGTGCATGACTCATGCTCTGCATTATTAATCCGAAAACTGAAATCATCTGTTCTGAATCAGAAAAATATAATCTCAGTTTTGAGTATTCTGGCCTGTATGGTCAAAAGAGGATTAAATGACTTCTGATAAATCATAATCAATATTCATTTGTTGGCAAGATTTAGGAAATAACTTTTTCCAGCCACTGGATTGGGATGAATCCAAATCCAGATTGGAAAAACAAAATCTGTCATTTCACTAACTCCATTATAGCTGTTGTGGCATATGTACATGAAAGTAAAATATATCTGTGGTACAAAGTAAGAAGAAAACGTAACATCTTAGTCCATCTCCTTAGCTGCATATCTTCGCAACCTCTCTTACTGCGCTGCGATCTGTGCACTTCCGAATATTTTTGTCTTTGCCACACTTCCGATAGGCTCCCCTACAATTTCATCAAACTAAATATGTTGTGATTGGGGTAGAATTTAACTTGGATTACATGCAAAAAACTGCTAGCTCGTATGTAACAGGTATCTGTAAGTTGGTGTTGCTCACCTGAGGAGAAACTTTTACTTATTCGACACAGAGTTTTTTGGTCATTGTTTTGTTCTTTCTTCTACAGACACTGTTGTGTTCCCCACACAATAACCGTACCAACACCTCAAAACACTTCATTGCCTCTGAAGACCATTGGTGTGATTTTTACCATTTCATTTTAACTTCATTGCCATTCCAGAATTCATTGTAATGAAATGCATTGTGTCATATTTGAGCACTTTGCAAAAGATTTTACAGTTGAAATTGGAATTTACTGCACGAGGAGGGTCTGTTTCAGAGATCTGTATCCTAAATCTATCTAGAACTGTTTTTTTTTCTGGATCTGATCTTTTCTTCATTATGAAATCTGTTTGAGGACCCAGTGTCAGATTTACTCTGCTCAGGATTTCGGTGGCTGCTGTGACTTTAAGCTGTGGTTTACAACAAGTGATTATTTTTGTTTTAAGTAATGCTGTGGACCCTGAAGGAGGAGAAATGTACCCCAATTCCGTTTTAATTTTACCTGTTACTATCCCACCTTCTCCCATGATCAAACCTGACTCAGAGCAAGAGTGCCAGATGTCATGTTTGAATCACATGACCATAATGAAAAGAGAATTGAACAGATTTGTGCCCCCTGTCCCTCCTATTACTGCACAATGTTCATATTCACTTTTCCCCACTCTTCCAATGCCTTGATTTTGGCTTGAGCATCTGCACCAAATATGGGTAAGAAACTTGATTGATTTTGCTGGTCAAACCTCAACCTAATTCAACTGGTGAAATACTTAAAACAGTTGGCAAAGAAGTGGAGGTCTATCAGCAAAAATCAACATGTGTCACTCTGAACCAAACAAGTTGCCAAGCAAAGCTGTTCTTTAAAATTGTACTGTTTCCAAAAGGCATTTTTGGCCCATGAGCTAATGAGGCTTCCATTAACTTCCAGCAGGACAACTGACCTGGTCAGAATGAACCATGGAAGGAAGTGGGGAAGTTACAAATGAAACTAAAATTCCTTGGGGAATTTTATCCCAAGATCACAAAATAGCAGAGCTTTTAATAGCTTTATTTCTTTCTTCAAGTTAAAATTTCAGAAATCTAATAATGACAGGAGCCAGATATACTTTCTAACTTGCCTTTTTATTCTTTCAATTCTGCTTGATTTTCATGATGTTTCTCAATGTCCTTAATCCCAGTGACTACAGTCATTCAACCAGATCATCTGTAAATGATGTACTCCATGTAATGGACTTCTCAATTAGCCTCTTTTAGCTGAACTAGTGTTTCACTTGACGTTCCTGAAAGCAACTGCAATCTTACAACAGAAAGTCTATATTATTTTCAATGCAACATACGAACAAAATTGTAAGTACTTTATCAATGTCTGGGCTCAGCGTTAAATGCCAAAAGCTTCACTATAGCTATGCTTTGCTGTATTGCTTTCTTTCCACATTAGTAAAACTAATAAATTAATTGGTCCAGGAAGCAGTGGCACAGCCAAAAAATATATTTATATTTAAAGGCAAGTGCATACCCAACAATAGCAGTTGCTGGATTACGTGTACCTGGTACTTAATTCCTGGAAAAAAAAATTTCCTGATGAAAAACACAGGATCCAACTTCAAGAAATTGCATCATTGTTTAAGAACCAAAAATGGCCACAAGAGATCTTAAAATAAGTTTAAGGAGTTATGTTCATCTCTGCCAGGAACAGAGTAAGGGCTGTGGTTACCTACGCTGCTAACAATTCCATTCTATGGGTATGCATTTTGGGTGCATTGCTGATTGGCCATGGAAGCAAACCTGGCCTCCTATTATACCCCATGGATGGGCTACTTGTATTTACAGGCTATACATCTGACTTCTGCCATATGTTTCAGCTCTTACAACATTTCCTATTAACAATGACAGCAGTTTGGTGATGACATATTTAGGGCTCCTTGAGGCCATGAGGCTTGTTATTTGAGTTGCTCTTTATATTACTTTTGTGGCCTAATTTGAGTAACAGGATTTTAAATTAGAAAATACATTTTTTACCTACTTAGCCCTGATCAACATTGATGCTGGTAAGAGGAGTAAAGCAAGACAGGTTACTTTGCGATTATGCCGATGAAAATTTCTTTCAATTGAAATTCAGGCCAGATGCATGTGTTAAAAATTATTGATATATTGTTGTAAGTTGAAGGTTCAAAGTTGAAAGTAAATTATATTCTCAGAGTACATGTATGTCCCCACGTACAATCCTGAGAGTCTTTTTCCTGTGGGCAGACTCAGCAAATCTATAGTATATAACTATAACAGGATCAAGAACAACATAGAAGACAACAAACTGTGCAAACACAAATATAAATAAATAACAATAAATAACGAGAGCATAAAATAACAAGATAGAGAGTCCTTAAAGTGGAATCATTGGTTGTGGAAACACCTCAATAGATGAGTGTAGTTATCCCCTTTTGTTCAAGAGCCTGATGGTTGAGGGGTAATAATTGTTCATGAACCTGGTGATGTGAGTCCTGAGGCTCCTGTACCTTCTACCTGATGGTAGCAGCGAGAAAAGAGCAAGGCTTGCATGTTGAGAATCTTTAATGATGGATGCTGCTTGCCACCGAGAGTATTTCATTTAGCTGTGCTCAATGGCTGGGAGAGGTTTATCCCTGTACCTCTGGTTGTAAATGTGTCTAAAAATTTTTGGACATTCGGGCAGTCATGTACACTGGCGCCTAGAATTTCAAACACTTAAGTCATGCATTTTATGACCCTCGTCCTTGTATTCTATTATAAAAGCTGTCAGTAACCGTAGCCGGGGGTTTCCCACTGTGCACAATGCAGCCTTGGATTCTGCACTTCCATGCAAGAAATATGTCTAAACACAGAGAGAACTGTCACACACACAATTCATTCTTGGTGCAATATGAACAGTGATGTTGCTGCTTTAATATCTTCAAAATTGTTTAATATCATTTCCAGTCCACAAGCTTAAAGGAGAACAGAATAATTGTTATTCGGGATCTGATGCAGCAGGTGAAGAAGCACACTAGGATAACACAATAAATACAAAAACCTGAAATAGCTGATATACGTAGATTGATTGTGTGTACATGAAGTGATGCTGGGTACAGGAGTGACTGTACTTAAGGTGACTCTGACAGGAAATGGTAAAGTGGTGGTGGTGGAGTGGAGTTAGTGGGCGGTGGTGTTAATCAGTCTTACTGCTTGGTCAGGGCACCTGGTTTTGAGTCTGTTGGTCCTGGTGTGCATGCTATGTAGCCTTCTCCCTGAGGGGAGTGGGGCAAACAGTCCATGAGCAGGGTGGATGGTGTTGCTGGCCTTAGAAAAAGGCACTTTTCTGTATATACAAGGGGTGATTGATGTTTGTGGCCTAAGGTAGAAGGAGTCAATTTTAGAAAAACTAGCACATTTATTTTTCAACATAGTCCCCTCCTACATTTACACACTTAGTCCAGCGGTCGTGGAGCATACGGATCTTGGACCTCCAGAAAGTATCCACAGCAGGGGTGATTGATAAGTTAGTGGCCTAAGGTAGAAGGAGATGAGTTATACAGCTCTCGTTACATGCACATGCAGTTCAACGCTTTGAGTGATAATGCAGAAAGTTTGAAGTTAATAACTCATCTCCTTCTACCCTAGGCCACAAACTTATCAATCTCCCCTCGTATATCCTTGATGACAGGTAGCCTGGTGCTGGTGCTGGTGTTGTGTTGGGCAGTTTTACGACCCATTGCAAAGCTTTCCGTTGTACCTGTTGTAGCGAGTATTGGACTAAGAAAGCAAAAAAGATACACTCTGGGGCAGGAACAGGAAAGCAGGGTCTGACAGCAGGCCTCTGATGGAATGCTTACATAAACAAATATCTGCATTGTCGTCGGGTAATATATTAAAAAGATGTAGATGGATTCAATTGCTGCAATAATAAATGGTTTCAATTGCAGATTTGATGTAATTTTCAATGCAAGGAGTATTGTAGGAAAGGCAGATAAGCTCAGGGCATGGTTAACACATGGAATTATGATATTGCAGACATTAATGAGACAATTATAGAAGGGGCATGATTGGCAACTCAATATTGCAGGGTTCCGTTGCATGAGATGCGACAGAGTTGGGGGGTGGGGAATAAAAGGGGAGGGCTGGCATTACTAGTCAGGAAAAATGTCACAGCAATGCTCAATCAGGACAGACTGGAGAACTTGTCTGGTGAGACTTTATGGGTGGAACTGAGAAATAAGAAAGGTATGACCACGTTAATGGGACTATATTATAGACTACCCAACAGTCGGCGGGATTTAGAAGAACAAATTTGTAGAGAGATCGCAGACCGTTGCAAGAAACACAAGGTAGGTGGCGATAGGTGATTTTAACTTTCCTCATACTGACTGACACTCGCACAAGTGTAGATGGGTTTGTCAAATGTATTCAGGAAAGTTTTCTTAATCAGTATATAGAGGTCCCAACAAGAGAGTGTGTGATACTTGATCTGCTATTAAGGAATGAGACAGAGCAGGTCACAGAAGTTTGTATAGGGGAACACTTTGCATCTAGTAATTGCAAACCATTAGTTTCAACTTAAATATGGAAAAGGAAAGGTCTGGACTGCAGGTTGAGATCCTGAATTGGAAAAAGGACAATTTTGATGATATCAGAAAGGATCTGGCAAGCGTGGATCGGACAAGGCTGTTTTCTGGCAAAGGCGTACTTGGTAAGTGAAATTTTGAGAGTGAAAAGCTTGTATGTAGTTTTTGGGAACCTTGGTTTTCAACAGATATTGAAGCTCCAGTTAAGGGTGAACCCCCCTGGTTTCCTTGGCTGAGTAAGTCTAGGGAAGGCACTCTCCAGTCCCACCAAACTCGCGAGATTGAGACGGCTCGTCCCTCCCCAAGCCCCGGTTTGTGTGGATGTGTGTAACTTGCTACCCTTTTGCAACTTAATGCCACAAAATAACAGACAGTACTGCACACGATTAAAAGAGTTATATTTATGAACCTTAATTTAACTAAAGAGTTAGAAAAGAATAACAAAAAGAAAAGGGCCCATTCTAATTAAACGGTCAAATGAGCACAAGTTGGAGCCCATCTTGAACTTCCCTATCACTCACGCGCTGGGCCCTCGGTCAGCGCGAACGCCCATACCACCTTCCGAATGTTGCTCGCAATCCATCTCCAACAAACGGGTCTCCCACTGGATCGTACGCTTCATCTCCCGCTGAACAAAACCCCAAGACCAGCCTTATTGTCCCTCACCAAGAAAACTTTCCGCTAATTGGATGGTATGCATTCAACATCATCCCTTATCTTCATCCCAAACAACTGAAAGCAGAACAGACTGCTGTTACAGAATTGCTAAATGAAATACCTGCAGCATATCAGTAAAGATGTGAACCAGGGCATTACAAGGGGTGAGAAAAGGTGCATAGCAGTTTTAGGCAGGTAGGAACAAATGAGGTGATTATGCAGTATTAGAAATGCTGGGAAACAATTAAGAAAGAAATCAGAAGAGCTAAAAGAAGGCATGAGGTTGCCCTAGCAGACAAGATGAAGGAGAATCCCAAGGGAGTCTACAGATATGTTAAGAACAAGAGGATTGCAAAGGCCAAAATTGGTCCTTGGGAAGGTCGGAACAGTAATCTATGCATGGAGCCAAAAGAGATGAGGAAGATCTTAAATGGACTTTATTTGCATCGGTATTTACTCGGGAGATGACATAGAACCTATAGAAATGAAGCAAAGTGGCAGTGAGGTCACAGACAGAGGAGGAGGTGTTTGCTGTCTTGAGACAAATTAAGGTGGATAATCCTCAGTGCCTGACAAGGTGTTCGCTCGGACCCTGTTGGAGGCAAGTGCAGAAATTGCAGGGGCACTAACAGACATACTTAAATCATCCTTATCGACAGGTGAGGTACCGGGGGATTGGAAGATAGTTAATGTTTAAGAAAGGATCTAAAAAATAAACCAAGAAATTATAGGCCAGTGAGCCTGATATCAGTCGTGGGGAAGTTCTTGGAAGGTGTTCTAAGGGACCGGATATGTGAGTATTTGAATAGACATGGACTGATTAAGGAAAGTCAGCATGGTTTTGTGCATAGTAGATCATGTCTAACCAATTTTATAGAGTTTTTCAAGGAAGCTACCAGGAAAGTCGATGAAGGCAAGGATGTTGTCTTCACAGACTATAGCAAGGCATTTGACAAGGTCCCGCATGGAGGATTTTCTCAGAAGTTTCTGTCACTTGGCATCTCAGGTGAGATGGTAAATTGGATTCGATGTTGGCTTTGTGGGAGAAGCCAGAGAGTCGTAGTAGATGGTTGTCGCTCTGCCTGGAGGCCTGTAACTAGTGGAATGTCACAGAGATCAGTGTAGGCACCATTATTGTTTATGATCTATATCAGTTATCTGTATGATAACATAGTTAACTGGATCAGCAAATTTGTGCATGGCATCAAGATGGGGAGTGGGGGAAGTGGAAGAGTGGACAGCAAGGAAGGCTATCAGAACTTGCAGCAGGATCTGGATCAGCTGCTAAAATGAGGTGAGATATGGCAGATGGAATTTAATGCAAACAAGTGCAAGGTGTTGTTCTTCAGTTGGACCAAACAGGGTAGGTCTTAAACCATGGTCAGTAAGGCACTGAGGAGTGCAGTAGAGCAGAGGGATCTGGGATAACAGGTCCTTAACTTATTAAAAGTGTCAGCACAAGTAGGTAGGGTCATAAAGAAAGCTTTTCATAAATCAAAGTATTGAGTACAGGTATGTTGAAGTTGAATAAGATGTAGGTGAGGCCTAATGTGGAGAATTGTGTGTTGTTTTGGTCACCCACCTACAGGAAGGATGTAAATAAGTTTGAAAGAGTACAGAGAAACTTTACAAGGATGTTGCTGAGACTGGAGGGCCTGAGTTATAAGGAAAGATTGAATAGGTTAAGACTTTATTCCTTGGAATGTAGAAGACTGAGAGGAGATTTGATAAAGGTATACATAGTTATGAGGGGTATAGATAGGGTAGATGCAAGCAGGCTTTTTCCACTAAGATTTGGTAGGATTACAACAAGAGATCATGGGTTAAAGTTAAAAGCTGAAAAGTTTGAGGGGAACATGAGGAGAAACTTCTTCACTCAGAGGGTCATGAGGGTATGGAATGAACTGCCAGTGCAAGTGATGAATGTGAGCTTGATTTCAATGTTTAATAGAAGTTTGGCTAGATACATGGATGGCAGAGATATATAGGGCTATGGTCTGGATGCAGGTTGATGGGATTAGGCAACTTAAATGGTTTGGCATGGACTAGATGGGCCAAAGGGCCTGTTTCTGTGCTGTACTTCACTATAACTCCAACTGGAGGGCACAGCCTCAAAACTGAGGGGTGACCTTTTAGAACAGAGATAAGGAGGATTCTTTTTTTAGCCACAGAGTGGTGAATCTGTGGAATGCTCTGCCACAGACTATGGTGCAGGCCAAGTCCGTGTGTATACTTAAAGCAGAAGTTGATTGTTTCCAGATTGGTCAGGGCATCAAATGATATATCAAGAAGATAGGTGTATGGGGTTGAGTGGGATCTGGGATGGCGGAGCAGACTCGATGGACTGAATGGCCTAATTCTGCTCCTAATGGTCTTATTGTCTTTTGTACTGATTTGCCTCTATTTGTCTCTACTTCCTATGAATCATGTGACACATACAGACCACCTTACTCTGCAAGTGAATATGAAAATTACTTTGCAGTCACCCATGATTAAATGGTTTGTATCTATTGCTTTGAATTCTGTTACTAATCAAAAGAAAACTCAGGGAAATCTCTCTCTCTCACTCTCACTCACAGATCCGGCTGCTGGGACACTGGTGGTCACTGACTATTTATGGTACATACAGCGTGCAGCCGCAAACTTGTATCATGTTGCAGGGTTAGGTTCCACTGCTCTTCAGTGCTGAGTGGAAGTTGAAGTATTACCTGATCGCAGTGGCTGCCCGCCAATTTTTCTGATGACTTTGTAAGCCATTTCTGCAGTTGTGCCTCGCTCCAGGATGAAAGTCACGTGTCAAGCCTAAACTAGGTAGCCCTTAGTAATGTGGAGGCATGATTACACTATCATAGGGAAGTGGTTTTTAATTGTCATTGATATCACCTTCTGTGACTTAAAAGGACTGAAAATTAAAGGTCCCTCGGTAACTTTAATAGTTATGGACAGTGCTGATTGATCTCGTTCAAAATGTAGGTGCAGAAAGTAACACGGCTTACACAAAAAAAATCGCAGATGCTGGAATCTGGAGCAATAGATTGATCCACTGGAGGAACTCAGCATTTCAAGCGGTACCCGTGGGAGGGGGAGGAGGAATTCTCAATATTTTGGGTCAAAGCCCTGCATCAGAGCTGAGAGACAGGAATAAAATAAAGGTTACTGGTGCTGGAATCTGATAAGAAAAGCTGTTGGGGCACCGCGATAGCATTGCGGTTAGTGCGATACTATTGCAGCTTGGGGCATCAGAGTTTGGAGTTCAGTTCCAGCATCCTCTGTAAGAAAGTTCGTGCGTCCTGTCCTGTGCATGTGGGTTTCCTCCAGGTGCCCTGGTTTCCTCCCACAGTCCAAAGACCTATCAGTTAGTAGGTTAATTGGTCATTGTGATTTGTCCTGTGATTAGGCTAGGGTTAAATCAATGGGTTTCCAGACAGCACAGCTCATGTGTCTGAAAGGGCCGGTACTGCACTCCATATCTAAATAAAATGGAAGGATGGGAACTATTCAGGGAGACTGAACTGGAGAGGTATTGGCTGCAGGTGATCCATGTGAGTAGTGGGTAGATGGACCTGGGAGGATGAAGGTGAGTGATGAATGGCTGGGGTGGGGGGTGTGCGGAGAGAGATGGTGGGAAAGGAGACAATAATGGGAGGAGCGGAAGAGGATCATAAGGAAGGAGGAAGGTGGGAGGTGAATACCAGCGAAGGGGAAGGTTACCAAATGTTTGAAAACTCCATGGCTCATGCTCCTGGGTGAACAAGATGACCCGGGCGCAATTTGAGGTGTAGTTCCTCTCGTCTGGGTTCTCCCTCGCTCTAGCTGAGGATAGATGGCTCAGCGTGGGAATGGGAGGTGGAATTATAATGCTACGCAATTGGGAGTTCAGAGTGGCCATTGCAGAAAGAGCACGGATGCTCTTCAAAATAGTTATCCGGGTGGCACTTCATCTCATCGATGTAGAGGAGGCCACATCAGAAGCTTCCAATGCAGTGGTCAAGGCAGGTAGAGGTGCCCGAGAACTTCTGCTACACTAGAAAAAGCTGTTTAGGTCCCTGGACGGCAGTGAGGGAGGAGGTACAAGAACAACTGCTGCAACTCTTGCAAATGCAGAGCAAAGTGAGAGAGGGGAAGGTGGAGAGGGATGAGTGGACCAGAGAGTCACAGAGGGGATGATCACTCTTCTCTTCACAGTGATCATCTCCCCTCTCCGCTCTCAGTCCTTACAGATTTTTGACCAAAGCAATTCCTTTCCTCTCACAGATACTGGTCAACTGCTGAATTCCTCCAGCAGGTTGTTATTGGAGATGGCTTACTTTGGGAAATAAATGTGTAGCAGACATCGTACTTCTGAGTAACCGTATGGGGAAGATATTCCCTAAGAAGCCTATGTTGAGCATAGCTGCAGATTTGGCAATGTCCTCATCTCCCATTTCCTTGTAATGTCTTCTTTCCCTCTACCTCTTATCCTCCTTCCAAAGACTGCTTTACCAGACCACCCATGACTCCGGCAGAACTGTTTTGAAGGCAGCCAAAAACAATGCAGCAACAGCAAAAAAAATCTCTTCTTAGAAATCAGAATTCAGTATTGTGTCAAAAGGCAGGCCAAAAAGTGCTTAAGTATTAATCGCAAGACTTAAAAGGCAAATTATTAAATATCCTGTGTGTGATAGAAGAACACTTTATGTGCCATTACTGAAAGATCCCACTGCCTGTAAACAGCATGAGAGAGCAAAGCAAAAACAGGTCTTGTGGCTCCAGAAGTTTTTCCAGAGTTTACCCCAGCATAACTAATCTTATATCTTCCATCCACTTTCCCAACCAGTTCTCCTATTTGCTTACTGGTTCTAGTTGGTTTTACGGTTTGTCTCAGCATTGTGGTTTGAAATCCAGTGGCATGAACAAGGTGTCCTTAATCTCCTAAATGACTGGAAAACCAACCAGGACTGGCTAATGGAAATCAACTGACTTATGCTGTTGCCTCTTAATAAAAATTTGTGGTGGCAGCTAAAAGCGCAGTATACATTTACATGGTGAAATCAAAAACACTCGCAGATACTGGAAATATAAACCGCAGCAGAAAGTACTGAGCTTCCTGTTGCCAGCTTCTTTATCCCCTGTCTCACTCCACAATGACCTATTCCTCCTGTCACAGTAAGGCCCACTCCAGCCTGGGGAAGAACTCATCTTCTGTTTGATATGTTGGAAGCTTCGGAGCTCAAAACAGAATTTTACAACTTCATGTAAATTGATTTCTCAGGATTCTCCTGTGATATTATTTCATCTTGTTTTTATTCTTGGTTTTTCTTCATCTCTGTGAGCGAGGACATGCTCAGTCTCTACTCTTCCTTTGCCGTTTGCAACTTCTGCATTCTTTATGTTTTCACTTCCTAACTGCTCCTGTTCACTCATTGACCAGGTAACCGGTTTACAGCTTATCCCGGCGGTCAGCCTGGTTTCACTCCATCAGAGACATCTTCTCCCCACACTCCCTACAGGTTTACAAGTTTCTTTCAGCTCTGTTTTAGCTCTGACCTTAAAAAAAAGAAATGATTATCGATTCCAGGAAATGAAAAAGGTATGACCAAGCTCATAAACAGTGAGGCAGTGGAAATAATCTCCAGCTTTACGTTCTTGGGAGTGAACATCACAGAGGAGCTCGCTTGGACAACCAACACTTCCTTGATAGTAGGCTCAGCAGCACCTAAACTACCTTAGGAGTTTAAAGAGAGCGAATCTGCCCCAGAAACCTGCTGGTAAACCTTTATCAATGCCTAGTTCAGGACATACTGACCTACTGCAAGACGGTATGGTACACAAGATCGACCAAAAAAGCACGCCAGCGAGTGATCGGGACTGCGCAGAACATGACTGGGACACAACTACCAGATATGGAAACTATCTACAACTCATGATGTCTACAGCAGGCTTTCAAAATCATGATGGACTCATCCCAGCCCATTAATCCCCTGCTCCATGCAGCAGCAGGTGACACAGAAGCAAATCTGCACAGACATCCAGACTGAAAAACAACTATTTCCCAACAAGGCTGTCATGCAACTGAACAATACCTCATGTTAGAGTTGTTTGTTTTTTTAAATTCAGTTGTAACTTAGATGTCACTCTAAGTAACTTAGACATTATTTTAAATGTAGTCGTTGTGTTTTTAGTGATTGAATTGACAGACTGCTGTTATACACGGATCGGAATAGCACTGCAATCTTGTTCTCCGCAGCAATGACAATAAAGCTCTAACTAACAGACAGACGGACAGTGGGTTGTCCAACCTGGAACGTGAATGCTGTTTCTCGTCCCACAGATGCCGCCTGACTGCTGAATATTTCCAGCATTTTCTGTTTGTGTTGTGTACTTACACGGGATGCTCTGAGTGCACTGGCCTCTGAGTAACTCAGTTGAATGCGTACTTTGGTGAGGGGCCATATTTAGATGGATATTGTAAAGCAGGCATGTTAGCGCAGATGATATGTTACAGATACAGTATGCGGGAGTTGATGGTGACCACAGGGATCCACGCTGAATGCATCTGCATTAAGTCCTTGAACTGAAAGTACTTTGGCCTAGAAATGATCTGAAGTCCTGATTTGAATAATGCAATGCACCAGGAGTGGGGATGTTACCTGAATAGTATTTCAGGAGGAAGTCATAAGAAAAAGCTGCAGTAAGTCATCAGCTCTTCAGTGTCCTCTGCCATTCAACAAAATCATGGGTGACATTTTTAGATATCCCAGTGCACTTCCATCCTCTAACAGCACAACCCTTGATTCGGTTAATATCAAAAAATCTATCTGTTTTCCATATATCCAAAGACTGAGTTCTCCTTTCCACACTTGGATAATGAATTCCAAAGATTCACAACTCTCTGGGTGAAGAAACTTCTCACTGAATGTAGGAATAACTTGCAAGGGTAAATGGGACATAGAATTTGTAATAGATCAATAAAAATTGTGAAGAGCCAGAGTTCCGACTTAGATCACTGTGGTTTCACATTGGATGAAGACTTATAACCCAAAGACGTTTTTATTTCTCTTTTTGTGTGCTAACCAATCCTCAGTCCACACCCATCATATTACCTCCAGTAGCATGTTGTGTGAAGCTTTATTGAAAGCTATCTGAAAGTCCATACAGACAAGAACTAGAATAATATAAATATAAACCTTAACAAAAATAGGTTTACCCTTGCCTGTTCTGATAATTACCATCTCAATATTCCAACAAGTTTGTCCAACATGATTTTCCTTTCACAAATCAGTATTGATGTTGCTCAGTCCTTTTACCTTTCCCAAATGCCCCATTATCTCTTTCTTGATGACACTTTTCAGCATTTTCCCTGTTACTGATATCAGGCGAACTGGTCTGCAATACCTTGCTTTCTCTTTCTAATTTATCACGTTTTCTACCAATTAATCTGTTGCAACCATTCTGCACTTGCTGTTCTTTTTCTTTAAGAGATGTTCTGCATATCACTGTACTTAAAGACATTTCTGTTGCTGTCATATCTCTTAATGTCATTTCCCAATACATGATAGTCAACTTGCACATCATGGGTTCAAACTTTACTTAGGTGTGAGTCCCTGCTCTCAGACTGACTAAATCACTTTCAATCTTTGTACTAAATTCTATCATGTTATAATCATTGTTTCTTGAAGGTTCCTTGAGTATAAATTCATTCATTCATTCATTCATTCATTCATAAATCATCAATTGATAAATTATATATTTATAATCTCCTGTTATTTGTCTGTGCCTCAGTATACTGATCTGGAAAATGATTTCTTAAACGTTCCATGAATTCACCCTATATACTTTACTGCTAATTTTGTTTACTATTGCATGGCATCAGTTTGTTTCTATTAAAGTCATGCAAGATGCCCCTGTAATTTGTACCTTTAATATCCTGCATACTTATGCCTTGCAAGACTGTTTTGGGACCTAAATACAAATTTCAGCAATGTGTTCTCTGTTACTTCCACTTAAACCGGCTTTACTTCTTGATTTGCTGAGTTGAGAGCCTTGCTTTCTACCAGTTTTATCCAATCCTTTAACAGTAGGTTCCTTCCTCACCTTCTTTTCCAAGTTAAATCTCCTGCAATTATTAGTTTCCAGATTCCCTTGGTTAATTTCTGTAAAAAAAAAATATCCATTTTAGGTGGGAGAGGGCCAGGAGTATGCAACTAGGAGGGCTCAGAAGGTGGTGGTGGGTGAGCCAGCACTTTTGTATTTGTCCAAGAGGCACAAAGTTACTACAGCCTATGTGGATGGGAACAGAGTTTATAAAAAGGATGAGCAAACTGACCACAGCACCATAGTACTGGTGCCTGTTCTGTTTGGAGGAATGGAAAGGAATGTAACGATGAAACAGGACAGATATGGGAGGTAGGTAGGGATTTCTTTGCAGCAAGGAGCGCAAATTCCAAAGGCTGTATTACCTGTTTAATAGGGTTCAGGACATTTATTCAGGGCAGGTGAGGACCTGGGAATGCAGGGGAAATGACTAAGTTGCAGTCAGGTGAGATGCACTTTACAGACTAGGTTGTCCTGCTACTCTCAATCAAGAGTGTTACACTTGGCATCTTCCACCGATAACTTGCTCATCAATGTCCAGTCTTAGTTTAATCAGTACCACACGTTTCCAGGCTTCATCATTGCCTTGCTCCAAACTTGGAATTAAAGAGCTGAGTTCAGGTACTGAGGTGTGAGTGACTGCCCCTGACATCTAGACACTCTGTAAGGTGTCAAAGGAGAAACACTCTGCTCGTTGGTCAAACTTCACCCAAAGGAAGATGGTTCTGGCTGTTGGGGGTTAATCAACAGGGTGTATGGGGTGTCAGGGAGGGACAGCACCTCTGGTGGGGGAACATGTCGTGTCCTTTTCAGGGCGGCTAGTCCACCTTTGGTCCCCACCTGGCACTCAGCTCTCACCTCTGGCTCCCTGTAGCTGTTTGCATGCGACAATGGCCACACCCTGGGCAGCGGCTTCGACAAGCCGGCTAAACCAGGTGAGGGTAGCCGATGGGTCTCAAACCCTCAGAGAGAGGGAGTTGTCTATCCCAGCATGTGAAGACAGACTCCGGCAGATTGAGCGGATGAGACCAATGGAAGGTCCAAAGGTCAAGAAGGCAGTCTCTGCAAGCGTTGTGGAACGTGTAGAGCAGGACAAGACACAGAAGATGTCCTGGTCATCCAATGCGCCTAGTCCTATCTCCAACCGTCTCGACTCTGTCTTGCCACTGGATCCAGATGGGAATTGGGAGGAGAGAGTGAGGCTGACGCTGCGTAACTCTCCCTCACTTAAATCCAAATCATGCGCTAGTCTTGACACCATCATAATGGTGTCGAAGTCCTGATCGACGTTGACGATGGACGAACACTGGTTAATCAACACAGTCCCAGTTATGGCTGTAGTAGTTCTCTGAAACATTGTTCTAGGCCCAGGCATCTTAAGTTGATTCATTAGTGACCTTCCTTCTATCATAAAGTCATATATGAGCACATTCACTGATATCACCATGCTCAGTTCCATTTGTCCTAGCAAGTGAACCCGTCCATGCCTGCATGTAGCAAGACCTAGAGAACTTCCAGTCTTGGGTTGATAAGTGAAAAGTAACGTTCATCCTTCAAAGTTATAAGATAATCACCATCTTCAACGAAAGGCAGACTAACAATCTCCCCTCAACATTCAATAGTATTATTGAATGCCCAATGCTCCATCATCAATATCCTGGCCACCATCACTAGCAGCAACTCAAATGGACTAACTATATAAATACCTTGGCTACAGGTCAGAGGCTGAGCTTCCTGGGCAAGTGTCAAGTCACAAGTTGTGCTGGGGTATTCACAACAGACTCAGAATCATTGAGTGGCACAGAGAAAGGCCCTTTAGCTGACTGCCCCAGGCCAACCAATGTCTATCCAAGCTAGTCTTACTTGCCTGCATTTTGACCCATATCCCTGTGAGTCTTTCTATCCTTGCACCTTCCCAACTCTCTCTTAAATGTACCTGCCTCAGCAACTTCCAATGGCAATTCATTTCATATATGGCCCTCCCTCTGGGTGGACCTCAGCTTCTTACTATCACAAATGACCTGACTTGGTCCAACCAAGCAGAGTCCACTGCCAAGAAGGCCCACCAGCGCCTTTACTTCCTGAGAAAACTAAAGAAATTTGGCCTGTCCCCTAAAACCCTCACTCATTTTTATAGATGCACCGTAGAAAGCATTCTTCTAGGGCGCATCACAACCTGGTATGGAAGTTGTCCTGTCCAAGACCGGAAGAGGCTGCAGAAAATCGTGAAAATGGCACAGCACATCACACAAACCAATCTTCCATTCTTGGACTCACTTTACACCGCACGCTGTCAGAGCAATGCTGCCAGGATAATCAAGAACACGACCCACCCAGCCAACACACTTTTCGTCCCTCTTCCCTCTGGGAGAAGGCTCAGGAGCTTGAAGATTTGTATGGCCGGATTTGGGAACAGCTTCTTTCCAACTGTGATAAGACTGCTGAACGGATCCTGACCCGGATCTGGGCCGTACCCTCCAGACATCCGGACCTGCCTCTCGGTTTTTTTGCACTACCTTACTTTCCATTTTCTATTTTCTATTTATGATTTATAGTTTAAATTTTTAATATTTTCTATCGATTTGTACTCCAGGGAGCGGCAAGTGCAGAATCAAATATCGCTGTGATGATTGTACGTTCTAGTATCAATTGTTTGGCGACAATAAAGTAGAAAGTGTATAAAGTATAAAACCTCTCTCCTCTCACTTTAAGCATATGCTGTCTAGTTTTTGATTCCCCAACCCTTAGAAAAGGACTGTGTACATTCACCCTGTCAACGACCACCTTCCCCCCACCCATGATTTTTACACCTCTTTGATTTGCCCATATGCCAGAAACTCTCAAAGGCTCTACGTTTTCTAGGACAAAGCACCCTCTTCACTGGTACCCATTAGTCAATAATCATTAATCATTTTTAGGCCAGGACACCATGACCAGTGGGTTGCTTCAGGGATCCTGACTGTTCGCAATCACTTGGTGGCAGCATGGGCTGTGAGAAGAATGCAGAGAACCCTCAGGAGCATATTGACAGGCTAACAGAATTAATAGGGATATATACTCACTTGGTACTTTATTAGGTACACCTGTACACCTGCTGATTAACGCAAATATCTAATCAGCCAATCATGTGGCAGCAACTCAATGCATAAAAGCATGCTGGCATGGTCAAGAGGTTCAATTGTTCTTCAAACCAAACATCAGAATGGGGAAGAAATATGATCTAAAAGACTTTGAGCCTGGAATGATTGTTTGTGCCAGGCGGGATGATTTGATTATCTCAGAAACTGCTGATCTTCTGGGATATTCACACACAAGTCTCTAGAACTTACAGAGAATGGTGTGAAAAACAAACAAAAAAAGTACCTAGTGGCAGTTCTATGAGCAAAAATGGTTTGTTAGTGAGAGGTCAGAGGAGAATAGCCAGACTGGTTCAATCTGACAGGAAGGTGACTGTAATTCAAATAACCACGTGTTACAATGCTATAGAAGAGTATTTCTGAACGTACAAAATGTCGAATTTTGAAGTGCATGGGCTATAGCAGCAGAAGATTAGGTACCTAATAAAGTGGCCACTGAGTGTTGCAGTGGAATGTAATCTGAAAGATATGAGATCATCTACTTTGGTAGGTAAGTAAATAGCTGGAGTATTTTCAGAGATTGAAAGATCAGAATGATGTAAGTGTTTATGGACACAAAGTTTCAGCAAGGATTCGGGAAGGCAAATGGCACGCTGCCTTTATTCCACTGAGGCCTAAGCACAGCAGAAGTGTAAAATTTTATATAGGGGGCTCTCGGGAGATGCTTCAGAAAGATTGTGCGCAAGTCTGGTCTCTGTGTTCTCCAAATGTTACTTGTGCTATGGAGAGTCAAGTCAAAGAGATTTTTGTTGTTCAAACAAAATAATTTGTCGCATATTAATGAGGCTTATTGAACAAGAACTTAACATTGAAGTTGGTCTCAACTATGTTATTTAATAAAGGCTTAATCTTATGCAGGCTATACCTCCTGTGACTGAGGCACTAAATTTCGTGGAGTTAGGTTTTCCATTAGGTATTTTTCGTGCTTTTTACTCCTACTAATACCCACCATGCAGACTCTCCTTAATGCATTGGCTTGTTAAACATCCTCACCTTCCTGAGCCTCTGGCTAGGATCTTTATGTCCTCGTTGTCCATGGGAATGGTACCGGAGGATTGGAGGGAGGCGAATGTTGATCCCTTGTTCAAAAGAGGTAGTAGGGATAGTCCACGTAATTATAGACCAGTGAGCCTTACGTCTGTAGTGGGAAAGCTGTTGGAAAAGATTCTTAGAGATAGGATCTATAGGCATTTAGAGAATCATGGTCTGATCAGGGACAGTCAGCATGGCTTTCTGAAGGGCAGATCGTGTCTAACAAGCCTGATAGAGTTCTTTGAGGAGCTGACCAGGCATATAGATGAGGGTAGTGCAGTGGATGTGATCTATATGGATTTTAGTAAGGCATTTGACAAGGTTCCACACAGTAGACTTATCCAGAAAGTTAGAAGGCATGGGATCCAGGGAAGTTTGTCCAGGTGGATTCAGAATTGGCTTGCCTGCAGAAGGCAGAGGGTGGTGGTGGAGGGAGTACATTCAGATTGGAGGATTGTGACTAGTGGTGTCCCACAAGGATCTGTTCTGGGACCTCTACTTTTCGTGATTTTTATTAACGACCTGGATGTGGGGGTAGAAGGGTGGGTTGGCAAGTTTGCAGACGACACAAAGGTTGGTGGTGTTGTAAATAGTGTAGAGGATTGTCAAAGATTGCAGAGAGACATTGATAGGATGCAGGAGTGGGCTAAGAAGTGGCAGATGGAGTTCAACCCGGAGAAGTGTGAGGTGGTACACATTGGAAGGACAAACTCCAAGGCAGAGTACAAAGTAAATGGCAGGATACTTGGTAGTGTGGAGGAGCAGAGGGATCTCGGGGTACATGTCCACAGATCCCTGAAAGTTGCCTCACAGGTGGATAGGGTAGTTAAGAAAGCTTATGGGGTGTTAGCTTTCATAAGTCGAGGGATAGAGTTTAAGAGTCGCGATGTAATGATGCAGCTCTATAAAACTCTGGTTAGGCCACACTTGGAACATTGTGTCCAGTTCTGGTCACCTCACTATAGGAAGGATGTGGAGGCATTGGAAAGGGTACAGAGGAGATTTACCAGGATGCTGCCTGGTTTAGAAAATATGCAATATGATCAGAGATTAAGAGAGCTAGGGCTTTACTCTTTGGAGAGAAGGAGGATGAGAGGAGACATGATAGAGGTGTACAAGATAATAAGAATAGATAGAGTGGATAGCCAGTGCCTCTTCCCCAGGGCACCACTGCTCAATACAAGAGGACATGGCCTTAAGGTAAGGGGTGGGAAGTTCAAGGGGGATATTAGAGGAAGGTTTTTTACTCAGAGAGTGGTTCATCCGTGGAATGCACTGCCTGAGTCAGTGGTGGAGGCAGATACACTCGTGAAGTTTAAGAGACTACTAGACAGGTATATGGAGGAATTTAAGGTGGGGGCTTATATGGGAGGCAGGGTTTGAGGGTCGGCACAACATTGTGGGCCGAAGGGCCTGTAATGTGCTGTACTATTCTATGTTCTATGTTTGTACTTTTCCATTCTGCCCATCAAAACAAACTACCTATCATTTTCCTCTGCTATATTAATTTGCAGATTCTGGAAATGCGAAATAAAAACAAAATACCGGAAAACCCCATTGGGTCAGGCAGCATCTGCGTAAAGACGTTCATGTCTCGGACATTTATCAGATTGAGAAAGAGAGAAGCAAGTTAGCTCAGGCAGCAGTGAAGACAAAGGAGGGTAATTGGTGGAACAGTGGGATAAGGTAAAACTAATACGTCCATTTTCTGTTTTTTATTTTATAATTAATGTACCACCTTACCTTATCTTGCAATCTATTTAATCTCTCCCTCAGCGTCCACTAAGCTCGTTTTACCACATAACCTTGTTTGTTCTAACAGTAAACTGATGTACTGCAATCTAGGCTCAAAATTCAATCATGTAGTCGTAAAGTGAGATGGTGCTGTTTGTGAGAAGATTGCATTAACTCATGGAATGCAGTTTTATATTTCTTTTCATGTGCATTAGTGCCATAAGAAAATCTGTCACTTCATTTTTTGATGGGATTTTCATTCCACAATCAACATTTTGAGTTAGGCACTTTTTTGTCAATGCTACCTGGCCACAATCTAAATGAGGTGTTTAGAAGACAAATAAGCGAAAGTGTGTGTCAAGGCATCCACAGACTAGTTTCCCCCCCCCCCCCCACCCCAATAATATCTTTTGAGGAAGTTTTTGAAGATTGTGAGTACTTTAACTTCAAGGCAGTGGTTGTTGCACACATCAAAGATTCTCTGCTGTTAATTTCCTGCTAAGTGTTTCTATTATGCTCCATTTTTTCAGTAGGAAGGATGTCAAAATAGATATTGACATAAGCAACTGAGACAGGAAATGTATCACAATAATGCCAAAACTGAAGTGGTTAAAATTTCAAAATATGTGTATGTACTGAAATGTTAAACTGACCAAAGCACAGATCAGGAACTTTTCTTGGACAGCAAAAGGTCAAAAGGTTAGTGCTTAGCTAAGTGTAATATTTTGCCAAGGGAAGACGTGATGCCTGTCTTTAAACGAATATCATCCACTGAACCAGTTTGAAAGAGTTGAGCTAAGAGGAAGCATGCAATGTCAGGGAGAGAGAAGAGTGAGATTTGAATATGAACATATACCTAGATACCTGTACCAAAAACAGGGCATGATAAGAAAATTAAAGAAACGTGGTCTCCTGGTATAAATTACTGGAGTAACCTTTTACTCCAGAGCAATTCAAAGTGTGCCAGAAGTGACAGGAAAATATACTCAGGTTAACTTTTGGCTCATTTTTAAGAAGTGCAGTAATTATAATTGTTTTTTTTAAACAAATCCTCCCAAAGCTGGACTGGAGTAACACCAGTAAAAATGAAATATTCCAGAAAGGGGAAAAAGAATGACAGTTCTGGAGACAACCAGTGGGCATTAATATAATAATAAGGCCAAAATAAATATTCATGACCTCGGACACCACTTGAAGAATGAGCTCACCGGATTTCTTGCTCCTTTTTTTCCATTGGCAGGAATATGGGATGCATGCAGAGTGAAAACAAAATCTGTGAAGTTTTATTCATTTCAAAATAATCCAAGCACCATAAGCCTAACTAAACAAAAGGGGTATAATAAAAAAAATCAGGTTGTATAATTTGATAAACTAACGGACTTGCAGACGGTCTTTTCAGCTTCACTGTTTATCAGTGACATTGAAGTTATTTAATTGGAATGTAATATTTACCTTTTTGCATTGATACTTATTTTATTAAATCCTCTAAATCATTCCTGTTGAGTAGTTCAATTACCCCTTCCTGTTCCAAGTTTTAGGTGCCCAGCCTTAGTGGCAGAAAATCACGATTCCTTGATTAACTTCAATTTATTTACCTTGCTCCTTTATTTCAATTCTGCTAAGTACATCATATCATATACCTGGGATCTTTGCCACAATTGCCACTTTAAAAAGCAGTTCATACTTATGGATACAGTATTGTTTATTCCATTTAATAAGAAATTTTCAAATAAGGCAATGTAGGGCAAAAGAAAGGGGAAGGTAACTATAAAAGGTCTTTTCCTTTCAATATCAAAGAATTCTGATATCCTTTGTCCATATTTATGACACCAATACTGTCTTCTAATTCTCTTTCTAGTTCAGAGTGAGCCTGTCATAACTTTTGACTTTGCTGTCATTCATCACAGGAACTTAAGTCCTCATTCTTTGAAATACTGATTTTAAGTTTACCCAATACTGCCACCATAATGGATGCCAAAAAAAAGAGACAGATTAATGCTTCATTGCTCACTGCTGACAAAGGGGAAAAAATGGACTTGCTTTTGTGGTACAAAGTGGCAGTCCTGGTCCCTGCGGTCTAGCTTTCTTGACAGAAACATCTGAAAATTTCACACACAGAGTGGTGGATGCATGGAATGCTCTGCCAGCGAATATGGATACAATAAGGTCTCTTAAGAGGTTCTTAGATAGGTACACTGAGCTTAGAAAAATAGAGAGCTATGCAGTCAGGAAATTCTAGACATTTTCTAGAGTAGGTTACATGGTCGGCATGGCATTATGGGCCGAAGGGCCTGTAATGTGCTGTAGATTTCTATGTTTCTATGTTTGCCAAGACTATTAAAAAAGCCCATGGAACAAAGTCATTATAAAAAAATTGTAAAATAAATCATTTTAAATCACTTTGGAGCAGTTAAGATGCTAAAAACATCCCGAATATTTCATTAAAAGTTTGCCCTCTGAGCTCTTTCTCTCCATTCAGACAAATGAGTTCACAGTTCCTGCATCACCTCCTAACCAGCCAGGCTCCAGCAGGCCAATTCCCTAGCATATGTTCGTGTTCCGCTACGGGACCACTATTGAAGCCCAATGTTAGAACCAGCTGGGAAATCCCTGGCAAAAATTCATGCAACAAATTCTGGACCTCCTCACTTGCACTTAGGTCTCAACCCATCTGACATTTTATTGAGAGTGAATGTCATTTGGTTAGCATGGAACTGCGGGCATTTCCCACAATTTCTTGACTAATTAGTATTACTAGAAAAATAGTAAACCTACTGGTCTACTCCATCTGCAAATCCCAGTACTTTCCACGCTGTTTCTATCTCCTTAAAGTGGACAATAAGCAAAGACATTCAAAATATTGCTACTTAAGCCATTTAACTTCCAGTACCCTGTTTTTGCCTCAGTGATAAACAAACATTTCAGCTTGAGGTAATCCTGAACATTCAAAAGCTAATTTGACGGAATTATTGACATGGTGCTTTATTTTGTTATCACAGATGTGGCTATTCTGCGAAAGTTCAACATCATTATGTGCTATGTTGCATGATATGGGTGATCATGGTCTACCATTGCTGCCTTCTGGCCAGTGTCTTTACAAGACGGGTGACTCCAGCCATAATCAAAACATTTCAGAGACAGTCTGCCTGGCGTCAGTGATCGCATGACCAGGACTTGTGATATGCACCGTCTGCTCATACTTCCATCTAACACCGGCTCTCATGGCTTTATGCAACCTTGATCAGGGGGCTAAGCAGGTGCTACATCTTGCTCAAGGTTGATCTGCAGGCTAACAGAGGGAAAGAGCACTTTAGATCTCCTTTGGTAGAGATGTATCTCCACGCCACCACCCACTGCAAAAGCCAACTGTGTATAAAAGCCTGTGTATAGGCTGGTCCTGGACTTACTTCCTGGCATAATTTACATATTACTATTTAATTATTTATGGTTTTATTACTGTTTAATTATTTATGGTGCAACTGTAATGAAAACCAATTTCCCTCGGGATCAATAAAGTATGACTATGACTATGACTATATTAAACTCTAGCTTTGGCTTCAATGTACAACTTATTTATTTGAAGTCTGTTTAGAAGTATATCCTACCCCTACGTCATCATTACAAAGGTTCTTCAGAGCAGTGACTTTGGTCCAAGTTGCTTCCATTCACAAGGTCAGGGGTCTGCAGACAAAGATACACCACAACATTGAATTTTACTCACAATTCCTCAGTGCATGAGTGGTGCAGGCCCATAGAAGGACCTAGCCATGGTCGAAGAAGCGACAAGTAAATTCATTCCGTCATCATGATTGGCAGTAAAAGGGGGTCTAACCACCTTTTGGAGTAAATTCACCTGAAGGCTGCAGCTCACCGCTGCCTCCTTGTGGGTAATTAGGGATGAGCAACAAGTGCCCAAGGCTCGAGAAATACATAAGTAACAGAAAGAAAACGTGCTGTATAGTTATTGAGCTTTGCTCCCTTGAACAAATCCTTGGTCACCCGGATAAATGCTCCGTATCTGGCAATATTTTTTTCGGATTTGTGAGTGACACTACAAGAGAGGCAGGAAATAATGAAAAACACCCATCTAGATTTTTTTGCTCCTAAATTGAAACAATCATTCAGTACTCTGTGGTTCAACAATTTTAGTTCATAAAGCATGTGTAAGGGCACAGCTGTGGTCCTGCTAGGCAGCACAATATTCCAGACAAGCAGTACAGGTCTTGACAATTATGCTGGTAAACAACAGGAATTCTGCAGATGCTGGAAATCCAAGCAACACACATCAAAGTTGCTGGTGAACGCAGCAGGCCAGGCAGCATCTCTAGGAAGAGGTACAGTCGACGTTTCAGGCCGAGACCCTTCGTCAGGACTAACGAAGGGTCTCGGCCTGAAACGTCGACTGTACCTCTTCCTAGAGATGCTGCCTAATTATGCTGGTGTTGTTTTTGCACAAGTGACAGAGAGAAAGGGGAGTGGGAGGAGCAAGTCCTCAGTTTTCGGGCCATGGCATCCAGATGGAGGGAATGAGAGTAAGACAAAGGCCTTTTCTCTTGGGCTTTGTAAAAAGCCACCATGAAGGGAAACTAGTAAGAGGTGGACAGCAAACCATCCTCTCACAAAGCTTCCATAGAATTCCTATAACCTGAAATTTGGGTGTGAGGTCCTCTGGGGAAATGAGCTTGGCTGAACATGTTCAACATTTGCAGTGCAAGGTTCCATTGATAAGTAAGCAATTGACTCATGAAAACAGTGGTGAATAAGAGCTTTGAAGAATGGGAAATAATCTAGTTGAAATGCACAAGATTCTTACGAAGGAATGGAATTGTTTTGTTCTACTGGCTGAGATGAATAGAAATAGAATAAGTCACCCCTTCTAGAACATAGTAAGGTGTGAAGATCTGATTATTGGACAGTTAGCCTGACTTCAGTGGTTGGGAAGATGTTGGAGTCCATTATTAAGGATGAGGTTTCAGAGTACTTGGAGGTGTATGATAAAACAGGCTGAAGTCAGTATTTGTTTCCTTAAGGGGAAATCTTCCCTGACAAATCTGTTGGAATTCTTTGAGGAAGTAACAAGCAGGATAGACAAAGGAGAATCGGTAGATGTTGTGTGCTTGGATTTTCAGAAGGTCTTTGACAAGGTGTCACACATAAGGCTGCTAAACAAGAGCCCAAGTTATTACAGGAAAGATACTAGCATGAACAGAAAATTCACTGTTTGGCAGGAGGCAAAGGGTGGGAATAAAAGGAGCCTTCTATAATTGGCTGCCAGTGATTAACGGTGTTCCGCAGGGGTCAGTGCTGGAACAGTTTCTTTTTACGTTATATGTCAATGATTTGGAGACAGAATTGACAGCTTTGTCTGCGGACAATACAATGGTACTGTAGGTGGAGGGGTAAGTAGTGCTGAGGAAACAAGGAGTCTGCAGAAGAACTAGATTAGAAGAATGGATAAAGAAGTGGCAGATGGAATATGTGTAGGGAAATGTATGGTCATGCACTTCGGTAGAAGGAATAAAGTCTAGGCAATTTTTTAAATGGGGAGTGAACGCCAAAATTGAAGCTGCAAAGGCACATAAGGGTCCCAGTGCAGGCTTCCCTAAAGGTTAACTTGCTGGTGGTAATGAAGGCAAAAGCAATGTCAGCATTCATTTCAAGAGAACTAGAATATAGAAGCAAGGATGTGATGCTGAGGCTTTTTAATGCATTGGTCAGACAGCAATTGGAGTCTTGTGGCAGCTTTAGGCCCCTTACCTGACAAAAGCTGTGCTGACATTGGAGAAGGCCTGGAGGTACACAAAACAATCCTGGGAATGAAGAGCATTTGATGGCACTGTACCTGTACTCCCTGGAGTTGAGAAGAATGAGGGGAGATCTTATTGAAACTTATCGTATATTGAAAGACCACGAAAACATGGTTAATGTAAGATATTACTGCTGGTTGAAATAAAATATACATTTTGTCTGATGAAATCATTAATTTAACTCTGTAGCTTGATCTTTGGGACAAGTAATAAATATTCTAAGAACAGACCCATTAAATTTATTCTGACTAACAGTTAGTTTGCAGAATCACAGGTTGATCAAAATTTTTGGAATGAATCAATGGCTCCAATCATAGTCATTCCTGTAGATTCAAAACCCTGCATTATTGATATCTTGATGCTCTTAAATTATCTGATCTAGAAGGAAGAAGTCATTCAAGATCCCTTCCTAAGAATTTGGCTGATGTTTTGTATGAGTTATAACCAAAAACAAAACAAGTATAAATAAAAACAAGCTGGAAATAGCATCAAGTCAGGCTGTGTTTATGGACAAAGAAAGGGAGATGAAGATTCCAGTCAATGACCTCTCATCAAGACTGCAAAGGTAAGAGATAACTCAAATCAAGGCCATGTTGATTGACCAAGGATATGTTGCCTGACTAATGAAGTATTTGTTCATGTCTGAATGATAATAATTCTTTATTGTTGATGAGTACTTGGTCATCTATTGACAAGGAGAGATGTGTGATGCTTGGATGGACCAGGAATTATTGTGAGAGATTGAAGAACCTCCTTGTGTTCATTATGTGATGCACAAATTAGAAAGAAGAGTAGGCCAATCTATCCCTTAAGTCAATGGCTAATCTGAACGTGACTGCATTCCTAATCTCCTCTGGTAAGCTTTTCGAAGATCTATACATTTTCTGTAAGAATCTATTTAACTCTGCCTTAAAATATTTAAACGCTCTACATTAAAGAAAACAGCTCCGGATTGCAGATTGTTGTACATTCACATAATCTATCTATATTCCTTTGTAGCGTCCTTATGTCAATTTTGCAACGTAATTCCAAACAGGTCCTCATGTCGAACAGCAGCATTCTCTTCTTTCTCAAATTAGAATAACGAAAGGTAGTCTTACGCCATATGAATAAGCAAAGGAAAATAGTAATGTGAAATTGCTAGAAAAAAGAGGAGGTCATAAATTTAAACACTGAAAAACCTAAAATTCTTGAGCTCATTGTTGAGACTGGAAGTCTGCAATGTGCCCGGTCAGAAGATGACGTGCTATTCATTGAGCTTTTGTTGCAACACATTACAACAGTTGCAGGCGACTAGCGATGGGAAAGTAAGTAAGAAAGAAAGTTGATGCTAGGCATCGAAAGCTCAGATTCATACAGTACATTGAAAACAAATCGAGATATTCTATAACATGGCCACTCAATCTGCATTTGCTTCTCCAGTGTAAAGATGACTTTGCACTGGAGAAGCAAATGCAGATTTATGTGGTAAATATAGTATACTGGTTGGGAAGATATGGAAATAATTCTGTAATTCCAGCAAAACCTTTTACGGTCCTGGATGATGAGGGACTGGTGGAAAGGGCAAGGCTGGCATTGTAAGGTGAAATGGAAAAGGATGTGGGTATAGAGCTCAAACTGTCCCTTTGGAATGCTTGGAGGGGAAGAAATGTCCAGTTAAGATATTAGGTCTTGGAAATTATCGAGCAAGTTTAAAATGGAAATTACAGTGGTTCTAGGTAAGAACAAGGGAGCCCCGTTCTAGTTCTGGGTGTGAAGAAAAGGCTGAGAAAGGAAGCCCTGGTATGAAAGATGGTATCACTTAAACAAAAGTAGCGGGCAGTGTTTAGGGCACCTATTTTTGCTCCTGCTCTTCAAAATAGTGAGCAATGTTATTCTGAAATAGGTTGGTCATTTGCCTGGGATGCTGTCAAATTTACTAGAGATGGAGGAAAGTAATTAATTGTTCCAAGGACTCTCACCTCCAGGAATTTGTTGTGACCGCTAATGGTCCTCTGTAACTGACACTTTGCCATGATTCGAACCTTGTTGGCTCCATTTTTAATGTCTTGTTATGGTGTCAGTATCTGGAGCATGTTGTTATGGATCTTCTCTACCCTATCCACCAGAACAGTTCTCAAATGACAGAAAAAGGTCTACCTCGATTTCACCATGGATATGTGATCCAAATCTCATTCTTGTGCAGTCTAGGCTGTAAATCAAAATAGTTTGTTAGGGTGTGGATCCTGCCCTATTCAGTCAACCACTTGAAGCTCCAACTGAGAGCGTTGGATATAGTCAGGGACCAAAGCAGAGGAACTGCTCGAAGGATACATGAGGTATTTCTCTTTTCAAAGGTATGGTTGCTTTCTAAAGCTCTATATTCCTTAGTGCATTGATTTATAGATATACTAGCTCTCTGCACTATCTCAGAATCTTGTTGATCTGATGTTTTGATTGGGCAATTAGGAATGCACTGTTTTGCACTGTAGATGCAGAGTACAGTACAGATGTAAAAGCTAAGGTGTTAAATGTGAGAAATTTTCAAGCGTTTACTGCAACAAAAGTGAAAATTTAGTTATTAAAACTGCAGTCCAAGATGGAACAATGCTATTTGAGCTACAATTACATGAGAGTCTTTAAACTGCATGATCAGCTATTCCATGTATGCCAAAACATGCTCTGATTCCTTTTGTGTGGTTTTCAGTACACTTCTGTGACAACAGTCAAAGCCTCTTTAGCCATATATCCCATTGATTATCAGAACAGTCACACAAATTAAATGCAGAACATCTATTAATATCATTTTGTGCATTATGCATGTTGCTTTTAAAGAAATTCTCCTGGCATTTATTTTTGCGGTTTATTTAAGACATGTGACACCTAATCTATAATATATTATAAGTACTTCTATATTGAAGCAGTAAAAATCCTGGCAGCTGCAAGACCCTGTGGCAGCCTGCTGGGATTCCAATAGCCCTTGCCATCCATTAGTATGCATTGTATTGGCACTGTTTCCAAATTAATCTGGACGTATTGAAGCTGGCATTTTTTGCTGGTTTTCTGGTACATAAACAGCTTTTAAGAAATTTTGCTATGGACGTAGTTGTCGTATATCCTTCCTAATTTTCACATGGATAATCTCCTATATTCTCTTTCAAAGAATTATTTTGCCTCTATCGATTAAACCAAGCTGAAAGATTATTTTTATTTCCCATCAGTCATATTTTCATACTTTCATGTGTTCTTTGTCCTTACATTCATGAGTGATCTCCCCTTTTTAATAGGTTAAGATGTTTGCACCCGCTACTCCTCGATGTGCCCTCCCTTATTTGGTTTTGCGCCTTCTTTCCTTATAGATTCCATAAGCTGCAGCCCTTTGCCTCCACCTATCACCTCCCAGCCTCTGTCGCTGCCTCTACTCTTCCCTCGCCCAACTCCATCTGCCAATTAACCCGTCCTCAGCCGGATCCACTTATTGCTTTTCAAGTTCCTGAGTGAGCAATTTCAAGTTTCTAGGTGTCAGGACCTCTGAGGACCTAACGTGGATGCAACCTATTGATGCAGCTACAAAGAATTAAAGACAGCCAAGTATATTTCACTTGGAGTTTGAGGAGATTTGGTTTGTCAACTAAAACACTCAAAAACATCTACAAATATACTGTAGAGAGCATTCTGACTGGCTGCATCACTGTCTGGTATTGGGGGAGGGTGTGTCTACTGCACAAGATCAAAGTAAGTGCAGAAACTTATAAAATGAGTCAGCTCCATCATGGGTACTAGTCTCCGTAGTATCCAAGACACCTTCAAGGAAGGCGGAATCCATCATTAAGGATCCTCACCACCCAGGATATACCTTCTTCACACTGTTACCACTGGGAAGGAGGAACAGAAGCCCAAAGGAACACACTCAGCAATTCAGGAACAACTTCTTCCCCTCTGCCATCTGATTTCTAAACGGACATTAAACCCATGAACACTACCTCACTACATTTTTAATTTGTTTTTTGCACTACCTGTTTTAATTGAACCATAGACATCCAAACTAAAGGTGTAGCTATGGGCACCCGTATGGGTCCTAGCTATGCCTGCCTTTTTGTTGGCTTTGTGGAACAATCTATGTTCCGTACCTATTCTGGTATCTGTCCCCCACTTTTCCTTCGCTACATCAGCGACTGCATTGGCGCTGCTTCCTGCACGCATGCAGAGCTCGTTGACTTTATTAACTTTGCCTCCAACTTTCACCCTGCCCTCAAGTTTACCTGGTCCATTTCCGACACCTCCCTCCCCTTTCTAGATCTTTCTGTCTCTATCTCTGGAGACAGCTTATCTACTGATGTCTACTATAAGCCTACTGACTCTCACAGCTATCTGGACTATTCCTCTTCTCACCCTGTCTCTTGCAAAAATGCCATCCCCTTCTCGCAATTCCTCCGTCTCTGCCGCACCTGTTCTCAGGATGAGGCTTTTCATTCCAGGACGAGGGAGATGTCCTCCTTTTTTAAAGAAAGGGGCTTCCCTTCCTCCACCATCAACTCTGTTCTCAAATGCATCTCCCCCATTTCACGCACATCTGCTCTCACTCCATCCTCCCGCCAGCCCACTAGGAATAGGGTTCCCCTGGTCCTCACCTACCACCCCACCAGCCTCCGGATCCAACATATTATTCTCCGTAACTTCCGCCACCTCCAACGGGATCCCACCACTAAGCACATCTTTCACTCCTCCCCCTCTGCTTTCCACAGGGATCGCTCCCTACGCGACTCCCTTGTCCATTCGTCACCCCCATCCCTCCCCACTGATCTCCCTCCTGGCACTTATCCTTGTAAGTGGAACAAGTGCTACACATGCCCTTACACTTCCTCCCTTACCACCATTCAGGGCCCCAGACAGTCCTTCCAGGTGAGGCGACACTTCACCTGTGAGTCGGCTGGGGTGATATACTGCGTCTGGTGCTCCCGATGTGGCCTTCTATATATTGGCGAGACCCGACGCAGACTGGGAGACCGCTTTGCTAAACACCTACGCTCTGTCCGCCAGAGAAAGTAGGATCTCCCAGTGGCCACACATTTTAATTCCACATCCCATTCCCATTCTGACATGTCTATCCACGGCCTCCTCTACTGTAAAGATGAAGCCACACTCAGGTTAGAGGAACAACACCTTATATTCCGTCTGGGTAGCCTCCAACCTAATGGCATGAACATCGACTTCTCTAACTTCCGCTAATGCCCACCTCCCCCTCGTACCCCATCGTTATTTATTTTTATACACACTTTCTTTCTCTCACTCTCCTTTTTCTCCCTCTGTCCCTCTGACTATACCCCTTGCCCATCCTCTGGGTTCCCCCCCTTGTCTTTCTGCCCGGACCTCCTGTCCCATGATCCTCTCATATCCCCTTTGCCAATCACCTGTCCAGCTCTTGGCTCCATCCCTCCCCCTCCTATCTTCTCCTATCATTTTGGATCTCCCCCTCCCCCTCCCACTTTCAAATCTCTTACTAAGTCTTCCTTCAGTTAGTCCTGACGAAGGGTCTCGGCCTGAAACGTCGACTGTACCTCTTCCTAGAGATGCTGCCTGGCCTGCTGCATTCACCAGCAACTTTGATGTGTGTTGCTAGAAACATAATGTATCTCAGTTTTGTTTTGTTCTCTATATTTATTTATCACGTATTTCATTGTCCTGCTGCCATAAAATTAACAAACTTCATGACACATGCAGGTGGTATTAAACCTGATTCTGATTCTGATTCCTTCTAGCTTTTCCCTACCCTCCCCTCCTTTACACAACCCCTCCCCATACTGTCTCAGTCAAACAAAAGGGTTTCAACCTGAAACGCTTATCCATTACCTTCCACAGATGCTGCCTGACTTGCTGGGTTCCTCCAGCAACTTATTTCTTGCTATTGAATCTATTTATCTTAAAACCCAAATCGCTCAGCAAGTAATAAGTTGTTATTATTCCTTCCATATCAAATAATTGCACAGAGCAAGGAAACAAATCTCAAAGAGCAAATAAGCTGGATGCTGCTCCAATTTCACACTGTGTCAGAAAATATTGAGATAAACAATTTACTGATAATGGCTGATAACCTGTACTCCAAATTATATAAAACTGTTACTAAAGATGCACTAAATGATGAGCCACATTACGAACTTTGACTGCATGCATAAGATCTCACAAAATCCATTCAGCCACATGAGGAAATTATGAGGTGTAGTAAGTATCTGTTCATGTTTTTAATACAACAATTTCTCCCTCATCTACTTGAGTAATTGCTGCCTCTGTTGTTGACGCAGATTATGAGGTGAAGCAATGATTTCAGCCTACCTACTTTCCCTTCTGCTTACCTCAAAAAGCAACCTTCACAGGGCTACTTCTCCCTGCCTGAGACACCAAGGGTCATTTTAATATAAGCAACATAACATAGTGCGCAATCCCTATTCCATATCACTTACAGAGTGACTTATTAAAACCCATTTCTTGTGACTTAACTACAAGAGCAGATTTTCTCTTTGCTGCCAAAGTGGCTCAAACTCATATGGGCTGGAGCCAGTCATCACAAATCTAATCCATCCACTCTAAACATTCTGGAACAAAACAGAAGTCTGATAGAGATGTGGTTGGGCTTTTTGATGATTTGAACTGTAAGATATTTGCAGGCCAACCCATCATCTGCTGAGTTCCTTATATTTTTTTTCCCAATTTATCCTAGTCCAATTCCCACCAAATTCTTCCCCTCCTGAAGGCTTGAACTGGTATGAAAATATAAAGTTTGACAATCATTCATATGACCATTTATCAAATGTAAGCTAGATGGTGAGTGTCAGTGAGCTGTTTAACCATGGAAGGCAATCCAACCATGGCTAATCCTGACCTTACTGAATGACGCATTTAACTACACAGTACAATTATATTGCTATTAATCAAGAACAGAGTCTGTAACTCATTTCGGTTTTCATTCTTAGTCTGAAGATCAATTGTTCGCTATTTAAATATATATTTTAATTTGTTTCCAATTAACTTTTCGAAGATCAATTGTACTGTTAGTTAGAGGCGGTCACAAATATAATCGAATATTTGAAGACACTGGTTTATATTCAAGCAGCAACCCAAAGGATGAAAATAAATTTTCTCATGGGCTGTAAAATATTTCCTTCCTTTTTGCACATCATTCTCCATATTGGAGGTATATTTTTGCTTTTTCTGAAATGCTTTCCAACATAAATGTGGCTGCCTCACTTCCTATAAGATGAATGTTTGTAGTTAACTCTATGTTGACCTTTGTCTGATACGGCTGAGGAGCACTGTTTAGGTGCAGCAATCTCTGTTGCACTTGTTACAGATGAGGCGGTGGGCTGAGACGGCGAAACCATGCAGTCCCTGTTTTCTCTACCCTCTCCTTGGGCAGTCGAGCTTTCCTCCTCTCATCTCTCCCAATGCCCCACTAAAACAGTAGTCCCACCAAACAAATCAGGCACTGCAAGCTGAGCTTCATTTTGTGAGGATTGATTATTTCAATTCCATATCCATTGCTGTCTCAAATATTACTGTTCCAATTTAAAAAGTAATATTAGTTACAGTTGACTTTTGCAGTTTAGAGTACGGCTCTATTTTTGAAAATTTGATTTTATGTTAGAACGTACAATATAGAATGTCCTCCGACTCGAGGCACGTTCTCTCTTTTACCCTTTATTGGTCCTACACTCACTCTAGTCATCCTCCTGTTCTTCACATACATACATAAAGAATGCCTTGGGGCTTTCCTTAATCCTATTCACCAAGGCCTTCTAGCTCTCCTAAATCCCTTCTTATACTTAATCTTTTGAGAAAAATACTATGATGTTGCAAATGATGAGCCAGACAAAGCAACATTATTTAGTATCAGGAGCACAAAACACACAATGCATTGCATGGTGAATAGTAATAGTGATTATGTCCTGGATTTTATAGTTGTAAGAAATTATCAGCTTTCTTCAAGTACAAGATTTCTCTATGTATAATTTATCATGGGGTTCCCAAAACTGTAGTCAGTGATTCAGTGTGCAGTGTTGTTGTACAGCCTTTGTCAATGCAGTCAAGGAGAATCGGTTGTATTGATCATGATTTCAAGGGATTTATGAAGCTGCTGTGAATTACATGGAAATGTTTAATGTTTTAGCATGAGCTCCAAGACATTTTACACTAAATCATTATTCCGCTATCAGCCACTGTATTATCACCCAAATCTAATTTCTTATATGTGAATTGTAAATTTCTTCCATAAATATTCCAATACATTTCAAACTTCCTATTTTTATTTATAGTTACGATATTATGTTTTAATCTTAGGTGTATGTTTCAATCTTGAAAATATTTAGAAAGCAAATTAAAAATCATGCTGCACTTTTGCCTGTGAGAATTTTTTAAATGTTGCCTGATGTTGACTCTATTTCGCCGATTAAAGCGACGAAAGAGATCGAAACATTGAGGTGAATGCAGGAGGTGAGCACTGTCACACGTGCCTTCTGATCGCTGGTGGGATCGCTCTGCTGTCAGAGAGGGGAGCCTGTGTGACTTGCCACTGTGCCTGGAGGCTGTTACCGAGGTCTTCTGCGTTTTGTATATGGATATGTTCTTGGACCTGCACCTTGGACTTTTTTCTTCAGTCTTATAGTTTTTTATATGCTGTGTTTTCACCCATTCTTTCATGTGGTTTTTTGTGCAGAGGAGGGGGATTTGGAAGCCGATATTCTTTTTTGCATTTTATGTGGGAGGTGGGGCATCTGGGAATTGATGTTTTTGTTGCTTTTTTTGGTTGGTTTCTTTGTGCGGGGAAAGGGGTACAGTATTTGGAGGCCGATGTTCTTGTTATGTTTGGTGTAGGGGGAGTGGGGTTTGGGGGTTGATGATCGTGTTGCCATTCTTTTTTTTCTTGGTTTCATGGCTATCAGGAGAAGAAGAATCTCAGAGTTGTGTACTTCGATGATAAATGAACCTTTGTCTTCATGATGTTTGGAGGCCAATTAAGTCTCTTACTGATATCAATAAGGGGAACATCATAAAAGTAGTCATTCATGCCACATACTTTGGTAGCTATCAGAGGCCAGCACCATTATGTCATCAAAAGCCCAATGACTTGAAAACTCATTGTATAAATGTGAGGGGTACGTCTTGGGGGGAAAAACTGCTTGCTTGCTGTCAGAATTGCATTGATCTTTTAAAGCTACAAACTCTAACTAGAACAGATTAATAATCTAATATTCCATTGTTTCATTGCATCCTTATTGATAGCACTGCCAAACACTGCTTCAGGTCAGTTATTGCTCAGGAATGCCATTTGGTGATGAACAGATTATGATTTATTACATTTTTATGAATAATGCTCTAGTGCTTGTGATATTGCAGATTACACAACGGACTAGATTATTCAAGTTGCCACACCAGAATTTCGGGAAGTTACCAGCACTCCGACCTCTGGATCTCCTCCTTCACCACCACTAACTTCTACATAATGGTAGAAATGGAATACTAATACAGGTCGACCTTCACTAATCCGGCACCATTGGGACCTGAGGAGTGCTGGATTAGGTAAAAATGCCAAATTACAGAAGGATCACATTAAGCATAATCAGTGCCGGATTATCGAAGGAACCGGATTACAAGTAGTCGGATTAGTGAAGGTCGACCTGTAGTAATACTTTATTAGAAAATATGTATTACCTCCTCCACAATTGTCTGTAATGTTCACAAGTTGGCCATAATGTTTTGAAAAATTGTACAATAATTTATATATGGACTCTTTCGTTATCTATTTCAGCATGAATTGTAAACTCTTCAAAGTGTGATTGATATGCCAGAAGAAGATGAATGGATTTGCTACTTAATCATAGCTTTTTCATAAATACAGCATTTTTCTCGTAATACTTTGCTAGTTATTTCCAATAGATCAGATTGATGTTCAGTTTTGCAACTACATTAATTGTTGGACTTTGTTGGATGTGTTATGAAATGCAGAAGGCAGGAACTTGCAGATTTCAAGGGTTTGAAGTACAGCAGTAGAGTCCAAGTGCTGGGGTTCCCCAACAACAACCCAGTCAATAGGCACTCATTTTAATGGGGAGTGCAGGGCAACAATTTAGAAGCAAAGTGGACGGCAAGGTACCATTTTAAATTATTTTGATATAACTTAATATACATAATTATTTGTCTGTTCAATATACACATTTAAAAATATTTTATTGGTTTTAATTTTAATAGTTTAAACATTGTAATGCTATGTTAACTTTCTTAACATTTCCTTGCATAGTGTCTAACTCTTCCAATTTTTTTTCTTAAATTCCCTTGTCCTGAATCCTCTCCAGCATCTTAAGAAGTTTCATGTATAACATGGTCATTACATTTAGAGGCAGCAGGTAGTGGAAAGTAGAATTAGATGGCAGGATATTAAAGAGTGCAGGAGAGAGAGTGAATGGGACTGGACTGGTTGGGAGAGTAAAGATGTTGGGGAGGAAGGGATTATAACAAATGTTAATGAAGATGGTGAATGAGAGTGGAGTGGAAGGAGACAGGATTAAATAATAATTTATTATGGAGTGAAAGAAGAGTGATACTAGACTGGATGCCTATGTTTATAGGATTTAAGGGATTAGATTGTGCTGATGCCTGTTACGCTGCTGGAGTTTAGGGTAGTAGCTATGGTCATCCATCTCTGTCGTGTCCTTGGCTATCTTCTCCCTTGTGCCCCAGGTGTGGTTCAGTGTCTTCATTTCTGGTTCTACAGTACGGTGCCAAGTTGTTTTTGGTCTCTGCCCTTTAGGGGTCCAATGAAATGCTGTCTTGATGATGGAGTCATGCCCAATCCACCTCCAACATTCCCTCATGATGACTATGGCCATGTTCTCTTGGTGACACTGAAGGAGTAGAGTGGTGGCTGGAGATCTTTCTTGGCCAGAAAATATGGAGGACCTTTTGGAGGCTCGTGGTGCAGAATGACAACAGCTTGGTAAGGTCACTGTCTGTCATGTGCCAGCATTCTGACCCGTACAGGAGTGTGGACAGAACACAGCTCTGGTGTTCCAGACCCTGTCCATCTGCTTTCACTGAAGCCCAGTATATGTAGGGTGCAACAACGCATTGATGCAGTTACTCGTGCTAGCTTGCCAGCGTTGTATATCATTCGCACATTCCAAAAACCAGTTTTGTTCTTGATCTTGCTGGTGTTCAGGGCTTCCTTCAATGGGTCAGCAGCTTCCTCTCAGTTTTCATTACTGTCAGTCATGCAAATCCTGGGTGGGGGCTCAGGAATACCATCGCACACAGATAGAGGATTCTTTATTGCTGTTTCTATAACAAGTGTTTTTGACCAGTTAGGGTTGTTAGCTCTGTTGTGTCAGTGCACAACTATATATCAATTATATAAAAGCATGCAGGTGGGAAATGGCTTTAACTGGTGTATTCATGGTGCAGCAAGAGAGAGAACGATGCGCATGGGTAGACAACAGATCAATACATAGTGCTGGGGGACAGGGGGTGTTCATTGCTCTAAAAGAAATAGATCCATACATTGCACTTCCTCCCCCTTCAGATTAAAGCAACATAAAACTGTATATGTACAAAACATTAAATTTCCCTTTCATAAACCCATACTCCAACTAAACATACCTTCACAATAACAGTCCATAACTAACTGAGCAGTTCTAAAGGTTCAGCCATTTGGGTCGTGCTGTGTTTCTTTCAGGATAGTGCCTCTGGACTGGTGGAGTGACATCAGGTTTGGCAGGTGTCTTGTCTAAGACAACATTCCTGGTTTCCAGTGTCACGCTGCTGTCAGTGACATGATCATCACTGGGAAGTAAGTCTAGCGACTGTAATGTGCCCGTCTTGTTAGATGCAATTGATTCAGGTGTGCTCATCATTTGAGCATTCAGTAGCTGGTCCACATGATGTCTCCATGTCTGATCTCCAACATCAACTGGTACATCAGTGGTCCAGTTCTTGTAACTATCCTACCGGATGTCCACTTGCTTTCTTAGTAGCCACGCGCTAGGACTTCCTGTCCAATCTCAAAGCTCCTTGCTGATTCGCTTGGCAGCTGGTTGGACTGTTTATTCTGTACTTCCCTCCAGAGATCTGGTTTCAGGAGGTCTATGTGAGATCTCAGATTCCAGTTCATGAACAGCATTGCAGGTGTTTGATTTGTCGTCGCATGAACAGAGTTCCAATACACAAAAAGGAACACACATCAAAATTGCTGGTGAGCGCAGCAGGCCAGGCAGCATCTCTAGGAAGAGGTACAGTCGACGTTTCAGGCCGAGACCCTTCGTCAGGACTAGCTGAAGGAAGAGATTTGAAATTGGGAGGGAGAGGGGGAGATCCAAAATGATAGAAGAAGACAGGAAGGGGAGGGATGGAGCCAAGAGCTGGACAGGTGATTGGCAAAGGGGATATGAGAGGATCATGGGACAGGAGGTCCAGGGAGAAAGACAAGGGGGGGGGACCCAGAGGATGGGCAAGGGGTATAGTCAGAGGGACAGAGGGAGAAAAAGGAGAGTGAGAGAAAGAAAGTGTGTATATAAATAAATAACGGATGGGGTACGAGGGGGAGGTGGGGCATTAGTGGAAGTTAGAGAAGTCGATGTTCATGCCATCAGGTTGGAGGCTACCCAGACGGAATATAAGGTGTTGTTCCTCCAACCTGAGTGTGGTTTCATCTTTACAGTAGAGGAGGCCGTGGATAGACATGTCAGAATGGGAATGGGATGTGGAATTAAAATGTGTGGCCACTGGGAGATCCTGCTTTCTCTGGTGGACAGAGCGTAGGTGTTCAGCAAAGCAGTCTCCCAGTCTGCGTCGGGTCTCGCCAATATATAGAAGGCCACATCGGGAGCACCGGACGCAGTATATCACCACAGCTGACTCACAGGTGAAGTGTCGCCTCACCTGGAAGGACTGTCTAGGGCCCTGAATGGTGGTAAGGAAGGAAGTGTAAGGGCATGTGTAGCACAAAAAGGAAGTTGTCCACCTTCTGCTGTAGAGAAATGTCCTCCTTGTCCATCACTTTAATAGACTTCTTGAAGGTTTAGATAAACCTTTCAGCCAACCCATTTGTTGCTGGGTGATGAGGAGCTGACTTGAGATGTCTGATGCCATTTATCTTCATGAACAGTCTGAATTCTCACATGTATTATGATCTGTTGTCACTCACAACTTGTTCTGGTAAAGATAGTCCTCAGGGTGGAGACGGTCTTTGCTGAGGTGGTTGACTTCATTAGTATAACCTACGGCCACTTCAAATGACCATCCACAACAATCAGGAAAATGGAGCCCATGGGTGGCCCAGCAAAGTCAATATGTACTCTTTGCCTTGGTGAAGACAGCCACTCCCACAGGTGTAACGCTGCCTGTGGGGGTGCATTTTGAACTCCTTGGCATCCCAAACAGCTTTTGGCCAAATCATCAATCTGTTGAGCCATTCCCTTCTCAAACACCTTCTGATTACCTTTAAGCAGCTGTGACGGTCTCTGGTTAGTGCCACCATTTGGGCTGCGGTTGCTTGTTGATGCCACACTGAGAGCTTTGATTGAGTGCCAGTCTAGTTGGATTTTTCTCAAGAGAGAGGGAGAGGGAGAGAGAGAGAGAGAGAGAGAGAGATGTGTATATGTATATGTATGTTGTGGGCCAGAGGAAGGAGCAGATGTAGCACCAAGGAAACGGAGATGGTGGTTTAGGTTACTGAGACAGCTGTAAAAGGAATTGAAGGCAGTCCCCATTCTCCACTCCACCTCAGCTGATCTCACCTTGCTCTGCACATGTGCCTCTAGAGTCCTACAGTTGGAAACAGGCCATTTAGCCCACTATAGCCATGTTGATCAATGGGCTCGCATCCATAGTAATCCTGTCTTCCAGCAAATGCCTTGGCGATCTAAATGTTCACCTAGACTTAACTGCAGTCAGCAACTCTGTTTAGACTGATCTCTCCAGCAGTGCATTCCAGGTACTTGCCACTCTCTGAGCGAAAAGATACCCTCAGATCCCCTCTAACTCTCATACCCCTTACCCTAAATCTATATCCTCTAGTTTTATTCTTTGATAGGGTGAAACATTTCATGAAGTCGACACTACCTATATCCCTCGCAACTTTATATACTTTGATCAAGGCCCTCCTTACTCTCATGCTCTACAAGAAATAACAGACCGAGTCTCTCCACTATAACCGAAATACTCCATCCCAAGCAACATTCTGGTCAATCCCCTCTCTACACACTCCAGTGCCATCCCATCTGCCATTCAGTGTTACGACCAGAATGGTACGCTATTTGAGCTGAGGCACTGTAAGACCATAAGATCTCCCTTTAGGAGAAGAATTAGGCCATTCAGCCCAACAAGTCTGTCCTGCCATTCCATCATGGCTGACTTATTATCCTTCTCAACCCCATTCTCCTGCATGCTCCTCGTAACCTTTGATTTATCAAGAACATATCAACCTCCACCCTAAATATACCCAATGACTTGGCCTGCACAATCTGTAGCAAAGAATTTCACAGATTCACCACCCTCTGACTAAAGAAATTTTTCCTCATCTCTGTTCTGAACTGATGTCTCTCTATTCTGAGGCTGTGCCCAATAATTCCCTACTATAGGAAATATCCTCTCCACATCCATTCTATCCAGACCTATCAACATTCGATAGGTTTCAATGCAACCCCTCCTCATTTTTCTAAACTCCAGCGAGTACAGGTCCAAAGCCATCAAATGCTCCTCATATGTTAACCCTTTCATTCCTGGGACGATTCTTGGGAACCTCTTCTGGATTCTCCCCAATGCCAGCACTCCTTTCTTTGTTAAGGGGGCCAAATCTGCTCACAATACTCCAAGTGCGGTCTGACCAATGCCTTATAAAGTCTCAGCATTACATCTTTGCTTTAAGTCCTCTCGAATCTAATGCTAATGTTGCATTTGCCTTCCTTACCAGTGAATCAACCTGTAAATTAACCTTTAGGAACCCTGTACGAGGACTCCTAAGTACTTCTGCACAGTGCCAGGCTAGTCACTTGTAGTAACCACCTTTGGATGAAACAATCCCACAGCCACCCACGATGCTCTACTCTCCACCAGCTTCAGATATCTGGTCATGGCGCGATATATAAGTACCCAATTCTATCCTGCCAGCTTTTCCAGTGCAGTTTAAGAGGGAAAATATTTGCAAAAATAACTTAATTACTACAGTCAACAGGTGGGAGCAGGCTTAATCCCATATTTCACTGGGCCTCCTGACAGAAACGCTGACTGCATAAACATATTGAAGCTATAGTAGATGTCCTGCTTCTTCACAACATCAGACTTCTTGCAGAAGTAACTCCACCAACAAATTGCACTTCTGTTACAGGGACGAAATCCCAAGATATGTTACAAAGATATAATCAAATAATGAATGGCAAAGTCAAAAGAAGAAAAAAAGTGGATGAGCAACATCCTGCCGAAGGGTTTCGGCCTGAGACATCGACTGTACTTTCTTCCATAGATGCTGCCTTGCCTGCTGAGTTCCTCCAGCATTTTGTGTGTGTGGCTCGGATTTCCAGCTTCTGCTGATTTTCTCTTGTTTGTGGTTTAAAAAAAATAGATGAAGTGGTCCTTGATTCAGTTCAAGGAGCATAATCTTAAAGGAAGTTATAGATAAAGCTGAAAAGTAGACTTAGAGAGTGCTTAAAGAGGACTTAAATATCTAAGCACTCAATTGACCAAAATTCTTTAGCGTGGGGCTGTTGAAATCATTTTCTAAATGGAGACTATTTCTAATAACTTAAGGTTAATGTAACATCTTGTTGGGATTTTGGTTCCTTTCTTCATGTTCCCTATTCATTGTATGTGTCTACTATATTCAACCAATCCATTAATTTCACTAAAGGTGTATCCAAGTTCACATAATGGGCAATTCCATAAGGAGTTTGATTTTACAATGAGAATAATGCATTTCAGGTTTTCTTTCAGCTTACTACAGATGGAGCTAGTGTTCTATTGAAGTGACCAACTCCACAGAGATGGCAAGGGTAAAAAAACTTGCCAAATGTGACTCTGAATATAATAATGTGGAACAATGTTTTCCAGTAACCTTTGCATAGCTTAAATCATATCACATACTGGAATAATTAAAACCACTTGCACAGAGGCATCTAGTTTCACCCAAGTTTGCAGTGTAACAGAAGCTATTTTGTACTTCTTGGCCTGATTTTCTTTTTCCACTTCCTTTGCTGATTTCAAAGCCTTGATTCCTACAAGAATAATACGCAAATATTTTTTTAAAATGGTGATGAACTATACAAAAGTGTCTTGTTAGCATATCTTAATATGAGCAAATGTAGGAAAATGCTAAATGTACAGGAAAAGAGATGTATGAGGTGACGGGGATGTATAGCTCAATCATGTAATCTGAAATAGTATTGTGTGCCATAGAAACCAATTTTACAACTGAAATAATAAGATAGTCAGTAATACAATGAGCTTATGTCGCTATAGAATAGGGCACGCAGTCACATGATGATACTTAACCAGTCCTTTAAACTTATGATCAACTGCATGAGTATAAACAAGTGGTAAAGTTATGAATCTCCCAAAAGTACTTTGCAAAGACTATGAAATACCAGCACAGCCCCTACTCTGTCTAAAAGGTAGATCTAAAGATGGGAAAAGACAGGGAAAGGAATTCCAGAGTGCAGACAGCTGGATGGTGTGCCTCAGATCGCACCCAGCAGTTCAGAATCGGGATCAAATTTAATATCACCGGCCTACGTATGTCACAAAATTTGTTGTTTTGTCCAGCGGTATATTGCAATAAATAGTAATAAAAACTATAAATTACAGTAAGTATATATAAACAATTAAATAAATAAATAGTGCAAAAAGAGAGGGAAAAATGGCAAAGAAGTATTCATTAACCATTCAGAAATCTGATGATGGCGGGAAGAAGCTGTTTCTGAAACATTGAGTGTGTGTCTTCAGGTTCCTGGACCTCCTCCCTGATGGTAGCAGTGAGAAGAGGGCATTACTAGGGAGAAGGTTCTTGGGGAAACTGAAAGGTCTGAAGATGGATAAGTCACCTGGACCAGATGGTGTACATCCCAGAGTTCTAAAAGAGGTGGCTGCAGAAATTGAGGAAGCACTAGTAAAGAACTTTCAAGAATTACTAGATTCTGGAATGGTTCCAGAAGACTGGGAAATCGCAAATGTCACCCCACTTTTCAAGAGGGGAGAGAGGCAGAAGATAGAAAACTATAGGCAAGTTAGTCTGACCTCAGTGGTTAGGAATATATTGGAGTTGATTGTTACAGATGTGGTTTTGGTGTACTTGGAGTCATATCATAAGATAGGCTGTAGTCAGTATGATTTCCTCAAGGGAAAATCTTGCCTGACAGATCTGTTGGAATTTTTTGAAAAAATAGCAAGCAGGATAGACAATGATGATTTGGTTGATGTTGTGTGCTTGGATTTTCAGAAGGCCTTTGACAAGATGATACTCATAAGACTGCTTAGCAAGCGACTAGCCCATGATATTACAGGAAAGATGGTAGCATTGATAAAGCCGTGGCTGATTGGCAGGAGGCAAAGAGTAGGAATAAAAGGAGCTCTTTCAGGTTGGCTGTCGGTAACTAGTGGTGTTCCACAGGGGCCAGTGTCTGTTATTTCGTGGTACTGATTTGTAACAGGGTAACAAATCACGCAGCGTCCACACAAACGGGGGGATTCGGGGGGCTTGCATTTCAATCTCCCACATATGGCGGGGCTGGAGATTCTCTTCCCTAGACTTATGCAGCTGATGGAACCGGAGTATTTCACAAAGTTTGCCGATGATACCAAGATATATGGAGCGGCAGGTAGTTTTGAGAAAATAGAGTCTACAGAAGGGCTTAGACAGGTTAGGAGAATGGGCAAAGAAGTGGCAGATGGAATACAGTGACGGGAAGCGTATGGTCATGCACTTTGGTAGAAGAAATGAAAGTGTTGACAATTTTCTAAATAGTTAGAAAATACAAAAATCTGAGGTGCAAAGGGATTTGGGGGTCCTTGTGCAGGATTCTCTAAAGGTTAATTTGCGATTTGAGTCTATGGTGAGGAAGGCAAATGCAATGTTAGCATTCATTTCAAGAGGACTAGAATATAAGAGCAAGGATATAATGTTGAGACTTTATAAAGCACTGGTCAGACCTCACTTGGAATTTGGGTCCTTTATCTTAGAAAGGATGTGCTGAAGCTGGAGAGGATTCAGTGGAGGTTTACAAAAATAATTCCAGGATTAAATGGCTTGCCATATGAAGACTGTTTGATGGCTTTGGGCCTGTATTCACTGGAATTCAGAAGAATGAGGGGTAACCTCATTGAAACCTATCGAATGGTGAAAGACTTTGATAGAGTGGACGTGGAGAGGGTGCTTCCTGTGGTGGGAGAGTCTGATACCAGGGGACACATCCCCAGAATAAAGGGGCGACCTTTCAGAACGGAGATGAGGAGGAATTTCTTTAGCCAGACTGTAGTGAATCTGAGGCGTTCATTGCCACAGGCAGTTGTGAGGCCAAGTCTTTATGTATATTTAAGGCAGGGATTGAGAGATTATTGACTGGTCAGGGCATGCAGGGATACAGGGGGAAGGCAGGGGATTGGGGCTTAGAGGAAAATTGGATCAGCCATGATGAAATAGCAGAGCAGACTCGATGGGCCAAATGGCCTAATTCTGCTCCTATACCTTATGGTCATATGTCCTGGGTGATGGGATTCTTTAATGATGAATGCCGCCTTTTTGAGGCATTACCTTTTGAAGGTGTCTTGGATGCTGGTTAGTGCCCATAGTGAAGTTGGCTGAGTTTACAACTATCTGCAGTGTTTTACAATCCTGTGCAGTGACCCCCTCCATACCAGACAGCGAAGCAACCAGTTAGAATGCTCTCCATGTTACATCTGTATAAATCTGTGAGTGACTTTGGTGACAAACCAATTCTCCTCAAACTCCTAATGAAATATAGCCATCATCATGCCTACGTTGTAATTGCATCGATAATATTAGGTCCAGGATAGATCCTTAGAGATGTTGACACCCGGGAACTTGGTAGTGCTCACCCTTTTCACTTCTGATCCCTCATTGAGGACTGGTGTGTGTTCCCTTGACTTCCACTTCCTGATATCCACAATCAATTCTTCGGTCTTACTGACATTGGGTGCAAGATTCTTGCTGTGACACCACTCAGCTAGCTGATCTATCTTGCTCCTTTATGCCTCCTCGTGACCATTTGAAACTCTGCCAATAATAATTGTGTCGTCAGCAAATTTATACATGGCATTTGAGCTGTGCCCAGCTACGCAATCGTGAATGTTAATGACATACTGGCAAAGCGAATTTTCCAGAAGTACAGAAAAAAAAAGAGAAGACAAGACATCTTAAGCTGGTAGTGTGGAACTTCTTAACTGGAGGGCCAGAACCACAATCCAAATACACTCATGCAAAAAAATTAATTTTAAAACACATAACAACATTCTATGTGAAATTTCAAAAGCACAAATGTTGGAATTTTTCTTGTTTCGGTCAGATTGTTGCCAAATATGTTGCCTTACTTAGTATATATGAAATCATTGTGTTCCCTTGAAGTAACTTTTCATCATACAGGCTGACCAAAGTAATGAAAGGCTTCCATTTTTATGGATATCTGTATGTCCATTTTGTCCTCCAGTTGGAAAATAGACAAATATTACTCGCTAAGTTAACAGTACCTCCGCAGTATTATGATGAATGGTATCAAAAGCACAGAAAACTGTTAATAAAGACCAATTACCAAAAATGAAGGGAGAGAAGAAACTAATTCTATTTGTTGGAATAAACACATGTATATACATCAGACTTTTAAATTTATTAAAATTATGGCAGCTCCCTAGTATGTAGGGATATTCATAAATTGGACATTTGTAAATTGGAGACAACTGTGTACCCAGTAGCAGTTAAGGTTTATGCTAATGCAATATCCATCATCTATGGTTTTTAAATTAAATTAAACTTTGATTACTTGAACAATACATATTTCCATCATAATTGCCTTCAATCCTCTATTCAACTTTAATTGTTTCTTATTGGCTCTAATTCTGGCCAAATTGTTTCTAAATCATACGACTAACATTGAGAAAATTATTATTTGACTAATATGTCAAACACATCAGCCATCTCTCTCTTCCACCCCACCCATTTAAGTTTTCTGCTAAGCTTGATAGCAGAAGACAAATCTCTGATCAGCTCCTTTACTCCTTGCCGATTAAAATATCAGGCAAAATTAAAATAATCGAAGATGACAGTGGAAAACTGTTTTGTATCTAATATTTCAGTAATATTTGTGTAATATTGCAAATAGGTTTTTGATTAAGCATTCTTTGTTGTTTACATAATGCATTATGGGTCATGAATGGTATACTTCTTTACACCACCACATCATAAGTGTACACCTCACTAAAGTAAAAATGAAGTAGATATGCACCTCCTGTTCCTGTCTTTTTCTTCCACTTAGTTTTATGTTATGAGGTTACAAAACCTAACAGTGGCAAAGAGGTACTTTTAAAACAAACCCGAGATAACTACCTACCTATTGAATTGCAGCAAGATATTCAAGTTTAGAAAATAGGTCAGCATTTTTTTTCCTTCGGAAGGGGAGAAAGAAACGTTCGAGTTTTTAAAAAAAGGTGCAGCAGGTAATTCTTCAAAAGGGGACAGAGATGGTTGAGTTAAAAAAAGAGCGCAGCACATATTTCTTTGAAAGGGGGCAGGGACAGTTGAGTTAAAGAAAAAAGGACAGAAAACAGGCATAATTTGTGGATTCATAAAGAATGAGTACCAGGTGATAATCTCAAATTTTTAAAAAAAAGCAGAAATGACTGGCTACATCAGAAAGAGAGACGTGTTCAATTGTGCAAAAGATAACTGGGTGATGTACAATGCCTTGAAAAGTATTCATCCCCCATAACTATTTTCACATTTTACTTTCTCATTTTCTAAGTTTAAAATATATTGAAGCAGGATTGAGCTAATCTACAAAAAAAATTATGCGTCATGTCAAATCAAAAGAAAAATTCCTGTCAACAATTTGCTAAAAATTAAAAACCAAAATTGTGAGGCTGGAACATATTCATCCGCTTCGTAATTACTGTACTATGTTAACATTCCTCAGGTGCAACACCGTATGTTATCTTACCAACTCACACAATTTGTTTATGTAGAAAATTGGAGGATCACCTGAATAAATACCCTCTCTCTCTAAGGTCCAATAGTATGGTATATTTTCAACAAACCAAACCAAAATGAAGACAAGTCAGGAATTATAATAGAGAAGCACAAGTGCGGGGAAGAGTTCAAGACCATCTCAAAAGCACTGATGATACCTCAGAGCTCAGTGCAGTCCATCGTGAAAAAGTGAAAAAACTATGAAACCACAGCCAGACTGCTGGGTTCAGGCAGCCCCTCTAAACCTAGTCACCAGAGAAGAATGGCACTTGCAAGAGAGGCTACTGTGATGGCCAACAGTCACTCTGAGTCAGTGGCTGAAACTGGAGATGAAGATCATGGCTCCACAATCTCTAAGGTTTGCACAAAAGGGGGTATTGATGGAAGAGAGGCAAGGGGGAAGCCCTGGTTTTAAAAAAACCACAGATTCTTGCCCGTAAAGACTTTGCAACATGCCACTTGGAAGATACTGTAAAGCTGTAGAAGAAGGTCTTGTGGTCAGATGAAACTAAAGTAGAACTTTTGGCCTCAACACTAAGCAGTATATGTGGCGTAAATCTAATGCTGTGCAGCAGCCAGCTAACACCATTCCTACTGTAAAGTATGGTGGAGGTAGCACCTTGCTATGGGGATCTTTTCAGCATCTGGGACTGGAAATTTGGTCAGGATTGATGGGAAGATGAATACTGCTAAATGCAGTGAGATCCTAGGTAAAACCTGCTAGCCTCTGCCAGAAAGCTTAAACTGGGGAGGAAGTTCATCTCTCAGCAAGATAACCACCCAAAGCACACTGCCAGAGCAACCATGGAATGGCTTCAAATGGAAATAATTGATGTCCTTGAGTGGACCTTGACGTTAACCCACTCGAACATCTCTAGCAAAACCTCAATATTGCTGTCCACAGCCGCTCCCCAATTAACCTGGCACAGCTTGAGCAACTTTGCAAGGAGGAATGGGCAAATGTTGTTCCATCAGAAGAATCAGATTTATTATCACCGGCATGTGACGTGAAATTTGTTAACTTAGAAGCAGCAGTCCAATGCAATACATAATATAGAAGAAAAAAAATAAAATAAAAATAATAATTTTAATAAATAAGTAAATCAATCAGTGTATGTATATTGAATAGATTAAAGTCATGCATAAAACAGAAATCAATCCTACTGAGCGAAGCATCTTCAGAATTGTCTTGAAGATCCTCTTGACGCTGTTGTTGTGTGATACATTTTGTGAGTTTGACCATGGTTTTCTTAGCAAATAGATTCTAGGAAACCTAGTATCCAGCAATGGTGGTTTGCTATTGGGCAAACTAAAGAAATCACCATTTCTCTTCCCAAGTGTTCATCCGCCTGTAGCATAGCCATTGACATTTGAGGTCCTAGCTCATCCGCCTTCTCCGTCATAAGTTCAGTTACTGAACCTGCCGAATCTGCCGTTGGCCTTCGCTCGTATCCTGAGCAGGAATCCTTGCAGGTGCTACCGTTCCGTGTAGAGCGGCCCTGGCAGCAATGAATGACTAAGGGGTAACTCCACTTTCCCCAAAGCTCTGAAAGTCCCCAATCAGAGCCTCAGATTGGACAATATGATAAATGAAGTGAAAAGACTAAAGATTAACATCATGGGAATTAACAAAGTTCGTTGGATAGGTGCTGGAACATGTCAGAATAGAAATAAAACACTAATTTATTCTTGTGGAACATCCCATACTAATGGAGTAGGAATTTTTATGGATGAAAACATGGCAAAAAGTGTTTTTGGACATTGGGCAATATCAGAAAGAGCGCTCCTTGTTAGATTCAGAGGACAACCATTTGATTTAGCAATTATACAGGTATATGCACCAACAGCAGATGGAACAAATGAGGATACAGATAAATTCTATGAAGAGCTTGAACAAGCAAAGAACGGATGCAAATCTCAAGATATTGTTATTGTCATGGGAGATCTAAATGCTAAAGTAGGGCGAGGTGCTGATGGAAATACTACAGGAAAATTTGGACTAGGGGAAAGAAATGAAAGAGGTGAGAAATGGGTAGAATGGTGCAAGATGAATAATCAGGTCATTATGAATACCTACTTTAAAAACCATCCAAGACGCTTGTGGACCTGGAAAAGTCCAGGTAATAACACTAGAAATCAAATTGACTTTATTACTATAAACCTGAGATTTAGAAACTCAGTGACTCAATGCAAAACATATCCAGGTGCAGACTGTAATAGTGACCATAACCTATGTAAAAGTAAAACTTCAAAAACTAAAGAAGCAAAAACCTGAACAATCCCTTGACTACTTGCAATTAATTAAAGAAGAAAACTTAAGACAAAAATTTACAATTGAAGTAAGGAATAGGTTTCAAGGACTAGAAATAGAATCTGTTGAAGATGATAGCAATCATGTAGAAATGCAATTTCACTCTCTAAAGGATGCCTTGGTAAAATCAGCAAAGTCATTGATTCCTAAAAAAGAAAAAAGCACAAAAGATAAATAGATGACAGATGAAATCAAAATCTAATGGAAGAAAACAAATCCTATAGAATACAAGTCCTTAGATAAAAAAGTTAAAAGCTTATGTCAAAAAGCCAAGAATGGTTAAACCAGGAATGTGAGCAAATAGAAAGAATCCCTATTACTGGTCCAAAGAGGTTACATCAACAAATCAAGAATAGCACTGGTAAAAAGCTCCTTTGTTCTTCAGGTGGATGTTTGAAAGCAAAGGACGGTACCATTATCATGGAAAAAGATGAAATTATGAACAGATGGACTGAGTATATTCAGGAATTGTTTGAAGATGATCGAGGTGAAAAACCAGAAATAAAGAAAAACGTTGAAGGTCCAAGTATTTTAAAATCTGAAGTTCGTAATGCAATAAATAAGATGAAGGAAAGGAAAGGCAGCAGGTCCTGATGAATTAGTAATAGAACAAATTATTGCCCTTGAAGATAATGGAATTGAAAAACTTACTGATTTAATCAATAACATTTCTGAGACTGGAATAATACCAGAAGAGATGAAAATATCAGTATTTATCACTCTTTCCAAGAAACCTGGAGTAATAGAATGTGAATTACATAGGACCATATGTTTAATGAGTCATATCACCCAGATACTTCTAAGAATTTTGATGACAAGAGCTAAAAGTAAGATACAAGCTGAAATAGGTAAAGAACAATGTGGCTTTGTGAAAGACAAAGGTACAAGAAACGCGATATTGATGTTAAGGAAACTATCAGAATGAGCTATTCAAGTGTAAAGATTTGTTTGTTTGTTTTATCGACTACACAAAAGCATTTGATAAAGTGAAGCACAATAAGTTATTTGAAATATTACAGAAAACTCTAGATCTAGATTCGAAAGACCTCCGCTTAATCAGAAATCTGTACTGGGACAAACTGCCGCTGTAAGAATAGATGGAGAAGTGAGTCAGTTTACAAAAATCAAGAGAGGCGTTAGACAAGGGTGTGTTTTCTCCCCTGATTTGTTTAATGTGTACAGTGAAACAATATTACAAAAAATAAGAGACATCTTGGGAATCATAGTTGGCAGTGAAAACATCAATAATTTCAGATATGCAGATGACACTGTGTTAATTGCAAGTACGGAGGAAGAACTACAAACCTTAATTGATATAATTGTTGAAGAAAGTGCAAAAATGGGTCTATCTATCAGTTGCAAAAAGACAGAATGTACGGTGATATCCAAAAAGAAGGAGAATCCTATCTGCAGGCTGAGAATAAACGGGGAAGACATAAAACAAGTACAGAACTTTTGCTACTTAAGAAGCTGGGTGACATCAGATGACAAGTGCGACATGTTATCGAAAGAAGAATAGGGATGGCAAAGGACACCTTTATGAGAATGAAGAGTATACTGACCAATACTAAACTAGGCATGACAACCCTTCTCAGAGTACTGAAATGTTACATTTATCCAGTTATGTTATATGGCTCAGAACATTGGACAATATCTAGTAACTTGAGGAAACGAATTGTAGCAGCAGAGATGTGGTTTTTGAGGAGGATGCAAAGAATATCATGGATGAAACGAATATCTAACGAGGGTGTCATGAACAGAGCAAACACAAAAAGAGAAATAATGTATGAGATCATGAAAAGGCAACATGACTTCATTGGGCATGTGATTAGGAAAAAGGAGTTAGAATGCACGGTAATTATGGGAAAGATTGAAGGGAAGAAAGAAAGAGGAAGACAAAGACAAATGATGATGGAGATAGCAGCCAGAGAACTGGAAATGAATACCAATGAATTGATCCACTTGACCCGAAACAGGAGTACGTGGGACATAGCAGTCAAAGCTCAAACCGGGCACGGCACCTGATGTTGATGATGATAAATAATCATTTATGTGAACAAAGGGTCGGGGGGGGGGGTTGCTGAATGCTTTTTCAAGGCATAGTATTCAGAATGAATTGAGCAGTATTTTTAAGCAAATGAAGTAGCCAATGAGAAATGTGTGCCAGTTTTGCTGAGTGCAATTGATGGAAGAGCATACAGTTTGCTTAGAAGTTTAACTGCTCCAACCAAATCAACTGAATTCAGCTTTGCTGATATTGTGAATGTAATGCAAGAACATTTAGAACTGAAATCATTGTTGATTTCAGAATGCCTTAGGTTTCATAAGCAGAATCAAAAAGCATGAAATTGTCTGAGCATTGCCAGTACAGTGATGGACATAATGATGCACTGAGAGATCGTTTCATTTGTTAAACTTTGCAAAAAAGGATTCCAAAATGACACCTAACTGAAGTACAACTCATATTTCGAAGAGCAGTTGAAATCACTGTATCAATAGAATCAGCAGAAAGAGACGCAGCTGGGTTGCAGTCAGGAATGAAAGTGAGCGTGAACAAAATTGCAATGTTTGAACAGAAACCTATCTGGCTGAACATATTGTGTTCCTCTGTAGCAGGGGCTCACATACAGCAGACCGATGCAGGTTTAAAGGTAAAACTTGAAGAAAATGCCACAAAGTAGAACAGATACAATGAGCATGTTGGACAGATAAAAATGGACTTCATGGGGGAGAGAAAAAGATAAAAAGCTAATTTGCAGTTTCAAAAAGAGCACTAATCTGCATGTTGTTGATAAATATTGATGATGAGTGTGATATAGGACTGAGTAGCCTAGAGATTTACAGTGTGAAAACTAGAAAGAGACAAGTGTAGCCCCCCCGGCCACCCTCAGGGTCGCTCGGCTCGCTGTCGTCTAGGGAAACAGCCTCGGCCCCGCCAAACTGGGTAATTCGTTTGTGTGGATGCTGTGTGAGGTACCCCACCCCGCCCAAATAACAGACAGTACACTAGATGCAATTAAATGATTTACAGTTTATAGATATTACTGGAACTATATAATTAAAAGAGAATAAAATATAAAAGGAAAATAAAAGGCGCCACACTTATCAAAGTTCAATCTCTTCGTGCACAAAAACCGTTGGAGCTCAAGGACCTTCTTCTTCACCCTGCGACCCCCTCGGACCACCTCCACCGGCCGCCTGGGACCAACAACGGTGGTCGACCAGACGCTCCACACGAGTCCGTCTCCGTCTCCTCGCCGAACGTCCCGCTCGGGGTCTGACCCCGTTAGTGGACTCACAGCACCTGATCCATCCTCTGTCTCGCTCTCCCGCCTTCTGTCCCAAAACCCCGCGCATACAGTATCTTCAAATACACCAAAACCATAACAACTATCCCAATTGGTTAATAACATATTTCTTATCACCCTCTAAACCACAATAAGCTGCTAGCACAAACTTTCTCAGCGCTTAACACAACAAAGCCGCATTCCCCAGATTAACATAACAAAGACGCCATTTTAATTAGCCTCCGCAGTAACATAAAAATCGAAACTCGAGGGAGGGTGTTGCAGAGCCGCCTGTATTTCCGCCGGGAATGTGAGTGGCCGGGGATGTGCTACCGCTGTGGGGAAGCTGGCCACTTGCGGAAGGATTGTGAGAGACGAGATGCGCCGAGGGGGGAGGGCCCCCGGGCCACCAAGAAGGGAGACCGAGGGTCGGAGGTAGGAGGATACTTGAACCCGGGAGAGCCTTTTGGATTGAGGTGGGATGATCAATGTGAGGAGGTGTTCCAATCTCTAAAAAGGGCGCTGACACAGGCCCCAGTGTTGGCATTTGCTGATTCCCCGGTGCCGTGAGAAGAGACTCCTGGCCCTTCCATCACTGTAGTTCCAGTAATATCTATTAAAATATTTGTTAAAATTTACTGGGTGTGCTGACTGATGATTGATGTTTGTGATTGATTCGGGCGGCCACCAACCCTGAGGGGAGTGTTGAGGCGGGTGCTGGGCTGGATTTCCCCTAGACATACACGAGCCAATATAACGGAACATTACAGAAGTAATGTGGCTTATACCGGAAGTGAATCATAAAGTAATTAAAATGGAAATGGACACTGACTTGGCTATTTCAGTCATGCCACAAAATGAGTTTAAATGGCATTTTAAAGAAAATGAACTGAATCCTACAGATATCCAACTAAGAACTTATAGAGGAGAAAAGATAACTCCTGTCGAATGACATTCATAGCAGTGAAGTACAACAACCAACAAGCCACGTAGTGAGGGTCAGCATTGTGTAGATGTGATTGGCTGAGACAACTACAACTTGATTGGAGATCCATCCACCATTTGTATGTCACATCCCCTAAAATAGAGTCAACTGAAAGAAAATTAAGAAAGGTACTGGATGATGTCACAGCAGTGTTCCAGGATGACATTGGAAAACTCAAACATATCAAGGGTAATATAATGTTAAATGAAAATGCCACATCCAAGATTTACAAAGCCCATCTAGTTCCTTAAACCAGGGGTCCCCAACCTTTTTTGCGCCGCGGACCGGTTTAATATTGACAATATTCTTGCGGACCAGCTGACGGGGTGGGGGGGGGGGGGGTTGTTCAAGTTGAACAGTGCGTGACAGGGAATGAGGAAAGGTGTAGCTGACTCATATCATTTCATATTGCCAAAGCATATCATTTCGTCGCGGCCCAGTAGCACATGGAGACCACTGCCTTATACCATCCATGGAAGAGTAGCCCATGAGCTAGATCATATAGAGGCTGAAGGAGTTATCTCCAAGGTTATTAGAGCCCATAAACAATGCCAGTTGTCCCAGAAGAATGGGTCTGTCAGGAACTGTTGTGATTTTAAGATCATCATTAACCCAGCACTGAACGTAGATCAATATCCTCTGCCCAGATTAGAGGATATCTTTGCAAACCTTTCTGGAGGGAAACACTTCAAACAAAGCATGCTTCGCTGAGGCCTAGTGAAGAGAAGGAGATAGAAGAAGAGCTCAAAGTGGTTCTCACTATAAAAGACCCACTAAAGACTTTAACGTTATAATAGGCATATTTTTGGAGTAACACCTGCATCTGGACTCTAGCAGAAAGCTGTGGACCAGGTGCTGCAATGTTGCCCAGACACTCAGTGTTACCTGAATGATATCATTGTTACCGATGAGAATGACAAGGAACATCTATAAAATCTCAAGACGGTGTTAAAAAAGATTAGAAGTTTATGGGCTCAGAGCATGACACAACAAATGTGAATTCTTTAAAATAAGCATCACTTACTTTGGTCACACCATTGACACACAAGAATTACACAAGTGTACAAAGAAAATTCATACAGTGGTGGATGCCCCCAAGGCCAAAGGACATGTCATAGTTGCGGTCATTTTTAGGAGTTGTCAATTACTATAACAGTTTCCTGCAAAACCTGGCTACGGTGCTCAATCCCTTGAACTGATTTCTACAGATCAAGAAGAAATAAGACCATAAGATATAGGAGCAGAAGTAGACCATTTGGCCCATCAAGTCTGCTCCACCATTCAATTGGCTGATCCAATTCTTCCAGTCATCCCCACTCCCTGCCTTCTCCCTATACCCTTTGATGCCCTGACTAATCAAGAACCTATCTATCTCTGCCTTAAATACACCCAATACCTTGGCCTCCACAGCCACTCGTGGCAACAAATTCCACAGATTTACCACCTTCTGACTAAAGGAATTTCTCTGCATCTTTGTTCTAAATAGATGTCCTTCAATCCTGAAATCATGCCTCTTGTCCTAGGATCCCCTACCATGGGAAATAACTTTGCCATATCTAAACTGTTCAGGCCTTTTAACATTCGGAATGTTTCTATGAGATGCCCCCTCATTCTCCTGAACTCCAGAGAATACAGCCCAGGAGCTGCCAGATGTTCCACATACTGTAACCAGTTCATTCCTGAAATCATTCTCGTGAATCTTCTCTGAACCCTCTCCAATGTCAGTATATCCTTTCTAAAATAAGAAGCCCAAAACTGCACACAATACTCCAAGTGTGTTCTCACGAGTGCCTTATAGAACCTCAACATCACATCCCTGCTCTTATATTCTATACCCCTAGAAATGAATGCCAACAGTGCATTCACCTTCTTCACCACCGACTCAATCAGGTTAACCTTTGGGGTATCCTGCACAAGCACTCCCAAGTCCCTTTGCATCTCTGCATTTTGAATTCTCTCCCCATACAAATAATAGTCTGCCTGTTTATTTTTTTCACCAAAGTTCATGACCATACACTTTCGAACATTATACTTTATTTGCCACTTCTTTGCCCATTCCCCTAAACTATCCAAGTCTCTCTGTTTCCTCCACATTACACTCCCCTCCATCTGTCTTTGTATCATCAGCAAATTTAGCCACAAATCCATTAATCCCATAGTCCAAATCATTGACATACATCGTAAAAAGCAGCGGTCACAACACCGACCCCTGTGGAACTCCACAACCAAGATAGGATCCCTTTACTCCCACTCTCTGTTTCCTGCCAATCAGTCAATGCTCCACCCATGCTTGTAACTCCCCTATAATTCCATGGGTTCTTATTTTGCTAAGCAGCCTCATGTGTGGCATCTTGTCAAAGGCCTTCTGAAAATCCAAGTACACCACATCTACTACATTTCCTTTGTCTACCCTGCTTGTAATTTCCTCAAAATATTGCAGTAGGTTAGTCTGGCAGGATCTTCCTTTCAGAAAACCATGCTGGGTTTGGCCTATCTTGTCATGTGCCTCCAGGTACTCCGTAATCTCATCCCTAACAATCGATTCCAACAACTTCCCAACCACTGATGTCAGGCTAACAGGTCTATGGTTTCCTTTCTGCTGCCTCCCACCCTTCTTAAATAGTGGAGTAACATTTGCAATTTTCCAGTCATCCGGTACAATGCCGGAATCTGTTGATTCTTGAAATATCTTTGTTAGTGCCTCCACAATCTCTCTAGCTACTTCCTTCAGAACCCAGAGTGCATTCCATCAGGTCCAGGAGACTTATCCACCCTCAGACCATTAAGCTTCCTGAGCACCTTCTGCACAAACTTCACTTCCCCGACACTGACAACGGCAATGGGTGAAGCAGTGTGGAGTGACTTTCTGAAAGGTAAAGGAAATGGTGATGCTGGACACCGTGATCAGACATTATGATCCACATCGTGCATTGAAACTTGTCTGAGATGCCTTCCCTTATGGTATAGGTGCAGTCATGTCACATGTCATATGTGATGGAGGTGATCACCCCATGGCCTGTGTATCCCATTCTCTTACCACTGCAGAGAAAAAATACCCACACATTGACAAAGAGCCCGTGAGTCTGGTTTGGGGTGTAAAACATTTCAATCAATACTTGTATGGGAGAGAGTTTACCTCATCACTGATCATCAGCCACTAGTTTCCATTTTAAGTCCATTAACAGCAGCAACCCAAATGCAGAAATGGTCTCTGTTTCTTGGAGGACATAATTACAAGATTGAATTCAAGAGGATGACTAATCATGGAAATGCTGATGGATTGTCTCGTTTACCTTTGGAAAAGGAAACAGCTAAAATAGTTACAAAAGAGGACACACATCTTGACATATTTGCTATGTCTTGTAACTTCAAAACATTAAACTAATTCAAAGAAAAGACACGATAGTCCAAAAATGCAGGTGTAACTTTATTTTTACTTTTAGCGAGGCACACACTTGTCACCGAAGAGCGTGATGACGTATGCAATTAACATATTTTTACATATAACCCAGAATTAATTATTTAAACAAGTAAGAATGCTTAATCAAACTATATATATATATAGGATTACTTGAATATTACTGAAATATAAAATACACAACACTCCTCCTGGCTTAGCAGTAAATTCCAACTCAAAAGCAAGTGCATCTCAACTTATAAACACACTGTAATATATAGTACAGCTGCTATATACAGAAATCCACGGTGGAGCTAATTTTAAATTGTCCAATTCAGGCTTAAAGATTTAATCGTTGTGGAGGATTTGTTACTCTTGTGGGATAACATCATTCCTGACAAAGGGATCACTCTGTTTGGCAGGTGAAACTTGTGGCTGTGAAACAATCTCAGGTTCTGGGGCCTCTTCCGTGGTGTTTGTAGGAGATGACTCTGAGATTGCAGGAAGTGGTTCTGACAGCGGTAGCCTTTTTTCTCTATCAATTAATTCTGCTCTCCTCAACTGAGTGATGTGTTGTCTCCAGATGATATCAGGCGCAATCTCCACTGTGTAGGAGAGTGGTCCAGTTCTATCCTTAATCTTTCCAAATACCCACTTTTGATCACTTCTGTAGTCCTTTGCTGGGAAGGCTTGTCCAGGAGTAAAACATCAAACCTCCTTGTTTGAGGAACCTTTAATTTATCTCAGCTGTTTGTCCTGCATTCTCTTTCTGAGATTGGGTTTGAGGAGATCCAAGCATTAGTGCAAGGGCCAACCCAGGAACAGTGTCAGTGTAGTGTGTTCTACTGACATTCTTTAGACTCTGGACAAACCTTTCTCCCAAGCCATTTGTAGTTGAATGGTACGGTATGTCTTATTCTATTCATTTTTAGGATTGATTGGAACTGTTGCCCCACAAACTGTGGCCCAATGTCACTAACTAAGTGTTCTGGAACACCAGTCCTTGTGAAGAGGTTTCTCAATAGATCAACAGTGTGCGAGGCTGTAGTGGAAGATATTAGGAGACCTCTGGCCACTTTGTAGCTGCATCTACTAGTACCAAGAAATATGTGCCCATGAACGGTCTGGCTAAATCCACATGAATCCTCGACCAGGGCATTTTCAGGCCATTCCCAGGGATGGCGAGACACTGCTTGTGACATCTTCTGGACATGTTGGCATCCCATACAGTGCATGGCAAGCGGCTCGATCTGCTGATCTATCCCAGGCCACCAGACAAAGCTTCGAGCCAAAGCTTTCATTTTAACCATGCCTAGATAACTGGCATGTAGCTCCCCCAACATCTTAGCTCTCAAATTGGATGGTACAACAACTCTCAATCCCCACAATAGGCAACCTCTGTCAAGGACAAGTTCTAACAAAAATGGGGGACGTGGGATCTCTGTTGCACATTCCAGCCATTTTGGGTGGCCATATAGACCTGAAATACTGTGGAGTCTTTTCTAGTTTCCCTTGAGATCATCTCTGCCATGATACAGAGACTTTTGATTTCCATTTGGGAGAATACATCAAGAGGGGAGTCTTTTTCGGTAAATTGTTCTGGTACTTCTTTTTCCAAGGGTCAACGTGACAATCAATCAGCATTTCCATGATTAGTCTTCCTCTTGAATCCAATCTTATAACTGTGTCCTACAAGAAACAGAGCCCATCTCTGCGTTCGGCTGCTGCTGTTAGTGGAACATCCTTCCATCGAAAATGGACACTAGTGGCTGATGATCAGTAATGAGGGAAACTTTCTCCCATACAAGTACTGGTTGAAACGTTTTACACTCCAAACTAGATTCAAGGCCTCTCTGTCAATCTGTGCGTATTTTTTGTCTGCAGCAGTAAGGGAACGTGATGCAAAGGCTGTAGGGCGTTCACTTCCATCACACATGTGACATGACTGCACGGCTACCGTAGGGCACGATGTCACAGGCAAGCTTCACAGGACAATGTGCATCATAATGTGTCAGTACAGTGTTTGATATCACCATTTCCTTTACCTTTTTGAAAGCCATCTCACACCGCTTTGTCCATTGCCAATTCTTCCCATCTGTAGTAATGAGTACAAGGGGTAGAGCAGGGTAGTGAGGTTGGCAAGAACTTGTTACAGTAATTGACAAATCCTAAAAAGGACTGCAACTGTGACATGTCTTTTGGCCTTGGAGCATCCACCACTCCTTGTATTTTCTCAGTACACTCGTGTAATGCCTGTGCTTCAATGATGTGACCAAAGTAAGTGATGCTTGGTTTAAAGAATTCACACTTGTCATGTCGTGCTCTGAGCACATAATCTCTAACCTTTTTAACACTGTTTTGAGGTTTTGGAGATGTTCCTTGTCATCCTTACCAGAAATAATGATATCATCCAGGTAACAGTGAGTGCTTGGGCAGCATTTCAGCACCTGGCCCATAGCTTTCTGCTAGAGTGCAGATGAAACTCCAAAAATAAGCCTATTATAGTGATAAAGCCCTTTGTAAATGCTTATGGTGAGAAATACTTTGGACTCATCTTCCATCTCTTTCTGTGGCTGGGCCTCAGCTACGTCCACCTTTCTGGGATGCTTTCCTTCAGACAGGTTTGTAAAGATATCCTCTATCCTGCGAAAAGGGTATTGATCTACTTTCAGTACTGGGTTGAAGGTAACCTTGAAATCACAACAGATCCTGACAAACCCATTCTTCTTGGCTACTGGGACCAATGACTTTGCCCATGGGCTCCACTCAACCTTGGAAAGAATTCAGATCTAGCTCTCTGGCTACTTTTATCATGTAGGCTGTAGGGAAACAGATGGACTTTGCAAAACTTGGTTGTGGCACTTTCACTTAACATGATTTTCCTTTGATATATTTGAGTTTCACAATACCATCCTTGAACACTGCTGTGCCATCATCCATTATCTGTCTTAATTCGCTTTCATATCGCTTCATTGCAGGGAAGTGGCATGCAAAGTTTGGATGAATCTCCAATCAGATTGTAGTTGTCTCAGCCAATCACATCCACACATTGCTGGTCTTTCTGTTTTTACCACATACAAGCTCAATGTGGCTTGTTGGTTGTTGTATTTCACTGTTACAAGTGTCATTCCCACAGAAGCTATCTTTTCTCTAGCATAAGCTTAGTTGGACCCCTGCAAGCTTCAGTTTAGAAACTTTGAAATGCCATTCAAACTCATTTTGTGGGATGACTAAAACAGCCGAACCAGTGTCCAATTCTATTTTAATTAGTCTGCCATTCACTTCTGGTGTAAGCTATTTTGCTTGTCTGTTATTAATTTCCACACTGTAAATATCAAGGCTACACAATCTTGTGTCACCCTCATCATTGTCAGATTTTTCATCAACAGAATGCAGATGACTGCTTGTTTTGAAACTGCAACTTGAATTTTTACATTTTCTCTTCCCTGTGCCGTCCATTTATTGCTGTCTGCCCGACATGCTCTTTGTATGTGACATATTTTATTGCATTTTCTATAAGTTTCACCTTTAAGTCGGTGTTTGCTTGGTAAATGTAGGCTGCTGCCTCAACAGTAATCAGCCAGGCCTGTTTCTGTTTAGACAATGCAATTCTGTTCATGCTCACCTTCATTCCAAAGGTTCAAAGATTCATTTTATTTTCAAAGTATGCATGTACACTACAACTCTGATATTTGTCTTCTCTGTACAGCCATTAAATATAGAAAGACCATGGTGTTCCTGACTACAACTCAATTGCATCCCTGTCTGTGGTTTCTATTTAAACAGCGATTTCCATCATTCCTGGGCCGCTACCTGATAATGGTATTCATTGTTATACTGTTGATTTCAGGTGAACAAGCAAAGGGTGACACAAGGAACAAACAAAAGGAAGACCTTTGAAATTTGTAACGTCAAACTATCAAAAAAAAGAGCATACAAAAACACGAGCAGAAGTAAGCCAAACAGCATCTTAAACTTTCTCTGCTATTCTCTGAAATCACGAAGAATTTGATTGCAACTTCAATTCCATATTTTTCTCTATCTGCAGTAACCTTCCACTCCTTTTCTAAAAAAAAATGCCTTAAAATATTCTTTTGAGGAAAGTCATCGAGAGACTTGCAACCTTTTGAGTGAAAGGAACTTTGGCTCATTCTTAAATGGACGTATGTCTTATTTTTAGATACAGACTCCTTGTTGTAGATTCTCCCACAAGAGAGAATACCTTCTCCATATTCACACTGTCATAATCCCTCAAAATCTTACACTGGATTTGTCAAGTCACTTCCCACTTCTAAATTCCAATATATACAAACCAAGCCTGTCTAACTTTTCCTCATAAGACAACTTTGCCAATCCAGAGATCAGTGTAGGTTTGCTTCCTATGTATTTAAATCTTGCTTTAAGTATTGCCCCTTGGTAGCAGCAGAGATACAGAGGAGCAGATTGGGAGGCAGAGTTTGGAAAGGTGCAAAAATAACAGGGTTGTTATCATGGGTGACTTTAACTTCCCTAATATTGATTGGCACCTGATTAGTTCCAAGGGTTTAGATGGGGCAGAGTTTGTTAAGTGTGTCCAGGACGGATTCCTTTCACAGTATGTGGACAGGCCGACCAGGGGGAGTGCCGTACTAGATCTAATACTAGGTAATGAATCGGGTCAGGTCACAGATCTCTCAGTGGGTGAGCATCTGGGGGACAGTGACCACCACTCCCTGACCTTTAGCATTATCATGGAAAAGGATAGAATCAGAGAGGACAGGAAAATTTTTAATTGGGAAAAGGCAAATTATGAGGCTATAAGGCTAGAACTTGCGGGTATGAATTGGGATGATGTTTTTGCAGGGAAATGTACTATGGACATGTGGTTATGTTTAGAGATCTCTTGCGGGATGTTAGGGATAAATTTGTCCCGGTGAGGAAGGTAAAGAATGGTAGGGTGAAGGAACCATGGGTGACAAGTGAGGTGGAAAATCTAGTCAGGTGGAAGAGGTGCGTGAGGTTTAGGAAGCAAGGATCAGATGGGTCTATTGAGGAACATAGGGAAGCAAGAAAGGAGCTTAAGAAGGGGCTGAGAAGAGCAAGAAGGGGGCATGAGAAGGCCTTGGCGAGTAGGGTAAAGGAAAACTCCAAGACATACTTCAATTATGTGAAGAACAAAAGGATGACAGGAGTGAAGGTAGGACCGATTAGACATAAAGGTGGGAAGATGTGCCTGGAGGCTGTGGAAGTGAGCAAGGTCCTCAATGAATACTTCTCTTCGGTATTCACCAATGAGAGGGAACTTGATGACGGTGAGGACAATATGAGTGAGGTTGGTGTTCTGGAGCATGCTGATATTAAGGGAGAGGAGGTGTTGGAGTTGTTAAAATACATTAGGACAGATGTCCCCGGGGCCTGACGGAATATTCCGCAGGCTGCTCTACGAGGCAAGAGAAGAGATTGTTGAGCCTCTGGCTAGGATCTTTATGTCCTCGTTGTCAATGGGAATGGTACCGGAGGATTGGAGGGAGGCGAATGTTGTCCCCTTGTTCAAAAAAGGTAGTAGGGATAGTCCGGGTAATTATAGACCAGTGAGCCTTACGTCTGTGGTGGGAAAGCTGTTGGAAAAGATTCTTAGAGATAAGATCTATAGGCACTTAGAGAATCATGGTCTGATCAGGGACAGTCAGCATGGCTTTGTAAAGGGCAGATCGTGTCTAACAAGCCTGATAGAGTTCTTTGAGGAGGTGACCAGGCATATAGATGAGGGTAGTGCAGTGGATGTGATCTATATGGATTTTAGTAAGGCATTTGACAAGGTTCCACACGGTAGGCTTATTCAGAAAGTCAGAAGACATGGGATCCAGGGAAGTTTGTCCAGGTGGATTCAGAATTGGCTTGTCTGCAGAAGGCAGAGGGTGGTGGTGGAGGGAGTACATTCAGATTGGAGGATTGTGACTAGTGGTGTCCCACAAGGATCTGTTCTGGGACCTCTACTTTTCATGATTTTTATTAACGACCTGGATGTGGGGGTAGAAGGGTGGGTTCGCAAGTTTGCAGATGACACAAAGGTTGGTGGTGTTGTAGATAGTGTAGAGGATTGTCAAAGATTGCAGAAAGACATTGATAGGATGCAGGAGTGGGCTGAGAAGTGGCAGATGGAGTTCAACCCAGAGAAGTGTGTGGTGGTACACTTTGGAAGGACAAACTCCAAGGCAGAGTACAAAGTAAATGGCAGGATACTTGGTAGTGTGGAGGAGCAGAGGGATCTCAGGGTACATGTCCACAGATCCCTGAAAGTTGCCTCACAGGTGGATAGGGTAGTTAAGAAAGCTTATGAGGTGTTAGCTTTCATAAGTCGAGGGATAGAGTTTAAGAGTCGCGATGTTATGATGCAGCTCTACAAAACTCTGGTTAGGCCACACTTGGAGTACTGTGTCCAGTTCTGGTCACCTCACTATAGGAAGGATGTGGAAGCATTGGAAAGGGTACAGAGGAGATTTACCAGGATGCTGCCTGGTTTAGAAAGTATACATTATGATCAGAGATTAAGGGAGCTAGGGCTTTACTCTTTGGAGAGAAGGAGGATGAGAGGAGGCATGATAGAGGTGTACAAAATAATAAGAGGAATAGATAGAGTGGATAGCCAGTGCCTCTTCCCCAGGGCACCATTGCTCAATATAAGGGGACATGGCTTTAAGGTAAGGGGCGGGAAGTTCAAGGGGGATATTAGAGGAAGGTTTTTTACTCAGAGAGTGGTTGGTGCGTGGAATACACTGCCTGAGTCAGTGGTGGAGGCAGATACACTAGTGAAGTTTAAGAGACTACTTGACAGGTATATGGAGGAACTTAAGGTGGGGGCTTATATGGGAGGCAGGGCTTGAGGGTTGGCACATCATTGGGGCCGAAGGGCCTGTACTGTGCTGTACTATTCTATGTTAAACTGCACACAGAACCTCAGAAGTGGATCCACCAATAGCCTATAAAACTGGAGGATAACGTCCATACTTTTGTATTTGATTCTTCTAACAATAATTGATTATATTCTGTTTGCTTTCCAAAGTACCTGCTGTACTGACATAATCAATGCCTAAGGTATTCAAAACAGGGGCAGAAATAGATCAAACTTACTTTGCGATTTTGTAACATCATGTCTGATTTGATAGTAATTATGTGGCAATTGCAAGACACTTATGAAAATATTTACTTGAGAGGTAGAAGCAGGAAATAAATATCTGGCTGCTTTTGCTTGCTCTCACTTTCAATAAAGACCCTTTACCTCATTAGTACTTTGTGGCACTACTCCCATTTCCCTTAATTCACCTAATACAGTGGATTCTGGTTAGTTGGGACACACTGGGACCAGTACATATTAGCCCAATGAAGCAGCAACCCCACTTAGGTTAAGTGTAAAGGAAATAGTTAAAAGGGTATAAAAAACACAAATTGCCTTTTAACTGCGTAAAAAATTATGTATTTAAATGAAATACAGAAAAAATTAGAACACTAGTATTACTACTGCAGTACCACAAAACTGTGCATTAGTTCTTAAAATTTATCAATAGAGGAATTCATTCAGTGTACGCTGCTGTGTTGGTTTGATTGACTGCAAAAGACCAAAATCAGCACAGACATCTAGTCCAGATAATCAATCATTATGCATTCCATTGCTTTCTTTGAACCTGATAGTACTGCATGTTTGTAGCCAAGGGAACCATCTGGCATGGCATGATGAAAAGGCCTGTTTCATCGGCATCGTAGATATCATCTGCACAGACTTTTTGAAGCAAGTCGGGGAGTTTAGTAGATTTCCATGTTTCTGCACTTACAGCATCTGCATTACCTTTCTCACCATGTGTGTTCTCGAATGTAATATGGTGCCAACATTTCCATCGAGCCAACCATCTGTTGCTTTAAAATCTTTGTGACCAGCTTCTTACCTAGCTCCTCTGGCTTACTTTTTTCAAAACATTGATCCACTTGCAAGCACACCTCATACGGTTACCAAAAAATACATTGATTGAGGTCCTCCTCAGCATCTGGATCCTTACCTTCATGCTTTCGTTATTGTTCTCTGTTCTCCCACTGTAATGCCTATTCTTCCCGCAGTTTATCTTGCTGATGTAGCAAGCGTCCAGTTGTAGATATCCTCACTCCAGTTATCTCTGCTAGCTGACAATGTGTGGTGTGAGGCAGAATGATTTTAATTTGATACAGTAGGATAATTTTTTTGGCTAGCATCAAATTTTTTGTGGTATCTTGGCAAGGGTCAGCTTTTTGAATTGGTGTCCATTGGCCAAAAAGGTTAACATAAGACAAGCACATACAACTGATGCTATATAAAATCTATTCTGCTAAGCTTGATGTATGGCACTGAAGGGTGATAAATCCCCAGGTCCTGATGGTCTGCATCCCAGGGTACTTAAGGAGGTGACTCTAGAAATCGCGGACGCATTGCTGATCATTTTCCAATGTTCTATAGATTCAGGATCAGTTCCTGCAGATTGGAGGGTAGCTAATGTTATCCCACTTTTTAAGAAAGGAGGAAGAGAGAAAACAGGCAATTATGGACCAGTTATTCTGACATCAATGGTGGGGAAGATGCTGGAGTCACTTATAAAAGATGAAATAGCAGCATATTTGGATAGCAGTAACAGGATAGGTCCGAGTCAGCATGGATTTATGAAGGGGAAATCATGCTTGACTAATCTTCTGGATTAATCTGACAATGTAACTATGAAAATGAACATGGGAAAGCTAGTGGATGTAGTGTACCTGGATTTTCAGAAAGCCTTTGGTAAGGTCCCACAAAGAAGGTTAGTGGGCAAAATTAGAGCACATGGTATTGGGGGTAAGGTACTGACATGGATAGAAAATTGGCTGACAGACAGGAAACAAAGAGTAGGGATTAACGGGTCTTTTTCAGAATGGCAGGCAGTGACTAGTGGGGTACCACAAGGCTCGGTGCTGAAACCACAGCTATTTACAATATATATTAATGATTTAGATGAAGGGATTAAAAGTAACATTCGCAAATTTGCAGATGACACAAAGCTGGGTGACAGTGTGAAATGTGAGGAGGATGTTATGAGAATGCAGGGTGACTTGGACAGGTTGGGTGAGTGGGCAGATGCATGGCAGATGCAGTTTAATGTGGATAAATGTGAGGTTACCACTTTGGTGACAAGAACAGGAAGGCAGATTACTATCTGAATGGTGCCAAGTTAGGAAAAGGGGAAGTACAACGAGATCTGGTTGTCCTTGTTCATCAGTCACTGAAAGTAAGCTTGCAGGTACAGCAGGCAGTGAAGAAAGCTAATGGCATGTTGGCCTTCATAACAAGGGGAGTTGAGTATAGGAGCAAAGAGGTCCTTCTGCAGTTGTACAAGGCACTGGTGAGACCCCACCTGGAGTATTGTGTGCAGTTTTGGTCTACAATTTTGAGGAAGGACATTCTTGCTATGGACGGAGTGCAGCGTAGGTTCACTGGGTTAATTCCTGGGATGGCGGGAATGTCATATGTTGAAAGATTGGAGCGACTGGGTTGTATACACTGGAATTTAGAAGGATGAGAGGGGATCTGATTGAAACATATAAGATTATTAAGGGATTGGACACGCTAGAGGCAGGAAACATGTACCCGATGTTGGGGGAGTCCAGAACCAGAGGCCACAGTTTAATAATAAAGGATAGACCACTTAGTTGAGAAAAAACTAAATGATGTTGTTTAAGAAATTAGTATTAGTCAGATGAGAAAAACCCTCCTACTGTTGTAGTTTCAGGCTTACTTTCCTCAACTGAGCATCTTTCCCACTTATTCTGGTTATCTTTAAACCAGGAGATCAGTTTCTAGCTCAAATGACCAATAATTTATGGATTGCTTCATTTCCTATTAGGAACACTACCTAAGCATTTCCTGTGCTCTTGGAAAACAAACAAGAAATCTGTATTAAGTATCCTTTAAAAGTTTCTCAAATGATTCAAGATTTATGTAACCGGGTGACCGTTAAATCTTATTCATTTTCGTTAAAAGTGTACTTAAGCATCCATCCGGGTAACGCTAGAATACTTGTCTGTGCCTTTAGGTGGAGACAGTGAAGTCATTATGCACACGCGGGATAGTGGAACATCTTTGTTTTCAGCTGAAGAAGCTGGTGGGGCTTTGGGATTAATTTCCTCCCAGAGATACTGGGCATGGTGAGGAAAGGTGAGTATTAATTGACGATATCCATGTGAATTCATTTATGCTTGTTGGCGAATCGAGAATATCGGTAATTTGACATGTTTTACATGTGGACGCTTTAGATTTTCACGAGTGAAGGCATCGGTGCTGGACAGCGTGGCTTGTGCAAAGTTCCTCACCGGCCAAGTAGGTCAGTCTTCCTGTAATTTAACTACCAGGCAATACCTTGCAAAAATTGTGCCAAAGTGTACCTTTCGTCTAACTTCATCGTATCGGGACTGATTGTGAATGTAACCGCGTAACGTGAATGTTTAGTCCCTGTTTGGAAGTTAAGCACGTGTGTACTAAAAGGGAATAGACGTCTTAAATGAGATGTATTCACTTACATTTCGCTGTTTTGTATAAGGCACAGGGTTGGTGGGATTCTAATGTTATTTGTATTGTGTTCCTTCAGAATTGCCACCACCATATTAGTTTTGTATTACAAACGTAGTTTTGTGCAGTTTGCTTTATGTATTTTTATACTGCATACGCAATTCATTGATACACAAGGGTGTGGATCGAAAGTTAAACTGAGATTGTAAAGGCAGGAACTGGTTGTAAATTCGTTCGTTTTGTTTTGAACCCTCTTCCGGCACTAAAACATCTAAAACAGATAAAGGAATTAAAACCCGAAACAGTATTTGTTGTCCTGAGTGTGTACGTTTCCCCAGGCTACAAAATTTAGAACACAATCATAATTTCTCAAAGACAAAACACACCCGTTATATACATTATACATTGGAAGTATATACACTCCTCTTACATATATTGCATGGAAGAATCCTCTGATTGGTTCATTGTCAAAAGCTGTTTGAGATAAGACTGTTTATAGTATCTTCGGACTGGGTCCTGCAGCTGGAAACAATCTGTAGCAGGAGGGTTTCTACTCAGCTGGATTACCCAAATGGCGTAGCTCCACTAGCCAAAATCCTTGAAACGCCGGTCCTTGGATTGAAGATTTGCTCCCTAACTTGGCATGGAGGTCACTTAGGTGAAAAGCAAAATATCACTGTGATGATTGTACGTTCTAGTATCAATTGTTTGACGACAATAAAGTATAAAGTAATATAGATGATTAAAGGCAAGCTAACATGACCAAAGCCGATGATATTAAACCTGATTCTGAAATAGTGTGTAATGATGTAAAAATGGTTTTTAAAAGCTGGAAGCATTGATACAGAAATTTAGAGCAAAATCTCATATACACCATATATGCCATAAAGCAAAGAAAGTGAAGAAAAATTGTTTGTTGCTCTTAACTCCAGTATTTGCATATACAAAGGACTGCAAAATGATGGAGTTAAGAGCAACAAGCAATTTAGTGGAGGAACTGAGCGGGTTAACCAGTAGAATGATGGAAATTGTTAGGTTAAGTCATTCTCCCTATTTGCTTGTAAACGTTTCATCCCCAGACAAGGAGACACCATCAATGCTCTGTTAATTGTGGTGTGTCCTCTGAATGCTTGCCCATCATAGACTTAACAGTCAGCTGACCGGTCATCATTAGGAAACTCAATTGTGGACATTTCATGTGAAACCCTCGGTAGTGACAATGGAGAGGCGATAAGGCCAATATAAAGAGAAGGGGAGTGGTAACAAAAGAGGTGATTGGTCACTGAGGAAGGGTACATGGCTATAGTAAGGAGTCTAAGTAAGAATATAGTTGAAGAGCTGGAAAGCAGTAGCAGACATCCCACCCTGCAAAAACTCATTTCAGGGAGGTAGTACCCCCCGTCCCCCCCCCCCTGCAACCCCATATCCCCCCCTCCCCCGGTCGACCTCCAAGAGTGTACGTAATACTTTGTTTAGTGGGTATATGCAGAAAATGTGACATTAAAATATGTACTTATATATTATATTATCATGTTTATTCTATTACAACTTCAAGCAAGCCTACAGGGAGTTTGGCCTCATCACGTAGGATATCAATAGAGTAGCTCCCTAGCAGCTAGCCAGCTAGTTTAAATAACATTAACTATGCTAATGAACAAATGACACCTGTTAAACTCACCTCAACATGTCGTTTACATTTTATCCCACCATGGGCTATAGAAAAGTCACAGTTGCAAACAGTGCAGCGAGCAACACTGTCATTATTTTTGAGGTCGACTGTAAAGCCTGCCCACAGAGAAAACTGATAGGTCTACTTAGCATGAAGAGAGAACAATCAGGATGCTCGCTCCTACTCTCGCTCTCCCTCTCCCTCTCAAAAAAAATCGATTTCCGGGACATTGTATATAATTTCCCGGTGTCAGGGAGCCGCTATCAATATGAGGGAGACTTCCGGAACTTCTGGGAGAGGTGGGATGTCTGCAGTCGAAACCAAAGAAGGGAGCAATGAGAGAGGGTCTCATAGAACTCGTGTCAGAGAGAGGAGGAAAATTTCTTCAAAAACAACATACTTTGAAAAAACTTTGCCATGGAGCCATACAATGGAGAGACAAGAGACTGCAGATGCTGGAATCTAGAGCAATAAGCAATCTGCTGCAGGAACACTGCAGGTTGAGTAACATCTGTGGGAGGAAAAGAATTGCTGATGTTTCGGTCAAAACACTGATCCAGCAGATTGTTTGTGGACTTTGTAGCCTGATTCTCCCTGATTACAAAGAAGTAGTGTTTAAGATGAGAAGGCACTGTATTTCACCCCAGCCACTCCCTCTAAGCCCATGATCACTGGAAGTGATATTGCAGTTCTCCCTCTCACAGAATCTGCAGAACCCATTGCTTTTGTTAATATTTTAATCTTTAATATGGGGAGCAGAGTAAGCTTCCACATGATACAAAGAGTGGTTCTGTGTTTGACAGTGAGGGAGAAAAATTTAGATTAGAGGAAGGTCTGGTCAGTTTTTTAGAAGAACATCGAATGGAATTTAATCAAGGTTACGTTTGGTGAGAGAAATTAGGTAAAGGCATGGCAGGAAAATGAAGTGCACATTGCAGATTCCTAAAGGTAACATACCAGGTAGAAAAGAAGGTTAAATAAGTCAGATATTTTGTTTAACTAGCCAAAACAGAAAAATAGAAATCCAGGACATTTTGCTAAAATGTACGTTTGTATATAACACCAGTTGGACCACATCACGGGAACGATGTGATTGCTCCAGAGAAGATGCTAAGAGATTTGTGAGAACGTTACTCTGTCCGTAAAACTGTAGCTCTGTGGAAAGATGATCAGACCTGAAGAAACTTCATCAACCAGAAATTTATAACTATTTCTCTCTCCACAGATCCTTCCTGCAGCAAGGCTTAATGTCATCAAATCAAATGAACATGATTTTATAAAATACAAGTCACGTTTGAAAAATTTGCTAGAGCTTAATAAGGATGTAACAAGCAGAGACTATAGAGAGGAATCTGTATTTTGATTTCTAGAAGGCATTTAACAAGGTTCCACATGAAAGACTTGTTTGGAAGGTAAAGCCCTGCAGCCTTGTAGGAAACGTTTTCTGTGGATTGATTATTGGTTATCAAATAAAGAAAGCAGTTGGAATAAATGGGTATTTTTCAGTACTGACGGATGTAATTAGTAGAGTGCCACAAGGATCAGTTCAAATATTTGCAGAAATAGGATTTCAGATGTGATCTCAACAACACTCCCAATAATTGAAACAGAATCTCCCCCAGTTTTATATTTAACCCTCTCATAATAAATGGTACCATTCTGTTAGCATCTACATGTTAATCTAAACACCTAGATATCTCCACGTGTCAGAGCTCTAAAATCTGTCACTGGTTTGGTAATAGGTTTTTTTAACTTTTCTTGCTAAAATGGACAATTTAAGATTCAGAATCAGAATCATGTTTATTATCAGCGGCATGTGTTGTGAAATTTGTTAACTTAGCAGCAGCAGTTCAATATAATACATAAGTATAGAAGAAAAAGTAAAATAATACTAATAAATAAATAAATCAATTACAGTATACGTATATTGAATAGATTAAAAATCATGCAAAATTCTCCCATATCATACTCTGTTAGTCAGATCTTTGTTGACCTTTGTTTCTGTTTCCTTCGTAATACAGTATTCTCATTTTCTCTAAATAAGTTACTTAGTAGGCAGTTTAAATGGTTTCAGCATAGACTAGATGGGCCAAATGGCCTGTTTCTATGCTGCATTTCTCTATGAACCTATAACTCTATTTCAAAGACGTACGAGTTAGTGGGTTAATTGGTCACATGCAAGAGAAAATCTGCAGATGCTGGAAATCCAAGCAACACACACAAAATGCCGTGCTTTGTGTATGTTAATTGGTCACATGCATGTAATTGGGTGGTGCTGGCCTGTGGACTGGAAGGGCCCATTACTTTTACTGTATGTCTAAATAAAATAAATCACAGCCCACACAAAATACTGGAGGAACTCGGCAAGTCAGGTATCTTCTATAGAGGGGAATAAACATTAATTTTTTTATTCCCCTCCATTGATGCTGTCTGACTTGCTGAGTTCCTCCTGCATTGTGTGTGTGTGTGTGTGTGTGTGTGTAATAAAACATTATTTTCTTTCACAGATCCATATTCATTTTACTTGATCATCTTAAATTTTTCTAAATGTTCTTAATACTGACTTAATATTTTTCCAATGGCAGATATTAGGGTAATTAGGTGAGAAAAAGCAGGAAACCATCTCCTATTTTTAAATAAAAGAGTTACATTCACTAGTTTCTAATCTAATGGAAATTCCCCTGTTCCAAGAAATTTTAAAAAACTAAAGCCAAGATGTTAACTACCTCAATAGCTGCTTCTTTAAACACCTTGGGATAAAGTCCAACAGGACATAGATTTGCCAACCTCTATTCCAACAATTTTGCTTAATACCATTTCCTTGGTAATTGTAATTTTCCCCAAGTTCCTCCCTCCCTTCTGATTTGAGACACAGCAACTTTTGGGAAAATGTCCTCTACATTAATATCATAGTCCAGTCCGTAAAGTCCATATTCCAGTTCACGGTCTGGTCCATCGGCCCTTGCTCCAGGTTTCCCTATCTACCCTGTTTCTGTCTTGTTGAGCTCTAATTGAGGCAGCTGATGCTAGTTGCGGCTGGCTGCATAAATACCTCCAGAGGCCAGGGTGTGGCCACTAGATTGTTCTTGTCCTTACTCCTTGGATCCCTTCCTCTGCCTTCTGTTTCCCTGCCCTGCCCTGCCCTGCCCTGCCCTGCCCTGCCCTGCCCTGCCCTGCCCTGCCCGTCTTGTCTTGCCAGTAACTCTCGCCTTGCCTGAAGTTCTTGTCTTGCCTTACCTGTAGCCTTGCCTTGTCTTGCTGTCTGGTCCTGGAGCCACCCTGTACCTAGCTCCCTTCCTGTTCCTTGCCTCCACCCAGGTAAGTCAGGCCATCTTGTCATTACCTGGGGTTGGTTCTGTCCCTTCCTGTCCCTTGCCTCTGCCCATTTAAGCCAGGCTGTCTTGCCATTACCTGGGGTTGGTTCTGTCCCTTGCCTCTGTCGGGTGGTGAACTGTGCGCTGCCCAGGTGAACAGTGCCCTGCCCAGGAGGAGCCAAGCCTCGCCTCAAGTCTCAAGTCTCCTGCCTCCAACCTCGCATCGCCTCAAGTCTCCAGCCTCCTGCCAAGCCTCGCCTCGTCTCTTGCCTAGCCTCGAGCCTGTAGACTCCAGCCTCTAGCCTCTTGCCAAGCTAAGCCAAGTCTCTAGCTTCTAGCCTGAAGACTCCTGCCTTGTCCTGCCTGCCTGCCAGGCCTCATCCTTGCCTAGTTCTGGGATCTGAGCCAGAGGCAAGACCCAGGTACTGGGTCCTTGTCCAGTCTCTGGCTCGGAGTCCAAGCCCGGGCTCTTAGCTCTCATGTTCAGTCCTGTTCCAGGTTCCTTGTTTTCCTGTCCATGTCCTTGCCATCGCCCTGTATCCTAGTCCTGTCCCTAGTACTTCAGTGTCTGTGTCTTGCACTTGGGTCCATTCCCAGCCGTGCCCTTATAACAGTTAAAGACTTTTGATTCTTGTAGTGAACATGCAGAACAGATGAAACTTGGGGTACAAGTATATAGTTCCATGAACGTGGCATCACAAGTAGGCAGGGTAATAAAGAGAGTGCTGATCTTCATCAGTCAGGGTATGGGGTGTAATAGTTGGGACATAACATTGCAGTTGGTCAAGATGTTGGTAAGGCCAAATTCTGGACTATTGTGCTGTTTGGGTTGTCAGCCATTGACTTTCTCAGCCACTGCATCTCCGCAGAAAGTGCAAAACCCCTCCCATCAAAAGTAGCCGCTATTATGAATTTCTCACCAACCCACACTACAAACTACAAGAGTTTTTAGTTATGGTAAGTTTCTATCACCACTTCATTCCATGAGCTGCTGAACTTATGCCCCCCTGTACAGAGTGCTTAAAGGCAATACCCTAATCAAGTGCATGACTGGTCACGGTCAGGGCATTTAATGATACAAAATGAGCTCTTTCCAATGTGATCTTACTGGCACAATGCTCCCCAATGCACCCATAACCATTACTACTCAGACTATTGAATTGAGCCATTACTACATGCCTCAGACTACTCTGTGGGCGCTGTGCACAAACATTTGGTCGAAGGCATGTGCCACTCACCTTCTTTACCCAGCAGCTCTGTCCCCCCAAAAGGAAGGACAATACATTTGACTGTGAGCTTCTCTGTCTCTATCTGGCTGTCTGCCATTTTCATTTCTTCCATAGAGTTGCCATTTTACAGCTTTCATTGACCACAAACCCCTTGTGCATGCAATGGCCAAAAGACCAGACCCTTAGTCTGCATGACAGCAATGCCACCTGGCCTACATATCTGAGTTCACAACTGATATTCAACACATCAAGGGGAAAAATAATGCCATGGCTGATTGCCTCTCGCGGCCAGCCGCTGAGGTTGTACAACATAGGGTTGACTATGCTGGCATGGCAGCCAACCAAGTTATTGACCCGGAGGTCCAAACTTGCAGAACAGCAGTCACAGGCCTGCAGTTGGCTGACATTAGGTTTGGGGAAGCTGGGGTTTTTCTCCTGTGGGATATCTGAACCTGTTGCCCTTGTCCCATTGTGCCCACAAACTGGAGACGGACTGTCTGTTGCATCTGGACCAGAAGGCCTCACAGAAACTGAGCACACTAAAGTTTGTTTGTGGCACAGCCTCAGAAAGAACATGCATGATTAGTCTGCAGCTTATGTGGAGTGCCAGCGGGCAAAAACTAACCGTCACATTCGGTCACCATAGCCACCTTTTGAGGTCCCTGAGTGACGGTTTGACCATGTCAATGTGGACCCCCCACCCCCCCAAGACTTCATGCACCTTCTTACCATGGTGGACCGTACCACCAGGTGGCCTGAGGTCATTCCTCTAGCATTGACAATGGCCGCGGGCGTTCATCAGCACCTGGGTTGCTCGTTTTGGCACCCCATCTGATATTTCCTCTGACCATGGTCCACAATTCATTTCAGACCTGCGATGGCCCAGGACCATGGCATTAGGCTACATCACACCATGGCATATCACTCGCAGTCCAATGGCCCATACGAGCGGTTTCACAGCTCTGGGGGCTTCCCTGACTGATGAGTGTGGCATGATCCTGTGGGACTCAGAACATCTCCAAAGGAGGACCTGCAGTTGCCCACGGCTGAGCTGGTATACAGACAGCCATTACAAGTACCAAGTGATTTCATTCCCGGCGCCACAACCAGCTGGTCGGTCTCTCAACAGCGTTCCACCCTCCTCAGTAAATTCAATTCTTTTTTGCCTATTCATAGTCATAGTCATACTTTATTGATCCCTGGGGAAATTGGTTTTCGTTACAGTTGCACCATAAATAATAGATAGTAATAAAACCACAAATAGTTAAATAGTAATATGTAAATTATGCCAGTAAATTATGAAATAAGTCCGGGACCAGCCTATTGGCTCAGGATGTCTGACCCTCCAAGGGTGGAGTTGTAAAGTTTGATGGCCACAGGCAGGAATGACTTCCTATGACGCTCAGTGCTGCATCTCGGTGGAATGAGTCTCTGGCTGAATGTACTCCTGTGCCCACCCAGTCCATTATGTAGTGGATGGGAGACATTGACCAAGATGGCATGCAACTTGGACAGCATCCCCTTTTCAGACACCACCGTCAGAAAGTCCAGTTCCATCTCCACAACATCACTGGCCTTACGAATGAGTTTGTTGATTCTGTTGGTGTCTGCTACCCTCAGCCTGCTGCCCCAGCACACAACAGCAAACATGATCGTACTGGCCACCACAGACTCGTAGAACATCCTCAGCATCATCCGGCAGATGTTAAAGGACCTCAGTCTCCTCAGGAAATAGAGACGGCTCTGACCCCTCTTGTAGACAGTCTCAGTGTTCTTTGACCATTCCTACCTCACATCACAGCGCTCTGGGGTTCCTGTTGATCTATATTCCACCTCATTTGTTTTTGTCCACCATGACAAACACCAACATCCCCTTAGGCCCCTTACGCTGGCCTGCTCTGCATTCTGGTATGGGGAGAAAAGATGTTTATCATAGATAAGAAGGGTAAACCTGAACGTATTTGTAGATGGCTTTGAACTGGCCCACCAAGATTTACAGTACTCCACTGCTGTGCCTCGGCATCACAACGTGGCCATGAGTATGTGATCACACCTCTGGACGAGCCAGAGATACGAGCCCTTCCTCCACTCATGGAACACAGACCCAAGCCGGGTGGCTCATCTAAACTCCAGACAGGCTCACAGTCGCTGGATTTAGTGAATTCTGGGGGGGGTGGGGGGCCTGTTTAGGGTAACATAATTGGGAGAAATGTACGTAATTCACAACCCCTGATGTTGTATTGGGGTTTTGCTTTAAGAGGCTGGTCTGACGCGATGACATTGTTATGTCAGGATTTTTAACACTTATTTGTAATTTGGTTTTGGAGTTCGATAAAATGTGTTACGGGTTTCACTAAGTATAAAATGCATCACTTCACTTTATGTGTGAAAACCTGCAATGTCAATAATTAATCCCATCTCGTTAGATCAGGTATAGGCTGTTCTTTGATTTACTGTAAGTTCAAGTTTAATTGTCATTCAACCATACACATGATTTCAAGGGACAAGGTTGCAAATCATGGTATTGTACAAACAATCACACACTGCACACAACACATATAGTTACCATAGCACATACAGTCGCAAAAATAATATTAGCGCAATTAAAATGTGTTCTTCTATGAAACTGTCCTGAAAGCACTGTAGACCTCCTTGCTTCGCCCAATTTCCCCAGTAGATTAATATTTCCAGGATTATCACTCTACCCTTCTGACAAGCTTCTGCTGATTCTTCCTTTGTTCTCCCTAGTATTATGTGGTGATTTTTAGTGGTCCCATACCACTCCCACAAGTGGATTTTTACTTTTATAATTTCTTATACTTATCTAAATTGCTTCTACATCATACTGTCCTGAAGATGAGTCATTCATTTTTATTGTACCAAGACTATTAATGATAAACAGAACTACTCCTCCACCGTTTCCTGGTTTCCTCAGATTTCAGTATTTAGGTCCAATCTATCCTACCTCGCAGCAATGTCCCTGTGATGGCTATCAGATAGTTATTTCTATTTGTACTTTCAGTTTATCTGTTATGATCTAAATGTTATGTGATGCCAGATACAAAGCCTTTCGTTTTGTGTTTTAATTAAGTTTGTAACATACTGTTTAACTGCAAAGTTAGCTTTGTCTCTCTCTTCTTGTCACAGTCTGTACATTATTTTCCACATTCATATCTTTTTCTCTAAACTAGTTTCCACCCAAATTTACCATATCTTTGTAGTTTTGATTGTTCACTCGAACTTTTAGATTAAGATTCTATCTGCATCCCTTGTCACATTTGCTAATTAATATCAATGTCAATCCCAGCTGAAATCAATTGACAGTTGTCCAATATTAATGGACTTCCCAATGACAATATTGGCTCCTCCATATATACTTTTATTTCCATTTATTTCTTTAGGTTGGGACTAGGCAGAAAAACAGGTCATCAATGACTAGATGGGCTGAAAGGTCTATTTCTGTGCTGTAGTGGGGTCTCTGACATCAAATTTATGCTTATTTACAGAACCATTCCATTTTGAATACGAAGTTATTCCCAAGGTGAATTGTTTACTTTCTCAACTACAAACTACAGATAAAAGCTCCAAATCTATAAGGACATGGCTTTAAATTAGCTTTAATTAACTGTTTAAAACAAAATAATTGAACTGCCTCCTTAAACTCACTTGTTTCCTGAGAATTAAATGCTACAATGAAATCAAAGATGAATCTAATATATTTGTGGTTTCTTGCATCAAAATTGTAACTCTTGGGACTTCAAAGATTTAGAATTGTAAAACTCCGCAAGTTTCTCACAACTTCTGTAGGAGCTACATTTGTCCCTTTTGTTGGTGCTATCAGGTTTGCTAACATTTGATGTATTGTGAGTGCCCTTGTTCCTAAAGGCAGACACTGTATTTATTATTTTACGACACATATGTTTTGTGCACTTACTACACTGCTTCTACTTAACCTGTAGTTTCTACTCTGAGGAACACGAGTCTCCTTAATGTTCAAAATGACTCTGAAAGTCGAATTACCAGTGTAGGTTATTGGTGCCATTTCTGCCATTATTGTACATTCCTTCACATTGTATGATGGAAGAGTGGTTTTGTGTACTGAAACACTTGTTATCTCTCTCTCTGTCTGTCTCTGTCTCTCTCTCTCATCTCTCTCCTCTTTTCTCTCTTCGCTCTCATTGCTCTTCCCTCTTGTGCCAGTTTCATATGCCTGTTCTCTGTTATGTTTCTACTTAATAAGGACAAACTTAACATTGGTAAATGCCAGAACATTTTATTTACAGAATGGCTTCAGCTCCATACTGAACACATATGACCAGCTTCCCATCGTAACCTACGGTTCTGGGGTGAACACTGGGAACTGAAGTTCTTTATTATGTATGCACATAATAACACACTCTCTAATCTTGTTCAGTGTAGTGTGGTAATAGTATTATTTTTCTACTTAATTTTTGTAAGAATTGCAATAAACGCTGGTTTTACTATCCTGAATGAGAATAAAATTAGTTTGATTAAGATTTGAGATGATTGAGAAACAAACCTGAGGTGACAAGAGGAAAACCATGATGCACTATGAGGGTAGGATTTAGAGTTCACTGGCTAATGGGATAGCAGATGTAAACTCAGTAGTACCTTTAAAATGGGACAAAACATAATCAGAGATAAGGGAAAATAGCTATTGAGTGGATTTAATTGGTTTGTTCTTCGAAAAAGCTGGCACAGACTGATTAAGCCAATGGCCCCTTGTGTGATGTTATTCTTTGTTCTTTAAAACAAATAGCACATGATTTGATAATTTGATTAGGATCTATGGCAGTTGTAAATTTGCTCAATTGCATATATTCTCATATTTACACTTATCAGGTCCAAGTTTCTGAAACATGTGTTGCCAAGGTAGTAAGTTTTTAATTTCCCCTGTTATGATATTTGCAACGTAAGTAGTTCAGAATTCAAGACTCTGATCCTGTGAGAATTTGCAGAAATGCTTACTTTTAAAGTTCTCCATTATTGCTGCATGCTGCAATTAAAAAACACAGCAGAGCTACTTTGCATCACGCAAGCTGCAGACTGAAAATAAATTATCAATATCACTTATCCTTCAGTCTTAAAATAAAGGAGATGTGCCATTCCTTTTATTTTAGTAGTAACATTAAATCCACTCTAATTTCCTGCTTATTTACTAGTGGAACTATTTTTTTCCAATTTATGACGTTAATACCTTTCATTATTTTGAACCTAATGGTCATAGAGTTTTTCTTCAAAACGGAAGTCTCTTATCCCTGGAATAATTAAATCTTTCTCCAAATCAAAGCTTTGACATCATTCTCCAAACCAAACCAAATATTCCAACCACAGCTTAATTGATGATTTACGTAGGTTTAGCATTACTTTGTATTTTCTTTCCACCTTGGCTCCGTTATCAAAAGCCGGGACCCAATGTGCTTTTCAAACAACTCAAATTACTTTTACTCCCACTTATTTTTACCTTGAGCTGATCTGAAGTTGCTCTGCTCATTGATCAGCTTGTTTGTTTTCTTTGTTTTATTTTCCAAAATATATTTAAATGGTTTGTTTCCACTCTTCTCTTCTATCTGGTTTTATCAGTGTAGTTCTGTGGTTTCTGGCACAGAGTTCAATTAGTTGCTGACACATCTCAACTGCACAGGTTCCAACAGTCTCTATAAAAATTAATATTATGCCAATGTACTTAGAATTCTGCCATGAGACCTCTTCATTTTGATATTTTCTTTTCTATTGTTACAAGATATATTGGCACATATAAAAATTAACTTGGCATTTAAAACCAGAGCTGTATGTTCAACAGTTACAATCCTCATAGAACAATCATATATGTAAAATGTGTGAAAGGGGTGAGTGTATTGAAGAACATACCAGACATACCCAGACCAGAAGACCTGGATGAACCAGGAGACTCGCAGTCTTCAAGACGCAGCATTCAAGACGGGTGATCCAGAAAACTACAAGATGTCCAGGTGCAACCAAGCAAGAGTGAAAAAACAATTCTAAATGAAGTTAGAGACAGAATTGGATGCCCATTAGCTATGGCAGTCTTAATAGGTCACTACTTCCTACAAAGCAAAACCCAACATCATAAATTGCTAATGCTTCACTCTCTGATAAGATGAATACCTGTTACGCACAGGAGAAGAATAAAACTATGCATGCGCAACTTCCTGCAGCATTTGGCAACCCTGTGATATCTGCCTCAGAGGCCAATGTCAGAGCATCTTTCAAGAAGGTGAACTCTTGTAAGATGGAGCACTGAAAACCTGTGCCAACCAACTGGCTGGAGCGTTTAAGGACCTCTTCAATCTCTCACTGCTGCAGTCGGAAGGTAACACCTGCTTCAGAAGGACATCAATCATACTGGTGCCCAGGAAGAGCAGGGTGAGCTGCCTCAATGACTATTGCCCAGTAGTACTCACATTTACTGTGATGAAATGCTTTTAGAGGTTGGTCATGGTTAGAATTCACTCCTACCTAAGCAAGAAATTGGACCCGCTGCAATTTGCCTCCCACCCAATAGGTCTGCAGTGGATGCAACGTCACTGACTCTCCACTCAGCCTTTCACCATCAAGGCAACAGCAATACCTACGTCAGGCTGCTGTTTATAGATCACAGCTCAGCGTTCAACGCCACCATACCCTCAGCATCTAATCAAAAACCTTTAAAACCTTGGCTACTGTACTTCTCCCTGCAACTGGATTTTTGACTTCCTCTTCAGGAGACTGTGATCAGTGTGGATCAGAAATAACATCGCCTCCTCACTAACCATTAACAGAAGAGCACCTCAAAGATTTGTGCTTAGCCTACTACTCTACTTTCTCAACAACCATTAAAATGTAGCGAGGCGCGGTGCAAACTCCATCTATAAATTTGCCGTTAACAAAACCTTTGCAGGCAGAATTTTAGATGGTAATGAGGAGGTGTACAGGAGTGAGCTAGATTGGCTGGTTGACCAGTGGCACAACAACAATCTTGCACTCAATGAGAGTAAGATCAAGGGGATGTGTTGCTTATCTATCTATCTTTACACAAAGTGGTAGGTGCCAAGAATGAGCTGTTAGGATGGTACTGGAAGCAGATATGATAGTGGCTTTTGAGAGGTATTAAGATAGGCACATGCAGAGAATCGAGGGATGTAGACCATGGGAGATTTGTTAATTTGACAACACGGTCATTAAGATATCGTGGGCCAAGGGGCAACTTCTTGTGTCATATTGTTCTATGATCTAAAAGCTTGCTTCCCCACTGTGTACTCCTTCAGATTTAGATCCACCAAGTCACATTTTTTAACGTGTTGAATGTATCTGCTGCACCTGTCCTTTCAAGAAATATTTCAGACCCACACTATTCTTCTTTGGGTAAAAGATATTATCTTAACTCCTCTTAAACCTGGCCAACTCCTTGCTATGGGAAATAAGGTCCTTCCTAATCATTTCTGTTAAGTTGAACTATTGTTCATATTCTAGTTTGGCTTCAATAGCGTTGTGTGCAGTTCTATTTCAAGACCTAGATATTCTATGCTTTAATACTCCGTTGCTATATTCTAGAATTCCACAAAGGAATTCCAAAACCACAATCTCAGGAGATATAAAATGGAAAATGCTGAAAACACTCAGTAAAACAAGCAGTGGGAGAGAAAAAAACAAGTCAATATTTTAGCCTTCATCAGATCTAGAAAAGTGACGAAACGAGTGTTTTAACTTGCAAAGTTGGGAAGGTATGTGGGGTGAAGAGAACAGGAATAATGTTGGCACAGATCAGAGTTGTCAAGGTAATAATCCTTTCAAAAAATAGCACATAGAGACAGAAGAGGAAAAGAAATAAGAAATTGAAAGAAATACACGGTCACATCTGTGTAGATTGATGGTTACCTGAGGTTGTTAAAGGCCAAGGAGTGTAGATCAATTGCTGTTCCCTGAACCCCTCTCAGCCCCAACCTCCTGCCTTCTCCCTGTATCCCTTTTTGGAAAAATCTCACTATCCTCCTGGATAACCCACAAAAGGAACAATAGTATGGACTATTATCTAAATGAGGAGAAGGTTCAAACTTCAGAGGTGCAGAGGGACTTAGGAGTCCACATGCAAGTTTCCCAGAGTGTTAATTTACAGGTTGAGTCTCTGGTGAAGAGGGCAAATGCAATATTGGCATTTATTTCAAGGGGAATAGAATATAAAAGCAAGGAGATAATGCTGCAGCTGTATAGACACTAGTCAGGCCGCACTTGGAGTATTGTCAACAGTTTTGGGCCCCATATCTCAGAAAGGATGTGTTGTCATTGGAGAGAGTCCAGAGGAAGTTCATCTGGATGATTCCAGGAATGAAGGGGTTAACATATGAGGAGCGTTTGGCAGCTTTGGGCCTGTACTCACTGGAATTTAGAAGAAAGTGAGGTGGATCTCACTGAAACCTAGTGAATGTTGAAAGAACTAGATAAGATGGATGTGGAGAGGATGGTGGGGGTATCAAGAACTAAAGGGTAAAGGAAAGGTACGTCGCATCCAGTGTTTCTCCGGTTAGCGGACGATTTCCCTCAACGCCTCTCTGACATAGTGAGGAATTGCATACGAGGCAATTATAGCAGTAGATTGCCATTGCCTTCTGCTGGGTGAGTTTCCAAAGAGATCACCCGGTACAGCCTCAAAATTCAGGAGCAGCCCTTTAGAACAGCAGTAAGGAGGAATTTTTTTGGCAAGGAGGGTAGTAAATCTGTGGAATGCTCTGCCATAGACTGTGGAGGAGGCCAAGTCCATGGGTATATTTGAGGCAGAAGTTTATCATTTCCTGATCGGTCAGGGCATCAAAGAATATAACGAGAGAGCAGGTGTATGGGGTTGAGAGGGATCCGAGATCAACCATGATGGAATGGCAAAACAGACTCGATGGGCTGAATGGCCTAATTCAGTTCCTACATCTTATAGTCTTATGGCCTTATCTGCAATGGGTGCACTGAGCTGCAGCTCCTCAGAGAATGTGTTAAGGAACTGGAGCTGCAGCTCATGGACCTTCTGTTCATAGGGGAAACTGATTTTTTGGATCTACAGGGAGGTAGTCACCCTTAAATTGCAAGAGGTAGGTACCTGAGTGATTGTAAGGAGAGGGAAAGGAAATGGAGGCCATTTCAGAGTACCCTAATGGCCATTCCCCTCAATGATAAGTACACTGCTTTGGATAGTATTGAGGGGGATGACCTACCTGGGGGAGCTGCAGAGGCCAGGGCTCCGGCACTGCATCTGGTGCTGTGACTCGGAAGCGAAGTGAGGAGAAGAGGAAGAAGAGGACTGCAGTAGTGATAGGGGATACCATAGTTAGAGGAGCAAACACGAGTTCCTGGAGACATGAAAGAGACACCCGGAGGGTTTCGGCCCGAAATGTCGACTGTGCTCTTTTCCTAGATGCTGCCTGGCCTGCTGAGTTCCTCCAGCATTTTGTGTTTGTTGCCCGGATGGTATGTTGCCTCCCAGGTGCCATGGTCAGGGACATCTCAGAAAGGGTCCACAGCATTCTAAACAGGCAGAGTGAACAGCCAGAAGTCTTGGTACATATTGGTACCAATAACAGACTGTAGGTAGGAAAAGGGAGCTGGTCCTGAAGAGAGAAAATGAGGAGTTCATTAGAAAGCTGAAAAGCAGGATCTCCAAGGTAGTCATCTCTGGATTGCTTTCTCTTCCATGCACCAGTGAGGGTAAGAATGAGATGATTTGGCAGATGAATGCGTGGTTGAGGAGCTAATGCAGGAGACAAGGCTGAGGATGACGCAGTTGATATACAACTAGATCAAAGTTCAAAGTGAATTTATTATCAAAGTACATACTGTATATGTTATTATATACATCCCTGAAATTCATTTTCTTGTGGGCATACTCAATAATAACCATAATAGAATCAAAAAAAGACCTCAACAACTTGGCCATTTAACCAGTGTGCAAAAGACAACAACAGTACAAATACAAAAAAGAAAGAAAGAATAATAAATAAATAAACAATAAGTATAGAAAACTTGCGACGAAGAGTCTTTGAAAGTGAGTCCATAGGTTGTGTGAACATTTCAATGATGGGGAAAGTGAAGTTGAGTGAAGTCATCCCCTTTGGTTCAAGAGCCTGATGTTTGAGGGGTAATATCTGTTACTGAACCTGGAGGTGTGAGTCCTGAGGCTCCTGTACCTTCTTCCTGATGGCAGCAGCGAGAAGAGAGCATGTCCTAGGTGGTGAGGTTCCCTGATGAAGGATGCTGCTTTCCTGTGACAGCACTTCAAGTAGATATGCTGCATGGTGGGGAGGACATTATCCATGATGGACTGGGTCGCATCCACTGCACTTTGTAGGATTTTCCATTCAAGGGCATTGTTATTTGATACCAGGCTGTGATGCAGCCAGTCAGTATACTCTCCACTACACATCCATGGAAGTTTGTCAACGTTTTAGATATCATGCCAAATATATGCAAACTCCTAAGGAAGTACAGGTGCTGCCATACTTTCTTCGTAATTTCACTTACATGCTGGGCCCAGGTCAGGTCCTCCGAAATAATAACACCGGGAATTTAAAGTTGCTGACTCTCTCCACCTCTGATCTTCTGATGAGGACTGACTCATGGACCTCTGGTTTCCTCCTCTTGCAGTCAACAATAATCTCCTTGGTCTTGAGTGAGTGGTTGTTGTTGTGGCACCACTCAGCCAGATTTTCAGTTTCCCTCCTCTATGCTGATTCATCACCACCTTTGATTTGGCCTACGACAGTGGTGTCATCAACAAACTTGTATACGGCATTGATGCTGTGCTTAACCACACAGTCATAAGTGTAAAGCGAGTAGATCAGGGGACAAAGCACACAGACATATGGTGCACCTGTGCTGATGGAGATTGTGGAGGAGATGTTGCCAATCAGAACTGACAGGGGTTTGCAAGTGAGGAAACTGAGGGTCCAATTGCACAAGGACATATTGAGACTAAGGTTTTCAAGCTTATTGATTAGTTTTGAGGGAACGATGATATTGAATTCTGAGCTGTAATGGATAAAGAGCATCCTGATGTATGCATCTTTGCTGTCCAGATCTTCCAGGATTGGGGGAAGAGCCAATGATATGGCACTAGCTGTGGACCTGTTGCACTAGTATGCAAATTGGAATGGATCCAAGTTGCAGTGTGAAGTGAAATTGTCAGGAAGGCCAGGAAGATGAATGGGCAAAATGAAAGTCAGTGGGATGAGTAGCAGTGAATGCACACAGCATATGGAATAAAGTAGATGAGCTTGTAGTGCAGTTAGAGATTGGTAGGTATGAAAGAAGATCATAGTTGAGAGCTTAACATCCAAGTATACACTCTGCATTGAAAAGACAGGCAGATAGGCAGAGAGTGTGGGGTGGCGCTGTTGGTAAAAAAAAATCAAATCCGTTGAAAGAGGTGACATAGGATTGGAAGATGTAGAATCCTTGTGGGTAGAGTTAAGAAACTGCAAGGATAAAAAGAGCCTGGTGGGAGTTATATACAGGCTTCTGAACAGTAGCCAGACATGGGCTACAAATAACAGCAGGAGATAGAAAATAATTGTCAAAAGGACAATGTTACAATAGTCATGGGGGATTTCAATATGCAGCGAGGTTGAGAAAATTAGGTTGGTGTTGGATCCCAAGAAAGAGAATTTGTAAAATGCCCACAAGATGGCTTTTTAGAACAGCTTGTGGTTGAGCCTACTAGGCTATTTTAGATTGAGTGCTGTGTAATGAACAGGATTTGATTTGGGAGCTTAAGGTAAAGAAACCCTTAGGAAGCAGTGATCATAACATGATAGTTCTGATTATGATCACAACTATCACTCTGCAATTTGAGATGGAGAAGTTAATGTCAGATGTATCAGTATTGCAGTGGCATAAAGGGAATTACAGAGGCATAAGAGCAGAGCTGGCCGAGGTTGATTGAAAGGGGAAACTAGCAGGGATGATGGCAGTACAGCAAATGGCTGGAGTTATTGGGAGAAATTAAGAATGTGCAGGATAGATAGATCCCAAAGAAGAAGAAATAGTCTAAACAACACACATTCGTTGCCTAATCATTTTCACGGATGCTGCCCAACCTGCTGAGTTCCTCCAGCTTGTTGTGAGTGTTGCTTTGACCCCAGCATCAGCAGAGTATTTTGTGCTTACACACAAAATGGTGGAGGAATTCAACAGGCCAGGCAGCATCTATGGGAAAAAGTACAGTCGACGTTTCAGGCCGAGACCCTTGGGCAGGACAATTCTAAAGGAAGTATTCTAAAGGCAGGATGATGCAACCGTGACTGACAAGAGAGGTCAAAAAAAGCATAAAAGCAAAACAGAGGGCTTATAATAAAGCAAAAATTTGATTGGGAAGCTTTTAAAAACCATCAGAGAGCAACCAAAAAAAGCCATAGTGAGAGAAAAGATTAAACAGGAAGTTACGCTAGCTGATAAAATCAAAGTGGATACCAAAAGTTTTTTCAGATAAATAAAGAGTAAAAAAGAAGCAAGAGTCGATATTGGACTGCTGGAAAATAATGCTGAAGAGGTAATAATGGGACAAAGAAATGGTGGATGAACTAAGTATGTATTTCGCATCAGTCTTCACTTGTGGAAGACATTAGCAGTATACTGGAAGTTCGAGAGCGTCAGGGGGCAGAGCTGAGTGCAATTGCTATTACTAGACAGAAGGTGCTTGGAAAGCTGAAAGGTCTTAAGGTAGATAAGTCACCAGGACCAGGTAGTCTCTACCTCAGGGTTCTGAAAGAGGTGGCTGTAGAGATTATGGAGGCATTGGTAATGATCTTTCAAGAATCACGAGATTCTGGTATGGTTCCGAAGGACTGGAAAATTACAAATATTACTTCACTCTTTAAGAAGGGAGAGAGGCAGAAGAAAGGAATTAAAGGCCAGTTAGACTGACCTCAGTGGTTGGGAAGGTATTGGAGTTGATTGTTAAGGATATGGTTTCAGGCATTTGGAGGTACATGACAAAATGGGTTTCCTCAGGGAAAAATCTTGCCTGACAAATCTGTTGGAATTCTTTGAAGAAATAACAAGCATTTAGACAAAGGAGAATTGGTGGACCTGTGTACTTGGATTTTCAGATGGCATTTGGCAGTGTGCTGCACATGAGGTTACTTAACAAGATAAGAGCCCATTGTATTACAGGAAGGATACTGGCATGAATAGAAGATTGGCTGATTGGCAGGAGGCAAGGAGTGGAAATAAAGGGAGCCTTTTCTGGTTGGCTGCCAATGACTAAAGCGTGTACTTAAGGTGGAGGTGATAGCTTCTTGATTAGTCAGGCATGAAAGGTTACAGGGAGAATGCAGGAGAATAGGGTTGAGAGGGAAAATGGATCAGCCATAATGAAATGATGGAGCAGACTCGATGCCTAATTCTGCTCCTATGGTCTTATGGAGTTACTATTTTTGTTGTATGACTGAAGTCACCGGAGAAAAGTACTGGTAGAAATAAAGCAACCTTTTTATTCAACAAAACAAGGCACAGCAGGCATCATATTGAAGCCCTTTCAGTGGAAAGGTCTGGCCGGTCCAACACTACCTATGTGCTAAACATCAAAGGACAATTCTATATTTACAATGTATCCACAATGTTTTCTTTGAAACAGCACACAAACTTCACACCTTCTGATTCACACCTGCACGATAGACAAGTAAATTAATTTTAATCTTCACCGTTTAGTCTGTGATTCAAAGCTTTTAGGAACCTATTGTTCAAAGCTGCATTTTACATTTAATCTACAATCTATATTCAGATTTGAAAGTTGGTGGCTGAAGTTATTTGCTATATGTACTAAACCCGAAAATCACTCTAACAGTCCCAGCTCTTGGCCGTCCTGGAAAATTAAATTTGTCCCAGAAAATGCCCAACTAAAGGAGGATCTACCCAAATAGGGCAGTAGAAATGCCCTGCCTCAGAATTTCCACCCTTCCCATTACTTTATGTGCAATCATATCTACCCTACCATCCTTACCTGCTACTGACAAAATGCTAAACAGAGAAATTGTTCCAGAAATTTGAACACCAGTCTTTAGAAATACAGCTTCGTTCACCTGCTTGTTGGCTCTTTCCTTACTGGCCACTTGCAACTTAATCACATTCCTTGTCTTCATCCCTTCATTCTCTGACAGTTAAACTCTCTCTTTCCAGCAGCACCAGCAAGGTAAGTGCATCAGGCTCACAGGCCCTCTCTTTCTTTTTAAATCTTTTTATTAATTTTCCAGTCCCTCTCATTGATGTACAGGAAGGGGTTGGGATGATCTCTATTTGAATGACTGTAAGGACCTCTCCCTGGTGGCACCCCCTTCTGAACTGTTCAGTCGCTTGCTGGGCCAACCACTGAGAGGGGCCGGCTCACTCAGATTCACTCCCCATTCAGGAAGTGCAATCTTTCTCAGTCTGCCATGTATGCCATCGAAGCTGTGAAACGTGTTTTAATCTAAATCGTTCCCCAACATCTTTTCTATTCCATGCTATTCAACTAATCATCTATCTTCAGCAACCAGTCTTCATTACAGAGTTCTGTCACCATCACACTTCAGCATGCTATTCACCTGTTTCTGTCATGGTCTCAGTGTCTTCTGCCTTTAGGTTTGCTGTGGATGTTTCCATCAATTGTGGTCAGGTCTGATGTGAACAGCTGGCATTTATCTCTTGGGTTCTCCATAGTAAAGGCATCCGTTAGTCTTGTGAGACCATGGATCTGCGCCTGGAAAGTCTTCACTCTCCAAGGCACAGGCCTGGGCAAGGTTGTATGGAAGACAGGCAGTTGCCCATGCTGCAAGTCTCCCCTCTCCACGCCACTGATGTTGTCCAAGAGAAGGGCATTACGATCCATACAGCTTGGCATCAGTGTTGCCGCAGAGCACTGTGTGATTAAGTGCCTTGCTCAAGGACACAACACGTTGCCTCGGCTGGGGCTCGAACTCACAACCTTCAAATCGCTAGTCGAATGCCTTAACCACTTAGCCACGTGCCCACACTGGGTTCTCAATAATTACAGGATTACTGGGTATACTTGATCCTACTGCTCTGTCTGTGGGGCAACCAAAAGATCAGTTGCACAGTTTAACCTGAGACCATCTTTTCACTGGCTGATCACCGAGTCTGCACTCAGACACAAGTGCCACTTGTTAAAAGTACCGTCTGTGGTCCTATCCACCTGGGAGCAAACCCTGACCTCTCAGGCAGCACCCTCACCATGACCTGGTTGGCAGGCTGTGGGAGGACTATCGCCTTTCCCTCTGGTTCTCTCTGATCAGCAATGTGCTGCTGTTGTTTTGCTCTGTCCATCAACACTTTAAGTTGGCTACAAAGGCCTTACACATGCTGTCATTCTACCCCTGTAAACTGCAGGTTCACCACAACCCGTAGTTACCCCATAAGGGAGTCGCATTGTTTGCCCCATCATTAACTCGCAGGCGCTGAGACCCAGCATGCAGTTTGGAGTTGCTCGTAATCCCATCGGGATTCCTGGTAATACACCAACCCATGTCTTTCCCGTCTCAGCTATAGCTTTGGCTAAGGCATTACTGATTGTTCGGTTCATCCTTTCTACCATCACTGAACTCTGAGGGTGGTAGGGTACGTGGAACCATTGTGGAACCCCTGACAGTCGGCACATTCCCTCATCAGTTTCCCTGTGAAACGTGCTCCCTGATCCGAGTCCTTCTGAACTGTGGTTCCCAACTTGGGAGGAATTCCTGAACTAGAATCCGTGAGGCGGTGCTGTGCTGGGAAAGCCTCTACCCACCGGGTGAAGTGATCCATAATTACTTGACAGTAGCTTTTCCCCCCTCCTTTTTGGTAGGAGCCCCGTGAAGTCCATCTGGATGTCTGCCCAGGATCCCCTCGGCTGTGGCTGGTTTGCCAACTGTAGTTTTATGCCCTTACCAGGGTAATGCTGGGCACAAATGATACAATGGCGGCAGAATTTCTCAACATCCCTGGCCACCACCAGCCCTGCCAGAGGGTCAAGATTATGCTCTGCCTTCCCTGATGCATCACCCTGTGATACAACTTCACTATTATCTGCCTAATACATGGTGATACCACCACAATTCCTGCCCCCCCCCACCCCCCGTGTGTCCAGCTCCCATCTGGTCCCTTCTTTGCTCCCTTTCTCCTTCATTTCTCCTTCTCTTCTACCTCCACCTCTTCATATCATTTTACTAAACTGGCTTCCGTTGTTTCTTCCTGCACACTTGCAGTTTCAATTGTCTCTTGTTCCTCGGCTGCCTTCTTCGCACCAATGTCTGCCCACTCATTTCCCTTCTACTCCTTGCCCTCCCCTTTCTGGTGAGCTTTTACTTTAATTACTCTGCTGCCAGACTCACTGCATTAGGTGCCCGTGCTGAATACCTGCCCCTGTTGAGGTCACAAATTGGCATCGTGCCTATGCCATCAGATGATCTTGCAGCACCCCAAAGGCATACTGGCTGTCTATATAGATACTCACTCATCTGCCGTTACTGTAGCACAGTGCTTCTATCAGGGTAATCAGTTCCCCCACCTGATCTGAGCAATCCCCTGACAATGCTCCTAAAGCCAATTTTTCTCCTATTTCCTTCACCATGGCCCACCCAGTCTGTGGCTTCCCCTTTATGTACCTCTGAGACCCATCGATAAAAATTTCCTCTGCTTCCCCTTCCAGAGGTGTTTGCTTCACACCGATATCTTCCTCCTGCTCTATTTCCTTTTGGCACTCGTGTTCCTCCCCCTCTGTTAGGATGGTGCTTGCGGGACTAATCCCAGTGCCCCAAACTACCTTGACTAACTTGTGAACAACTACCAGTGCGACAGTTTTTATAGCATCCTGCTTATGGGATTTATGCAGGCCCCCCCCCCTCTATTTTAACTGGGTTTATCTTTACTTGATCACAATCATGTTTGTGTCTCACCCACACGGCTGGGAACTGCTGAAAAAGTAGCCCACAGAAACCAACATGATCAGAACAGCTGCAGGTATGCTGGCTATGTTATTTACTCAGTTGGCTGTATGTGTTCACTGCCCCAGCTTGTCCATATTATTTCTCCCTTTCATGAATCTACAACAGCCCCTGCTTCCCTTGGGATATCCGTTGCAAAGATAGTACCCTCATTACTTGGACAGACCCAGAAATACACTGGAAGCTGCACCCCGCAAATTTCGAGTATCTGCGACTTGCTTCTTTTTGCTTTCACTGTTTTTCCTTCTCCACCTGTAATATAAATAGCTGTCCAGTTGTTGGCAAGGGTAGGACAGTTATTGATACTGATGCCCCTGTGTCAGCTGACATATCGCATTGCTGCGTCCCCTAACAATACTGTTGTGTACATCTGTGGAGCACCACATTTTTACTGACCTAGAAGCCATCTTTCCCAGATCTATGATATGATTAACAGTCAGACTGGGCACTGTTCAAATGAGAGATTGCCTGTCTGCCGTGACTTTCATCTGTTTTTCTTTCCTCATTTTTGGAAACTGCCTCCAACCATGTTCCAATAGGCCCCAGCTATAGCATATCACCCTCCCACATCTATTCCAGCAGTTCCTTGCTACATGCCCCGGCTGCCGGTACACAAAGCAAATCCTCTGTGACGTCACAGCTGATGCATTCACCATAGCCAATTAATGATTTCTTTTGAACTTCCTTTGATCTTTCTCTCTGGCGCATGAAATTATCGCAAAGTAAGCCAACCCCACTGTTATCCCTAAATCTAAAACTTCCTGGCGGACTGAGCTCAGGTCTTCCTTCATCATTTTCAGGAAGTCTGTGTGATCCTTCTTGGATTATCCAACCCTGTATACCCCTCATACACTCATTATTTACGTTCTGCACAATCCATGGCTGTCTCGTCCGCTCTTTGAATCACTGCCATTATCGTTCCCCAGTTAGTCTCTCTTCCCCCCCAGTTGCTACCTCACTTCCCCTTTAAAAGAGCGATATCTTTCTTCATTGCTGGCATTCCTGGTAGTTGCCCATATACCATCCCACACTCCCTGGGCCATCCTATCCCACATATTCCTCGGGCTTTTACCAATATGTGTATATCTTTAGGGTGCATCGGCTGAATTTCAACCATTTCCTCGAGCTTATGCAGAACTCTGAATTCCCACATGTGACTTTAAGTGAGGGCAACTATGACAAAATGCTTTGTTTCTCCTCGGGAGGTGAAGCAGGGGTGGCACTAAGGTGGTGCTAGCTGGGGCTATAGCCCCAGCAGAAATTGCAATAGCACCAGTGTAACACCACCAAGAAATTAACTGAAGCTGCTTTGCTTTCTCTGTATAGTTTTGAATACAGCTTGTTTCTCCAGTTGATCTAGTGAAACAGTGCTCCCAATTACCATATCACCCACGCAGCAATAAAGTTATAAACTCTGTCAGATCCACCCTACACTTCTGCTTATTCATTCATTGTCAATGTCTTGCCATTGCTGTCCTCAGATCAGTTAAGCTGATCTAAGATCACTCAAGGTGGTGACATTACTCACCCTCACTCACGCAAGAGATTGATAGTATATATCCAGTCGCAGATCCTTGGTCTCGCGAGACTAACGGATGCCACACACACACACATGCATTGTGCTTCACAAGTGAGCGTGGGCCTGGCACGTGCATTACTTTGGCCGGCTTGAAAAATGGATCGATTTTTAGTGAGAAAATGACCTCATCCAGAGGAATCAGTGGTGTCTCAGCTTGAGCCTGTCTTAATTGAAAGTGACATGCAGAAAGAAGTAAGTGGGGATGAGGACGACAGCAGTTCATCGAAGGAGTGTGAGGGCGAAGTAGAAGAACAGGAAATGGAGCAGGATTCGGAAGAGAACGTGGATGAAGCTGCTCTCAGTGCTAGTGGGAATACTGTTAGTGATGTTAGCCAGCAGCCTGAGGAAGGACCCCATCGGCCAGCATTGAAAAAGTACCCTTCGCAACAGTTTGGCAATCAGCAAAGGAGTTTTATTCGTGGCTGGTTTGACCTGTACTCCTGACTGGAATATTCAATCACAAAAGATGCTACATTCTGCTTCGCATGCAGGCACTTCCTGTGTGGAGGACATGGGTTCCATTCTGAGTCTACCTTCACTGTCACCGGTTACTGCAACTGGTGGAAAGCAACAACAGCTTTCAAAACCCACCATGTAAGTGCAGCTCATAAGTTAGCGATGGAGGCATGGGCCAAATTCAGATTGAGAAAGCAAGACGGTTCAAGATTGGGAAATATGCTTGATAAAGGATGTACAAAGATTGTCCAAGAAAATCGTGAGTATATGAGAACAGTGGTTGAGTCTCTATGCTATACTGCGTGCCAAGGCATTGCCCAGCGAGGACACCGGGATAATGATAGATCTGGCAACAGAGGAAACTTTGTTGAGTTGCTCATTGTAATTGGGAAGTTTGATAAGACTGCAGCTAAAGAAATAGAGGACAATCCTGGAAATGCAAAAAACAGGCATCACGATATCCAAAATGAAATTATGGGTATTATGGCAGATATGGTCAGACGTCAGATAAGTGCAGAAATCAAGGAGGCTGGATACTTTGCCATCATGGTGGGTGAAAGTAAAGACTGAGTAAAAAGGAGCAAATATCAGTGATGATGCGGTATTTGGATAACAAAATAGTGCTTGAAGAAATCTTGCACTTCACTCCAGCAGCAGGGTTGGACGCAGAGTCGCTTCTTAAAAGCATTGAACAGACACTCGCCCAGTGTGTTATTGATAAGAACGCGTGTATAGGTCAGTGTTATGACGGGGCGGCAGTGATGTCCGGGTGCAATAACGGAGTACAAGGGAGTTTCAGGAAAGAGGTCCCGCAGGCATTATATATACACTGCCATGCTCACAGACCTACTCTTGTTTTAGTGGATGTTGTGAGCAATGTACCACAAGCGGGTGAGTTTTTTTGAAACTGTGCAGCTGCTTTACAACTTCTTTTCAAACTCTGTTGCCCACGATCTTTTCATGAAGAAACAGAGAGAATTGGAATCAGCTGCACAGCCCGCGGAGCTGAAGAAATTGTCAGATACATGCTGGGCATGGCAGTATACAGCTTTGTGGGCTATAAGGAAATCACTCCCTACAATTCTAGCTACACTACAGGATATTATGGGTCAACCAAATGCACGGAGGAAAACGGAGGCCAGAGCTGTAAATGGACTGATTGACGAGCAGTTTGCTTTACTTCTCACTCTGTTTGAGGATTTATTCCGAGTCACCAAGTTCATGTCAGACCAGCTACAATCTCCCAGTTTGGAGCTTTCATCCACTGTGGACTTGGCTCAGTCTGTTATCTATGCACTCTCAGCAAAACGGGGAGAGGAATCATGGAGTGAAATTCAGGCAAGAGCTCGGGACCTGTGCGTCAAGGCCGGTATACAGAGCAGACCACATGAAAGGAGACAGGCCCAGCCACCCCGCCGCCTACATGATTTTGTTGTTGAGGCCCAAACTGAACGCACACCTGTCACATCCTCTGATGACCTTCGCAACCACTGTTTCTATCCGGCTATAGACAGATTTCTGACTGAAATGAAAAGATGGTTCTCAATTGAGACTAGGGGTGTTCTGACTGGAGTCTCAGCATTGAGTCTCAAACAAAAGTTCTTCCTAGACGAGAATTGTCTTTGGCCAATGGCCCAATACTATGGAGTGACTGAAGTGAACCTGACTGCAGAACTACATCAGGTTCAGCATCTGCTGGAAACAAAACAAAAGCAAAGGCAGACAGTGAATGACACAGTGGAATTTCTAGCTCTAATAAGACCCTACCGCGATGCATTTATAGATTTATACAAACTAATCTGCATATCACTGACTCTGCCTGTTAAATCTGCCTCATGCAAACAGAGTTTCTCTCGCCTCAGTCACGTCAAAAACTACTTAAGGAATAGCAGTGGCGATGCTCAGAACAGCAACTTGGCTCTGTTGACCATAAACAGCCAGAGGACCAAAGCACTTGACATCCAGAAAATCATTGATGCTTTCGCCACCAATCACAGCAACATTTCTGCATACCTCGACACTGTTTTATCACCCCTTGTTCAATCCCTTCCGACCTATGTTCGTGACACTTCTCACGCTCTTAAACTTTTCGATGATTTTAAGTTCCCTGGCCCTCACCGCTTTATTTTCACCATGGATGTCCAGTCCTTATATACTTCCATCCCCCATCAAGAAGGTCTCAAAGCTCTACGCTTCTTTTTGGATTCCAGACCTAATCAGTTCTCCTCTACCACCACTCTGCTCTGTCTAGCGGAATTAGTCCTTACTCTTAATAATTTCTCCTTTGGCTCCTCCCACTTCCTCCAAACTAAAGGTGTAGCTATGGGCACCCATATGGATCCTAGCTATGCCTGCCTTTTTGTTGGGTTTGTGGAACAATCTATGTTCCGTGCCTATTCTGGTATCTATCCCCCACTTTTCCTTCGCTACATCGACCACTGCATTGGCGCTGCTTCCTGCACGCATGCAGAACTCGTTGAGTTTATTAACTTTGCCTCCAACTTTCACCCTGCCCTCAAGTTTACCTGGTCCATTTCCGACACCTCCCTCCCCTTTCTAGATCTTTCTGTCTCTGTCTCTGGAGACAGCTTATCCACTGATGTCCACTATAAGCCTACTGACTCTCACAGCTATCTGGACTATTCCTCTTCTCACCCTGTCTCTTGCAAAAACGCCATCCCCTTCTCGCAATTCCTCCGTCTCCGCCGCATCTGCTCTCAGGATGAGGCTTTTCATTCTAGGACAAGGGAGATGTCTTCATTTTTTAAAGAAAGGGGCTTCCCTTCCTCCACTATCAACTCTGCTCTTAAACGCATCTCCCCCATTTCACATACATCTGCTCTCACTCCATCCTCCCGCCACCCCACTAGGAATAGGGTTCCCCTGGTCCTCACCTACCACCCCACCAGCCTCCGGGTCCAACATATTATTCTCCGTAACTTCCGCCACCTCCAACGGGATCCCACCACTAAGCACATCTTTCCCTCCCCCCCCCCCCGCATTCCACAGGGATCGCTCCCTACACAACTCCCTTGTCCATTCATCCCCCCCATCCCTCCCCACTGATCTCCCTCCTGGCACTTATCCGTGTAAGCGGAACAAGTGCTACACATGCCCTCACACTTCCTCCCTTACCACCATTCAGGGCCCCAAACAGTCTTTCCAGGTGAGGCAACACTTCACCTGTGAGTCGACTGGGGTGATATACAGCGTCCGGTGCTCCCGATGTGGCCTTTTATATATTGGCGAGACCCGACGCAGACCGGGGGACCGCTTTGCTGAACATCTACGCTCTGTCCGCCGGAGAAAGCAGGATCTCCCAGTGGCCACACATTTTAATTCCACATCCCATTCCCATTCTGACATGTCTATCCACGGCCTCCTCTACTGTAAAGATGAAGCCACACTCAGGTTGGAGGAACAACACCTTATATTCCGTCTGGGTAGCCTCCAACCTGATGGCATGAACATCGACTTCTCTATCTTCCGCTAGGCCCCACCTCCCCCTCGTACCCCATCTGTTACTTATTTTTATGCACACATTCTTTCTCTCACTCTCCTTTTTCTCCCTCTGAATATACCTCTTGCCCATCCTCTGGGTCCCCCCCCCCCCGTCTTTCTTCCCGGACCTCCTGTCCCATGTTCCTCTCGTATCCCCTTTTGCCAATCACCTGTCCAGCTCTTGGCTCCATCCCTCCCCCTCCTGTCTTCTCCTATCATTTTGGATCTCTCCCTCCCCCTCCAACTTTCAAATCTCTTACTAACTCTTCCTTCAGTTAGTCCTGACGAAGGGTCTCGGCCTGAAACGTCGACTGCACCTCTTCCTAGAGATGCTGCCTGGCCTGCTGCGTTCACCAGCAACTTTGATGTGTGTTGCTTGAATTTCCAGCATCTGCAGAATTCCTGTTGTTTGAATAACAACAACAGATGGATTGTGCTTCTCTGAAAACATCAATGGTGAGTGCAGTTGATTTTTTAAAAATTTGGGCCAAGACTAATGCTGATTATTATTATTTTGTGGTGGATACCCCATAGTCCTTATGTTTCCTGCAAATCCTAAAATATTACACTTACTGCTATTAAGCCTACTGGTTTTGCTTAGATTTCTAAGCGGTGATTCTGTTAATTTTTGTTTTAAATTTAATAGCCAAATTAATTGAGGTATTGCAAGGTCAGAGTACGATTTGTCCAACTCCTGGTAAAGCCTTGCATCCGTTGTTTGCCTTATTTGACTTTAATAACAGTGTATCTTTTGGCATTGCTGTCTATGTAATGCGAATAGCAGTGGGTTCGTGTTGTGTTTTTCAGTTGAAAAGCATGCATTTGACGCTGATTGCGGGATTGGTGCGTGATTCACGTTGTCCGCTGTTGCTCGGATGCTCTGTTTGTTTTTTTTCTTTATGCTCCGTGTAGCCCAGGTTGTCTCCGACGCCGTTGACACTGAAACAGTTCACTTCTATATTAGATCTCTCAATTGCTGTTGCTTGTGAATCAACAGAGGCATTTATAATAGGCACATAATGCTTGAAACTGACTTTTTAACGCCACGTGTCTGGCCTTGCGAATACATATTACCATACAGTGCATCCCTCAGCACCATCACTGAATAATTCAGCACCCCCGTAGCACCAGCAAGAAAATATCTCTGGCGCCGCCACTGAGGTGAAGGTACTTTGAATGGTCGTAATCAGAGTCACAGGCTGGCTCGGATCATGAGGGTTCTTGACCTGACTTTGCCTGACTGCAATAGGTGCCATCCTAACAGATATGTCTGGGTAAAACCTCTCACTGAAATATCTCCACACTAATTTCGACACTACACAAAATATGAATGATGAGTAAGGCCATAAGACCATAAGACATAGGAGCAGAATTAGGCCATTCAGCCTATTGAGTCTGCTCCACCATTCCTTCATGGCTGATCCCAGATCCCACTCAACCCCATACACCTGCCTTCTTGCCATTCCTTTTATAGCCTGACCGATCAGTAAACAATCAACTTCCAACTTAAATATACCCACAGACCTGGCCTCCACTGCAATTTGTGGCAGAGCATTCCACAGACTTGCAACTCTCTAGCTAAAAAAAATCCCCCTTTCCCCTGTCCTAAAAGGTTGCCCCTCAATTTTGAGGCTGTGCCCTCTAATTCTGGATACCCCCACCATAGGAAACATCCTCTCCACATCCACCCTATCTAGACCTTTCAACATTCGATAGGTTTCAATGAGATCCCCATGCATTCTTCTAAATTCCGGTGAGGACAGGTCTAAACATGCCAAACACTCCTCACATGTTAACCCCTTCGTTCCCAGAATCATCCTTGTGAACCTCCTCTGGACTCTCTCCAATGACAACACATCCTTTCTGAGATATAGGGCCAAAGCTGCTGACAATACTCCAAGTGCAGTCTGACTAGTGACTTATAAAGCCTTGGCATGATCTCCTTGCTTTTATATTCTATTCCCCTTGAAATAAATGCCAACATTGCATTTCCCCTCTTTACCACAGACTCAACCTGTAATTTAACATGCTGGGAGTCTTGCATGAGGACTCTTAAGTCCCTCTGCACCTCTGTTGTTTGAATTTCTCCCCATTTAGGTAATAGTCCACACTATTGTTCCTTTTACCAAATGCATTATCATACATTTCTCAACACTGTATTCCACCTGCTACTTTTTTGCTCATTCTTCCAACTTGTCCAAGTCCTACTGCAATCGCATTGCTTCCACAGCACTACCCACCCCTCCACCTACATTGTATCATTTGCAAACTTTGCCACAAAGTCAACAATCCTATTATCTAACTCATTGACAAACAAAATGAAAAGTAGTGGTCCCAATACTGATCCCTGAGGAACACCACTAGTTACCAGCAGCCAACCAGAAAAGCCCCCTTTTATTTCCACTCGCTGTCTCCTGCCTATCAGCCATTCCACTATCCATGCCAATATCTTTCCTGTAACGCCATAGGATTTTATCTTGTTAAGCAGTCTTATTTGTGGCACCTTATCAAAAGTCTTCTGCAAATCCAACTGGGTACCAGTTAAACAGTACATACTTAAAACCACAGAGTGTGTAGTCTGCAATATGCCATTTTTTGCGCACCTGAATTCATGATGCCTGCTGTATTCCTTTGCATCGCACTTGCAAAATGCATATGTTGAAATGCAGCTCTGGGAACGAGTCTACATGAGCCCACTGGTGTCCCGAACCTTCAATAACTACCCTTTGGAGTTGGTGGCTCGACCTCACACAAAGTTTTGTCTCTTACATAAACACACATGGATGCGCACACACTAGTTTTATATCTACCAGTTCAGCTCTCCATGTCCATGATACCTTTCATTCCCATGTACCACTGACCAAAACAGATCCAAGCATGAGTGCTAATTTTAAAAATACTCACCCACTTAGACTGCTAAGATCAATGGCCACACAATTTGTCGCATGAAGGTATTGCACTCCTGACACCAAATGTAGTTACCTGAATTAAGTCACCAGAAAAAATTACTGGTAGGTATGAAGTATCATCTTTTTTTGACTAAATAAGATCCAGCAGGCATCATATTGAGACTCTTTTGGTGGAAAGATCTGGCTGACCCAAAACTACCACACATTTTATGTGCTAAGCACCGAAGAACAATTCCATATTTATAATGCATCCACAATACTTTCTTTGAAACTACACACTAGCTTCACACCTCCTGATTCACACCCACATGATAGAGATCTAAATAAGTTTTAATCAGCATTGTCTGGTCTGTGATTCAAGGCTTTTTGAAACCTCTTGTTCAGAGCTGCATTGTAAATGTAATCTACAATCAATAATCAGATTTGAAGATCGGTGGCTGAATTTATTTGCAATATGTGCTAGACCCAAAAATCACTCTAAGGACTACATAGGATTCACTCTTCTGCTTGAGTACACTCTGCCACTGTCACCCCAGCCTATCTCATCTGCAGTAAGCAGAGATGTGTCCTGAAGTCTCAGTTCAAAGGTCTCACTTGTCTGCAACTGCCCCAGACTATCATTGTCTTTAACCATTGTCTTCCTGCAACTTCCACAACAGAATCCTGCCTCGAACATTTGGAGTAATATATTCTGAACAAAATTAAGTATAGGAAGAAAAAGCAATTTCAACAAATTTATCTAACAATTCTACTTCAGGACCTTGTATAATAATTTCTCATTTTCATTTCCTAGTCTAAACTCAGAATTCAATTACTCTGTACTGAAACCATCCATTCAGTATTCCTTTTTAAGGCTTCAGTTGAGATATTATTGACCACACTAGATGGCAGTGTGCTCCATAACACAACAAATGTGAAGAAGTTATTCATTAAATTTAGGTCACAAAATATTCACATTTTAATTATATCTGCTGTGCATAAAATAACATTGCATCTACATTAGGAATGCAGTTCAGATTTAGATTATATAGGCTTGACGCTGTGTTTCCCTCCTATATTGCAAAGGTTTTGCTGGTCGAAATAGATTATTATTTTTGTCACATATACCAAGATAGTGAAAAGCTGGCTTGCATACTGTTTGACCAGATCGAACCATTAGACATTGCTTTCAAGTTTTTGTAGCTTCTGTCTGATAGAAGACAGAAGCGAAGAGGATGTCGAGAGTAAGTGGGGTCTTTGATTATGCTGGCTACTTTACTGAGCCATTGAGAAGTATAGACAGAGTCCAAGGTGTGGAAGCTGGTTTCCATGATGTGCTGAGCTGTGTCCACAATTCTCTGTGGTTTCATTTGGTCATGGCAGAGCAGTTGCCACATCAACCCGTTAATACATCGAGGGAGGAATTGATGAGGAATTGATAAAAATTGGTCAGGGCAGATGGGGACGTGCCAAACTTTTTTAGCCTCCTGAGGAAGCAGAGATAATGGTGAATTTTCTTGGCCATGGCTTCTACATAGTTGGACCATGAGAAGTTGGTGGTGATGTTCACTCCTAGGGACTTAAAGCACTCAACCAATGATGTAATCAGATGCATGTGTACTATCCCACCCCACCCCACACCTGCCCCCAACTTTCTTGAAGTCAATGACCAGCTCTTTTGTTTTGCTGGCATTGAAGAAAAGATTGCTGTAATAACAGTATGTCACTAAAATCTCGATCTCCTTCCTGGACACGGACTCATCATTTTGCCCTTGGTGTAGGTGACTGGTACGAAATCCAGGGGGAGTTGATATACATGCAAGAGAGAACTTGTTACAAGGAAATAATTGGAGAGAGGGATTGTTACTGTAATCTGACATAGATTCATGAACTTGAACAGCTCCCTTTGCGATGACAAATATTGTTCCTTAATTTTCTTGCCCATTGACGAAGACTTTAGCTTTCCTGACCTCTCTTCCCAGCTCTAAAATCTTGAGCTTCCAGCAATTTACTGAACATAGTGGATTAGATCTCAGATAATGCAAATGTTAAGGTCAATAATGGATACTATTTTCAAACTACCAGCAAATGATTCTATAAATTTGGCATTCTGTTGTCACAGTATCATAGGACATGGAAACAAGCCAGTCGCCCCAATTGGTCCATGCCAGCCAAGATTCTCACCTAAATTAGTCCCTTTCGCCCATGTTTGTCTTATAACCTTCTGAACCTTTCCTGTCTATGTAACTGTCCATGCACCTTTTTAAAGGTTGTTAATGTATCCACCTCAACCACCTCCCCGGCAGCTCATTCTGTATATTGACCACCCCCTGGCAGAAAAGTTTGCCTTTTGGGTTCCTATTAAATTTTTCCCCTTTCACCTTAAATCTATGCCCCTAATTAATGAATCCCTAACCTTGGGAAAAAGTCTAAGTATATTCACCCCATTTATGCCCCTTATGATTTTGTACACCTCTATAAGATCACCCCTCACTTTTCTATACACCAATGAAAAAGTCCCAACGTGCTCAGCCTCACTTCATTGCAGTCCTTCGAGTCTCAGGTTAGATATCATCAGGATTACATGATGAAGCTATTTTCTTCTACAATGCATGAAATTCTCTCTTAATAATGTACTACATTACACCTTATTTCTAAGAGCACTGTATATACAATAGTTCTCCTTGCCCAAAAAAAAACCTGTGTATAGGTACTATTTTCAAAAGAATACAGAAAATGTAATACTTATTAAGAACTGGATGGAGAACACCAACAACTCTCAGTTAGTCTCCATTGAGAAAGAAGGGTTCCACTCCTAGCTTCAAAACAAATACCACATAATATATATGTCAGTGATAATAAATCTGATTAGATAATCTTTCACTTGCCCTGAGACGAATCTAGATTAAACTTTATTATACTTATATCTATTCTAAGATCTTGAGTATTTTCCTCTTTCATCTGGCACTGTCTTCCTGTGATGGAGCTTTGATTAGAGCAAGTGTTTTGAAAGCCTCGATTCAGGCATGTCATAGGACATGTCATGTAAACTCTTATTAAAACAGAAAATGCTGGTAATACCAGTCAAGTTAAGTAGGTGGAAAGAGAAAGTAAATGTTTCAAGTTGGAAACCTTTCATCAGAACTGGGGTTTTGGATTCAGTTATTCGAAAATCTGTGAACTGATAACCATCTGTAAAAAAAAAGGTGTTTAAGTTTGTTTTGAATGATCTGGAGAATGTCAATGTTAGATTTCAAGAAAAGGTAAATAGAAGATCCTGCATAACATTTTCTATCCTTGCACTTATCTTCCTTTCGGTCTGGCTTAGTTAATCTGAGCTCTACTCAGTGTCTTCCAGTATACCATGGAATTTCCTGTGATTCCATTTTGTAGCTCAACACCCGAAATTGAGAAAATACTGAAATCTAAGCAGATAATAAAAGGATATTTGGAAAATCATAGGACAACCAATGTGCTTTTATGAAAGGGAAAATGTACTGTAACCAGTTTCACTTATGGTGCAAAGGTGGATGTATTTGCAAATCGTGAGCCGAATAAATGGATCTACAAAGAGAAATATACAGGTAGAGTGAGTAGAGAGGAAGTTGGCAAATGACACACCATATGGGAGAATGTGACTTTGGAAGGATGAGTAATAAAGCAGATTATTAAATGCACTGACATCACTGACTCAAGGTGGAAATTAATTGGGTGAGACAGAGTTCCTTGTGGACTCTACATGGCAGTTTTAAAAAGTGAATGAGGTCTGTTGGGACGTCTGTGGAGCAGGAGATTTCTTGGGTTAATAGTAATTTATCAAGGGCAAATATAAAAAAGCAAATTTTAAGCAGAGTGTCCATTGTCGGAGCTGACATGGTTGAAGTGTACAGTGTTGGAATGGTCAGGCTTTGGCTCAACAGGCTTCAGTGAGAACTGACAAAGGCTAGAACTTCAGTTTGAGAAGTTGGAGATGAATCAAGTGTAGGCGGGATGGTGGTTCAAGTTTCTGAATGCTCCTCCTGAGAAGTCTTCTGGATGACTACATCTGCAGGAATTGCACCCAACTTCAGCTATTGACTGACAAGGTCAAGGAACTGGAGCTGGAGCTAAATGTACTCAGGACCATCTAGGAGGCTGGAAGTGTCATAGATGAGTATTTTACTGAGGAAGTTGCATACAGAGTGCAGGCTTCAGATAGTAGGTGGTTGATCAACAGGGGAAATAAGTAGAGTAATCAGTCAGTGCAGGGTTCCGCTATGGCCATTCCTCTCATCAACAAGAATACCCCTTTAGATACTGCTCGGGGGGCAGGGTGACCTAGCAGGGCACAGCAACAGCAGCCAGGCTAGTGGCACTGTGGTCTGCTCTGAGGCTCAGCAGGGAAAGCTAAAATCATGCAGAGCAATAGCGATAGGAGACTCGAAAGTTAGGTGTACTGTCCTTGTGGGGGGGGGGGGCGCTTGGCTTATTCTGATTGTCAAAAGTCACTTCTGTCATGAATGGTTAATATAGACACTGCAGCTTCTTTTCCCATTGGTTAACTGCCCAGTGTCCAGTTTCAAATATCCTGGGCACATAAAGACACATGTAGGAGGTTCTTTGTCTCTTCCTTTGTTTAAGGCAAGCAGTGCACTTGACCATTGGGAAGGTATGCTCGGCATGCACTTTTAGCTAAGTATGTTTGTTGAATATTCAGCTTTGTAGTTTCTGTATCTTGGGGAACATGAATGTTTGGTCAAATTTTTACTGTTTGTAAATAAATGATAGATATACTTATTCTCAGTCAGTGCTTTCTGTCTCACTTGTTAAACCCTCAAACCTACTTGAATGTTACATTTTGGCACTACGAGCAGGATATGGCTTTTTGAGCAGAAATGCATTTCTTTAAAAGGTTATTTAAAAGTGTGGTCCCTCCTTATGAAGAGGTGCAGAGTCCCAGGTTGGACAGATAATAGCACAGGCTTTGGAAGTCTTGCCAACCTACTGATAGCTTATGGAATGCCGGTAGATTGGTTAGACCTGTTAGATTTCTCTGGGGTTAAAATTGGATATCACATTGTTTCCATACTTAAATCATTGGGTTTCCCAGGAGAAATGATAACTGGTGGGATGCTTTCTGGCTGTTTGCAGTGATTGTAAGACATCAATATAAAATGATAGTGAGTCTTAAGAATGAATTGGAAGATGTTTATCATTCTGAGAGAATCACTATTGATGGCTCAGAGTAGGGCTACAAAGTTAAAGGATATGAATATAGAGATAGCTTGTCAGCTAATGAAGCTACAACATTTATATACTGTGTGCCGAGCTGGTTGGCAGCACGACCCTGTTAAGGTTCGAGCCATGATGAGGCGGGGCGATGATCCTACTGTGGAGCTGGGGAATGAGGATGTTTGGCAGGATGATGAAAATGAGGGAGAGAGGGTTATGTGGACCTCTCGGTTTAATCTTTGAAATGATCACCTTCTTCCTTGCATGTCTGAAACAGTACAGGCCAGACCAGTGATCACGCGTTCCCATACCTGCCATAGAGGGCATTAGCCCATGGCTTCTTCCTCTCAGGAGGGGGAGGAGGAGGTGGATCGGGAATGTGTGGGGGAATGGTGTAATGGGCATTTTCAAGACCACAGAGGTCAGGGAATTCTCTGCTAAGGAATTAGAGAGTTCAGGGATAGGCACAGACAAAAAGCTGGGGAGTCTTTTGCTGCATGGCTATTGAGGATATAGAATGAGGGGAGTACCGGAGAGAGGTGGGTGCTTTATCATCCCAAAACACAATAATGCTCTGAGAACTTTGCTTGCTTCCATTGAGCATAATGCATCACTATAGTTTTGAGCAATGGCTGCAGTTAAACTTAGGTATCCTACTCTTACTGAATGGAATTTAAAACCCCAAGTGAAACGGAACACAGTAGAGGAGGGTACTAAAGTTCTACTCCAGTGGGTTCTCATCACAGAATTATACGACGATAGTCGTAGCCCGCCGAGGATATTGAATACTGAATTAACTTCTGGAATGGTAGGACATGTTTTTCCAGAGAAAGGGCTAGTGCTGTTTTTAATAGCACCAGCTGTTGATAATCCTGTAAGTGCAGCAATTCAATTATTACAAGGTTTAGAGCAGTTAAATGGGGTTCCCACCCCCGCCCTTGATGCAATGTGGAGGAGGTACAGTCCGGGGAAGCAAGAGAGTGGAGCTATTGAGGAGGAAGGGTTATTTCTCAAGCCCTCCGCAGATAACAGTTCCTTTTGCCCTCTGCCAGATTCCTTGCAATCCATCTAGGATTCCCTACGAAGGGCCGTGTCCGATATTTGCTAGCAGTAGGAATGGAGGGGAGGGGGTGGTGGCTAGTACATTCATGCCTCATTGTTAAAGGGAAGGGGGTATTTGACCTGTATCCCCCTTCCCTGTAAATAGAGTGTGAATTATTTGAATACGGAGAAATGTGTGGCATGGTCACCTGTGTCAGTTTGTTTGTTTGTGTGTGTGTGTGTGTGTGTGTGTGTGTGTGTGTGTGTGTGTCTTTAAGAGACTCTGTGAATGTGGTGAATGTGTTGGGCCCCACCCTGTTACTTTTTCCTTATCAGTTGTTCTCTGATAAGTGTGCTGTTTCTTTGTGAGAAATTGATTGTCTGTTTTAAGTTTTTGCAGTTCCATGTGGAATTTTAATGAAGAGAAGTGCAGCCTGGACTTGGGGGTTTGTGTTCTAATGTGTTACTTCGTTTCTTGTGTTTGTTTAGTCAGTTACTTTGATTCTTGTTTTTAAATTTGTTACATGTTTATTGTGTCTTAACCTGTTAATTTTTTACTTGTTTCCCCATGCAATGGTTTTAGGGATGTCTCATTTCATATTGGCAATATGAAATTCCAGTTGAAGAGGTAGAAATTTTGGCAACTTTATTCCGGATATGAGATGTTCACATTTCAGAGGGAATTGAGCATTTGGGAAGCAATTCTAGTAGTTCTGTTGTTTTTATGTTGTCTAGGTACCCAGTGACTAATCAGGAGCAAGTGCATTTGTATGTCTCTGCATGGCAAAATGGTGGACACTGACATGTGGTGGGAGATCCTGTGAAACATTTCCGGGGTGGGCATTTGAATTTGCACACTACAACAATGGGTCAGATTGCTGAATTTGTATGAGGACTCATTACTACATTGCAGAAGGGATGCCACTAATATTCATCCCTTTGACAAGGAAAAGACTGTTGGGAAAGTTATCTGGCTTCTCGGCGTTTTTACATTCTGGTTTGGGGGAGCTGGGAGGGAGCAGTCAATCCCAGCAAAACCTTGACCCAGAATATGGTAACATCGTTAAGGTACTTGAGCCTTAATAGCCCTGTGGAGTAAGTGCTTTAAGGGCTGGTATTTCCCTATGTACCATTTGTATAATTGTAAAGTTCTGACTCAAAGTGATTTCCCCACCTGATAGAGTTGGTTATGTGGTATGTTGAATACAGATACAAGGTGCCAGGTTCATGGCAGGTGTGAGCAGGAACAGTATCCTGGAATGGCTGTATCTATGCCAAATGGTTTTGTGAAGGTGGGCACTTGTTGGACGCTGAATGGCACTTACTGGATATGCAGTTGCTAGGCCTCTCCATGGTTCCTACAGGGTGGTGTGTTTGATATGTGGCACCATATGTATGTCATCCCTGTGCCTTGGATGAGCATTTTATCCATGCTGGTTGGTAAGAGGGCTATTACAAAGGAAAGAAGGTTTTGAATGATAGCCTTTCCCAGCTGTCCTGGGAACTGATTTTGATGACCTTAGATTACCTGCTCACAAGGAAGGTGGCACACACTGTTGTTGGTCAAGAATGCTGCACCTATATTCCTAATAGGTCAGGAAACATCACTCACCTGGTTGATCACATCTGAGAGTCAGTGTATAAGATTAAGTGGGGGGACCAGCTCATTAGCTATTCCACTCTGGGGTGGGGCTGGTGGCCATTTGGGGCACAGGGAAACTGGTGGACTACTGTAGTGTACTGGGGTGATTATTGGGTTTACAGTACTGGGTATTGTACTTTTGTATTTTGTTTGTAGCTTAGTTGAGAGTTCGCAAGAGTCATACTAGTCTGAAGGTTGGATCATCACTTTTTTGACCTTCGAGGGGTGGAGTGTCCTATGGGGGGTGTGGCTTATTCTGATTGTCAAAAGTCACTTCTTGGCTAGTTTAGACACTGCCGCTGCTTTTTCCATTGGTTAGCTGCCTGGTGTCCAGTTTCAACTATCCTGGGTATATAGAGAGCACTTGTGGGAGGTTCTTTTTCTCTTCCTTTGTTTAAGACAGGCGGTGCACATGACCATTGGGAAGGTATGCTCTGTGCGCGCTTTTAGCTAAGTATATTTGTTGAATATTCAGCTTTGTAGTTTCTATAACTTGGGGAACATGAATGTTTGGTCGAATTTTTACTGTTTGTAAGTAAATGATTAATATACTCATTCGTAGTCAGTGCTTTCTGTCTCACTTTCTAGACCCGTGAACTTGATTCAACATTACAGGGATGGACAGGAGATTCTGTGGCCATGAAAGAGAAGCCAGGATAGTGCGTTGCCTCCCAGGTGCTCGGGTCCAGAAGGTCTGAGAGTGGCTTCAGAAGATTCTGAAGAGGGAGAGTGAGCAGCCAGAGGCCGTGGTGCACATTGGCACCAATGACATGGGGGGGGGGGGGAGGGAGGTCCTGCTGCGTGAGTATTGAGAGTTAGGGAAGAGGCTGAAGAGCAGGTCCTCCAAGGTTGTAATCTCTAGATTACTCCTAGTGCCACATGCTCATGTGGGCAGGAATAGGATGATAGTACAGATGAATGAGTGGCTGAGGAAGTAATTCAGGGAGCAGGGTTTCAGATTTCTGCATCATTGGGATCTCTTCTGGAGAAGGCATAATCTGTCCAAAAAGGACGGATTACACCTGAACTCAGGAGGGACCAATATCCTTTCAGGCAGGTTTGTTAGAACTGTGGAGGAGTGTTTAAACTAATCCACATCAAATTTTGGTTTGATATTTACCAGGCACCTAGAATGATGATGACAAAAGGAATGAAATTACTGAATATAAAATGCATAAGATGGGAGAAAAGAGACACTTGGGTTCCACAATCCCTTTGTTTCTTTACTAAAACTAGGCTTGTACCTCCCAGGTTGCAGGTTATCTCCCCATCTTTCCAGACAAATGTACACTATTTATTAATATTGAAATTCATATTAATGTCCTTCTGTAACTTTTATGTCACTTTTCAGTTTTGCCTACACCCTTACCCAATGCAAATTTTTAAAAATACTTTTGATTCCAGAGTCTAACTCATTAATTTAAACTGTGAACAGTGATGGTCTCTCCGTCCCCCCCGCCCCACCACTGATTCTTAATAGAACATCCTACTTCATCCTCAAGTAATTTCTTCCTACTCCTGCCTTGACTGTCCAGATAACAATATATTCTCAAAAAAAACATGAAACTGCAGATGCTGGAAATCGTAAAGCTAACAGAAATTGCAGCAAGTATTTAGTTTGTTGAAATACTTCAGCAGATTTTCTGATAAAATGTCTTTTATCTTAAAATTTAACTGTTTCTCTTTTCACATATACTACCCAACTTCATAAGTATTTCCATCAGTTGCTTTTTATTAGCAATCTATTATCCTACTTGTCTCCTGGTTTTGTATGATTTCATCTTATTTTTAGTCTATTGTGAAATAGTTTATCAAGTGCTATTTAGGAATAGATTATTTACAGCATTAACTATTGTCTATTCTACCTTCACTACTACTACACCGACTCAGGCCTAGAAGGCCGGCGTCGGGCACGATGACGAACTCTCCACTTCTCCCTCTCCCTCATCAGTGTGTTCAGTTCATCTACATTAGCCACGCTGCTGTCTTCTAGGAGCGTGTTGACCATAGTCTTGGGAGGGTGCCCAGGGTTCATCCTCCCATGCTTGGGCTCCCATATGATGACTAGGCTGGCAGGTAGCTCGGGGTGGCGTAGACAGTGCCCCGCTAGTTGCAGTCTTCTCGCCTCGATTTTAGTGGAGAGCATCGGTAGGTTGTTACAGAGCTCAACGTTTGTCATGTGCTGTTGCCAACTCACATCAAGAGCCATCCGGAGCATTCGTGTATAGCAACCATCTAGAGACTTTCGCATCGTCTTGGTGAGTGTCCATGTCTCGCATCCGTATATGAGAATGGACCCTATGACTGCTATGAAAATCCTCTTTTTAAGCCCTCTGGTCAGGTTTGACTTCCAGATTTCCTTCATGTCGTTCATAGCCCTCCACACCAGTGCCTTCCGTATCTTTATGTCCTTCTCCAAACTCATCATTCTTGACCCGAGGTACTTGTAGTCAAAGACTTTCTTAATGGTATCATTCTCTACGATCTTGAGAGTACCTTCGTCGCAGTTAAACGCCATGTACTCTGTCTTTTTAGCATTTAGGTGAAGTCCAACTTTATTGCATTCTATTTCCACTTTTGTCAGTCGCTGCTGTGCTTCCTCCATCTGGTCAGAGAGCAGGATTATGTCATCTGCAAAATCGAGATCTGTGAGCGTAACTGGTCTGACCCTTTTGGTTCGTCCTGGTTTTACGATAAAACCAAGCCTGTCATGATCTTTGGTAGCTTGATGTAGAGCGTAATCAAGGACAATTATAAAGATGTAGGGTGCCAGAGTGTCTCCTTGCAGCACATCAGCTAGGAGCTCGAACACTGCTGTTTCTTCATCTGGCGATACAACTTTTGCCATGGTTTTGGTATAGCTGGACTCTATTGCTCTCAGTAGATGGTCTGGCACTCTATAGGCTTTCAGGATCTTCAGCATTTTACCTCGGTGAATGGAGTCAAAAGCTTTGCGGAAATTGATGTAAGTAAGCACAGCTGGTAAATTGTTTTTCTTTACTTCCTCGATGATTCTACAGAGAGCAAGTATTTGCATTACTGTTGTGCGCTTCTGCCGAAAACCATTCTGATTGAATCATAGCTTAGGGTCAATGGCGGTGCGAATCCTGTTCAAGATCATCCGATTGTATAGCTTTGCTAAGATGCAGGTCAAGCTGTAACCACGGTAGTTATCTGTCTTTGTGAGGGATCCAGACTTGGGGACTGGGATAATGTTTGAGAATGACCACTGTTCTGGTTTGTCGCCTTTCATCAGTGCCGTATTACATATGTCCAACAAGATGTCGTCCAGTTCACAGTTCTTCAGGACATCTGGCGGTATCCCATCTGGTCCAGCACTCCTGCTTCATCAAAATTGAACCTCATCAAAAATTACTATGACTTTGATCAAGTAAGATTTTCTATTTTGTTATCCATTACTGATTATACATGTTATACTTTTATACCTTCATGTTCAAAGCGATTCCATTATTTTTCCTACCACTGATAAGGCCATCAGACATTTGAATAGAATTAGGCCATTCAGCCTATCAGGATTGCTCCGTAGTTCCATCATGGCTAAATTATTATCCCTCTCAACCTCACTGTCCTGCTTCTCCCCATAACCTATGACACATTAATCAAGAACCTATCACGCTCTGCTTTAAATATACCCAATGACATGGCCTCCACAGCCATCTGAGTTCCAGTTTCACCACCTTTTACCTAAAGAAATTCCTCCTCATCTCTGTTCTAAAAGAGTGCTCTTGTATTCTGAGGCTGGGCCCTTTGGTTCTAGACTCTCTCATTATTGGACACATCCTCTCTGCATCCACTCTGTTTAGGTCTTTCAACATTTGATAGGTTTCGGTGAGATCCTTCTCATTCTTCTGAATTCCTATGAATACATGTCTGAAACCATTGAATGTTCCTCCTCCTTTAACCCCCTTATTCCTGGGATCATTCTTGTAAACTTCCTTTGGACTCTCTCCAACACCAACACATTCCTCCTCGGATAAATGGCCCAAAACCACTCACAGTACTTCAAATGCAGTCTGACCAATGCCTTCTAAAGCCTAAACTCCCTCCTGGATTGGTGGAGAGGATGACCAGGCCAGGCCTTCATTCCTTGCAGTGTAGGAGAATGAGATGTGTTTAAAATTATGAAAGGCACAGATAAGTGTTAGCTATCCACCAGTTGTCTGCACTATATAATTTTTAATAAGTTATTAAATATGTACTGCAATGCTTATACCATCTATTTATTAGTTTATATTAAAATGTATAGTTCAATCTGACTTGACATAGGGTTTCATTCTTCATGATTAACATACTTTTCTTCATTTCAAATGTACTAATTTAATAATTCTTCAGATTTTCCAACGTCTATTCTTTCCCTTCTAAATATGGAATCAAAACAACATATTTCTGTCATTTCCCTATCGTCACCCATTATATTGTCTTATCTATCCCTCAGTGACCCGATTTCCATACCAACCCTTTGTTTTTAATTGATGTGACTGTTAAATATTTCAATGTTTATCTTAGGTCCCTTGATAATTTATGTGTATAGTTCCTCTTTGCCTTCCTAATTGTCTATCTGAGTACTCTAATTGCTTCATATTCACTCCTCTGTTATCTAAATACTTAACACATGCCATTTTCCTTAGCTTCAATTATTCCTGTATGCCTTTGTCCATTTATCGATCTCATTAAAACATAGTTTGTTCTTGCATGTTACTAGAATATCTTTTTCATGTTGAATATTGTTTTAAATGTTGATCATAATTATTCTACATCTGTTTATTGACATTGTTGCCCATTTTATCTTCACAAATTATATTCTGTCTCTCAAAATCTTTTCTTTAAGTTATTAGATTTCAATCTTAGTTCTGTCCTTTTATATTGTCATTATTTCCCAGATTTAATTCTTCTACCTGTTCTGGTTCATACCAGGTTATTAGATCAAATGGCAGATCATTTTTTTTTACATATTGACTTAAGAATCCTTTAGGTGTTATATTTACTCTATTCCCTTCACCTACCCCTTTGGTTTAATTAATATCAGTATAATTAATATTCCTCTATGGAAAGCGGCTAGTCAGTGAGTGGGCCACCAAAGGAGCAGAGCTTTGAGGCTTTAACTTGAGAGATTCTGGCAGTTTTGGCAGTTGGACTTTGCAATCAAGTCAATCAAGATTTGAATAACTCAGCAGAAAGCAGTTGATTAGACAATCAAGCTTTGAATAGCTCAGACTCAGCAGAAAGCAGCTGATTGGGCAATCAAGATTTGAATAGCTCAGGCTCAGCAGAAAACAGTGGATTGGGCAATCGAGGTCAGGTGACCAAGCAGTTTGAAAAGCTCAAACAAATAAATAGAGGGATAGCTCAAGCAGAGCAGCCAGTGAAAGAGTGGAGCTTTGAGGCTTTAACTCAAGAGGCTTCAATGAGGATGCTCCCAGTTAGGTTTTACAATGCCTCCTGAGATGGTGATGTGCCTCTCATGTGAGATGTGGCAGTCTTGGGGGAACTCCCCTCTCCTGCAGAGTCACATCTGCCAGAATTGCATGCAGCTGGGTGATATGGAAGACCATGTAAGGAATCTAGAGCAACAGCTGGATGACCTTCGACTCATAAGGGAGAATGAGGCAGTCAGAGATGAGAGCTACAGGGAGGTAGTCACACTTAGGCTGCAGGAAGCAGGTCATTGGGTGACAGTCAGAGGGGGGAAAGCAAAGGTGAGTAGACAGGTAGTGCAGAGCACCCCTGTAGCCATTCCTCTGAATAATAAGTTTACCATCGTGGATACTGTTGGCGGGGATGACCGACCAGGGGTGAGCCACGGTGGCAGGGCCTCCAGCACTGAGTCTGAGTCTGAGTCTGACCCTGTGGTGCAGAAGGGTGGGGCGGAGAAGAGAAGAGCTGTTGTCATTGGAGACTCTATAGTCAGAGGAGCAGACAGGAGATTTTGTGGACATGAGAAGGACACCCGCATGGTTTGTTGCCTCCCGGGTGCCAGGGTCCGGGATGTCTCTGACCAAGGGCATGACATCCTGGAACGAGAGGGAAAGCAACCAGAAGTCGTGATACATGTTGGCACCAATGACATAGGCAGGAATAGGGATGAGGTCCTGAAGTGTGAGTTTTGGGAACTAGGCAGAAGGCTGAAGAACAGGACCTCAAGGGTGGCGTTCTCAGGCTTGCTGCCAGTGCTACGTGATAGTGATGGTAAGAATTGGAGGAGATGGCAGTTGAATGCGTGGCTGAGGAGTTGGTGCAGGGGGCAGGGTTTTAGATTTTTGGATCATTCAGATTTCTTCTGGGGATGGTAGGACCTTTACAGATTGGATGGGTTGCACCTGAACTCGAGGGGGAGCAATATCCTTGCAGGTAGGTTTGCTAGCCTGGTATGGGAAGGTTTAAACTAATTTGCAAGGGGGATAAGACTTGCAAAGGGGGATAGAGCAGTGGGAGAAGTGCATGGAGTAAAGCCAGATCTAACATATAGAGAGGCTTTGAGGAAAGTGAAGCAGAATAAAGGGTGTACAGGTAGTAAGATAGAAGGGCTAAAGTGTGTGTACTTCAATGCAAGAAGCATCAGGACCGAAGGTGATGAACTGAGAGCTTGGATACATACAGGGAATTATGATGTAGTGGCCATTACAGAGACTTGGCTGGCAACAGGGCAGGAATGGATTCTCAATATTCCTGGATTTCAGTGGTTTAAAAGGAATGGAGAAGGGGGAAAGGGGGAGGAGGGGTGGCATTACTGGTCAGGGATACTATTACAGCTACAGAAAGGGTGGGTAATGTAGCAGGATCCTCTTTTGAGTCAGTATGGGTGGAAGTCAGGAACAGGAAGGGAGCAGTTACTCTATAGGGAGTATTCTATAGGCCCCCTGGTAGCCACAGAGATACCGAGGAGCAGATTGGAATGCAGATTTTGGAAAGGTGCAAAAATAAGAGGGTTGTTATCATGGGTGACTTTAACTTCCCTAATATTGATTGGCACCTGATTAGTTCCAACAGTTTAGATGGGGCAGAGTTTGTTAAGTGTGTCCAGGATGGATTCTTGTCACAGTATGTGGACAGGCCGACTAGGGGGAATGCCATACTAGATCTAGTATTAGGTAACAAACCGGGTCAGGTCACAGATCTCTCAGTGGGTGAGCATCTGGGGGACAGTGACCACTGCTCTCTGGCCTTTAGCATTATCATGGAAAAGGATAGAATCAGAGAGGACAGGAAAATTTTTAATTGGGGAAGGGCAAATTATGAGGCTATAAGGCTAGAACTTGCAGGTGTGAATTGAGATGATGTTTTTGCAGGGAAATGTACTATGGACATATGGTCAATGTTTAGGGATCTCTTGCAGGATGTTAGGGATAAATTTGTCCCGGTGAGGAAGATAAAGAATGGTAGGGTGAAGGAACCATGGGTGACAAGTGAGGTGGAAAATCTAGTCAGGTGGAAGAAGGCAGCATACATGAAGTTTAGGAAGCAAGGATCAGATGGGTCTTTTGAGGAATATAGGGTAGCAAGAAAGAAGCTTAAGAAGGGTCTGAGAAGACCAAGAAGGGGGCATGACAAGGCCTTGGTGAGTAGGGTAAAGGAAAACCCCAAGGCATTCTTCAATTATGTGAAGAACAAAAGGATGACAAGACTGAAGGTAGGACCAACTAGGATAAAGGTGGGAAGATGTGCCTGGAGGTTGTGGAATTGAGCAAGGTCCTCAATGAATACTTCTCTTTGGTATTCACCAATGAGAGTGAACTTGATGATGATGAGGACAATACGAGTGAGTTGACGTTCTGGAGCATGTTGATATTAAGGGAGAGGAGGTGTTGGAGTTGTTAAAATACATTAGGAAGGATAAGTCCCCAGGCTGCTCCACGAGACGAGGGAAGAGTTTGCTGAGCCTCTGGCTAGGATCTTTACGTCCTCGTTGTCCACGGGAATGGTACCGGAGGATTGGAGGGAGGTGAATGTTGTCCCCTTGTTCAAAAAAGGTAGTAGGGTTGGTCCAGGTAATTATAGACCAGTGAGCCTTGCGTCTGTGGTGGGAAAGCTGTTGGAAAAGATTCTTAGAGATAGGATCTATGGACATTTAGAGAAACATGGTCTGATCAGGGAAAGTCAGCATGGCCTTGTGAAGGCAGATCGTGTCTAACAAGACTAATAGAGCTCTTTGAGGAGGTGACCAGTCATATAGATGAGGGTAGTGCAGTGGATGTAATCTACATGGATTTTAGTAAGGCATTTGTCAAGGTTCCACACGGTAGGCATATTCAGAAAGTCAGAAGGCATGGGATCCAGGGAAGTTTGGCCAGGTGGATTCAGAATGGGCTTGCCTGCAGAAAGCAAAGGGTCATGGTGGAGGGAGTACATTTGGATTGGAGGGTTGTGACTGGTGGTGTCCCACAAGGATCGGTTCTGGGACCTCTACTTTTTGTGATTTTTATTAACGACCTGATGTGGGGGTAGAAGGGTGAGTTGGCAAGTTTGCAGATGACATAAAGGTTGGTGGTGTTATAGATAGTGTAGAGGATTGTCGAAGATTGCAGAGAGACATTGATAGGATGCAGATGTGGGCTGAGGATTGGCAGATGGAGTTCAACCCGGAGAAGTGTGAGGTGATACACTTTGGAAGGACAAACTCCAAGGCAGAGTACAAAGTAAATGGCAGGGTACTTGGAAGTGTGGAGAAGCAGAGGGATCTGGGCGTACATGTCCACAGGTCCCTGAAAGTTGCCTCACAGGTAGATAGAGTAGTTAAGAAAGCTTATGGGGTGCTAACTTTCATAAGTCGAGGGATAGAGTTTAAGAGTCGCGAGGTAATGATGCAGCTCTATAAAACTCTGGTTAGGCCACACTTGGAGTACTGTGTCCAGTTCTGGTTGCCTCACTATAGGAAGGATGTGGAAGCATTGGAAAGGGTACAGAGAAGATTTACCAGGATGCTGCATGGTTTAGAGAGTATGCATTATGATCAGAGATTAAGGGAGCTAGGGCTTTACTCTTTGGAGAGAAGGCAGATGAGAGGAGACATGATAGAGGTATATAAGATGTTAAGAGGAATAGATAGAGTGGACAGCCAGCACCTCTTCCCCAGGGCACCACTGCTCAATACAAGAGGACATGGCTTTAAGGTAAGGGGTAGAAAGTTCAAAGGGGATTTTAGAGGAAGGTATTTTACTCAGTGGTTGGTGCGTGGAATGCACTGCCTGAGTCAGTGTTGGAGGCAGATACACTCGTGAAATTTAAGACACTACTAGACAAGTATATGGAGGAATTTAAGGTGGGGGATTATATGGGAGGCAGGGTTTAAAGGGTCGGCACAACACTGGGCCGAAAGGCCTGTACTGTGCTGTACTATTCTATGTTCTGATTATTCAATGTTTTTCTAATAAATGTCTCTAATTTGTCTGCATTTGTTCTTTTGGTCCTTTTCTAATAATGGTTAGTCGGTAAAACAATTGTTTTCCTCGTCAAACATCCTGAGAATGATCTGAATTAAAAAACCTTAAAATGGAAAAAGGAATAATGCTGAAGGAAAAGTTAATCAGGAACAAGTTGCTTCATGCTGAAGGACCAAAATCTTCTATCCTTGTTTAGTAATGGAATACACACCTAAGCCATACATTTAAAAGTATTATATTTTGTCATTATTATGAAATCTTTTCTTTCTGTACATGTAATTAGAAGGTTACAGGGAAAACTTCAACACCCATATTTTCACATTATCTCTATCATAACATCTTGGCAAATTAATTAATATTAGTCCATCTCAGTTGGCTATGCAGCCATTTACCTGTCCTATACCTTCAGTTTGTGAACTACTTAATAGTAAAGCACATCGATTACCATCACTGTGTGGGTTAACCAGACACAAGATACAATTGAGTGAGAAAATATATTACCTTACATGCTTGCAGTTACAGATGTAGGGCTGTAAAGGTTAATCAAATAATTATTTCAAATATTTTGCAATTAACCATTCTGTTCATCATTATCAGGGACTCCCATCACCAAGGTCATGTTCTCTTTTTACTGCCGCCGTCAGGAAGGTGGTACAGGAGCCTCGGGACTCTCACTACCAGGTTCAGGAACAGTTATTACCCCTCAACCATCAGGCTCTTGAACCAGAGGGGATAACCTCACTCAACTTCACTTGCTCCATCATCGAAATGTTCCCACAACCAATGGACTTACTTTCAAGGACTCGTCATCTTATGTTCCTGACGTTTAATGTTTATTTATTTATATTACTATTTTTCTTTTTGAATTTGCACAGTTTGTTTTCTTTTGCACACTCATTGAAAGCCCACGTTGATGGGGTCTTTCACTGATTCTGTTATGGTTATTGCTCTATTATGGATTTATTGAGTATGCCAGCAAGAAAATGAGTCTCGGGGTTGTATATGGTGACATATGTATTTCGATAATAAATTTACTTAGAACTTTATTCATCCACACAAAATACGGTAGCTGTTGTTCAACACAAAAAAAACCAATGAAAACATATGGTACCCAGTAGTAGCAATGATCAATCTTCTAATTCCAAATGTGTCCAAATACCATAATATCTAGTTCCACAGCTCACTGGAATATTTTACCAATAATGTACCACACTCCTACTTGCAGTCTTTCACTTGCTGCACTGTTCTATACATAATACTAATGATCTTTCCTAAGAAATATTGTAATGTAGATACTGAAAATATTTCTTTTCCTTTACAGTTCTGCTCTGTCAGGTTTGTTTGATACATTTTCTTCTGAAATTTGGGTTTGTGTAAACCTATCATCTGCTGTGTTACATTTTCCAGTTCACATTACCAAGAAAACATTTGTATTGTCTTACTTTTGCTTTGAAGAGTTGTATTCCAGCTGCATTGAGGTACCGGTGACCCCTACATTATGAGCTGTTGCGTTTCGAAGTAAAGTCCAACATAAAAGATTGATTAACAAAGTTACGGACCATGGAATAAAGGCTTCAATAATAGCATAACTGAAAGATTAAGACTCCAGGACAGAACTGTTAATTATGATTTCATGTTTTTCTTTCTATCTGTAAAATTGTAGGGTGGTGTACTTTAAAGATTCATGCTAGGATCAGTTCTTGGCTCTTTAACACCAAGCGTGGTCTCACCAACATCTTGTAACGTAATGTATGAACTATTGTACTCAATGCCCTGTCAGATGAAAGCAAGCATAACCTTCTACATGTGTTGCCATTTTCAGGGAACCTGCACTTGCACCCCAAGGTCTCTCTGTTGTGTAACATTCTTCAGGGCCCAGCCATTTACTAAATCCTGCCCTAGTTTCACTTTGCAAAATGCAACATTTCATGTAGGTCCAATTACACACCATCTGCCTTTCCTTGGCTCACTTTTCCAGTTGATCTGGATTCTTTCATAAGTGTAATAGCCTTCTTCACTGTCCACTATGTGTCATCTGCAGATGTGTTTACTTTGCCAACCTGCATCCAAATTGTTAAAAAAGATGATGAACAACAGTGGACCCAACACCACTTCCTGCGACGTATCACTGGTAAAAGACCTCCAGTATGAAAAACAATCCTCCACCACCTTCTGGATCATATGACCATCAATTTTGTATCCAGTTGGCTGGCCCACCATGGATCTTCTGTGATGCCAGGAATGTCAAATGATTTGTAGGGGATGCACAAATGCCTTCAATACGCAATCAAGAACTGGCTGTAGTTTAGAGAATTACCAAGTTGGAAACGTGCATCGTTGCAGCTGCTACCACCAGGGGCATATCTACGGAAAATAGCAACCTATGGCAAGCACTGAAATTGCGCCCCTGTCCAAACATCTGACACCCATTTTTTAGATAACTTTACCATAATATCTGCTCAAAAATACAAGTCAAGCTCGCTAATCTTTTAATTAACAAATTATGGCACCACATGAAAATTATAATTGCACCTTCCTTGCTTTCACTGATGCAAATTGGTCTATGATGTGATCAAAGTCAGTTCTTTCAGTTTCTTCTCTTTCTACACTCAGCAGAGCAAGATCACAGAGTCTGCCTTGACCCATGGAGGCTCTCAAATACGAAAGTATTAGTTTTAACTTGCTGAATGATCTCTCACAGCTGGCGATGGAAACTGCGATGGTTAGCATTATCTGAATAGCAATGCGAAGATCGGGGAAGACAATCTCATCTCCATACTGAACTCAAGAACTGAATTCAAGAAGCTCTTCAGGTCTTTATATTTTCATGTTGACCCACTTTGATAGCAACATTCTGCAATCCAAAATTTCTTAATATAGCTGCTGTCCATCAACATCAGAGCTGTACAATTTGCCCAAATTTTCACACTTCTTCTTTAGGTTTTTACTGTTGGTGCCTATACACAGTCCTTTGACATCGAGAGGGAACCCAAACTTGGCGTCAGTGTCCTGCAAACAAGCGAACCTTTCATCCATTTATCTGTGAAGATGGTCAAGTGTTCCCTTCATGACTCTTTCCATTTCCTCCTTAGATGTTAAACCAGCGTCTCTCGAGTTCTCATCAGCCATTCGTTTCTTTCATCTCTGATGTCTTTCAACTTCAATATTCTATTCTTGACAAAGACCGACTCCTTCTTCAAGTGACTCACTGACCAACACTTCCCTTTCATCATAAAAATGATCTCAGAGCGCTTTCAAAACCAGGGCAGCATCGTGGAAGTTCATGCTAGGATCCTGCAGTCTCTTTTGAATACTGTCAATGTGAATGAGTACTTTGTTCCAAAATCCTAGCAAAATCAGAAAATTGTAACTCAACATGCAGTTGTACAGCTGCCTTGCGTTACTTCTTGTTTCACTGGTCTCATTTTCATTGTCTATCATGTCCTGGAGAACTTGAAGTATCTCCTCAAGGTACTTGTTGACGGGCTTCACTTCTTCTGTCCTTGCACTCCACCTGGTTTCGGACTCCGACTTAACAACCACAGGCACGGTGTTTTTGAGTTTTTCCCAGTGCTGTGTTGAACGAGAGAAAAACACGTGGAGAGCTTCAATGGTTCCAAAAAACGTGACCATCATTGTATCCTGCTTGGCTGCATGTACACCCAACAAGTTCAGTGAGTGAATGTCGCAATTCACAAACACTGCCGGGTTGTTTTTCTCACTTATTCTTTGATGAACACCACTCCTGTGTCCAGCCATCACAGCAGCATTGTCATAGCGCTGTGACCGACAATATTGTAGCTCCATTTCGTCCTTCTCTAGCTGTTTCAAGATGTCTTCAACCAAGCTCTCCGCATCCTTCTGGTTTATCTGGATAAAACCAAGGAAGGACTCCCTAACACAGACTGTTTTCCTCTCAAAATCAACTTCCACGTACCTCACTACTTCTGACATCTGCTCAAGGTGTGCCTGATCAGGAGTCGAGTCGAACATGAGACCATAGAACTTGGCTTTACAAATGCTTCTCAGTAAACTCTGGTGAACAGTGGATGCCATCATGTGGATGAATTCATTCTGGACACCCGGTGAAAGATAAGACGTGGAGCCAGGATGACTTTCCAAATGAGTGAGGTGTCCTTTTATGACAGGGTCAAGGATGGCCAGTAGTTTCAGTAAGCCAAGCAAACTTCCCACATTGGAGTCATCATCTAGCTGAAGTGACTCCCTGTGTCCTCACAAAGCCAGGTTCTGAGTCGCAAGGAATTTTATGCAGTGAAGGATTCTCGTCGAGATATCATGCCACTTCTGCTTTTCCTTCTCAATCTGTGACTGAAATACCGCGTCAGTAACTCCTCTGTTTCCAGCTAAATTCCTTTCCATTTCTGTCCACTGTATGAAGCATTCCTGATGATTCTTAGCATTTTCATGAACACTAATCCTTTCAGGTGCTTTCCACAGGTTGAATCCACTTTCCTGCTCCAATGAGGATTGATGGTCTGACCGGGAATAGAGAAAACAACAGATACAAAATGCAGACTTTTTAGAAGGGAAATAGACAGCCATGAGCGAGTCAATTCCTCACCACGACCATTTCCCAATTTCCTCTTGAACCAAGTTTTGTTCATTGAGCAGTTATTTGTTGGTAGAAAAGGCCTCTCACTGTTCTGGAAATACTTCGAACCCAGCTTTATTATTTCTGTTCTCAACATGTCAGGCAGAACTGCTTTTCCAGTATTCTTGGCGAACCTCAGAAGTCCGATGTCATGCTGTTCAATCACTGCTGGTATGACAGTTCGAGGCTCTTTGACACCATCCAGTTCACCAGGTTCAGCGTCGTCAGGTTCAATCTCGTTAGGTAAAAGCTCGTCAATAAACTCAACATCACCACCACCATCGTCTTCCCCTCCTGTCATGTCCATGTTCTCTGTGGCAGCCTCACTCTTAATCTCGTCATACTCTGATTTGTCTGACTTGACTTCCTCCTCAGCTTGTGACGCATTTGTACTTGACCCACCTTCAGATTCTAACAAACTTGTAGCAGGTGCAGGCGACTCCATGGAACGTGTCGACCTACTTGTTCCAGGCTTTTCAAAGAAGGGCTTGAAGAACTTGCTCATCTTCTTGGCTTCCCCCGGCTCCAACTTTCGTCTCTTCCATCCTTCAGCTCCACTTTCCTTCTTTTTCATGAAGAACGTTTCATGGTCTTCTTATACAATGGTGTGAATTAAGGCCATCCTAGTGCTTCTCACCCACGATAATCAAAGGCAGATCATACATCTGAAGAAAATTCTTTTTTCATTATCTGAGGATGGCTTGTCTGACTTTAATAGAAACTGCTCAGTGGTGACCCCCTTCAAGCGGCACCCAGGGCACGTGTCATACCTGCCGTACCTTAGGTACGCCACTGGCTACCACACCTTATTTAGTAAGGGTCTGATTATTAATCAATATGGTGCTGACTCGATGATCAAGTATGTAATCTTTGTTATAACGTTAGGTAATAACAGCACTTTTACAGAAATATATAAAACTCAGTGTTTTGCTGCAATGGAGACTGGGACCTAATGCAAGGCAGGATCTGCTGTTTGGACAGTTTAAACGACGGCCCAGATAGACTGGAAAGGCAGGAGGTGAGGGTCGGGCTGATTTCACTTGCTCTCCCATGATGTTCACTATTCTCTGCATGATGCTGAGGCTGTGAGACTGTCCCAGCTGCTGTGCTTCATGTCTGTGAGCTTCGTGGTGATTTTCCCCACTGAGCCTTGGGCCTACTTCAGGCGGCTCCAAGGATTCAGATCGAAGAAGTCAAGTTGGTTGGGAGTGCTGTTGCTCGCTTCTATTGTTTGCGTGATTTGTGTTTTTTTCTCTCTTTCTTTGTGAATGTGTGTTGGTCTTCATATTTTTTTAATTGAGTTCTTTCGGGTTTCTTGCTTTGTGGATGCCTGTAAGCAAATAAATCTCAAGGATGTATAAATTATACATTCTTTGATAATAAGTGTACTTTGAATCTTTGAACTATGAAACTTTTTGGATACTGTAAGTTTCATCTACAGTACTTGGGACCTGAAGTCTTTAGGAAATCCACTGGAGGCTCTTCCAGTTGTTGAGAACTATGGAATAATACAAAAACCTCAATTCTCCAATCATGCAGAATACTACTTTGGTTAGTCATGTTCTCCTACACACTGGTGTAAAAGCAATTTGTATTTTGTGCATATTATCACTGAATGGTGATTGTTTCCTCAACATTCTCGAATGACAGCCCATTTCCTATTTATTATGTTTTGGCGCAGTGAGAAAGCTAGCCCTTCCTGCCTAGATTCTTGGAACACCACCTTCTTGTTACCGGCAGCCAGCTTATCAGTGAGACCAGTGTAAGATCTCATGGCAACAGCCTTGATCTAGGTACTGGCATGCTTTGGGTCATTGTCCACATTGGGACAAGTACTAATGGTTACTGACCTTTACATTATTTAATCCACTTTTGATCTTTGGAAATTGGTGGAAACAGTGTAAATGTGAGTCAAGGTAGAAATTCTTCTGTGAATTGGGGGGGTGGGTTAGAATGAAATGGAGCTTTGGGAAAAGGAGTAAGTGATCATGTGATTGGTTGTCCATTGTATCCAACAATGATAGGAGACCCATGTTGGAGAGTTTTTAAAGTGGTAAACAGTTGCACTCTCTCGACCTCAGGAATCTGGGACCAGAGGTACGAGTAGTTGTCACAAACTGGGATCTTCCTTGGTTGTGGAAGACGGCCATGTCATGTCCTTTGCTGTCTCAAAGCATTGCAGAACCGCCTTCATGGCCATCGGATCTCACCCACCCAATCTGCTTCAGCTGACTTTACATACTGGGACAGGCATGTCCCTGTCTCACCGAGGTGTGAAGCCTGCCGCCTACTCTCACCTGGTTTAGCCTGCCCGTCAAAGCGGTGTACCGGGGTGTGGCTGGTATCACAGGCAAAGAGCTACTTGGAGCCACAGGTGAGAGCTGAGTGTCCAGTGGGGCCCAAAGGTACCTTTGGGTATTCCCTCAGCTGGTTTTCTAAAATAACCCCAGCACTTGGTTTTGGGGCAAAAATTCATCCAATTTTATAAAATGTGGCTATGTTATTGGGCCAAATCATGCTAGCGGACCTGATCTGTTGCCTAGTCTTACAACCCACAATGCCAAGTCACTTGAACTTAACCTGTTCTGGATGTGGAGGGCTGCCTGACGTGATTCTCCATTTCCCAATTATGAAGCTCCCTCTGCACAGCAATTCGTCTTAAGCGGAGTACTACTGAGGCGCTGCCCTCACAGTCTTTGACAGCTACCAAAGATCTTTGAATAGATTTGAAAAAGTCGATGGTCATTGATTTATAATTACAGATTATTTAAATTGGTTTAAATATTCAAAACAATTATTGAACGTTCAAATAACATAGCTGGAACACTTTAAATGTCATGGGAAATGTAGAAACACAAACTTTTTCCCACAGGGTTTATGAGTCCATTCAGAGAACTAGGATGGTCACTCTTACACCAACTATCCATGACATAAAGCTTGAGGGCTAGAACCAATGCATCCAGACGCTCTCTCCGGGACATCGGCGCACTGTGTGGACGGTGCGGCCACGGGGTCTGAAGCGTAGCCCCAGATGCCCCGCTCCACCCCATTCACCGTGGACTCCGCTTTTAGCCGAGCATGCGCAGAAATCCAATCCGATCCGGCCACTGAAAGCAGTTTACAAGCAGAACCGGCAGCTGTCCCTCAAGTCGATGCACCGTTATTATTTATCACTGAGCGTCACAAAAAAAAACAATAGCTCCATGAATTGTGAGATTTATTTTAAAGTCCAAGTGTTTGATAAAATTTATCGTGGGTCAAAAATTATTTCATAAAATGTTTTGTGAGTTATAACTCTAGCTGGATTCGGTTCAGTATAATGTTAGTTCATTTTGCTGTTAAAACTATTGGCAATTTTTTTAAAATATGCTTTTAAAACTTCAATAGTCTGTATTAATTGCAGTGAAATATATCAAACTGGGTTCATCGGTAGAGAGCAATCCGGGTGTACTGGAGGATGCCGTTAGAAATGGTTGGCATGGACTACAACCCCCAGAACGGACGGTTGTCGGCGAGCTTTCCTCCCGGGTGTGAGATTTATTTGAATGCTGCTCGGCGAAGACTGGTTGGTGCGAGAGGCTGAGGAAACGGCGCCTGCGCTGCGGGAGGAGGAACCAGGGCGGTAGCAGCTGCCTGGGCTGCGACCGTCGCTCTTTTGGTTTCAGGGCGAGATCGCAGCAGTACCGCATATAGCGACCCATGAACACGGTAAGGACAAAAACCCGGCGTTACTCTCTTTCTCGACGTGGAACTCATCAGTTCCTTTTAAGGTTGGAGCTGTCTGTCGTATCCTTCGCAAAATCCTGCAATGTTATCAGTGAATGCAGATAGCGTGTCTTAAGGATGTACAAATTGATGCAGACTGTCATTTCTATGTTCACTATTTTCGTGATTGTCTCATGCAGTTTTAAATTTTTTAAAAAGCATGTTTCACAATTCGGTGGAGGAACTGGGTATAAAACTGAAAGATGTACCAAAAGAAAAAGCACCGGTAATGATATTTTAGGGGAAACCGCTGGGAAGGATCCAGACCGGGTGTGGACCTTCTATAGATGGCTGGACAGTGTGGACCGCTGAAAACTCTGCCATTTCCTTTCGTATTCCACGTGTTATATTTAACAATACGAATAAACACTGTATTGTTACTTCCACTTTTGAGTTCCCACCCACAATGCTAACAACAATTTCACTGTAGCTCCCCAGCATCCACGTGATAAGCATGCTTCCATCCTTTCGCGAATGTGTTAAGGAAATAAGATGTCACTCTAAACAAGTTGCTAACGGATAAGAGGCCCGTTCGGCCCATCTTATTCAACCTGCTTCAGCACGAAAACTTGATTCCCTTAGTGAACTCGTTTCACCTGGTTGCTGGTTCAATGTTGGTATGAGAACTCGGCGCTACCCCGTGCTGTTTTGATTTGTCGCCTTCAGTTATGGTGTTCAACCCAAGTGAAGTTACTTTAATTTAATAATTATTTTCCTTAGATTGAATTAAAGGATAGATATAATAAAAGAAAGGTAAGCTAGAACACTTCGCGGTATCAGGATTCAGGAAGATGGAGCGAACAAAATTTGTCCAGTGTCAGATATTTCGTTTACATATTTTGTGTCACAGGGCAATTTTAATGTTTATGGGGCTGTTGACACATTCTTTTGGTGTTTGAATGGAGCCTTGTGTTAGGCAGTGACGCATCCAAATGTTTCTTTTATTATTATCCTCTACTTAGCACTGCTTTAAGCTAGAAGTGTTAGATTCTGGAAAGACTTAGTTTGGGGAAAGAAGAGTTAATTTTATTTGGGAAAGCATTGCTGTATAATAAAAATAATATATCTGTTCAGAATGTGTCGTTGGGGATGGCGTGCGCTGTGTCTGTGTCGTGGGGCGGTGCCTTTCGATTTTGTGCCCTGCAATTCGGTGAATGTTGCTGTATACAGCGTGCAAACTGACTGCAGATTTAATGTTTGTAAGCAGCGCTTTTCTCAAGGATTCAGAAACAGAAAGCTGTACAGTTGGGGGGACGGGGAACCAGAAGCTGTGTTTTGGATTTCCGGAAGGCATTCGGCCGGATGCTACATAAAAGGCTAATATTTTGGTATGAGAAAGGAGTGGCTGACTGGCAGCAAACAGTCGGAGTAAATGAGTTCTGTTTGGATGAGCAATCAGTGACTAGCGGATAGCTACTGGGAATCAATGTAGGACCTCTTCTATTTGTAATCCACGTTCGTGACGTAAATAAGGGAGGTGGTCAAATGTACTGTGGCTAATTTATTGTTGATGCAGAGATAAGTTTTATCACACCGTGAGTAGCACACAAATAGCCTGTACAGATGTAGATGAGGCAAGAAGCTGAATAAATGGAGCATAATGCAGGAAACTGAGGTTCAGCACTTCAGTCGAAAAACCATATTATTAATAGCAGATGAGACTCGAATGTTTTTAAGCATAATAGGCCAAAGATTGTACACATGCTATTAGGAAGGCAAATAGAATTTTAGCTTTAATTGCCTCAGGTTGCACATATAGAAGTTTGAAAAGGAACTGCTGAGATAGTACTTGAAGTACTCTGCAGTTTTAGTCTCCGTATTTAATGAAGGATATATTTAGACGCAGTGCAGTGAAGTTGTACTAGGTTGTTTACAAGTGTTGATGTTTGAATGGGGGTGGTGGGGGGACGTTGAGTAGATTGGGCCCGTGCTTGAAAAATGAAAGTTAATAAAATTACAAGAAGGTGGATATTGAGAATGATTGCCTGGTGGTTTATCTAGATCTGAAGGGCGTAGTTACTGAAAAGGAAATTGCTCATTTCACATGGGGATGAGGAAGGACTTCACTTGGAGGTTGTTTTTATTTTGGAACTATGGTGGTTGTAGATTCATGGTAGAGATTGACAGACAGTTGAGGTGCAGTGAGTCGAGGGGTACAGGGAGAGAACGGGCAAATGATGGTGACAAGATTGTTCTTAATGGCAAAGTTTGCTCAAGGTGTTGGTTAGCCTGCTTCTCCTGTTTCTTGTGTTTTTGTTACATTCATTGGGGTGCCACAGAAAAAGATGAAAATGAAAGTCCTTTACAAAAGAACACTTGTATCTTTAGGATGCTTGTGCGCTATTGTTGGCAAATATGTGCCCAGTTGCTATATAGGTAACATTTGCTTTCAACGGTCAAAGTAAATTTATTATCAAAGTACATATATGCCACTGTATACAACCCTGAGATTCATTTTGTTGCGGGTATACTCAATAAATCCACAATGGAGTAATGACCATAATAGACTCAATAAGAGACCACACCAATTTGGGTGTGCAGAAGACAAATTGCAATACAAAAAGAAAGAAAATTATAATAAATAAGCAATCAATATCAAGAACATGAGAAATAGGGTCCTTGAAAGTGAGTCCATAGTTTGTGGGAATATTTCAGTGATGGGGCAAATGAAGTTGAGTGAATTTATCCCCGTTGGTTCAAGAGCCTGATGGTTGAGGGGTAATAACTGTTCTTGAAACTGGTAGTGTGAGTCCTGAGGCTCTTGTACCACCTTCTTGAAGGCGGTAGTAAGAAGAGAGCTAGGTGGTAGGGTCCTTGATGATGGATGCTGTTTCTGCAACAACACTGTATAGATGTGCTCAATAGTGAGGTTGGCTTTATCTGTGATGGACTGGGCTGTATCCACTTTTTTTTTTGTAGGATTTTCTGTTCAAGGGTGTTGGTATTTCCATACCAGGCTGTGATTCAGCTAGTCAATATACTTGCCATTACACATCTATAGAAGTTTGTCAAAGTTTTAGATGTCATGCGAAAAACTCCTAAGGAAGTAGCGGCACTGCGCTTCTTTCTTCAGAATTGCATTGCTTACAGGTCCTCCGAAATAATAGCACCAAGGGAATTTAAAGTTGATGACCCTCTTCACCTCTGATCCTCTGATGCGGATTGGCTCATGGACCTCTGGTTTTCTCCACTTGAAGCCAATAATCAGCTGCTTGGTCTTAGTGGTTACTCTCCACTCTGGCACCCTTTTACCAGATTCCGTGATTGCCTCAGTTCTAACCTAGTTGGCTCACTCTAGTGTTTGAGGAAGATTGTGGGTTTTCTGTTTTAGCCATTGCGAAATCTCATCATTAGAATCTTGGCAATTGCTCCACACTTAGTTTTCTTGTATAACAGAACAGATTTTAAGTGAAGATAAATATGATGCTTATATTACTTACCATTATTTATACATTAATTGAAGGTTCATTTGAAAGTTTTATTTGTGGAAACTTAGCGAATTTCCTTTTTTAAATGTAAAGAGTGAAATTTGGACGCGAGGCATGCTAGATGTAAACTAAGCTTGCCTAAGGAAGGTGAGGGTTGTCCGTTTCAATCTGTGCCTTTTCAAGATTATGATGAGGCTTAATTCCATGTATATCCTTTGACATTGAAATATAATTTTGTAATCTCTTATCGAAAGTTATAGGGATAGAGAAGGAAAAGTAGTGGAGAAATTTAATGGAAAAATTATTAAAATTTTAATCATGAGACCTTCAAATGCATACCTTGGGGCACAGGCAACATTCTTGGAGGGTGGGAGATGGAGCCTCACTTCAGAGCTTGTGCATTCCACCCTATGATTTATAAATGAGTTTTTGAGCACTTGGTTCAATATTGGAGGGACATTAAACTGAGTCCTACTCTATTGTCAGGTACCTGGAAAAGGTGTTTTTATAGTAAAAGGGTATTGTGTTCATGTTTTTGTTTTAACCATGATATTTTGTTCTATCTGATATATTACTTAACCGAACTGACCAAGTTGTGTATTTTACTCATTTCTCTTATTGCTGTTGGTCATATGACTGATATTGTGAAAGTACTTTATTGGCTCCTGACCTGTGAAATGTTGTGTAAATTAAATATTTTTTGTGAAAACAACCAAGATTATGATTTTAAAAATACTTTTACTCCAAAAAGACCCTACCTAGGCACCTGATAACAGAGTAGGCCTCAGTTTAATGTCCCTCTGATATTGAACCGAACACCCAAGATTACATTTTGAGAGAAAGAGCTTTTTGATTTGTAACAAGCATTTCATTTCTGATTGTGTGGCCAACTGTACCTACATTTGCAGTGGAATGTACTAGGTTTGCTGTTGGGACAGGGGTTAGGAATGCCATAGGCTAGAGTCATGGGCTGAATTACTTGTGTGCTTCGGCTTATTCTGACAAGCTGAGACTTGTGGAGAATTTCTTCAGTCCTGACGAAGGGTCTCAGCCTGAAACGCCGACTGTACCTCTTCTTAGAGATGCTGCCTGGCCTGCTGCGTCCACCAGCAACTTTGATGTGTGTTGCTTGAATTTCCAGCATCTGCAGAGTTCCTGTTGGTTGTGTGAGAATTTCTTGTATCCATTAGCAGTTCACTGCTGTTTGTCATTGTAGTTTTAGTTCAATCCATGGGGAGCCCCTTTCTGTTATGAATAATGAGGATGATGTAATATACTGTAGACCATAGAAGAGTATAGCACAGGAACATGCCCTTCAGCTCAGAATGTTGTGCTGAGCCGATTAAATTAGTATTTAACAAGCCAACTAAACCGATCCTCTATGCCTACACATGTCCATATCCTTCCATTTTCCTCACATACTAAATGTCCCTTAAAAGCCTCTAATTTATCTGTCGCTACCACCACTCCAGGCAGCACATTCCAGGCACCTACCATTCTGTGTTTTAAAACAAAAGCTTGCCTTTCACATCTCCTCTGAAATTGCCCCCTCTCGCCTTAAAAATGTGGTATTAGACCAACCTTGGGGGGAAAAGATGCTGTCTACTTGATCTATGCCTCTCATAATCTTATAAACCTCTATCAGATCTCCCCTGAGCCGCCTCCACCCCAGAGCAAACAACTCCAACCTCTTGTTATAGTACATGCCCTCTCATCCAGGCAGCACCCTCTCCAAATCCATGACATCTTTCCTGTAATAGTGACCTGAACTGTACGAAATGCTCCAAATGCAGCCCAACTAGAGTTTTATAAAACCTCAATATAACTTCCTGATTTTTTTTAACTCAAAGCCTCGACTAATATAGGCAAGCATGCCGTATGCCTTTTGAACCACCCTATCAACCTGTATAGTCACTTTCAGGAAGTTAAGAACATGGACACTAAGGTCCCTCTGCTTATCAACACTACTAAACGTCTTACCCTCAACGGTGTACTGTCTGTTTACATTTGACCTACCAAGGTACAACACTTCACATCTGGCTGGGTTAAATTCCATCTACCATTTCTCCACCCATATTTGCAACTGATCTCCATCCTGCTGTATTCTTTGCTAGTCTTCTACGCTATCCACAACACCGCCAGTCCTTGTATCGTTTGCAAGCTTACTAACCCACCCATCTACGTTTTCAACCACATCATTTATATACATCACAAACAGCAGAGGTCCCAGCACAGATCCCTGCAGAACACCACTAATCACAGATATCTGGCTAGATAAGTCTCGTGGACCACCATCTTCTATGAACAAGCAAGCCAGTTCTGAATCCAAATGGCCAATTCACCATGGATCCCATGCATTTTAATCTTCTGGATGAGCTTCCCACCTTGTCAAAAGCCTTACTAAAATCTATGTAAAGATATCCACAGCTCTACAGATGAATATCCTTAGATCTTCATCAGTCATCCTCGTCATCTTGTCAAAAAAAATATATCAAGTTAGCAAGGTACGACTAGCCCTACACAAAGCCATGCTGCTCTCCCTAATGAGGCCATGGCTTTTCAAATACTCATAAATCCTATCCCTAAGAATTTTCTCTAGTAACTTCTCTACCACTGACCTGAGACTCACCGGTCTATATTTACCAGGATTACCTTTGGTGCTCATTGAATAATGGAACAACGTTAGCTACTTGCCAGTCCTCCAGGACCTTGGCTGAGGCTAGAGAGGACACAGAGATATTGGTCAAGGCCCCAGCAATCTCTTCTCTTGCCTCTCTCAGTAACCTGGGGTATATCCCATCAGGCCTTGGGATGTTATCAATTTTATCCTGCAGTTATGGAGAAAGTCTAATAGTTTTCATCAACCCGAATGGAAAATTTGTACTTGTGGCAAGAATTTTTCCCCCCTATCCCTGTGGTCAAGACATTTGTGAAAAGGTTAGTGAGTTAGTGAAAAATTGGTCTTGTTGGTTGCATTGGCAAACCTAAAGCTACATTTCCATTTCACAAATTATTTATAGTCTGTTTGGTTGCATTTTTCTTCTAAATGTGACTGTTTTATAATTAACCAGTGGTTCTGGTGGTATTAATTGTGTGTGAGAGTTGTTTCTTGAAAGAGGAAATATCTTTAACTTTAATTACCCTGAAGTCAGTATGGGTGTGGCAGTTTCAGAACTCAGAGCTACAGCTATTTTACATTCTTTCCTCATCTCCTATCCATAAAATTTTAAATTGACATTAGTGATATCTTTCTCTTTCCTCATCTCACTTTCAGTTCAGACTTAGTGCAAATGGTGTAAAACATTTGAATATTTTGTTACATTGCCCAGACTTTTTGCATTGGTGATAACAGCCAGGCAATTGGCAATTTTGCATTTGAAGTCTGATGGCAATCTCTGAAATTCCTGAAGACACTGCATTTCTATTGGATATATTTTTCCATTGTTAGTCTTGGTATTCAGTGTGATAGTTAAAAGCAACTGAAAGTTAGGAATAGTATATCTAGGGAGGAATCATTTTATAACAGCATAATAATTAACAATAACTAAGCACCCTTAGTTTCAAAAATTAACTTTACAAATGTGAAGTTTTATTCTCCCAGAGGGAAAGAATGTTGGAGAGTGAAAAATATTTTGAGTATTTTATTTATTACTTGCCCTTAATTCTGTCTTTGTTTGTCTTGCTGTATATGATTTAGATTTCCATTTTTAACTGCTGTGGCTCTGCTTAACTTTAAAAATTCTTCAATTTGATTAATTGAGGAAGCTCAGCTTATTTTTGCTTTGCTGATACCACATGCCTACATCATTTTACTGGCTTAGTTGGAAAATACATTTGCTGACTTCTAGTGTCCAGGTGCCAGTCAGTCGCCATATCTAAAATGACCACCTGCTACCGATATTTCAACGGTATTGCCATGACCTAGTCACCACCCACGACACCTGGGAGGGGGTGGGTAGAGGAGGAGTTTACCTTTAGTCCAAAACTCAATCAGCTATATCATGACTACAAGACTATAGCACAGATTTGGATGCTGAGGTGAGACACTTGCCACCTGGTAAGCCTGTGAAGCTTGATATCATCCACAATAAAGCAGCCTGCTTGATTGATACCCCATCAACCATCCTAAGCATTCCCTTTGTCCACCACTGGTATCAAGTGCACAGTGTTTGCTGTCTACAAAATGCATTTACTTGGGGTACTCCACCTCCTAAGACTGTGACTTCTGATGTCAAGAAATACATGGAGAGTAGGTTATGAGGGCACTCACCAGTAGGTCTTTATCCAAGTGACCTGGAAATGTATTTAAGGTTCTTCATTGCTGAGTCTAAATCCTGGAACAACTTTGCCCAGAAACACTTTGGGGGTTCAGAAAGCAACTTCACCCCTCCCCACCTTCTTTGGGGCAATTAAAGTGCAGCAATAAATGCTTTATTTTTAGAAGGAAAAAGTGAACTGTCTTATCTTTTAGCAACTACTTTGAACTTGTTTTGAAATTAACTTGAGAGGGGTGGTGAATAGGGAACAATTTTTATATTAGAACATAAAACTTAGAATAGTACAGCACAGTACACATTGTTGTGCCGACCCTCAAACTCTGCCTCCCGTATAACCCCCCCCCACTTTAAATTCCTCCATATACCTGTCTAGTAGTCTCTTAAATTTCACTGGTGTATCTGCCTCCACCACTGACTCAGGCAGTGTATTCAACGCACCAACCACTCTCTGAGTAAAATACCTTCCTCTAATATCCCCCTTGAACTTCCCACCCCTTACCTTAAAGCCATGTCCCCTTGTATTGAGCAGTGGTGCCCTGGGGAAGAGGCGCTGGCTATCCACTCTATCTATTCCTCTTAATATCTTGTATACCTCTATCATGTCTCCTCTCATCCTTCTCTCCAAAGAGTAAAGCCCTAGCTCCCTTAATCTCTGATCATAATGCATGCTCTAAACCAGGCAGCATCCTGGTAAATCTTCTCTGTACCCTTTCCAATGCTTCCACATCCTTCCTATAGTGAGGCGACCAGAACTGGACATTGTACTCCACAAGTGTGGCCTAACCCAGAGTTTTATAGAGCTGCATCATTACCTCACGGGTCTTAAACTCTATCCTTTGACTTATGAAAGCTAACACCCCATAAGCTTTCTTAACTACCCTATCTACCTGTGAGGCAACTTTCAGGGATCTGTGGGCATGTACCCCCTGATGCCCCTGCTTCTCCACACTAGCAAGTAACCTACCATTTACTTTGTACTCTGCCTTGGAGTGCTGTGTACTATTACTTTATGTTGAAAAGTTAGATTAGCATTTTTCCAGAGCTTCCCATTTTTGCATTGCTGGAAGCAGCAAAGAAACGGTGGCTTACCTTCCTTCCCGGTCTTCCACCATTCTTTGTAAAAGTGGCAATGCAAACGATTTCTATTAGTTTTAATGCAATAATCCAGTACATTTGATCCCTGCAATCAAACATAGTATGTTACCCTTCCATTCCTGACTGTTTGCATGTGTTGCTTTACCCTTTATTTATTCTTTTTTGAGACACAGTGCAGAATAGGCCCTTTGAGCTGCGCCACCAGGCAGTCCTCCCTGATTTAAGCTGAGCCTAATCACAAGACAAGTTACAGTGACCAATAACCTGCCGACCAGTATATCACTAGGAGAAAACCAGAGCACCTGGAGGAAACTGCAGCCGGAACTGAACCTGGGCTGTTGGTACTGTAAAGCTTTGTGCTAACTACTACCGTACTGTGCCACCTCAAAGCGTGTTAAGTTCAGTTGTTTTCAGCTCTGTGTACATCTTTTAACTTCCTCATCTCTTACCAGCTCAGCTCCTCTACTTTCCCATCCGTATTTTTATGCTTTGGTCACATCTGTCCCTTTTCTTTATTCTTACTCATTTTCAACTTTTGCCCTAACTCCTGTTACTAGCTGGTTGTAGTTGTAGGGAAGAGCCCACTGATGGGACTCGTATAGGTGGATTTGAAACATTTGACCGAAGGTAAGGTTTTGAAAGGATACAGGACACACTGTTGTATTTTTGTGGATTGGCAATGCTTGAAAGGCTCTTGTCAAGTGTTGACTAGGGGAGTAGTTGGGGGAAACAAGCTTAAGCTTGGACTCAACTGGCAGCATTATGATTTGCCATGAAGGCAGTTTTTTGAATCATCTGATTGTTCTGAGTTGGACTAGCCAAACAGTACAATAATCTTCCCTGCATGGAGGTTAAGTAAGCCGAGAGAGAGATAGTATATGTATGTGGTGTGTGTGTCTGTCTCTGTCTCTCTCTCATCTATCTATCTATCTATCTATCTACCTATCTACCTACCTCTGTACCTATCTACCTACCTATCGTATCTGGAGATGCTCAGCTGCAGTGACAGTCGATCACCCGATAAGGTAGTGTGAATAAATTGTACCAGATTCAACTCTTGTTTTCATGTTGTCAGGCCATTGGTGGACACAGTAGGTCATCTTTCACCTAACACATTTCATGTTCTGTGCTGATCATTCAGGGTGATGGGATAGTTCAAGCCAAAGATTCAGTCTTGGTTTGGTGGAAAAGCATGTCGAGAACAGCAATCCAAAGTGATCAAACCACAACTGTGCTGTTTAATGTAATCATGAAAGTTGGGGCCTGTTATTCTCAGTCCTCAGTACAGTGAAACTCTAAACCCCTAGTTCTTTAGTTCCTGCACTCCTTTTCCACCTTTCTGTTTCCCGTTCTCCCTTTAAACTTGATTTATTGGAACATATATCTTTCTAGATATTTATTAAACAAGAGTGAATGAAAAATGAGTTTGGTGTATTTATATTTGGAAGAATCCAAGAGTCTGGGAAACCTAGCATAGCTGAAGTTCCTGTGCACTGTTCTGGTTGCAATGTTATTGAAAGGATGTGGGACTTTTGTAGAGTGTGCATAAGAGTTTTACCCAAATGTTGCCTGGATTTGGAGTATATTAGCTATAAGGAGAGGTTGGGAAAACTTGGATTGTTTTCTGTGGGGTGTTGGAAGCTGAGCAGCAACATGATATTGATATAGTTTTATATTTTGTATAGATCTGGGCAGGTAGTCACTTTCCCTGAATGGGCGGGGGGGGGGGAGGAGAAGAAGTTTAAATGAATTGGGTAAGTTTTTTTTGAGTGGTAAATGCTTGATATGGGCCGCAGTGCAAGATGTGGAAGCAGATATGAACAGGCAGGAAATGATTCACTGAATTTTCCCGTAATGTGGGAGGCTAACACGTAAGCCGAAAAGGCAAGGCTAAAATGTGTGTACGCAGTTTGAAGCAAGAAGTGACAATGGATAATTCATCTTGAGATTCCTACCATAATCAAAGTTTTCAACCAATTAATTTCTTTCAACATGATGTCAAGGAATGTTAAGTGCATGAGATGCATTAAATCTCACGGGTGATGCCAACATTCTGGTTGTAGTACAGAAGATCTGCATTCCAGAACTAACTCCAATTCTGGTTTGTGAATTAAGAAACAAAAGCTGAAGGTACTCAGTAAGTTGGGCAGTATCTGTGGTCTTCACCTGAAACATTAACTCTATTTCTCTTTCGATAGATGTTGCCTGTCCTGCAAACACAAATGGCATTTTGGCTTTCATTGCATAGCAGTTGGAGTTCTTAAAATTAGGGAGTCTTGGCTGCAATTGTACTGAGGTTTGGTGAGGTCTTAGTAACAATGGAGACAGTACATAGGATACTCATTTGAGATGAGAGGGTTGTCCAAGAAAGGCTGAATAGTGTGGGTCTGCATTCCCTGGAGCTAAGAAGGACAGAATGATATTTTAAACATGTAAGAACCTAAGGGGTTAATCTGGGGATGTTTTCACTAGTGGGAGAGCCGTGTATGAAAGGGAATATCTAAAAGGTAACGGATTGATCATTTTAAATGGGTATATAATTCTTGCAGAGGTTGGTGTATCTCTGGAATTCTTTTGCCTGGTGATTGGTGGAAGCTGGATCATTAGAAGTATTTAAAGTGGAGGTAGATAAATATTTGACAGATCAAGGAATAGAAGGTATGGAGAAATGGTGCCTCGGAGGGGTTGAGGACCCGATAAATCATAGTCATACTTTATTAATCCCGGGGGAAATTGGTTTTTGTTACAGTTGCTCCATAAATAATAAATAGTAATAAAACCATAAATAGTTAAATAGTAATATGTAAATTATGCCAGTAAATTATGAAATAAGTCCAGGACCAGCCTATTGGCTTAGGGTGTCTGACCCTCCAAGGAAGGAGTTGTAAAGTTTGATGGCCGCAGGCAGGAATGACTTCCTATGACGCTCAGTGCTGCATCTCGGTGGAATGAGTCTCTGGCTGAATGTACTCCTGTGCTCACCCAGTACATTATGTAGTGGATGGGAGATATTGACCAAGATGGCATGCAACTTAGATGGCATCCTCTTTTCAGACACCACCGTGAGAGGGTCCAGTTCCATCCCCACAACATCACTGGCCTTACGAATGAGTGTGTTGATTAGTCATTATATTAAATGGTGGGGCAGATTTAAAGGGCCTTACAGCTCCTGCTGCTGTAATTTAATAATAGAATAGTAAAACAATGTTAAGGATTCCTGCTAAAGTTTGAAGTTGTGCCCCTCTAGATTGAGAGTTCTTTCTGATTGGAAAGCTGTGTAGCACAAAAATAATTTGGAGAGCCAATTATCTTGGCTTCAAGACATTATTCCAGGAGTTCTGTGAAGCTGTTTTAAGAACAACTAGACAACGGGGTGACCCATTGGGGCACCCTTTGAGAGAAGGGTAGTGCAGTCTGATGTGACCAGAATGAACGTTAAATTTTCCTGAATGCTATTGCTATCTCTTTGCTTTGGAAATTAAAGAAGAAAAACTCAGCTTATTAGAGAAGAAAGACGCATAGTAAGACAGATATGTGACCAGAATGAACGTCAAATATCCATGAAGTAAACTTGAAGGAATCGGGCTTGCTGGGTCGGGTCTGGGATTAAATGTCCGATGTAATGATGGATTTGGCCTTGAATAATCACAGAAGGATTCCATTGATTCCTAGTTGGAATGACTTCTTTGGCACCAAAGGATGTCATTTGGAAGAGGCAATTGTATTGTCTGATGTTTTTCCTGAACTTGTTTGCAATAGGTTCATCATTTCTGTACAAATTGAGGAGTTGATTAAGTAGAGGCTGCAAATTGCTTATCCTGACCTGTCCTTTCATACAGCAGAAATGTGCGGTTTCTCCAGTGAATAGGAAGGCACGATAGTGAGGGCATACTCTCGTCATCAAACCAACATCAGCAGAAATGTGACGGCATGCGAGTCATGCATTTTGCCTTGCTCTTTCTCTGTCGAGATATTGTTGTTAGAAGCGGCCATTGTCGTCTTCAGCAACTCTCGCAATAATTACTCTATGCCACAAATTCTCGAGTTGATCTTTCCTTTTCTCCTCTGTCTCTTCCTCTCTCCTCCTCCTCTGCCTGTTTTTGTTATTTTGGAGACGCGCAGCCCTTTCATCCTTCGTCTCTTCATCTCTTCTACCACTAATTCTTGTGTCCTGTTCCGTAGCAACTTCTTGGGCAATGATACGCAATGCAATATGGATAACAATCAGGTTTACACTGATAAATGGCAAGTAACGTTCATGCCACATGCCAGCACTGATGATACTCAACAAGTGAATCAATTTGCCATTCCTTGATGAGCATTGACATTGTATGTCCTTTCTGCTTTCTGTATGCAGGGGGGAGTAATGGAGCATTCTTTGTTTACCTGGATGAATGCTGCTTCTTGTATTCTGCCATTCCCTCTAAGATGTTTTACCCGCTCAGATGTGTATGCAACCACAAATTGTAGTGCTGCAACTTACCAAGGTGACTTCAACAGCATCTCTCAAGCTCAAAGCCTCTTCCATTTAAGAGAACAAGAGAAACAACTATATGTAAATGTCACTGGCATCAAGCCACAGCACTGTCCTGATGATGGATCTATCTTATCTGAGAGCTCCTTCAGCTAGTTTCCTTATTCATACATAAAATACCATGTTAACTTTTTTCTTTGCAGTGACCGTTATAACTTGCCTGGGAGATTTTGTTGGAGAGGTTACTGAGTCTGATAGATGCAAGTTGAATTTCCATACTCAAGTGGAAATGTTTACGTTTTCAACTTGTCTCTGGTTTAATACCTCTTGGTGCCTTGATGTTAGTATAACTCTGACTGTGCCAGACTGGATAATTTGTCTTTTCTCAATATGTAAAACAAATCGTAGCAATAGCTCTTAAAATTTCAAAACCCAGTGCATTTGGGTGTGTACCTCATTAACTTGCATTCATTCACACATGAGAAATGCATGATTCCAATCTTGATGCCCACAAACAAAGTAAATGCTTATAGTCATTTGCTTATCTTGATGCCCACAAACAAAGTAAATGCTTATAGTCATTTGCTTCACAGTAATAGTATGACCACAATATGTACTGTAATGATTAACAGTTGGAGCTATTGCCTTCAGTTTTGTCAATGATCAAGTTGTATTAGGATCATTTATAAAACCATGCTTTGCAACAGATATAAATCTAATGCATTACTAATTCCTTTCTGTTTTGCCAGTTTAAATAGAACTTTGAGCTTTTCAGTGAATGTATCGTTTGTGTACTATAACTAAGGGATAATAGCAGTGAATGCAGTGTGCATTGGTTGTTGGTTTCACCTGGCAGTTTGCCTGGCCATAGTAGTGCAGTTTTCCATCAATATCTTGCAAAACCATATCGCTCTTTCTGAAGTATTGAAGGAAATAATTTATGACATTTAATTTGAATAACTATAAATTGGTACAGTGCAGGAAATGGCACAAGTATGATCTCTCCATCCTTCCTGTTAAAACCTTAAAGTTATAGTGGATGCATGTGTTTACAATTTCCAGTCAAATAACTGGTGCATATTTAGAAAATTGAGCAAGGCAGTCATGCTGGTTGCTATTTTATCGTACAATTGTTTTTATTTATTGTTTTTTTTTATGGATCTGTACGTGCCTGTCTATCATTAATACCTGGTAAGAAACCATTGTTGAGCTGCTCTGTGAACCTCCTTGGTTGAAGGCTTTGGGACAGTACCTAGTGACAGTGGAATGGATGTTTTGGGGTGGTTAGAGTGCCAGTCAAATGGGCTTGTTCATCCTGGACGCTGTTTACCTTGAACTGTTTTCACTGTACTCCTGGCAAGGGAATTTCAGTTTGCACCTAGAACAACCTGAGATCATTCTGTCTGTTAAAGGAATGGAATTTGCTTCTTGTTTCAGTGTCACGAGTTCTTTAGTCGATGGAATAGAGGCGTTTGAATGCCAGGAAGCGAGTCACTCGCCAGATATCCAGCTTCTGGCTTATTCATGTAATTATTGCTTTTGTAGCTGATTTAATTGATTTATTGGTGAATAGTGGATCTTCCCCTACCCTGGATATAGATTTGAGGGTGGTGGGAGATGCTCAATGATAATGCCACTGAATTTCAAGAACAAATGGTTAGAGACTTTCTCTTGCACGTGTTGTGAGTGTTGCTTTGACCCCAGCATCTGCAGATTATTTTGTATTTAGAGACTTTCTCTTGTTGGAAATGACGATTGCTTAGTAGTTTATCGCACAAATGATATTTGTCACTTATCAGCCATTGGCTGAATGTTGTCTGTTTTGCTGTAGCAGGTGTTGTGGGTTGTTTCATTTGCTGAAGTGTTATACATTGAATTAACTGCTGTATAATCATCAGTGAGTGTCCCTAATACTGACCTGATGAAAAATTATGCCTGGAGTAGTACATTGAACTCCTGTGTTGATGTCCTGGTGTTGGGTTTTGTTTTAAACGTTAAAGATTAGACCTATTTGTCACATGTACATGGAAACCTAGTGAAATGTGTGAAAACAAAACACCTCGCAAGTGTCGCCATATTCCGTCACCAACATAGCATTGGAATAATCACTAACCTTAAACTTGTGGTCCGTGGATTGTGGAAGGAAACTGGACACGTGGAGGAAACCCTCGTGATCATGGCACAAACTCCTAACGAATAGCAGCGGGAATTGAAACCTGATCACTCGCGCTGTAAAGCAATGCTACTATGTTGCCCCACGGTTGATTGACCTTTGAAAATCACGGCATTTTCCTCTTGTGTGAGATAGAAACCCAGTCATTGGAGTGTTTGACTTTACTTATGTCATCTATGGTATAACCACGGTACTTGTGTAGGGAAAACAAAACCTTTAAGTAGATCTATGTTCAAATTACAGATTGGTAGTTTGATATTTGTTTATTTCCAACATGCTATTTAGCAAGTGTGGTAAAAGATCAGCTAAGGAAATCTAACATGAGAGTATGTTGCCATAATTACAAAATGAAAATTGTGCCATTAATGTATTTGATTAGTCTGAGAAAGGATTCTTTGTTACATTATTGTTAAAGGAATAGAACTTGCCTGTTTCTATTTCAATATCATATTGCTGTTAGTAATGAAGATTATTTTTATCAAACAGTGGCTTTATAATTTGAGTGTTTAACATCACTGTATCTTTGATCACTAAATTTTAAAACGCAAATGTAAAGCCATGTGCTTGGGCAAGTGAATGAAAGTCTTATCTACTCATACAACACAGTAGAGGCACATTCTGCCTATTTGGAATCCATGCTGGCTACCAGCAGCACAATATCATCAGTTCCATTCCCCATCTCTCACCCATGGCTATTAACTCCCAGGCGCCATATTAGCGTAGCGGTTGGCGCGACACTAATACAGCTCAGCACGTGGGAGATCAATTCTGGTGTCCTCTGTAAGAAGGTTTGACGTCCTTCCCGTGATGCACGTGGATTTCCTCTGGTTGCTCTGGTTTCCTCCTACAGTCCAAAGACATACCAGATCGTAGGTTAACTAGTTATAAATTGTCCCGTGATTAGGCTAGGTTTAAGTTGCTGGGTGGCATGGCTCAGTGGATTAAACTCCCCTTTGATTATTTTGCCATTTACCTGCAATAAGCCAATTAACCTGAGGTCTTGTCTTTGGCATATGAGAGAAAATTAGAACATCTAGCAGAAATCTATGCAGTCACATTGAGTACTTTCAGATCTCTCACAGATAATACTTAACATCATTATCAGATGCGGGGCCCCAGAGCGATAAGGCAGTGACGACTTTATCTCTGGCAAAATGACATGCATAAAATCATTGCATTAATCTCAAACTGACTTTCACTGGGCAAGCATAAATTCAGCAGAATGTATTGTATAATATTGCTCTGTCTAATTTGTTGTGGTTCAGTCGTTAAGTGGAGTCTGACTCTTCATGGCCTCATGGATTCCTGTACACCAAGCCTTCTTGTTGGAAACTGCCTCTCTGAGATCCCCCAAGGTCATGCACATTGTCTGAGTAATATTATCTATCCATAGTAGCCTCTGTCGTTATCTCCTCCTTTTATCTTCTGTTTTACCTAACATGAGAGTCTCCTCCAAGGAATCCTGTCTTCTCATGATGTGGCTAAAATATTTGAGCTTTTGTCTCAAAATCAAGCCTCCTGGTGAGCAGTCTGGCTATATATCTTCAAGTATCGACTTGTTGGATCTTCTTGCTGTCCAACGAACCCTTAACACTTTCCCCCAGCATCCAAGTTCAAAGGCGTTGATTCTTTTGTATTCATCCTTTACTAATAGTCCAGCTCTCACAGCCATATATCACAACTGGAAATGCCATAGCCTTGACTATACGGATCTTTGTAGACAGTGTTATGTCTCTACTCTTCAATATCTTATCTAAATTTGCCGTTGTGCTCCTGCCCAGAAGTAAGCTGCTGTTTAATTTTGTGGCTGCAGTTAGCAACTATGAAGTCTTTGAACCGAGGAAGACAAGATCCGTCACTGCTTCCACTTCCTTTCCATTTATTACCACAGAGTTAATAGGGCTGTTGACATAATCCTGGTTTTCTTAATATTGAGGAACAAGCCAGCTTTTGCACTTTCTTCTTTCACTTTGATTAGAAGGTTCCTCAGATCCTCAGCCATTAGAGTAGTATCATCTGCGTATCTGAGGTTGTTAATATTTCGGCAATTTTGATTCCAACAGTCTACTATTAGGCTCTGTCTAATAGTAGTTACATTTTGGAACATTTCCAAAGATCTCATACCAGTGCAGTTTTTTGCATGACTTGAAGCAGAGTGAATCGTTTCATCAATATAATTTCAGTTTGCTGTTTCATGAGTACAATGCTGCTGAGAAGTAAATTAATTTTATAATGTCACAGTCAAATTTACAAAGCATAATGTTATGCAATCTACAGTTTAATCAGATTATCATATTCATACACTGCAGAGTTCCTAACGTGCAATAAGTGACCTCACTGGATCCAGTTTAGTGTCTTTTGTGCTTTTTGTGTCGCACTAGAAGGACGTACTTCTGGATATGTGTTTATTCTGGACGATGGTTTCTTTCTGATTTTTTTACTCCAGATTGATGTGCTCTGCAGTGCTGTGGACCCATTATGACTTGCACTTAGTGACCACTTTATTGGGTATAGGAGTGGGACTTGGTGTTGTCTTCTGCTGTAGCCTATCCACTTCAACATTCAGCACGTTCTGCATTCAGAGATGCCCTTCTGCATGCTGCTGTTGTAATGGTGTAGTTATGAGTTATTGTCAGCTTGAACCAGTCTGGCCATTCTCTTCTGACCTCTCTCATTTTCACCCACAGAACTGCTGGACTTTTTTTTTGTTTCTTGCACTGTAAAACTCCTAGAAAATCCCAGGAGATCAGCACTTTCTGAGTTACTCAAACCACTCCATCCAGCTCCAACAATCATTCCACGGTTCAAATTACAGATCACATTTCTTCCTCATTCTGATGTTTGGTCTGAACAGCAACTGAATCGCTTGACAATGTCCGCATGTTTTTATGCATTGAGTTGCTGCCACAGGATTGGCTGGTTAGATAATTGCATTAACGGGCAGGTGTATGGGTGTACCTAATAAAGTGGCCACTCAGTGTGCTTCCAGGGAACTAAGAGGTAAACTACCATATCAAATCTTCCATCCTGCTAGCCAGAGAATTTCATTTGTATCAACCAAGTCTAGAAATGACTCAAATTGAAAGCAGCAAGTGATGCATTCATGGTTGGAGCATTGGAGCGTGTATCAAGTTTCAAATTCCTTGGTGTCCACATTTCCGAGGATCTCACCTGGTCCGTGAACTCCTCCATCCTGATCAAAAAAGCGCAACAGCGCCTTTATTTCCTGCGGAGCATCAAGAAAGCTCACCTTTGTCCCAGGATACTGACGGGCTTTTACCACTGTACCACTGAGAGCATACTCACCAACTGCATCTCAGTGTGGTATGGCAATTGTCCCGTATCGGACCGCAAAGCACTCCAGCGTGTGGTAAAAACTGCCCAGTGGATTATCGGCACCCAGTTGCCCACCATTGAGAACATCTACCATAAACGCTGCTGGGCAGGGTGAAAAGCATTATCAAGGATGCATCTCACCCTAACCATGGACCTTTTACTCTCCTCCCATCTGGTAGGTGCTACAGGATCCTCCACTCCCACACCAGCAGGCACAGGAAGATCTTCTTCCCTGAGGCTGTGACCCTGCTGAACTTCACATCACAGCACTAAGCAGTATTGCACCCATATTGTACTGTCTCAGTACTTTTATATTTGTGTGCTGTAGCACTTACTTTTTATTCGCAGTTATTTTGTATATAACACTATTCTTTGCATTTCTGGTCAGATGCTAACTGCACTTCATTGGCTTTGTATCTGTACTGGGCACAATGACAATAAAGTTGAATCTAATCTAATTCAGAACAGTACAGGCCCTTCAGCCCACGATGTGTCAAATTTTAACTTGCTCTGAGATCAATCTAACCCCTCCTTCCCACATTACCTCCACTTTTCTTTCTAAGAGCCTCTTAACCATCCCTAATGTATCTGACTCTAGCAGCACATTCCAGGCACCCACCACTCTGTTATTTTTTTTGAAAAAAGGTACCCCTGACATTCTTCATTCTTCCCTCTTCTCCCCCCCCCACAAAAAAAATACTTCCTCCAATCACCCTAAAATTATGCCTTGTTTTCCAGCCTGGGCAAAAGGTTCTTTCTGTCCATCTATCTATCACTCTTATCTTGTATACCTTTGTCAAGTCACCTCTCATCCTCCTCACTCCAAAGACAGAAACCCTAGCTTGTTCAACCTATCCTCATAGGACATGCTCGCTAATCCAGACAGAATCCTGGTAAATCTTTTCTGCACCCTCTTTATAGCTTCCACATCTTGTGAGGGGACCTGAACTGAACACAGTATTCCAGTTTGGCTTAACTGGAGTTTTATCAAGAGCAGGAGTCCCAGACGGATCCCTGTGGAACTCCACTGGTGACTGCCCTCCAGGCAGAAAACATTTCACTCACTGCTACCTGCTGTCTTCTGTGAGCAAGCTAGTTCTGGACCCATTCAGTCTAGTTTCCCTGGATCCCATGCCTCTTGACTTTCTAAATAAGCCTATCCCGGAGAATCTTGTCAAATGCCTTACTGAAGTTCAAATAGATGCATTGTTCTACCTTCAGCAATTTGTTTTGTCATTTCCTTGAACTATTCCATTCGGCTTGTGAGGCACAACCTGTCCTTCAAAGTTATGCTGACTATCCCTAATCAGATTGTGTCTTTCCCAATGCTTGTAATCCTGTGTCAAAGAATCTTCTCCAATTGGTTCCTATCGCTGATGTGGACTCACTGTTTGATAATTCTTCAACAAAGGAATAACATTTGCCACCCTGCAATCCTCTGGTACTACTCCTATGGCCAGTGAGGATGCAAAGATCAAGGTGCAGCAATCTCTTCCCTCACCTCTCAAGGTAACCTGAGGTATATCCCATCAGGCTCCAGGGACTTAACTATTCTGATGAACATTCAGGAGATCCAGCACATGCTCTTTCTTAACCTGGACATGGACCAGCATACCTGGCTATTTTACACTGTCCTCATATCAGTCAAGGTCCCTCTGGTGAATACTGAAGCAATGTATTCATTATGGACATCCCCTGACTCCAGGCACATGCTTCCTCTTTTATCCGTGATCATTCCTACCCTCACACTAGTCGTCCTCTTCTTCGCGTTCGTGTAAAATGCTTTGGGGTTTTCCTTGATCTTACTCATTGAGGCCTTATGGCCTCTTCTAGTTCACTATTCTTTAGCTCCTTGTAACTCTGTAGAGCCTTGTCTGACCTTGGTTCCTAATCCTTAAGTATGCTGCTGCTGGTTGTAAACCATAGTTCGTTCACCCTACCATTCTTTCCCAGCCTCAATGGGACAGACCTATCCAGGACTGCATGCAAGTACTCCTGAACAACATTTTCATTATCCCTCCCTCCCAGGAGGAAACCCACGCAGTCATTGGGAAAATGTACAAACTCCTTACGGACGGCGGCAGGAATTGAACCTGGGTCACTGGTACTGTAAAGTGTTATGCTGCCCCAGGAGAACATTTCCCTGAGAACATCTGCTTCTAATTTTATGCTTTCAAGTTCCAGCCTGATAGCATCATAATTTCCTCCTCCCCCAATTAAATACAGTCAGACCAATCCCTGTCCAAAGCTACTGTGAAGGCCGGGGAGTTGTGGTTACGGCCCCTGAAATGCTCATCCACCGACAGATCTGTCACCTGACCCGGTTTACTGCCTAGCACTGGATTCAGTATAGCCTCTTCTCTAGTCGGCCTGTCTACATATTGTGTGAGGGATCCTTCCTGGTCACATCTCCTCTTGGCTGGGGACACCAGAGGCATCTTTATTCTCTCTTCTTATTCAATAATACAACACAGGGATAAAGTAAAATGGATTGCTTTTCAATCCAAGGCTTAGTTTTGTGGTTTCATCCCAATGTGGAAATGAGAAAAAGATGTGCTGTGCTCCTGAGTCAGAGTTTTGCTGTGCTCTTCTGGAAATCCTTAAACTCCCAACACTTCAACTTTTCCACCCACTAGTTAAACCATAGTACACGAGCCATCTCAAATGTGTGAAATCTTCTTTGGTCCCTGGAAAAATTGAACCTGCAATGTGACGTGGCCAAATTTCTGGTTCATTTCTCACCACTGTCAAAATCCTGCAGCTTTTAAACTGAACATCCCATCATTCCAAATGTCTAATGCATTGGTAAATGGCCAACTGATAACTAGCAGAATGAGCACTGGTGATTATGTACGTGGTAAAGGGAATGAGTAATAAAACTCTCTACTGACTGTTATGCTGCTGGTGTTTAGGGCAGCAATGAAGGCCCTTCATCGTGTCAGCAGCTCGGTTTTCACTCCTGTCAGTCAGGCAGGTCCCAGGTGGAGACTCAGGAATACCATCACACTCAGATGTAGAAGGATCCTTCATTGCTGTTTCTGTTTCGCTCACCAGTCAGGGTTGTCGGCCTTGAGCTGGAGGACTGGTGACACTACTCTTAGTCTGGTGTCTACTCTTTGACCTGTTTGGCATGGGTGACCCTACCAAGGGACAAAAGCATAAAGCCCTGACTCCAGCTAACATAGCTCTCTGGGTCGTTGAGGCACACAAGCCTCTAAACCACAACAAGATTGTGGTTCTCTTGGAGGTGTCTAATAAATCTGGTTAACAATTCTCAAAACAGGGAACAAAATGATTGCGAATCATTACACGGAGCTCCTTTGGTTTATCAAGAAATTGTGTCAGTGGTGCTGATGATACATTGTTATAAAGTATAACATTTTTTTTAATATAGGATATGTTTCAATTGACAAATAATAGCGGAATTAAAGTAATAAGACTCTGTAACAAGAACTGTGCACCCTTTACACTGGAAGTGTTGAACACTTAAAAAGTATGTCATCGCTTAAACTTTGGCTTGAATGGCATTATAGAAATGCAGCACAGCTTAGTAGCACTGCTGTCTTGTAGTGCCAGAGTCCTGGATTGGTAGGTTAGTTGGCCACTGTAGATGCCTGTGGAGTGTAGGTAAAAGGTGGAATCTGATGAGAATGTGGGAAGAATGAAAAAAAAATTGCTTAACGGAGGACTAAAGTAAATGGCTGTTTGACGGTTAGAATGGACAGTGGGTTGAAAGGTATGCCGGATGTCTGACTATAATTCCTTTAATTGAACAGTTAATATTTCTCTCTACTTATTCCTTACCCAGGTAACAATTTGCAAAGTGTGTAGCTTGTTTCTTCTTCGCAAGACTGAAAAATGTGTAAATTAATTAGGAATCTCGGGTCATGTGGCACACGATATCACCTTTCTCGAACAAGGACCCAGCCATTTTCCTTCCACTATTGTTGCCATCCACATGGAAAAACATTATCTCATCCATAACAATTTTTCTTTCAATTCCTTTCACTTTCTACAAGTGAGATGTAGAAATTAAAGGTTGTAGGTATAGGGTTAAAAGTGAAATATTTAATGGGAACCTTAGGGGGTTCTTCTTCACTCAGAGGGTGGTGGTGAGTGTGGAACAAGTTGCTAATGGAATTGGTGGATGCGGGTTCGATTTCAACTTTTAGGAGAAGTTTCAATGGGTACATGGATGGGAGGAGTACGGAGGGCTATGGTCCAGGTCCGGGTCAGTGCGACTTGACAGCTTGGCACAGACTAGAGGGCTGAATAGACCATTTTCCAGTACTGTCGTGGTTTTGGTAGTATTCTAATTTGTTCCGTATTTCACTTAATTACGTAATTTGTTCCTCACCGTTTGTCTTTTTTGTACCTTTGTTACTATTTCCATGAAACTTCGGCTGATAGAGGCAGTTGCTTAATTGGGCCAAAATGGACTGGTCCTGATGTATCCCAATTAACCAGAATCCATGGTACGTTGTGTTATAAATTAAAACCCAACTGTTCAAGAGGTGCAACACTTGCCCCTACACCATGTTCCTCACCACCATCTGGGGCCTAAATTTTTCCAGGTGAGGCAGAGTCTCTTGAGCACCTCTTACAACCTTATTTATTATAGAGTCATAGTCACAGAGTACGACAGCACAGAAACGGGCCCTTCAGCCCATCTAGTCTGAGCAGAACTATTATTCTGCCTAGTCCTATTGACCTGGACCATAGCCATTCATACTTTCCCATCTATGTACCTATCCAAACTTCTTTAATGCTTAATCCTGAACTTGGTATCTCAATGTATCAGAGACCAAGTGAACACTGGATGTCTGTTTTACGGTATTTGTGCTCTGTCTGCAATAGCCATTTGCCTGTCACTTCAGCTACATCTTCCTTTCCCACGCTGAACTGCTGGACTTCTGCCTTCTCCACTGCAGTGATGAGGTTAAGAAGTAGAACGGTGACTCATATTCCTTGTGGGTAACCTATGCTCCGATGGTAACAACATATTAAATTAAACATTTTAAATTTTGGAATTTCAGATAACCTATCATGGTATTTCCAAACTTATCAGGTCACTTAGATTCTATTTCTCATTCTCATCTCTTCTTTCTTAGTTTACTCTCCATATCTACTCCCCTATCTGGTTTTATCTGTCTATCATCTCACCCTTGCCTGCTTCTACTTATCATCTTCAAGCCTCTATCTCCAAAAGAGAAAGGAACAGAATTAGGTTATTTGGTAAATCTGCTCCGCCGGTTGATCATGGCTGATCCTTTTTTTCTCTCTTCTCCTCAGCCCCACTCCCCGGCCTTCTCCCTGTAACCTTTGATGCCGTGTCCAATTAAGGAACTATCAAACTCTGCCTTAAATACACCCAATGACCTGGCCTCCACGGCTGCCTGTGTTAACAAATTCCACAAATTCACCACTCTCTGGCCAAAGAAATTTTGCCGCATCTCTATTTCAAATGGACTCCCCTCTATCCTGAGGCTGTGCCCTCTTGTCCTAGATTCCCCCACCATGGGAAACATCCTTTCCACATCTACTCTGTCTACGCCTTTCAATATTCGAAAGGTTTCAATGTTCTCCCCCCCCCCCCTTCTAAATTCCGGCGAGTACAGATCCAGAGCCATCAAACATTCCTCGTATGATAACCCTTTCATTCCTGGAAACATTCTTGTGAACCTCCTCTGAACCCTCTCCAATGCCAGCACATCTTTTCTTAGATAAGGAGCCCTAAACTGTTCACAATACTCAAGGTGAGGCCTCACTAGTGCCTTATAAAGCCTCAACATCACATCCCTGCTCTTGTATTCTAGACCTCTTGAAATGAATGCTAACATTGCATTTGCCTTCCTCACCACCGACTCTACCTGAAAGTTCATCGTTAGGGAATTCTGCACAAGGACTCCCAAGTCCCTTTGCATCTCATTTTGGAGGGTCTCCCCATTTAGAAAATAGTCTACTCATTTATTTCTACTACCAATGTGCATGACCATGCATTTTCCAATGTTGTATTTCATTTGCCACTTTTTGCCCATTCTCTTAATCTAAGTCCTGCAGCCTGCCTGTTTCCTCAACACAACCTTCCCCTCCACCAATCTTCATACCATCTGCAAACTTGACAACAAAGCCATCTATTCCCTTGCCTCTACCTCAGCCCTCACTGCCCTCTCACCTGACTCCATCTGCCCATCATCTGGTACCTCACCTGATTTCCACTATCACCTGCCAACTGGTCTTCCTCTTGCTGCTTTTATACTGCTGTCCTCCCAGCACACTCTGTCCTGATGAAATGTCCACCATCCCTTTGCATCCATAGTTGCCGCTTGGCCTGCTGAGTTCTTACAACAGTTTATCATTTTTGCTCCAGATTGGAGATTTCTTGGTGTCTTGCGTATTTACTTAAAGATGTTCTGATCTAGGAGTAATCTGCAGTGATAAATCTTTGTCTCAAAGGCACCCAGTGAAGTTGGACCAAATTTTGCTCTTATAGCATATAATCACTTTTTGGTCAAGACCTATTACAGCAGTCTGGAAAGATCTATTGCTGTGGAAATCTCCAGTGTATTGAATAATATGGATGGTCAAATACAGTAAAATTATAACTTTTCACGTTATTTTCAACTTGTATGGCAATTAATGGCAATGTTGTTAATTAACTGCAGCAGGACAAAGATAGGCTAGCAGAATAGGCAGTCAATTAGTAGGTAAAATTTAATTCCTACAAGTGTGAGGTGATACATTATGGTAGTGTGGATGTGGAGAAACAAAATAGGCTGAATTGCTCAGTTTTGACTGGATATGAACAGAGGAACCTATTTGCATAGCAACACACATCAAAGTTGCTGGTGAATGCAGCAGGCCAGGCAGCATCTCTAGGAAGAGGTGCAGTCGACGTTTCAGGCCGAGACCCTTCTCGGCCTGAAATGTCGACTGCACCTCTTCCTAGTGATGCTGCCTGGCCTTCTGCGTTCACCAGCAACTTTGATGTGTGTTGCTTGAATTTCCAGCATCTGCAGAATTCCTGTTGTTAACCTATTTGCATAGTTTTTTTTGAAAGGGGCAGGGCATTTCAAGAGAGCAATTAGCAAAACACAGGAAATCTTATGTTTCATGTCGAATGGTAGAAACATGGAAAACCTACAGCACAATACAGGCCCATCGGCCCACAATGCTGTGCCGTACGTGTACTTACTTTAGAAATTACCCAGGGTTACCCATAGCCCTCTTTTTTCTAAGCTCCACGTACCTATCCAGGAGTCTCTTAAAAGACCCTATTGTATCCGCCTCCACCACTGTTGCTAGCAGCCCATTCCACGCACTCGCCACTCTCTGCGTTTTTTAAAAAACAACAACAACTTATCCCTGACATCTCCTCTGTACCTACTTCCAAGCACCTTAAAACTGTGCCCTCTCGTGTTAGCCATTTCAGCCCTGGGAAAAAGCCTCTGACTATCCACATGATCAATGCATCAGTCACATCATCTTATACACCTCTATCAGGTCACCTCTCATCCTCTGCTGCTCCAAGGAGAAAAGGCTGAGTTCACTCAACCTATTCTCAGGAGGCATGCTTCCCAATCCAGGCAACTTCCTTGTAAATCTCCTCTGCACCCTTTCTATAGTTTCCACATCCTTCCTGTAGTGAGGTGACCAGAACTGAGCAAGTGGGGTCAGACCAGGGTCCTATATAGCTGTAACATTACCTCTTGGCTCTTAAACTCAATTCCATGGTTGATGAAGGCCAGTGCACTGTATGCCTTCTTAACCACAGTCAATCTGCGCAGCAGCTTTGAGTGTTCTATGGACTCAGACCCCAAGATCCCTCTGATCCTTCTCACTGCCAAAAGTCTTACCATTAATACTATATTCTGCCATCATATTTGACCTACCAAAGTGAACCACCTGACACTTATCTGGGTTGAACTCCATCTGCCACTTCTCAGCCCGGTTCTGCATCCTAACAATGTCCCGCCGTAACCTCTGACAGCCCTCCAGACTATCCACAACACCCCCAACCTTTGTGTTATCAGCAAATTTACTAACCCATCTCTCCACTTCCTTATCCAGGTCATTTATAAAAATCATGGAGAAAGGGTCCCAGAACAGATCCTTGAGGCACACCACTTGGTCTGCAGAATGTTATGTCAGATCTCTCTAAAACTTCAGTTATGCAATTAAAGTATTGTGTCCAATTCAAGTTGCCATCCTTTAGGAAAGCTGTCAAAGGCTTTGAGAGTGCTTAAGGATATTTTGTGGAATATGGGATTTTACCTGCAGAGTTGGGTTGATCTCTTGGAGCAGAAGAAATGAAGGGGAGATTTGACAAAGGCATGCAAATTTAGATAAGGTGGACAAAAAGATGATCCCTGAGCTAGGAGTCAAAAAATTAAGTCAATGGGCAACAGATACAGATAGCATATATTAAGTTTATTTACACAGTGCCTACTTGGTTCCTGACAAGGTGATGGAAATAGGGATGGTCAGTGATTTCAAAATGAAGGGAAAATTGTTGGGATGAGAATGGGAATGAGAACATTGTCTTAAATTTTGGCATGGACTCTTTCCGTACACATTGGCAGTCTCTGTTTTTTGTTAATGAATGTCCTTTTCCAAGGTTAATCTTAAGTGTACTCTGGATACTATAGGAACTGTGCAGCATTCCCTATTTGTAAGATGGGGTGTGAATTAAAATCAAGTCACATTTTGATTCTTCCTTGGTGTTCATTACTGTTGGGTGGGTCACTAGAAATCAAATGAACCAAGGTGCTGAATTTCACTGCCTTTCTCAAAATAATCCAACATTTTTTTTTGCTTTTGAAGTAATTTATGAGAAGCACAATTATCTCGACATGCAGCAGCCTTCAATGCACCTAAACTTCGCCGTTTAAGGGATGAAGTTGTAGCTTTTCCTGTTGTGATGTGATATAAAATAGATAATACAGAATTATTGAAATAAAGAACACCAAAGATTCATTATACTCTTTGGGCATAGAAATCTCTTTTTGTCTCTGTCCTAAATGGCCATTCTAAACACCCCAGCCTGGAGACACATTATCCTTGCATCTATTCTCATGAATATTGAGAAATGGCCTAAATCTTTCTACATTGGATAGTTGCCACGAACAATAAGTCAATTTGATGAATCTTTCTTGTACTCTTCTTTTTAATAATTATTTTTGGGAGGTTCAGACCTAATTGCAATATTCAAATATGATCCTACCTGCTTGTCCTTCATGTCTACTGTCAAGCTAGGGCTTGGTGCATGTTTCAAAATTCTGGTGGCTAAGTGGTCTTTTATAATTTGTCCAGGACACTGTTGAAAACAATCCACCATTTCCCTTACCTCTGTGATCTTGGGGACATTCCATGCAGACCATGGGCTGTGGGGCATGATCAAAGGATTGCTGGAACATTTGGTGAAGAATATGGCATCACATTGTCATTACTTCCAGCCCCAGAGGGTGGGTTAACTGGTAATGGGCTCACCCTTCTGTTGATTGATTGATAGTGGATCTGAGCAGATAAAGGCATGGCCTCCATGGACAGGATTGTTTTGATCTGAGTGCCTTTGCTGTCTGGAATTATTACCTTCTTTAAACCCATGTGTATCTGGATGGACTCAGAAAAGTGCTTGACGTAACATGAACACAAAAAGGAGGGAGGAAGCTTTGCCCAATTATAGATTTGGTTGGAAGGCTATATCTTTTTCATGTTATTGGCCTTGTTTAATTGAGGATGTATTTACTATTTTTGTGGCTTTTATTACCCAATGTTATCTTGTGTTTTCCTAGTAAATATAGAAACAATGATCTAATATTTCTACTCATTATTATTCTGGTATGGTCCTGTATGCTGTCTCTGACCTTGCTTCAATCCCAACTAAATCAATGTGCAAAGTATTGTACTTTGATAAATTAATTTCATAGTTACTTTTTTGACTCTAACCAGTATTTTTTTCTAATGGCTTGCACACTTTTTGAGTACTCTGCATGTATTTTCTTACTTCCAGTTTTCTTCTGTCTTTAAAGATTGGTAAGATTCCATGGTTGAAAAATTTTTTGGAAAATTTTCTGTGCTGTGGATGCTATTTTAAAAGTTTCTCTCTGATAATAACACTTAGTCTCTGCTCTTGGAGCGACAATATTTATACGTTTTCATAGTCATGCAAAAGTGGCAGTTGAGTGCTTGTGCGGGGGGGGGGAATAACATTTACAGACACGTATACCTGTAGGTTTGCTGCTGAACTGGAATTTTAGCAATTGTAGCTGTGAGTGAGCTTCGTGCAGGCTTGTTCTCTAAACGTTTACATTGAGGTCAAATAGGTTTAGGAACTGTTAAGCATGTTTAGAGGATCTGAGAAAGATTTTTGCAAACCACACTGTAGTTATATTTTGTACATGAGCCAAAGCTGTGTGAAATGGCTGCCCCAGGACAGTTTCTCTTCCCCCCCCCGCCCCAACGAGAGTTATGTTGAGTGCTGATCCCAGACTTCCATTGCTAAATATCATTTAGGTAAGGTCACCATTGCTGCCCACTAATGTTACATTTGAAGTGTACAATGTGTTGTGGTTGCTGTTATGTATCATTTTAAAATAATTTTTTTCTCACCTCCAATCTTCACAACTTTTACCTGAATGGGATTTTTGTTTTAAAAAAGAATGTTAGCCTGACTGAGTTAAATTCATCTGAACTTTATTGGTTTGGGCACCAATTGTTGGACAGTGTAGCAGTTTGGATGTGGGCTCACTGTAGCAAAATTCAATGATGCCTGCTGCATACAGACTCTTCATGGGTTTTAGAGTAAGTATATAGGGAATCTGGGGGTTAGATTGGCAAAGAGTACTAGTGGTCAGAGAACCAAACTGAGGGGGAGGGGCCGTGATTTTGGGACCTTGGAAATCTCTTAAGATCAAAGTCTCCTGGGAGGAAGGGTGAGTCATTAAAACATTATGTACGCGGTAGAATGTTAAGGCCGCTGAATTCCCTACGTCCGAAAATAATAAACATATTTCAGTTATATCGAAATCACAGCGCCCCGCAGAAATGCGGAATCCCCTGGTTCGGAGACCAAGTCTTTTCGCACTCTAATATCGGTTTGCTAATTTCGTCCAAACTCTTGTTAGTCGTGTCGGGGAAGGTTGTGTGTGTGTGTGGGGGGGGGGGGGGGGGAGGGTTGCAGACTACTTACACCAGGTTAAATGACAGATTTGCATCTTGGTCATCCAAACCAGCGTGGTGGAGATGTAGGGGAGGGAGCGGAGTGGGGGGAAAGGCGGTGGCGGGGGGTTGTCTGACGGTGGAGTGTGAACAGTTTCACTCAGGCTGACCGCAGGTATCGTGCAGGGGACAGAATGCGTCCGTCGAGCGGGAATGCCGCCGCCGCCGCCGCCGCCGCCTCCTCATCCCGCCGGCCCGCCTGGCAGCGCATCGAGCAGAGCGGAGCGGAACGGAAGCGGCGAGGCGGCTTCGCGCCACCCGCCTCCCGTCTCCCGTCGGTGCCCCGACCCGACCCATCTCTGCGTGTCGGTCGGTTTCCATGGTGCCATGCCCACTGATCTTCCTCGGCGTTCGTTCACTTGTGGCTCAGGTCCTAGAACGATCGCTGGTAAGTGCACGCTGCTGAAAGGAATGTTCCCAAATATTAGACAAGGATCCACGAGGGTTCGTTATTCACGCTGCTCCCATTTTTATGTTTTATCTTGAAATTCCTGACTGAAAGCATTTAAGTGGGTGTTAGCTCTGTTGGCTGCACTGTTTGAGGAATATAATCTAATCCCTCAAGAGTCAAAAAGCAGTGTGACTTTTCCATTTTTACTTATTGCATTTATTGGCAATTCATTTTTAAAAGTTTATTTCATTTATTGCCACATTTGCTTCAGTGTCAATAAATTCTTCAGAAGTGGTCGGGCCTTCATAAAGATTAATTTGTCTGCGGTATCTCGTTTTTTTTAAAGATGCAATGTGGTAGTCTCTCCAGGATTTTGCAGCTTCATGAATGTCGCAATGGACTGAATGGTCTCCCTTTCTTATGCTCTTTGTTTTTGCATCTTCGAAAAAATGCATAAATCCAAACGTTAGGACAGCTATTTCAAAAACTGCTTTATTCAGACCTCTCTCATATAAAGAGCCCGGTGGTTTGACAAAAACTTACAAATTCTTACAAACTCACTTTGCTGTAAAATAACATGGAAATATCACTCTTCTTGCACAAGGTATTTAACTTTTAGAAGGTCATCATACTGAGCCACTATTGAGAAAGTAAGAAGGCATGGGATCCAAGGGGACATTGCTTTGTGGATCCAGAACTGGCTTGCCCACAGAAGGCAAAGAGTGGTTGTAACGGGTCATATTCTGCATGGAGGTTGGTCACCAGTGGAGTGCCTCAGGGATCTGTTCTGGAACCCTTACTCTTCGTGATTTTTATAAATGACCTGGATGAGGAAGTGGAGGGATGGGTTAGTAAGTTTGCTGATGACACAAGGGGGGAGGTGTGGATAGTGTGGAGGGCTGTGTGAGGTTACAGTGGGACATTGATAGGATGAAAAACTGGGCTGAGAAGTGGCGCATGGAGTTCAACCCAGATAAGTGTGAAGTGGTTCATTTTGGTAGGTCAAATATGATGGCAGAATATAGTATTAATGGTAAGACTCTTGGCAGTGTGGAGGATCAGAGGGATCTTGGGGCCTGAGTCCATAGGACACTCAAAGCAGCTGCGCCAGTTGACCCTGGTTAAGAAGGCGTATGGTGCATTGGCCTTCATCAATCGTGGGATTGAGATTAAGAGCCGAGAGGTAATGTTGCAGCTATATAAGACCCTGGTCAGACCCTTTGGAGTACTGTGCTCAGTTCTGGTTGCCTCACTGCAGGAAGGATGTGGAAACCATAGAAAGGGTGCAGAGGAGATTTACAAGGATGTTGCATGGATTGGGGAGCGTGCCTTATGAGAATAGGTTGAGTGAACTCGGCCTTTTCTCCTTGGAGCGACGGAGGATGAGAGGTGACCTGGCAGAGGTGTATAAGATGATGAGAGGTATTGATCGTGTGGATAGTCAGAGGCTTTTTCCCAGGGCTGAAATGTTTACCACAAGAGGACACAGGTTTAAGGTGCTGGGGAGTAGGTACAGAGGAGATGTCAAGGGTAAGTTTTTTCGGCAGAGAGTGGTGAATGCGTGGAATGGGCTGCCGGCAATGGTGGTGGAGGCAGATACGATAGGGTCTTTTAAGAGACTTTTGGATAGGTACATGGAGCTTAGAAAAATAGAGGGCTATGGGTAAGCCTAGTAATTTCTAAGGTAGGGACATGTTCGGCATAACTTTTTGGGCCGAAGGGCCTGTATTGTGCTGTAGGTTTTCTGTGTTTCTAAACCATTAATTATTAATTGGCAACCCACTAATGGAACAAGTAATTTTATAGATTGCTTCAAACTACCCCAATGTTTATCCATTATACCTCATCTACCGTAATTGTATAGATTTACTGAAATCTTCATTGCGCGTCGCGTAGAACAATTTTTAATTTTTTTTTCTTGTTCACTGCCCATTCAAATTCAGTGCCTCCCAACTTGATTAAATCACTGTTAATGCATGACAGGGGTTCCCTGGTCTGCAACAGCGATCTGCTAGAAGAACTCAGTGGATGATTTGGCTTGTTTTGAGTTGAACCCTTGAATGAAGACTGGATCCAGTCCAGATCTCTATTGTCTCCCTTGAATTCTGTCTACATAAAAGTTTTTTCCTGCTCCAGATTCCAGCATCTGTAGTCTCTTGTGTCTCAGTCCTGACGCAGGACTACTACAGGTCCACAATCCCTTATCCAAAATCCCTGAGGCCAGTTGCATTTTGGAATTCAGAATTTTTCGGATTTCAGACCCCCCCCCCCATATCAAAAAACACGTATGCTCAAGTCCCTTATTTAACCTGTCTCAGTGCGGTGGACTTTAGGACCCGGTGGCGCATCAAACCTACGGGCATCCTAACGTTACTTTAAATCATCTCTAGATTACTTATAATACCTAATACAATGTAAATATTATGTAAATAATGGTTATACTGTATTGTTTAGGGAATAATGACAAGAAGAAATTTTATTTCCAACAAAAACATTCAATAAAACATAAAAATATACAGCTTCAAACGAACTGGATCAAGCACATGGTAAATGACTTATTAGAATAAACGTAGAATGTCACTGTCACTATAAAACTTCAGTAACTTGTCTTTCTGTTTATTTAAATCATGTACAGTGGTAGTTCCGACACTATTTTCTTTAGTAAGACGCTGCACAGACACACCACGATCAAGCTTCTGCAATAACTCCACTTTCTGCATTATTGATAGAGAAGATTCCTTCTCTTTTTCTCATTGTTACCCATAGGGGTATCTGCAGCTCTTTTTGACATTTTCACAGTGAAATTAAACACAGTCAACAGAGAACACAAAATATCAGCGAACAGCAAACGCACGTGTAACCAGTGCAAGCGCTGAGCCACAACTGACGTCTGGCAGCCTCTGCTAGTGCTGCCACGTCACACCTGAATGACGTCAGCTGTCGGCGTAAAAAACTTCGGTTTTCAGAGCCTTTTGGATTTCAGAATTTCGGATAAAGGAATGTGTACCTGTACTGATATTGGTAAAGTTAGTCTGTACATAGTGATCCTTAGATCTTTGTATGCAGTTTTCTTTGGTTGAGCATCACCAGGGTTAGGGTTTTTTCACCAGATTTCTGTGCACTTTTAAGCTTAATATTTTAATTTCATTTGTTGTTATTTCTATTAAAGAGCAATGGATGTAGAGTAATACCTTCAGGTGAATCTACAAAGAAAAGATTCAAATGAGAAATTTTAACTTCTGATCAAGATTTTTGTATGTCTTTGGACATACCTTGCTGCTGCCTAATCTCTTAATTTCAAATAATTTGCATTTTCATCATCTTTCCCATTCATACATCTTTTTTCTTCTGTAGCCTTCCCCTTATAGAATTAAAATCGGAGTATTTGCATTAAAATTGGCCTTTTTACCAGCCTTTGTCAGAGCAGTTCACAAAGCTGAAATGGAGCAGAAGCTAGCAGGTCAAGGGATACTTCCTGTATGGTTGGATAGCAGAATTTCCACTGATAATTCTTTCAAAGCTGCCAAAAGTGTGACAAACAAATATGCACAGGTGGTTCTCCGGTTCTTGCTTCCTTGAGTAAGATGCTAGTACAGATGTTGCCCGCTTTACGAACGTTAGCTTTATGCCACTTTGCTTTTACGAAAGACGTAGATTAGTACCTGTTTTCACTAACTGAAAGAGGATTTTGGCTTTTATGAAAAAAGATGCCCGCTTTAGACGTGTTTACCCTGAGAAAGACTACCATGACCGTGAAGCCTTGCGCGGGCAGGTGTGTGCGCATGAGTGTACGTGCTGATTTTTTTTTCCTTACAAATCGGTTTTGGCCAAATCTTCCTGATTCTAGTAAGTGAAGCTACACTGTACATACATTATTTCTACTTTATATGGGCTGTGTATTTATCGTATTATTCCTGCTTTTACTATATGTTAGTGTTATTTTAGGTTTTACGTGCTATTTGATATGATTTGGTAGGTTATTTTTTGGGTCTGAGAACGCTCAAAAATTTTTCCCGTGTAGATTAATGGTAATTGCTTCTTCACTTTACGCCATTTCGGCTTACGAGCAGTTTCATAGGAACGCTCTACCTTTGGATAGCGGGGGAAACCTGTATTCAATTTGTTCAAGTGGTAAAGTTGTAACATTATTGTAGGCTGGGGAAACAGCCATAAGAACTCCATTAGTTAGAGCTAGCAACCACTTTGCAATAACTACTAAGAAAGGAACCAGTTTCTAAGCTTAATGCACTATTATTACTACTACTACTTACTACTAAAGCCAGACTACTGTTGCTTTACATCCATGTGAGCTATACAGTACCTTTTTTAACATGGCCCTGCTGTTTGCCTGGCAACTAACTCTTTAAATTTTTAAGTGCAGTTTCCCCATTAAGTTCACTTCCTGCCTGACATAAGGGGAAAGGTTTAATAAAATAAGGGGAAAGTAAAAACTGAACAAATCATTAAATGCTTTCATAGTAGCTCATATTTTTCCAAGGAAAATCCTAAAATCACTAGCAGAACTACTTGCAGTTATCTTATTATTGCATGAGTATTAGATTTAGTTTACTTGGCACTTTTGCATTTGAACCAGTATAGATCCCACTTGAGAAGTGGTGGTGGGGGGGGGGGGGGTGTATAATTGAAATGGAGCTCCAGTACAGTCTGAGGAAGTACTGATTCCATAGATGCTTGAAATGGTGTGCCAACTTCCTCAAATGGCCAGCGAGCAGAGGTGGTGTTGGCAAATTAAATGGCCTGGGGGGGTGTTGGGTGAGGCTTTAATCGTAATCTTTGGAGTTTGAGCCAAGGCTGACAGTAGCTGGGGGTGTTAAAGGGGAAAGAAATGCATCATTATGATAGGGTCACTTCTGGGAGTGGGGGCAAAGGTTAAAATGTAAATATCATGAAGTTGCATTCCACTGTTGTAAAATCTACTTGTCCCAGAAGTGTCGAACAATTGACTAAGACATCTATCTTTCCCCTGGAGCATTGTACAAGGAATGGCAGTCAACAGCTGTTGGGAAATCCTAGGCTGAATTTCTGGAATGATGCAAAATGCCCTAGAAATAAATGTTGTGTTTCTGTCATGTGCTACTAGCAATAACAATTCTAGATGGAGTCTTTTGTGTAATGTGTCAAACACTGCCTGTTGTCTTAGATAAATGTAAAATATTCCTTGGTACTAATTTAACAGAGCCGATATGGCGAGATCGATAATGGCTTCGGGCTGTGTGGCCCGGGTGTGTCACTGGGTTGGGATCCTGGTCCTAGAGCAGGGTACTACTTGTGCTTGGACAATTTAAATGCTGGCCCAGATACACTGGAAAGCCAGAGGATTGGGACCGGATGTGAGGGTCGAGCTGATTTCTCCCGCGATGTTCAATCTTCTCTGCGGCGATGAGGCTGTGAACTGATCTGGCACCTGTCATTTCTGCGTGTTTCGCGCCATTTTTTTGGCTTGCTAATATGATGGTACTGAGCTCGAGGCTTGGGCCCACTCCAGCTGCTCCGTGGAAGTAAATCTAAGGACTCGATCTGAATCAGAATGTTGTCGTTTGCTTTTATTGTTTGCATGGGGTAGGTGTGTGTGTGTGTGTTTTTTTCCCTCTCCCTCTTTTATTTTTCCTCTGCACAGTGATTAAGGTCTTTCCAGTTTTTTATTAGGTACTTTGGGTTTCTTGTTTTGTGGCTGCCTGTAAACAAACAAATCTCAAGATTCATAATTTATACATTTTTGATAATAAATATATTTTGAATCTTTGAATATGAAGGAAATGCCGACTAGTTAACCCTGAAATCCTGGTCAGCATTTGTCCCTCAGTTGGTGTGACTAAAAACGGATTATTTGTTCTTTATCATATTGGCTGTTTGTGGTCACCCAACGTACATTGGCTGCTGCATTTGTTCTGATGTACTGTACTTCATTGACTGTAGTGTGCTTTGGCATTCCCTGAAAAGGATGCAGAAAAAAAACCTACATATTTGCAAATTGATCTGTTGGCAAGTTTGGCACTGCTATAAAATTCAATAGCTAGGCCAAGAATAACAAGAAAAAAGGCAAGAACCAACAAAAAGAACAACTAGCAGTTCATCTTGTTTTGGTAATGTTGGCTGATGCAAGAATGTTGAGATGCACTGGGAATTTTTTTTTTGTTTTAAAAATAATGTTGGATCTGTGCGTTTTTTAAACAACAAATTGAGATTGTGCAGTGTATCATTCAAAAAATCTTCAATCATTGCGAAATGAAAGGGTAGTTCAGGTTTGATCAATGAGGTTTAGAATTTTCATAAAATTTGCATCCAACCCGCTGTCCCTGATCACACATCAGAGCTGCATGGCATGACCAGACGTCAGCACCTTACCTTGAGTTTGATCATGTGATCTAACCCAACATGACCCTAATTGATGACAATCAAGTTCCTTGTCTTGTACCACTAAATACTTTGAAGAAAGCTACTGCTAGATCAGTAGACTTTTCCATCTAACGAGTAAAGGCATTTAATTATTCTTATCTAGGAACCATGTAAATTGTATATCAATGCATGTAAATGGATAGAAGCTTCAGAAATTATTGCCTTGAAAGAAAATTGCACATTGTTAGTAATTTCTCAAAAAACAGATGCATTATCTATTCTGATCAATCTCTCAGGAAATGTTTCTGATTTATCTAGGTTTTTATGTCTTAGATTATTTTCTAAAATGGGTACTTTAAACTTCAAAGTTTAGAAAAAGCAGGATTTTCCATCCATCACAGAAAAATCTCACTTGTGCTGAAACCAGTAATTCCTGATGATGTCCTTTGATACTGTAGACAACCACAATTTTAAGCATTGGGGCCTAAAGCTTGATTTGTCTGACATTCACTAAGCCAGTGAAATGCAATTCTGAGAGGATATTTTACTTGTTTCTATTTTTTTTTACAGAAATACATGGTGCTTACCATCTGTTAGACACTGTTATCCTATGTCTGCTCAAAACTTAAGCAAAGAAAAACTATAAAGACAGGAAATCTGAATAATAAACAATAATTGCAATATCTATGAGAGCAGGCAGCATCTGTGGAGTGAACAATGTTATTAACTTTTTAGATCATAACCTTTCATCAGTTCTCACCACATATAGCGCTGAACCTGTTATATATTTTCAGCAATTTTTCTTTATTGCAGTGAATTGTGATATTCATGGTGCATGCCTATAGAAATGAAAGTGTTTTTGAGAACTTAAATATAATGGAGAATAAAATTTAATATCTAACCAAAGTAAAAGATATAGTTGCAAGAAAAGGTTTGTGAACTTTTTGCAATTGCCTGATTTTTTTTTTGCATTAATTACTCAAAATGTGGTCTGACAATAATAGACAAACACAACCTGCTTAAAGTAATAACACACAAACAATTGTACTTCTCTTCATTACTGCATACACCATTTAAACAATTACAGTCTAGGTTCAAAAAACTATGCAAACTTCTGGGGTAGTGCCTTCTACAAAAGCTATTTGGAGTTAGGTGTTCCAATCAGTGAGTTATGATTGGAGGTGTGGGTTGCATGGGTGCCCTGCCCTTTTTATTTAAGAAAAAGGACACAAAATCCAGTTACTGACAGAGCCTGCTCTTCTCAAGATAGATCTGTTTATGTGCACTATGCCTCAATCAAAAAACTTTCAGAGGACCTTAGAAAAATTGTAAAGATGCATGAAGCTGGAAAAGGCTACAGAAGCATTTTTAAATACCTGAGTGTTCATCAATCCATAGCAAGAGAAATTGTCTCAATGGAGGAAATTCAGTACTGTTGCAACTCTGCCTCGGAGTGGGCGTCCTGTAAAGAGCACAATGTGCAATGCTGGAGGAGGTGAAATAGAACCCAAGGGTAACAGCAAATTACCTGCAGAAATCTCTAGAACTCGCTAAAGTCTCTGTTCATGTGTCCACTATAAGAAAAACACTGAACAAGAATGGTGTTTGTGGAAGGATACCATGGAAGAAGCCAGTGCCCTCCAAAAAAAAAGCATTGCTGCAGATCTCAAGTTTGCAAAGACCACCTGGATGTTCCACAGCACATCTGGGAGAATATTCTGTGGACAGACGAGACAAAAATTGAACTTTTTGGCAGAAGGGCACACTGCTTTGTTTGGAGGAAAAAGGGAACTGCACACCAGCACCAGAACCTGTGAAGCATGGTGGAAGGAGTATCATGATTTGGGGCTGCTTTGCAGCCTCAGGGCCTGGACAGCTTGTGATTGTTGAGGGAACAATGAATTAAAAATTCTATCATGACATCTTGCAGGAGAATGTCAGGGTAGTGGTGTGTCACCTGAAGCTTAATAGAACTTGGATAATGCAACAAGACAGTGATCCGAAAGACAAGAGTAAATCAACAACAGATTAGCTTAAAAAGAAGAAAATTTGAGCTCCTCTTCCCTTTTTATTTTCTAAGATTAGTAGAAAAGATTTTAATCCTATTATTAAACATACATTAAGAATTTGCTTTCAGTTTCGTAGATTTTTTGAGTTAAATAATGTTATTCTTTCTAGTAATATCCATCTCAATTATTTTTTAAACCATCAATTTTGGATAAGGCCTTTTTAATTTGGAAAATCAAGGGAATAATAACTTTTTCAGATTTGTTTTTAGGTGACTGTTTAATGTCTTTTTCTCAGTGGATAGATATGATTTATTTAATGTACACTTTTTTAGATATTTACAAATTAGGAATTTTTTACGTGGTTTGTTGCCAAATTACCCTTCTGCTTATCCACCTAATATGACAGATGCTCTCTTTCAGTTTAAACCATTTCAAAAAGGGTTGATAGCTATAATCTATAAACGGTTATTGAACTCACGAATGATATCTAATGATGAAGTTAAACGTGCTTGGGAATCAGAATTTCAAGAGTCATTTTCAGATAATCAATGGAGTATAATTTTTCATTTGGTTAATAACTCATCTATTTGTGCTCGTCATTCCTTGATACCGTTCAGGGTAGTGCATCGGGCCCATATGTAAAAGGATAAACTAGAGTATATTTTTTCCAATATCAATCCTATTTGTGACAGATGTAATATTGAGGTGGCCACTTTAACTCATATGTATTGGTCTTGTATAAAGCTAGATAACTTTTGGAGAGGTGTTTTTAAAATGCTATCAAAAGTCTTGGATCTGAATCTACAACCTAATTTGCTTATGGCAATTTTTGGGATGATCCCATTCCTGTTTCTGCTCAAAGTATGATAGCCTTTTCGACTTTATTAGCTAGGAGAGCCATTTTATTGAAGTGGAAGGATTCTAATCCACCTACGGTCTTTTATTGGCTCTCCTCCATTATGTCTTGTTTAGAGAAAATAAGAAGTCAGACATTTGATACATCCTTTAAATTTGAGCAAATCTGGCGACCTTTTATTCAATATTTTCATTTAATTTGATTTATTACTCTTCCAATTTTTTTTCGAAGTTTTAGATTTGATCAGAAAGTCTTTCTTTTTTTTTTTTGGTCGTATCCTCAGAATGGACTGCCCAGTCCCTTTTTTTGTATAGTGTAGTGGGGTTTTTCTTCATTTAAAATTCAAAGTTTTTTTTCTTTCCTCTTCATGAACTGATAAGAGAATTGCTTTTTTTAAATTATATATTATATACTAGCTTAACACTGTGTATGATTTTGATAATGACTATCTTAATCTCAGTTTGTATTGTTATTGATATATTTGAGATAATTCTCTTGTTTGTATTTATGTTCCTTTTAAATCAATAAAAATATTAATAAAGAAAGAAAAAGAAGAAAATTTGTGTTTTGGAAGGCTGAGTTGGATTCCAGATATAGTCATAGTCATACTTTATTGATCCCGGGGGAAATTGATTTTTGTTACAGTTGCGTAATCCAATTGAGGTCCTGTGGCATGACCTAAAGAAGGCTGTTCATGTAAGGTTTCCCAGAAATATTGATGAACTGAAACAGTTTTGTTTGGAGGAATGGTCTAAAATTCCTCCAAGCCGATGTCCTAGACTGATCAACAGCTTTGGAAAAGTTTGGTTAAAGTTGTTGCTGTGGGGGTGGGGGGGGTCACACCAGTTACTCAAGCAAAGGTTCACATACCTTTTTCAACAAATACATGTAATAGTGGATCATTTTTCTCAATAAATGGACAAGTATAATGATTTTTGATTATTTAATTGGGTTCTCTCTATCTAGTTTTAGTACTTGCGTGAAGATCTGATCATATTTTGGGTCATATTTATGCAGAAGTAGAGAAAATTCTAAAGGGTTCGCAAACTTCCTAGCACCACTGTCGCAGCAATTTGCCATACAGGAAGTATAGGGTGTAATATCATTAATTTAAACCTAGGAGGGGTTACAGGTAGCTAGTACAGTTTTTGTTTTACTCTCTCATGTCTTCCATGGAGTACAATGAAGTGTAGTTTTCCTGACATGTCTTCTGTATTCAGGTTTATCAGGTTTGTTAATCAGGTATTTCTGACTGAGAATATTTGCAAATCAAAATGTAGTCACTAATGTATGTAAAGTAACTGAAGCACAGTAAGATCTAAAATTAATATTTTGATTAAAACTCCTAAGTGAGATTGTGCCATAAGTAAGTTCTCATGATATCAGCATTAACAAGAATATGAAAGAGCTTTTACCCATTTTAACCTAACACTTTAAAAAAAAACAAGCAATTTTAACTGCTCCCATTTTTTTCCTGTTAGACCTTCACAGAACTAAGTCTGCAAAATATTGTGTAAGTAAAAGTCAGGCATTACTTGTATTTTGTGTGTTATTTTTAATAATTAAGTTCTTTTAAAATGTATGCATTTTTTAATACCTGGAGAAGGTGGTAATTATCTGCTGTCACTGGTCCGTTAGATGAAGCTGTTTCCACAATGTTGTTGGTAGGGAGTTTTAGGATTTAAACACGTTGATATTGAAGGAACAACAACACATTTCCAAATCTGGATGGTGCGCGAACTCATCTTCCCATACACCTCTCCGACGCCAAGTGCAGTGCTACACCATCCCCATCTCCACCACATTGCCAAGCATATCCCAGAACTGGATCCGGAAGCAGAAATACTCCTGCTACTCGGAAGGGACGTTCTTAGGGTGCAAAAAGTCAGGCAGCAGATCAATGGACCACATAATACCCCCTTCGCCCAATGTCTGGATCTGGGCTGGGTGGTGTTAGGAGAGCTGTGCCCCGGCAATGTACACAAACCGACGATTAACACGCTCAAGACTAATGTGCTAGAAAGAGGCTGCCATTCAGTTTCGCAGCCCTCCACAAGTGTTGCATGTATCAAGGAAGCACAACAAAGGCACGAGCATAGTAAAGTAACTGAGAAGGCACTGGGACAGTCAGTCTTCGCTCAAACTAAGCACGGTAATAAACTTGCTCCATCGGTGGAAGATGCCATCTCGTTAAAAATAATGGACACAAAGGTCTTTAGGGACGAAGCGAACAACTGGGTCACCCCACGACCGTTCAGAGAATAGAGGTAGAGATAGCGGCAGGTTTCGCTGATGCTGTTGGAATTGTCTAGGTGGCATCTGTAGTGCATTTTGTTGCTGTGGCATATTGCAGCCATTGTATTCTACTGGTGGAAGGTTTAAAGTAGTTAATTGGGTGCTAGTCAAGTTAACTACTATTTCTTTGGATGTGATGAGCTATTTGAAGACTATTGGAGTTACAAGTGAATGACATTCCATTACACTTCTGACTTGTATAGATTTATAGATGGTGAAAAAGCTTTGGTGTCAAGAGGTGAGCCATTTGCCACTGGATACCCAGCATTTGGCCCACTATTCCAGTGTATTTATGTTTAAATTATTTTATTTTGGAGATACAGCACGGTGTCGGCCCTTCAGGCCTTTCGAACTGTGCCGCTCCAGCAACCCCTGACAAACCTAGTCACAGGATAATTTACATTTAACCTACCCAGTACATCATTGGACTGGGAGGAAACTGGAGCACCCATAGAAAACTCGTGCATTCCACGGGGAGGACATAGAGAGGCTCCTTACAGAACAGTACTGGAATTGAACTCTAGAAAGCCCTGAGCTGTACCATGATTTTCTGGTCATTGGTGATTGAAAGGATGTTGGTTACTTTTTGGATAGCTAGATTCTGATGGAAGATCTTTGACCTGAAACGTTAACTGGTTTCTCTTTCCACAGATATTGCTCGACTGGCTCAGTTCTTCTGGCATTTGTGTTGTTCTTCTCTGATTCCAGCATTTGCTGTACTATTTGTTTATCATTAGACATAGAAAATGTTAGATATGCAGCTATTAGTTTCTTCTGTTTTGTGCATATTAATTCTTAACATTCTACGCAAATGTTTCTTGTCAGTGCATAATGAAACAGTACCTGATTATTTAACATAAACCGATAAAGTAACTTCATGTGGATGCATGATTTGTGGTTCTTTTATTAAAGGGAAAGGATAACAGAAATTGTGTTTAATTTAACTGGAGGTGGATTGTACATTTTCTATGGGAGATATTGTCAGGTTTTTGTCAGATTACATCCTTGTTCACTTCTGTCTACAGCTTGCCTGGTTTATAGTCTGTTGATGAAAAACTGATAGTAATATGTGCTGAAATGAAAGAAATTTTGGTCTTCTTTAGTATCACCTGTAAATCTGTGTCTGTCCTTTGTAAACAATTTATCAGTCTTGGGAAGCAGCGTTGCACAGCTGTTGTCTTCCCTTTGCTGTACTGAAATTTCTTCCTTCAGTTCACATCTGCATATTCATCACGCCTGTCCCTGTTTTGCTCACCTCTACGTGCTCCAATTAGTTTGTCTGCAGTCAAAAACCGTTCACTGATTTGTTCTACATTTATATTGTTTATAACTCCCCCTCTCTCCCCCCCTCTCTCCCCCCCCTCTCTCCCCCCCCTCTCTCCCCCCCCTCTCTCTCCCCCCTCTCTCTCCCCCCCCTCTCTCCCCCCCCTCTCTCCCCCCCCTCTCTCCCCCCCCTCTCTCCCCCCCCTCTCTCCCCCCCCTCTCTCCCCCCCCTCTCTCCCCCCCCTCTCTCCCCCCCTCTCTCCCCCCCTCTCTCCCCCCCCTCTCTCCCCCCCTCCCCCCCCTCCCCCCCCTCCCCCCCCTCCCCCCCCTCCCCCCCCTCCCCCCCCTCCCCCCCTCCCCCCCTCCCCCCCTCCCCCCCCTCCCCCCCTCCCCCCCTCCCCCCCCTCCCCCCCCTCCCCCCCCCCTCCCCCCCCTCTCCCCCCCCCTCTCCCCCCCCCTCTCCCCCCCCTCTCCCCCCCCCTCTCCCCCCCCCTCTCCCCCCCCTCTCCCCCCCCTCTCTCCCCCCCCTCTCCCCCCCCTCTCTCCCCCCCCTCTCCCCCCCCTCTCCCCCCCCCTCTCTCCCCCCCTCTCTCCCCCCCCCCCTCTCCCCCCCCCCCCTCTCTCCCCCCCCCTCTCTCCCCCCCCCTCTCTCCCCCCCCCGTACAGCACAGGGCTTGGTGATTTTGCCTAAAATGTTGTGCCAAACCTACTAAATAGCATATCAAAAACACCCCAGTACAAATCTCTCCTACCTACAGTATGTCCATATCCCTCCATCTTCTTTACGCCCATGTGTCTATCCAAACGTTTCTTAATATCCTCCAATGTATTTGCCTCTACCACTATACCAGGCATCCATGACTGAGTTTTTTTTTAAAAACCTTCCCCCTCACACCCCTCTTGAACCTATCCCATCTCACCTTCAATGCATACATTCATACACATTCAGTGGAAGACCCACCTATGATTTCTATAGGTGCTGTAGGTTTTGTTTTCTGTTGGTGAACTACACATATATCCAGCAAGCCTCCATTAGTCACACTCATAGCATCATTACTTGGCAAGCAGTAGTATGAGAAGAGAACCCACAAAAATTTAAAGTTTAGTGAAATGTTACTGATTTAAAGGAAACTTAACTCTGAACTTCAAAATTCAGTTGAGTAAAAAGTTGCTTATAAATTGCAAAAAAGGTTTCATTACAAACTTTTGTTACTATTGTCAGAAAAGAAACAAATGAATGTCTTTTCCAGGTGGTAGGAAATAATCAGCTGGGTGCAGAAGGGATCAGAGGTTGGGGTTCCAATTATTCACAATATATCACAGGTAAGGAAGCTAATGTTTTTAACAGTTCCAAGTCTGCAGAGGGTTAGCAAAGCTCAGGCAGGGCAGGGGAAATGTGAGCTCTGCAAAGAAGTTCCTGTGGAATTTTAACAAGTTGAGTGAATAAGCAAATACGTGGCAGATGTAAGATTAAAGTGGTTAAATGTGAGGTTGTCCATTTGTGCTCTTAAAAACAAAACCTACCTGTATAGTGCCTGGTTGGAAAAGGGGTTTCCAGTGCTGAAACTCAATGAAAGTATGTATTGAGGTGTAATAAACCATTAGAAAGGCAAGGGACACGTTAATATTCATAGCAACAAAAAAATTGAGCTTGAGCTGTTCAAGGCCTTGGTGAGAGCCCTCTGCTGCTTTGTGTGATGTTTTGTCTGGTTATCTAAGGAAGGATGTTCTTGGCAAGGAAGTGCAACAGAACTTTACTGGATTGTAGCCAGGTATGAGGACCTGTTGGTTATGGATATGTTCATCAGAAGGTGAAAAATTTGACATGATCTAATAGAACCTTGTAAAATTGTAAATGCAAGGTAGATGTTCCTTTTGGCTGATGAGGGTAGTTAGGGATCCCCTTGGAAAGAGTGATCACAATATTATTGAATTTCTCATACAAATGGAGGGTGCAATAGTTCAGTGTTAAACCAGTGTATTTTGCCTAAACAATGGTGACTACAATGGGATGAGGGAGGATTTGGCTAGTATAGACAGGGAACACAGGCTATATGGTGGGACAGTTGAAGAACAGTGGAAGACTTTCAAGGAGGTTTTTCAGTGCTCAACAAAAGTATATTCCAGTTAAAAGCAAGTACAGTAAGGGCGAGGAGAGCCAGCCTTGGTTATCTAAAGAAATAAAAGAAGGCATCAAACTAAAAACTCGTGCATACAAAGTTGCCAAGAGTAGTGGGAAACTGGAGGATTTGGAACACTTTTAAAATGCAACAAAGTGCCACTAAGCAAGCAATAAAGAAAGGGAAGCTAGATTATGAAAATAAACTGGCACAAAATATGAAAACGGATAATAAAAGTTTTTGTAATTGTATAAAGTGGAAAAGGGTGACTAAAGTGAATGTAGGTCCCTTGGAGGACAAGAAGGAAATTGATATTGGGTAATGAGAAAATGGCCTAGGTTTTGACCGACTATTTTGTGTCAGTCTTCATGGTAGAGGATGCACCTAACATGCCAAAGAGAGAGGTTGTGGATACGATGGGAGGTGAGGACCTCGATACAATAGCTATCACTGAAGAGATAGTGTTGAGCAAAATTTTGGGCCTGAAGATAGACAAGTCCCCTGGTCCCGGAGGAATGCATTCCAGGGTACTGAAAGAAATGTCAGAAGTTGCCAAAATTCTCTGGACTCTGGGCAGGTCCCGGCGGATTGGGAGAAAGCGAATGTCACGCCACTGTTCAAAAAAGGATGTAGGCAAATATATGCCAGTTAGTTTAACACCTGTAGTTGGGAAAATGCTTGAAGCTATCGTTGAAGAAAGCGCGAGGTATCTGGAAAGAAATAGATCCTTCAGGCATACACTGCATGGATTGAGCAAAGGCAGGTCCTGTTTAACAAACTTACTACAGTTCTTTGAGGATGTAATTAGCGCAGTGGATAGAGGGGAACAGATGGAACAAGACAGAACAGGAAGTGATATTGGGAGCAAATTCTTCACTCAGAGGATGATGAACTTATGGAATTCTCTACCATCAAAGGAAGTGAGAACAAATTCAGGAGTGTCAGTATTTCTTAAGGATAAAGGGAACGAGTGATAAAATCAAAATTGTATTGAAGTGGATGATCATTCCTGATCATTGAATGGTGGAGCAGGCACAAAGAACCAAATGACCCATTCCTGCTCTGCTCTTATTTTCTAGGTTTCCAAGTTACATTTAAAAATGTAAAGTTTTAGTCAGGTTGCCACAATTCCACTTCCTTAGATGAGCTTTCTTTTATAGAATTTATTTGAAAGCTCAATAACAAACGCTTCAAAATAGTTGTTTAAGACATCCTATTTGAACATTTGCTACTGGTCTAGAGCCACATCATTTGTTATGTATACCGTGGAAATTGTAGATTGGCAGGCTTTGATGTGCATTACACATCTAGATCACCCATGTACACTTGTGGTATTCACTGGAGTCTGTCCTGGCCAAGAGCTGGTGCTTGGTGCTGATCACTGGCAGTTAGAGGTGTCCTCAGTCCTGCGGGATTCACAAAAGGGCCATTGTGCAGTGTAATTGTAAATGGGGTGTGGTTTTTCACTTTCTGAATGCCAGGTAGTTTTATGGAACAGAACTATAATATAATAATTGTTATCTCATTATCTGTCTCACGTTTACTGTCCTTTCCTGAGTTATGGATCAATGAGGCTTTTCCCCCTTCATTTGGCATCCATGGAACAGAACTACGACACTAGATCTGCTTAAAAAATGAATTTTCTTTCTATATTTCTCAGATATTCAATTTTGACATAAGCACTTTCTCCAAGTAAAAATTGACATCTCATATAGTAAGCAGTAAAAATGTTGGAGATATGATCAGTAAAAGATAACTGTTCTAGATATTTTTACACAGACAGTCAAAATTACATACTAGTGAATGTCACTAAACGTTGCTGTTACAGATTTGGTGATTCCCTCCCTGTTCAAGTAGTGTTGTTTCAAGTATTTTCTTGAATTGTGCTTTCTTGTCTATGTTGGCTATTTGTTTAGACCCTTTGCTAATTCAAAGGATTGCTCAAAATCTTTATTTTTAATACCCTTTTAATAATTTCTGTTTCTGCATTTTACACGTTTTTGTGGTAGTGTGACGATTACCTGAACTGTAATAGTCTGTGTATTAACTTCCATTTTTTATTAATATGTGTTTGTTTATTGCCGCTAGGAAACATGTTATAAATTACATAAATCACCTCCTCAATCTTAAGAGTGCAAAAGGTGACTTTGCACTGTTTAGATTAGCCTTTCTCAAACTTTTGCCCCAGAGGGACCCCTGAAATAATTTTCAGGTCTCAGGGAACCCCTATGTGTAAAAATAAATAAATAATTTATAGACTGCTCATGTTACATTAGCATGATCGGTAAGTTGTAGATAAAATAATCCAAAAATAATTGTCAGTGCTCTCAGGCTGAGTGGAAGATTCAAAGAAAGGGTCCCTTGTCCAGTCACACACCTGTGTGGAAAAGGAGGAAAAATACTGTTCAATTTTGTTCTGCAGATCTTCCAGATGATTTTCAATTAGACTCGAAACTTTCTGATCCTTCCTCACTCTCGAGCCCAAGCAACATGGAAATATTTTAAGATTTCCTTTTGCAACATTATTTTTCCAAAGATTCAGTTTCCTTTTAAATCCAAAAATGTTGCCTCCAGGACAGACCTTTTGTTTCCAGATATGAAGACTAAACATTAAATCTACCTTTGCCTTTGCTTGTTTCCGGCTGCTCTTTGCAACAGAAAAAGTTTCTTGAATTTCACCATCATTTACAAATCTTATAAGGGCTACAACATGATGTTTATCAATATGTTGATCTATTGTACTGTTTAAGAGTGGCCACGTTCTAGCTCAAACGAAAACCACACAAAAGCCCTTTCTTGAGCTACTGAATGCAGACAACTGTGCTCTTCTCATGCACACAGAGGACGAGTTCCAGGCTGCAGTAACAGTTAGCTAAGGCTGCAAGGGCTTTCGGATGAACGGTCAGTCTGAAGAAAACAATGATCCTCCATCAGAAGCCCCCTCATGGCGTTTACAACCCACCATGGATCACAATTGATGACCACCCTCTCACCACAGTTGAGCAGTTCACCTATCTGGACAGTGACACTATGGTAGTAAGGGCTGTTGACAATCAACTTGTCAGAGTTAGGAGTGCCTTCAGGTGCCTCCAGAAACGTGTGTGGAAGAAGCACTAACTGTGTCTGTCCACAAAAATACAAGTGTACAGGGCTACAAGTGTACAACACTGCTAAATGGCTCTGAAGTCTGGATCTAGTACTGGACAAGTGCTTCCATCAGCGCTGCGTCTGCTCTATCATGGGTAACAGCTGGTAGGATTATGTCTCCAACAAGAAAATCCTGGGGAAGGCTCAACTTCCAAGCATTGAAGCCGCTTTGCTGCTCAGGCAGCTCTGCTGGCCAGGCCTCGTATATGGCATGGACAGCTCCAGGTTACCAAAAGCAGTATTCTATGGAGAAATCTCTCAGGGCAAGAGGGATTGTGGTGCCTTGCGCAAGGCACCACAAAGACCAACTTGAGCAGCAGCTGGCTTGTGACAGAGATCACTGGAGAACGCTGATCCACGGAGCATCCAAGAATTTTGAGGAATTCAGAAGAGCAACTGCTGAAGAGGAGGGGAGATGCAGGAAGGGTCCTACTACCAAAGTGTTGCATGCCGGCTGTTCCCATAGCCCTACAGCTCCAGTCTGCAGATCCAGAATTGGCCTCTATATTCACCGATCGTGCCATTACTCCTGAGGATTCTTTTTTCTTCCTGGTCTTCGCAAAAGAAGAACCAGCTGTCATCATTGAGCATGAAGCCTTTTCAGTGTCTCGTACTGTATCCATCTTGTCCTAGTGGGTTATAACCACTGTAGTTTTACATGCTGGCATTAGGTTCTCACCAGCGGTGTGACTTTTCCTTTTCTGGGTAATAAGTTCTGCTACTAAATAACTTCTTGGGTCGTCTTAACAGACTGTAACTTTATTAACAAAAGCTTTACACTGTTCGTTTTGAGATTCCAATTGCCGTTTAAAATAATCAGCACTTTAATATGTCATATGGCTGTGATTTGTGGTTAAGTGTCTTTTCAGTTTTGCTGGAGCCATTGCTGCGTTTGTCAGTTGTTTGCCATAGACTAGGCACAATGGAATAGGACAACTTGGATCACCAGTCCATATAAAACCCATTGATAAGTAGCTTCCATTGCAAAAACTGACCTTTTTGTGTGTCCGTTATTGCACGAGTGCAGTGAAATGACTCAGATTGCAATTCAAAAATCACCATATTGGACTGTCAGACATGTCAGTAAAACACAGGGGTTAATAAAAATGATCGAGTTCATTTAATGCTCAGAAAATGCACTTCAAGGTCCTCATCAACCTACCGTCCTCCTCTCCGTGCAATACAGCGTTCACCAATTATCAACAGCCTCCCCTATCTCGTGTCAAAAACTGAGAATGGACTCAACCAAATAAACATGGTCCTACTCTGCACTGCCTTACTGGGCTGAGAGATCCCGAATAGATCTGCTCAGCCACTGTCCACCACTGCGAGTGCTAGCATCGTGCGTTGTGTGACGATCAAAAAGTGATGTTCATTTTTTAAATCACAATCTCTCACGGAACCCCTAGTTCTTGAGAAACACTGGTTTAGATCATAGCTTCCTTGTGTCTGTTTGCAGTCCTGCATCCAATTCTTCATCATCAAATTATGGAGCCCCAAAATTTGGTTTGTTAATGCTGCTACTTGGACATTGAGTCTGATTATCACTGTCAAAATAAGTGGCTAATATGACTTATGTTTTTTGATTTGCTGTCATTGTAAAACACATTGAAGTGCATTTATCATACATCCACTCTATTTAAGTAGCTGATGAGTGGTGTCGTACCCCACCCTCTCCGTTCAGGGATGGATTTTGAAGTTTGACAAAGATGGCTTCTTTCACGTGTCCTCCCTGTCTAAAATGTGCACATTGTTATCAAAGGAGTGTCCCTTGTCTTTTAGGTGTAGATGTACAGCCGAATCTTGACTTGAGATGTTAACCCTCCTATGTTGGACCATATGTTTGTGAAGTGGTTGTTTTGTCTCACTGATATACATATCTGTACAGTTCCCATTGCATTCGATAGCATATACAGTATTGCTCTGTCTACGTTTGAGTGCAAGATCCTTGGAGTGGACAAGTTTCTGTCTTGAGTGTGTTTGTAGGTTTGAAAAACACAGGAATTTGGTGTCTTTGGAAATCCTGAGTTTCTCTGAAACTCCAGCTACATATGAGATGACTGGTTTTATGTCTGCTTTGCTCCTTACTTCTGTCTGTTGGGCTGATGTCCCTGCTGGTCTTTGTTGCTGTCTTAAGGTGCCAGGGTAGCTGCAAGCTTTGAAGACGTTGCTTAAATCTTGGGTACTAGCCTACAAAGTACCCAGGGCATCTTTAGGGAGCAGTGTCTCAGAAAGGCAACGTCCATTATTAAGGACCTCCAGCACCCAGGGCATGCCCTTTTCTCACTGTTATCATCAGGTAGGAGGTACAGAATCAGTGATTCAGGAACAGCATCTTCCCCTCTGCCATCTGATTCCTAAATGGATATTGAACCTTTGGGCACTATTTTTAATATACAGTATTTCTGTTATTGCATGTTTTTTAATGTATTCAATACACACAATTGATTTACTTTATTATTTTTATTGTATTTTTTTTCTCTCTGCTAGATTATGTATTGCATTGAACTGCTGCTGCTACGTTTACAAATTTCACGTCACATGCTGGTGATAATAAACCTGATTCTGTTTCTGAAATGCTTGCGCTCCTTGTCTTTAGCTGTGTTGTTGGTGGGCACATTCTCAGCACAGTGATGTGGTGTTCTGATAACTCCCAACTTATATTCTAACGGATGATGAGAGTCAAACCATAGATACTGATCCGTGTGGGTTGCTTTCCTGTAAACTTCAATATCTAGATGTCCATTTTCTTTGATAAGTATTGCATAGTCTAAAAAGGCCAGTCTGTTGTTTTTGATGTCTTCTCGTGTAAATTTGATGTTATTATCCACAGAGTTGATGT